>NC_133504.1:137002500-139402500 GCF_049354715.1 Callithrix jacchus
ACTTGGTAAAAGGTCTGTTCAGATGTGGTTACATTCTTGGTCTTACAGTGAGGAGAAGAAGAAAAAAAAAAAAAAAACAATTGTTCTCCTTAGGGGATCCAGGCTTTAGGCAGATAAAGGAACTGAGCAACTTTGTCTTGTGCTTTGGGAAAGATGGTGGAGCAGGAAGACCAGAAAGACCTTGTGGGTTCTTGAATTCAGCATATCAACATGCCATTTTTAAGATCCTTATTTTCTCAATCCCAACAATAGTAAAAGGATAAAAATATATATCTTAATAAATGTGAATAAAATAAAAATACTTGATTAACTTGAATACTTGAAATTAGCAAAACTTGAGGTTAGGGCACAATGCTCCAGATGGCAACATCTGCCCAACACTTTTGAAACTAACTGCAAATACGAGGGTTTTCCAAATCCACACTCAGGTTTGATTATTTACTTAATAATGACTTACAGAACTAAGGAAAGTTCTATCCTTACATATCCCAAGATCTGTGTCAAGTTTCCTAAATGCCAGTTAACAAGGATAGCCTGATTATATTGACCAATTTTTTCCTAGTTGGCCCAGTACTTTTCTATTAGCTCACTCTAGTGCCTAAAATTCCCAATCTTTTATTTCAGCAGAATTGAACTGGATGTCTCTTATTGCAATAGTCTTGACCCCTATTTTAATGGTATCTAACAGCTGGGTGCAGTGGCTCATGTTTGTAATCCCAGCACATTGGGAAGCTGAGGAGTTCAAGACCAGCCTAGCCAACATGGTGAAATCCTGTCTTTACTAAAAATACAAAAATTAACTGGGCATGGTGGTACATGCCTGTAATCCCAGCTACTCCAGAGTTTGAGGCTGGAGAATCTCTTGAACCCAGGAGGCAGAGATTGCAATGAGCCAAGATCATGCCATTGCACTCCAGCCTGAGGCAACAGAGCAAGACTCCATCTCCAAAAAAAAAAAAAAAAAGTGTCTAACATAACTTTTAACTTCATTCTGTGCATTTTTCTTTGACAATTGCAAAATGTATCACATTTGTGATTAGAAAGGAAAATGACAGCCTGATTTCTTGTAAGCATAGTTGCAAAAATTCTAAAGAAAATAGTACCAAACCAGTGATCTAGTGAGTACTACCTGATGGCCACCTTGCACTATTCCAGAAACACAAGTTTAATCAACTATTTGAAAATCAATCAATGTAATTTCCCATATTCACAGAACAAAGGAGAAAAGTATTTGTTTTAACATTTATTCATAGAAAAAAATCTTTAAAAAATACTAATGAAAAGGAAATTCCTTAACCTGGTAAAGAACTGAGAAAAATTTACACTTTCCTTGGACCACAATGGTAATAGCAGAGGCAAGGATTAAAGTACCGAGGGCAAGTAGTGAGTGTTGAAGGGAACAGCAGTAGAAAAGAGGGAAAGTGATACAGGGAAGGAACTCAAAGAATAGATTTTTGAGCAGTCTTCTACAGTAGGGAATTGAAGCTTCATTCAATGGGGAAATAGAGAAACACTTCAAAATATGTGACTCAAGGGAAAGAAGTAGTTACATACCACTGTGATTCAGTAAGTAGTTAAAAGCTGTTTCTTGAGATCTTAATTTCCAGACATTTCTAAGCCTGCCAAGTGGCTGAGTAGGGCAGCTTTCCAGAAAAGCCCTTCCCATTAATGATGCTGATACTAGATGTTGAGATTCCAATAAAGCAAATTTAAAAACTAAGAATTAGGGGGTGAGGGAAGAGTATTTACTGATTTCTTACAAACAATGGCAAGCAACAAACAACTGAACAAAAACACTAAAGTTTTTTTTTTTTCAAAATCACTAGAAAATACCCTTCTTCATTAGAGACATTTTCTTAAATACTAAACTGGATGCTCAAGTCATTGCAATAAAGCAAAAACAGAATAAAATACAAAACATTATGGAAAAGATTAAGTGAAAACATTATTACTTGCAGCTGACATAATTCTTTAGTTAGAGAACTTTTTAGAAATCTACAAATTAAAAAAAATAACATGTAAACTTTAAAAGATTACAAAATACAGTGCTGATATCCATAAATTAGTTTTATTTCTATAGATAAGCAGTAATCAATATTTTGGTGATATCAAATACCAAATAATATATTTTTTAAAAAGTTATGAAAGACATCTATGAAGACAGCTACAAAGTATTACTGAGAGAATTTAAGAACCTAAATAAATGAAATGAATCCAAGTTTACAGATTTGAGAAATTAAATGCTATACAATATTAATTACTCTCAAATTAATCTTTGGAAACTAGGCAATCACAAACAAAACCCCAGCAACTTGTCAATGGGTGGTTCTAGAGTGGTAAGTTCGTGCTGCAGGTTTTGTGAAAATAGAGTGACATAAAACAATCAGAAAATCTTGAGGAAGAAGAGTGCATTTGGATAATTAACACTAGCAGTAATGCTTTGCATCAGTTACGTAGTTAATAGCTTACAGTTTTGCCACAAAAATAGGAAATAATTTTGTGGAACATAATAGAAAACCCAGGAAAAATCCTACACATGTAGTGACAGGTGTTTTATGACAATATGCTTCTCAAGTGGATTTGAGACAAACAGCATTTTTTAACAAATAATGTTGGAACAATTAAATATTTATTAGAGAAAAAAGTGACTCAAGATGAGCACAGTCCACAAGTATCTGTAGGATGGAAAAGTTTTGCATCTGCTTCAATATGGTAGGCATTAGCCAGATGAAGTTATTGAGCACGTCTCTCGATATGTGACAGAGAAACTAAATTTTTAACTTGAATACGTTTAATTGAATTAGCTTATGTGTCTTGTGGCTACTTGTGTTACTCTGAACCATAAATACATTTATATTAAGTAGATAGCATAAATAAATGAGAAAGGACAAAAAAGCTACTAAATATAACATAGGATTAATGTCTTTAATGAGACAACTATTCATTAAACAGAATAAAATGAAATTGAACATAAAGAAAAAAGATTAACTGAAATGTATTCAATTTTAAAAATTACATTTATCACAAGACACCATTAAGTGTGAAAATGTAGGTCATGATGTCACAGAAATAATTTTCAAAACCTATTTAGCAAATGATTCAAAAGCAGAAAATATTTTAAAAACTTTGCACATCAATATGAAAAAGTAAGGAAATTTAATAAAAATGAGCAAAAGGTTGAAAAGACTCTTCATATTTCAAAAAAAATAAATATTCAAATGGTTAATACATGTGACATTTTGTTTAGCGTCATTTATTTCTAGGGAACTATGAACTAAACCTACATGCTTCACTATTGTATGCCCGTCAGAATGGCTACAACTTTAAAAGGAAGCTTTTGTCACTGTTTTGTAATAATGTTGAACAAATGGAACATTCATATACTTCAGGCGTAAGTTAAAATTCATAAAAACCACTCTAAAAATCATCTTTTCTATTACATTAGACATGTTTCTCATGACACAGTAATTTCTATGTTAATTTTATAAAACTATAATGCATATATGTGTGCACCAAAGACATGTTCTAGAATCTTATAATTAAATTATTTATATTATGCTCAATATGGATAGAAATAAAATAGCTACCCACAGTAAAATAAATAAATAAGTAGTATCATTGTGAAACAATGAATATTATACAATGTGGGGAGACACTCAGGGTGGTGGCAAAAATATTGAGGAAAAATATTAGAGAAAGTTAGTTATAGAATATAGTTTCAAACCCTTTGGGAAAGCCTAAGGGTTTTTCTATAGTTCTTGAGTGAAGGCAGCCAGAGAAGCCAGAGAGATTGGGGCTCAAAGACAAAGGAAAGAGAATAGTTTACCTAACTAACTTGTTTACTCATTAACCTTTTATCATTCTGATGGCTCTCCCCCATCAGGAAGATTACCCTTTAATGGTGCTTGCTTTGGGCTTGGAACCTGGCCTTTAATCTTTCTCTACAAGTATGTTAACTTAAAGCCTCTGTTATTAAACTTCACTGAATAAATGTGAAGTCTCACTGGCTAGTCTTGGCTGGTTGTTGCAACTGTTTTACACACTCTGTAGGGAGTCTTTAAGTGGCCATGGACACTCAGCCTTCAGCCAAACTGGCAAAGCATAATATCTGTGTTTCAGTGTACTTTATTCATCCTTTGCTGAGTCAGAGTCTGCAGGGCAGACCCCCACAAGTGGTGACCCCAGCAATACAGAAATGAGAAAAAAATATATTGCTACCTTCAATAATCTGTATGACTTTTACAAGGTAATGTTAAGCAATTGAAATCAGACTTAAAATATGATATAATATAGAATCTGATTTATTTATGGTTTAAAAATACACTAATCCATGGTGATAAAAGTCAGGAGAATGTTTACCTTTACGTGGGTTAGTAACTCAGAAGGAACACAAGAGGAATTTCTTGAGAGCTGCTGATGTTTAAATATTTCAACAGATTGGTAGTTTCAATGGTATGGTTGCTTTGTAAAAATTCATCAAACTTTTCACTTATAATTAAACAAAGTTAAAATATCAATCAACAAATTTTACATACAAGCTACTATAAGGAAACATGCACAGGAATGTGCATGCATAGTTTACAATAGCAAAGTCCTGGAACCAACCCAAATGCCCATCGATGATAGACTGGACAGGGAAAATGTGGCACATATACACCATGGAATGTAATGCAAACATCAAAAACGATGACTTCATGTCCTTGGTAGGGACATGGATGAACCTGGAAACCATCATTCTCAGCAAACTGACACAAGAGCAGGAAATCAAACAATGCATGTTCTCACTTATAGGCATGTGTTGACCAATGAGGACACATGGACACAGGGAGGGGAGCACTACTCACTGGGGTCTGTTGAGGGGAAATAGGGGAGAAACAGTGGGGGGTGGGGAGTTGGGGAGAGATAGCATGGGGAGAAATGCCAGATACAGGTGATGGGGAGGAAAGCAGCAAATTACACTGCCACGTGTGTACTTATGCAACAATCTTGCATGTTCTTCACATGTACCCCAAAACCTAAAATGCAGTAAAAAAAATACATTAAAAAATAAAAGTTAAAAAAAAAGCAACCTTGAAAAAATAATGGAAGCCTGGGCTTTGAAAAATGAACTTTTCAATAGAGTTAATATGCAAGTTTTTGGAAGAATTATTAGATTGTTTGTTTCATTTGTCCAAATCCTCTGAAAACGGTGAACTTGCTGTGCCCCGGCACTTTGTCATGTCTTTTTTTCAATAATACCTATTCAATCTATGAATGTTAGAGTTGTAAGATAATTTTTTCTTGTGATATAAGAAAAAGAACAGCACAGATGTTATACTTTCTTGAGAATTTAAGATATATTTCAGGTTAAGGTGTGCAAGGTAGAATGAAAATCCACTAAAAAGAACAATACAAATATCTCAAAGATTCAAGAAATATTGACCAAAAGTATATAGAGAAGCTAAATATTCTTGAAATATTTGCATTAGCAAAGAGAGTTTAGGAGAGTCTAGTGAAATGCAGTCACTACATTTCTGATTCCCATGTAGCTGGGGGAAGTAAAAATTTCTGAAGCTCAACATCTCCATTCAGAGTTGCATATCAGGCTGAATAATGCTCAAATTTTCTCCGGAATTCAGTGTACCACACCACAGGCAAGGATAAAACAGCATATTCTAACAAATAATGTGTCCTAAAATCTGTTTCTCTTGTTGATTATAGATCTATTTAAACCTTAATTGAAATTAATATTCCTTTAAAATAATTACAATTATACATTAATTTCATAATTCAGTAAATAATTATAATATTCTTTTATGTTATCTATGGTGTTCTGTGTACTGGGCAAAAAGAAATAAATAAATTGCTATTGCAAAGAGCTCATTCTCCTGAAAAGTGACATACACTAATATTTATAATATACTACGAAAAGTGCAATGGAAAATGAAAATTTTAACCATTTTTAAGGAAAAAGATACAGTGGAGGATAATCTCCTGAAGAATAATAAAATGTGGGTCTTGTAGACAATTGGGAAGTGACTGAATGAATTTAAGCAGGGGATTAACACAATCAGAATTGTATTTTTAAATATCTTACTCTGCCAACTGTGAAGAAAATAAAAGTGAGTGGAAGAAGAAAGATACTGGGAAACCACTCATACTGCAATTGAAATAGAAGAAGTAAAAAATAAGAGGTTGAACCTGATAAGTGGTATAGATAATATACCTAAGTGAATAAGCTCATAAAATATTTCTTCATGTGGTCTTGGTCAGATAAATCCCCAAAAACACCTGCTCTCAAGCAGGCTTTTGATTGCATCAAAATACCTAGAGTTGGATGAGATGCTCAACTTTTACCAGTTGCTAGCAAAAGGTTTGGTTGTAATAATTTAGTTAGATTTATTGTTATGTCTCTAGAGGATGATGAAAATCTCATCTTTTCTGAATGTGTCTGTGCCTGACACCTGACCAAAACTTAGGTTCTGTAAACTGGGAAATGGGGACCAGGGAAAGATGACTCTTAGATAAACCACAAACAGTACCTGCTGTATCATTATCATTTGGAAAACAGGAGAGTTGAAAAGTTAAGGATTTCTTAAACTATCTACCTAAACTGCAAATAAGTACAAGTTCAACTCAAAATTTGGACAAAATTTAATTAAATTTCTTATTTAGTGTTAGACTATTCATACATTAATCACTTGAATGAATTGAAATTGAATTAATACACACATAGATCAGCCTAATTGCATTTTGTGCCCGATGAGACTTTAATATTTCTTAAATTTTTTTAAGTTCAAACTTTTTCTCAGTACCAGATTACGTTTTGAAAAATGGCTTTCTCTATTTGTCAGGGAACTCCAAAACAACTTTTTAGTTAATCAAAATACTTGCATTGTTTGTATCAGATTACATAATTCTACCCACCTAGAAATCATGATATATCAGAAGAAATACAAGTTTAATAATTTTTCATTATTTTTTTGTTTTTAGTGAAGATAAAAGATCAATTTATATATGGATGGTCATTCATTCATGTTTATGCACTTGGTTTGTGTCAATTTTCTGTGGCACATATCACACTGCAAAAACTTTCACTCTAATAAGGCATAACATTGGCACTAACTGGAAATGTATACTTTGCAAGCCAAGAACATGTTTAAATAAAGCATGTGGTGAATATAAAAAAAATAGGAAAAATGTTGTTAACATATGGGATATTTCATGGTCCATCCAAAAATATCTCCTCACTAATTAAATTAAGCTTCCTTTACCTAATCACAACCAGAACTGTATCATGTGTGGCACAGAGAGCATTGTAAGAGTTGCAAAACTCAGAATAGCTTCTATTCAATCTTTGACTTTTCTATTTCAACAGTTTCTTTTCATGTCATCCTAATTAACATAATGAGCTCTCTCCAATCTCAGTGTCTTTTATTTACTCTGAATGTAGTTCCACAATAAAATCATCAACAAATTGCTATATGATCAGCAGTTTCTAAATCTACAGTTTACTATAGAGGCAAATTAGTGGTCTGATTATTTACCCAGTGATGAAAATTGCATTTGTTTATGGGTTATATGTTCATTACTACAATATAATTAATTTTAAATATTTGATATATATGACTTCCTTCTGCTTATACATATGAATTACCAGTGAAAAGTTTAAATATAAGGATAGATAGTTATAAATATGATTGTGTCTTCAAAATATTGCAGATGTTTTAACCTAAAGTTTTCTAATAAAGGAGGAGTCAAGTTATTCTTAAAAAATTCACTCAGAAAAAAAAAAGAGTTAACATAAATTTAAAAGTTTTACAACTTACATTTGGTTACTGAATAATATATTCACATTAAATAATTGTGAATATGCAAACTAAATTACAGGATTTTTTAAACAGCAAACTAATTATAGAAAGAAAGTCTTTGGAAAAGTGATACAGAAGAAGGATATAGTATTTTATTGTCAAAAAGGTACTAAATATTTTAAAATTGTATTTAAATACCAGTTTAATTTTTTTGGTAAAAAAATAAACATTTGCACTGTAAAGCTAACAGTCAATAAAGAGGTAGAGGTAAAATTAGGGATTTGAAACCAGTGAAATCATTTTGCTACATTTCATGTCTGATTTTATTATTCATAGCTTTGCTATCTTATAAATATTTGAAGCACTGTCTATGCAGCTACTTCTGTGCACATTCTGACATGTGACAGGGCCTATGCAGTTGGAGAAAGTGCTTTTTCTGTCAGAGTCTAGTTTTAATTGATGTCATAGTGCTGACCCTCTTTCTTTTTCTTCCAAACAGTTACATGATGCGCTGATTACTTAAATTTATTGGTACTTGCATCATCCCATTATTTATATATTTGCTGTTTTCATTAGTCTTGTTCTATCATTTTTTATTTCCTTAATAATTATCAGGTCTTGACCAACAGGAGTCAATATATTGTATTAGATGCTGTAAATACATGTTTTTTTAAAAAAACTCTGAAGATTATCACTATGTGAATACTTATTTTAATCTGCTTTCCAAGACTCAATGATGTTACAAGTTATTATTAGAAATATTCTTAGATATTAGTATGGGAAAAATTATGCTCTTTTGAAAACAACTCAAAACTTGTTATCATGAGTCTAAAATTTCCAGCTTACTGAAGAGTAGCACATGACCACATTCTACATATGTTCATAATTACACAGCATCTGTGTATATTAGGCATTTGAAAAAATATATTGTTTTTAATCTATTCCTGGATGTTGTTGGCATTTTCAAAATCTCAAATTCTTCCTTGTCTCTTTTATCCTGCCCTCATCCTGGAGCTCACAAATTATGAATCTTTAGGGTATTTAATACTTTACTTTACTCCTTAAATTGTTTTATGCTCACATTCTCTGTAACTGAATTCTTCATTTTTTTAACCTATGTTGACTCTGATTTGCATGCATTCTACTCCAATGGTCAGTAGACTTAATTAGTTCAATATATATTTTACATCTATTTTGACATTCAGGAAAAGAACTGCTATTTGTGTTGACTAATTCCAGTAAATTATAAGGTTATAATCATAGTAGACATATGAACCGCTCTTTATCATATTTTCTTAACAATGCATATGGGGAAAAAGACAAATTCAATGGTGAGCAAATTAATTTCCTTCCAAAGGCATTCATGAGCACACTGGAGAAACATATATGCTTGTCAGTTGTATTTATTTGCTTCATTTATTCTAAGCAAGTCGTCCATTTTCACAATTAATCAAATGATAATCAATTTTTCTGGAAAACATCACATTTCCTCATTTTATTCTTTGTATTCAGGATTAACAACAGCTTCCATAATAAGGAATTTTTGCTTTTTAGGTATTGTAACAATATAAATAAAACACTGAAAAAGTTTTCCTACTCAAAGTCACTTCTAAAAGAAAAACATATCTACCTGGTCATTATACTTAACTTCTTGCAGTTTTTAGATAAGACATTTTAATATTTAGGTATGCTTTTAATGTATCCTTATTGTAGGTTATTAAAAATAACATCTGAGGCTGGGCGTGGTGGCTCATGCCTATCATCCCAGAAATCTGGGAGCCCAAGACAAAAGGATCACTTGAACCCAGGAGTTTGAGACCAGCCTGGGCAATATAGTGAGCCCTCGTCTCTACAAAAAATTTAAAAATCAGCCAAGCATGGTGACACATGTCTGTAGTACCAGCTACTCAGAGGGCTGAGGAAGGAGGATCACTCAAGCCCAGGATTTTGTGCTGCAGTGAGCTGTTATCACACAACTGCACTCTCGCCTGAGCTACAAAGCAAGATCTTGTCTCAAAAAAAAAAAAAAAAAAAAAAAGTGAATTTAAAAGGCTAAGCCAGGCAAGTTTAGTAGTCTCATCAGTAAATACCACGTCTGAGTCAGGATTTATATCTAACTAAAAATTTTATATTTTTCCTTCAATGTTCTGAAATCTCACTGCGTTTCATTTATGCAGATATTTGACAATTTTCAGCACATTCAAATATTTAAATTACTGGATTGTTTGAATGCTAATTAACAGTGAATTCTTGTTTGCTCACACTTTCCCCAAACAACGTGTTTGAAAGAATACTAGAATAAAGCAAACATGACATTTCTCTATTTCTAACATCATTAATAAACAATAAAGAGTGATCACATTTGATGATTAGAGGAAATAGGCATCCAGAGTAGAAAAAGGAATATTATAACCAAACAAACAACTAAGCCCTTGAGGATCATAATAGATTCTAAATAGCAAACTAATATGTCTTTATAAACTAATTTGAAAAAAAATGCAAAGACTTTTGAGTAGTACCCAAGGAAGCCTTTTCAACAGCTCTTTTATATTTGTACACATTAGAATCTGCAGGTAATAAGACGTAAGATAAGGACTAAACAGTGAACAGAAATTAGACTTTATGCATATAAAGTTTGGGGCAAAGAAGGGCATGTAGGTGAGAGATTGATGTGTACAGAGAGACTTCCAGGGATCAACATAGAGAAGTGGGGATGACAGAGATCATGCTGTAAAAACAAAAGGTAGATGTGTTAATATGGTAGAATGCACATAGTGAGAGGCATATTTTTTAAATTTTACTTTTCCTTTTTTTTAATCTGATGAACTTGCCCATAATTCTGGAATCAGTGACCCTTTCACTAAAACGATAGAAAAATGGTTCGGCGAACGGAAAGGAATTTTGACTTCAATTCTCACCTTATCTGCTCTTGTTATTGGTGTGCTCATTCTAGCAGAATGCCTTATTATCCCTTGTCTTCGAGGCTTCCTACAGAAGCTTGTCTCTACTACTCTCACTAAATTGTTTCCTAACTCTCCTCCCCTCTTTCCCCTGTGTTGCTGAGAATCCAGATTTATTCCTTGCACCAGGTAGGTCCTGGCTTTCTACTCCTAGGGTAACCCAATGAGGCAGTGGGGGCACAACTCACCATGAGGGAGGGCTGGAGACCACTCAAGAGGTGAATGCTTCCCTATATGGGCCACCAAATTGTTAGTAGTAAGTCCTTATCTTTCAATGTTGCAGGGAAGAATCTGCATGCAGACAAAAGTTTTCTCAGCAAGACTTTCTTTTGTTTTCTGCAGAAAGGGCACTACTCACCAGCAGTCTTGCCATGAGAACTGAATAAAGAACAGGCACATTTATGTCTAACTCATTGGCCCTATTGCTGTGTCCTGATTTCATTGGCTGGAACTGGATCTCAACATGTCACCCAATTGGCTAACAACTTAAAACTTTCCTAAAGAGGTAAGGGCAGAGGAGAACAAAGAAAAAGAGGAACTAATTTACAGAGTTCTGAGAGTGGTAAAAATAATTCTAAATAAGGAAAGAGGAACAAGCTGTAACCTAAGGCTTGCCCAGGCTTGTCCAGGCATATCAGGGCAGATATCTAGGCTAAAATGTAAGAACTAAGAACACAAAATTCACTGATTTCTTTATTTTATCAGTAGATGTAACAAAGGCCTTTGAGTAGATTAACCTAGAGAAAGAGACTACTATCTATTCTTAACAGGCTAAGAGAATTCAAAGAGGAATCTTTATTTCACTTTCCGCAATCCTTTGGAGAATAAATCATAAAGACATTAACTTTGGGATTATCATACTGAATATGCAGTAGAAGCAAATATTACTGATGTTAAATAAATGATAGTTACTAGAGAAGCTGGATTTTAGTTGTTAACATATCCATGAATGGTAAAGACTGCCTTTATATTTGATTTCCCAGGATATTTTAGATTGCTTTCATAACTATCTTCAGGAATTATCCCTAGCTTACTTAAATGTTTCACATAGGTAAAGACACTATCAACACATAAATTTAAATCAAATAATAAACTTAAAAATTTTATATTAATATATGGACTGTGGGCAGTGGCTCGAGCCTGTAATCCCAACACTTTGGGAGTCCCAGGTGGTGGGGTAACTTGAGGCTAGGAGTTAGAGACCACCATGGCCAATATGGTGAAACCCTGTCTCTACTAAAAATACAAAAATTAGTGAGTGTAGTGGTGCACACCTGTAATCCAATCTACTCAGGAGGCTGAGGCATGAGAACTTCTTGAACTTGGGTGGCAGAGGTTGCAGTGAGATGAGATCATGCCACTGCACTGCAGCCTGGGAGACAGAGCAAGTCTCTCTCTCTCTCTCTCTCTCTCTCTCTCTCTCTCTCTCTCTCTCTCACACACACACACACACACACACATATGTATACATATGTAAATAAATATATAATATTTATATATATATATATACACATACACATATGTAGATCAAAAGAAAAAAGGAGTTTCTTTTGCTCTGGCCTCCCCCTCAAACATCCGACTCCTCATTTTTACACCTTTGTCCCGGAAGACTCTTATTGGGCTGTGAATGTCTTGCTTGTGCCTTCTGGAACAGGGTTGAACTGGATAGGTTCTGAGGTAGATGGCCACTAAGATGGTCCCAGTAATCCCTATCTCTTGTTTTTTATGCCTAGATGTAATATCCTCTATTAAACGTGGTTTGGGCTCATTGACCCACTTCTAATTAATATTATAGAGTATAAGTGATAGAATATAACTTCTGACTTTAGTTTATCAAAAAATTGTGGCTTTTGTTCTGAGTATTCTTATCTGGTCTTAAATCATTCACCCTAGGAGAATCTAAGTTCCTAGTTGTGAGTCAACTCTGTGGCAAGGTCCATATGGCAAGTGACCAGGCCAGGAAAGAACTGCATGGTGAAATTTAGAAATATACCCTCTCAGTCTTTCAGATATTGCTGTAATCCCAGCCACAATGTTGAGTGCTACCTAATCACAGGTTTTGAACAAAAGGTATTCAGGCTAAGCTGTGCCCAAATTTCTAACCCACAGCAACTGTGAAAAAATACATCTGTTGTTTTATGCCACTATGTTTTGGAGCAATTTTTAAACACAGAAATAGAAAATTAATGTAGATTTTTGTACAAAGAGTAGGCTGCTGTGCTAAATAAAAGTAAAATGATTATGTCTTCAGAGCGTGGTAGTAGGTATAAGGACAGTGTAACTTAGAGCTGAAAGTACTTCTAAAAATTTTACTGGACGCCTCATGATCTTTGTTTTTGCAGTCAATGAAGACTTTTAGGAAAATAAGAAAGATCTTCTGAAAAACTAAAGGGGATTCATTGTTATGTAGTTTGACACAAAGGTTACCAGCATTCTTGCTTGCAAGAATGAGTATAGTAGAAAATGTGCCTAATGTACAGAATGATTTAATTAAAGGAGTTTTTCAAGCAAAGGCACCCACTGTGGAGGTGCTTTGCAGAGAAAGGTGTTGCGTGGGTTTTTCTCACTGCTTTGAGAAAAAGTTACATGAGACAGATAAATTGACGGATTAATTGTTAAACAAAAAGAAACCAAGACTTGATGGTGTTGAAAACTCTCAGCCTCTACAAATGTCAAATGATTGCATACTTAAAATGAAAATAACAAATTGTTTCCAAGCAAGCATCAACTCCAGGACACTCTTTGGAAAGCACGATCTAAAGATGAGATAAAAATATGACTATGAAATCCTTTGTTAAAATCTCAGAAACACCAAAGATACTTTTTCAGAACATTGAAACAGACGAAAGCCATTTTAAGGAGTTTAAGAGTATGCTAGATATCTTTCAGTTAAACAATAGAACTTTTAAGATTCTGAAGGCTGCTGTCCCCCTGCTGTCTCATAAGATACCAAAAGTAGAGATTTTTGGATGTGGATATGTCTAATGGAATGAACTCCAGGAGGATTCTCAGAATAACTACAAATATTCTAAATGAATTATGTCAACAGAAGCATGAGCGGCTAGGACTGAATGGCACAGACAGAGTTCAAAAGGAATAGGGGCCAGGCATGGTGGCCCATGCTTGTAATCCTAGCATTTTGGAAGATGAAGGCAGACCTGAGCTCAAGAGTTCAAGACTAACCCAGGCAACATTATGAAACCCAATCTCTACTAAAATTACAAAAAAAAAAAAAAAATAGCTGAGTGTTTTGGCACACACCTATAATCCCAGCTACTTGGGAGGCTGAGGCAGGAGAATTGCTTGAACCCAGGAGGGAGAGAGTGCAGTGAACCTAGGTGGTGCCATTGCACTCCAGCCTGGGTGACAAGAGTGAGACTGTCTAAAAAAAAGGAAAAGTGCTGTTGCAAAATTCTACCAGCTGGTGAGAATACTATTCAGCTATAAACATGTGCTGTATTTGACAAAAGCAAAACAAACAACAGTAAACATGACTCAGAGAGCTGAACTAAGTGTTTTGGAGCATAACTCCTGGACCAAAGAACTGAGTTCCAATCAATGATTATCCAATAGTTGACTGGCAGGACTTCAAATAGAGGAATGATTCTTTTGTGCCTCCTGTTTTCCCCGTTTTGAATAAGGACATTCCTGGTGATTATCCTAAGCTTAGACACTGAGCTGTTACTGTTTTGATATTAGTCTACTTTCCAAGTCTACTGTGGGACTTGAAAAGGTTGACTGGAATGAATCACTGGGAGGCAGAGAGTGAATTATGATATCTGGACTCCAATATAGTTCCCAATGATTCCTTGTGTATTCCTGTATTACATTGTCCTATTGTTTTATCTGTGTGCCTGGTAGAACATGGCAGATATGATGATATGCCAATTCTGAAAATATAGTATAAAATGGCTTCTGCCTTACTCTTTCTCTTTTTGGGATACACATTTTGAGAGAATCCCTTTGTCATATTATGAGCAGCCTTATGGTAAATCCATGTTGTCAGGAGCTGAAGACTTTTACCAACAGCCATATTAATAAGCTTGGAAGCAGTTCATTAGGCTCCAGTCAATTCTGTAGATAACTCTAGTCTCCATTGACAGCTTGACTGCTACCCCATGAGTGATCTTAGGCCAGAAACACCCAGCTAAGTTGACCCAACATTCTGGACCTTCAGAAACTGTTTGAGATAATAAATATTTATTTCCAGCAGTTGATTAGTTTGGGGCAATTTATTATACTGCAGTAGCTAACTATTACAAGTACCAGTACGGCCTTTTAAAGGAGAACTAGATACTAGAATTGTCTTGATGTATTTATATATCCATCTAAAATGTATTTATATATCCACCTTCCTTACTTCTTCTATTTCCTTCCTTCCACCTTTCGTCCCTCCCTCACTTCCATCCTTCTCCATCTTCTTTTTGTTTTATTTTAAATTTTTTTGTTTCTGAAACTATTTTTTGAATCTCTTCCATGTGCCAGATGCAGAGAATTCAGCAATAAGGCAGAGATGTTTAGGCTACTTAGATTCTGGTGGGGGTAGGGGTGACATAAACATGGTACTTTCATTCTAATGAAGGAAATAGACAATAAATATTAATTACATACAGTAATTAATAATGTAAGTTTATATAGTAAGAAGTCTTATGAAATCAGTATAACATGAAATGTGTGTTGTGATGGGACACCTAAACTGGAAATTTTAGGTAGGGAATTTAGAAAATTTTTTAATGAGTAAGCAAATGAGTCTATATCTGAATAATGCAAAGGTGGTCAAATATGTCAGCCTTAGAAAAGAGTGCCCTATGCAGAGGAATCTTCATGGCAAAATTTAGGATTATGACTCTATTCCTTTTAAGTTTCTGTGGTCATCAATAATTTCCATACTTTAATTCTAGTAAATGTTATTGGTCCAGAAGTGAAAATATGTCTTAGCTCAAATGAAATGAGATGGAGATCTCTCACCTTTTGGGCATGACAGGAAAGCACATTGCCTTATTTGTTGCTGGCAACATTCTTAAAGCCATGAAAGAAGCCATGTGGAGACAGACAGCATGGCGAAAAGCAAAGGCCACAGAGTACTACAAAGCAGAGATGGAATTGTGATGGAATATCTGAGCCTGCATAATTCTGAACCTTCTCTTTTATGAGATACTTAATTGTATTATCTTCTAGAATGCGTTTTTAGCATGTTTCTGTAATGTGGTCAAAGGCATCTATATGTAATTTATCTTTTTTCCCATTTATCCCACTTAAGAATTTCTCACATGTAAAGAGTTCGGTGTTGAAGTATATAACTATAAAAGATATATAGACAGTTCCAAGAAGAACTTCACAATGTCTAAGTAGATGACATAAATATAATTATAAAAACAGCTTAAGTATTTTCAAACAAGGTGTAAATAATCATTATTTGACTGGTTTTAATTATAATTTCAAATAATGTTTAAAGACATGAAAGGATGCTTATGATCTAATGTTTAAAAAAGGAAAGCAAAGCACTAGATAATGTAGAATCCAAATTTTTAGAAAATATAGAGATGTATACACATAGATATGAAGAAACCATATTATACAGAAGTATTTATTAAGAAATTATAGATTCTAACTTTAATGCTTGGCATTTTTTTACTTTTTCACTTAGCTCATATTATCTTATAATAAAAAATTCAGGGCCAGGCCTGGTGGCTCACACCTGTAATCCCAACAGTCTGGGAGGCTGAAGAGGGCAGATCACTTGAGGTCAGGAATTCCAAACCAGCCTGGGCCACATGGTGAAACTCATCTCTACTAAAAATACAATAATTAGCCAGATATGGTGGGGTGTGCCTTTAATCCCAGCTACTAGGGAGGCTGAGGTGGGAGGATCACTTAAATCTGGGAGGCAGAGGTTGCAGTGAGCTGAGATTGTGCCACTGCACTTCAGCCTGGACAACAGAGTGAGACTCCATCTCAAAAATTAAAAAAAGTACAGTACTATACTGTATGCTGAGAATACAAATTGATAATACTCTACTCATTTACCCAACATAACATTAACTTACTATTTATTTAATTCTGTTGTAAGTATAATAGATGTCTTGCTAATGATAACCAGTAAGCTCTTTTCTAATGTCGTGGTACAAGTAAATAAACTTTATGATGTGATTTGACTCTGTTTCTCCACCCAACTCGCACCTTGAATTATACTAATCCTCACACATCAAGGGCTGGACCAGGTGGAGGTAATTGAATCCCGGGGACAGTTTCTCTCATGCACTTCTGGTGATAATGGTGACTCTCAGGAGATCTGATGGTTTTATAAGTGTCTGGCTACTGTTCTGTGAGGAGGTGACTTCACCATAATTATGAGTTTCCTGAGGCCTCCCTAGCCATGTATAACTGTGAGTCAATTAAACCATTTTCTTTATAAATTACTTTTTCTCGGGTATTTCTTTATAGTACTGTGAGAATGGACTAATACATTTTGTTAATTCCAGTACTTACAAATGAATAACATTTATGTCATAAACCAACCTTTAAGATTTATTTAATCAAATTATCTTGAAAATGCGCATACATTCAAACTCATATAACTATATCCCACACTATAATAAGAGGAAAGTGAAAAGAGACAAAGATGAAGATTTATTCTCGAATTTTAGTGAACATACATATACAAATCACAAAAAATATTGGGAAAAAAGAGAAAACCAATCAGCACATCTTAGAATATTATGCATATGTATATACCTGTTATCATCTTGGCAAATACTAAAATACGACTCTCTTTAATGCTTTAATTATCTGAAATTCCTTCTGGAAAATTTTTGTCCCAGTTTTCAAAATTGATTTGGGAATATAAATTTATAATTACATATAATTTTGCATATTTCATGGTTATAAACATAAACTATATCAGAGCCTTGAAGTTGAACAGATAAAGTAAACTTGAAGAAGAATTAAAACATAAACTTCATAGGAGAAAAACACAAAACTTTATAAAAATTTTCTGTGACATTTACATTTCTGTAGAATATTTACTGACCCCAAAAATGACTGACTTCGGTAACATGGTGAATTAAAAGTAGCTTCCTTCTTAAAATATCCCTTCTATATTATCCTATTTATTTTATCTCTAATACACACACTGAAAAGCACAATTTATAAAGAAAAGTAAATAATAATTATAAATTCGTTTGCAACAAATAACAAGACAGCTAAACATATGAAGCAAACTCAGTCAGAAATCAAGGATGGTTGAGATAAAATGCAACTACTCTGAAATACTTGTCTCGATGACTGGTATAGAAGACCTACGTAAAAAGTATAATTTCAGATAATAAGTTCAGTATTTCAACCAACACATTTTGTTTTATAAATTCACATACCCATATAATTGAGATTCTGTTATTGGGACATCTTTTTCTACCAGTTATGTTTGGTGTCATAAGGTTTGAAAGGCAGTAAAACCCAAAAGTCAACTACTTGCACTGAAGTCTGGACCTGTTGCAACAACCTTTGTTTCTCTGGGTCCCACTCAAAGCTGGCAGTCTTGCAATTCGTCCAGAAAATAGGACAGGGCAGAATTCCAAAGTAGGGAATAAGGTGCCTCTAGAATTCAATATGAACCCTTTAACTATTAAACTTCCTTTTTATAAGTGAGATATAAGAGATGCAATTATTTGTTCAATACCTTAAAGGATATTCAGCATGCCCTGAGCCACCAGTTTTACCAGACTCCTAAAAACTTCACTAATATGACTTCCTCTGAATATTCAAAATGGTTATCTTTTACTTTCTCACACACAGGTATAAGAGGCTTGCAGTACACTTGCCAATTCTCGTTCTTTGGTCTGATTCACAGATCAATGTGATTTTCTGTAAACTGTTTATAGTCTAGGACCCTTTCGATATGTTATAACATTTTCTACACCAAGACTTTAAATGCATTTCTTATTTGAGAATTTCTTATTTGCCTTGAATAAGAGATTCTTATTTGCCTTGGTCCCAATAAGAATGGAAAAGATTGCACCTGGCAGATCAATTTCAACATATAATGTGTAAAAGCCTGTGTTACACTAGTCTGGGAACCATACCACTGCACATAATGCAACCATAATTAAGGCCACTGCTTGTTTAAGTTTGAAGCAGCCCATGTTATATGCCATTATTCGTTTAATTTTTAAGAGACAGATTGGTAAATGGTAAGAAAGGTCAAAATTCTTGCATCTCTTATATCTCACTTATAAAAAGAAGTTTAATAGTTAAAGGGTTCATATGGAATCTTTAAGTCTCATAGAACGACACTTAATATTTGCCACTTTCCCTGAGTTGTGATAGCGTTTTTGATTTACCATCTTAGGTTGTGGGGTCACAGATGCAAGGGAGCTTGAATGGATTTTCTCTCCTATAATAGTTCTTGAAGGCCAAGAAATGAATTGAAGGTCCTAGCAAGTACTACTAAGTATACTCATTTTGACTCTATGTATAGCCAATGAGAACAGATATGACTGAGGACAGACATGACTGAGGACAGACAAGGTGTGTCTGTAGATCCAGTGAACTCACTGGGAACTGGCATTGGCCCTGGGCTCCATTAAATACCAAGTACTCATATTTTTATGTGTGAAATATTAGTTTAATAAGAGAATAAAATGGCACTGTGAGTCCTAGATAAAAATGTGAAATAAATTTCTGCACCCAGTAATTACTGAAAGATCTAAGTATATTCTATTTCTCCCCAAAGTGTATGGTTAATTGAGTAAATTTCCATAGACCACTTTGTGGAAACATGAAAAACAATGACTTAATCAATGTAATTGACATAATATATTGCAGGTCCTTCCTCAAAATGGCTTGATTTCTTCCTCAGTCCAAAGAGTTCTAGATTAGGGAAATAATTCAAATCTAACAATTTAGCAAGAGACAGTGGCTTTTCACTGAATTGCTGAGTTTTCTGTTTATTTATCTTCAATTTCTTTTTTAAAAACTCTTTTCCGAGTTATACTGAAGTACAATTCTCAAATAAAAATTGTATATATTTCAGGTGTACAATGATTTGATATGCATATACATTGTGAGATGATTACCACAATCAAGCTAATTTTGATTATATAAAGTAAATAGTACCCTTTGTTGTGCATCCATCTCTTACCTCTGGGGATGGCCATGTACTTTTTTTTTTTTTTTTTTTTTTTGAGATGAAATCTTGCTCTGTTGCCCAGGCTGGAATGCAGCGGTGCGATCTCGGCCCACTGTAACCTCCCCCTCCTGGGTTCAAGTGATTCTTCTGCCTCAGCCTCCTGATTAGCTGGGATTACAGGCACGCATCACCATGCCCAGCTAACATTTGTATTTTTAGTAGAGACAGGGTTTCACCATGTTGGTCAGACTGGTCTCAAACTCCTGACCTCTTGATTCACACACCACAGCCTCCCAAAGTGCTGGGATTACAGGCGTGAGCCACCGTGTCTAGCTGCCATGTACTTTTAACTATCTCCATGGTTTTTTGTATGGTAGCCTCAGCTGGTTACACTCTGATTTTGCTGCTGATTTTATAATATAATATTTGTAGCTACCTTTCCTCTGATAGATAAGTGCCATTATCTGGCTTCTGTCACTTAAGGTTTTATTATCTTATTGCTATCATGAAATCTAGTTTTATTTTATATTTTATTTTATTTTATTTTTTTGAGACAGAGTCTCACTCTGTTGCCAAGCACCAGGCTGGAGTGCAGTGGTGCGATCTTGGCTCACTGCAAACTCCACCTCCTGGGTTCAAGCAACTCTCCTGCCTCAGCCTACCAAGTAGCTGGGACTTCAGGCACGTGCCATCACACCCAACTAATTTTTGTATTTTTAGTAGAGATGGGGTTTCACCATGTTGGTTAGAATAGTCTCGATCCCTTGACCTCGTGACCCGCCTGCCTCGGCCTTCCAAAGTGCTTCAATTACAGCTGTGAGCCACCACACCTGGCTGAAATCTAGTTTTATGACAGAATCTCCTACTCTTAGCCAGGGCCTACAGAGAGTAGTCACCATGGAGGCTCTTGCTAATGCTCGTGACCACCACTTGTGTATTCCTTATCATTTTGGTAAATACATGCTCTTCTAGACTTTTTTATAGAGCTTAGACAATAGGTGGTTTACTCAGCCTTCCATAGTGTATCCATTCTGGTATACTCACCTTTCTGAGCCTTTTGTTCTCTTCCTTCACCATCTACCATAGTAGTACTTCTGATGTTCCTTCATAGTGTAATCTGTCTTTTTCCCAAATTGCCAAGATGCACATTATAAACTAGCAAACACTCTTACCCAGGTCCTTGCCAAAAATCATCTAATCCTCTTTCATGGGATGGAATAATTATATGTTTCCTTTAACACAATGTATGGTTTTATCCCTCCTCTGGATCTGGCACTTTCAGGATTTAACCCCAAATATAATATTTTCTCCTGCTGATACATATTTATATTAACTAAATCCTGCAGCTATTTCATAGCGCCCAGCATATAAACCCCTTGTAGCAGGTCCAGCACAAGTAGAATAACTCAGTGCAAAAATTTGAAACTTGTTATTCTGGTTGCTATAAGTTGAGGAAGCTACCAGGAGAAGTGGAAGTAGCTGCTGAAAAGTTAACAAGCATTTTCTTGTAGTACTCCTAAGTCATTTGTTTCCTCTGAATAAACCTTATGTATCATCTTTTAAGAAGCGAGAATTAACTCATATCTGCAAGCTTTCATAGTTTAGAGAATACATGAGTTCAAGGTTCTTTATCGGATCTTCCCAGATGTGTCCATCTCAAGTCTAAGAGTTTAATTTCTTCTCTATCAGATACTGATCTTGACATCAGAGAACTAACACGACTGATAATTCTAAATTCTCTGAAGTTCTGTGACATTTATGTTTTAATTCTGAGTGTAGCCTTCCTTTCTGCAGGAGACTGAGGCTTCCTTAATTGCTGACAAAGAAGCCCTTGGACTTTTAAATTTTGCCTTACATTGAGAATAATTTACCTGTAACTGCCAGTTTTTGTTCTTCATAAAACTATGATGTATTACAACAGTCATCCTAGCCAATTTGACTTATAGGTAATATTCCTTCATGCCTATCAAGAGCTAATAATTTCACACCAGCCAGTACATCATCTTACACTAGTTGAACAACTAAGTTGCTGGGTGTTATTCTCCCTTGGCCTGTCAACAATTACAAGATGACCAGCTAGTAGTGATCCATCACCAAAATCCTACATTTAGAGTCTGTTTCTCACACATCCCAGAAATAAATGTCTAGAATTAAATGTAAAACAGACTTAGTTTGGAACAGTACACAACTTGCTCACTGAAGAGTGTTTTTGGAAAATATTTGGTCAGGAAGGTGACAAAGGCAAAAGGAAGAGGAAAGAAGAACCTGAACCATGATGCAGTTGCAACTGTTATTGAAGCCAGTCCTACATGGAATTGTGAATCTGAGAGTGTCCTTTGAAGTTATCAAAATGGAGACAAGGTCTGAGTCTTCATTTACCCACTTCAGCTGGGTATTTGGATCAATCATTTCACAGGCAGGGACAGAACACTGGACAGGGCAACTTCCTGAATCTGAATGCGAGTCCCAGAGAGGAAATTATCTGTCAACTGTTAGAAAGTGCTGGATGAGTTTTCTGTCCTTATTAGGGGTACTGGTTTGGAGTACAGTATTGTTCTGTACCACGTCAAGGAATGGAGAAACTAATTGAAAGATTAGCATTCTATTGAACTTATGCTAAATAAAATTAATTCAAGAAGTAAAAAACTTTATATATATATATATATATATATATATATATGTATTTTTTTCTTGTACTTTAGATTTGGGGGTACATGTGCAGATCATGCAGAATTGTTGCATAGGTACATACAAGGCAATGTGGTTTGCCGACTCCATGCTCCCGTCACTTATATCTGGCATTTCTCTCCATGTTATTTCTCCCCAACCTCCCTACCTCCCACTGTCCCTCCCCTAGATCCCCTCAACCTACCCCAGTGTGTGATGCTTCCCTCCCTGTGTACATCGCCCACCAATGAGTGAGAACATGTTTGATTTTCTGTTCTTGTGACAGTTTGCTGAGAATGGTGATTTCCAGACTCATCCATGTCCCTACAAAGGACACAAACTCATTGTTTTTATGGCTGCATAGTATTCCATGGTGTATATGTGCCATATTTTATTTTTCCAGTCTGTCATTGATGGCATTTGGGTTGGTACCAAGTCTTTGCTATCATAAACAGTGCTGCAATGAACATATGTGTGCATGTGTCTTTATAATAGAACAATTTATAATCCTATGGGTATATACCCAATAATGGGATTGCTGTCTCAAATGGAATTTCTAAGTCCTTGGGAAATTGCCACACTGTCTTCCACAATTTATACTCCCACCAACAGTGTAAAAGTGTTGCTATTTTTCCTCATTCTCTTCAGTATCTGTTGTCTCCAGATTTTTTAATGATTGCCATTCTAACTGGTGTGAGATGGTATCTCAATGTGGTTTTGATTTGCATTTCTCTAATGACCAGTGATGATGAACATTTTTTCATATGTTTGTTGGCTTCATATATGTCTTCTTTTGAAAAGTGTCTGCTCATGTCCTTCATCCAATTTGAATGGGTTTGTTTGTTTTTTTTCTTGTAAATCTATTATAGTTCTTTGTAGATTCTGGATATTAGCCCTTTGTCAGATGGGTGGATTGCAAAAATTTTTCCCCATTCTGTTGGTTGCTGGTTCACTCTAATAATCGCTTTTTTTTTTTTTTTGCTCCACAGAAACTCTGGAGTTTAATTAGATCCCATTTGTCTATTTTGGCTTTTGTTGCCAATGCTTTTAGTGCTTTAGTCATGAAGTCCTTGCCTATGCCTATGTCCTGAATGGTTTAGATCAACTACCATACAGGTATTTAGAAAAATTATTTATAATCTACTTTTGAAAAGACACCAGAACAAGTGGGCTTAGAACTGTTTATAGACATTTAAAAATAATTTATATGGTTATCAATTACTGGTTATAAATAATTATCATCACAAAAGTAAGATAAAGAAGGGTGGTGAAGAAGCCTATTTGATAACATTAAAATTATATTTTTATAGAATAGTTAACTATAGAGGATGACAGTAGAACAAATTATAAAATTAAGAAATATATCTCAGAAAATTTGCCAAATATTTATGTTATATATATGCAAGGAATGTTACTTTAATTCTGGAAAGCATGGATTTCAAATAATTTGTGCTGGCACAAAAAAAAAAGCATGTTCTCACTTAAAACATAATAAAATAAAATCCATTGTGTATTAATGCATAAATATAAAGAGAAAATTAAATTGTATAATTAAAATTGAGAAAATAAGATTTGGAGAAGTTAACCTGAATGTTCAAATATATACGAAGAAAAGTCCAAAGCAAACTAACATTGGAAAAAGTAAATAAACAATACAGATTAAAGAAAAAAGAATTACTACCTATAATATATAAAACCGATCATACAGTTTTAAGAAAACATATCACATTTATCACATTTATTAGAGAAATGCAAATTCTTGTAGCAAAGATATAGTTTGTACTCATTAAATTGACATAAAATTAAGAGACCGAGTAGTCTAATGGTTTAGATTTCTTATTCAGATGTCTTTATAAAACCAGGGGACAAAATGGCCTCGTTTTGTTAAAAGAAATACTTTTTTCAGAGGAGATATTTTATGTCTCTTACTTTTTCAGGTCCTAGTTCTTCAAATGTGTTCTTTGCTACTTTTCATGACTTTTCTCGAATTTCGTGATCTCATTTAATAGGCGAGGAAAATAAGATACAGATCAGTGGTCAGATGATTTTATTTGGTAGCTTCTTCCCCACAGTGGCATTTCTAAGTGTATTCTAAATATTTTTGCCAGTCACCAATTTATAATTTTTTGAAAGTATTGTATTAGTTCTAGAAAATGAGCAATTGTCTAGCTAGTCCTGTATGAACATCCAAACCAGGAAAACCTCTGTCTACTTCCTGTTATGTGTCATCATTTCATCTACATATGTATCTCTCATTTTACCTATCTAGCTGGGCATTGATTTTATTTATTTATTTATTTGTTTTGAGATGGGGTTTTGTTCTTGTTACCCAGGCTGGAGTGCAATGGTACGGCCTTGGCTCACCACAACCTCCGCCTCCTGGGTTCAGGCAATTCTCCTGCCTCAGTCTCCTGAGTAACTGGGATTACAGGCAAGTGCCACCATGCCCAGCTAATTTTTTGTATTTTTAGTGGAGACGGTGTTTCACCATGTTGAACAGGATGGTCTTGATCTCTTGACCTCGTGATCCACCCACCTTGGCCTCCCAAAGTGCTGGGATTATAGGTGTGAGCAACCGCACCTGGCCTGATTTTATTCTTTTAAGAGTCATGGGGAAAATAATTTATTCATTTCAATTGACAAATACTATTTTTATCAGAAACCATAATTTTACAGTGGTTCAATAGCTCATCAATTTAACTACCTGAGAAGTAACTATTTTTTGGTGATAATGTGGGCAAAAATTTGTTCTTACATCAACGAAGTAATATTTCTTCAAATTCTTAGTAGAAGAATATATGGCCTACAAATATTTGTATTTTTATTGTTATTTACATATTTACATTTTTGACAAGAATATTGTACATGAATACCATAATACTATACCCATGGCTTATTGAGTTAATTCAGTGGTTTAATAGGCATTCATTAAGGTGAAGGCCACTTATTTCCATTGCTGTCTTTATTATTTTCTGTTTCTGTTTTTTATTTTAACCTCTTCCAGCTATGGGGAAATAATAGATAACTTGGACAATAATCTTTTAATGGTCTTTTTTTTCTGCTTAACTTTGACCTATGATTGCTTAATGAAACTTTTGAATTTAAGGCAACAATTTTCACTAAAACCGTGTTTGTTTAAAACATGGTAATAATTTTCCCTGTATCATATTTATCTAAAAGTTTTATATGATCTCATCCAATTATTTAATGCTTTCTAATGATTTCTCACTACCTATTAAAAAATTCCTAGGCTTTCTGGTATGACAATAAAAATGTTCTTAGTGACCTGACTTCTATTTACCTTCACAGTGGTATTTTTCACCCATCCCCATATAGAGGCAGATCATGTCAGAAACTACTGCTTGCACAGAAATTACTCTCCTCTCAAACTGCTATTAGTTTGCTGTTACTGTTTCCCATTCAGGCAGCATCTAACCTCACACTTGTACTTTAAGGCAATTCATCATCTATTCAGCCTTCCCAGATTACTCAGTTCACTATTTCAGATGCTATTCTAGCCACACCATGCTTTTGTATCTGTATTTCTGTCATAATAATGGTCCTACTGCATTGCAGCATGTGGTTTTACTTGTCTCTTTCCTCTATTAGTCTTAGAATTTTTATTTTTAAAAATATGTTATTACTAGCATCTAACATGTAATAGATTGGCATGCTCTCAGCAAGTATTTTGAATAAATGGACAAAGGAAAGAAAAAGGGACATTTGGTAGAGCAACTCTGATTTTTAAATGTGCATCTTAGACATATTCATTCATCTTCTATCTAGGTCATTGTGTCATATACTTGGTATGTCAATGAATAGTAAATGTTAAGTAATATTTAACTATATATTAATTTTGATTAATCATATATTTATTATATATTTTGATAATTATTAATGATAACTAAATAGCTACCTTATGTTAGTGTTGAATTTTTTTCTTTTTGACAAGATCTCTTTCTGTAAGCCAGGCTGAAATGCAGTGGCACCATCATAACTCACTGTAGCCTAGAACCTGGACTTAAGTAATCTTCCCTCCTTAGTCTGCTGAGTAACTGGGATTACAGGCATGTGCCATTGGGCCTGATTAACTTTTAAAATTCTTTGTAGATATGGGGTCTTGCTATGCTGCTAAGGCTGATCTCAAACTCTGGCTTCAAGTGATTCTCCCAAAGTAATGAGCCTCCCCAAGTAATGAGCCTCCCAAAATATTGAGATTATAAGCATGAGCCACTGTACTTGGACTTATTTTATTTTCATTTATAGTCTTACAGTAAATAATGTTCTTATTCATATTTCACAAATTAATAAAATGAGGTTCAGTTATATTAAATGCATGGCATAATACCAATCATGTGCAACTTATTCAGAGAGTAAGATACTTCTCCATGGTCACACCATTAGTTTGCGTTTCAACTGGAATGTGCTTTTCCTGAATTTGCAGGTGCAGTCTAATGCAAAATATAAATAATGCAGTGAACACATTTTGTTTGAAAAAAATAAGGATAAAATTTTTGTGAGTAGTCAGATTTCTAAGCTGGCGATATTTGAGATTAACATAATATTAACTATTTTAAAGCTAGAGTTTAAAAGTTTAATAATAAAAAATCATGTACTTTTTGTATATATGGGCCACCTCTTGAATTTTTGCTTTAGACAAAGAGCTAATCAATACTCTTCAGGCTGCATTACCAAAAGGACAAACAATAAGGGGAAGGCTCCTTTCATTTCTAAGAGATATATGATGGTAACTCTATGCTATGGTCCATGCACTATAGCATAGCACTGTGCACTTGGATAAGTACATGTGGTTAAGTAACTGTGTATGTACACACACATACACGTGTGCAGCTACACATATTACAAAATGTTCTCAGTCAGAAGTTTGGAGTAGCTAATATGGGTTAAACTCAGATCTTTCTTCAAAATCCAATCTCTCTAATTATATTAATTATTAGATTCAAGTTATATGGCAAAATAAATGTGCTAATTACAAAGTTGACATCTAAGTAGTAAATAAACTTCAATTTTTTTGTAATCTTTCTTTACACTCGTTTATACTTATAGCTTTCTTGGGAGCTTTAAAGGAATAAAAAGGAGTAGAACAAAGATAACCAGGTAGTAGAAACTAAAAAGTTTGAGGGAATTCACAAATTTGGGGAGAATTGCATTCTGAGATTAAAATAAAGAGCTCATCTTAAATATTTTATTTTGCTATATACCGCCAATCTATTAATAATAAATAATTTTTTTTTCTATTTTAAGAAACCATAATAGTATTGCCTATGTTTTATTATTACTGATATACTGTAATAGCTATCATTTGTTGATTCTCAACTCATATTTTCTTATGTCATAGTATACCAACAAATCACAGGAAAGTTAAAGCCTAAAGTATATTTACCTTAACATTTTACAGTGTTTGTCTTTCCAGTATGTCATCGTCTTTACACAAATTCACCACAAAATTAGAAAATTTACTCATATTTAAATGAAAAAGCAAATCGATTCTAATCTAAGACATCTTTAAAAACCAAACTTAGAGGCCAGGTGAGGTGGCTCACTCCTGTAATCTTTGGGAGGCCGAGGTCAGCGAATTACCTGAGGTCAGGAGTTCGAGACCAGCCTGGCCAACATGGTGAATCACTGTCTCTAATAAAAATACAGAAATTAGCCAGGTGTCGTGACAGGAACCTATAATCCTAGCTACTTTGGAGGCTGAGGCAGGAAAATCTATGGAACCTAGGAGGTGAAGGTTGCAGTGGGCCAAGATTTTGCCATGTCACTCCAGCCAGGGCAACAAGAGTGAAACTCCATTTCAAAAAAAAAAAAAAAAAAAAAAGAAGTATAGAAAAAATGTATATTAATGTTTATTTTCTCAAGAAAATTACAAAGAATTCTTTCTGGTTATTAGTCATCTTTCAGGATTCTATATTAGCAGTCAATAGAAAGTATTTTTAAAGGATTCCAGATATTTATTAAATTAAGTGTAAAAGTAATACATAAAGCAACTGGAGCATATTATATCTTCTTTAGGTCGCTAACGTTAACATAAATATTTCAAATCAATTTTCGTTTTTAGCCTGGAGCATAGATAGAATTAACTAAAGGCCAGGAACCCATCACCATTTTTTCATGAAGATATAACATGACTTAAGGTTTCCTACATCCCAAATATTTATAATGGCACTTCAGTTCTCCTGGGACTTCTCATTATTTCCACTTAACTAATAATGCTGCAAGCATGTAACTTTAGTTTGTAATTACAGTAATAGAATATTTTTGCAGACTAGTAACTGTTTATATAGTTTAGATAATTATGTCAATGTAGATAAATCATTTCTTATATAAAATCTTATACTTGTATTCAGGTATATTGTACATGTCACAAAAACAGGAACCATAAGTGTACAGATAAATAACTGAAATTCATCATATTCATGTAACAAATTTTAAAAATAATTTAAAAATAATAAATAGAATACCTGAAAACAACACAGGATTTTATTAGCATCATAGAAAATCATGATGCCACTTTCTAGTCACAACTTTCTTGTGTGGAAAATAACCAGAAACTACAAAGAACTTAGACAGTTTTACAAGATAAAAACAAACAACTCCATCAAAAAGTGGGCAAAATATATATACAGACATTTATGCAGTCAACAAACAGGAAAAAAAGCTAATCATCACTGGTCATTAAAGAAATGCAAATCAAAACCACACTGAGATCCCATCTCATGCCAGTTAGAGTGGTGATCATTAAAAAAATCAGGAGACAACAGATGTTGAAGAGGATATGGAGAAATAGGAACCCTTTTACACTGTTAGTGGGAGTGTAAATTAGTTCAACCATTGTGGAAGACAATGTGGTCATTCCTCAAGGATCTAGAACTAGAAATACCATTTGCCCTAGCAATCCCATTACTAGGTATATACCCAAAGGATTATAAAACATTATATTACAAAGACACTTGCACATGTATGTTTATTAGTTGATAAAAGTATTTCTCCAATTTAGTTATGACCTTTTAATTTCCATTATAGAATAATACTTCATGGGTCTACAGTATTTATTCAAGAAGAAAAATGCAAACAATGTTTTAAAAATTAGCATTTTATCCAATTGTTCTTTAAAGATATAATATTTAAAATTATTAAACATGAGAATCATTATATTCTGCTTATTACTAATTATTTCATTCCGCTTATCACTGGTCTTTGCTCTTAAATCATAATTCTTGTCAATATCACATAAGTAAATAATCTAAAGTGGAAATGGAGCTTGTGGCTTTCTTAAGAAATCTGAGGTAAAGGTTTAAAGGTATTTAAAAGGAAAACTGGCCTTCATCCAAGAGAGCCTTAAATCTGAATCATCTTTGAAACCATAAGTTTGTGAGATGTTACTCTGATAAATATGTTTCTCTGACACAAATGATTGAACATCATGGAATGTATTTATGTCTATATATAACTCAGTTAACCCTAAACTGTTTGTTTATTTTGTCGATGTGTAATTTTAAAGATTTAAGATGTATTACAAATTTAAGAAAAATACAACATAGAAACATAAATTAGAAGTGAGTACTCTTCGCTTTCCTCTTTCTTTTCCCATTTCCTTCCTTTCTCTTCCATTTTGTTGTCTCCCCTGAGTACCTAACACATTAATCCAAAAGCATTGAATGGAACCAAACACAATAAGTTAATATTAGTACATGGGAGTATGGGAAACAGTGGTGGTTTAGAGCTGGATTTCAGAATTCAGGCAGGCTAAAGAAGGTATGCACATGGGGCCGGATGGCACAGCTCTGCAGTTGTCAGAGCACAGGTTGTGTGTGCAAGACTTCTACATAGGAGTCAGCCTAGTGGGGAATACCAGAATCATACTGTTTGTAAAAACCTTCACATAAAATACCTGCCCAGCTCAAGCCTTTGAATCCTGAGTGAGGGTAGAAGGGGGTTTGCAGTAAGAGAGGTAAGCCTGGCCCAGGGTTTAGTGGCCAGAATCATAAAGTGATCTAGAGCATGCCAGATATTAGAGCTTAATTGGGTAAATGAGAGCAGTGCATGAGAGGGGTAGCTGGCTCAGCTTGTTGGAGACTGCAAAGATATCTGAGTGATCAGGTGGCCCACAGGAGGTAATCAGAACCCGTATGTTGGGGGAAGGTGTCTTCATGGTGTGTAGTTGGTCTTGTGTAGGGTGTAGAGCCTAAGCAGGGTGAGGAGAGCTCCCATGGAGTGAGAGAATGATGTGGCTTAGAGTGTCATGAACCTTCAAAAAGCGTAAAGGATATCAGTGCAGAGTAACATAGCCTATGCAAGAAGTTGATTTATGGTGCTGGAAAGAGCTCAAGATGGGGTAAAAAAGGAAGTGTCATAAATGCCCAGTTTTGGGTGTTGGAGACTGGAAGAAATAATGTCATTTATCAAGTGAAGAAGCATTCACATGTGAGGTGTCAGAGCATGCACGCTCTGAGGAGAGTATCTGTATGGGAGTGTGGACTATAACAGTGTATTGGAGCACAGCAGGGGAGAGGAGAACATCTGAGTGGGAGAGGTGATGGCCGATGATATGGCAGACTGGGTTACCTACAGGATTTTCAATCAGTAGGCAAATATATTTAAAATATATCTATTCTCTGTTGGAGAATAAAATTACAAATAGGGAACACAAGAAAACTAGAATTAATCCTAGGGTATCAGATTGGAATTTGAGATATTGGTGTGAACACATTTTTTATCAGATTAATTGATGGATAGATACAATATGGATACATAGAGATGGAATTAGATATAGATGCAGATGTAGATAGAGACTTCTATTACATAAGACTGAATTCTGAACGAGCTTGGTGGTAGTAATACTTCCATCAGTGACAATAGTGATCCCAGATCTTGGTTTCTAAACACCATCCCTTAGTAAAAGGAACCAGGGTTCCTTGAAGAAGTAACCAGTTTCTCTGCTAGTTTAGAAAAGAGGCAAAAGGGAGTGAAACATCTTGTCAAGAGACAAAGTAATGACATATTTAAAAAATGTTGGACTCATGTCATAAGGGAACAGAAACCAACCTGAAGGAGCCACTGATGAAATATGGAAAAATCTGAGTACCAAAATAAATACTGATAATAAGTGATCACTGATTATATGTAAACTATTGAATATTTGATACGAATGTATAAATGAATAAGTTGAAACTTTGATTAGGAATAAGACATTTACATAATTTCCCTGAGCCGTCCCACAAATTACTTGTTAATTACAAAGGAAAAAAATGTGTAACTTTACGGAGGAGAAGCCTGGTAGATAGAAACTAAATTACGTGATCTAAGGAGATCTCATCAGTAATTAAAAAATAGAATCAGTGCCACCTGATAGGGTAAAATAAGAGCACCTTCCTGTCAAAAATGTATAACCCAGATCTAAATACGAGGAACCACTAGATAAATTTAAATTGAGGGACATTTAGAAAATAACTGGGCTACCAATCTTCAAGTGCCAAGGTAACTGAATCAGATAAAATCTAAAAACTGTTCATACTGATGGAGTGCAAATGCTGCTAAAAGCAATATATGATTTTGACATGAATTCTTGCTATAAAGGACACTGTTGGTACCTTCAGAGACCATTGAAAGTGATCTTGAGATTAGGTATTAGTAATATGTCAATAATAATTTTCTGATTCTTAGGGTTGAATGGTCATTATATAAGAAAATATATCAGTTTTAGTAAACACACATTGAAAAAAACAATGGTGTTACAGCATTATGTCAGCAACTTTTATTTACAAATGGATCAGAAAGGAAAGTATTCTTTGTATTACATTCAAAATTTGATAATTTGGAGATGTCCCATAATATGGCAAATGAAAAGCAAATGAGAAAGCAGAAAAGAAACAAGGATAAAAATTAAATATTATGCTAAAAGTGAAGATATTCTAAAAGTTCATGACATAATATTAAATAAGTCTCAGGTATGATTCAATTCTTCTAGCAAGAACAGAAAAAGGAACCTCATTGTTTTCATTTTATTCTAAGAAATTTCCAGTTCTTCTCAATTTGGTTTTGTGTTTTACTTAAGTGTCATAACTTTGTGTGAGCAAGTAATTCTAATTAACTTTTCAGAGAATTTCTAAACAATGATCCAATAATTTGTTCAGGTCCTTTTGAGGCACACTAAGACACATAATTTGTTCAGGTCCTTTTGAGGCATACTAAAGTGATATGAGTGGATTTTTCAAATAATTTTATATGTTTCTGACTAAGTACAGTACCTAAGTCCTCAAGTAATTGATTTGAAATGTAGGGCAGTCTCTATTTATTATATGCTGTGATACAATATGAAATTTTTGCTCATTATCCCAGGTTCCTGCTCTACAGTTGCTACAACTATTCAGATGTCTGAGTGATAGGAATGCCCTTGTTATTTATTTTGAGCCCCTTTATGATTACATCTGAGTTTATGCTAATAAGATGACAGGATGGGTTCTTTCAGATAGCCTCAAGATGAGTATGATCACTGCACCAAATGATAAGAGGGTTCAGAGTTTGACTTCCTGGGATGTGTAGGGGTCTAGAGATTAAGTAGCAACTCTTGAAAAAACAGATTTGATAAACTTCTAGATTGGTGAACACAACCTGGGACTGTAGCTCCCCTGGAGAGGACATGAAAGGTTTACACCCCTTCCCTCATGCCTTGTCTTACGTATCTCTTCATCTGTCTGTGTATCTATATTTTTAATAATATCCTTTATAAGTTAGTGCACATAAATCAAGTACTTCCCTGGGTTTTATGAACCAGCTAGCCAATTTTCAAACCTGAGGAGGGGTTGTGAGCCTAAATTATAGTCAGTTCGTCAGAAGTACAGGGCACCCCCTAAAACTTGGGATTGCCATCTGAAGTGAGGTCAGTCTAATGTGACAGAGCCCTTAAGCTATGAGATCTGATGCTATTGCTAGGCAGACTGTCAGAAATATATCGAATTGAATTACCAGACACCTCACTGGTGTCCAGAGATTTAGAGAATTGCTTGATTTGGAAAACACACACACACACACACACACACACACACACACAATTTGCTAACTAGAAACAAAGTGTTTTACAAGCACAGAGAGTCATAAAAATGTATGTATGTTTTTTTTCTTTAGAATGTCCCTAGATCCAAGCTACAATAAGAAATTATCTCACCTCAGTTAAAATGACTTTTATCCAAAAGACAGGCAATAACAAGAAGGTGGAGAACAACATTCTTACACTGTTGGTGGAAATGTTAATTAGTACAACCACTATAGAAAACAGTTGGAGGCTCCTCAGAAGCGTACAAATAGAATTATCATATGATTCAGCAAACCTACTACGAGGTATATAACCAAAAGAAAGGAAATTAGTGCGTCAAAGGAATATCTGCACTTCTGGGTTTATTGTGGTGATTGCAGTGCTATTCACAATAGCCGAGATTTAGAAGCAACCTAAGTGTCCATCAACAGCTGAATGAATAAAGTAAGGGTGGTGCATATACACAAGGGAGTACTAGTCAGCCATAAAAACAAATGACATCTTGTCATTTGCAACAACATAGATAGAGCTGGAAGACATTATGTTAAGTAAAGCAAACTAGGCACAGAAAAGCAAACTTTACATGTTTTCACTAATTTCCATGTGCTAAAAAATGAAACAATCAGGTTCTTTGAGATGGACAGTAGAATGATGGTTACCAGAAGCTGGGAAGGGTAGTGGGTGTGAGAAAGAAGTGGGATTGGTTAATGGGTACAAAATTATAGTTAGATTGAATAAATAAAATCTAGTATTTGCACAGAAGAGAGACTAAATTATTGTACATTTAAAAATAACTAAGAATATAATTAAATTGTTTGTAATGCAAAGATATGATAAATGCTTGAGGTGAGGAATACCTCATTCACTCTCATGTAATAATTATACTGTATGCCTGTACGAAAATATCTCATGTACCACATATATGTATATATGTGTATATATATACATATATATATATACATCTACTATGTATCCATAAAAGTTAAAAAAATATTTGTTTTAGATATTGGGTATTCACCTCATTAAAGGAATATGATTTGTATATAAGAAATAAGAGTGATAATGCATAATAAATAACACATAATACAATGTTTGCACAATAACAATAATACATAATGCATAATAAATACAATGCAATTATGAATACAGATGGACCAAGCCTGATCCAAGTTCATCTGTTTTTAATATTTTTTTCTTTGGACAAATATCTTATTCCTTCCTAAATGGGGAGGAACTTATCCAATTTGCAGAATTTTAATGATAATTAGCTGTGGATATAACCATATAACTATATGTTTGAGAGATGGGTTAATGGATATATATATATAAAACCATATAAATAGATTTTTAATATAGATATATTTATATATAAAATAAGAGAGATATATCTGTCTTATTTTATATATGACATTTATACATTACACGTATAATATATATTCCTTTGTGTATGTGTAAAACATAACTTTTAGACAATGTCTGCATGAATGGCAGCAGAAAAGGACTGAGAATCATTCCCACTACCAATTTCAGACAAGCCAACTAATGTAGTCCATTTATCCCTAGGAAAACATGATAGGCAGCTCACTGCGAGTAATATATTAGTCATTTCAATTATACCTTCCTGTACACAGACTTCAGAGAGATGTTTTAACAATGGTTATATTTCTATAATCTTTCAAAATTGTTTGCTACCCTGTATGAACCCTTATTTCATATTTAATATTAATTTAAATTAATAATAAATTAATTAATTTAACAAATATAATATATAGAATACATATTACAGTATATAACATATAATAAATTATCTATTACTTTTATATATTATATATTATAATTTAATATATATATAATAGAGAATATACCTATTATAATATAATATATACATATATTATAACATTATAAATAACATATCTATTTACATATATTTATATATAAGTAAATAAATATATATAATATATTTTAAACATAATATATAAATAATATATTTAAAATATATATATTTATTTATATTTATATATATAAGTAAATAAATTTGTGTGTGTGTGTGTGTGTGCAAGTGTGTGTGTGCACACTTACAGGTATATATATCTTTTCCATTCCTTGGCACATCACAGCCTTTCTATTGCCTAAAATAGATTTAATTGTTAAACTATTTTTTTTTACCTTGACCACCATCCATGTGTAACTGTTGCTATTTTTAAAAGCTTGAATTTCTAAAAATATTAAATAAAGCTTCATGCATGGTAGCAAACAATTTTGAAAGATTATTAAAATATTACCATTGTTAAAACATCTTCCCGAAGTCTGTGTATAGGACAGTATAATTTAAATAATAAATACTTTACTCCCAGCGGGCTGCCCATTATATTTTCCTAGTGATAAATGGACTACATTAATTGGCTTGTCTGAAATTGGTAGTGGGAATGATTCTCAGTGCTTCTTTGCTGCCAGTCATGCAGCTATTGCCTAAAAGTCATGTTTGACATGTACTCAAAGGAGTGGTCAGAGTTGTGGATTCTGCAGATAAAACTAATATTGACTTTTATTTGGATATATCCAGTAAATGTGGTTTTCCTATAGATAGCATAGTAATCAATATTTTGAAAACTAAATCATATTTTAAGTTCAACAAATTACTTTCTTTTAAATATTTTTGTGTAAAGTCAACAATTCTAAAAGTATCTACTGTATACCATAAATCCAAGTGTATATATATTTAGTTCACATAAAATGACATAAGCCAGAAATTGCTATATTCTGATGAAAAACATTTACTTAGAAGATATTGGTTACATTTAAATACTAATCAGATTTTTTGCCATTATTATAACATACAGTTATGAATTGAAAATAAACAACCATGCCTTTGGTTTATTTTTTTTATGTACAACACTTGATAATATATTTTTATACACCAGCAAAATACAAGGCTTTAGGAGTCAATGAATCAAAATGTCCCTGCCCTCAGAATGTTTGCTATGTCCTGAAAAGACAGTCAAGTAAACATACATATGTAAGCAACACACACGCCATGAGAGAAATATGGAACACATATAAGGTGCAAGAGTAGTCTATCAGAGACCTCAGTGCTGACCAGGAAAATAGATAGAGCTTCCACAGAGAGATGGCAGTGAAGCTTCTCCTTAAAGAACCAATAAAAATTACGTAAATAACAGAGTGCTAAGTATGGTGTTCCATGGAGAGGCAACATCATGAGTAAAACACAAATTTGATAGAATATCACACATTCAGATGATAAGAAGCATGTCGTTTTCCTGGATTACGGTAAGACAGAGGGGAGTGACAGAGGTGAGTCTAAAGTGTTGTTAGGCAAGAACAGCTCATCACAGGTCTTTTATGCCAAATTAACAATGATGGCCATAGAATTTTTTTATCCAAACAAGGACACAACTTGAGAATAAACAGGAGCACAATTAATGAATGTCGGCAAAACAAGATTCCATCAAGCTGGTTCTTAGAAACTAAATAAATGACCTATTTAGAAATGTAGGCTATCTTCCTCTCCTCCTCCTCCTCCTCCTCCTCCTCCTCCTCCTCCTCCTCCTCCTCCTCCTCCTCCTCCTCCACCTCCTCCTCCTCCTTTCGACAGAGTCTTGCTCTGTTGCCAGGCTGGAGTGCAGTGGTGCAATCTTGGCTCACTGCAGCCTCTGCCTCCTGGGTTTAAGCGATTCTTCCACATCAACCTCCCAAGTAGCTGGGACCACAGGCGCGTGCCACCGTGCCAGGCTAATTTTTGTATTATTAGTAGAGACAGGGTTTAACCATGTTGTCCAGGATGGTCTCGATCTCTTGACCTCATGATCCGCCCACCTCGGCCTCCCAAAGTGCTGGGATTACAGGCGTGAGCCACCATGGGCTATCTTCTAATGTGAAATCGTCTAAAACTTTTCTTTGGAAATCAGATTTCATAAAGAATACTTCATCTGCTTTTGAGATGTAATTATGCTGGATAGTATGTACATGGATCTTGGACATTTTACAAAGTTGCACTAAACTGGGAAACATCTGGAGCAATTTTGTGTAAGCAAATTTTCTACCAGCTAAAAGGCTAATTGGACTTGTGCCTTCAAATTTAAGAAAGTGAGATATATGGAGAAACTATCTTGTATTTCAGCCACCAAGGCATTATTGGGGAAATTACTTCACTGAAAGAGTTAATGCAGCTTTTAAACTTGCTTAAAAGGAATTTTTTGGGTTGTTTGATATTGAGAAGATATGGCTTAATATTAATGTATCTGAAAAATCCTTAGAGCCTAGAAATTGAAATCATATGAGTGAAATTGTAGATCCCCTTGGTGTATATTTAAGATGTCCTAGCATCACTTTATATTTTATTCTGTTTTGCCTGGTTGGCACTGAAAATTCACAAAAGGCAAATCATAAAGTAATCTCTTCCTACATTTCTGCCAATATCAACTGCAAACAGTTTCAGGGTTTTATTTTTAAAAGAAAAAAATAATTTCACTTGCAATTTTGCAATGGCAGCTTTGTAGTGCCTCACATAGCCTGTCTTTTAAACACTGGTAAGTCTTGATATAAAGTTTAAGCATTTAATCAGCTTGTGGATCTTTCATTTTCAGCATTCTATTAGAATTCAGATAATACAGCATTATTTTACTGCCTATTCTATAGACACATTCATTCTGGATTTTAGATTCGGCGGGTAAATTAGCTGGATTTCTAACTAGACACCATCTCCAAAAAGAAGTTTGACAAATTTACCAGATGTATAATAAGTAGGCATTTTATAGATATGCCATATTCTATTTCATATATCAAGAAGTGTCAGAAAGAAAATTTCTCCAAAGGCTCTATGAGATACAGAGGCACTGGTCACAATTGCAAAGCCTTGGAACTAACCAAAATGTCCATCAATGATAGATTGAATAAAGAAAATGTGACACATGTACATCATGGAATACTATGCAGTCATAAAAAAGGATGAGTTCATGTCCTTTGCAGGGACCTGGATAAAGCTGAAACCATCATTCTCAGCAAACTGACACAAGAACAAAGGACCAAACATCACATGGTCTCACTCATAAGTGGGTGTTGAACAATGAGAACACGTGGACACAGGGAGGGGAACATCACACAATGGGCCTGTCGGAGGTTGGAGGATAGGAAAGGCGTAGTATTAGGAGAAATACTTAATGTAGTTGACAGCATGTTGGATGCAACAAACCACCATGGCATGTGCATACGGATGTAACAAACCTGCACGCTCTGCACAGTTACCACAGAACTTAAAGTATAATTTTAAAAAATAAAAATTAAAACCAGATACTGACCCGGAGATTTGCTTTCCTAATGCAAATGTAAAGCAATTTGAAGATGTTCCTTTAGATGTCCATTTTTCAAAAACCTTGCAGCTGTTAGTTGCCATTTAGAGGTTGTTTTGGTGACCTGGTTGGGACTATCAGGCAAAGTTTCTGAAGAACTTCGGATAAGAAGATCTAGAAGCCCAGAAATGATGTCCCCGACAGCTGCTGGGAACTGTCATGGGAAACAGAAAGAAACTAGTGAGAGACATTGAGAACAATCATAGAACACTACTTACATATTTCCTGGAAGTGAATAAAAGGAACGATGAAAGACGAGGCAGGTAATCAATTGCTTAAGAGGCAATTTTGATTAAACATTTTATAGACTCAGATGGGATATGAGGCTAGAAACTTTTTGGGAACATAAAATAAAATCAGCTGATTCCTTAAACAGTATGAGACTGAGGTAAAGATGGAAGAACAGTAAATTACATATGGTTATTAATATTGAAATTATTGTGTAGTTCAGGAAAATTCTCCAACTCATACCTTGTTCAATCTAATTGATTATTTCTGTGAAATCATCACTAAACAGTCAGATAACCAGGGATAGCCAGGAGATTTACCAATGAAGGAAATAAATGATTATTTAAATAGTAACTCACTTTTACTTTCCAGATAAATAGCTTTAATAATTTGAGTGGATATAAGCCCTTAAATTTGATTTTAAATTATAGCAATAATAATTCAGTTATTCTAACATAACTATAATTCTAAAACCCTTTCTTGTCTGGTGACCTTCATATTCACTTTTCTTTGTGTCTAGGGTATTATTTTTCTGTACTCTACCTGCTTAATTCCTATTATCTTTCATATATCTACTTAAATAACATCTTTTCAGTGTAGATTTCCCTCATTCATAATTATCTCTCAATAGCCTTTTACTTGCCCTCAAAGCACATATTAAATACACATAATTATGAACTTAACTATATTTGCTTTCACTAGATTGCTAGCTGTATCTGACCAGGACTGTGGCTTTCTTTCTTTGGCTGGCTTTACTTAATGCCTCTCAGAGTGTTTGCCACAGACTTCATACTCTGTCAATAATTATTTAACATATTACTCATATGTTACAAATATGTTTACAGAAGTATCACAGAAATTAATACCATCTCCTGGGTTTTAGAAACATATATTTAAATAATAAGAAGATAATGCTTCTTGATCAAATTACACCTTTTAGAATAAATGACTATGCAAAGGCAAAGCCCATAAGAGAATAATCCAGGGCCTTGCTATCGTCAAATCCACTATCTCACCAGTGTGCTGGCCTTCTAGAGACTTATCTCTAACTGGAAGGAAGACGTGGGTTAATAACTGGGATGTACCTTCCAATGAAGTTTAATCTTGGTAAAAATATGTGCCAGTAAGAATGAGCTGTTTGGCTGACATCAGAATTTTCCCTTATGAATATCTCTATTCTAGCCAAAGAAGAGGCAGGATTTGGTCACTTCATTAGCTTTCTCCAAAACTACAAAAGTGAAAAATGCTTAAAAAATCTTTTTAAATTTTATTAAAACATTTAATTAAAAAACTGTTTTGAGAGAAGGTGAGACAAAACATGGTGCCAGAATCACCTATACTAAATAAAACAGAGGGAACTGTGAAGCTTTTTTATTCACAGGCTTTTACATTTTCCTAATTTTATTGGCACACATCTTTTCTCAGAAGAGCTTTGAGATTGAAGCACTGAGTGAGATTTGTGAACAGACTTTGAACAGTTATTGAGAAAATATGGTTACACTAAAACACCTAACAATCATAGAAATGTATGAAAGCACATCTTCACACTGACACATTGAAGACATGTCTGTGCCTGAAATCTGATCGTAAAACATAGTGGAGGTTAAAGAGAATAAAAGAATGGTGTTCTGTTTGTATTATTTTGATCCAGGCCAGTTAATTCAGTCATATAGTGAGACTCATCAAAGTGGAAAACTTATGTAAACCCACCTCATTTTTATTTCTACACATTTTTTTTTTTTTTGAGAAGGACTTTTGCTCCTGTTGCCCAGGCTGAAGTACAGTGGTATAATCTTGGCTCACCACAACCTCCGCTACCCTGGTTCAAGTGATTCTCATGCCTCAGGCTCCTGAGTAGCTGAAACTACAGGCATGCACCACCACACTCGGCTAATTTTGTATTTTTGGTAGAGATGGGGTTTCTCCATGTTGGTCAGGCTGGTCTTGAACTCCAGACCTCAAGTGATCCACCCACCTCAGCCTCCCAAAGTGCTGGGGTCACAAGTGTGAGCCACCACGCCTCTCTCCCAATTTTCAAATGCCATTTATTTAGTCAAAACATTGCCTTTGTCACCCAAACAAATATACCACTTTGATAAAACTAGCAACAATGGAAATTTAAAAAACAAAATACAAACTCAACTATTTCTAATAATTTTTATTACACATTTCTCCACGCATAATTATAAACTGAAGTAAAAAGATAATTCTGCATTTTTTAATTTGTTCATAAGCACAAATGCTCATATAAATGAAGCTATGAAAAGGTGCTTAATAAGTCTGAAAATTACTAAAGCATATTAAATGAGGAGAATCAATTTCCAAAGCTATGCCATCACCAAATATCAAATTATGCACATTTTAAGTCAACTTATGATATGAAATTATAAATAGAAAGTTCTAAACGTTGCATGACTTTAGTGATCACTTAGCAATAATCCAGGAGAAAACACCCTGCATTTATAGGTGGCTGCAAATTAGTATCAAGCAAGAGTGTGATATAAATGTTATAGATTATGTATACAATAAGTTGCTTTAAAAAAGTACAATATTGAAATTATAGAAAACACAGCTCCAATTAAGTACCACTCAGCATAAATCTTGAATACTATGTAAATTTGATGTTTTACATCTTAAAAAAATTATACTGTATAAAAGTGAGAACAATATGGATGGTGAGGGGTTAATACATTTGAAGGGATTAAATAAGTATTAACTTTTAGAAGGGAAAGATGAAGGACACATGACTATTTTCATATGTTTATATTTGAAGGGCTTTCGTATACAAGTCTGTAGCAATTCATTATCCGTTGTTCTCCAAAGCATTGTAAGGACGCACATGTAAAAATGACTGGGAAGTAAATTTTGTCTCAAAATAGGAAAAAAATATTAAAAACCTCTAATAGATATTTAACTCCTTGAACACCAAAACATGTCCTAACACTTCATTTTGTGTCTTTAGTGCTTGGAATAGTGCCCTACACATAAGTTTTTCAAAAATAAATGTTGAATTGATGAAAGTATTAACTAACACATCTAACCAATAATGACATAATCAGCAGTGCCATGAAGCAAGCCTTCCACTGTTACGAGTATCTAAGCAAAGGCCAAGTGACCATCAATTCGGAATGCAATGAAAGTTGAGATAGTAAAATATGCCTGATTTTAATTTGTGCCTTTTAAAATCAATCTGAAATCCATTTTAGGATTATATTGTGCATTATATTTACAAACATTTCCATTAAGTGAAAGGTTATAATATTTTCTCCTCTGCACCTTAAAAGAGAAAGGTATATTGGTTAAGAGCACAGTTGTTGGGAAGAGGTAAATATGAAGTCAAATCTGTTATACCAAATAAATATTTATTCATATATCCTGTGTCCCTGTTGTTTCTATCTGTAAATGTATTACAACTACAGGAAATTTTCTGGGTATATTGTTAGAATAAAGGGGGAATTTTTTTAAAGTCTCAGGCACAAAATATGTTATGCATAAAATCTTTCATATTAATTACTTGCTGATTTTATATGCATTTTCGATCAATCACTTGAAGATATATGCATACTTTGACCATTTAATCATTATAAATCCATCTTATATTATCACTTCAAAGTACTTCGTAGAATGCTTTGTACAAAGCAGATGAGAATTACATGAATAAACTGTTGGGCCCTGAACTCTTGGGGTTTCCAGAACTATTTATAGTAGCGCAGATCAGTATGAAAAAGACATGCTGTATGTCCACAGAGCCCAGCATGGCCTAATGACTAAGTAGGCTCTTAATAAATATCTGTAACATTGGAATTCTCTCTATCTGTTTTATCATTTAGAATTTACAATTATATGAGAGAGACTGAAATAATAATAGGATAAAATAACAGAATTTGAGACAATGGCAGTTTTCTTATAACTAGAGTCAGGGTTTAACAGCACACTGAAACTTTGACAAAGCAAAAGGCAGTAAGTGTCAGGTGAAATGAAGACAAACTTACGGGAAAGAATTTCAGCCAAAGGAAGAGGAGGACAAATAGTCTAAGTAAGAAAGAGAAGTCAAAATATAAGAAAGCCAAGGATTACCAAAAAAAAACAAAACAAAACAAAACAAAACAAAACAAAAAAATAAATAAATAAATCCGCAGGAAGAAAAATAAAAGTTCTTTCTTCCTGTGTGATGTTAATAACACTAAAGATGTTTAAGGAAAGCTGTATGACTGATGGCAAAGAATAATAGATTCAACCATATCACTGAACTTGCTGAAAGTCACAGATACACATAATTATTGTTCAGAACTTTAAAATTGAGAGTCTTTATGTGATTGTGTGAGTGTATGTTTGTGGGCATGTCAGGCCCTGCTATCTAAAAATAAGACTTTATTCAGCAGAGTAACTAAATTTCTTTTATGATTCAAAATTAGTATTTTGCTTCATTTTACTGAAAATCATAAAAGAAAGGGAAATTGACTAAATGTCTTTATTTTTTATAGCATTAACAACTCTGCATAAATTTTGTTTTAAAAAGGGACAAGTTTCAGAGCATAAAATTGAATGTGAACTTCTTTCATTAGATATTGCTTGAATTGACTGATGATTTTCTAGATCCTGACTAGTTAAAATACAGAGTTTGATTTGAAATTATTATAGCCTGCAGATTTAGATTCTACTTGAATGTCACAGTTACAGATTTGGTGTGTGTAGTATTTTTTAAAAAATGTATGGGTATCTGATCGGTGTATATATTATATTTGCGGAGAACATGGAAAACTTTGATACAGGCATGGAATAAATAATAACCAAATCTAGGTGAATAGGATAACCATACCCTCAAGCATTTATTCTTTGTGTTACAAACAATTCAATTATACTCTTATTTTTAAAGGTATGATTACATTATTATTAACTATGGTCATCCAATTGTACTATCAAATAGTAGGTCTTATATAATCTTTCTAAGTACAATTTATACCCATTAACCAGCCCTACTTCTTCCCACCACCAAAGATGTTGAGCACCTTTTTATAAGCCTGTTTGCCATTTGTATGTCTTCTTTTGCAAAATGTCTATTTAAATCATTTGCCCATTTTCAATGGGATTATAAGTTTTTCTTCCTATAGAATTATTTGACCTCCTTATATATTCTGGTTATGAATCCCTTCTCATATGGTAGTTTGCAAATATTTTCTCCCATTACGTGTTTTATATCTTCACTTTGTTGATTGTTTCCGTTGCTGTGCAGAAGCTTTTTAACTTAACGTGATCCCATTTGTCCATTTTTGCTTGGGTTGCTTGTGCTTGTGGGATGTTTCTCAAGACACCTTTGCTCAGACCAATGTCCTAGAAAGGGTCCTCAATGTTTTCATGTAATAGTTCCATAGTTTGAGGTCTTAGATTTAAGTCATTAGCCCAATTCAATATAATTGTTGTATATGGCAAGAGATAGGGATCAAGTTTCATTCTTCTGTATACAGATTCCCAATTTTCCCAGGGCTATTTATTGAAGAGACTGTGTTTTCTCAGTGTATGTTCCTGGTATTTTTGTTGAAAATGAGTTTGCTGTAGGTGTGTGGATTTATTCCGGCATTCTCTATTCTGTTTCGTTAGTCTATATGTATGTTTTTATGCTGTCTTGAGTTACTATAGCTCTGTAGTATAATTTGAAGTCAGTTAATGTGATTCCTTCAATTTTGTTCTTGTTGCTTAGGATAGTTTGGGTATTCTGGGGCTTTTGCAGTTTTGTATACATTTTAAGGTTGTTTATTCTATTTCTGTGAAGAATGTTATTGGTATTTTGATAGCGATTGCCTTGAATCTAGATTGCTTTTGGTGGTATGGACATCTACAAACTGTTGATTATTTTTATATTCTCTTCATTTTATTTCATCAGCATTTTATAATTTTCATTATAGAGATCCTTTGCTTCTTTTGTTAGTTCCTAGGTATTTAATTTTATTGGTGACTATTTTTAAAAAGATTACCCTTTTGATTTTTTTTCAGACTGTTCACTTTTGACACACAGAAATACAACTGCTTTTGTATAATATTTTGTGTTCTGCAACTTTAATGAATTTGTTTATTACTTCTAATAGTTGTTTTTTGGTGAGGTTTTTAAGTTTTTCCAAATATAAAATCACATCCTGCAAACAAGAATAATTTGATTTACTTCTTTCCACTTTGGATGACCTTTCTGTTGTTTGTCTGATATCTCTACCTAGGACTTCCAGTACTAGGTTGAATAACAGTAGTGAAAGTATCCTTGTCTTGTTTCATATCTTAGAGGAAAGACTTTCAGTTTCCCCCCCTTCAGTATGACACTAGTTGGAGATCTGTTGAATAAAGCATTTATTATTTTGAGGTATATTCTTTCTTTACCTACTTTTTCAAAGGTTTTTATTATGAAACGATGTTAAATCTTATCAAATGCTTTTTCAGCATCAATTGAAATAATCATATTAACTTGGTCCTTGATTCTCTTGAAATGATGTATCACACTGATTAATTTGTATATATTGAACGTTTCTTGAATTCCTGGGATAAACCCTATTTAGTAATGATGAATGATTAGTCTTCAAAATGTATTGCTGAATTCCATTTGCTAGTCCTTTTTGAGAATTTTTGCATCAATATTTATTATATATATTAGCCTGAAGGTTTATAATGTGTCTTTCTGGTTTTTGTGTCAGGATAACACTGGCCTCATAGTATGAGTTTGAAAGTATCCCTTTCTCCTCTATTTTTTTGGAATAGTTTGAGTAGGATTGGCATTAGTTATTTACATGTTTGGTAGAATGCAGCTGTGAATTCAATGGGTCCTGGCTTTTCTGTACTAGGAGGTCATTTATTACAGCTTCAGTCTTATTTCTTGTAATTGCTCTGTTCAGATTTTGAATTTCTCATAATTCAATGTTGACAGGTTGTACATACCTAGGAAATTATTTTCTCTAGATTTTCCTATTTATCAGCATGTAGTTGTGATTAGCAGCCACTAGCCTTCCTTTGACTTTCTGCAGTGTCAGTTGTAATATTGCCTTTTTCTTCTCCAATTGTATTGATTTGAGCCTTCTCTCTTTTCGTCTTAGCTAATCTAGCTACAGATTTGTCAATTTTATTTATCTTTACAAAAAACATGAATTTCCTTTTGGTGATCTTTTTGATGGTTTTATTTCAGTCTATTTTATTTTATTTTATTTTGAGACAGAGTCCCTCTGTCACCTGGGCTGGAGTGCAGTGGCTTGATCTCAGCTCACTGCAACCTCCGCTTCCTGGGTTCAAGAAATTTTCCTGCCTCAAACTCCTGAGTATCTGGGATTACAGGAATGCACCACCACACTAGGCTAATTTTTGTATTTTTATTAGAGACGGTGTTTCACTATGTTGGCCAGGTTGGTCTCGAACTCCTGACCTCAAGTGATCCACCCACCTAGGTCTCCCAAACTGCTGGGTTTACAGGAGTGAGCCACCGCACTTGGTCTATTTCAGTTTCATTGTTTCTGCTCTGAGTTTTATTATTTCTTCTACTAATTTTAGGCTTGGTTTGTCCTTGCTGTTTTTATTCTTCAAGATGCATCACAAAGGGATTTATTTGAAGTTTTTCTTCTATCTTGATACAAATACTTAATAGCTATAATTTCCCTCTTAGCACTGCTTTCACTGTATCCATATGTTCTGGTATGTTTTGTTTTCATTACCATTTATTTTAAGAAATATTTTGATTTTCTCAATTTCTTCATTGATCCACTGGTCATTTAGGAGCATATTGTTTAATTTGTGTTTGTACAGTTTCTAAAAAATCTCATTATTAATTTCTAGTTTTATTTGATTGTGTCAGAGAAGATGCATAATATTATTTTAATTTTAAAAAATATTTTAAGACTTGTTTTGTGATCTACCATATGGTCTACCTTTGAGAATAATTCATGTGCTGGGAAGAGGAATGTGTATTCTGAAGCCATTGGATGAAAAGTTCTGTAAATATCTATTAGAACAATTTGTTCTTTAGTGCAGATAAGCTAGATATTTCTTTGTTGATTTTAGACTGGAAGACCTGTCTGTTGCTGAAAGTGTGGTGTTTAAGACTCTAGCCATTATTGGATTGAGGCCTATGTGTCTCCTTAGGTCAAATATTTGCTTTATGTATCGAGGTGATCCACTGTTGGGTGAATACATATTTACAACTGTTATATCTCTGAGATGGTGTGGATCTGTGTCCCCAACAAATTGCATGTCAAATTGTTATCCCTAATGATGGAGGTGGGACCTGGTTGAAAGTGATTGGATCATGATAGCAGTTTATTTTGAATAGTTTGACATCATTCCCTTGGTACTGCTATCATACTGGTGAGTGAGTTTTCATAAGATCTGGTTGTTTGAAAGTGTGTAGTACCTCCCCTCTCTTTCTCTATTCCTCCTGCTCTACTCATGTGAAGTGCTGGCTCCTTCTTTGCCTTCCACCATGATTGTGTCTCCTGAGGCCTCTCCAGAAGTGAGCAGAGATATCAGCTCATATCTTCTGTACAGCCTGTTAAACTGTGAGCCAATTAAACTTTTTTCCTTTCTAAATACTCTATAAAGAAATGCTATTTCTTTATGGCAGGGTGAAATGTACTAATACAATCCTCTTACTGAATGCACCTCTTTATTATTACATAATGACTTTATCTCTCTTTACAGTTTGTGTCTTTAGTTATTTATTTATTTGACAGTCTTGCTCTGTTGCCCAGGCTGGAGTGTAGTTGGACAATCTTGGCTCACTACAACCTCCATCTCCCAGGTTCAAGTGATTCTTATGCCTCAGCCACCTGAGTAGCTGAGACTACAGGCACACACCCCCATGCCCAGCTAATTTTTGTATTGTTTTTTAGCAGAGACGGGGTTTCACCATGTTAGCCTGGCTGGTCTCGGTCTCCTCATCTCAAGTGATTTGTCCACCTCAGCCTCCCAAAGTTCTGGGAGTGCAGACATGAGCCACCATTTCTGGCCCTACAGTTTGTGTCTTTTCATTTCCTGATATAAGTATAGCTATTCCTGCTCATTTTTGTTTTCAATGCATGGAATCCTTTTTCTATCTCTTTATTTTCGGACTATATGTATGTTTATCGTTAAGTGTGTGCTTTTTGTGGTCCACAGATCTTTGGGTCTATTTTTTTTTATGCATCAGTTCATCTACTCTATGTCTTTTGATTAGACATTTTAGTTATTTTATAATCAACATTATTATTAAGTTTTACTCCTGCCATTTTGTTATTTGTTTTCTGATTGCCTTGTAGTTTTCTTTTCCTTCTTTCCTTCTTTCTTGTCTTCCTTTAGTGAAGGTGATATTTCTTTGGTGCTATAATTTCTTGCTTTTTAATTTTTGTGTATTTATTTCATGTTTTTCAATTTCAGATTACCATGAGGCTTGCAAGTAATGTAACCCGTTATTTTAAACTGGTGACAACTTAACACTGATAGCATAAACAAATAAAAAGTAATAAAAACTTTATCTTCAGACACCTACTGTCTCCCTTTTTATTGTTACTCTTTATGTCTTATTGTGCTGTCTATATCTTGAGAGTTATTGTAAATTATTTATTGAATTATCATTTTGTGTTTCTACTTGAGAGTAGTTTACACATCACATTACAGTGTTATAATAGTCGGTGTTTTTCTGTGCACTTATTATTACTAGTTAGTTTTATACATTCAGGTGATTATATATTGCTCACTAACATCATTTTTTTCTGATAGAGCTTTCAGATAATTTCTTATTGCTAATTAATGTTCTTTTCTTTCATAGTGAAGAAATTGCTAGAACATTTCCGGTAGGACAGATCTGTTGTTGATGTAATCCCTCAGCTTTTGTTTGTTTGGTAAATCCTTTATTTCTCCTTCATACTTAAAGTATATTTTTACTGGATATACTGTTCTAGTATAAAGTTGTTTTTGTTTTTGTTTCTTTCTTCAGCACCTTAAATATGTTATGCCACTCTCTCCTGTAAGAAAGGCTGTAAGTTTTCCACTGAGTATTGGCTGCCAAAGGTATTAGAGCTCCGTTGTGTGTAATTTGTTTCTTTTCTTCTGATGTTTTTAGAATTTCTTTATCTTTGACCTTTGGGAATTTGATGATTAAATGCCTTGAGGTAGTCTCCTCTGTGTAGACTCTGCTTGGTGTTTTATACCCTTCTTGTACTTGAATGTTGATATAGTTCTCTAGGTGTAGAGTTATCTGATAGTATCCCTTCCAATAAAATTTCTACACTTACCTTTTTATCCATCTCCTCTTTAAGACCAAAAACTCTTAGATTTATTCTTTTGAGGCTAGAAAAGATCTTGTAAGTGCACTACTTAAAATTCTTATTTCTTTTGTCTCCTCTGACTATATATTGGCTTGTAGCCTTTCTTTAAGCTCTCTAATTCTTTCTTCAGCTTGATCAATTCTGCTATTAAGAGACTCTGATGCACTCTTCAGTAGGTCAGTTACATTTTTCTACTCCAGAATTATTTCTGCTTCTTTTTAATGATTTCAATCTCTGGTAAATTTAGCTAGTAGAATTCTGAATTAATTTCTCTGTTAACCAGCACCCCTCTTTTTTTTAGTTTGCTCAAACTAGCTATTTTGGATTATCTGTCTGAAAAGTCACATATCTCTCTGTTTCTCTAGGATTGGTCTCTGGTTCCTTATTTAGTTCATTTCATAAGGTCAACTTTTTCTGGATGATCTTGAAATTCTTGGATGTTCATCAGTGTCTGGGCATTTAAGTGTGAAGTTTTTATTTTAGTCTTCGCAGCCTGAGCTTGTTGTTCCTGCTTTTCTTGAGAAGGTTTTCCGGCTATTTGAAGGAACTTATGCTCTAAGCCAAATGATGCTGTAGTTCTTGCATACTCACCAGGGTACTGCCTTTGTGGTCTTAGTTAAGATCCAGAACCATTCTCTAGATCACCGGTCATAGACTCCTATTCTCTTCCCTTATTTTATCCAAAACAAATAAAGTCTCTCCCTCTATACTGAGATGCCTAGAGCTGGGCATGGGGGGATGCAAGCTCCCTTATGGTCACCACCAATTGAGTATGCAGGGAGAGATCTGAAAGAAACAGAGCAGTGCGTTTTACCTGAGACTCATTGTAACCACTTTATAGCTACCGCCTATGTTTACACAAGGCCCTAGGGGTCTACAATCAGCAAGTGTGGAACCCAGACTGGTTTGTGTCCTTTACTTCAGGACAGTGAGTTTCCTCATGGACTAGGTGGGTCCAGGGATGCTGTCTATGAGCCAAGGGTTGGAGTCTAAACCTTAGATATCTACCTAGTGTACCATTCTACTGCATTTGGCTGAGCTGGTGCCAAACCATAAGACCATGCCCTTCTTGTTCCTCCCTTTCCTTTCCACAGGTAGAGGAGCTTCTCCCAGTGGCTACCACGACCATTTGCCAATAGGGACCCGTAGACTGAAATTTCTTTCAAGTTTATCTAGAACTCCAAAACACTGTAGCCTGTGTTGGTGAGGCTTGTCAAATCTCAAGTACTGACTGCTGGAATGGACAATTGTCCTCTTGCTAGGGCTTTTCCAAATGCATCCCATGCATGGGTGCTGGCTAAGCACAGCGTGGTTGTGCTCTCTGCTGTGACAGGGCAGCACTGAGTTCAATGTATAATCCCCCAGACACTGTGCTCTCCCTCCCCAAAGGGCATAGATTCTCTCTGCCTGCCACACAGCCACTGCTGGGAGAAACAAGGATTGTGTTGAAAGAAATTCAAGTATTCCTGCTCTCTTCAAGTACCTCTTCCAGAGATTTGAAGTTAAAACCAGGTACTGTGGTTACTTAGTTGATTTTTGGTTCTTTTAAACAAATCTTTTATTTTAATTTTTTGTGAATACATAGTAGGTGTAGATATTTATGGAGTACATGAGATGTTTTGATGCAGGCTTACAAAATGTAATGATTACATTCTATAAAACAGGGCATCTATAGTCTCCAAGCATTTGTCCTTTGTGTTACAAATAACCAAATTATACATAGTTATTTTAACCCTTTTTCTTTTTGTCCTCAAAATACTCACCAGCAAAACTTGTGACTCCATTGTTTACCCTGAGATAAATTTGTGACAAAATATATCACTTTTATTATTATTTTTGCATTGCTCTAGTATATCAAATAGGAAAACAAAAGATGTCATTCTATTTATAGCATTCTGTTTTTAGTAGTGGTATTTCCATTTACAAAATGTAGTCATTCTGGAATGCTGAAAATGTCAAATCCTAGAAAAACATAGCATTCCAACCTGTGATGTTAACTTCATTCTCAGTTGGCTGAAGATTCATCCGATGAATCCAGTTTTTCTGAAACAGATGATTCTGGTGATTCAGACGAATCTGATGTTAGTTCTGTTTAGAAATAGTTTCAAAGACAATGTTTACATTTTATTTTCACATCGAGTATCAGTCAGATTTGCTTCAGCCTTATAAATTGTGTTTATGTAAAATTAAATGAGTGCTAGCAGCAAGCTGCACTTGTTTTTTCTAAATGAGAAAAGGGTTACATTGTACAAATAAATTATTATTGACTATAGTCATCATGTTGTACTATCAAATACTAGGTCTTTTTTTTTTCTAACTATTTCTTGTACCCATTAACCATCTTCACCCCATCCCCAACCTCCTCGCTACCTTTCTCAGACACTGGTATAACCATCCTTCTACTCTCTATCTCCATGAGTTCAGTTGTTTTTATTTTAACTACCACTAAGTAAGAATATGTGATGTTTGCCTTTCTGAACCTGACTTATTTCACTTAGTACAATCACCACCAGTTTCATTCGTGTTGTTGCAAATGACAGCACCTCATTCTTTTTATGGCTAAATAGTAGGTCGTTGAGTATATGTATCACATTTTTTTACATATTCGTTTGTTGATGGATACTAAGGTTGCTTCCAAATCCTGGGTATTGTTAACAGTGCTGCAGCAAATACAGGAGGGCAGATATTTCTTTTATATACTGATTTCCTTTCTTTGGGGCACATACCTGGCAGTGAGATTGCTGGATCATATAGTACCTCTATTTTTAGTTTTTTGAGAATCTCCCAAACTATTCTTCTGTGTGATTGTATGAATTTACATTCCTCTCAACAGTGTATGAGGTTTTCCTTTTCTCCACATTCTTACCAACATTAGTTATTACCTGTCCTTCGGATAAAAGCCATTTTAACTGTGGTAGGATAATATTTCTGTGTAGTTTTGATTTGGATTTCTCTGATGTTGAATTATGTTGAACACCTTTAAATATCCTTGTTTCTCATTTGTACGTTTTCTTCTGAGAAATATCTATTCAGCTTTTTTGCCCATTTTTAGTCAGATTATTAGAATTTTTCCTGTAGAGTTGTTTGAGCTTCTTCTATATTCTGGTTAATTCTTTATCAGATGGGTACTATGAAAATATTTTCTTCCATTTTATGAATTGTCTCTTCACATTGCTGAGTGTTTTCTTTGCCATTCAGAAACTTTTTAGCTGGATGTGATTCCATTTGGTCATTTTGCTTAGGTTGCCTGTGCTTGTGGGGTATTACTCAAAAGAAATTTTGGCCAGACCAATGTCCTGGAGTATTTCCCTTATGTTTCTAGTAGTTTCATAGTTTGAGGTCTTAGATTTGAATCTTTAATGCATTTTAATTTGATTTTTGAACATGGTGATGATAGGGATCTAGTTTTGTTCCTCAGCACCATTTATTGAAGAGACTGTTCTTTCCCCAATGTATGTTCTTGGCACCTCTGTCGAAAATGAGTTCCCTGTTAGTGTGAGGATTTGTTTCTGGGATTGCTAATCTGTTTTGATTACTATAGATCTATAGTGTGATTTGAACTTAGATCGTGTGATTCTGTCAGTTTGGTCCTTTTTGCTTAGGATAGTTTGGGGTATTATGGGTCTTTTGTGGCTCCATATAAATTTTAGGATTGCTTATTCTAATTCTGTGAAGAAAATCATTGGTGTTTTGATAGGAATTGCATTGAATCTGTAGATTGTTTTGATTGATGGACCTTTTAACAATATTGATTTTTTTCCCAATACATGATCATGAAATGACTTTTTATGCTTTTGTGTCCTCTTCAATTTTTTTTCATCAGTGATTTATAGGTTTCCTTAAAGAGATGTTTTAATTCTTTGGTTAAGTTAATTCCTAGGGATTTAATTTTGTACATGGGATTACTTTTTTAAATTTTTTTTCAAATTTTTCACCATTGGCATATGAAAATGCTACAAATTTTTGTATATTTGTTTTCTATCTTCCAAGTTTACTGAACTCATTTATGGGTTATAATAGTTTATTGGTGAAATCTTTAGGTTTGTCAAAATATAAGATTATGTCATCTGCAAACAAAGATAATGTGAATCCTTCATTTCCAGTTTGAATTCTCTTTATTTCCTTCTCTTGTTTGATTGCTCTAGCTAGTACTTCCAGCACAATGTCGAATAGCAGTGATGACAGTGGCATTCTTTTTCTGTTTCAGATCTTAGCGAAAAGCTTCAGGATTTTCTCATTGTGTCTCATATGCATTTGTCATGCCTCTTTTATATTGAGATATGTTCTTTTTATACCCTTTTTTTCTCAGGTGTTCTTACCATGATGGGATGTTGAATTTTATCAAATGCTTTTACAGCATGAATTGAATTGATCATATGGTTTTTTGTCATTTATTCTGTTGAAATGATCTATTACATACTTGGATTTGCTTTTACAGAACCATTGTGGCATGTGTGGGATAAATCTCACTTGGTTATCACGAATAATCTTTGTAATGTATTGTTGAATTCAGCTTGCTAGTATTTTTTAAAGGATTTTTACATCAATATTCATCCGGTATATTGGCAATTAGTTTTCTTTTTTTGATGTGTTCTTGTCTTATTTTATGATCAGGGTCATTCTGGCCTCATAAAATGAGTTCGAAAGGATTTCCTCCTCTTCTGTTTTTTATAATAATTTGAGTAGGATTGGTATCGGTTTCTTAAATATTTAGCAGTGAGTTACTAGAATTTAGCAGTGAAGTCATCAGGTCCCAGTCATTTGTTTTATTTATTTATTTATTTTTAATGTACTTTACATTCTGGCATACATGTGCAGATCATGCAGGATTATTACATAGGTACACACAGGGCAACGTGGTTTTCTACATCCATTCCCCTGTCACCTATATCTGGCATTTCTACCCATGTTATCCCTCACCATACTCCCCACCCCACACTCCTCCCCTTGCCCCCACCAACAGACCCCAGTGCGTGATGCTCCCCTCCCTGTGTCCATGTGTTCTCATTGTTCAACACCTGCCTATGAGTGAGAACATGTGCTGTTTGATTTTCTGTTCTTCTGTCAGTTTGCTGAGAATGATGCTTTCCAGATTCATCCATGTCCAAAAAAAAAGATATGAACTCATCATTTTTTATGGCTGCATAGGATCCCATGGTGTTTATGTGCCACATTTTCATGGTACATCCTATCATCGGGCATTTGGGTTGGTTCTAGGTCTTTGATATTGTAAACAGTGCTGCAATGAAAATAAGTGTGCATTTGTCTTTATAATATAATGATTTATAATCCTTTGGGCATACACTGGCTGATAGGATTGCTGAGTCAAATGGAATTTCTATTTCTAGGTCCTTGAGGAAGCACCACACTCTCTTCCTCAATGGTTAAACTAATTTACATTCCCACCAACAGTGTAAAATTGATCCTCATTCTCCACATTCTCTCCAGCATCTGTTGTCTTCAAATTTTTAATGATCACAATTCTAACTGGCATGAGATCTTTGACAAACAGAGGAAGAGGGGTGGTGATTCCCACCACATTCCCATTCTAGTCTCCCATTTGGCCTGTGCAGAAGGCAGATGGATCTTGGAGAATGACAGTGGATTATTGTAAGCTTAACCAAGTGGTGACTCCAGTTGCAGCTTCTGTTCCAGATGTGCTTTTATTGCTTTAGCAAATTAACACATCTCCTGATATCTGGTGTGCAGCCATTGACTTGGCAAATGTCTTTTTCTCCATTCCTCTTCACAAGACCCACCAGAAGCAATTTGCCTTCAGCTGGAAAGACCAGCAATATACCTTTACCACCCTACCTCTGGGGTATATCCACTCTCCAGCTTTGTGTGATAATCTTATTTAGAGAGAACTTAATCACTCTTTGCTTCCTCAATATTACATTGATGACATTATGCTGATTTGATCCAGTGAGCAAGGCATAGCAAACATAACATACTGGAGTTACTGGGGACACATAAGAGGATTGGAAATAAATCTGACTAAAATACAGATATCTTCTACCTCAGTAAAATTTCAAGGGATTAAGTGGCAAGGGGTCTCTTGAGATATTCCTTCTAAAGTGAAGGACATGTTGCTGCATTTGGCCCCTCCTACAACCAAGAAAAAGGCACAACACCTCATAGCCTATTTGGATTTTGGAGGCAACACCTTCTTCATCTAGGTGTGTTACTCCAGCCCATTTATCGAGAGACCAAAAAGGCTGCTAGTGTCTTTTTCTTTTTTTTTTTTTTAATTGCATTTTAGGTTTTGGAGTACTTGGAGAACATCATTCTCAGAAAACTGACACAAGAACCGAAAATGAAAATACCGCATGTTCTCACTCAAAGACTGCTAGTTTCTAGTGGGGTCTGGAGCAGAAGTCTCTGCAACAGGTCCAGTCTGCTGCAAAAGGTCCAGGCAAACTACTCAGCCACTTTGGACATATGACCCAGCAGGTTCAATGGTGCTTGAGGTGTCCACCATCTAATCTTTGACAAACCCGACAAAAACAAGCAACACCATTTATTAAATCGGGAAAGGATTCACGATTTAATAAAAGTTGTTGGGAAAACTGGCTGGCCATATGCAGAAAGCTGAAACTGGGTGCCTTTCTTACACCTTATACAAAAATTAACTCTAGATTGATTAAAGATTTAAACAAGAGATCTAACACCGTAAAAACCCTCTAGGAAAACCTAGGAAATATCATTCAGGACATAGGCATGGGTAAGGACTTCATGACTAAAACACCAAAAGCAATGTCAACGAAAGCTAAAATAGACAAGTGGGATCTAATTAAACTTAAGAGCTTCTGCAAACACAGCAAAATATATTATCAATAGAGTGAACTTGCAACTAATAGAAAGGGAATTTTTTTTTTTTTTTTTTGCAATTTGCCCCTCAGACAAAGGACTAAGTTCTAGAATCTACAGAGAATTTAAACAAATGTTCAAGAAAAAACAAACAGCCCCATCAAAAAGTGGTCAAATGATATGAACAGACACGTTTCAAAAGAAGACATTTATGCAGCCAACAAACATATGAAAAAAAGCTCATCATCACTGATCATTAGAGAAATGCAAATCAAAACCATTGAAATACCACCTCAAGAATGGTGACCATTAAAAAATCAGGAGACAACAGATGCTGGAGTGGATGTGAAGAAGTAGGAATGCTTTTACACTGTTGGTGAGAGTGTAAATTAATTCAACCATTGTGGAAGGCAGTGTGGCAATTCCTCAAGTATGTAGAAATAGAAATACCGTTTGACCCAGCAGTCCCATTACTGGGTTTATACCCAAAGGATTATAAATCATTCTATTATAAAGATGTCTGCACATGCATATTTATTGCAGTACTGTTCACAATAGCAAAGACTTGGAACCAATGCAAATGTCCATCAATGATAGACTGGATAAAGAAAATGTGGCACATATACACCATGGAATACAAACATTATTGGTACAGCTAGAAGCACCAAACAAAGCATTCAGTAAGGGTGATTGATATGATTAAAATATTACAAGAAATAAAAGTAAATTCTGGTTCTTCTTTTAGAGTATAAAAATGATACATACACAGAAAAAGTAGTTATAGCAAGGGATTGCACCAAGATATATTTTCTGGTACCTCATAAAATTAAACAAACATATATCCAATCGAGTTGAGAGTTTTTGGAAGTCTTCATACAGGAGAAGGAGTTTAAAGGTATCTGAGGGAAACATTATTCTTCATTTCCTTTCAATAGGAAGCCAACATGTTCTATGTGTTTTTTTTTTTCTTTCTGCTGTTATTGTACTCTATTTGCTTCAGGGAAGATGAAAATAACATTTTTTTCTATATGAGCTACAAAAAAAGACAAGATATTAGTTTTTTACTCTGAAAACATAGAGGACAAAAATGATCAAAAAAAGCTAAAGTAGCCTTAGCCAAGGTGATTACAGTCATTGCCTTTGGCAGCTAATATTTTAAATTTAGAGCAAACTCAGCTATTAATCAACATAGCTATGGACTCTGGATAACCCATGCTATTTTAATAACGAAGAGTATATATTATTTCACAAATGTGTTTATCACATTTCCTGCAATAAAAGTTTTCTAAAATTGATTTTTAAATAGAAAAAAATAGCTTAATGTTTAGCAATACATCTTGCTGTGATAGATTTTCCTTTCTTGGCATATAAAGTGGATCTTGGACTGGCAAATAGAAAATTGTTAGACTTAGATAACGCTTTAGGATATTTTCCCCATATCTCTATAAACCTGTTTTACTGGTGGGAAATAAAGAACTTCTGTGGTATGTGAATGGATAGCACTGATGAATTATCTTCAATGTCTTTGATTTGAGTGGTTAAGAAAATATAACAGCTACCTTTCTCAGTGCCTTCCGTGCTTATCAGACCCACTGTGAATAATTCAGAGAGGCATGCCATCTATACTTTTATAACAGAACGTATGCTGCAAGTGTAGAGATGTGGTAAACATGGCTCCAATCTGAATTTTGAAAGAACACCAACTTAAACTTTCCCCTACCAAACTTAATTGAGCAAATAAAACTGATTAACATCTCATAGGAAAAAAATACTGAGGCTAAAATTTACAATTTCTTAACATTGACCACTAATCCTCAGTGAAAATCTACTTCATCGCTTTGACTTTTCTCTAATCCCAGTAGGGAAGATTGCATTAGTCAGGGTTCTCTAAAGGGACAAAACTAATAAGATGTGTTTGTAACGTCACAAAATAGGCCATCTGAAAACGGAGGAGTAAGGAGAGCCAGTCTGATTTCCAAAACTGAATATCCTGAAGTCTGATGTTTGAGGGTAGGAAGTATCCAGAGTGGGAAAAACATGTAGGCTGGGAGGCTAGACTCGTCTAGTCTGTTCACATTTTCTTGCCTGCTTTATATGCTAGCCACACAGGCAGCTGATTAGATGATGTCGACCCAGATTACAGGTGGGTCTGCACTTTCCAGCCCACTGACTCAAATGTTAATCTCCTTGGCCACACCGTCACAGACAACCCAGGATCAATACTTCGCATCCTTCAATCCAGTCAAGTTGACACTCAGTATTAATCATCACAAGTCCACTCCTTGTCAATGGGAACCCATACACATCTTCTGATATCACACATAATCTTCAAATAAAGACTGTGATAAAGTTATAATTACACCTAACATAATACAACTATCCTTCATACAATGGGAAATGCACCAATCCCCAACTTTATGTAGGATACGGTTACACAAAGTTAACCATAACTTAGTGTTGATATGAAGTCAATAAATCTTATTTCAAGTGGTAAAGGAAAAATGAAATAAAAATATTTTCTTAGTACAAGTGTATATATGCACAAAAATGTTTTTAACAAAAGGAGGAGGAAATACTTATGACATTACAGTCCTCATTTCTTCACGTGGTCACATGGTCATAGCTGGTATTGATGATTACCTTCTTCTACTACCCATTCTGTATTCCCTTTGCCTTCAGCAAGTACCTCAGAAGGTTGTGGTTATTTTCCTGGTGGAGTTACCCAAATTGTCGTTACTAAAGGATCTGGAATTTGTAGTCTTGCTGGATTGGACTGCTGTGGTTTCTCAATGACTTTAATCACAGGGTACGGAAATACTAGGAGATGCCCTAATGGATCTGCTGTATTCCGTGCATACTCTTCCTTACCTCTGTTGTGGAGTAATAGACTGATTTCATCTTGATAGTCTGGGTCAATCACCCCAGCCAACACTGTAATTTCCTTCTTCGCTTGTTGACTTAAAAGTAGGAGCCCAAAGTGTCCAGGTGGTAATCTTAACTTCCAGTTTAATGGAATCCTTGTGGTATCTCCTGGTGGCAGTGTTCCTCCCTCTGGAACTAAGACCTCTAGGCCAGCAAAATGTAATGTCATGGAAACAGAAAGCAAAAATTTTGCTTGTGGATCACTAGGGGTGATGGCGTGTTGGGTCACTTCCACCCCTTGATTCCTGGACCCATGAATCCTGGCTATGGGAGAAACTGTTCCATTTATTGGATGCTGATGCAGAGCATACATAGCATTCTGGAGAACTTTGCCACAGCCCTGCAAAGTATTGTCACCTACTTGGCATTTCAGTTGTGACTTCAAAAGGCCATTTCACTATTCTATCAATCCAGCAGCTTCAGGATGATGGGGAACATGGTAAGACAAGAGCTTACCATGAGCTTGAGCTCACTGCTGCACTTCTTTAGCCTTAAAATGAGTGTTTTTGTGAGAGACAATGCTGTATGAAGTACCATGACTGTGGATAAGGCATTCTGTGAGTTCATGAATGGTACCCTGGCAGATGCATTGGGAGCAGGATAGGCAAACCCGTATCTAGAGTAAGTACTTATTCCAGTGGAGACAAACCTCTGCACTTTTCATAATGGAAGAGGTCCAGAAAATCAACCTGCCACCAGGTAGCTGGCTGATCACCCTAAAGGATGGTGTGGTATTAGCAGCTCAGCATTGTCTCTGCGGCTGGCAAATTGGGCACTCACCAGTGGCGGTAGCTAGGTCAACCTTGGTGAGTAGAACTCCATGTTGCTGAGCCCATGCATAACCCCATTCCTGCCACCATGCCCATTTTGTTCATGAGCCCTTGGGTGATGACAGGGGTGGCTGGGGAAAGAGGTTGAGTGATGTCCAGCCAAAGAACGAGTCATTGTATCCACATGATTATTCAAATCCATCTATACTGAGGTCACCTGTTGGTGAGTAGTCACATGGGATACAAATGTCTTCAGTTTTTGACCACTCAGAGAAGTTCATCCACATACTTCTTCCCGAAGTTACTGTATCACCAATTTTTTAATCATGCTTCTTCCAACTCCCTGAACATCCAGCCAAACCATTGGCTGCAGCCAATTAATCAGTTTATAATTGCACATTTGGCCATTTCTCCTTCCATGCAAAGTGCCCAATTGGGTACACAGCTCGAAGTTCTGCCCACTGCAAAGATTTGCCTTCACTGCTGTCCTTCAGGGATGTTCTAGAAGGTCTGTAGTGCTACAGTTGTTCCCTCTCAGGTGGTGCCTGTATGTCATGCAGAAACATCTGTAAACCAGGCACTAGTCTTCTCTTCCTTTGTCAACTAATCATAGGGAACTTCCCATTAGGTCATCAGTGCAGGCTTGGAGAGAGAAGACAGGGTTACAAGAATGGATACCATGGGCATTTGGGCCACTTCATTATTTAACTTACTTGTGTCTTCTGGACCTACTTGAGTGCAATCACATATATACCACTTCCATTTGATGATGCAATACTGCTGTGCATGACTTACTTCATGGCTAGATAGAGCAGGAAGCACCCAGTTTATGACAGGCAGTTCAGATAGCATGGTGACTTGATGACTCATAGTCAATGTTTAGTTTCCACCAAAGCCCAGTGACAGGCCAAGAACTGTCTCTCAACAGAAGAGTCGTTATCTGTGGAAGATAGCAGGGCCTTGCTCTGAAATCCTGAAGGCCTCCTCTGTGATTCACATATAGGGGCTTGCCAAAGGCTACAAACAGCATCCCTATCTGCTACTGACACCTCATGCACCATTAAACCTGCTGGGTCATATGTTCAAACTGGCAGAGCAGTTTGCCTGGACCTGTTACAGTAGCCTGGACCTGTTGCAGAGACTTCTTCTGCTCCGGACCCCACATAAAACTGGCAGCCTTTTGGGTCTCTCAATAAATGGGCTGGAGTAACACACCTAGATGAAGAAGGTGTTGCCTCCAAAATCCAAATAGGCTATGAGGTGTTGTGCCTTTTTCTTGGTTGTAGGAGAGGCCAAATGCAGCAACATATCCTTCACTTTAGAAGGAATATCTCAAGAGACCCCTCGCCACTTAATCCCTTGAAATTTTACTGAGGTAGAAGGTACCTGAAGGTATTTTAGTCAGATTTATTTCCAATCCTCTTATGTGTCCCCAGTAACTCCAGTATGTTATGTTTGCTATGCCTTGCTCACTGGATCAAATCAGCATAATGTCATCAATGTAATATTGAGGAAGCAAAGAGTGATTAAGTTCTCTCTAAATAAGATTATCACACAAAGCTGGAGAGTGGATATACCCCAGAGGTAGGGTGGTAAAGGTATATTGCTGGTCTTTCCAGCTGAAGGCAAATTGCTTCTGGTGGGTCTTGTGAAGAGGAATGGAGAAAAAGACATTTGCCAAGTCAATGGCTGCACACCAGATATCAGGAGATGTGTTAATTTGCTAAAGCAATGAAAGCACATCTGGAACAGAAGCTGCAACTGGAGTCACCACTTGGTTAAGCTTACAATAATCCACTGTCATTCTCCAAGATCCATCTGCCTTCTGCACAGGCCAAATGGGAGACTAGAATGGGAGTATGGTGGGAGTCGCCACCCCTAGTCTTTCCACTCCTTGATGGTAGCACTCATCTCTGCAGTTCCTCCAGGGATGCAATATTGTTCTTGATTTCCTATTTTTCTAGAAGCAGAGAGCGCTACTTGCTTCCATTTGGCCTTTCCTACCATCATGGCCTTCAACCAACTAGTGAGAAAGCCAATGTGTTGGTTCTGCCAGCTGCTAAGTATGTCTATGCCAATTATGTTTTCTGCACTGGGGAAATGACCACAGAATGAGTCTGTGGAACCCACTATAAGTCAGACCTGAACTAAAATTCAGTTAATTACCTAACCTCCCACTTTAACTGAAGGATCACAATAATGTTTTGGGTCTCTGGAATCAATGTCAGCCCAGAGCCAATGATCAGTAGTCCCCTAAATTTCTGGTCACTTCCCCTTTTCCATTGCATAGTTACCTTGGCAAAACACTGGAGGTCTCCTCAGGGAATGATGAAAAAAGAATTATCAGCAGAAATTGTCAGTAATATAGTGGGATCCTCCCTCAAGGGAACCTGGCTGCCCCTTTATTCAAGGGGCTCTGGGTCTGTAAACTGGCTCAAGTCTGGAAATTGATTGACGAGCCATGATTCTCTATCTTTATAATTGAAATTAGTCTTTTGCTCATTTGATCTGAAAATTTTCTGTTTATATAAATTAAGTAAGAATGCAGTAGGTTTCCTATCCATTTCACTGCTTAGAACACTGTGATTAATTTAGCCAATGCCAGAGCTCTGCATGACTCAGACTACTCTGATTGCTGCTTTGCCTCTGTTGTCCATTACGATAGCTGAGCCCACCATGCCTTTGACAGTTGAGTGCTGCCATTTGGCTCCTGCAACCTCAGGATCCAATTATTCCCAATCTGTAATTAAGGGACTTCGGTTTCCATTATTAGATCTGACATACAGAGAAAAACGATTACAAGGCTCCTCAAAGATGCAGGTGCTGTACTCACAAATCTATTTAGCAAGGCATTGGCTAAGGGTATATCCTCTGCTCCCTCCCAGCGGCGATGAGGAGGTCTAAAGTAACTAATCCACTCCACCATCCCAATCTCTCTAAGCCTTTGGATCTCTTCTTCTTCATAAAACCAAGGGAGATCAGGCATTTCTAGCCCACTCACTGTGGGATGTCGTTTAATCCATATTTCAGCTAACCAAGCAAATAAACTGTTAGAACCTTTTTTAATGCTTTGAGCTGCATAAATAAATGAAGACTCCCTGCTTAGTGGGCCCAAATCAATAAACTCAGTTTGATCCAACTTTATGTTTCTTCCACCATTATCCCACACCCTTAATATCCATTCCCATGCCTGTTCTCCAGATTTCTACTCATATAAATTAGAAAACTCAAGTTCTTTTTGTGTGTAGTGTACCTCCTAACGGTTCACCCTCTCAACCTCACCTCTAGGGGCCCACTAGGAGTTTAGTTATAAGTCTAGAAGAAAACAGGATGGTCAGGGGTAGCTCCCAAGAAGAATCAAAATTATTTTGCTTGGCAACTGCCTCAAGGGAGGCCATAACTGTTGCTTCAGGTGGTGGAGGGTTTAACTCCTCAGACAAAGGAAAAAGAGGCAAGGGTACTGTGGGTTGGGGAGGAGATGTTGGCACTACAGGGTATAGAAAAGCCGGGGGTTTTTTCTGGCAAAAAAAGGGTCATCAGAGTTTACAAATTCAGTGTCCCCATTTTCATTAGGGTCCTCCCACATGTCCTCATCTCAAGTTTCAGGGTCACATTGATATCCAATCAATGCCCTCGCTTTAACAGTAGACACCTGACAAGGCTCTGCATGCATCCTTCCTTGCATGTCCACCATTTGCACTATAAAAGCTTGTATCTGTTTTTCCACAATTTCAGCTCTTTCTCTGTAGGAGATAAGATACACACTCAGGTCAGTCTTAGCAGAATTCATAGTTAATTATCTGCTTCTAAAGCAGGAGTTAGAATCTCTGAGTTTATCATTTTCTTTAATCACTTTGTTCATTGAACTTGGGAACAATCAACTATCTTCATGTTCCTTGGCTCTCCACATATGTTTGAAGGTATTATGTAGAGTCACTAAACTCCTTGACTCTCACAAGTGATAAATCAGGAGTGTCAAATGCATTTATTTTGCATAAACAGTTCACACCAAGGACTGTAAGTGTTTCTCATGGTATCAGAAGTAGAGTCCTTAGCATTTTGGGGTTTATCATATTAAGCAGCCCAATTCCAGAAACCCCAAAACCAGTGAAGTAACTCCATCCATAATATTCTGTTCATCTAGAAGTAATCCTCCTCTAAGATTGCCCTGAGTGAGTAACTTACCTCCTATAGAGAAAAAGCTGAAATTGTGGAAAAACAGATAGAAGCTTTTATCATGCAAATGGTGGACATAAAACGAAAGGTGCAGGCACAGCCTCTTCAGGTGTCTATATTCTGTCCCTCTAGAAACACTCCTGGTACCAAAATCTGTATTAGTCAGTGTTCTTTAGAGGGACAGAACTAATTAATAAGATATACACATACACATGTATATATATATATATATATATATATATATATATACACACACACATATATATGTATGTAAAACGCATATGTGTGTGTATTTGTGTGTGTACATATATATATATATATATATATATATATATGAGCTTATTTAGTATTAACACATGATTACATGATTATAGGTCCCACAGTAGGCTGTGTGCAATGTGAGAAGTCAGTCCCAGTTCCAAAACTAAAGAACTTGGAGTCTCATGTTCAAGGTCAATCAGCATCCAGCACAGGAGAAAGATGTGGGCTAGCAGGCTAGGCCAGTCTAGTCTATTTACTTATTTTCTTTTTTTTCTGCCTGCTTTATATTCTAGACATGCCAGCAGCTCATTAGATGGTTCTCACCCACTTTAAGTGTGGGTCTGCTTTTTTCAGCCCACTAACTCAAATGTTAATCTCCTCTGGCAAAACCCAGACACACCCAGGATCAATACTTTGCATCCTTCAATCCAATCAAATTGTCACTCAGTGTTAACCATCACAAAAATATGCCCCCTACCTTCCCAGCCTCTCATTGACCTATGATACCTTTTTCTTTGTGAATAAACTTTATAAGCCTCTTCAAACATAAGAGTCTTCATTTGTCAGTTTGACCTCTCTAGATAACATGTCACACAAAAACTTTAATGTACATATTTATAGAAAACTTATTTATAATTGTCAGAAAAACTAGAAACAACTATAATATCTTTTAACAAATGAATGGATAAAAATGTTGGTACATTTATACAACAAAATACTGCTTGGCAATAAGCATAAAACTATTATACATAAAAAGTTATGGATAAATCTTAAAAGCATATTGCTAAGTGAAAGAATTATTTTTTTGAAAAATACTACATATTGTATGATTCAAATTATACAACATTCTGGAAAGGCAAAACTCTAGCAACAGTGAAATAATTAGAGATTTTATAAAGTTAGTGGTGAGGGGAAGGTAAACTGTGAAATACAGAGGATCTCTTACAGTGTTAAACCTATACAGTATGGTGCTTTAATTGTGAATGCAAGATATGATGCATTTCTCCAAACCCATAGAACTTTAGCACACAAATCGTAAAAATTTAGGTATGAAAATTTGTTAAATAATAATTTAGGAGGTCAAGGAATCCCAGAATATATTGCAGAATGTGACAAAGCAGTTTCACTGTGGCTTAATACTATTTATATCTATTTTCTTACAACTCAGGGGTCAGAAGTCCAAAATCAGGAAGCTGAATTCAAGTTGTTTGCAGGGCTGGCTATTTCTGGAGGCTCTGAGGGCGTACTCGGTTTCCTTGCTTTCTTTGCCTTCTTGCGGTTGCCTGTGTTTTCTGTCTAGTGGCCTCTTTCTTCAACTTCAAAATGTAGCACTACAGAGCACTACATTCTGTACTTCCATTATGACATCTGGTACTCCTCTGATTCTTATGCCTCCTGAATCCCCCTTATAAATAGTGTTGTAATTACATGGAACCCAAATGTATAATTAAGAATAATCTCCTCATGTAAAGATCTTTAATCACATTTGGAAAGTTTCTTTTTTTCAGACAATGCAATATTCATAGGCTCTGGGGTAACTCCCAGAAGTTGGACATATTTAAGGGTTAATTTTTCACCTTAGTATACATAATTACATAATGAAGCATGTGTGTGTGTGTGTGTGTGTATGTATGTATGTATATATAAATAAAAATTGTTGAAATTACTGAACATTGACCACTCATCCTCAACGATAATCTACACCATCACTTTCACTTTTTCCTCATCTCAATGGAGGAGATATAGCCTTTTTTTTCCTAAAAGTTCATTGATCCATAATGTCTTCCTCTTTGCGAGTAAATGTCATAAGCCTCCCCAAACATAAGACTTTGTTTGTCAGTTTGACCTCTTTAGACAACTTATGTTACACTGAAACCTGCAAATATCTGTATGAAAGATCTTAGAAGCAGTGATATCTCTGTAGCAATTATCATAACTGGTAGAGATTTTGGTTTCTAATATCATATTTTTTCAATAAAGGAAACCAAAGATCTTTAGAAAAATGACTTCTAGTAGGACAGGGTTAGGAAATATGAGAGGAGTCTGGGGCATTCTGTAGTACCAGAATGTGTGTGTGTGTGTGTGTGCGTGTGTGTGTCTGTGTGAGAGAGAGAGAGAGAGAGAGAGAGAGACAGAGACAACAATAACAACTTTTACATTTTATGCTGATGTGGGTATGTACAAGGGACACAAGAGTCAACTGAAAGAGCTTACAATAGCCACACTTGGAACAACTGGAGCAAGAAAATTAAAGTATTATTGGATTATAAGCTAAAATATATTTTAAATATTTAATAGTCCACACTGATATAAATAATTGAATAAATTCATAACTAAGGCAAAAAAAAAACAAGCCACATGTGCAGAATAATCTCCAATAGTTTACATACTTTCAAGTAGAAGGAGCATAGTTCTTCCCTTCTTTAGAATGGGTTTGTACATAGTAATTATTTTCAATGAGTACACCATAGAAGGGGATGGATAACTTTGTGGAGAAATCTGAGAAATATCTCAGCCAGTGACCAAGTTTAATATAATAAAAGATAAATCAAGTTGATAGTGTTACTGGTAGTAAATCTGTAGGGGTCTACAGCAACCTCAATTTTTGCCTCCTCAGAAAATTTCAACTGAGGGGCACAAGGGCAGAAGGAGATACTGAGGCAACTTTTAGAGCAGGCATAAACTTTTATTAAAAAGTATTAGAGCAGGACCAAAAGGAAGTAAAATGCACTTGGAAGAGGGCCACACAGGCGACTTGAGATATTCAAATGCACTGTTTGACCTTTAACTTGGGGTTTTATCCATTGGCATGCTTCCAGGGATGTTGTGTTCTTTTTCTCTCGATTGTTCCATTGGGGTAGGCTGTCCCTACACAGAGTGGCCTGCTGGAACTTGGTAGGGTTGCATGCACAGTGTGTTCACTGGAGTTGTACACGCGCTCAGTTGAGGCAATCTTCCCTTACCAGGAGAGTGTTCCTTTAGGGGAAGATCAGATACCAATTAAACTCTACGGTTAAGACAATTTTGCATTTTAGCACACGTTGAGCCCACTCAGCTCCTGAGATCTCATTCAGAAGCTGCTGATCACCAATTTCAGATGTTTCCATCTATTGGGAGACTTCCTTTCCCTTGCACCAGATGTGACCAGCACTTATTTTAGAGAGACAGCTTAAGGACTGCCTTACCATTACCTGATGGTCCCCTGACATTCCTGGTTGGAGGGAGGGGCTCTCCTGCCCTGCTCATGTCTGACTAACTACCTACCTACTGTAACAATAGTATGCATCATTAATGCGATATGATAAAAATGTTACTATCCTCTGTGTTCTTCTCCCGAAACACATAACCCTAGTCTAATCACAAGAAAAATATCAGATAAATCACAATTCATGGACATTCTACAAAATATCTGACTGATATTTCTCAAAACTCTCAAGGTCTTAAAAACAAGCAAAGTCTGAAAAACTTTCACAGCTAAGAGGCACTTAAGGAGATGTGACAACTAAATATAATGTGGTTAATTTTCTTAATGAGACTCTGGAAGAGTAAAAGGACATGAGATAACAGTAACAAATAATAAAGTGTGACCTTTAGTTAATAATAATATAACATTAAAAAGCCACTTGAACAACACTTTGACTAAGATCTTTAGTTTAGAGAATGATCCAAGACGGCCGATCGCTAACATCCCGGGATTGCAGATCTCAGGGAAGGTGCAGAGAACTAGAGGACGCCACACTTTCAAATTCTGGTCGCTTACGGAGCAGAAGATCCCCCAGTGGAGGAAATACACGGGTGGCCAGCGCGACTCTCGTGGCCGGTGCAGCGGTTCCGCCGGCACCTCGGTGCGGCAGCTCTCGGAGCAGAGTAAACGGGTTTGGAGGACCCACACGGGCCCCCAGCACAACACCAGAGCCCGGCACAGCAGCTGTGACCTCGGCACGGCAGGGCTCGGCACAGAGTAAACGGGACCGGTTCCCCTTCTGACCGAGGCTTGGAGCCCCAGCAAGGCAGAGTCGCCTACTACAACACAAAAAGGAAGCCAGACAGGAGAATCCTGGGAAGAAAAGCACCATCAGTTATAACGCCGCTGCTCTGGCCCTGGGAACTAACAACCTGGACGCCCATTCAAGAGACCTAATCTGAAGGTTGGTAAATTCAAAAACGACAGGAGGATAAATTTACAATGACAGGAAGAAACCAGCGTAAAAAAGCTGAGAATACTCAACATCAGAATGCCTCTCCCTCTAAAGATGATCACAGTTCCACATCAACAATGGAACAAGGCTTGATGGAGAACGAGTGAATCCCGATGACAGAATCACTCTTCAAGGAATGGATAATAACAAACTTTGGTGAGTTAAAAGAACATGTTGTAGCCCAATGTAAAGAAACTAGGAACTTTGAAAAAAGGTTTGATGAAATCCTATTGAGAATAGACAACTTAGAGAGGAATATGAGTGAATTAATGGAACTGAAGAATACAATACAGGAACTCCGAGAAGTATGCACAGGTTTAAACACTCGAATTGTTCAAGCAGAAGAAGGGATATGAGAGGTCAAAGTCCAACTTAATGAAATAAAACATGAAGAAAAGATTAGAGAAAAAAGGATAAAAAGGAATGAGCAAAGTCTACAAGAAATGTGGGACTATGTGAAAAGACCAAATTTACGTTTGATAGGTGTACCTGAATGCGACGGAGAGAATGAATCCAAGCTGGAAAATACTCTTCAGGACATTATTCAGGAAAATTTTCCAAAACTAGCAAAGCAGGTCAACATTCAACCCCAGGTAATACAGAGAACACCACAAAGATATTCCTCAAGAAGAGCAACCCCAAGGCACATAATCATTAGATTCAACCAGGGTTGAAACAAAGGAGAAAATACTAAGGGCAGCCAGAGAAAAATGTCAGGTTACCCACAAAGGCAAGCCTATCATACTTACAGCAGATCTCTCAGCAGAAACTCTACAAGCCAGAAGAGAGTGGGGGCCAATATTCAACATCCTCAAAGAACAGAACCTTCAGCCCAGAATTTCATATCCAGCCAAACTAAGCTTCACAACAGAAGAAAAAATAAAATCTTTTATGAACAAGCAAGAACTCAGAGATTTTATTACCACCAGGCCTGCTTTACAAGAACTTCTGAAAGAAGCATTACACACCGAAAGAAACAACCAGTATTAGGCTTTCTAAAAATACACCAAAAGGTAAAGAGCACCAATATAAAGAAGAATTTACACCAACGAATGGATAAAACAGCCAGTCAACATCAAATGGCAGTAACCCTAAATTTAAATCGACTAAATCCCCCAATCAAAAGACACAGCCAAAACCCAACAGCATGTTACATCCAGACCTGTTTCACATGCAAGGATACACAAAGACTCAAAACAAGGAGATGAAGAAAGATTTACCAACCAAATGGAGAGCAAAAATAAATAATAAATAAATAAAAAGCAGGAGTTGCAATTCTCATATCGGATAAAATAGATTTTAAAGCAACAAAGATATAGTGGTAAAAGGATCAATGCAACAACAAGAGCTAACGATCCTAACCCCCAGATACATAAAGACTTAGACTCAATGAGACAGAAAATTAATAAGGATATCAAGGACTCGAACTCAGATCTGGAACAAGTAAACTTAATAAATATTTATAGAACTCTCCACTTCAAATACACAAAATATACTTTCTTGTCAATACCACATCACACCTACCCATAAGTTTAAATGAAACATTGATTGGCCATTATTAATACCCAACTTTTTCAGAATAAAGCAATATTTCCGTTTACTCTCCCTCTTTCTCTTCCTCTTTCTTCCTCTCCTTTACTTATTTTTTTTTTCTTTCCTTCTCTCAAAAAAAAGAAATCAACTTGTAAACCTCTAGATCCAGGTCGGCAATGTCTCTCTCATTGCTTGATTTCCTTCCTTCCCTTCCCTCCCTCCCACCCTCACTCCCTCCCTCCCCCCTTCCTCTCTTCCTTCCTTCCTTCCTTCATCCCTTCCTTCCTCCCTACCGTCCTCCTTCCCTCCCTTCCTTCCTTCCTCCCCCCCCCAAAAAAAAGATCTTCAGTTTAAAAAAGCTATAAACAATGTTTGAACTAGGTGTATTTTTTGTGGTACTAAGGGCATATCTATTTTGACATGATAGGTGTGTTTTGTAGGGTAGAGCAAATGAATCAACATACTGATAATGAAGCAGGGTCCTGTTTATATATATATATGCATATATACATACATACATCTATATGTGTATATATATACACAATGTTTTACATATATAAAGTTTAAAAAGTTTATATATACACACATATATGTATATATATACACGTGTATATATATGTATATATACACACACACACATATACAAGGAGACACAATAATAACTTATTTGACCTGAAAAGTCATATGGACCTTTCTGAATCAACAAGCAAAGAAGGGGGATGCTGTGCCGACTAAGGTGATTGTCCCCAACTACTAAGGGAAATATTGGACTCCTTACCACATTAGAGGTAAGAAAAAGTATGTGTGGAATGTAAGTGATTCCTTGGGGCTTCTCTTAGTATTATCCTTCCTTGTGATTTAGGTCAACAGAAAACAACAACTCAATATGGGTGAGCCCATGAGTGGCCAAGACCTTTAGGAATAGAGGTTCACATCACCCTGCCAAGTCAAGAACCACAACCAGCTCCAGCTGAGGTGCTTACTGAAGACAAAAGGAACCCAGAATGGAGAGTGGAAGAAGGTAGTTATTAATAGCAGCTGCTATGTGACCAGTTTCAGAAATGACAACTGTAATTATTATTTTCTACTTATTTTGTTATGAATATATTTATTATGTATCTATTTTTCTTATTATTGTCTTGTCACATAAGATGTATTGACATATCATTGTATTTATGTATTATTTTACATCATATTATGTAAATTGTGTTATATTAAGGAGAAAATGAAACACCACTCAAAAACTTTACTTCCTCTTCTAGGTTAATACAGTTTTGGTTTTGTGCAGGATAGATGTATTATGTTAGGCAGAGCTGTGACTTAAATATTGTCTTTATTTAGAGAGGCATTGTGATTTAAGGAGATTTGTATGAGTGCCAAGTAGACAAGACAATGCATGAACTTATGATGGTGAGTTTATATGTCAGCTTGACCAGGACACTGTATACCCGGATTAAAGATTATTTCTGAGTGCATCTGTGTGGGTAGTTCTGGGTGAGATTAGCATTTGAAGCTGTGAACGAAGTAAAGCAGATTTTTTTTCCCCAAAGTGGGTGGACAATGTCCAATTCTTTGGGAGCCTAAATAGAACAGAAAGGGAGAGGAAGGGGGAATTTATTCTCTCTGCCTGATCACTTGAGCTGATGCATTAGTCTTCTCCTGTCTTGGCAGGAGGCTTATACCAACAGCCCTCTGGTTCTCAAAAGTACACCACTGGCTTTCCCGGGTCTTCAGCTTATAGATGGAACACTGTGGGACTAGTTAGCCTCCCTGATTGCATGAGCCAATTCCTTGCAACAAATTATATACTTATATAGTTTTCTTAGTTTTGTTTCTGTGGAAAACCCTGACAGACAATAACCATGTTCCTAAGAAATAGCCAGTGAAATATTACGGCCTAAAGAGGTATACTACTATATGCACTATATTCTCAAATAGTCCAAAAATGTGAATACATAAACATATATATGCACACACATAGTATATATGATATACATGTGTGATATATGAATATATACATATCTGTGTTCATATAATCATAAACATATTTGTGTGTTTAGAAATTGAAAAATTTGGAAATCCAGGAATAGCACTTTGCACTATAATTGCAAGTTTCTGTAACTTTGAAATAATTTCAAAACATATTTTAAAAATTAGTTAAACTATTTGGGGTAATTTTACAACTAGAATATTAAGAAGCAAAAATCAAACCATATTTTTCTTGTTTTGTTCCAATGCTGTTTCTGCTACAGCAGAGTTTCCATGGTGAATTTTATACTACAGAAAAATTAGTCTAAGCAATAACAGAAAAAATGTTCTTAAGGATTGATTTAATACCAGGCTCAAAGTATCAAAATAACATTGAAGTGAAAAGGTAAGGAAGCTTTTTAGATAGAACAGGACAAAAATAAAATCAGAGTTGTATTGAGGTCAACACATAGGCAATCTCTTTAAATGAAAAGTATTTTGGTGAAATAATAAAGCTCACCATTGTTGAATTTGTATCTTTTATTTAGAATATTTTAAATGTATGCAATATTTTAAAAATTCTCCTAGTATATCCTGAGCAGGCAAGGATGTGACTTGCTTCATGAGTAAGAACTGAGAGTGAAAAAATTACAATATTATATCATATAGAAAGTGGCTATAGAAATGAATAGTGATTTTCCAAATAGTTTTAAGATTACACATTTTTACTTGAAAATCTTTGTAGCTAACATGTGATCTCCAGACACCACCTTGTAATTTTGCTTAATGCTTAATGCACTAGAATAAGAAAATTCCCAATATTATAAAATGCATGATTTTTTTTATTTCTTTGAACTAAGAAAGCACATTGTTTACTCATTCTACTATGGTGGGGTGTAGGGAAGAGAGCAGTGAATGGAACACCAAAATATAGGAATAGAAATACCTGTCCCATTTTCCCAATATAGGTTTTAAAATAAATTTTAATTTAATTATAAGATGGATTACATGTGCAGGACATACAGGTTTGTCACATAGGTAAACATGTGCCATAGTGGTTTGCTGCAGCTACCAACTGCTGACTTAGATATTAAACCCCACATGCATTAGCTATTTATCTTGATGCTCTCCCTCCCCATGCCCCGCTGACAGGTCCCAGTGTGTGTTACGCACCTCCCCGTGTCCATGTGTTCTCATCATTCAGGTTCCACTTATAAGTGAGAACATGCAGTGTTTGGTTTTCTTCTCCTGTGTTACTTTGCTGAGAATAACATCTTCCAGCTCCATTCATGTCCCTGCAGAGAACATGGCTGCATAGTATTCCATGGTGTATATATACCATATTTTCTTTATCCAGTCTACCACTGAAAGGCATTTTGGTTGATTTCATTTTTTACTACAAAGATACATGCACGTTTATTTTTATTGCAGCTCTATTCACAATAGTGAATCATGAAATAATTCACTATTGTGAATAGAGCTGCAATGAGCATACACGTACATGTATCATTATAATAGAAAAATGTATATTCCTTTGGGTATATACCCAGCAATGGGGGTGCTGGGTCGAATGGTATTTTTGGTTCTAGGTCTTTGAGGAATCATCACACTGTATTCCACAAGGGTGGAACCAATTAAAATTCCACAAACAGTGTAAAAGTGCTCCTATTAATCAACAGGCTAGCCAGGATCTGTTGTTTCTGGCCTTTTTAAAAATTGCCATTTTGAATAATGTGAGATTGTATCTCATTGTGGTTTTGACTTGCATTTTTTTAATGATCAGTGATGTTGAGCTTTTTTACATATGTTTCCTGATCACATAAATGTCTTCTTTTGAGAAGTGTCTGTTCAGGTTCTTTGCCTACTTTTTAGTGGAGCAAAATAAACTATCATCAGGGTACACAGACAACCTACAGAATAGGAGAAAAATTTTGTAATCTATCTATCTGACAAAGGTCTCATATCCAGAATCTACAAGGAACTTAAACTAACTTAAACAAACAAGCATACAAACAAATAAACACATGCTTCTTTTATCTATGAGTCCCATAACCATTCAGTCTCTTCTTTGAGATTTGCACATTTAGAAAATAAAATAATAAGACTAAAAATGATATTGACTGTGAATGTGTTTTGTCTCCTCTTCCCTTTTTATTTATGCAAACAATTATACAAGCAAAATGGAGATTAGATTTGCAGTACATAGTCTATTTGAAGAGAATATACTTTTCAGCTTCTCAGTTGTGATAGCTACTTAATTGGTACCCCTAAGAACAAGGACATTGTTGGTATCTTCATGTGATTTTTTCCTTTTTTTTGGTACATGATGTGATTGCTCTTATTAATACAGTTAATTTTTATTGCATTCATATGAGTTAGGCAAACATATTGTTCTAGCTATTTGCATTTTGGGGAGCTGGAATAACAAGTAAGACATTCACAAATCTCCCATAACTAGTGCAACAGACTGCTCGTGACTTGCAACTAAGTAAGGATGCCATGATACAACATGATGTGTTTGTGCACACGCTCAGGTGCAGTCAAGTGGATATACATGAAACTGGATATACAATATAATTAAAGCTTGTGCTCTGACTTCTTTTAGGGTTTACATCATTGTAACAATGAGCGATATACATACAATAAAATCATTATAAGCATCGTAATGAAAAATAAATAGACTGGTATGAAGTAACTGAAGTCTACTTTATTTGGGTGGCACTGAAAAATTTTTGTGAGGAGATGCCTTTAATTTAAAACACAATGGGAAAAAGAAATTAGCCATGCAAAGATCTGGATGATAAGGTGGGCAAGGAAGAACATAATGTTCTATGAATAGAAAACTGCTACAATTTAGGTCTTATGGCTAGAATGAATAAACTCAGTAGGGTTAGGAGTAATGCAAGGCAATGATGAAGAAATAGGCAGATCATGTACCACGTTGAAAATTATAGAAATTACATAATGTTTTAGCCTAAATATGATAGAAAACGTTTAAAGAGTATTACTCAGCAGAATATTATATTCCACAAGTATTTATTATTTGCTGTATATTAAATCTTGTTCTGAAAGTCAAGGATAAAAACTGGCCAAAATCAGGCAAAACATTAAAACATCAAATTTATGTATTTAAAACACTCCCTTGGCTGAGTTATGGCAAATGAATTTTAGGATATTAAGAATGAAAAAAATGTCATTTGAAAGGCTTTTTAAAAGATAAGTTTAGGGAGCCAATTGTAGTCTCTTTGGAGTGGTACAGATAAGCAAGCTTAATACATTTAATATATATTTTAGATGGATTCAATAGGACTCTCCTTAGAACTCTGGGAAAACACAGCAATACCTTATTAGATGTTTTGAAGAATGCAGAGACAACTGATTTGCTAGGATCAGTAGTCTTCCTTACACAGGTGGCAACTTTCTATATCTTTCCTGCTTCACAGATTTACTTTTCAAGTTTATTCATTTAAAAGTTTTTTTTTATTTTCAGCTTAAAAAAAAAAGCTTAAGGACAAATAAGTTAATATATAAAGTATCTACCACCGTGCCTGCATCAAAAGAACTTAAACTCTATGCTCAATGTAATAGATAACCATCTCTTTTTACATTTTACAAGTAAACATTTATTTTTGCTCATTCAATTAGAAATATAAAAGTTTCTTGAATTTTTAAATCTTTACATTTATTTTCAAATATTTTGAGAGCTAACTTCATTTCTCAGTATAATTAGCTGTCAATTTTAAAGTTTTATGGAGTTTAACTCTATTTAAATCAATCAGATGTTTTCCTTATTTACCCTATACCCCATACCCACCCACACACATCCTGCAGCACACATCTTTGTAGCTTAGACAAGCTTATAGAAATTTTATTCTCCAGTTTTGGCATAAGTGAACAGGTGTTTATGAATATTAAGTTTCATTCTAAACCATTGTATGTTGCTAAACCCAGATCTCCTTTTTAGATTGAATAAATACTCCTCCAGCTGCTGAAGTTGGCTGTGGCTATAAGTCTTCAGCATCAGTCCTCTCTGAAAATTGCCTTCGACCTTAGAGAGCCCCTGGCAAAGGGTCTTGCTACCTTCCTGAAACGATCAGCTTAAAATATTCGATGTATGTAAGACTATATAAGTTTTGCCTATTCATCCCACTATTTATAAATATCTGCTATGGTATTAATGTTTATCCCTACCAAAACTCATGTTGAAACTCCATTACTATTATAATAGAAGCAAGAGGTTGGGACTTTAAAAGATGTTTAGGTGTTTAGGAGTCTACCTCCATCAGTGAGTTTAATGACTTAATAAAAAGGCTTTGGGGAATGAGCTGTCTCTCTTGGCCTTTCTGACTTCCTGCTATGTGAGGATCTAGTGTTCCTTCCCATCCAGAGGATGTAGCATGCAAGGTGCCATCCTGAAAGCAGAGAAAACCAATATGCAGGCACCTTGAAGTATCCAACCTTCACAACGGTAAGCCGATAAATTTCTGTTTAATATGTATTACCCAGTCTTAGATATTCTGTTGTAGCAGCAAAACCAGACTAAGTCACCATCTTTTTTTTTTTTTTTTTTTTTTAATTTTTTATTGGATTATAGGTTTTGGGGTACATGAGCAGAGCATGCAAGACAGTTGCGTAGGTACACACATGGCAGTGTGCTTTCTTTTCTTCTCCCCTTCACCCACATTTGGCTTTTCTCCCCAGGCTATCCCTCCCCACCTCCCCCTCCCACTGGCCCTCCCCTTTTCCCCCCAATAGACCCCAGTGTTTAGTACTCCCCTTTCTGTGTCCATGTGTTCTCATTTTTCATCACCCGCCTATGAGTGAGAATATGCGGTGTTTCATTTTCTGTTCTTGTGTCAGTTTGCTGAGGAAGTCACCATCTTTATATGAGACTCAAGATAATGGCAGGTCTATGAACTAAAATAGTTTCTAAATTCTAAACTGAGATAATGCCTCCCCCATATTAGCTGTAATTTTGAGTACGAACCATCTGTCAAGACAGAAGACCCAGTATATTGAGGTTTTAATAACAGGAAACGAATAACCTAGGGATTTGTGCATTCACTATTACTCTGTCTTTTATGGTGTTCTTTTTCTCCCACATGGAGTCTGGTGGCTTGCTGAGGTCTAAATGCTTATTTTCTGTTCTCCCAAACGGATAAAAATGTTGAAAAAGTACACTTTGTGCTTGCCTGAGAACACAAATATCTTCTTGTCATTTGATTCTAAGAAATGGATGAAGAAATTCCAGGGAGAATGCATAGAGTAAGTGTGCTTTTTAACAGAAAGCAAGACATCCTGTGTCTCAGTTTGTTGGTTAATTTTTGAATAAAAATTACGCAAGTAAAATAATTATTTTTTGACATTAAATACAAATCTCCAAAATGGTGATTTTGTGTCTGATGATTTAACACAGAATATTTTCTTAACTTTTAACGCTACTTCACTAGATGCATATATTTTTCAATGTTGAAGGTAAAGTTATTTCATACAAATTCTCCTGAGAAAATGTCTAGCTAAAAAACTGACTGAATTATATCAGCATATCAAAATGCCTGTATCTACATGTTTTCTACTTTATGGGAAAAGCTGCCAAAATCAGACTAGAGGGGAAAAAGATCTATAAATTTAAGATGGGTTTAAACACATACAGGGATACAGTGTGTAATTTAACTTCAGGAATGTTGATAAAAATATACTCAAGTTAGATTCGTACCTCCAGAATCCATAAGAATAGGTCTTTTGTGAATAATATCTTTCTTTGCATAAGTATCTCTTCTGAAAAAAAAAGTGTAAAAGACTTAAGCTGCCTTTCAAAAAAGAGAAGTGGTAGAACATGCACTGTTTAATAAGCTGTTTTATATTCCATGACAATTGAAGTTTAGCAGTAACTATATTTGTTAAAAATTGTGAATTATTTCTTGAAGCAAATTTCAATTAGACAAATACCTAATTTGTTATATAATTACAATCAGTTAAAAAATGCAACTCAGCTATCATGAATAATTCAGTCTTCTTTCTGATGCAGTGACATAAAGTGATATTCCCTGACTTCTCTCAGTCATCCAATATTTGGTTAGCCATGGGAAGTTTCAAATTGATTGTTCGGATTTTAATTTAGAAAGATCAATGCTGAGAACATTTATGTTATGAAGACAAAATTTCACGTTAAATCAGTTCTTAGGTATTGAGAATAAGAGTTCTTTTTCCTTTTCTCATCTCATTCATCAATTTTATGTTCTAAAATTGAGTACTTTGATCATTTTGATGTGCCTGATGACCTCAATCACTTCTAAGTTGAAATCTGAACACTGGATGAGTTTATAAAATGAGCAATTTGAGTCACAGGGGCAATCAAAATAACTGGAGTGCAAACGTTTGGTCTGGTTATGAGGTCATCCTAGCAACCAGATTGGATAACCCAATCAGCAATCAAATTTCTCTGCTCCATCATCCAAGCAATTGGGCAAAGTGAATCAAGGATCTCAATGGCCATATGGTTTATGGATACTCACTGTGTTTCTAATCATATATAGTAATATCTCTTGTATTTCTCTCCTTATTCACTGCTTTTCATGATTTTTGTTCTACTCTATTTATTTTATTGTAACTTAATTATTTTCACTAAATATATAAGAACATGTTTTAAAAAGAGTACCATTAGTATGTTGATTTTAATGTCTTCATACAACAGCTATTTATTTTACAAAATTCTAGGGAACTTACAACATTCAGAATATTAAAGATGACACTTTGTATCTAGTTGGAATTTACTCACTTAAATGAGAAGCCCAAAAAGGTTGATATCAAAACAAACATTCCCCTTGCTCAGGGGAGTGCAGTGATGGTGGTGCAGCACATCTGGGATCTTGGGCAACTTGATTTTTTACTTCATTCCCAAAAGCAAACACACTGACAACCTAAGTGATAAACTATTATCATCTGCACACCAGGGATTGCTAATGTAATTTGTCCTGGAAAGGTTCTGCTTGCTGCAATTTTTGACATTGGTAATAAAAATAAAAATGTATTTTATGATCAAACTATTTCCAGTCTACTAGAAATATTTTTTCTACTGTTTGCTATTTTATTTTTATAAAATACTGGGCAAAATGGATATTAAAGAGAAAACAAAAATATGTATTAAAAACTGAAAAATAAATATATACACATGAAAATTGTGTGTGTGTGTGTGTGTGTGTGTGTGTGTGTATTTCTTGGAAAATGTAAGAAACAAAGCTATCCAGTTTCCATCTGAAACTGTTACTCAGTTGATTCATGTAATATAAAAAAATAGCCTTACGAAGAAAACTATTAGTATCATCTTGTAGTATTAAATTCTCAGAGCTTACTTCCTTGAGTCATATGTATGCTTTCATACACGGATTTTATCTGTTCCAGTAGAAAATATTTATTACTTTGCATTTTTTCAAAGAATCTGTGCACCGTTGAATCAAATTTGATGAAAAATGATTACTGAAAAATTATATACAATCATAAAGAGATGCTTCAAAAATACTAATTCAAAAAATCCACTTTTCTCTCTACTACCACCCATATGCCCTTCCATGTTATTTTAAAGCAAATTTCTGAAATTGCATCATTTTATCTATAAATTAGGTGTTATGTATGTATAGGTGACAAGAACTCTACTTTTACACATAACTCCAATGCTACTGTTGTCCACACCCCAAATCAGTAATAAAAAATAATATCTTAATATTATATTCATATTACTCACATTTTTTTTATAAAATTTATTTTTGGTCCATATGTTAGGAGTATTTTGTCTCAAAGACTATTTTAATCATTTGCTTTTCCCTCCATCTTTTTATTCTTGGCAATTTTTGTTGCTGTTTGTATTTTATAAAAAGGTCTTTTTTCTCATAAATTTTCCTGTGATTTGGATTTGCTTCCCTATGTTGTGGCTTAACATATTTTTCTTTTAATGTATCTCTTGAAAATTGGTATTTATATCCAGAGAATCACTGAGGTTAAGATTTTTGGCAAGACTACATCATAGGAAACATGTATTTCCATCAGAAAGTATATAATGTCTTGTTATTCCTTCATGCATTCTTAGCAGCCTTTTATGACTAATATCTGCATTCATTCATTTATTATGTGTTGCAAAATTATTTTTAATTGTGAAATAAAATATTTTTATATTAAAAAAGTCCTCTCTTCTATTGTGTTACCCTAGGTAAAGTCCATAAAGAAAGGCTAGATAAATGGTTGATTCTTTTCAATCATTTCTCAGTTTTCCAAATAATTAGTTGATTTCTTCACATATTTCAAAAGTAATCAAGGAGTGATCATTTTTAGCATTGTTATAAATTTATGTGTGTTCCAAATGTAATGTACTTTAATCCATTGTATTTATAAACCTTATTGGTGATCAAAAATGTCCCTTTTTAAGTCAGTAGAAAGGGTTTCTGTTTGAATCTTTCTAAACTTGTTCAGAAAAGAATATGAGTTGAAGGAGTGAAAATTTAAAACTAAATAATTATTTAAATGTCCTGCCTTTAAAGAGAAAAAAAAAAAAAGACAACCTTAGGATTCAAAGATAATGAAAGAATGCCTTGGGCCTTTTTGAAGACAAAGCCAAGATATAATAAAGAGGATTTAATGTAATCCTTGATATTTCTCATTCCAGCAGTCAATGTTGTGAAACATAGAGTCCTTAAGGAAAGAAAGTGTTCCCCAAACTGTATACATGTAAATTGTCATTCATTTAAGAGGATGAATATATGCATAACCTCCTCACATATTGCACGTATAAGTTGATAATGTAGTTTTCTCCTGAATTCATTTTGAAGAAATATTTTGTTGAGAAGTGCACTTTGGCAAAGAGGCTAGGGTTGTACAAAGACAACTTAAATATACAGTAGTAAATAAGATGAATCAAATGGAACAATATTAATAACATTTTTATATAGCAAAACAATGTTAAAACAATTAATGTGATAATAATAAACTATTAATTTAAAAATTTACAGATGGGGAAGTTAATGTGAGAGGTAGTATATGATACTTTCCTAAATTATATTGCTAAAAAAGTCATTTTTCTTATAGTATATATCAATTATATTGGAAAAAATAAACTATGAGAGACAATATAATCAATTAAATTTGTAATTTTGCACAAAAAAGAAGTAGGAATATAGTAAAGGAGAATTATGCTAGCTGTAACAGTGTTCATTTAAGAGATTAAAAATGCTGTTTAAAGTAATAGAGGACTAAAAGGTAGCGTGTTAAATTAAGTTCTTAAAATTAACTACTAAAAAGCAAATATTACAAACTCAATGTTCAATCAAATTACATGTAAAAATGCACACAAAAGACAAATAAATAAATGTTTTGTGATTTTTAAAGGTTTTAAAGTTGAGATTTGAATAAACCTATATGGCAAAAATAATAATTTATCAAAGAATATATGTGGTCTGACCTCAACTATAAAGGCAAGTTTATGTTATTGCATCTCAAAACAGAATATTAATCTTCCTCGGGTTACAAACTATATTAAAGTGTTTTAGAAAATGTTGAAAATGTAAGAACTGGGATGAGCATGTCAGATGAATGTTTAAAAAAAAAGAACAAAGCTAAATAATTATTATTCATAATGCCAAGATTAAATTCATTAGATTAAATTACTTTATAACAATATTAGAGGGCCAATTTTCAATGGGGTGACATAGTCAATGATATCTATGCAACATACTTGAAATCACTGAATAACATGACAAAAAAGACAAGAAGTGAAAAAGGAAATAGAAACACACTACTAAAATTCTAAAATATTCATCTTAATTCTTGATAGACCAAATAAGTTAAAATGAATACAATCTAAAGAACATACCTGGCTGGGTGCTGTGGGTCGTGCCTGTAATCCCAGCACTTCAGGAGGCAAAGGCAGGTGGATCACCTGAGGACAGGAGTTTGAGGCCATCCTGGTCAACATAGTGAAACCCCATCTCTTCTAAAAATACAAAAATTACCTAGGTGTGTTGGTAGGCGCCTGTAATCCCAGCTACTCCTGTGGCTGAGGCAGGAGAATCACATGAACCTGGTAGGTGGGGACTGTAGTGAGCTGAGATCGCGCCACTGAGCTCCAGCCTTGGCCACGAGAGTAAAATTCCATCACACACACACACACACACACACACACACACACACACAGAATAACATATTAACATAACATAGTTAACAGCGTTCACTTAATTAGTATGAACCTTGAAAAAAGAAAATACATAATTTTGTTCAGTCATAAAACACTAACAAAGCCCTCAATAAAATGTAAAACTTAGAAATTATGCAGATGGAATTATTTGATGACAGTATAGAGAAGTTCAAAATTACAAAATCAATGGTTGTCTATCTTTTTCAGTATCCTGGGTCCAAAAGATTTTTCTAGCCCTACTTCAGGGGCGGGAAAGAGGTTTTTTTTTTTATTTTTGCCTTTACCCTAGCACATTTTCCTTAATATAAAAATGTTTCCATTATTTTTGTTCATTCATGATGTACTGATTCTATGGAGTCAGGATAGATCCCCCCAACACAAAATTTGATAAAGCTGTCAAGACTGATAATATCACACATCCACCAACAGGGTATGAAAAAGTTTATCACTCACAAAATGAGGCTTGCTAGGGAAAGTAGGGTAGGCTTCCAGGCATGTTTGAAAACCATTTGAGAGATCAAGGAGAGAAGATTGGCATAAGTATTTTTTTTCTTTAGGAGATAGTGCTGATGAGAGTTTTGCATACATGGGCTGAGATTTGTGCTGGTTCAGTATCCTGGGTCCAAAAGATTTTTCTAGCCCTGCCTCAGGTGGGGAAAAGAAGCTTTTCAACAGTTTGAACTTGCTGTACCATGGTAATGAGTATTTTGACTTCCTCATCAGCTTGCTCAGATGTGGAGCAAGAGATTTGAATATGTATTCAAGTATTTTCTCTATGGGCTTTTATTTTCTAACTTAAGCCAAAGAGCATCAAGTAAATGGCATCACGAGGATCTAAGGCTCTTTATAAATACCTCCAGAAATGCCTTCAAGAACTGGTAACACTTCATTATGATAGCTGCCTGTATACAGGAGCACTTGAACATTTGTATAAGCATCATTGGAACACCAGAATTCTTCCAATTATTTCACTGATATACTGCAGAGTTGGGTTTACATAGATGGTATTAGAATACTGTGGGGAGGCTTGAAACTTATGAAGCAGTCTATGTGCTCAACTTAAATGATTGCTACCATAAATCCCCATGGGAAATCTAAATCCTAGTATAATTCTGCTTCCTAAAAGTGCCTGACTTAAGAAATGCTGCTGTTCTGACATGACAAGTTTATTGTTAGTTTTTTAGATGTGTGAATATAAGGATATTACAGAGGCATAAGTGGTAACATGCAACCCATCATCTAACTTAGGTATGCCTCGTATTTATTCTGCCTTGAAGGTTTTGGCATTATTTTATTACCATATAAATACATATGAACTAAAAGCTTAAATGAATGAATTAATTTGCCCATTGTAATAGAGAGATATGATTTAAATTTGCTTCCTCATGTTGCTTACAAATATTATTTATTTATAATTACTATTTAATACCTCAAAGATTCAGAGAGGGTTGTTTAACTTATAACCTTAGAATGATTTCAGCATGCCTACCTAAGTATAGCAACTATAGAAATTATTTAAATGTAAGTCCATCTGTTTCCCAGGCAGGAGTTGTGTGAAGGAGCTCAATCAGACAGAGTAAATGAATGATGATTAATATAATGTTCTGTAGAGATATATAAGATATGAATACAGTTATGATTTCTTATAATGTTGTCCTCACATTTAGAAATAAGGTTAGTGGTTTTGCTCACTATACTCTCTATTATTCCTAAACATTATTATAACCTTGGAACATTTCTAACTTCAGTGTTGTTTGGGCTTTCTGATTTCAGTGCACTCAAGTCTATTGCTGTTTTGAATTACAATGCATTTACCCCAAAGTCCATGAAACCAATTAATTTGAGAAAACTTACATTACAGCCCATGTAAAAAACACATCTTTAACATTGCAAGTGCAAAATTGAGAGGGGATGTGTTTATCTTGTTAAACACACAGGGCAGGATGTGAACTACCTGATAATATCTCCTCCAGTGTATTCTCAATCTACATAAAAAATATAAGTTTTTCCTTCTGTTATATTGCAGTCCTAACAAATGACACATTTTCTAATGTTTGTTACCAGGTGTCTAAGGCAAGTTTAATAGTTTAAAAACTGTCCTTCCATTATAACTATTTAAACACTCTCCAACTATTAATAGATCTTAGAATTCATTTTATTTAATCTTATTTGAGTACTGCTAAATATTGCTGAAGGATCACATAAAACAATTTAAGTTTACCAAAATCACCTTATATTTAATAAAAACAGTCACTTCCACATCAGCCCAGAAGCTTTTAGGTAATTTTTTTCAGTTTGTTTATCTTTATTTAACTCTTGTTCACATTTTCTGCAGCATCTATTTCTCTTTTCTCCCTTCTTCATGGTCCTTAAGCTTGATATCTTCATTTGCTAAAGATATTGATTACATTCTGTATAAACTCGATCCAATATATTTGTGTATGCCTGTGTGTCTAAGTGTTCTGATAACCTCCTACTTACAATGTTGATGAAGGAGGAATTTCTTTGCCCTAAATGTTATAAGATACCCCCACACACAGAAAAACCCACATTGGACAGATGAGATTTACACCGGTTTATCACTCATATATGCTCATAGCCTGGGGAGGAGGCCACTGCATGACACTTAGGGTCATAGATGGTTGCAGTTAGGATTAGGGTGAACCAGCAGGAACTGTAGAAGGCAGTCTTTGTCATAACAAGACATTGGTGTGCTTCCTGGTTCCTGAGATGGGGTACGATTGCCTTGTGTGGAAAATTTAATGGTCTGGAAAGCAAGTAAAATCTATTATGTTAAAGACCAGTTGATGTACAACTGGTTCTGACGATAGAGAAACTAGTCTGGTGGGAAAGTCTCCACCAGGCTAGTTTCTTTATCATTAGAAACGTTACTCATGGTAATGTAGGAATTCATGGTTAGATCTTTAGGGTTATTTGAGGACTCAAAGATGTCGAGGCAGCTCACAGAAATTTAGGTCTTACAGTATTATATAGTGTATGTGTATCTTCAACCGTTCTCCTTTTAATATGTGCCTAGATAAAAGGTGTTCCTTCATTTAAAATCTAAGCCCTTTTAATATTCCTCTTCTTCATGCTCTACAAAATCCCCTGGGTCCACTTTTCATCAATTAACTCAGCTCTCTTGCATTGTTAGTCTCTCTAAGTTTGGAAGTATAACCACATCTCTTCCACAACTCCACTACTGCTTTAAGAGCAGGTAAAAAAGCGTAAGATTTACATTCAGAAGACAAACTTTCATGAAACAGTTCCATAAATTAGTAGGTATGCAACTTTATGTTTTATTATTCCAGTGAACTTTGGACATCCCTAGGTGTATTAGTAAGAGTAAATAAAGTGTGTTGTCACAAGAACATAATAATAAAAAATTCAGTGTCTTAAAACATAAAAAAATTACTTGTTCCTTATGAAAAAAATCACATGTGATTTGTTGACAGTCTCCAAACAGTGATTTAGGTAGTCTGTACTCCTTCCATCTGCCGTATTTGACGTAAGGTTTATTGACTTCATATCAGCATTTAAGTGTTGTTAACTTTTTACAATATTATTTAGATTAAGTATTAGTGCACTTCTGGTTGAATGAAGGATAGCTGAATTACACTAGGCATAACTATAGTCTTACTGTTGTCTTTATTTGAAGATTTGTGTGATTTCAGGAGATGTGTATGGGTTCAAGTCGAAAATGGGTGGACTTGTGATGGTCAATATTTTCAATGTTATTGAATTGAAGGATGGAAACTATTGTGCCTGAGTGTTTCTGTGAGAGTGTTGCCAAAGGAGATTAGCGTACGAGTCAGTAGCCTGGGAGAGGCAGACCTACCCTTCATCTGGGTGAGCATCATCTAATCAGCTTCCAGTGTGGCTAGAATAAAGCAGGCAGAATAATTTGGAAAGGGCAGAGTTGCTGAGTCTTCCAACCTTCATCTTTTTCCTGTGCTGCATGCTTCCTGCTATTGAATATTAGACTCCAAATTCTTCAGCTATTGAACTCTCAGACTTAACAGCAGTGATTTGCCAGGGGTTCTCGGGTCTTGGGCCATAGACTGAAGGCTGCACTGTTTTCTTTCCTACTTTTGAGGTTTTGGGAATCAGACTGGCTTCCTTGTCCCTCAGCTTGCAGACAGCCTGTTGTGGGACTTCACCATGTGATCATGTGAGTCAATACTCCTTAATAAACTCACCTTCATATATATATATATGAAAAGATATATATCATATAAGATATATATATGAAAATGTATATATTATAAAAGATATATATCATATAAGATATATATCTATCTATATATTGTATCTATATCTATATCTATAGATATAGATATAACATATATATATATGTTCTCTATTAGTTCTTTCCCTCTGGAGAACCCTGACTAATATAGATTTTGGTACCAGAAGTGGTTCTCCTTCCTATATACATCTATCTATTAGTTTCTTCCTTCTTAAGAACCCTAACACAGGGATCTCCACTCAGTAATTTAGGTGGTATAGGCTGCCTCCATCTGCTCAATCTCAATATGTGACCTCTGTCTTGTCAAAACAATAAATGAGATGAATTTTAAAAAAAAAAGTCAAGTCTTAAAAACTCTTTATCCCAGACAGTGACACACTCGAATTGTATACCCAGTTCATTGGCCCAGTCCCATCCTAACTGGAACAGTTATGAGAGGGCACATGGAATACTTGTTAAGCAGTAAAATTGCATTTTTTTCTAAAAGGAAAATGCAACTCTAGAGATTATCAGATACCTATAGATGTGACATCTCTGTGATTTTTGTAAAATAATATTTTTATATTATTTGTTTGATTTTAAGTTTGATTATTTGGTTTAGAGAAACACATAATAAGCCATCTAGAAGGGGCTTACCTTAGAGTAATTAATACAATGTTTTCAGTAATAATGAAAAACAAATGCTTTTCAGGGGAGAGCATGAGTGATTATCATATTGATGCTTGATTTTGTTCCCTGACCTACAAATCACAGGCTGGATTATTTTATTGAGGATGATTAATTTGAATGTGGGCATTGTGGAGAAATCTAGAATGATTGTCCTTGTCACATGTTTCTTGATTGTCTGGAAATTTCAAAGAAAGTCTTTTATCACAATGTTAGAAAAGCAAGGCTACATTCACATAAAGGAACTGCTTTCATGAAGCAAAAGATCTCTACATTTCATGCTTCATGCTGAGAAAGCTTTGTTCCTCAAACTGGTTTTGGAGTTATTCATTCCCCAGTTTTCTTTAATTTACTGCTGGGTCAAACATTATGGGCTTAAAATATAGATATTTGAAATTATTCCTTTTCACTGTGATTTGGGCAAAGACAGAGCCTCAGGGGGCATATAAATATCCATCCAAATCTGGTGCTTAAATACAACTCATCCTCATACAACATCTATAAACATTTTGCTAAAATAACTTAAATAAAGACCTACTGTCAGTTGCTCAATTGCACATGCTGGTTTGTAAGTGGACCAATGCAATTAAGTATCCCAAATTATCAGGATTTTGGTACACAATAAAATGAATAAAACATAACTCTTAGTGAGTGATTTTTTTGATGAAACTGGAAAGTTTTCTAAATATAAATCCTGTTGCTGAGACAATTATTGCATATAGGTTATTTCACTCAATTGAGATGCTCACAGTGTTTTCAGATTAATTGCTTTATTTCTCCTAAATTAGTCACCACAAGGCAAACAGTGTGTGGTTTTTTTTTTTTTTTTGCAAACTCCTTATAATAAAATATACATCATTTTGTTCAAAAATATATTTTTCTTGAAATGAACAGTTTAAAATTGGTGCCATGCAGGTTGGCTAAGTAATAATGAAAGTTTACTCTCAATTACAAAACTGATGAGCTTTTAGTTGTCTAATTTTCTTAAAAGTTTAAAATCAATTAATTAGACCATGCTGTAACTTAAAAACATCTATTAAAGCCAATGATAGTAGTTTCAACACTATTCAGTTGGATTTTTAATAACATAAACATATTTTATCAGATTAGGTATATACAATGTAATTTTGCTTCACAAAAGCAATTCCATTAATGTGAATGTGGGCTTGCTTTTCTAACCTGGTGATGAAAGCCTTCCCTCAAAATTTCCAGACATTCAAGAAATTTGTGACAAGGACAAACATTCTGGATTTCTCCACAGTTATTTCCTGCATATTGAGTTATAGTGTTTATTTTATTGTGTCCTCTACAAGTCAGCCAAGTGTCTTTATTCAAAATTAGAGCCTCGGAAAACACCTGGTTCACTCAATTTACTTAAGTATTTTAGAATATACAATTTCTAGGGTACTTTGTGATGAACTGAAAATTTCAGATATGTATGGTATATTGTCAGAATCCTTAGAAAGCCACTATTTTGTGTGAGAATACTTGTAAGAGAATAATTACAATCAAGTGTGATACGTTCTGTAACAGCATTCAGGAGAAACATTTATGATAGTAGAGACAGGTAATGTGGAATCTCTTCACTAGGAGATAATGCATCATTTTATTTTAGAGGACGCAGAATGGAAGCTGAATACGCTTACAAGATGAAGAGGTGTTTTGCGCAGGAAGAAAACACTTACGGGATGTCGTCAAAGAGTACCATAGCAGAGAAAGTAGGGACTGGTACTTACTGTGAACTTACTGTGTTTCGTCATTGTTTTTTTGTTTGTTTGTTTTTCTTTGAGACAGAGTCTGGCTCTGTCACCAGGCTGGAATGCAGTGGCGCGATCCCAGCTCACTGCAACTTCCGTTTTCCGGTTTTAAGCAATTCTCCTGCCTCAGTCCCCTGAGTAGCTGAGACAACAGGCACGCACCACCACGCCCGGCAAATTTTTTGTACTTTTAGTAGAGATAGGGTTTCACCATGTTGCTCAGGATGGTCTCAATCTCTTGACCTCGTGATCCACCCACCTCAGCCTCCCAAAGTGCTGGGATTACAGGCGTGAGCCACCGCGCTAAGCCTTGTCATTGTTATCTCACTTACTTGTCTCAGGACCACTATGAGTTGTCTCTTTAAACTATTCTTTAACTTCTGGGATACATGTGTAGAACGTGCAGGTTTGTTACATAGGTATACATGTGCCATGGTGGTTTTTATCTACATTTTAGAAATAAGGACTGAACTGGGGAAGTTTTTAATAATGTTCCCAAGATTGCATGGCTAATAAATGTTGGTTGAATGCCCAACTCCTCAGGCTATGACTGCAATACCCCTACTCTTTCTACCCTGCTTCCTTCTGGGAATAGTTAATTTTTGTTCCAATCAACAAATTTGCAAAAATGATTCCTTATTTAATGGCCTTAGTATTCTTTCAGAAGGTGATCACTCATGTTTCCTTTCACACTGGGGCTGCTTTTCCATTTGCATCTGAGAAAAGGCTGCCACATGCTGAGAAGGCCAATGGCTGTCATATTCCTGGGGCCTCTGTCACATGATCAGAATTTGCTTCCAGTTATGGCATATATTTCCAAATTTAGGCGGCATTATTTCTGCCATCTTACTCCACAACTTAAAATGGGAACCCTCAGTTCATCATCCTCCGATAAATGATGTAGTTACTCTTGCCTACACTTTTCTTGTGCTATTTTTCTCTCTCATTCTGCTGCTCTCTGCCATCTGGAACCTTAAATACATCCTGAAATTGTAAACATTCCATTCTTTTTCCCAATGCCATTCCTTTAACTGCTTATACTAAATCTGACTTTACTCCAGGATGCTTCTTTTCCCACAGATCTGAAAAGGCTGATTAATTTCTTAGATGCCCCAGTAAGAATGGGGCAGGAGGTTTAGAAATGTTTTATTTATTTTATTATTTTGTTACTCACATTGCTACTGCAATGCATTCTGCAAAGTGTGCTACATTTTTGACCCTCGGACTATCTTATGTTCTATCCTAGTTGATATAATATTCATATTTTATTTCTTTTAACACATTGAGTAGTTCGATACACAAATTTTCAGGGTTCTTAACCATCATCCTTCATCATCTACACTCTATTCATGCATTCTCTTTCATTTCTTACGAATTTACTTAATCTATATCTTTCAAAAATTGACTAAATTAATTATTATCTGTATGATTTTCTACATTCATTCTAATAGGTATTTTATGGAAAATACATTTTAGCAGACAGAGAAGAGTTTGCATTGTTCACATTGTATTTTAAAGAGCCAAGAAAGAAAAAAAATATGTTTGTATATGGAATTATATGTACTGTACTGTTCAAGAATGTACTTTTTGTTTCAGGTAAATTTATATAAAATTTAGTTTTTTTCTTTTGTATCACCTGAAAATAAAAGGAATAATAGAAACTTAATAAATCTTACAATGTTAACTTTTTCAGAACCATCTGTCTACAGTTTGTGACTCCTGAAATACTGTCTTCTGATGACTTTCCTTTTTGTCCACTGTAATTTAACTCCCATATTATTACACTTATATCTGCTAAGTTGTTTAAAGAAGAAATAAATTCTTAAAATATTTCTTAATTAAATGCTTAATAAATGCACATAACATTTTAATGAAAATATGTTGGGGCTTAATTATTTTAATTTCAACTAATCTTCATGCTAAATCCTCTCTCTCAAAAAAAGTGAACTATATAATTTCTCTTAAAATAATTAATAGCTTTTTGTTACTTGAAAGTCTTGAATTGTGAGGACTTTATTAATTTTATGCACTATGCTACAGATCGTTAATTGATAAATTATGACATATTGTCATAAATAAAATGAAATAATGAAAATAAAAGCATAAAATCTATTTTATAATGGTGTTTCCTTTTTCATATTATCCCTTTTATCTTATTAAATCTATGAACTCCTATTTTTCCATGAGACTCCTAAAGATTAAAGAAAATTTTTCACATTTCATTGGATACTTGTCTTATTTCAGCTGCTTTTTCTTGCTACCTGCTTAATTTGTCTGTTGTTCAGTTTCTGACTCATTTAATGAGCCAGATAGGGTAATTAAAAAATCTTTCCACTACTTGTAAGTTTTTGCATATTGATATTTTATTGTTATATATGCTTTAATTTCTCCACCTAATATATCCTTATCATAATGATGAATATAAAATGATCAAATATATACTAAAATAACTGTTTATAACAGAGCTTGCAAAAATAAGTTCCCAGCAAATATTTTTTCTTACAAATATCAGAAAGAAAATTAACTTACTTAAGGATGAAGCCAGAAGATGACAGAGATAGGATTGAAATTCATCCTGACTCTTCCATGTCCAGGTACTTTTTACTCATTCACAAATATTTACAATCAGTGGTGAATATAAGTGGCATCCAAATGTAAATCAACATAGAATTACACTTTTATCTATTAGTTATGATTTATCTATTTACAAATATGCAAATAAGAAATTAGAAATTATTATATTGATTTGGTTAATGTAATTTATATCACTTAAATCCCGATGCGTGAGTCAGATTGACCCCAGTGCTCTAACATGAAAATTGTAAAATATTTGTTAACATTTTTGGGTTCTTTTCATTTTTTTGGTGTCAGACTTATTGTGTGCAAAGATGATGACATTTTAAATAATTGGTTTAAATATGCTTGTTCAAAATGATGAAAATAATTGCATAGGTAGTTGTAATATAATAATATGTTAAAATATCATTTTTGTCTACTTTCCCATTTCATTCAAATAAAGAGAGGTCCTGCCAGTGCACTCCACCAGAGCCTCTATATCAAAGATGCACACATTTGTTACACTTGTAATAATTACGTAATATAGACATCCTATTTATATAAACTAAAGTTTAGATGTATACCAAATACGCAATTTTAATTTAAGTATAATAAAATATGTATTTAAAAAGTACAGATTATATATTTCAATTCAAGTATTTAAGTGTTTTAAATGCATATTATTGCATATCTGTGCACATAAATTCTTCACTAATGAGAAGTTCAGGCCGGTTACTGGCATAGCACTCAAAACAGTTAATCATACCTGCTCTGTCTAGTAGAGTTCCACCCCTACTTCTCAGGAACAAGCATTCTGTAGGCCACCATTAGGTTATCATTGCTACCAATATGCTTAAATTTTATGGAATCCTAAGTCTTCAGTTCCTTTAGGACATCAACAGTATTTCCATCTTCTCCTGTCATAAACACATATGATATTTTTTGATAAACTAGAGCATTACTTTTGAAACTGGCTTGATATTTAAAGTTCTACTTTGGTTGGATCATCAGCAGCTGACTTCCTTGATACAATGGAATGCTTGTCTGCCTGCCTGGAATCCAGTTGAAGCAGTTATTTGTCTTAGAGTGACAATACCAAATGATAACTTGGATTGTGGCTTGTTGTATAAATAATATGTGAACAGTAATCTGCAAGTGATCTAATTTTTGTTATTGTTTGTATTTCCAGCACTTTAGATGCATTAGTTTCTGTAGAATAACTTTGAACTCATAAAAGTGAATAATTTATGAGCATTTATATCCCAACCTGATTTCTAAAATAATAGCAAATATTTACTAATCACAAGCTATGTGTCTGACATCAATTTTGATTGTTTTATTGTCTTTTTTACAATAACCCAGTGAGATAGGTAATGTCTTTCTTTCCAATTTATAAACTTAACATCTGAGAATTATGGAGGTTAAAGAGCTTAACCAATGTCACACAGCTAGAAATTTTTGGATCAGGATTTCCTTGCAGGCAGTCTAAGAGTCTTCTCTATTAACTATTTTGCTGCAAGTAATCAAGTGAGTCATTACTACATCTCAAGATATCAAGGTAATAATATAACAGGTTTAGCAATAAGCTTTTGTATTTTATATATGGATATTTAGTTGCATTGTATAAAGTAGTTAATACTGTATGATTATTACTTAGCATAAACTATAAACACATGGGTCATGTAATTACAAAGATTCCACGAAGAAGCAGTTATAAAAATAAAGTTTATAAGAGAGCGTGTTGTTGGGTAAAATGCTGATTTTCCACTGGATGCATGTCTTTCTACTTTTAATATACAGTTATTCATAGAAACATCAATGGTCACTATTTATGGAGAAGTGTTAGAGAGATATTTTAGAAATGCTAAATGCCACTATGATCATTTACTCCCATCAGACTTGAGCTTTCAGAAAAAGAAGGAAAGCAAAGGTTACTTAGAGTTTATAAATGGAACAAAATGTACTGCTTAAAATATTGGAAAAGGAAATGCTTTCATTTTAAGCTCATTAAAATGGCTGTGTAACTTGAAAAATATGTGTCTTAAACAGCTATCCTGAATTCATTTTCATGACCATGCACACTCTACTCTGAGCCTTGGGCAGAAGCCATTAGAAAATATTCTTCCTGTTCTTTTAATCTACTTCCCAACATTTCATTCTATCATTCAGTGTTATTAGAATCGCAGAAATTTAATATGTTGCACCGCTTTTTCTCTTCCATGTTTTTAACTATGGGTTAAATAAGACATGGGAGACAGGCAAATGGTGATAAACTAACAGACACCATTTTGATAATCTCACGGGAGAATACAGCTTATTTTGTGGCTAACGGGCAGGTTACTGCGACCTGATTCTCGTGGTTCCCTTCAATCTAGACATTGGAAGAAGCCACACAAACGAAAGTTTTCATCAATAGAGCTAAAAAGTTTAACCTGAATTACTTCAACATTATAATTCAGAGACTAGGGAAGAGAAAAAAAAAGTAGATTTTCCAAAGTATGGCCCTTTTTAGTAGTGTAACTACATCTCATTGGATATTGACTAAAAATAAAACACATCTTGTTATGATTTGGATGTGTCCCCAGTGTTCACATAAATTTAATACTCCATACAACAGTGTTGAGAGATGAAACATTTAATAAGGAGATTAGGTCAGGCATGACTCTACCTCCATACTGGATTTGTGCTATTATCTCAAGAGTGCATTTTTTATAAAATTAAGCTCAGTCCATTCTTGATCTATCTCTCATGTCTGCTTCTTCACCGTTCTGCCCTCTCTATCAAATGGCTCATAATGAAGGCCCTCACAAGTTGCTGGCAGCATGCTCTAAAACTGTTCAGCCTCCAAAATTATGAGCCAAAAACAATTCTATTTACTATAAATTATTCAGTCTGTGGTATTCTGTTACAGCAGCATAAAATAAACTAAGATACCATCAAATGATAGAGAGTGAGAGAGCAAAAATAGGACATTCCAGCTGAGCCCAGTGCCTTATGCCTGTAATCCCAGCAGTTTGGGAGGTCGAGGCTGGCAGATAACCTGAGGTCAGCAGTGAGTCCAGTCTGACCAACACGGTGAAACCCTGTCTCTACTGAAAATACAAAATTAGCTGAGCAATGTGGCACATGCCTGTAATCCCAGCTATTCAGGAGGCTGAAGGCAGGAGAATAGCTTGAACCCAGGAGGTGGAGGTTGCAATGAGTTGAGATCACACCATTGCACGCAATGTGGTCGATAACAGCAAAACTCCATCTCAATAAATGTATAAATAAATAAATAGGGCATTGCTTTTCTAAGAAGTGCAATGTTTACATTCAACAAATAGAGTTGGAAGGATTTGGGGTAGTGTGGTGAAGTTTTCTATGGTAGCACAGGCGGAAACAAATTTTGTTCAATTAGTTCTCTGGAATAGGGACAAATGAGTAGGCAGTGGCTGAATATTTTAAAATATATTAAGATTAATGAAAATTAAGGAAAGGGAAAATGTGAGTGCCTAACACAGAAACAAATAAATGACTATAAAACTAACCAAATTTAAACATCATGCTAAGTTTGAAATACATGTTTGAACCTTCACCAATATTTTAACACAAAAGCTCTCATGTTGAGACTATGAAAATAGGCTGAGATAGTGCAAGTTATTATTACAATAATACAAAATAAATACTATTTATTCAAATTAAATTTTCTCTTTGTTTTCAAAAGATATATAAATTATCTGTTTATACTATAACAAATGATTTTATGGGAGTTAGGTGAATTGGTCATAATAGGCCAATCCATTTTGGTAAACAATTTTCCATTTGTGAATTTAGTTTGGCATTTTGCTGTAAGTGGAAGCATCATTTATCATAAAGGGAAAAAGCTAAAGTAATATCAAAAAGACTGACTGGAAAAAATATATTTGAAAAATTCTTTGAAACTGGAGTCGTCTTTGTAGACCATTGGAAAGTTAGAGTATCATGGAGAAATGTTACCCAATGCACTGGTTCTTAAGAGTTTTCATCATTCAACTAAATTTAGCAGACATTTTGAAGCATTACTAGGTGTCAGATACTGGACTTTCAGAAAAGGAATTACACTGTAAGAGAAGCAAATATCTATATTGAGAGGGAATAATGAGAAAGGGAACAATGGAAATCAGTTAAACTCCAGGTTCCTGGTCTAAATTTGTCATGGTTCTAATATTGACAGTAACAAACAAAAGGGTATATAGAGGATTGGAGGAGAAAATACAGTGAGCTCAAGTTTGGACACAGTAAGTCTAAGATGCCTTTAGAGATCTGCAATAAGATATCCAGTAGGCAGATTTTAAATTCAAGATAAAGATCAATTATAAATATTGATCTGAAGTCATCAACATAATAATTAAAAGAGTAGGAGACAGTATAAATAGCTAGGATTGAGAAGGGAAAGATAATTTATGAATACCAATTTTTAGGAGAAAATATTCAAAAGAAAAATGTGGAGAAATTCTGGGGAGAATGGTGTCATGAAAGTTTAAAGAAATAGTTTCAGTAAGGAAAGTTTAAGAAATTCAAGTTGAGAGTCAAGTCAAGTAAGAAAAAAAAGGGGAAAATCTGTCTATTTTATTAATTATTTAATTAATTACTGGCATTGCAAGTTCAAATTTGGAATCACAAATTTACACTCAAGCACAGATGTTTAATTATGACTGCAGTTTCCTGTGCAAATAAGATCATTTTGTTTCTGTGTCCAAAATGGACAATAGAATGTTCTATATTAGAAGCAAAACAGAAAGCATTTTCTAACTATTTTGTAAAAGTGATAGATTAGCATTTGGAATGATGTTAGGGTTTTGCTGATGATGGCATTTTATATAATATCTGGAATAGAGGCTCAGTGCCCTTCAATTGTTCTCAATTCTTTTACCTATCAAGTAGTCATGATATCTGTTCTTAATATGTGTTCTAAAAGTTTCACAAAGATATTTAAAATGATTATAAGGGAGCCAAATAATGGCTTGTAAGGAACAATTAAAACGATTTGAGATTTCAGTGGATGAAACCAAAAGTGATCATTTAAGGGGAGAGTGAAAGGATTCGTGTAGTCTTTTTCAAAGGAAAAAGGATGATAATCAACAGGAGAACAATACCTAAAAACAAAAACACCCATCACACCAAATATCCATTTACACAGCAGGTAATAGATTGTGGAATATGTTACCCTAAAAGGTATTTTGGCAAAAAATCAGAATGGGAACCATGTTCATTTTAGGTGCTGTTAATTTATTGCCCGAAGTTATGCATAAAGTCCAGCACATGGCCAATGGTTAATTAGCATTTGTTGAATGAAAAGGTTGTTATGCTTACTGACCCAAGAAGGTACAACAAAATCTATCTGCTCTGTGACAATCAGGATTAATATTATACCCTTTACCCCAATCATTCCTCATTCTCTGAAGTCTCATCCCCATAAGACTTTGTTTATTTATTTGTTTGTTTATTTATTTACCTAATTTTTAACTCAACTCCCACCTCTCCCATATTAAAACCAAGTCTACCATGCCATCTGTAACTCAGGGTATTTTTTTAAGCACAATATCTTATATATGTTCAATCTATTCCCTGGAGGCTTTCTTTATCTTATTACTCTAATTGAACCATTGCTCTCCTGTGAGAACATGACTTCTCATGAAGCCCTCTCAAATAATGATTAAATTTCTTTTCACACATCTTGTTGCATTGAACCTGATTTCCATCTCTAGAATCTAGATCTTTCTCTATTTCCTTCCTAAAATATCTTACGTTTGTATTTCAAGGCGTCAGACTATACCACCCATTACCCACTATAGAAGATACTCATCTATTCTCATCATGGCCATTCCTCTTGTATCTCTAGCTCATTCTCCTTCTAACTCATTCCCTAACACTATTTTTTCAATTACTCCAGTATTCCTCAATCATTCATGCTTATGAGCATCTCCTAAACCTGCACTGCAAACTGTATTGACCAATACCTATAGGCAGGTCTTATAAATTAATCTTATTAAAATAAATTAGTTTCTTAGTCGCAATAGGCACATATCAGATGGTCAATAGTCACATGTGGGAGTAGGTTATTGTGGCTCTATGATTATTTCCATTATTATATAAATTTTTATTGAAGGGTACTTCCATAAACCTCTATATTTCCAGTAACTGCATCCCCTTCATACTCTCAAATTTATTGTTCAACTCTCCAGTTATTAATTTGTTTGTATCTTATTTCTTCTAGCCACATGACTTTTATGAAATATAACTCATTAATGAAAGAAAATATTTATTTCTGACACAAATTATATTCTCATTTTTTGTGAGCTCAAAGTTCATCAATATTATCACACACTGTTATAAGCACCATCAACTTACTCTTTCTTCTCTGGCATGGTCAAACTCAGCTGGAAAAACTTCAAAGACAAATGCAGGCTCTTTATAAGATTTATGCAAGTGAACATGTTTTGCTGACAAAATATACCTACTAGATTCACATTACAAACATGATTATTAACCTCAAGTAGGTACTTTGCCGTGCCTGGTATTTCTATTATATTTTAAAAATTCTTTTAGTCTATCATTTTTTGAGATAATAGTTTCTTAACTTTTCCTCTAATTTATTTCCTCTTCCCTGTTAATATGAATGAGGACTGTTCAGGTAACCAGGTGATGTCACCCTGTATTAGTCCATTCACACACTGCTATGAAGAAATACTTGAGACAATGTAATTTATAAAGGAAAGAAGTTTAACTGTCTCACAGTTCTGTATTGCTGAGGAGGCCTCAGGCAACTTACCAGCATGGTGGGAGGCACCAAATTTTTCTTCCCAGGGTGGCAGGATGGACTGAGTGCAAGTAGGGAAAATGCCAGATGCTTATAAAACTGTCAGGTCTCATGAGACTTACTATCTTGAGAACAACATAGGAGAAACTGCTCCAATATTTCAAGTACTTCCATCCAGTTATGCCCTTGACACGTGGAGATTATAGGGATTACAATTACAAGGATGTATAGGAATAACAATTCAGGATGAGATTTGGGTGGGGACATAGAACCAAACTATATTACACCCTCTTACTTATATACCATTTTCTCAAACTTTATAAAATAGATGGGTTTAGTACTTCTTATTGCTATTCTCCCTCTCCAGAGGAAAAAGTATTCCCATACAAGACTGCAAGAAATTCAGCCATTCTTAAGCAAAAACGAAACAACAAATAAAATTTTTTCTAACTTAACTTCTCGATTCCCTTTTAAAATGTTGCATCTTTGAAAAACACTAACAATTCCTGTCTTCCAGTTTCTCCCCTTTCATTTTTTTCTTGAATGTGATAAATTCTGACTACTGTGTTCACCGTTTCAAGAAACTGCTGTTTTCACCCTTGTTCATCACATTACTAACAAGAGTAAAAGTATCATGCTAGTATTTCTTAGTTTAGTTACAACATTTCATCAAGTGAAACACATTTAATATTTAAAATTTTTATAAAAACTCTCTCATTTTTTTCTCTCTACTTCTCGTTTTCATTCTCCATTGAAGGTTTCTGCTCATCTCTTAGTCCTCAAAACTTTGTATTGCTCCAGCTGCCAGTCCTTTAAACATCTATTTTCATTATTTTCAATATTTCTTCATTTGTTAACATATAGGTTAATGGCTTTAAATATCACATATATAACATCTTATATTTTATAGATTACTGAGCATAACCTCTTACATGAGTCATAGGCAACTCAAACTTAGGATACATAAAATATATATCTTTTACCCCAATCTTGTTCCGCATATTATTTTCTCAGTTTCAGCAAAAATTAAGCACGGCTATTTGGGGAGCATTTTCTTAAATCTTCTCATTTCCAGAACCCAGCTCATCGCAATACTTTCAAATTCAAATGTCCACTTCTTCAGTCACTAACTTATCTTTGTTTCATTTGTCTTAATGGAGTGACTTCTCTGAAAGGAAAATAAATTTTTGACCCTAATATCACTAAGCTAAAGGAAAGAGTTAATTGGGAGCTTCTTAGAATTTGATTGCTTCATTTGGAAAGGCTAATCAGCAACTCAAAAGAATGCAAGCATTTGTCTCTTGTCCACCTATGACATGGAAGCTTCCTCCCTGTTTTGAGCTGTTTTGCCCTTTCAGACTGAACCAATGCACATCATACACCTACTGATTGATGTCTCCTATCTCCATAAAATGTGTAAAATTGAGCTGTTCACATGTTGTCAGGACCTCCTGTGGCTGTGTCATATGTTTGCATCCTTAACTTTGGCAAAGTAAATTTTTTAAATTGACTCAGACCTCTCTCAGATATTTGAGGTTCACACCTCTACACATGTAACTCATTGACCAAACCAAATATTTTATTGTAACATATATCAAGTCTTATTTTTCTTGTGAAGAGCCACTTTCAGTTGTGCTGGCCAAATGACTGTATCATTTTGATTCCTTATTTATTTATTTATTTATTTATTTATTTTTCACTTCTCACATTCACATAGTTAGCTCCTAATTTTGGCACTATTTAAAAAAATATCTGGAAATCAAAACAATTCTTGCTACTTCCAAGTAGCAATATAAAGGAAATAAACGACACATGAAATAGCTTCAACAGCCTCCTCAGTGGAAACTTTATAGGCCAGGAGAGAATGATGTGACATACTCAATTTGCTAAATGAAAGAAAGAAAGAAACAAACAAACAAAAAAACACTCTTTTCTTCTAGAATATTATATCTAGACAAACACATATTTCAAATATGAAGGAGAAATAGTCCTTCCCAAACTAATAAAAGCTGAGGAATTTCATTAACATCAGACCTGTCCTATAAGGAATGCTAAAGAGAATGCATTAATCTAAAGGAAAAGGATGCTAATGAACAATAAGAAATCATCTAAAGATATGAAACACACAATACAGAATATTTTAATGCTGTAATTGTGAGGTGTAAGCCACTCATATCTTGAGTGGGAAGAATTAAAACAAATATAAAGTATAATAACTACAACAACATATATTCTTTTTTTTTTTTTTTTTTTTTTTTTTTGAGACGGAGTTTCGCTCCTTACCCAGGCTGGAGTGCAATGGCGCAATCTTGGCTCACTGCAACCTCTGCCTCCTGGGTTCAGGCAATTCTCCTGCTTCAGTCTCCTGAGTAGCTGGAATTACAGGCACGCACCGCCATGCCCAGCTAGTTTTTTGTATTTTTAGGAGAGACGGGGTTTCACCACGTTGACCAGAAAGGTCTCTATCTCTTGACCTCGTGATTCACCCACCTCGGCCTCCCAAAGTGCTGGGATTACAGGCTTGAGCCACCACGCCCTGCTTACAACAACTTTTTAAGAGACAGAGAGTATAAAAACACATAAGTGGAAATAAAAAGTCAAGAAGCAGGAGGAATGGAGCTGTGTGAAGACTTTCAGTTTTCTCTTTGTTGGTTCAGTTGTTTGCTTTTTATAATCAGAGTTGAGTTGTCATCAATTTAAATTACTTTGTTATAAAATGTTAAAAAATACAAAAAATACACAAAAATTAAATTTAAAAATACAACAATTTTTTTAGTAACTTCAAATTAAAAAGATACAACAAATACACAAAAATTAAAAAGACAGAAATCGAAACATACTGCCAGAAAAAAAGTTTACAAAAAAGAAGACAGAAATAAACAAAGAATCACAAAATAACCAAAAAACTATAGCAAAATGCAGTAATAAATCCTTAGGTATTAATGATAACATTTAATGTAAATGAACTAAATTATCCAACAAAAGATAAAGTGGCTGAATACATTTTTAAAGAAGATCAAACAATATGCTGCATAGAAGAAACTCACTTCAATTATAAAGACACACGTAGACTTAAGATAAAAGATAGAAAAAAAAAAAAAAACATACTCCATGCAATGGAAACCAAAAGAGCAGAAATAACTATACTCTTATCAGATAAAAATATTTCCAGATAAAAGCTCTCAAAAGAGACAAAAAAGGGCAAATATTATATCACTGTAATAATAAAATGACTGACTTATCAAGAAAATATAGAAATTGTAAATATATATATGCACTTATCAGTGGAGCACAAAGATACATAAAGCAAATATTAAAATTAAAGATAGAGATAGGCATTAATACAATACTAGCTGGAGACCCGAACTCCCTAATTTCTGCAGTGAAAAATCATCAAAACAGAAAAGCAACAAGGAAATATTGGAATTAATATGCACTATAGGTCAAATGAAACTAATAGATACTTACAGAATATTTCCAACAGGTTCAGAGCATACATCCTTTTCCTCAGTACATGGATCACTCTCAAATATAGATCATACATTAGGTGATACAAAATATTCAAAAAAATAAAATTACGCTAAGTGTCTTGTCTGACCACAGTGGAATAATCAGTAACAAAAGGAATTTTGAAAACTAAATGGAATAATCAGTAACAAAAGGAATTTTGAAAACTAAACAGAAGCACAGACATTACACAAAATGTTCCTGAATGGCCAGTAGGTCAATAAAGGAATTATGATGGAAACTAACATATGTTTTGAAACAAATAGTAATAAAAACACAACATACAAAAACCTATGGGATACAGCAAAATCTGTACTAAAAAGAAAGTTTATAGCAGTAAATGCATACATCAAAAAAGAATAAATCTTCAAATAAATAACCAAACTATGTGTCTTACAGAAATAGACAAGGAAAAGCAAGCCGAACAAAAATTAGTAGAAAAAAATAATAGAGATAAGAGAAGATATAAACAAAATTTTAAATATAAAAGATTGTGGAAAAAAGACTTTTCTTTTTAGAAAATTAACAAAATAACCCAAACTTTAGCCAGACTAAGAAAAGGTCAAAAAATATTAAAAATTAAAAAGGAGACATTACAACTGATAGCCTAGAAACTCAAAAGATCATTAAAGATAAGTCATTATATGCCAAAATTTAAAAGCCTAGAAGAAATGAATAAATTTCAAGACACAACCATCAATATTAAACCATGATGAAATCTAAAATTGACCAATAACAAATGACAAGACTAAAGTCATAATAAATCTTCTCCCATCAAAAAATGTTCAGGACCCCATGACTTCACTGCTAGATTCTACTGGACATTTGAAGACAAACAAATACTAATTTCACTCAAACTATTCCAAAGAATCCAAGAGGAGAAAATATTTTCAAACTCAATCTTTGAGGCCAGTATTATCCTGATACCAAAAGCAGACAAAGGCACAAAAAACATCAATAAAAATTTTAGGCCAGTTTATCTATCTGATGTGCATAGATGCAAAAATTCTCAAATAAACTGCAGCACATCATATTTGACAGCACATTAAAAAGATTCTTTATCATAATCAAGTGGGATTTATCCAAGGAATGCAATAATAATTGAACCAATGTAAATCAATCATCTCAGTACATTAAACCATCAGAATAAAAGACAAAAACTATGTGATTATTTTTATTGACTGAAAAAAAAATTTAATAAAGTTCAACATCCCTTCTAGTTAAAAATTCTCAACAACTGTGTATATTCGAAACATATCTCAACACAATAACAACTTTATATAACAGACCCACAGCTAGTAGACTAAACAGGGAAAAACTTAAAGAATTGGGAAAAGACAGGAATGTTCACTCCCCCCACTATTCTACATAGTTCTAAATGTCCTCACTAAAGCTATTAGACAAGAGAAAGAAATAAAGGTATCCAAATTGAAAGTAAAGAAATCAAAAATTGTTTTAGCAGATTATATGATCTAATGTCTAGCAAAATCAAACCTCCTACACAAAATTATTCAAACTGATAAACAAATTTAGAAAAGTAGCAGTGCACAAAATCAACAAGCAAAAAGTTGTAGCATTTCCAAATGCCAAAGAAAAAATCTACAAAAAAAATTACAAAAGTAATCCAATATGTAAAAGCTACAAATAAAATACCTGATAATAAACTTAATCAAAAAGATAAAATATCTCTACAATAGAAACTATAAGACACTGATAAAAAGAAGAGGAGAAAAAGATGCAAAGATATACTCTGTTCATGAATTGAAAGAATTAGTATTGTGAAAATATTCATATTACCCAAAGCAATCTACAGTCAAAATACCAATTATATTCTTCACAGGAAAAATAAAATCACTGAAATATATATGGAACCAAAAAAGACCCAGAATAGGTAGTCATCCTGAGCAAAAAGAACAAAACTGGAGCAATCATATTACCTAACTTTAAATTACACTACAAAGCTATTTTAACCCAAACCGCATAGTACTGGCATAAAAAAGACCATTGGAATAGAGTAGAGATTCCAAAGATAAATTCATATATCTACAGTAAACTCATTTTCAACAAAGGTGCTGAGAATATGACATAGGAGAGTCTCTCTAATAAATGATGCTGAGAAAACTGGACATCCATATGTGGAAAATGAAACTAGAATCCTATCTATCGTCATATACAAAAATCAAATAAAAAATTGATCAAGGATTTACATTTAAAATCTGAAACTATGAAACTATGAAAAAAATAGTGCAGAAACTTTCCAGGACATTGGTCTGGATAAAGATTTCTTGAGTAATACCTCAAAAGCACAGGCAACTAACATAAACATGAAAAAATAGGATCTAAGTAAGCTAAAAAGCTTCTCTGCAGGATACAGTTAATAAATTGGTGAGACAACCTACAAAATGAGGAAAAATATTTGCAAACTTTCTATTTAACAAGGGTTCAATAATCAGAATATGCAAGGGACTCAAACACTTCAATAAGAAAAATAAAATAATGTGATTAAAAATGGGCAAAATATGTGAATAGCCATTTCTGAGAAGGAGACATGGAAGTGCCAATGTGTATATAAAAATGTGTAATATAATTAATTATAGAAATGCAATGCAAATCAAATCTACAGTGAGATATTATCTTATCCCAGTTAAGATGGCTTTTATAAAATAGGCAGGCAATAATAAATGTTGGTGAGATATGGAGAGAGGGGAAACTTCGTACCTTCATAGTGACCGTAAATTATTCCAGCTGCTGTGGAGGAGCAGAAAGGAGGCTTCTCAAAAAATCTAAAAATAGAAGTACCATGTGATCCAGCAATCTCACTGCTAGGTATATGCCCTAAAGAAAGAAAATCAGTAAATTGAAGAGGTGTCTGCATTCCAATGTTTATTGTAGCACTATCCACAATAGGTGAGTTTTAGGATCAACCTAAGTTTCCATCAACAGATGAGTAGATAAAGAAAATACGATATAAAATCACAGTAGAATATTATTTAATCATAAAAAAAGAATAAAATAATGCCATTTGCAACAGCATGGATGGAACTGGAGGATTTTAGTTAAGTGAAATAAGCCTGGCAGAGAAAGACAAATTTTTTTTTTTTTTTTTTTTTTTTTTTTTTTTTTTGAGACGGAGTTTTCGCTCGTGTTACCCAGGCTGGACTGCAATGGTGCGACCTCAGCTCACCACAAGCTCCGCCTTCTGGGTTCAGGCAATTCTCCTGCCTCAGACTCCCATAGCTGGGATTACAGGTGTGCGCCACCATGCCCAGCTAATTTTTTGTATTTTTAGTAGAGATGGGGTTTCACCATGTTGACCAGGATGTTCTCAATCGCTTGAACTCGTGATCCACCCGCCTCGGCCTCCCAAAGAAAGACAAATTTTATATCATCTCACTTATATGTGCCAGCAAATTAAAACAACGGAGGCATAGAGTCTGAGAGTATGATAATGCTAACCAGAGGCTGGAAAGGACAGCAAGGAGAGAGAGATAAAGTGGGATGATTAATAGGTACAAAAATGTAGTTAGAAATAATAAGGTCTAGTATTTGATAGCACCAACAAGGCAACTACAGTCAACAATAATTCAGAGTAAGTTTTAAAATAATGAAAAGGGGAAAATTGCAATGTTCCTAACATGAAGAAATGATAAACGCTTTAAGTGATGAATACCCCAATTAACCCGATTTGATTTACATATTGTATGACTGTATCAAAACATCGCCTGTACTAAATGTGCACATATATACCTACTATAATAAAAATTAAAAAAAATAAAATAAAATTGTACCTGGTATAAAATTGGTTCTCAGTCAATATTTCTTTTAAAACTAAATAAACTTATAAATAACATTGGTATAAATATATGACAAGAGAAACAGAAACCTATGTAACATTTCAAAATGGATTTAAAATCATCTTTTCAGGGAAACTCATGTTTCTCAGCTTTATTCCTTGATTTCCTGACCTTCCAAATAAATAAATACATAAATAAGCTGCCAAAGCTCCATAGTCCTAACCTACGTCCATGAAAATCCAGAATTTCTCCCCAAAACATGGTTGATGATGAGCAAATTTCCATATAATGCAATATGATTTAACTCACATCCTCTTTGCTTTTCTCTTTAGGTTTCATTAAAAACAAACATAAGTGCATAGTAAGCACAATGTTCGCAAATGTGTCCTGAAATAAATTTTTCTTCGTTCTACTTTTTGAACTTCAACTTTCACATAAGTCTATAAATTAGTGTAGCAATCACCTAATCAAGGTTTTATTGGACACTATTTTTAAACACATTATGACAAAATTGAAATATATTGCAGGTAATATAATAATTAGTTTAATTACTACATTGATTTATTTTTCCAGCTTTATTAAGTTACAATTGACAAATAAGCATTGTAAATATTTGAAGTGTAAATGTAACATTTTAATGTACATATATATTATAAAATGGTTTCTGTAATCAAATTAATTAACCTATCACTTCATATATTTACTTTTGTGTGTGTGTGAGAACACTTAAAATAAATTTTAAGGCAAACTTCTAATAAATTATTATAAATCGAAATTAATAGGATATATTTATAATGATTATAGTATATTTATATTTCAGTGGATTCAAACAGACATAAAACATACATATAAGTACCTTGATTAGCTTCTAAGTAAGATTTTGGAAGCTTTAATCTATTTTAGAATATATAAGCTGAAATTTATATTTTAATTCTATCCTTCTCCATTTTCATATGTACAAATGACAAATCCTTGCAAAGTTCTTTGTTTTCTAATAGTCTTATTGATATTACCGACTTTCCTGGTTAAAACAAATTGAACAGCTGCAGTTGTTTCAGAACGTCCCTAAACATTTGTAGCTTCATTCTATCTTGTCATTTCTAGCTTTTAAAGTTTTCAAACCTTCTTGATGCCAAGAAATGAGAATTAAATTATAAATGTCTTTACATCTAAACATATAAATCTAGAAACACTTGAATGTATAATTTTATACATAATTTTAAGTGCCACGTGTCACTACTGAATATGTGCCTTTTGAGCTAAGATGCTAATTGCATAATCTCTTCATAAACAAGTACCTTATTTAATAAAGATAAATAACTAACAGTGAGTGTTAGTTATTTTATCAGTCACAAGTTTTCAGATATTAAGGTCTAACAGTACCATTTAAAAAACATCACTAATAGTTGAAAGATATTATGGATATAAATTTTTATTTTGGAAATTACTTAAAATCAGTATCTTCAGGTAATTTCATAATGAATGCCACACTTTCTAAAGGTCAACGAATATAAATAATTAAATGTCTATATCTATAGATAGATAGACAAGTGGGTAATATATATATATTATTTTTCTTACTTTATATATATATATATGTAGAAAGGAAACAGAATGTAAACACAGCAATGAATAATGTCCATAAAGTTATTTCAGGCAGAAGAAAAGTCAGTTGAAAGGGTTAGAAACTCAGACAGACTCGACGAGACACTGGGACAGCCAGCTGCATAGAGTAGCTACCCATTCCAGTGTCTCCTGTCTGCTGAGAGCTGAACACTTGTCAGGATGTTTCAAGTTTTCAAAAGCAACTTGTTGGGTGAAAGTTAGTAAATTGTTTATTTATTATCACTGATGACTATTATAATGATTATACATATAATGTAACCTAAAAATGGGTTACATTATGTCAACTATGGGTGAGATATATAGGAGGGAAATTTTATTTCTATTAAACATTAAAATTTTTAGAGACATATATCCCAAAATATAAGCCTAAGATGTAGATCAGAATTTGAAGCTACATATTATGTCCAATAGACCTTGTTAGATTATTAACTAGTTTAGAAAAATACCATAGTTTATAATCCTTTTATGGATAGTCTCCCAAAACAAAATACAATATGAAGTATATAGGATAGGAGAGGTTTAATACCTAGCTATCAAGTTAAATAGATGTTGACATGTAAGATCTATCAGTATTCTCAAAGTGAAATAGATAATGTGCAACAGAAATCCACAGCTTCCGCACAGCAAAAGAAACAGTCACTAGAGTGAATCGGCAACCAACAGAATGGGAAAAAATTTTTGCAGTTTACCCATCTGACAAAGGGCTGATATCCAGAATTTACAAAGAACTCAAACAGATTTACAGGAAAAAAACAAACAAGCCCATTCAAAAGTGGGCAAAGGATATGAACAGACACTTTACGAAAGAAGACATATATGAGGCCAACAATCATATGAAAAAATGCTCATCGTCACTGGTCATCAGAGAGATGCAAATCAAAACCACATTGAGATACCATCTCACGCCAGTTAGAATGGCGATCATTAAAAAATCTGGAGACAACAGATGCTGGAGAGGATGTGGAGAAAAAGGAACACTTTTACACTGTTGGTGGGAGTGTAAATTAGCTCAACCATTGTGGAAGACAGTGTGGCGATTCCTCAAGGCCTTAGAAATAGAAATTCCATTTGACCCAGCAATCCCATTACTGGGTATATATTCAAAGGACTATAAATCATTCTACTATAAGGGCACATGCACACGAATGTTCATTGCAACACTGTTTACAATAGCAAAGACCTGGAATCAACCCAAATGCCCATTGATAATAGACTGGATTGGGAAAATGTGGCACATATACACTATGGGATATTATGCAACAATCAGAAATGATGAGTTTGTGTTGTTTGTAGGGACATGGATGAATCTGGAGAACATCATTTTCAGCAAACTGACACAAGAACAGAAAATGAAACACCGCATATTCTCACTCATAGGTGGGTGATGAAAAATGAGAACACATGGACACAGGGAGGGGAGTACTAAACACTGGGGTCTATTGGGGGAAAAAGGGGAGGGCCAGCAGGAGGGGGAGGTGGGGAGGGATAGCCTGGGAAGAAATGCCAAATTTGGGTGAAGGGGAGAAAGGAAGTAAAACACACTGCCATGTGTGTACCTATGCAACTGTCTTGCATGTTCTGCACATGTATCCCCAAACCTAAAATGCAATAAAAAATTTAAAAAAAAGAAAAGACAAAATGTTCTTTTACATTATGCTGTTCCAGAGCATAACAAAATATTCACAAGTGCCATGAAGTCTTGCTGTCTTAGTATACTATTACTTTAAGAGTCAGGTTGTCTAATACTTTTTAATAGCAAAACCACAATTACTTTTGCACAAATCTAATAGTAATAACTAGAAAAATAAAAAGATGCAGACCTGATTATAACTACTATAGGTATTATAACTACTATTCATATAACTAACTGCTACAACTATTATAAATAGATGCAGACCTGACATTATAACTATGATAACTATTATAATGTTAGATCTGCATCTATTTATTTTTCTAGTTATTACTATTAAGTTGATGCAGAAGTAATTCTGATTTGCATTAAAAATAAAGGTTAAATCAAGCCTGAAAAGAGAAATATAAAGTAGAATAATTAATTTAGAAAGCAAAAATACTAGAAACTGGAGAGACACAGTTATGATTCTTTTATGAAAAATGGATCACAGAGTTATTAATATACAAGAATATCATTATTAATTTTATTATAAAAAACTATTGTCAATTATCACAGGTAAAGATAATTCTAGTCATAGCAAACTTGGAAGAATATAATAAATTAGAAAGACTACATCACATACACATCTATATTTATACACACATATGTATATATTTATATGTGTATATAACCCCATCCATATACAATGACACATATTTCATTTGGGGAGTAGTCACTATGCATTTACATAAATATATAAAATAAACAGATTATGACTGGGTCATTTCAGTTTATTTCAGCTATCTTAATATTCATTATCTCACAAAAATAATTGACATTAAGATAGTTGAATTAGAATCTAGAGTTAGAATGCAATAATCTGTGAAAATCTGTACTTCAAAGTCCCTTGCAGGTGTGTGATGACTAGGCATACCAAATTTTGAGAACCAATGTTATGTAGAAAAAAGTATAATGATTCTATTCAACTTGTTAGAACTGCTTTCTGGATATTCAATCCTGATTCTTCATGTAACTTGTATTTTTCTACAAATATCAATTATACCAAAGTATTATTTTTGCTTTTCTTAATTCATATCCTTTATCTGGGAGAATTCATCCACTTGCTTGGTTTCAATATTTATCAACATCTGTTTTTTTAGAAATTTTCCCTACTTCTTTCTCTATTCTTTCATCTCTGCAAATAGCACCTACATTTCTCAGGATCTTGATCAAGCCAAAAATCAGGTACAGATTATTAACTCTTTTCTGTCTTCTTCTGTTTCTCTTTGGCCTACTTATGTTAAGAAAGAAAGTTTAATGATTTTTTATTTTTTTAACCTTATTACATATTCTTGTTTCCTCAGTCCTAGGATACACAAAAGGTATTGTGAAATATTTAATCTTTACCACTGCTAACATTCAAAAGCTAGTAACTACAAGTAAAATGTACACCAAGTGAAATGCACAATTTAATTTTAAAATACAATTAGCTTTAACATAACACTACCTTATCAATTATAGCACTTTCCCTCACCCCCATATGTTTATCTTTTGCCCTTTACAGTCAATCAGCCACACTCCTAGAGAGTATTACAGCCATCCTCCTCTAGGATACATCTGCTGTGATATTTTGTTTCTCACCAAATTAATGTTGTCCCTTTAGAATTTCATATAATTAGAATTTTATCATATATACTCTTGTTTTTGAGATTTATACCTGGTTTTGCATGTAGCAGTAACTTGTTCCTTTTATCTCCAAGAAGCATCATATTGCATCAATGTACAACATACTCCCCACCTTCCCATTACAACCAGAACTGTAAATAATGCCAAAATGTCACTTTAACTTTTTGTCCTACAGGCATCTCTGTTCATTAATTGCTTCAGCTGAGTACTTTTCCATATATGGTAAAAGCAAGTACGACATAATGATTAAGTGCATTAATCTGGAAAAAGAATATCTGAATTGGAACTCTGATTCTCCAATTCAATTGCCTGTATGATCTTAGACAAGTAATATAAAAATTGTCTGTCTCAGATTTCTTAACATTAAGATATATATAATAATAAGTACCTCATTAAATTATTGCAGTTAACAAAATTAGCAAAATCCATAAAGAAGTTAAATAGTATGACACATATATTGACTCAAAGTATTAGCTACATTAATATATGTACTGTTTGCTTATCTGTTTAATAAGCTTATTCTGGGCAGGAACCACTGTTTTTATATAACTTGAGATGGTAGGTGTCAATGCACGTTGGTCAAAGAAATGAATACATTACATTATTATGGAGAGCACACTATTAAACAAATTATTGCAACTCAACCTGTATTTCTCATGTTTCAGTGTTGAGAATAAAATTTATTTAATTTATTGTGACAAATGATGTAATTGTACCTCAATACCCATTCTCTTATTCTTTGTTGTGACCATACAATCCCCTGAGTTTTTTGACATAGCACACATTAGCAATATATTTTCTAACTTATCTTTCAACAGTGAAGCTTTATGACTAGGTAACTACCAATGGATTCTAAAAGAATTGGGAATTGCAACTTTTGTATACCATCATTACAAGAAGATTGCTTGACCCTCTACCTCCTCTTTCTCAGTGTCACTGGTTGGAATGTGGATGAGGCCATTGTGAATTGTTTTAGCCTTGCAGGTAAGGTCAGTAAGTTAGGGGAGTACATATCAACAGGGAAAATGTGAACTGGGTCTCTGCATGACCACTTAGAGTTTTGTTTTTTGTTTTTTGTTTTTTTTTGGTGAACGGGTACACCTTGCACTGTTTACAACCCTTTAGACTGTTAGTAGAACGAAAAAAAGCTGGCTTACTTTGACTGAACCATTCTAATATTTTATTTATTTTATTTTATTTTTAACACAGCTTAGCCTGTACCTTAAATAATGCCCTAATTCCAGAAGAAAAGAATGTAGATGGTCAAAAAAATTACCAAGGCTTCTAAGTAAATGCAACATAGATTTAGTTGTCAGGACTGACTTTTAAAATGATGCTAGAGAATTGGGCCACCAGACCATTACCAACTTTTCTACAATCAGAAAACCACCTGTGGTAATGACATTTGTAATCATAACTCCTAGTTCCAGATCCATGGCAAATAAAGATATAATCAGAAAAATTCCCAACGAGGAGGCTCTTATTATGAAGAACTTGACAATGAAAACTCAGATGTCCTCAGACTGGACTTGTCAGCAGTGACGGAATAATTAGCAGAAGAGTGACATCTGCCTCACTCTGTATTCTAAACCACACTTGAATGTCCCTGAGGGTGAGCACTTAATTATCCAAAACCGTTGCTGCAAAGGTGTCTGCAGAATTTTATATTTATATTTTCAGCCTCTGCAAAGCAAGAAGATCCTTGACATTGAACAGAGTTTGACAAAAATGTTGAACATCAATGCACTTGATTCTGTGTATAGGGTATGAGTTTCAACTGCAAAATTGTAACTGTGTTACCAGAGGAGTGTGACTGAATCTGTGAGTCCAAAAGATAACTGCCTAATGTCATAATAATTCCAATGTAGTAAGAGATTATTGCATATGCATAAGTTAAACAAAATATAGAAGTGACACAAGGAACAGGAGAAAGAATTTTGAGTATTTTGTTAGAAATTAGCTACACTACATATAAAACAGTGTATATTATTTGAAGTGGACTTGGATTGATTACAAATATATAGGGGAAAATATTTACACCTAAAATCTTAAATATACAATAATCGCTTCCATTAACATGAAAGGACCTATTCTATGTGATTTAATTTCTTCTAAATTCATTGAGACTTTATGGCCCAGCTCACAATTTATCTTGCTGACCATTCTGTTGTACTAGAAAATAATTTATTGAATAACTATTCTTTGTAGTGGTTTTTAAATATCAATTTGTTTGGGTTAGTTTTTCTATATATCATTCATTTTATTTTTGTTCTATGAAATATTACTGCCCTGTGATTATCTATCTCTCTGTCCTTTCAGTCTATTAGCTTATATTTAATATATTTTTTAAAATTATAATATTAAGTTCATACAAGTTTATATCCACAATTTATTTTTTGTAGTTGATAGTATGATGTTATTATGATTATCACTCTGAAATGCCTTTTGTTATGTGTGATAATACTTGTTATGTCTGAAGGCTAGTTTGTGTGGTATTAATATAATGTCCAGATTTCTAATGATTAATGCTTTCAGGGTAATGTTTTCCAATGTTTTTGCTTTTATTTCATTTTTCAATGCATATATCCTTTTAATGATACATTGTTCAATTTTACTTTTTAATTCATTTTTTTATTTTAAATGAAGTGTTTATCTGTATTTAATATAATTTATATGATTGAGATTAACACATCCTTATTGCTACATGTTTTCAATTTGTTACTTCAGCTGTATTTTTCCTTTTTCACCTTGATGGATAAATTTAGGTGGTAACTTCATTGGGAATTAGGGTTCCCAGGTATGTGGTCAAACGATAATGTTTGTTTCTGTGAGGATTTTTTGCTGAGATTAATCCTTAAATCAGTAGAATGAGTAAAGTAAATTGCCCTTCCTAATGTTATTGAGCCTCATTCAATCAGGTGAAAGTGTGAGTAGAACAAAAAGGCTGATGTTCGCCCCAGTAGGAGAACTTTCCTCTTGCCCGACTACCTTCTAACTGGGAAATCCGCTTTTTCTTGCCTTCAGGGTGGTACTGAAACACTGACTCCGCCTGCCTCTCCAGCCTGCCAGCCTTCAGACGGGAACCACACCATTGGCTCTCTCGGGTCTCCAACTTGCTGCCTTACCCTGCAAATCTTGAGCTTTTTTGCCTTCACAGTCTTGTGGGCCAATTGTTTATAATAAACCCCTCTTAGATAAAGAAAATAAAAAAGAAAAAAAGAAATTCTATTGATTCTATGTCTGGAGAATGCTAATACATCACCTATTCTAGCTTCATTTGGATTATTTGAGAAATATTTTAGAGTTCAAGTGTATTTCCTATGTAACAGTTTAGACCAACTGTACCTATCTATTTATCTATTTATTCCAATGACTTCTCTAAGATTCACAGTATGCATCTTGTAGATTCTATTTATGTTGCTAAACATTTTAGATGTTTTCTAATTTCTTCGCCCTCCTTCTCCAGTTTTAAGTAAAACATCCTAATAATCACATTCTCTTCTTTTTCCATTTCTGGATCATCTGGAATATTAGTAGGTCTAGACTTTCCTCCTTTAAGGAGCTGAACTTTTGTCATTCCAGATATAATCCACATATAGTGTTATTAGGCCAGTTGAATAAATATTTCCTTCATCTATTAGAAATGCATTCTCCTATTAATTTCTCAAATTTTAGTGAATAATTTAAAAGTTTATGTATTCTAACTTTCTTATGGTCTTCATATCCACCAACACTTTTAAATTTCCATTATCACTACCTTAGTTTAAACTTGAATTTTGAGACTTCTGAACAATTGTAACTTTCTAAATGTGCTTATCACATTAAGAGAGTTTTAATTCCATTAAAACAAAATCAATTGCAATGTACTCTTTACAATACTATTTGTTTTTTAAATTATGTTGAATATGCCTCAGTCAAAGCCTCACCAGAAATTTATGACAGGGTGGTATCATTTTAAATGACATTTCAAACAAAATTACATGGACTTTTTAATAGTTTACAATGGTAATATTATATATACAATTTAAGTAAAACATAGAGACAATATGTTTTACTGTGGCCAAACTGATCATTATAGTCTCTATTTAATGTGAGGTGTATCTGATGGCTTTTGTTTATTAGTAATTGAGCACAGAAACTTTAACTCTCCATTTCATGCTTTTACATATCAGTTTCTACTGACATCCCCTATGGCTATAATAATATGTTTTACAGTCACATTAAATAAAAGTGAATGGCATGATCATGTAATAGAGAAAGTCATGAGCTAAGCAGAAGACTTCTCATTCACTTCTATTTTATCTCCGCTGGGTACAGCAGCTTCACACGAGTGGATTATTCCTGTGTCAGCCATATGACCTAAAAATCTTTCTCTAGAATTCCCTCTTATAAAACTATCCTGTGAAATGTTGTCAGCATAATCTCCTGGCGTTTCAAACCTGATCATGTCATTCTCCTACTCTATCTAAAATGGTCTTTGACACATTTTCGCCTGCAGGATAGAATTCTAACTTCTGGCTCTGACATTGAAGAATGTGCACAGTCTTGCCTCAAACTTCTTTGCGTAGTATATATTCCATTAGGACATCCCTGTTTCTCTGTGCTACAGTCAAGGTAAACCACACCTTAAGTGTATTTCTCTGGTTTATTTCCTTTGTTTACATTTTTCCTCTGGCTAGAAATGTTCAAATTTCTCTTCATGTTGAAAGCTCATATTTCCTTTCTGATAAATTATTAGCCCTGCCTAGAATCTTCATTATGAAAAAAGTTGGTTTTAGCAACTTTTTTTAAATCGAGAGATCAAACAATGAAAAAAAAACAATTTATTATTTCCTCTAACTGAAAAATAACAGCAAAGATTTCATTTTTTAACAATATCTGTCTCCAGAAACTCAAACCATATTTGCAAAGATTTACCTCTCTTTCTCCCAAAGTCTTTATAGATATATATTATATAAATGTGTATATATATACATTTCTATATAATATTTAATATTTGTATACATTGCTTTTACTTTCAGAAGAGCTCTGTCAATGTGATGGATCTTTGAAGTTTCAGGCTAATGGTCTCAGTAGTGACAGGTTGCTTATTTTCCCAGGAGCCAGAATTGAATCTCATTGTTAAGACTTAGGTCATGTGTTGATCTTAAAACAATGACTGTGCCAAAATGACATATACTATTGATTGGTTTGATACTGGTCATGGAAATAATAAATTTTTATTTAGAGAAAATAATAAACTGTTCTATTTCATTAATTCCTAGAGCACAAAAGTGGGATAAGGTAGAGGAGAATTGTGACTCTTACTAAGATTATATAGACTGGAAGTGGATTAAAGATGACTCTTCAGAAGAGAATCAGGGTGCTACTAGCAGAAGGGAGAGACACTGCTACTAGATCAAGGCAGAGACAGACCTCATTACAGATGGATTTTTTATCACTCAAGATAAATAATTCTTTAGTGCTCCCTTGAATTATCACCCAGGTAATACATTATATCCTACTGCTATTATAATATATGATAAATATTTACCTTTTATCCTAGGATGAAAGTTCCTTTTGGACTTAGAGCTTTTAAAAAATATTCACAGCACTTACTGTAATATTATATTCTGACACTTAGGGCAGATTTATTAATTTTAAGGCACTTTATTAATCTTTATTTATTAATTATATCTTTATTAATATAGTAATAGTACACATCTTTATTAATTATATTATATATTTATTAATCTTTTTCCATTCCTTTCATTCATCAAAAATGAAGAATCTTAACTGATAGTTACTACATGAATGTATTTAAATTTCTACTATAAATATGGAGCATGACAGAGTGTTGGCCTTCATATATTTTGCACTAAGAAGCCTAAGGGATCATTGACTGGCTTTCTTCTTTTCCAGAAAAAGGTAGTTGCTCCCAAACTTTAAGGAAGACCAGGCAATAATTGTATGTTGAATGAATGAGGAAAGAGTTATTAACCTTACTATGAATAGTTATCATTTTACATTGTGAAATGATTGCCAACACCAAGCTAATGCACATATCACATCATAACACACAATTACCCTTGTATTAGTGTGTGTGATGAGATCTCTTGAAAGCTACTGTCTCATCTCAAGTATACAATACAGTATTATTAATGGTAGTCATTATGCTATATATTAGATGCCCAGAACTTATTCATCTTAAAATGGAAAGTTGTGCCCTTTGACCAAAATCTCTCTATTTCCTCTATCCCCCAACCCTGGTCAAACACTGTTCTACTTTCTGCTTCTATGAATTTGATTTCTTTAAAGGTCACATAAGATTGCAAGGTTTAAAGGAAATAGATTAAATATATTTATCTGTGTGATACATGGATTTAACATTTTAATATGAAAAATTGTTTGTAGATATTTAAAATGCATTTTAAATGATCACTCTATTTTGTTTTCAGTAAGATTGAGAAAAATGAGAACTCATGTTAATGATACAGCATTCAACATGTTGTTTTGGTCTATTTAGACGGTCACCTGAACTGAAAAAATTCTCATATCTTCCAAGTATTTAGAATGAAAGCAGAATAGTTGTCTTAATATTTACTTAAATATTATCATAGGCCGGGCGCGGTGGCTCACGCCTGTAATCCCAGCACTTTGAGAGGTCGAGGTGGGTGAATCACGAGGTCAAGATATTGAGACCATCCTGGTCAACATGGTGAAACTCCGTATCTACTAAAAATACAGAAACTTAGCTGGGCATGGTGGCGCATGCCTGTAATTCCAGCTACTCAGGAGGCTGAGGCAGGAGAATTTCCTGAACCCAGGAGATGGAGGTTGCAGTGAGCCAAGATTGCGCCATTGCACTCCAGCCTGGGTAACAAGAGAGAAACTCCGTCTCAAAAAAAAAAAAAAAAAAAAAAATTATCATAGGTCTGTGCAACATGACATGTAAAATGGGCTTGACTAAAGTTAAATTTCTAAACAAAAGTTGTTTTCAAAATCATAGTAAAAACACATGAATTATTAAAGTTTGAGAATTTCTCAAATCATCTCGTATTTAACATCTCTGATTTAATGTGGATTTTATTTTTCAAATTTTCAATTATTAAGTACAAAATATAATAACATGTCAAAATATGTTGTATTAAAATATAACGCAGTGATTTTGGACCCAAATATTTTTAGTGTTCTTAATGAGCAGAGACTGTAAAAAAATAAATAAATAAACCACTGGATGGAGCTTGATGAAGCTGCAGCTCTACTGGGCTACTTCTGTTCTACAAAGACTGATATTTAAATCTGGATTGCTCAGATTTTGAGAAGAGAATTAATGTGGGACTGTGTTCAGCCAGAGTTGTAAGTCCAGACAATATTGCTAAGAATGAAAGTGCAGATTTTTCTGGAAGGCAAAGGCCTTTCTATCCTAATTATTCTCTCAAGCCAATAATGGGTGTAAAAAAACACCCATTTTTTTGAAGGTAAGAAAAAATAGTCTTCTTGGTTTTGAATATAATGACGATTTAGGCTGCACTGGAAAGCAGAGGGAGATTGAGCCATGACCATGGTGTTGACTGAGGCATTCATGACTCTGGGATTGAGGGAAGTAACAAGCCTCAGAGATACTTCTCAGAAGGTTGATGTCCATGAATAATAATATAGTAAGTTATTCTCCAGGGATTAGTAGCCTTTCATTATTCTCAAATATCCAGTAAAGTCTTATTATTAGTTATTGTGGCTTCTCTGCTGAACTGCAGGGGATTAAAGAGATAGACCTTTCTCACATAAGTTTCGAAGACAGAATATCCTTCTCCCTTCTCATCTACCCCAGATACTGTTGTGAGCAGCATCCTCAGAAAAGCCTCTAAAGGATGCAGTGACCTCATGGGGCTCAAGATGGCCGGGTGACAAGGTGACTAAGCAACGGTGCAGAGGAGCCCATTGGTGACTTTCTGTGGAAGGCACTATGCGAGCACACCCAAAATGACTGAGAAACTCTCTGAGGAGGGCTATTTCTGGGGGAAAAAAAAAAAAGAAAAAGAAAAACTTGTATTCAAAGTCAAAAAGTTTAAACCTTATTTTATTATAAATAATAAAGCAGCAAGGTTAGTGTACATTTTGATTTCGGAGCTTCAGTTTTATCCTGGTATGTCCGGAAATACGCTCTCTAATGTGGTATCCCATAGCATTAAAAAAAAAAAAAAAAAAAAAAAAACTACCTAAAGTATGAATGCATAATAGAAATTAAACTCTTTATCTCATTCAGGAGATCAGTATAAAGCCGATGTATGGTGCTTTACCACTGGAAGGATAAAGGGCAAGCTCCTCCTGCCGGGCTTAAAGCCTCTTGTTCTGAAAAAGGGAAAGAAACTCTCCATCACCACTGGGCTATTAGAAGTAGTTCTCCATAGGAAGCTTTACAAAGACACCATTCAGCCCAGGCTGTGGGACAGTTTTATGCATTCTTAAAGAAACACAGGTATTAAAAGATTAAGGTAGCCTTGAATAAAGGAAGTTTTGGAAAATTTTAAGAGAGGACAGGGACTATGTTTCCTCTATGTATGGTATTTTCAGACTTTTTGCCCATACCATGTGACATTTTATATGTAGACCCTATATTACTGTACTAGTGTACAAAATACTGAAACACTTTTCCTTATAATATTTGGAGTGGAATGTTCTAGCATTTTATGTTGGGAACACCTGCAGAAAACTATTCATGATGAAACATGATAATAAAGTACCAAGGCACTATGAAAATGTAATCTGAAAGTTTTAAACTTAAGATAGGTTAATTTTTGCAATTGTTAGAGCTAGTTCTATATTTAAAAAAATAATAACTATTTTAAGCCTTTTTAATGATCTGAGTAAAATTAAGGAATATGACATATAGTGAGCATGAAATTATTTTGCAAAGTTACAACCACCCTATAGATAATTCGGTTATGATTTGACTCTTGACTCTGACTTACCTCTCCAGTCTTGCTTGGTTTTTTTTTTTTTCAGATGGAGCATTGCTCCGTTGCCAGGCTGGAATGCAATGTCTCAGCTCACTGCAATCTCTGCCTCCTGTTCAAGCGATTCTCCTGCCTCCGCCTCCTGAGTAGCTAGAATTATATAGGAGCACACCACTACATCTGGCTAATTTTTGTATTTTTAGTAGAGACGGGGTTTCAAAATGTTGGTCATGCTGGTCTCAAACACCTGACCTTGTGATACAATTGCCTTAGCCTCCCAAAGTGCTGGGATTACAGGCATGAGCCACCATGCCCAGCCTCCAGTCTTGACTTTTATCATTCCCTTTTCTGTTGCATATAATACAGCAACCAAATAAACATTTTGCCAAAGAAGATATATGAATCATCAACAGATATATGAAAAGGTGCTCAACATCCCTAGTCATCAGGGCAATGCAGAGCAAAAAATAGTGAGATGTCATCTCACATCTGTTAGAATGACTATTATCAAAAAGTCAAAAAAATGATTTAAGAGGACATAGAGAAAAGGAAACCCTTATACATTTTTGGTGGGAATGTCAATTGGTATTGGAAAGCAATGTGGAAGTTGCTCAAAAATAGAACGAATAGCTACTATATGCCCTAGAAATTGCACTTCTTAGTAAATATTAAAGAAAATGAAATCAGTGTCATATTCATTGTGACACTGTTCACAATAGCCAAGATATAGAAACCTAAATGCCTGTCACTGGATTGATGGATAAAGAAAATGTGAGGCACACACAAATGCACACCCATTCTAAAATATTACTCAGCCTTAAAAAAATAATAAAATATTGTAATTTGCAACAACATGAATAAACATGGAGAACATTATGATAAATGAAATAAGCCTGATATATCATTATCATATCACTGATTTTGATATGATAATTCAAACAAAAATAAGTTGAACTCACAAAATCAGAGTAGAATAGTGCTTACCATGGGCTGGGGACTGGGAGATTGGAAAAATGAAAACATTTTGGTCAAAGGGCACACATTTCAGTTATCAGATAAATTCTAGAATTCAAATGGAAGCATAATGACAGTAGTTAAAAATAATGTATTATTTTTTTGAAATTTGCTACAACTGTAGATCTTAAGAATTCTGCTGACAAAAATGTGGGTTAAATATGTGAGTTAATATGTATGAGAACTTGATGGTGGTAATAATTTTGTAATGTATATGCATATATTAGGTATATATTGTATTTCTTGAATTTATACAATTAACTGTATTTGCTAATTATAGATCTGTAAAGTTGGCAAAAATATTTATAACCCAGCCCTAGGACACTTCTTTAAGATTCTTGAATAAATTATATATATTTTTTCTTTTTCTTTTTACCTTTAAGCCTTTTGAATTGTTTCTTTTATCTTTGCTCAATTGGCTCCATTTAAAATCATATTTTAAGTCTCTGGATGTTTCTCCAGAAAACCTGTCCTCCCCCCTCAACCTTAGATAAAATACTCCTTATCCATGTGTCTTTAGTTTCATGTACTACCTCTACCATCACATTAATTACAAGTTTTATCACACATGCTACACATAATTATTATTGCTTGTTTGACATTGAGATGATTGAAAAATACAAAGACTATTCTCACTGAGATTACTTTTTGAGGGCAAAAATAGGTATTAAGTAAACAAACAAATGAGAGCATGTTGAAGGCATCAATTATGGTTATTATATAAGGGAATTGCTGTGATTCTTCTGAAAGCATTAATTACAGTTAGTGGCTGTTACTTTTGTTTGAGTGGAGGATACAGCATGAGAACCATAGCACTTAATACAATTTAGTTTGGGTAGTCAAGGGAGAACATCGATAAAGAACTCAAAATGTAATGAGGAGAAGGATCTAACCATGAAAGAAAATGAAGGAAGGCATTTTTCTAATGCAAAGAATAGCAAGTGGTAACAGGTAAAGATCCTGAGTTGAAACAATCTTGGTATAGAAATAGAAATGAATAGAAGGAAAGTTTACATGGTTTAATTAGCAAGAACGGCAGTGGCAGCAGATGAGGAGGCAGAAAATATAATGCTTTCTAGACAATGGTCAGAAGCTTTACTTTTATTATAATTATAATGAAAGATTATGTGAAAATTCTTAATAAAGAAGTTGTGAGAGAGACAACCCATTGTCTTTTAGTATTCTCTCCCTCACACAGAACATAGACTCACACAAAAACAATAAACACACTTTCTTTCACTTGGTAGCAGAACCCCTGTGTATTACTTGTACGTTTGGTTATTGAGATTTCCCAATCTGCCTTATAGGTAGTTTTGGGCATAGAAATTTGTCCCAGTGGCTATAAGTAAAAGTTATGTGTGTAATATCCAGATCATCTTAAAGTTTACTAATAATTATAATTCAGTTTATAATATTATTAGATAATTATTGGATATAATTATTAGATTAAAGATAACTGCATAGTATTATTAATACATAGTAATAACTATAATTCAGAGTTAAAATTCTGAATATTTTTCTCCTTTGGCAAATCTTGACATTCTTAATCAAAATTAGTTAATCATAGATATGTGGGTTTATCCTAGATTCTCATTTCTCTTCTAGACATTTACATGTCTATTCATGCACTGGTACCACAGTATCAAGTTTACTATTGCTTCATAGTAAGCTTTGGAATTCGGAAGATGAGCCCTTCTGCTGTGTGTGTGTGTGTGTGTGTGTGTGTGTGTGTGTCTTTCCTAGGTTGTTTTGGCTATTCTGGGTCACTTGCAATTCCATTAAATTTCTGAAGCAACTTGTCGATTTCTACAGGTAAGTCACTATGATTGACCAAACTGCTAAAGGTAAACAGATTCTTAGGTTTTAATGGAACAAACTCTATAGATTTCTGTCTGAGTGACCTGGAGCTACCTTATTCTTTTTTATTAAGATAACTGGAGTCTTTGTTTAGCATATGAAAAAAAGAATCAAACTAGATAAGTTACACTCTTTTCACAGTTCAAAATAAATTGTGTTAAGCAGGCATTTCATAGTCTTACTAGTAAAAACTCTGTATTGTAGGAGTCAAGAAAACCCATTGCTAGGAAAACACAAAAATTATATTATTCAAAGTTCTTAGCTTGAAAGATCAGACAAAACTTTTCAATTTCCCAATAGCATGCCTATTTTCTGATAAGATAAACTCTGACACTTTCCCATTTTTTAAAAAAGGGTTTTCCAGTGTTTACTGCTATAGCTCAGAAAGCTTAATTGCTACTAAAAATTGATAGGAAAAATAAAAACCTTCTGTCTTAAAATGAATTTAGCCCTAGCTGACTTTTCTTTCTTACTACATCTGGATAACAGTTCCTTGCTGATATTCTTGGTTGTTACTGTTCATCACATTTTGGATATTGGCAGAATAGAAGTCTTCCTTTCACACATCTTAGATGTCACTTATGCTTCATTTCCCTCACTATTGGTTTCAAGTCTTTCACACCAAAACAAATGGCTTATCTTTCTCTGTTTCTTCCTGCACAATCTTGTAAGATTTTCTCACTACTTGGCTGGCTATAATACCCTCTGTTTTTGCCAGAGGCTCCTCAGTTACCCTGTGTGTGTAGAAACTGCTAAGGACCTAATTGACATTTTTGTTTTTGCCGGAGAAACCACTACTGTTGCTGAAAATATGCCCCTTTTGTTACTTACTCTACCATTGCCAAAATTTTAGTATAAGGGACATCTACATTTGTTAACTACTGGACATTTGTATTCCAAGCAGGAAGTAGTAGCCATTTTTGAAGGAACACCAGACTTCTTTATGCTAAGGAGATTTGAAGCCACCAGTACTGCTCCTGTTGATACAAAGTAGTATTTCATTCTATTTATGAAGAACATTATTATATATTATTCATTTTTAATACATAAAATTATGGAGAGTTAGAGTCATGATTGACCGGATAGAGACAGACCCTTACTTCATCTTTATAGATAAGAAAACTAAGACAATTATTCTCTTGTTCATCTTGGTAATAAGTTCTTTTCTCTATGGTATATTGCCTTTTCTTTGCAAAGTGGGCCTTTAAGAACTTAAGAATCTTTAGGAAAGAAGTTGAATATTTGAATATTTTGATGGTGAAAATTAAAATCAGTCTACTTGCAATTGCTAAAGATAATGGAAAAATGAATATATGATCTAACAAAAGTGAGTAAGTATGAAGGGCTGAAAAATAATTATACATGGCTTTTTTTTTTTGCAATTTGTGAACTTATAATGTGTAGGAAGAAGCATGCTAGATAATTAGTTTATTCACTTAGATTGGAACTCACTTAAAATTATTCCAATTGCCTTATAACTTCAAGGAATGTTTACTGAATAATACCGGTTCCAAAAGAGTCTAGAATGTGAAAGGAATAAAGCACACACATATACACATATGAACATGCATGTGCATGCTTTAAAAAGTAAACAAGCTGGGCGTGGTAGCTCATGCCTGTAATCCCAGCACTTTGGGAGGCTGAGGCGGGTGGATCACGAAGTCAAGAGATCGAGACCATCCTGGTCAACATGGTGAAACCCCGTCTCTCCTAAAAATACAAAAAATTAGCTGGGCATGGTGGTGCGTCCCTGTAATCCCAGATACTCAGGAGGCTGAGGCAGGAGAATTGCCTGATCCCAGGAGGTGGAGGTTACGGTGAGTTGAGATCGTGCCATTGCACTCCAGCCTGGGTAACAAGAGTGAAACTCCGTCTCAAAAATAAAATAAAATAAAATAAAAAATAAAAATAAAAAGTAAACAAACACAATCATTAGCTATTATATGATTTAATGTCATTTTGTAAGAGTTAAACATTCTGGGTTGTTTGTCTTTTTTAAATAGTTCAAGTTGTCTAGTAGGAAGACTTCAAGAGTTTTCCGCATTGTCAATCTAAGCCTAAAATTATCAGAAATCCTTTATATTTGATTTATTTTTCATCTCTCAGTGTATTTTGGAATAAAATAAGCTATATTTTTATTGAAATAGTTAATCCTATATTATTAAATGTGTTACAATCTGCATTATATTTTTTGAGGTTGACAAAAGATATAAATTGTTCATAAATATGATCTGTAAGCAATATTAATATACTGAAATAAAATTAATTATATAAAAAGCTTAAACAAATGCATGTTAGTAGAAAACAAGTAGACATTAGTAAGTACACAATTGATGGTAAAACAAATACATAAATGAGACTTTCAGAGATTGGCAAATACTTTAATAAAATGGGATGATATAATGGAAATTGGTTGCGGTGGGTCAAGTGGGGTGGGGCATTTTAAATTTGGTGATTCATGATATATCAGAATTAGAAATATAATATGACACCAAAATTTTAGAAAATACTTAGCAAAGCAAAAATGTGGAAATTAGCATCCCAAATGAAATAGGAATTTCAAAGGCTAGGACAAAAAAACGTTAGCTTGTTTGAAAAACCTAGTGTGGTTTAGCATTGAGAGTTGCTATGGGTTGTATGTTTGTCCCCTCTCAAACTTACGTTGAAATTTGTCATTGTGAGAGTCGCAAGACATAGGACTTTTAGGAGGGATTTTGGCCATGAGGGCTCCATTTTCATGAATGAATTAATGACATTATTTTATGATTAGGTTCATTATCCAAGGTAGTGGATTTTTATTACAGAACAAGTCGGTCTCCTTTCATCTCTGTCTTACTTTTCCTCTGCCCTTCTGACTTGCACTGTCTAATGAGGAACAATACAGCAAGAAAGTCCTCACAAGTTCTTGTCTCTTAATCTTGAACTTCCCTTCCTCCTGAACTGTGAGAGATAAATTTGTTTCTTATAAATTACTCAGTCTCAGGTGTTCTGTTATAGCATGACAAAACGACTAAACAAGAGTCATAGGAAGGTGGCTTGAGATGAGGTTGCAGATTTTGTCATAACCCACAACATGCAGGAGCTGAAAGGTCATGGTAAATTGTTGGGCCAGTAAATGAAATGAAAAACCACAGCGGTGTTCAACTAAAAGACTACCATTGTCTGACACATGCTTTTAAAAAAAATTCTGTGGCTGAATTATGAAAAACAAATCTTTGCTCTTTTGTTTTTTATATGGTTGCTATAAACTGACAAGTATTTTTTCTATGAAGACTGTAAGTTCTTTTTCCCCCTTAAACTCTCTCTCATTGTGTGTGTATGTGTCTGTTTGTGTCATTATTTTTGAGTTATCTTTGAGGATGCCACCATGGTAGTTAGAGGGTTCTTATGCACCCTCAGGAGGTTTTAAGCTATGACCTTAAATTTCTTCCTATGGCAAAAGGTAAGCAACAGCATAACAGAATATTACAGAAAGTCCAGGACAGTTTGATTTACTGCAAAGTTGCCAATGAAATTCAGTGAGGAAAATTATTATTTCAAATAAGTATTGCAGAAAAATACTGACTTCTGTTTGAAAAAACGTGAACATTAGACCATTACTCAAAAAATATTTAGAAAAGACTCAGAGTCCTAAATGTGAGGTGTAAAACAATAAAATTTTTGGATTAAATTATAGACAAGTATTTATGTGACCTTGATGCAAGCAAAGATTTTTTTAAACAAGACTCCAAAAGCACAAATATAAAATAAACTTCATGTACTTCAATAAAATTTATGACATCTATTAATGAATGAATAAATTGATAAATAGATGATAAATTCAACAAGTTAGTCAATCTAGAATAAGTGAAGTTTTCCTATGAATTAGAGAAAGACATAACTCTTGATTTTTTAAAAAAGAGCAAACCCAAAATAGGTACTTTTACAAAGAGTTATAATCAAATAGTTAATAAACATCATAAAATATATTAACTTAATTACTCCTCAATAAAATGTCAATTAATTCTACAATGAGATACCTCTACTCACTTAATGGCTAAAAATGAGAAGACCAAGTGTTGGTGAACATGTGAAGAAATTGAACTCAAATGTATATTGCTGTTTGAATGTTAATGGTATTAAGATGTTGGAACACAGTTTTGTATTATTTACTTAATTTAATTAAATGGTTACCCTATGACTAACAATTTTATACTTAAGTTTGTAATCTAGTAAAAACGGTGCATCTGTTTGCCAGAAGACATGAATACAAAATATTTATTACTGATTTACACTTGTGACAAAAACTGGAAATAGCTCAAATTTCCATAAATAGGACAGTGGATAAATTATTTTACTTTTATAAAATGAATTCTACCTAGAAATAAAGTAACATTGACCTATTAGTAGAGACTATAACATTGATGAATCCCACAGACATCATTTGGAGCAAAAGGATCCAAACAATAGTCAATATGAATATATGTATTTGAAATTAAAGAACAGAATACTAATTGAGGATACTGGAATTCAGAAAAGTCATTACTTTGAGGATATACTGATTGGCAGAAGGTAAAGAAACTTCTTGAAACTTTGTGCTTTATGATTATTTAGCTGGAGGTTACATTAGTGCATGTATGTATAAAGGTTTATTGAGTTTAAGCAATTATTAGTACACTTTTATGTATATATCTGATACATTAATAAAAAGTAAAACACATTTATTTAATTTTTTGCATTCTCAAATGATAAAGTAACAGATCCCTTGATTAATACATGGAATCCAACATAGTGAGGTAATGGCTGAAAAATAAAATACTTCAAAATCAGTTCTGTTTGAAATCTAGTATATTTTAATTTATCTTCATGTAAAAAAAAAAAGAACAAAACAACAGCAACACAACAACTGAGAGAGAGAAAGAGGGAAACTGCATATTTTCTGAGAAAGGACCAGTGTGATAACACTACTAATTAACCTATTTTTGCCTTGACAAGTGAAAATGAATTTCAATATCCAGATATGTCAACCACTGGCTTATTAAATAGTATGCAGTTGGAAAACAGCCAAGGTTAGAAAGAGAGATGACAGAAAAGCTTTATTAATTAATAAATCCAGGAAAGATAAAGTGAGAAAAATACAGTACAGAAATGTACAAGATTACTCAACATCACATGTACAAGCAGAAAACACTGAATTCTTTTTTATTTGATCCTCTTCTAGATATTCTCCCTTTGTATACTATGTACTGAATCAGTAATCTTCCAATCTTTAAAAGCAGATGCCAGAATTAAGGCTATGTTTCACGCTTTTTCCCCTTGTATCTATGAAAGTTCACACTATTTCCTTCAGAAATGTTGGATATATACCATATGGTCCTGGTGATTTATTGGACTTGAATTACTCTACTTGCTCTATAACTTTCTCATTTAAGACGTCAATCTTTGTCAAGGGCACCATCTGATGCTCTGTGAAAACCGCCTTAGGAATAGAAATTTTTCCAAAGTTTTCTCAAGTATTCTAATACAAAAATCACTTTGTTTTTTACCCATTTCTATTAGCAACTTACAAAATTCTCCAGAAGGGTTTAGAGCCCTCATTATAATTCCTTTTTGTTTCTTAATGTACGTACATCACACATTTTTTAAACTTCTGTGATTTTTAAAAATGAAATATGTCAGATTTGGTAAACCTTGTGTTGAACTTTTATGTTGTTTGAATTAAATATATCTCTATAATGCTGCATCTAGTCCTTAGGAAATTTTAAATCAAATAATAAATGAATTAAGTAATAATAATTTGAATAACATTTTACATCCTCTAGTTTGAATGTTTTTTATCTTAAAAATGTTTTCTAGAGTTCTAAATGTTTTTAGATTATATCTTGAAAGCTGAGACAAATCACTGATTACAATATATAAACCAACTGAATAGAAAGATAACTCATCTCAGTGAGATTATCCTCATATTTTATTTTAATAAGTACTTTGCATACAATATGTTCTTAAATTTGCACAGAAATATTTTTAAGGAGGTTCAATTTTATATAGAAGAAAAATATCTTCTATGCATTTATCAGTCATAAACAAATTTATATTTTTATTTAGTTTTTTGAGCATCAGCAAAGATTACATATATTACCTTCTTTCACATACCTTATCTATATCCCTATATTATTTAAAGTTAGAATGTCATACACATATTCATTTTGTGTTTTAAGTGTGTGAATGTTTATGAAGAAGGGTAGGCATTGAGAATTTCAGTACTGATTTGATTCCCATTCCACCCTGATGGCTTACAAAATTACTCCCTGTTAGCTTTTTTCTCTTTCTGTTTATTTAAAAAAATATATTTATGGCTACAGATAAATTTAGTTGAGTCCTGCCTATACTGTTTAGAATGAACTTTTGTTGGATATGATACTGTGTTAGATAAACATTTTTAGGAACATATGGATGAAATTCAAGAGTGGCTTTTACTTTTCTTGAAGCCAAAGAAAACAAATGACAAAGTTATCATAAACTCCAAAATTATTCTGCTTCCTCCATCATTTCTTCTAATTATCAGCTTTAAAAAGGAGTATTACTAGTTTTTTGCTACAGATTGTTGTACATTGCCATGATCCCTTCTAAATTTTAAGGAAAACACCTTTAGAATGTGCAGGGTTCCAGAAGACTTGCATAAACAAGAGGGGCGTATATCTTTTCCTGAGAAGTGTAGTGCCTTAATCTCTGCAGAAGTGAGCTTAGTTAAGGTATTTGCTTTCGGATGGCCACTATTAGCCAGTCCCAGAAAGACAAAAACTACATAATTCCACTTACATAAGGTATCTAATATAGTCAAAGTCCTGGAAACAGATCAAAGAAAGGAGGTTGTCAAAGGCTACAGGGAAGTGGAAATGAGATTTGTTGTTCAGTGAGTATAACGTTTCTGTTACAAAAGATAATTAAGTTCTAGGGATCTGTTGTATAACATTGTGCCTACATTTAACAATATTGCATCACAAACAAATATTTTTAAGAGGGTAGACATCATATTAAGTGTTTTTATCACAATAAAACAAATGCTTGAATTTTAAGAAAGAGAAGATAATGGGTTTGACAAAACACTGACATATTTGCGAAGGGGAGCAGAATAATATTGAATGAGATACATGGATCTATTTTAAGACTTAAAAATTCTTGGGTGAAGGAAATGATCTATTATTCTTCTATTATAGTTTTTACTCTATAATAATATGATGACATCCAAATACTTTGGTGTAGCATTCCAGTACTCAGACTTGATAGTGATAATGACTTGCTTTAAATTCTGGCTAATTTCTGTGCTAGTTGTAACATCTTAAGCTATTAAATAACTAACTATGTCCTCTGTGCCTCATTTTTCTCATCAGTGTATGGGAATAATAACAAAATTTAACAGACCGGTGGTGATAATGATTAAATAGATTATTATGTGTGAAGGATTTGGAACATTTCACCATTATGTAATAGCCAATCAATGTTAAATCTTTATTATTAGTGATTGTCAAGTTCTGGATGACCTCATCCTGCCTGTCATACGAAGTGTAGCCTGTATATTGTTTCTTCTTTCCAGTTCTCTCATTTCTGATTCCTGAAAAAATGCCAAGTGCCTGTGCAGGTTAAGTATATTAAGGTCCCTCAGGGACTGAATGCCATGCAACCCTACCCCACCCTTACCAGCCCACTCTTAAGGTTCTTAGCTGTGTCCCTTCCTTTTATTCTCCCTTTCTTTTTCTCTTCTTTTACAATTGGCATAATAAGCTCCAGGAAGTCTATACAGAATTAAAGGTAAAATCATGACCAAAATGATACATAGATTGTGCTCTCCTATTGAATTTTAATAAGCATGATAAACAACAGTCAATCAATTATATAAATAAATGTGGAGCTGCAACTATGGTAAGTTTTTTAAAAGATAGGTAACTAAAATTATCTTGGTAAGAATGACTATTAAAGATTTTATTTTTTAGAAAGAAAAAAGGAGTGAAGGAAAGGAAGAAAGAGGAAGAAAAAAGGAGAAAGAATGGGAATGTAGCTTTATTCTAAAAATGGGTATTAATAATGGCTGATCAATACTTTGTGTATTTAAGGTGGAGAATGTATATTTTGTGTATTTAAGGTGGAGAATGCATATTTTGTGTATTTAAGATGGAAAATGTATATTGTGTGTATTTAAAATGGAGAGCTCTATAAATATTTATTAAATTTACTTGTTCCAGATCTGAGTTCAAGACCTGGATATCCTTATTAATTTTCTGTCTCGTTGAGTCTAAATCTCTTTATGAGTCTTATGCATCTGGGTGTTAGGATCGTTAGCTCTTATTGTTGCATAGATCCTTTTACCACTATATCTTTGTTGCTTTGAAATCTATTTTATCAGATGCGAGAATTGCAACTCCTGCTTTTTTATTTATTCATTTATTTTTGCTCTTCATTTTGTTGGTAAATCTTTCTCCATCCCTTTGTTTTAAGTCTTTGTGTATCTTTGGATGTGAAATGGGTCTGGATGTAGCATACCATTAGGTTTTGGCTGTATCTTATGATGGGGGATTTAGTCAACTTAAATTTAGGGCTACTGCCATTTGATGTTAAATGGCTATTTTATCCATTTGTTGATGTAAATTATTCTTTATGTTGATGCTCTTTACTTTTTGGTATATTTTTAGAAAGGCTAATACTGGTTGTTCCTTTCTATGTATAATGCTTCTTTCAGAAGCTCTTGTAAAGCTGCCCTGGTGGTAATAAAATCTCTGAGTACTTGCTTGTTCATAAAATATTTTATTTTTCCTTCAATTGTGAAGCTTAGTTTGGCAGGATATGAAATTCTGGGCTGAAAGTTCTGTTCTTTAAGGATGTTGAATATCGGCCTCCACTCTCTTCTGGCTTGTAGGGTTTCTGCTGAGAGATCTGCTGTAAGTCTGATAGGCTTGCCTTTGTGGGTAACCTGACCTTTTTCTCTGGCTGCCCTTAGTATTTTCTCCTTCGTTTCAACCCTGGTGAAGCTAACGATTATGTGCCTTGGGGTTGCTCTTCTTGAGGAATATCTTTGTGGTGTTCTCTGTATTACCTGGGGTTGAATATTGTGCTACTTTGCTAGATTTGGAAAGTTTTCCTGAGTAATATCCTGAAGAGTATTTTCCAGCTTGGATTCATTCTCTTCGTTGTATTCAGGTACACCTATCAAACGTAAATTAGGTCTTTTCACATACTCCCATATTTCTTGGAGACTTTGCTCATTCCTTTTTATCCTTTTTTCTCTATTCTTGTCTTCTCGTTTTATTTCATTAAGTAGGTCTTGACCTCTGATATCCTTTCTTCTGCTTGATCAATTTGGCTACTCAAACTTGTGCATATTTTGCTAAGTTTTTGTGTTGTGTTTTTCAACTCCATTAATTCATTTATGTTTCTCTCTATATTTTCTATTCTTGTTAACATTTCGTCAAACCTTTTTTCAAAGTTCTTAGTTTCTTTACATTGAGTTAGAACAAGTTCTTATAACTCCCAGAAGTTTCTTATCATCCACCTTCTGAAGCCTACTTCTGTTAATGGCACACAGTTCTTTTCCATCAGGGCTTGTTCTGTCGCTGATGAGGAACTGTAATCCCCTGTAGAGGGAGAGGGGTTCTGATTTTGAGTATTCTCAGCCTTTTTAGGCTGGTTTCTTCCCTTTGTTATATATTTATCCATCTGTTGTCTTTATGATTGCCACCTTTCTAGTTGGGTTTCTGAGTGGATGCCAAGTTTATTGATTCCCAGTGCTGGAATCCGAGCAACCCACTGTGCTTGCCAAAACAGCAGTGATAAGACTGATGGTGCTCTTCTGCCGGGGAATCTCCTCCCATTTACTCTGCATGAAGAGCTGCCATGCCAAGGCACTGGCAAAACCACTGCGCCAGCCACAAGAGTCACGCTGGCAACCCATGGGGCCCCTCCTCTGGGAATCTTCTGGTCCGTGAGAGATGAAAATTCATCTGAAAGTGTGGCGTCCTCTTGTTCTCTGCGCCTTCACTGGGAGCTACAATCCCGAGCTGTTAGCTTGGATCTCATTTTTCAAGATTTCCAAGAGAAGAGACAGAATGGAGAATTATTGGTTTGATATGCTGTAACTATAGTAAAAAATGAGGGACAGGGAAAGAAAAAAGAAATTTACAATCAGGTGTAAAAATATATTGTTCTATTGTAGGAGAGCTGTGCTGAACAGATGACAGATAAAACAAAGCAGGTGACATTGGAGAAAAGAAAGGAGGGTATTGGGAGGCCGGGCATGGTGGCTTATGCCTGTCATCCCAGCACTTTGGAAGGCAGAGGTGGGTAGGTCACCTGGGGTCAGGAGTTAGAGACCAGCCTGGACAACGTGGTGAAACCCAGTCCCTAGTAAAAATATAGTAATTAGCTGGCTGTAGTGGAATGCACCTGCAATTCCAGCTACTCTAGAGGGTGAGGTACAAAAATCGTTTGAACCTGAGAGGCAGAGATTGCAATGAGCCAAGATCATGCCACTGTACTCCTGCCTGGGTGATAGAGCAAAATTCAGTTGAAAGAAAGAGAGAGAGAGAGAGAGAGAGAGAGAGAGAGAGAGAGAGAGAGAGAGAGAGAGAGAGAGAGAGAGAGAAGGAAAGAAGGAAGGAAGGAAGGAAGGAAGGAAGGAAGGAAGGAAGGAAGGAAGGAAGGAAGGAAAGAAAGGAAGGAGGGTGAGAGTGGTGATGTGTTGGATGTGAAATTGAAAGAAAAACATGTAGGGCTTTGTAGAGTATCATAAAGTGATTCATTTTTCTTCATATGAAGAAAAATGAGAAGCCACTGAGAATTTTAAGGTGGGAAACTGAAACAATTAGATTTACCTATGAAAATATTGCTTTATCTACTGTGTGGGTATAGTATTAATTAGAATAAGACCAAGGAAGATCCACAGAAACCATTTTTTAAGTGTAGATTTCTAAACTGGTGGTATACATAGCGTTATGGATGAAAATTCAGGAAAATGAATACTGGAAGATAATAGAAAGTCAAATCATTAGGATTTAGTGATAGACTGGGCATGTTAGTTGAAAGAGGGTTATGTAGCAATAATGGCTCCAGAGTTTCTAGCTGCCATAACCATGTGACTGATAGAGTAATTCTTTAGGATTGATAAAATAGAGGGAGGAACACATTTGGCTGCGTGGTAAGAGAGAGATAATGAGTTCAGTCTCAGATAATTGGTCTTTTTGACATGTAAAGAGCTGTAATAGGCCAGGGAACATGTGACTTATATGTCTTCAATAAGTGAAGACCTATCTTGCTTCCCTGCTAAATTATATCCTCTCCTGTTAATTTTGTATTAATTTTTTTATTTCTTTGTTTTCTTATTATGTAGTAGTTACTATGGCTTACTTGTCTAAAGAATGATTTTTTTTATCATTCTTTCTTCTCAACTAAAATAAATTTATCAAAGAATTAACTTACTTCCAACTCTTTTCTTTCTTTTCTCATTCTGTTAGATGAATACTTGTTGAGTAGCTAATACGTTTCAAGAGTGATGCCAAGTTCTTGGGATACAGCAAGTATACTAGATGGAATTCTGGCAGCAACTGAGGTTCTGCGAGCCAGTGCCATCATTAGAAACCAAGTATTTTAACAATTAGTTGGCACTTTTCCAAACACCATACCAACTCCTCATATTGACACAGTTCTGCCTTCTAATCAAACAAGAAAACTAGAAAAAATAAATAATCTTGGCAGAAATAATGGTGGAAATAATAAAAGTAACCAGTGCAGGCAGTGAGATTTGACTCTACTTCAAAGTTTACACAATTGATAAAGACAAAATAGAAAATTTATTTTTCACCTTTTCTGGGGTAAGAGTGTATATCTTATTTGGAATTGTGCCTTCTCTGATATAGAAAAAGCCGAGTAAATGAATTTTAGGGTCCAATGTTGCAACTAAATGCAAGAGAGCTTTAATCTACATCAAATTTTGATAAAAGTTCAATTGCATTTTTTCAATTTTGTGAAATCTGGGAATAAATATTTATTGTTTTTTAGATGCTAATGACCCAAGAAGAATTGATAGTAAATGGGTTATTTCCTCATTATATTAAAAGAAAATGAATCAAGAATGACACACAATATATTCTGTTCCCCCCCCCCACCCCCCGAGACGGAATTTCACTCTTGTTATCCAGGTTGGAGTGCAATGGCGTGATCTCAGCTCCCCGCAACCTCTGCCTCCTGAGTTCAGACAATTCTCCTACCTCAGCCTCCTGAGTAGCTGGGATTACAGGCACGTGCCACCATGCCCAGCTAATTTTTTGTATTTTTAGTAGAGACGGGGTTTTACCATTTTGATCAGGATGGTCTCGATCTCTTGTCCTCGTGATCCACCCGCCTCGGCCTCCCGAAGTGTTGGGATTACATGTTTGTTTGTTTTTTGACAGAATCTTGCTCTGTTGCCGAACCTGGAGTGCAATGACAAGATCTTGGCTCACTACAACTGCCTCCTCCCAGGTTCAAGCAATTCTCCTTCCTTAGGCTCCCAAATAACTGGGACTACAGGAACTTGACATCATGCTCAACTAATTTCTGTATTCTCAGCAGACGCAGGGTTTCCCCATGTTGGCCAGGCTTGTCTTGAAATCCTGACCTCAGGTGATCCACCCACCTGGGTCTCCCAAAGTGCTGGGATTTTAGGTGTGAGCCACCGTGTCCAGTCACACACAATATATGTCATTATAAGTGCCTGTTAATTTATTTTTTTTAACTTTTAATTGAAATTGAATAATAAGCTGAATTTGTGTAACATATGTTTGTTAATATATGTTACTTATTTTGTTGATTTTGTTTGTTTTAGTACTGGTTTTGTCTCATGTGCCAACACACTTTCTGAAGTAGAGAAGTTTCTATAAGATAAATCATATTTTTAGTCTTTTTTGAAATTCATAAGGCAACTTAGAATCACAAGGAGAACACCTAGAATATTCAAAATGCTTTGTTTACCCACTGGAATGAAACAAAAATCAAAATATGGTATATCTGCCCTCCCTACCTTTCTCCCCACCCACTGCCAGCTCAAAGCTCCAGCTAATAAACATCAGATTGTGATCCTGAAAACTCCACCTGTCAATTTCTCATATTCGTATTAACTTCATAATTACTGTTGAACCTTTAATTTTTATTTTTCTATACTCACAGCTAGAATATATTGACCATTTTAATTTGTTGTAGCTGTGTCAAATAGTAATGAACATACTTCTAATGGATGTATTGAACTATGAAAGGGTTTAGTGCTCAGCTGAAGGGAGGGGGGAGATAAATTCTTCTCTATTTTTAGACGGTGGAGTAAGCAGAGGCTGATCTAATGTGGAAGAGAGCTTCACGTGGAGGCAAACTGGTTTATTCATCAAACTCAAGGTTTTTGATGAGAGCAATAAATAAATTTATTCACGGCTCATCTTTAGAGGATACCTGTGGTGCTCTGGGAAATGACTTTAATAATTGTATCCAGACTTTCTTGCTTCAACTAGCACATTGAATATTAGTCGCTGTGGAACCTCTGCAATTACTAACTGTCATTTGAAAATTTCTACCATTTTTCATAGGAAGAAAAGAAAAAATATATATAGCAGACTTACTTAAACTGACAATTGACAGGCAGGCGAAAGTAAAAAGAGCAGGATTTGGACTTAGATTATGGAATCATTTCGGAGGGGAATAGGATCAGGAAGATGCATATACTTTATGAATATTGCCCTCTTTTCCCCTTTTTTAAACCATATTTATCATTTAGGAATAGGAACAATCATCCACCCATTTGTCAGTGGGTATTTATGATGTAATTGAGGATAAAAGGAAAAATTGCAAATAATAAAACCTTTAAACTAGTATCATTCTTTTTTCCACAGAGGTAAAGCTCCATAATGCTTTTTTTTTTCTTCTTTGAGGAGAGAAAGAAAGATTTTCCATTCAGGGACTCCAGTAAGATACAGTGTAATTACATCAAGAGACCAAATTACACTGTTTAACTTGGCCATTTAGAACTTTGATAAAGTAAACTACATCCAGTCTCTTATCAAATATGTGAACGAAATATGATTTTCCGGTGACAGCTTCAGTTTTAATTGACAGATAAGTACGATTTGAACCTAAGTTATTTGGGGCACCTTGTCATGTATTCCCAGAAAGATCATCTGTTCTCATAGTTGTGAAATGCATGGAATCATCTTGATGTCTATTTTTTCTGTCAACCTCTCCATCCTTCATTTCTTAAAACATGTGCAAAAGAAACTTAGATTATCTTGTTAAAATATTTCTTAATTACTATGAAAACTCTTAGAAAAAAGAAATGAGAGCTAACAGATACCATCTATATAGCGTTATGTGTAACGCTAAACGCAGTACTAGTTGATCATGTTTAGGTTTAAACTACACATAACAGGGGATCCAAATTACTTGTTCCACCAAATAAGCCATATTCTTTCTCTATGGAATTTGATGAGTCACTTGATTTCTCTAGGTCACTTTTTTTCTTTTTTACTTGCAAAATATAGGACAGAATATTATATAGCAGCCAAGAGCATAGAGCTTGGAGCTAAGCTAGGTTGTTTTAATCCAGATTGGCCCCACTCTGTACTAGTTGTTTAGTCATAGAAAAACTACTTAATAGTCCTGCACTTTGCACTGCGTATCTGTAAAACGACAATGTAATTACAATTCTTTGAAGAAAATAAACTTTGTCTCTTTTAGAGTCAGAAATATCAAAGATCTACTCTGTTTGATATATCCTGATCTGTCCGTTCCTTTTCTTTTCTCTTTTTATCTTTTTTGTTTCAGAAAGTGATTTATTTAGGCAGAGAAAGAGAAAAATGAGAGAGAAAAAGAAGAGAAAGACAAAGCTTCCATGAAGATTATGGAAGGGGTGTCTGTTTCTTTTCAAAGTTACAAAATCAAAACTATTTTGAGACCTCCTTTAAAAGGAATGGTAATTTTTAAAGGAGGCAATGATGCTTTATTTACAATTTTTTGGAAGCTCCACATTAAAAAAAAATGATTTTACCTTACACAAGTTTATTATGTACAAGCAACCTTAGATATGGAAAACAAAAAGTGTGTTTAAATATCTCCAAAATTAAATCTAACTTTGAAATATAATTCCAATTAAAGAGTTACTCTACATTAAAGTGGAAAATAAAATCTAACTGCTTATAAGTTTTTATAATTAAAACAAAATTAAAAGAAGTAATTTTACATACTAGTGTTTATCATGAGCTAAGTATTATGTTTCTTTAATTCACTAGATATTTTTCCCTTTTGCTGATGTCCTTAAGCAAAAACTTGAAAAAAAAGTAATTGATTTTTTTCCAGAATGTTACTTTTAAAAAATTAAGCTTCTTGTGTATTTGAGTTTGTGTGTGTGTGTGTGTGTGTGTGTGTGTGTGTGTTTACCTGTGTGTGTTTGTCTCTCAATATAGATTTCCTCCCCTTTGATTTGGGGATTTTTAAAATTTAACACCAAATTGCAAGCTATTTCTTGGTAATTAATTTTTTTAAATCAGTCAAATACTTTTTTTTTTTTTGGAGGTTACAGCAGATAAATGTCAACATACGATTTCTGACAAGACATTTGTTTAAATTTTGTTTTTCATTTGATTAGAAACAACAATACAAAGGGAAAAATATAAAATTTATTTCTTATAGAATTATCACCAAACGACTGTAATTGGAATAATTCACCTCACAAGAGAGAGCCCATTATCCAGCTGTATTGCTGAAATTTCCTTAGTATTGCTTTCTGAGAGGCAGATAAACTTACTGAAAAACACATAATATGCTTTAACTATCCAAAAAAAAAAAAATGTCACCAGATTGAGTTCTAAGAAGTAAATCACACCTTAAAGATCAAGGACCACATTAGGATCTCTTATTCTCATCTTGCATTTAATTGGCTGAAAATGGCTTGAAAGTGAATTGCCCTTCATCACCATCCACTCTGCTGGCATCTGGGCAGCTACTAATTGTAGACAATAAAGGTGACACACAAAAAGGCAAATTCTGTCTTTACTGTCATTTTGTGTCTGCTATAACTTTACATTTTTAATGGTAATTTTATTTAAAAAAAATCGACTTAACCTTTAAAGGCCAGATAGACTACTGCTTGCAAAACTTTACTTTGTATAAATTTTAAGGTGTTAAATTTGAATAAATTTTGAAATGTTATAATAATACATGCATTATCATATTATTTTAATTGTTTAAAACACTGATTTTAGTTTAAAGACATGTTTTTAAGTCAATGAAAGCAAATATTTTGAACCATTTTGTAGCGAGCAACGATGAAAAAAAGTTATATTTAAATTCATCGGACTATCTCCTAGGACTACACGAAGCATAAGAGATTTTGTATGCATGCCAGGCAATTTTCAAGTTAATATATTAGTATTCCTTGAAGAGCTTATATGTCTTGATGTTTTTCTCATATAAAACATGAGAAAAAATTATGTCATAATTACTACTATGTTAAATACTTCCTTTTTATAGATGTGTGTGAGTATAAGGAAAAATTCAGATTATACTGAGAGATAAGGTTAATAAAGTCATTTTGTTCTTATGCATAATTGTGAAAGTATTAAAGCCTTCTTCACATTTTGTATTTGTTAAATCTTTCACTTTGAAAAACAGTGATTGTAATAGCAATAAATAGATGAATTTTTAAGAATCAGTGACAGAAATGTGTATTCAAATTTTTATGGCTAAATATCAAATTCCAAACAACATAAAATAAGGGAAACTAGAGTACTTTGAAATACTGAAATAAGTAAATAAATTCTTCAATTTTATCTTATATGCACTGTTAGATGTTTACTTTTAATTAGGCTTTTTATTCAAATTTATTTAAATGTATTGTCAAATGGAAGTTGTTTTTTTTTTTATAGTAAACATGACCACAAAATAATTATTATATAAGAAGGAAAAAAGCAGGCCACAATTGGTATTTTAAAAATATCTTCTGAACTTCAGTATAGTCTTTGTCATATTAGATATTAAGCACATATTAACTATAGAATTATAATTAGTTTAAGATTATGTAAAAATAATTTCATCATATTATGACACTATGTAGTAAAAGCTCCTCAATTAATATTTTACAATTAAAAACTAATAGGGAACAATGGTGGAATGGTGAAGAGCTCACACTTTGCTTAATTTCTTAGATTGGTTTCTCCATTGAGTAATTTTACAAGTTTAATATCTAATTTTGGTTTTCATCATAGTAGCCACTTAAAATTTTGTAAAGGTTATATGAAAAAAATATTTAAAATATTTATAATTCATTGCATGTAAAACATACTCTGTATATACTAGTTACCCTTACAATATAATTCTCAAATTATTCAGTCCTTTATTCATAAAAATATCTCTCCTTATTTTGAAAGTTGCATTTTTTCTATCACTCATCAGCTTTATTATCTGTTTTCTTTCAGAACCCATGTATTTGTTTTTAACTTTATTCTAGTTAGCTTATATTGTGTTTGCTATTTTGAATCTGTATTTTTAATGTGTGTTCCGGTTGTGTAACATTAATATAAAAATTGTATCAATTTTCATATACTTATAACCATCTACTTTACTAAACTTGCTATTTAAGTTTATTCATACTTATTTCCATTTTTCATTCATTCCTATTTAGTTTTTTATATTGTATGTCAGTGCTAAGACTTTTAAGGACAATATTAAATAAAATGTATACAGTGAAGCATCTTTATTCTCATTAATGTAAGAATAATGACTCCACTATATTGGGCATTTGCTGTTGATTTGAGATGCATTTATCTGCATGCTATACCAAATTTCTATTTCTCATGGGTAGTTTTTAAAAAGCAGAACTTTACATTTAAAACATTGGGTTTTAACACTTACATTAAAAAAAAAAAAACAAAAAAACAAAACAAACAAAAACAAAACTGTGCAGTCCCGTATTTTGCATTTATATGCTTCACAACAGAATAGAAAAAAACATGGTCTATTTGACTGACCATCTTTATGATAAGTATTAATTAGTGCATATTTTATTTAGATATAGAAATGTTATTGATATTGAGTTAATAGTTCTTTCCTCTCCTCTCCTCTCCTCTCCTCTCCTCTCCTTTCCTTCCCTTCCTTTCCCTCCCCTTCCCCTTTCCTTCCCTTCCCTTCCCTTCTCTTCCCCTTCTCTTCCCTTTCCATTTCCTTTCCCTTTCTTTCTTCTCTTCCCCTCCCCTTCCCTCCCCTTCTCTCTCTTTCTTCCTTTTTTCTTTCTTTCTTTCTTTCTTTCTTTCTTTCTTTCTTTCTTTCTTTCTTTCTTTCTTTCTTTCTTTCTTTTCCTTTCTTCCTTCCTTCCTTCCTTTCTTCCTTTCTTTCTTCCTTCCTTCCTTCTTTTTTCTTTCATATAAGAAAGAATCAAACAGAAATAATTTCTATAACTTTCAAAATCTTGTGACTAAACTAAAGTCATCCAACTATATTCCTTAAAGAACATAGTGAGGCTGGTCCACACTTGGCTTACCTCCCCTCTGCATAATCCACTTGGGAAGGAAGAATCACACACATGTGGTATGACAGTTAACAATTTTTTCTTCATCTTTTTTATTCCTTTATTGTTGGTAGAAAATTTCATCCAAAGTTTTAGAAAATGCATCTGTGTTTTACTCAGGTAAGAATTCACAATTGAAAAATATTCTACGGCCAACATTATACTTTGTTTAAAAGGAAGGGAAGGGAGCACTTGACGCATGGGGAGAAGCCCTTGAGTATGGTATGTAGGTTCACAGAGAGACCTGACTATTTCAATTATATTTTATAAACATAGTGTTAAGTGCTCAAATGATGGAACCTCAGAGTCTGCATTGTGTCTCGTCTGGGATGCTGGCTATGTCTATTTAAAGAGACTAATTGCATATCAGGTAAGAAATACATAGAAAAAAACATATAAGTTTCAATGTACATAAAGGATGACATAAAGTCAATTGTTCAGTTGCTTTAATTTTATCCCATTAGGTATTGACTAATAAAATTAAATTGAAGCATTATTACAACTGCAGGTATCCCCAGATTGTACTGTTATTTGACAACTGAATTATGTTTAATTCAAAAGGTGAGAAATGTAACTGTTAAGATTATTTGTATTCACTTTAGAAAATGTTTAAAATGGGAAAATGTAGCAACTTACTAAGTACAGCTGCCATGTATCTTGGGTGCTCCTATGGGGTGCATTTTTAAATAGTTGATCAGGTTACCAGATATTTTTTCAGGTAACATGACATATGTATACAAAATATTTAAACAAATATACTCTGAAAACAATTTAAATTTATTTGCCCATATATTAACATTTTTTTTTCCTGAAATCTATCCTTGGAAAAATTCAGTGTCTGTGAACTTCAGGTTACCAGAAATATAATATCTAAGTATTTAAATCACCCCATACTCTTATTTAGTTAGATCAAGGGACTAGGCTGATTGCAAAAATCATGAGCAAAGTGTTTTCTCAACCTGCAGTCACTTCCGTAATGTATTTATCTCTCCCTCTCACACAGGCTCTCTCTCTCTCTCTCTCTCTCTCTCTCTCTCTCTCTCTCTCTCTCTCTCTGTGTGTGTGTGTGTGTGTGTGTATCAGTATGTGTGTAGAGGTAAGAGAGATAAGGAAGAGAGAAGATCAGTTTAGAAACTTTGCCCTAAGTAAGCATCAAGCCCATATTTCTACCAACAAGCAAACCAAACAATCAGAGTGATTATGGACATGTCCCATGCAGACATTTTTTTTACCGTCTTTCATATTCTCAGCTTCTCATCATATTGAGACCCTTAACCATTTTTTACTCCAGTCATCACTTCAGCAATCAACTCTACAGATATGTTCACTGATTTTGTGTCAGCACAAGTCACTATGACTTGTCCCATGACCATGGTTTTTCTCTCATTTTCTGCCTTCCATTAGCCTCTACGAGGGGGATTTCTGCAGTCAAGGCATGTGATACTGCAGGCCATACTGGCATATCTGATTATATGTCCTGGATATGCCAGAAAGTTAGCATGCCTCGAGGTAAATCTCTGACTATAAGGAAAGAGATCATAAGGATATATACTTATTTCTTTTTTGTGCAGACAAACTTTTGTGAGATGTGGAGTACTATATAACGCCTCCAACAAGATATTTCTGTAAGACTGAGAAATTAACTGAAAACTCTGTTAAATACTTTGTTATCAATTTGACCTTCTTTTCTGACTCATTTATTTTTGCCTCAATGTGGCTTACCTATAATTGTCCTCCCTAATACAATTAAAACACAGTAACTTTGGCATTAGGCTTTCTGGAGAACCCAAGTTTAAACAGTGCAAGTAAAGAGAATCTACGTGAGTACAGTCATGCATTGCTTAATTCTAGGTTACCTTTTGAGAAATGCATCCTGTGATTTTGTTGTTGTTCAAATATCATAGGGTGTCTTTCACAAATCTAGATGGTATAGCCTACTACACATCTAGGTGATATGATACACTCTATTGCTACTAAGCTGCAAACTGGTATACTGTTGTCAGTAATTGTAATGCTGGTAAGTATTTCTGCCTATAGAAAGGTACAGTATTATAATCTTATGATATACATAAGTAAAATTGCATATGTAGGTAAAGTTATGTATACATAATTTTATTATATAACACAGTAAAAACATTGTGTAATATAATCTGTTTTAAACATGGTCCATCATTGACAGAAATATGGCTATGTGGTATATGAATATAATTGAACTTCTCTTCCTACCACACAAAAGCAGGCAAAAGAAAGGAAAATCCTCAGTAAACAAACTGCCACGAAGGGTAAAGAGAGGATGATGGAGCTTGAAAAACCTAAGGGAACGGGTTGAGATAGCATTTTTTTCTATTCAGAGGAGGAGACTTATTTATATTCTGGTTATTTTTATTTTTATTATGTTTCCCAGAAAAGAAAGCATTAGTAACCAGCAGGAATACAAGCCTCTGAATCAAACAAGAATTCTGAGAGAGAGATGCTCATATTCATAGAAGTCTCTTAACGACCTCTGTGTTCTGAACTCTAAAAGCATTCTGTTTTTACTATACTCACTCCCTCAGTAACCCTAGACATAATAGACAGTTCTGCAATTCCTAAGTCCATTTTTATGTAAAATGTATTCTCTTGAACATTTGTAGTTTTCTTTCACAGTAGTGTCCGTAGTCCTAGTTCTCTGGTAGACATTTAAAAGTTGGAGTATGCCAAATTTTTGTCATAAAATTTTATTCTCTCATACAAAAATATGTTGAATAATATAGCACTTTCTATAAGGAGTATATTTTATATATATGTATGCATGTATGTATAATTTAAAGAGTATATTTAAATGAAAAATATATTCCCACCAGCCAGCTTAAGAAATGATAAGTTACCAGTGCCTCGCAAATCAGCTGTGTGCTGTTTGTTCTTTGACTATCTCCTCCATACATGTAGGAACATTATCTGCAATTTTGTGTTAATTAATCCTTCATTTTTAATATTTATCTGTATTCTTTATTGCCATATTATTTAATTTTGCCTTAGGTCACTTTATATAACTGAAATTAGACATTGAGCATTCTTTTGAAATTTGATTTTTCATTCAAGAATGAATGTTCGAAATCAATCTTTTTAAAAAACTGTCATTTCTTTTTCAACTATTAAAATATTGTGTATGTCATATGCTGCTGCATAAATACACCAAAATTTATTTACTTTACCATTAGTAAATATTTGGCCATTTAAAATTAATTGTTATGTCAAAAAATACAGCTTTAAACTTTCATGTACGTGTCCTTCAAGCACATGGTGAAAACATTTCTCTAAGTAAACGACTAAGAGTAGAATGACTGAAAATTAGAATATGTGAGTTTTACTAGATAATGTAAAACTCTTTTTCATAGTTTACTATTTGTTTATATTCCAACTAGCAGTAAAAAAAAAGTGCTAATTATTTCTTAATTATGCATATCATTTTCTGCTAATCTGTTATTATATGCAATGACATTTCAAGTTTATATAAGTTAACATCCTTACCAATATCTGCTGAATGTGTGCATTCTATGCCTGCCTGCCTGCCTGCCTCCCTCCCTCCCTCCCTCCCTTCCTTCTTTTCTTCCTTCAGTATGGTGGATTTAAATGTTTTCATACATTTGTCTTGAATGTTTTCACTCTGTAAAATGCTTATTCATATTTTTGTTCCTTTCTTCAGTGTTTTCTATTTGTAGTGGTTTGTAGAATTTTTTTATTTATTATGATTATTAATATTTTTATCAATGTTTTCCGTTTATAGTGGCTTGTAGACATTATTTATCTATATATTTTGATTGTTAATATTAGTCACATATGTTCTAATATATTCTGCCGTTGTGTAACATGTCTCTTATTCTATTTAGGAATTCCTTTATTAATCAAATTTCTCCATTTAATTAAGTAAAATTAATTAAACTATTTCATTATAGTTTGGTTTTGTTTCTGTTATATTTTTAATTTTTATTAATTTTTTTAGTCTAAGGTAATAATCCTTTTCTTTTCTGACGTGATACTTTTTTCATGGGTCTTCTAAAATCTTACAGTATATTGTATGAGTATGGTTTGCACTATGCATAAGATTGCATTTATTTCTTAATTATGCATATCATTTTCTGCTAATCTGTTATTATATGCAATGACATTTCAAGTTTATATATGTTAAATATACATGAATACATATAAAAAAGAGTTCTGAGCTTCTTTTCAAACCCACAATGTATTAAACACTGTCTACTTAAACACAAATGCTTTAAAACTTTATAAGAAATTATTTTAAATTGCCTGGTTTAAAACTTATAGTGCATGTATCCTCTTTATTTATCTTTTTATTTGTGAGTATGTTATTTCCAGCTCTTTATTATACATTTTGAAAATGTTTGCGAACTTCCAGGAGGAACACTGCTAGAATTTGGAGTGAGTTTGCATTGACCTAATATATTATTATAAAAATAACTTACATTCGTTTTATATTTATTATTTTCTTTCATTTATCTTAAAATTGATTAATGCTTTTCAATACATTTATCCACAAACACTGTTCCTTTTGTTCAAACCTGTTTTTATGTATACTTGTGTTGTTTTTATTTGTACATTTATTTAATTATATCCTTGTACTGATTGTTGCTGATATGTAGATATATATGTGTCTACTAATTAATAATTTTTATCTTATAATCTTGATAATTTTGCTAATTCTAATAACTAGTGGTTTATTTGGGATTTCCTATAGGTTTAGTTATAAAAATAGATAATATTTCTAAAAAGATATCCTTGATATTTAATCATTTTTGTTTAAAAATGTTAGATTCATATTGCTCGAATTACTATATAAAAATGATATTATTTGACTTTGTGACAATAACCAACATGTTATTAAATCTCTTCTCCATATTATATATTTTTCACCATCTACACAAAGCAAAATAAAAGCACTTCTCTTCCAACTTAGTAATTCTCTCTTCTGATGTGTATACCGTGGTGATTAATCTATCTATTCAGCTTTGGATTTCAATATTACATTTTAAATTTCTTATTTTTATGATATTTAAATTTTCTTGTTTTTTTGAAGTTCTATTATATCTTATTTTCAAGCCTATTTATTATATTATAAAACATAGAATGTCATTATTTATTATCTGTAAAAGAAAGGTCAAATTTTGAAATATTTATTTGCTTGATTCTGCTGGCTTTTATTTGTTTTTTTGTTTGTTTGTTTCTCTGTATTCATTATTATTATTTACATTGAGTTTATAGTATTTAGAGTTTTACTAATATGTAAAGGTTAAAGTTGGATTTTGTGTTTTCCTCTGCCTGGTACCTGAGAGTTCTTCTATTGTGGGAGTATATGATGTAATGATTTGCACAAGAATTTTCAGACCACATAGGTAACATGATTTAAACTGCCAACTTATGTAATAATAGACTTCAAATTATTAAAACGATTATTTTTTTACTAATGTCAAGATACACAAAAGCAAGTTTCCCATCTTTGCAGCAGCAGTAGCAGTAGCTGATATCCAGAGGTGTTGCTCATATAACAATCTCTTGTATTACAAGAAAGATCTCCTAATTGGTAATTTAAATGTAAGATAGAACTTAATTTTGTTACCTAATTGGTAATTTAAATGTAAGATAGAACTTAATTTTGTTCCAGACCCTAATGCAACTCTAAATAAAAGAACATGAGTTATCAGAATTTGGCATATACTAAGGGGAAAATTTTTAAGGTTTGCTTTCTGCAAATGTTTCAACTTTCATTTGTTTTCGCCTATGAGACTACCTTCTATCCAACATTACAATTTTTAAGGCATAACTTCTGGTTTGGGTGTATTTCTTTGAATTCAAAATTGCACTGATACCTTAACGAAAGACCTTATAACTTAACCTACCTTCTAAACCACATAACATAACTTACAATGAAAGTCAAACAATATGAGAAAGGGGGTAAGGGGAAAAGACCAGGCTGGCCTTATTATTAAAAATTATTGTTATTGCTTCATTATAAGAAATTGTTTATTTATATGATTCGTGAACAGTGGCTGCCTTTTATAGAAGTTGATATTACTTTTTTATAGATTTCTCTATTTGCTCTTTGTTAAGATTTACTAACAGATCTCTGAGATTTCAGCAATATTATTCCAAAGAACTTACTTTTTAACAAGTCACTGATTGTTTTATATGCTGTATCTTTTACTCTTAGTCTTCAAAACATAAATCTTTTTTACTGTATTTTCTATGAATTACTAAGATTTATTATCCAACTATACAAGAAATTTAATACTGTTAGCAATAAAAACAGAAGAATATTAAAGTTTTTTTCTTTCTAATTCTTATCTGTATTTTTTCTAAGGCAATTTTGCTGGACATCAGAATGGCACACAAGAAGGAAACTCTCTCCGAGGAATTCAAATCCTTATCCGTAGCATTACAGAATCAGTTCAAAGCAATGAAGTCCATTTCATGTGCCCTGTTTTGTTTTACTTTTCAGTCTTGCAGTTGGGGAGTTCTTCATGAGCCAAAGTAAAAGTAAAATCTCTTAGACTAGTGAACCATCACTGATGTCACTTATAGATGGTATAAGGTTCAGTTGTGCTACCTTGGCATATTTAATTAACTAACATAGAAAACAATGATGATTTCAGCTGTATTTTAATATTAAAAGTAGCTTTGGCTTATTTCTCTACTATCATATGCATACTTCTCATTTCACATTCACATTACAGTATTTATGCAGATGTATTTTACAATAGAAATATTATATAGTAATCCATAGTTTTTTTATTTACATTCTAAAAGGATATAATGTTCTTGTGTATTTGATATATTATAGCTTAATTATTTCTTTGTTTCTGGCTATTTACACTACTTTTATATCTTCAATATTTTACATGATACTATAATAAACACCTGTTTTAATTCTTTATTCATGCTAATATATATATTACAGCAATCAATTGATTCATTTTTATTTTTAATTTTTTATATGCTAATTTTTACTTATTATTTTTATTGTTTGAATTGTTTTTTCTAAATCTGTGAAAAATAATGTTATTTCCTAGGAATTGCACTGAATCTGTAGGTTGCTTTGGACAGTATGGTCATTTTCAAGATATTAATTTTTCTCATCCACGAATATGAGATATATTTACATTTATTTGTCATCTATGATTTTTCTCTGCAAGCGTTTTGTACTTCTTCTTATAGAGGTCTTTCACCTTCTTGGATAAGTATATTCTTAAGTATTTGTGAGTGTGTGTATGTGTGTGTGCGTCTATTATAAAAGGGATTTAATTGCTTCTTGACCTTTTGACTAAGATCAAGTTTATTATAAAAGTGATCAAGTTCATGACTTGATTCTCAGCTTGGTCATTGTTGGGCATTGTTGGTATAGCATTGCTACTGATTTGTGTGTACTGATTTTGTAAGCTGAGACTTTACCAGATTCATTTATGAGATCTAGGAGTCTTTTGAAGGAGTCCTAAGGATTTTGTAGGTATAAGATCATATTATCAGCAGAGATTGTCTGACTTGTTCTTTTCCAATTTGGATGCACTTTATTTCTTTTTCTTGCCTGATTGTTCTGGCTAGGACTTTCAGCACTATTTTGGCTCCAAGTGGTGAAAGTGGACATTTTTCTCTTGTACCAATTCTTAAGGAGAATGATTTCAACTTTTCTCCATTCAGTATGATGTTGGCTGTCAGTCTCGATTTATCACACATACATTTTATTATTTTGAGGTAGGTTCTTTATATTTCTAGTTTGCTGAGGGTTTTTAACATAAAGTGATGCTCGATATTTTTGAGTGCTTTTTCTGCATCTATTGAGATGATCAAGTGGTTTTTGTCTTAAATGCTGTTTATACTGTGAATCACATTGTCTTGCATATGTTAAACCATCACTGTATGCCTGGAATGAAAATCATTTGATCATGATAAATTATTTTTTTGATGTGCAATTGGATTCAGCTTGTTAGTATTTTGTTGAGGATTTTTGCATCTGTATTCATCAGAAATATTGGCCTGTAGTTTTATTTTACCTGCATTTTCCTGGCTTTGGTATTAGGGTGACACTGGCTTCATAGAATGAGTTAAGAAGCATTCCCTCTCTCTCAATCTTTTTGAATAGTTTTCATAGAATTGATACTAATTTTTTGAATGTCTGGTAGAATTCAGCTGTATATCCATTTGGACCTGAGCTATTTTTTTAATGGCAGTATTTAAAATTGTATCACTCATTCTATCTCGTTGCTTTTTATTGGTCTGTTTAGGATTTCTGTGTTTCTAATTCCATCTTGGGAGGTTGTATGAGGGCAGAAACTCATCCATTTCCTCTAGATTTCCTAATATGTGTGCATAGAGGTATTCATAGTTGTTCTGAATAATTGTTTGTATTTCTGTGTTGTCAGTTAAAATGTTTTCATTTTCCTTTCTTATTGAGATTTTATGAATTTTCTCTTTTATTCTCTTAGTTAATTTAGCTAGTAGTCTATCAATTTATTTTATATTTTTAAAACAGTTTTTTTTTATTCTTTTTTGAGATGGAGTCTCACTCTGTCACCCAGGCTGGAGTGCAATGGCATGACCAATCTCAGTTCATTAAAAGCTCCATCTCCTGAGTTCAAGCAATTCTTCTGCCTCAGCCTCCCAAGTAACTGGAATTACATGGTGAAATATTGTCTCTACTAAAAATACAAAAATCATCTGGTGTCAGCTACCACAACCAGAAACATTTTGTACTTTTTAGTAGACAGGATTTTACCATGTTGGCCAGGCTTTTCTTGAAGAACTCTTGACCTCAAATGATCCGCCAGTCTCAGCCTCTCTAAGTGCAAAAACAAGCTTTTTGTTTCATTAATACTTTGTTATTGTTTTTGAAGGGTTTCAATTTAATGTAGCTCTGCTTTGATCTTTGTTATTTCATCTCTTCTTCTACTGTTGGGTTTAGCTTGTTTTTGCTTCTCTAGTTCCTTGAGGTGTTATGTTAGGTTTGAATTTGTGATCTTTTACACTTTCTGATGTAGGCATTTAGCACTATAAACTTTCCTTTTAGCACTGATTTTGCTATATGTCAGTCGTTTTGAAAAAAATTGTGATTTCTATTCATTTTGAAGAATTTGTAAATTTCCTCCTTGATTTTACTGTTAATTCAAAAACTATTCAGTAGCATATTGTTCAGTTTACATGTACTTACATAATTTTGAGGGTTCCTGTTGAAGTTGATTTTTATTTTTATTCTGCTATGGTCTGAGAAAATACTTGATATGATTTTGATTGTTAAACCATTCATTTAGACTTGTTTTGTGGCCTATTATTATTATATGGGTCTATCTTCGTTTTCTGTATGCTGATGAGAAGAATTCTTCAGTTCTTGGGTAGAATGTTCTGTAAAAACTACTAGGTTTATTTGTTCCAGTGTGCAGTTTAAGTCCAATTTTTTTATTAACTTTCTGCCTTGACAATCTGTTTAGTGCTGTCAGTGAAATGCTTAACATTTCAACTATTATTATGTCACTTTCTATCTATTTTTTGTTTTTTTAGATCTGGTAGTTACTGCTTTATGAATCTGGGAGCTCCAGAGTTAGGTGAATGTATTTTTTAGGATTGTTATATCATCTTGTTGACTTGACTTGATCCTTTTATCCTTACATAATGACTTCCTTTTTTCCTGCTGGTCCTTTAAAGTCTTATTTTGTTATTTGTTTTGAGATAGAATCTCGCTCTGTCACCCAGGATGGCTGTCACCCAGGATGGAGTGTAGTGTACAATCTCAGCTCACAGCAGCCTCCACCTCCCAAGTTCAAGCTATTCTCCTGCCTCAGCCTCCCAAGTAGCTGGGACTAAAGGTGCGTGCCACCATGCCTGGCTAGTTTCTTGTATTTTTAGTAGACAGGAGGTTTCACCTTGCTAGCCAGGATGGTCTGGATCTCCTGACCTTGTGATCCACCTGCGTTGGCCTCCCAAAGTGCTGGGATAACAGGAGGGAGCTACTGTGCTTGGCCTAAAGTCTGTTTTATCTGACATAAGAATAGTTACTCCTTCTTACTTTTTGGTTTCTATTTGTGTGAGATATGCTTTTCCGCTCCTTTGTCTTGTATATATAAAAATCCTTAAGTATTTGATGTGCCTTCTGAAGACAGCAAATACATGGCCTGTGATTTTTTTAATTAATTCCGCCAGTCTGTATTTTTTAAAGGCATATTTAGACCATTTACATTCCACATTAATATTGACATGTGAAGTATGTTCCAGTCATTGTATTATTACATAATGACTTTCTTTTTTTCATTGTGTTATTGTTCTGTAAGGTCTGTGAATTTTACGCCTTTAGGAGTTTCTGTTCTGGTGTGTGCTGACCTTTTGTTTCAAGACTTAGAACTATTTTTAGTATTTCTTTCAGGGCTGGCCTAGTATTGACGAATCCCCTTGGCATTTACTAGTCTGAGTAAGACTTTATTTTTTCTTCATTTATGAAACTTATTGGGATGGAATCAAAGATCTTGGCTGACAGTTATTCTGTTTAAATAACTAAAGATAGGACACCCGCTCCTTCTGAATTTTAAGGTTTGTTCTGAGAAGTCTGCTGTTAGTCTGACAGGTTTTCCTTCATAGGTTTCCCAGTGCTTTTGTCTTACTGCTTTTAGAATTATTTCCTTTGCATTGACTTTATATAGCTTGATAACTACATGTCCTGATAATGTAATTTTTGCAATGAGTCTCCCAGTAGTTCTTTGAGCTTCTTGTATTTTGATGTCTAAATTATCAGCAAGGCCAGGAAAGTTTTTCTATTATTCTCTGAAATAGCTTTTCCAAGCATTTCGCTTTTTCTTCTTTCTCAAGAACACCTAAAATTATTATGTGTGACCACTTTACAATAACGTCATATTTCTTGGAGACATGATTCATTTCTTTTAATTCTTCTTTCGTTATTTTTTTCTTATTGGGTACTTTGAAAGCCTGTCCTCAAGCACTGAAAATTTTTCTTACGTTTGCTCTAGTCTATTATGAAAACTTTCCACTGCATTTTATACTTCTGCAAATGTGTAATTTATTTACAAAATCTCTGACCAGTTTTTCCTTAAAATATCTCATTTTTTAGAATTTATTTTATTCATAGTCTGAGTTGTTTTTTAAATATTTTCATGTTGGTTTTTACTTTTTTCTTATATCTTCTTGAGTAACTTAACAATCAACCTTTGCATTGTTTATTTGATATTTAAAGATTTCATCTTGGCTTTGATCCACTGCTGGGGAGTTAGTGTGTCTTTTTGCAGGTGTTTTCATATTGCCTCTTACGGCTTCTTCTCATTTATTAGACTATTTCTTCTAATTGTTTTTAATTTATTTTTGATTCAACTGAATTTTTATTAAAAAAAAAATTTATTCCCCTTGAGGATGACCTTTACATTTATTGTCACCTAGCTTTGGCTTTGGGTTCTTTCAGTGGCAAAGACTCTGTATGAGTTACTCAGTTACAGAGAATCATGGTATAATGGCTTTCTCAGATGCTGGTTCTAATTGCTATGTGCTGGGTGTGTGAACAGATTAACTCTCCTTTGAGCTGAAATGGAAGAGGTCTCATGAGACTTATTTGGTTCCCCAGTAATGTGCACTTATTTTTTTTTTCTACAGCATTTTATTAATTGAGTTGAAAGTTCAGGCTTCATGCCAGTAGGAGGTGTCCACAGGTGAAAAAAGCAGTGGCTAGAGCTGATGTGTAAATGCAATAACCCAATTGTAGACAGAAGTACCAGCCTCAACAGAGGTGGCTGGGAAGCTCTTGGTGAAATGTATGGAAGTCTTTTTCAGGAGGAAGTTAAAGAGTCATTATTGCCCTCCTTCCGGGTCAGCAACTAAGCAACCAACTTTCCAGTCTCACTCCTGACCCAGTGTTCCAGCTATTCAGATCAGACGACCACCTCTTTTCATCCGCAGGATTGCTGATGTTCTATGTAGAGGGGGATTGTGACTCTACCTCTCAAGCAAGACTAAATCCTTCTGTGGGGACACAAACACTCTGCAGTGTTTCAGAAAGGCTGCCTATAGATGTACCCACATTGAGCTCCTGTGGGAGAAGCCCCAGCTATGTCTGCTGTAATAGGGAGAAATCCCCTTCTCCAAGATCCTTCACAAGCACCAGTGCTGCAAGACTGCTGGGAGAGAGCTGGAGACTTTCCCCACCAAGCCCAGCACTTCACCTGTGCCTCTGCTGAAAGAAATTTCCCACACATGGAAAGTTCAGAGATGCTGAATCTTCAGTCTGGTGTCTTTTTTTCTCATGGGGTGCTCCCTTAATGCGGTGCATTACCCTTCCCCTAGAAGTAGCAGTCTCTGAGAGCTAGACTACCGTGAATTCTGTTGCTCCTCTGGGTCTAGCCACTCAGTGGATGATGCTCTGTTCCAGGCTGCTGCTGGAGAATGTCTGCAAGGAATTCAATAACGTGATTTGTCCTCTAGTCTCTTAGTAGCAGGTGTCAGCACCAGCTCTTCTGGGGGTAGGAAGGGTATGACATTTTATACTCTGAGATTTCCTTGGTTATTAATGTATTGACTTTTCAAATGCCATTGGTGGTATCAATGTACTAGGCACAGGGATAGACTCAATCCTTTCTGGTTAACCAGGCTGATGAAGGCAATGATGATAGCTGAAGTTGCACAAAAGTTTTCTTCTTCCTTAGTGCTGTTTGTGTGCCTACAAATGTTGCAATGAGCTATGCCATTTGGTCTCCAGCCAGGAGGTGATGCTTGCAAAAGAGCACCAGCTGTGGTGGGAACCGTGGAATGTGTGTTTTCCATGTTACGCAGCAGAGGTATCCTCCTTTCTCAGGCAATGGGTAGGGCCATGGAGCTTCCAAACATCCCTGTTCATTCTCTTAATCTATCAGGGTGTATGGAAGCACAAAGCTCAGTGGGAGCTGGGATAGGCAAATCTATGTTCTGGCTTTTCACCAACATGCAGGCAAAAGCAGTGGCCCAGTGGGGATCAAAGGTCGGTTCCCTGGCTATTGGGGTAATAATTTCCCAGAAAAGAGTGTAACTGCCTCTGCTGAACAAAAAGCCCTCCACAGGGAATCAGGGTGGTAGTAAATCCCACCAGGCTCTCATGCATTTGGAAAGACAGGTCTCATACTTACAATGTTCTGCCAGCAGCAGGTGCCTGGGTTCCAGGTAGCTTGTGCTCAGAACTCAAAGCTGCTCCAGGCTATAATGCTCCTTGACAGAGTCAGAAACCACAGCTTTCAGGCTATGTCCCTCTCAGTTGGCCTGTGAAGCAATAATGTCTAGCTTCTGTTCTCATGGCTATAGCAAACTTCCCGCTTGCTCTTTGGTTCTGGCCAATGGGGTTTATCCTTACTAAAGATGATATCACAGATCTCATTGTGAGCTTCTCTTAACCTGTGATTACCAACTGATTTAGCTGGCTGACATCTGTGGGGTCTCCTATGCAGTGGGACCAGGAATGGCTTTCCTTCATTCTTTCTGGAGTTGGTGTGCATGCAAAGCTCTTTCCTTCATTCTTTCTGGAGTTGGTGTGCACGCAAAGCTCTTTCCTTCATTCTTTCTGGAGTTGGTGTGCACGCAAAGCTCTTTCCTTCATTCTTTCTGGAGTTGGTGTGCATGCAAAGCTCTTTCCTTCATTCTTTCTGGAGTTGGTGTGCATGCAAAGCTCTTTCTCTTATATTTCCCACTGCTCACTAAATCATCTCCAGCACTGGGTAGGGGTAAGGCCTTCCCCCATGGCTTGGATTTCCCAGCTCTCCTGTTGGAGAGTGTGTTGTGGTGTCAATTTCTCCATCTCACACTCTGGAGACACACAGTTTTCTATCTGGTTCATGGTGTAGACTGCTGCCTGTTGATTATTTCAATGGGTCTGTGGGTTCTATCCATTTTTCTGTTAAGTTATGGTACTGATTTTTGAAAAAACATTCACAGTGTGAATCTCTGTACTTTATTTCGAGGCAATGCTAACAATACCTCCAGTCCACCATCTTGGAAAACACAACAACAATACCACTGTTTCCTTCTTTTCAAAAACAGCTTTGTTCAACACTCCTATTCAACATAGAATTGGAAGTTCTGGCCAGGGCAAGATAAATAAATATAGGGTATTCAAACAGAATGATAAAAAGTCAAATTCTCTCAGTTTACAGATGACATAGTCCTCTATCTAGAAAACCTTATCCCAAAAGTTTCTTAAGCTGATAAGCAACTTCAGCAATGTCTCAGGATACAAAATCAGTGTGCAAATATCACAAGCATTCCTATACACCAACAAAAAAAAAATCAGAGAGACAAATCATTAATGAACTCCCATTAACAATTTCTACAAAGAGAATAAAATACCTAAGAATACAGTTAATAAGGGAAGGAGAGACCTTTTAAAGGAGAACAACAAACCACTGCTCAACACAATTGGGGAAGACACGAACAGATGGAAAAATCATTCCAACTTATAGATAGAAATAATCAGTATCCTGAAAATGGCCATAATGCCCAAAGTGATTTATAGATTCAATGCTATTTGCTCAAACTACCATTGATATTCTTCACAGAATTAGAAAAAAACTGTTTTAAAATTCATATTGAACCAATAAGGAATCTGAAAGGCCAAGACAGTCCTAAGCAAAAACAACAAAATTAGAGGCATCACAATACTACAAGGCTGCAGTAACCAAAACAACATGATACAGTCACAAAAACAGAAACATAAACCAATGGAACAAAACAGAGAACCCAAAAATAATACCACACATCTAGAAAATCTAATCTTTAACAAACTGACAAAAACAAGCAATGGGAAAAATATATGGCCAGGCAGTTCTCCCAGCACCATTTATTAAAGAAAGAATATTAAAAATTCAGAAAACTGAAACTGGACCCCTTCCTTATACCTTATACAAAAATTACCTCAAGATGGTTAAAAGATGTAAATTTAAAAACCAAAACTGTAAAAACCCGAGAAGAAAATCTATGCAATATCTTTCAGGCTATAGGCATGTGCAAATATTTCATGAAGAAAATGTGAAAGCAATGGCAACAGAAGCAGAAATTAACAAATGAGATTTAATTACAGAGCTTCTGCCTAAAATGAGAAACTATCATCAGAGTGAACAAACTAGAGAATGAGATAAAATTTTTGCAACCTGTCCATCTGAAAAAGGACTAATATCAAGAGTCTAAAAGGAACTTAAAAAATTCCCCTGAAAACAAACAATCCCCTTAAAAACTGGACAAAGGATATGAACAGACACTTCTCAAAAGATGACACACACTTGGCCAACGAGCATATGAAAAAGAGTTCAGCATCACTGATTATTAAACAAATTCAAATTAAAACCACCATGAGATACCATCTCACACTCGTCAGAATGGCCATTATTAAAAAGTTAAGAAAGAACAGATGCTGAGGAGACTGAGGAGATATAGGAAAATTTTACACTGTTGGTGGGATTGTAAATTAGTTTGCAATTGCAGAATACAATAAGGTGATTCCTCAAAGACCTAGTACTAGAAATATCATTTGGCCCAGCAATTGCATGACCAGCTATAAACCTAAGGGAATACGAATCATTCTATTATAAATATACATGCATATGTATGTTTAATGCAGTACTATTTATAATAGCAAATACATGAACTCAACCCAAATATCCATCAGTGGTAAACCATGGAATACTATGCAGCCATAAAAAGGAATGGCCTCATGTTCTTTGTAGGGACATGAATGGAACTGGAAGTCATTATCCTCAGCAAACGAATGCAGGAACAGAAAACTAAACACTGCATATTCTCACTCATAAGTGGGAACTGAACAATAAGAACACAGGAACACAGGGAGGGGAACAAGACATAGTGGGGGGCTGTTGAGGAACAGAGGGGAAGTATTAGGAAAAACAGCTAATGCATGGTAGGCTTAATACTTCAGTGTTTGGTTGATGGGTTCAGCGAACCACCCATCAACCATTTACCTATGTAACAACGTTTACCTATTTAACATTTACCTGTGTAACAAACCTGTACATTCTGCACATGTACCCTGGAAGTTAAAAAGAAAAAAAAACTTTATTAAAATAAAATATATATACTATACAACAAGTCACCCATTTAAAGTATATAATTCAATGTTTTTAGTATATTACATTGTTTTTAATACAGTAATAAAATATATGTGACAAAAATTTATAATTTTAAGCATTCAAGTATACAGCTCAATGACATTAATTACATTTAAATTGTTATATAACCATCACTATTAGTGTTTCCAGTATTTTTCATCACTGCAGGCGGAAATTTTGTACTCATTATCAATAGCTTGGCTGGGCGAGGTAGCTAACAACTGTAATCCCAGTACTTTGGGAGGATGAGGTGGACAGATCACCTGAGATTGGGAGTTAGAGACCAGCCTGACCAACATGGTGAAACCCCATCTCTACTAAAAATACAAGATGAGTCAGGTGTGGTGGTGCATGCCTGCAATCTCAGCTACTTGGGAGGCTGAAGCAGGAGAATCACCTGAACCCAGGAAGAGGAGTTTGCAGTGAGCCGAGATCATGTCATTGCACACCAGCCCGGGCAGCAAGAACGAAATTCCAAAAGAAAAAGAAACAATAACTCCCCATTCCTTTTTCTCTGCAGCCTCGGGTAAGTAATCATCTTCTAATTCACTTCTGTCTGTGTTAATTTGCTTATTCTAGACGTTTTGCATAAGTAGAATCACATATTTGCCTTTCTGTGTCTGACTTGTCACTTAACTTTCAAGTGTTGTTGCTGTTGCAGCATTTAACATTTTATTTTTAATGAATAACAAACATGAACATATTTATATGAATAGTATGTACTGATATATGAATATATGTAAAAAATATACAGATATATTTTGTTTATCCATTTTGTTGATGTACCTGGGTTGTTTCTCCCTTTTAGCTATTGTGAATAATGCTGCAATGAACACTGATGAAAACATATTGGCTGGAATCTCCACTGTTATAGGCTAAAGCGTTCCCTCCAAAAATTCATGTTAAAATTCTAACCCCCAGGTAAATTAGAATGTGATTGTGTTTGAAGAGAGGGTCTTTAAAGAGGTAGTTAAAGTTAAATTGAGTAATTGGGTGGACCCCCATTATGGCCACTGTCCTTAACAACTAAGAAGATTAGGACACAGATACACATGGAGAGAAAGCTGCATGAAGACTTTGGAAAGAAGGTAGGGCCATCTGCAAGCCAAGGAGAGAGACCTCAGAAGTTAATCCCGAAGACACTTTGATTTCAACTTCTAGCCTCCAGATTTGTGAAAAACTAGATTTCTGTTGTTTAAGTCATGCAGTATGTGGTACTTGGTTATGGCAGCTTTAGCTAACTAATATACCTACTTTCAATTTCTTTGACTAGATATCTAAAAGTGGAATTTTGGGGTCATATGATAATTCTATGTTTAGATTTTTGAGGAGTTATTCATTGTTGTTACCAATGTTTGACTGTTTACCACGTGTCAGACTTTGAGCTTTGTATTTGGAAAGTAAAATAAATATCACAGAATACTTTTTTTTTGAGTGTTCATTCTCCAAGAGCTGAGCGAATAATCAAACAAAAAAACTTAGTGCTTTGATAGACATTTTCAAAATATACCAAAGTTTAATTTATTATACCCTTGATGATATTGAATGATTTTACTATTTTATGTCTTAATGGATAAAAATGGCAATATGCCCTTAAATTAGTATATTTGGGAAATATACTATTAAAAAATAGTCATAAATATCCACTCCTTCTGGGCATACTTCTATAATGTGAAAGCGTATGTCTTTCCATCAGGGAAGTGAATCTCTTTCTCTATCCCTTAAATATGCCTTGATTGTGTTATTTTCTTTGGCCAATGAAATATTAGACAACATGATACAAGTAGCCTGGAAAACTGCTTATACATTGAGGAGCACTCTTTCAGTGTCCTTGAATCACTAAGGCCATCATATAAAAAGATGTAACCTACTGGAGGATTAGAGGCCATCTGGAGAAAAGAGAGGAACAAATCCAGCCCTGCATATACCTAGCCAATGGCTAGATACATGTAGAAGGTCATACAGAATCATCCAGCCACAGCCAGGCTCTTAGCTCACAACCACAGAAGCATAAAGGAGCTCTCCGAGGTCACCCAAACCAACCCATATCAGAACTGTTCAGCTGATCTGCAGAATCATGAGTTAAATAAAAGACTTATTTTAAGTTCTTAACATCTCAGGAAGTAGAAGAAAACATTTTGATTACCAGATATTTGTCAGCATTTTATATTGTTTTATACTTTTATCATTGTTAATTGCTATTGTACCATTGTTCATTAATGTCTTAATTTGTTCTAATAAATACATGGCATGAGCATTTTCGTCAACATTCGTTTTCTAGCCTCTCGTTCCTATTGCCTAGCAAATAGTACATTTAAACTAAATGCTTGTTATATGAGTAAAAGAGCTCATTACAGTCAATCGATTTTAACACGTTGCTATACATAATTTGATTTGAAATAATTTTCCAATCATTTGCCTCATTTCATTCTTTTTTAAACTTTTATTTTAAGATTGGGGTACACATGTAAGATATACAGGTTTGTTACATAAGTAAATATGCATTATGGGGTTTGATTGTACAAATTATTTCATCACCAAGGTAGTAAGCCTAGTATCCATTAGTTATGTTTCCTGCCTCTCTCCCTCCTCCCACCCTCCATCCTCTAATAGGCCCCAGTATGTATTGTTCCTCTCCATGTGTCTGTGTTCTCATCATTTAGCTCACACTTAAAAGTGAGAACATGCAGTATTTGCTTTTCTGATCCTGCTTTAGAGTGCTTAAAATAATGACCTACAACTTTATTTGTGTCCTTGCAAAGGAAATTATCTCATTTTTTTTGTAGTTACCTAGTATTCCTTGGTGTATATGTATCACATTTTCTTTATTTAGTCTATCACTGATGGGCATTAGGATTGATTCCACATATTTGCTATTGTGAATAGTGCTGCAAGAAACATATTCATGCATGTATCTTTACAGTACGACAATTTATAATGCTTTAGGCATATACCTATTAATGGAATTGCTGGGTCAAATGGTAGTTCTGTCTTTAGGTCTTTGGGCAGGGTGCAGTGGCTCATGCCTATAATCCAAACACTTATGGAGGCCAAAGAAGGTGGATCACCTAACGTCAGGAGTTCAAGACCAGACTGGTAAACATGGTGAAACATTGTATCTATTAAATATACAAAAATTAGCCAGGTGTGGTGTCAGGTGCCTGTAATCACAGTTATTGGGGAGGCTGAGGCAGGAAAATCACTTGAAGCCAGGAGGCAAAAAATAACAATAACAGCTGAGATTGCACCATTCAGATCCAGCCTGGGCAACAAGAGTGAAACGTCATCTCAAATTAAAAAAAAAAAAAAATGAAATAATGGCATTTGCAGCAACGTGAATGGGGTTGGAGATTATTATTCTAAATGAAGTAACTAGGGAGTGGAAAATCAAACACTTTATGTTCTCACATATAAAAAAAAGTAATAAAGGGTATATCACCACTGATTCCATAGAAATACAAACTACCATCAGAAATTACTACAAACAACTCTATGCACATAAACCAGTAAACCTGGAAGAAATTGATAAATTCCTGGACACTTCCACCCTACCAGGCAGAAACCAGGAAGAAGCTGAAACCCTGAATAGACAATAACAAGGGCTGAAGTTGAGGCAGCAATTAATAGACTACCAACCAAAAGAAATCCAAGTCCAGATGAGTTCACTGCCAAATTCTACCAGATGTACAAAGAGGAGCTTTTATCACTCCTTCTGAAACTATTCCAAACCAATCCAAACAGAGGGAATCCTTTCCAAATCATTTTATGAAACCAACATCATCCTGATACCAAAACCTGGCTAAGACTCAAAAACAACAAAAGCAAAACAACTTCAGGCCAATATCCATGATGAACATAGATGCAAATATCTTCAATAAAATACAGGCAAACCAATTGCAACAGCACATCAAAAAGCTTATATATCATGGTCACGTAGAATTCATCCCTGAGATGCAAGGCTGGTTCAAAACACATGAGTCTATAAATGTAATGCACCACATAAACAGAACCAAAGACAAAAACCACATGACTATCTCAATAGATGCAGAGAAGGCCTTCAACAAAATTCAACAGCCATTTATGCTAAAAACTCTCAATAAAGTAGGTATAAATGGAATGTGTCTCAAAATAATGAAAGCTATTTATGAACAAACCCACAGCCAATATCATACAGAATGGGCAAAAAGTGGAAGCATTCCCTTTGAAATCAGGTACTAGACAAGGATGCCCCCTTACACCACTCCTATTTAATATAGTATTGGAAGTTTTGGCCAGAAGAATCAGGAAAGAAAAAGAAATAAAGGTCATTGAATTAGGAAAGGAGGAAGTCAGATTGTCTCTATTTGCAGACTACATGATTGTATATTTAAAAGACCCTATTGTCTCAGTCCAAAATCTCCTTAAACTGATAAGCAACTTCAGCAAAGTCTCAGAATACAAAATCAATGGGCAGAAATCACAAGCATTCCTATACACCAGTAACAGACTAACAGAGAGCCAAACCAAGAGCAAACTCCCATTCACAATTGCTACAAAGAGAATAAAATACCTAGGAATACAACTAACAAAGGATGTGAAGGATCTCTTCAAGGAGAACTACAAATCACTGCTCAACGAAATAAGGGAGGACACAAACAGATGGAAAAACATTAAATACTCATGGTTAGGAAGAACCATTATTGGGAAAAAGGCCATACTATCCAAAGTAATTTATAGATTTAATGTTATACCCATCAAGCTACCAATGACCTTCTTCACAGAACTGGAAAAAACACCTTAAACTTCATATGGAATCAGAAGTGAGCCCACATAGCCAAGACAATCCTAAGCAAAATGAACAAAGTTGGAGACATCATGCCACCTGACTTCAAACTATACTACAAGGCTACAGTAGTCAAAACAGCATGGTACTGGTACCAAAACAGATATAGACCAATGGAACAGAACAGAGCCCTCAGAGGCAACACCACACATCTACAACCATCTGATCTTTGACAAATCTCACAAAAACAAGCAATGGGGAAAGGATTCCATATTTAATAAATGGTGTTGGTAAAACTGGCTAGCCATGTGCAGAAAACAGAAACTGGACCCCTTCCTAACACCTTACACTAAAACTAACTCCAGATAGATTAATGCCTTAAACATAAGACTTAACACCATGAAAAACCTAGAAGAAAACCTAGACAAAACTATTCAGGACATAGGCATAGGCAAGGATTTCATGACTAAAAAACCAAAAGCATTGGCAACAAAAACCAAAATAGACAAATGGGATCTAATTAAGCACAAGAGCCTCTGTACAGTGAAGGAAACAATCACTAGAGTGAACTGGCAACCAATTGAAGGGGGAAAAAATATTGAAATCTACCCATCTGACAAAGGGCTACTATTCAAAATCTACAAAGAACTAAATCAGATTTACAAGAAAAAAAAAAAACTCATTCAAAAGTGAGTGAAGGAAATGAACAGACACTTTTAAAAGAAAACATATATGAGGCCAACAAACATATGAAAAATAGCTCATCATTACTGGTCATTAGAAAAATGCAAATCAAAACCACATTGAGATACCATCTCATGTGGGTTAGAATGGTGATCATTAAAAAATCTGGAAACAATAGATGGTGGAGAGGTTGTGGACAATAGGGAACACTTTTACTCTGTTGGTGGGAATGTAAATTAGTTCAACCACTGTGGAAGACAGTGTGGCAATTTCTCAGGATCTAGAAATAGAAATTCCATTTGACCCAGCAATCTCATTACTGGGTATATAATCAAAGGATTATAAATCCATGTATTATAAAGACACATGACACGTATGTTCATTGTGGCACTGTTTACAATAGCAAAAAACTGGATCCAACCCAACTGCCATTGATGACATACTGGAAAAAGAAAATGTGGCACATATACAGCATGGAATACTATGCAGCCATTAAAAACAATGAGTTCATGTCCTTTGTTGGGATATGAATTATTCTGTAAACCATCATTCTCAGCAAATTGACACAAGAAAAGAAAATTTAACACTGCATGTTCTCACTCATAGGTGGGTGTTGAACATGAGACCACATGGACATATGGAGGGGAGCATTACACACTGGGGTCTGTTGGGGGTGGCTAGGGAGGAACAGTAGGGGGTGGTGAGGTTGGGGAGGAATAACATGGAGAGAAATGCCAGATATAGGTGATGGGGGGATGGTGGTAGCAAACCACCTTGCCATGTATGTACCTATGCAACAATCCTGCATGATCTGCATATGTACCCTAGAACCTAGAGCACTATATATATATATATATATTTTATATATAGCTCCAACTTATTTTATATATATTATATAAAATATTTATATAAATATTTATAATATATGTAAAATAAGTGGGAGCTAAGCTATGAGGACACAGAATATATATATATATATATGATATATATAATAAGTGGGAGCTAAGCTATGAGGACACAGAAGCCTAGAAATGATATAGTGGACTTTGGGGACTTGAAGGGAAGGGAGGAAGGAGGTAAAGGATAAAAGTGTCCACATTGTGTACAATGTACATTGTTTGGGTGATGGATCCATCATAATCTCAGAAACCACAACTAAAGAACTTATCATGTGACCAAAAACCACCTCTTCCCCAAAAACTATAAAAATTTAATAAATAAAACAAGATAAAGAGAATTTAACCCCTTTCTATCGCAGCTTGATCAAATGAATACTGTAAGATATCAGTAGGAAAATGGAAGAGTTAAAAAACAAATAAATGTTTAACATTTATAACCAATTAACAAAATGTATATATTTTTCAATTGATAAATGTTACCAAACATTTAACAGGATAGAATATATGATGTCATACATCCTTTAAATACATTTGAACTTTTTAAGTCATAGAAAGTACATTCTTTTATCATAAGCATATTCAGTTAGAAATCATTACAAATAAGATGCTTAGAAAACACAAGCTATTTGAAAAATAAACCATACACTTCTGTACATTATGTAAGTAATATTATTTTTTAAATTCCTTATATAGGTATGTGTGGTTTTCCTTTTTTGGTTAGTAGACTTACCATATGTCAAACAAATATATTAATCTTCCACAGAAAACAAATTTTCCTTGTATTTTTCTCCTTGTTTGATACAGCACAAATTTTCCTCGTTTGGTAAAGCACATCTGTCCCTAATTTCTACTTTTGTACTTGCTGTTGCCATTCTTCTTCTTTCTTTAATTTCAGTGTAATCTGTTTTTGTAGCTTATTGTGGATGTTTAGATGATTGATTTTGCATTATCTTTTTAGGATCAATATACAAAAACATAAATATTTTTAAATACTACACTGTTTACATCCCACAAATTATGATACATTGTAGTGTGATTATTATTTAGTGTGAAAGTTTTTCCAACTTTCCTGTGAATTTTTTTTTTTATTCAAATACAGTTTTAAGAGAATGTCTTGAAGAAACACAATGTCCTCATTTTTTAAGAAAAAAGGCAATGATAAAGCAATTATAGTATAATGTTACAGTTGGGGACTTGATGTATAGTAATTATTGGTATTATTAACTCAACTTTTCTGTAAGTCTGAAATTATGCCAAAATAAAATTTTTAAGTTAAATAAAGCTTTTATTCTGTTACAAAATAAAAAAAAAAAAAAACATTTACATCGGGAATTCAAGGATAATATGACTTTAAAGACTTACGTAAGCATATCAAGATATTAGAATATTAAGAAAGAAGGATTATACAATTACCTCCTTAGTGTTTTTAAAAATACACTAAAAAATAAATATTTACTCCCCAAATTTTAATAATAATTTTTACAAACCATAAGTTTGAAAGTTCTTGTTTGGTAGAGCACATCTGTGAAATACATGATGTATATTAGATTTCAAGCAAAACACTAGAAAGATATATTTTATTTTTGAAATTAGATTAGGATTTCTGTTATAACTATTTTTAATTGAAAAATTTGAGATAATTTTTAACAAAATAAGAGCAATAAAACTAGAAAATACATAGAAGAATGACTATCAAGCAGAAAGAATCAACATTCTTATGTATTTCAAAAGTCATAATGTTATGTTTAAGATAAACACTGCTAATTATAAGATCAGCATAAAACAAATAACATCTTTCTTATACATTATCAAATGAAAAATAAAAATTAAGGAATATATTTTACAGTAGGAAATTTATGTCTACATACAAATTACCTAAGAATAAATTAGCAATAAATACATTGGAATATAATCAATTAAAATTTACTGAACGATGTAAAAAATAAATTTATAGAATTACTTTTAATGCATGGTAAAACTCAAATTTTTTTTAATTGTATTTGGGCTCAGGGGTACATGTGCACCTCTTGATCCTGCAGGATTGTTGCATAGGTACTTACATGCCACAGTGGTTTGCTGTCTCCATCCCACCACCAGGTTGCCTATATCAGGCATTTCTCCTGGTGTTATCCTTCTCTCTCCTCCCTGCCCACTTCACTTTGCCCCTACCCTACCCTCCACCCCACCACCTAGCCCTGTGAGTATTATTCCCTTTAATATGCCCAAGTATTCTCAATGTTCATCACCTATGAGTAAAATCATGTGGTGTTTGGTTTCTTGTTCTTGTGTCAGCTTGCTGAGAATTATGGTTTATAGGTCATCCATGTCTCTACAAAGGACACGAACTCATCCTTTTTTATGGTTGCATAGTATTCCATGGGGTATATTTGTCACATTTCTCTTGTCCAATCATTGATGGGCATTTGGGTTGGTTCCAGGTCTTTGCTGTCTTAAACAGCACCGCAATGAACATACATGTGCATGTGTCTTTATGATAGAGCAATTTATAATCGTTTTTCTGATCTTCAACCAGACAAAAGAAGCAATGGGGAAAGGATTACCTGTTTAATAAATTGTGTTGGGAAAACTGGCAAGCCATATGCAGGAAACTGAAACTGGGCACCTTCCTTACACCTTATACAAAAATTAACTCCAGATGGATTAAAATTTAAACATAACTAATACCATGAAATCACTAGAAGAAAACCTAGGTAAAACCATTCAGGACATAGGCATAGGCAAGGACTTCATGACTAAAACACCAAAAGCAATGGCAACAAAAGCCAAAATAAACAAATGGGACCTAATTAAACTTAAGAGCTTCTACACATCAAAAGAAACAATCATTAGAGTAAAACGGCAACCAAGAGAATGGGAAAAACTTCGAAATCTACACATCAGACAAAGGGCTAATATCCAGAATCTACAAAGAACTAAAGCAGATTTACAGGAAAAAAACAAACAAACCCATTAAAAAATGGGTGAAGGATATGAACAGACACTTTTCAAAAGAAGGCAAATATGTGGCCAACAAACATAAAAAAAATGCTCATAATTATTGGTCATTAGAGAAATGCAAATCAAAACCACATTGTAATACTATCTCATGCCATTTAAAATGGCAATCATTAAAAAATCTGGAGACAACAGATACTGGAGAGGATGTGGGGAAAAAGGAACACTTTTACACTGTTGGTGGGAGTGTAAATTAGTTCAACTATTGTGGAAGACAGTGTGGCAATTCCTCAAGGACCTAGAAATAGAAACTCCATTTGACCTAGCAATCCCATTACTTGGTATATACCCAAAGGATTATAAAACTCAATATTTAAAGGCTCTGTTGCCAGGCTGGAGTGTAGTGGCTCGATCTTGGCTCACTTCAACCTCGACCTCCCAGGTTCAAGACATTCTCCTGTCTCAGCCTCCTGAGTAGCTGGGATTGCAGGCATGCACCATCATGCTCAACAATTTTTTGTATTTTTAGTAGAGACAGGGTTTTACCATGTTGACCAGTATGGTTTCAAACTTCTGTCCTCAGGTGATCCATTTGCCTCGGCCTCCCAAAGTGCTGGGATTACAGGCATGAGCCTTCATGCCTGGCCTTTACTATTAATTCAAAGCAATATCTCACTGTTCCATCTAAGATACTTTTTGAAACCTAATAATATGTTTCTAAAGGTTATATAGAAGACTAGATGTGTGGAAGTGTGAATTAAAAGAAACATCTAAAAAGAGTAAAATGTTTTACCAATTTAAGGATCCCTGTCTACACTTACAAAAATATATTTATCTAAATATATGATAACCATGTTAATTCAAACCAGATAATAATGATGAAATAGAAAAATCAAATAATGAAAGAGGAAGACTAATATATGCATTAAAGTTCAGATTTTGGGGCTGGACATGGTGGCTCATGCCTGTAATCCCAGCACTTTGGGAGGCCGAGGTGGGTGGATCACGAGGTCAAGAAATTGAGACCATCCTGGTCAACATGGTGAAACCCCGTCTCTACTAAAAATACAGAAGATCAGCTGGGCATGGTGGCACGTGCCCGTAATCCCAGCTACTCAGGAGGCTGAGGCAGGAGAATTGCCTTAACCCAGGAGGCGGAGGTTGCGGTGAGCCGAGATCATGCCATTGCACTCCAGCCTGGGTAACAAGAGCAAAACTCCGTCTCAAAAAAAAAAAAAAGTTCAGATTTTGTAACATTTGGTCTTTCAAATCATTTATATTAATCAATATTATTTACAACACACAGATGTAAATGCTATATTATGCTGAATGATTTAAGCATTTGTTTTAGTGCCCTCACTCAAATAATCACAGATCACACACATATATAATATCTATATGATAGTGAGGATCCTACCTCCCTGAGATAATTACTTGTTGATTTAATTACTGCTATTTTCTGTTATTAGATTTGCTGCATTTATGTTTTTAAATGGAATTTGTCTTGTATGCGTGGTGCATACACATGTGAGGCATGCATACACATGTGAGGTGTGCATACACATGTGAGGTGTGCACACACACACACACACATATATATATGCTCTAATATGTGTGCATATGCATACTCAGGTATATTTATTTTTGAGTTTATGCTATCTTTATAAAAGTAATTTTAATTTTTTTTGGTTTTGAACCAATTTATATATTAAAGAAATTATGTATTCTTTCTTTTCCTTTTTGAAATATAAATTCTGGGACCAGGGACATTGTTAGAGAAAATTCTTTGATAAAATTCTCAGTAATTTATTTGTATGACAAATATTTTAGTATTTATTTCTTCTAGTGTCAGTTTCAATGATTTCAGACCACATATGATATGAGATTGACATTTCATTTTTGGTATTGAAAATATCATTCCTGTTCCTTTCTCCTATGTTTTTCATATTCTGCTTAAATCATTGTACTTTTGGTGTAGCTAAATATTTTTTTAAATATTCTCATGTCATAGAAAAAAAGATCCGTTTAGACCTTTTGCATGATTTATATCACAAGATAGAATAAAGATCAAATAAAGACAATTTTAAATGCTATTAAGTTATGATCAAATATTATTTCTCCACACCAAAATACCAAGTGAATGATGTGAAGTGTAAACCAAGCATCTGGTATATTTCATGTTATTGTAATATATTTGTTTCCTTCAGCATAATGTTAGCAAAAATAGTGTGTGCAGTCATCAGATAATTTTCCTGGACATGATTTCCTTCCAGATGTAACTTTATGATCATCCATTTTCTAATTTCCTTTGAAATTTACTCATTTAGTAAGAATTTAGTGAATATATTTTATGTATGCTGCTTTGTACTGAAATTGGTGATTTAAAAGAGGTTAAAATGTGTTCTTTAGTAATACTTTCTGAGAATATTCATTTCACATGTGCATCAAAGACATGCACATAGAAATAATCTGCAACAATTTAAATTTATATACAATATGAAGCATAAAAATGTGTGATATGGAAAATGTGTCAAAAATAACAAACTAGCCCTACAGGAAATAAATTAAAAATGCAATGAGAATCTGTGCTTCAACTGGGCATTAAATAATAAGCATATTTTAACCCAAAGAAGAACAGAGAGAAAATTGGAAATGAGATATTTGAAAATGATAGTTTTTAAAATTCTCTTTTCTGTTTATATTCCAATAAAATTTTAGCATGTTGGTTCAAGATAAATCTAAGGGATTGCAATAGAATATTGTATATGTAGTATAGACCTTAATGGTTTTTTTAATGCAGAAGTTTACTATATGGTTTGAGTCTGTATTTATTCAGAAAAAAAAGCATTACTTTTATATTTACATTCCCTTATGAGTCATTTGGCCGTCTTATGTTGAAATATATGTTGAACAATCACATTATATTAGGCACATGTGTAGAATATTGAAGAAAGCCATAAACAAAAAAATAAAAAGTGCTCTGATTCTCACATAATTTATATTCTAGAAACAAAAGTTACAATTTAATAAATAAGTCAGATAATATGCACTTTATTACAGAAGATATTATCCATGTCAAAGGTTCATCAACAATCACCTGGATGTGACCAAGACATGCCAATATACATATTGTGGAAATATTGTAAGACCTTCAGTGTGAAAAAGAATTGGAATGAATCCTGGACTTAAAGACATATGTAAAAAGTTTTTATAGAATGTTAAGCAGGAGATGATTGTGCTTTGAAATAACAAATTATAGATGGGAATGGAAAGAGTAAACAGACCAGGGAAATATTTGAGAGACACATAGTTTCTGATGTTTTATATATGCTGCAAGGGAACAGGGAAAAGGTATAAATGATTATTTTTCAATTTTTTGGCTTAAAAATCCATTAATAGAGTGTTGACACAGGGGTTATTAGTTAAGACTAACTGCTTTGGTTGCCAGGTAAAGAAACTCTACTTTGTCAGGAAAAGGCAGGAGTCAATAAACTATAGTCCATAGCCAAACTGATCTTGCCAACTGTTTTTGTAAATCAAGCTTAATTGCAACACAGCCATATCCATCATTGGAGCTTAATAGTTGCACCCAAACAGTATGTCCCATAAAACCTAAAATATTTGCAATCTAGCCCTTTACAGAAGATGATTACTCACCTTGGGCTAAAACAGAACAATAAAATTTGTCAGTGTCCATGTCTTTTTAGGAGTTCAGACAGTGTTATCAGGACTTTACGTCTGCATCTTTCAGTTCTGCCACAACATTGGCTCCTGCTTCAGTAGGCTCAGAACGTGTTGCACTGAGACAGTAATATTACCCCGTCACTTTAGAATCCAAAGGGAGTGAACCTTGTTCAAAATTTTTAGCAAAATTCATGGAAGTCATTGTCTGTACTGAGGTCTGGATTTCATGGCATCTATGAAGCCATAGGTGGAATAACGTCATTTGGACTGAGGATTTAGAGTCTGCAAAGGAAATTCATGGTACTATTAACACCCACACCTGACGTTCAGCATAATGGGAGCATAGGAGAAGCATAAGGTTTTCAAAAGAGTAAAAAATACTTAATTTTGATCATAATGAGATAAGATACCGTAACTTTTAAAAAATGAATACTCATGAAGAACATATTATGTGCTAGATGAAGTTTTGGTCCTTGGAGAATTTTATCTATATTGATTCTATTATCACTCACGATGCTGCTGTGAAATAGGTATCTGCATTTTTTCAGAGGAGAAAATTGAGGAAAACTGAAGCTATTCAGAAATAATGGCAACCAACTAATATGATTTATTTGTGAAATACTTTTCTAAATAAATTTATAAAGTAATTATCTTTTCCAGCAATGCATAATTGTTGAGAAGTCACTGTTACAGGTATGAAATGACTAGCTGTGTACAAAAAGACAAAGTTTCTGCCATGCTGAAAATCACCGTATTATGACATAATAGTAAACAGGTAGAAAAAGCTGACTTTGAATACTTAAATACCATCAGCAAAGTATGAAGGAAGGCCTTCATTTTAAATGAATGTTGCATGTTTAGCCCAACTCCCTCTAATCATAATTGATATGTGAATTGATATTGCACTAGATATTCTTGTTTTTGACTGTCAGCATAATATTTAGTGGAAAAGAAATGTGCATACATCTGTATCAGCTGTGAGATACTCCCTCTCTTCATTTAAAGAAAATTAAAATTGAATTGTTTAGTTTCAGAAAAGCAAAATTAAATTTCTTTTGTTTAATAAATGTAAATTATTTACTTATTGGAAGTAGGTAAGGGGAAGATCATGACCACAGTTAATGATTACTGAGTACTTGAAAAATACGAAATACTCCTCACTTAAATCATCTTTAGGTTAACTAGCACTATTATTATTATTATCATCATCATACTGTAGGTTCTGGGGTATATGTGCAGATCATGCAGGATTGTTGCATAGGTACATACATGGCAATGTGGTTTGTTCCCTCTATCTCCCTGTCACCTATATCAGGCATTTCTCTCCATATTATCCCTCCCCAGCCTCCCCAACCCCTGCTATTCTTCCCCTAGCCCATTCCCCAACAGGCCTCAGTGTGTGATGCTCCTCTCTCTGTTTCCAGGTGTTCTCATTGTTCAACACCCGCCTACGAGTAAGAACATGCAGTATTTGATTTTCTGTTCTTGTGTCACTTTGTTAAGAATGATGGTTTCCAGATTTATACATGTCCCTACAAAGGACACAAACTTATCATTTTTAATGGCTGCATAGTATTCCATGGTGTATATTTGCCACATTTTCCTTGTCCATTCTATCATCAATGAGCATTTGGGTTGCTTCCAGATCTTTGCTATTATAAACAGTGCCACAATGAACATATGTGTGCATCTGTCTTTGTACTAGAACAATTTATAATCCTTTGAGTATATGCCCAGTAATAGGATGATGGGTCAAATGGAATTTCCAATTCTAGGTCCTTGAGGAATTGCCACACTGTCTTCCACAATGGTTGAACTAATTTACACTCCCATTAACAGTGTAAAAGTACTCCTATTTCTCCACATCTTCTCCAGCATCTGTCCTTTCCAGATTTTGTAGTTATCACCATTCTAACATGCATGAGGTGGTATCTCAATGTACTTTTGATTTGCATTTCTCTAATGACCAGTGGTAATGAGCATTTTTTGATATGTTTATTGGCCACATAAATGTCTTCTTTTGAAAAGTGTCTATTCATATCCTTTGCCCACTTTTGAATGAGTTTGTTTTCTTGTAAATCTGTTTTAGTTCCTTGTAAAATCTGGTTATTAGCACTTTGTCAGATGAGTATATTGCAAAATTTTTTCCCATTCTGTTGGTTGTCTGTTCACTCTAATGATTGTTTCCTTTGCAGTATAGAAGCTCTGGAGTTAAATTATGTCCCATTTGCCTATTTTGGCTTTGTTGCTGATGATTTTGGTGTTTTTGTCATGAAGTCCTTGCCTATGCCTATGTCCTGAATGGTATATTGTCCAGGTTTTCTTCTAGGGTTTTTATGGTGTTAGGTCTTATGTTTAAGTCTTGAATCCATCTGGACTTGATTTTAGTGTAAGGTGTCAGGAAGCAGTCCAGGTTTTGATTTCTGCACATGGCTAGCCAGTTTTCCTAACACCATTTATTAAACAGGAAATCTTTTACCCATTGCTTGTTTTTGTCAGGTTTGTCAAAGATCAGATCATTGTCGATGTGTGGTGTTGCCTCTGAGGTCTCTATTCTGTTCCATTGCTCTATATCTCTGTTTGGGACCAGTACCATGCTGTTTGGACTACTGTAGCCTTGTGGTATAGTTTTAAGTCAGGTAGCCTCATGTCTCCAGCTTTGTTCTTTTTGCTTAGAATTCTCTTGGCTATGCAGGCTCTCTCTTGGTTCCATATGAAGTTTAAGGTGGTTTTTTTCCAGTTCTGTGAGGAGGATCATAGGCAGCTTGATGGGAATAGCATTGAATCTATAAATTACTTTGGGCAGTATGGCCATTTTTACAATATTGATTCTTCCTAACCATGAGCGTGGAATGTTTTTCCATCTGTTTGTGTACTCTTTTATTTCCTTGAGCAGTATTTTGCAGTTCTCCTTGAAGAGGTCCTTTACACCCTTTGTTAGTTGTATTCATAAGTATTTTATTCTCTTTGTAGCAATTGTGAATCGGAGTTCATTCTTGATTTGGCTCTCTTTAAGTCATTTATTGGTATATAGGAATGCTTGGATTTCTGCCTGTTGACTTTGTATCCTGAGACCTTGCTAAAGTTTCTTTTCAGTTTAAGGAGATTTTGGCTGACACAATGTGGTCTTCTAAATATATAATCATGTCATCTGCAAACAGACAATTTGACTTCCTCCTTTCCTAAATGAATACCTTTTATTTATTTTTCTTCACTGATTGTTTTCTCTAGAACTTCCAATACTATACTGAATAGGAGTGGTGATAGAGGATATCCTTGTGTAGTTCCTGATTTTAAAGGGAATGCTTCCAGTTTTTGCTCATTCAGTATGATATTGGCTGTGGATTTGTCCTAAATAGCTTTTATTATTTTGAGATACATTCTATGGATACCTAATTTATTGAGAGTTTTTAGCATAAATGGCTGTTGAATTTTGTCAGAGGCATTCTCTGCATCTATTGAGATAATCATGTGGTTTATGTCTTGGTTCTGATTATGTGGCGGATTACTTTTATAGACTTGTGTATATTGAACCAGGCTTGCATCCCTGGGATGAAGATTACTTGAACATGATGGATATCTTTTTGATGTGCTGTTGCAGTTGGTTTTCCAGTATTTTATTGAAGATTTTTGCATCTATGATCATTATGGATATTGGCCTGAAGTTTTCTTTTTTTGTTGAGTCTCTGCTGGGTTTTGGTATCTGGATGATGTTGGTCACATAAAATGATTTTGGAAGGATTCCCTCTTTTTGGATTGTTTGGAATAGTTTCAGAAGGAGTGGTACCAACTCCTTTTTGTATGCTTGGTAGAATTCTGCTGTGAACCCATCTGGACCTGGGCTTTTTTTGGTTGGTAAGCAGTTAGTTGCAGTCTCAACTTCAGCCCTTGCTATTGGTCTATTCAAGGTTTCAACTTCTTCCTGGTTTATGCCTGGAAGGGTGCAAGTGTCCAGGAATTTGTCAATTTCTTCCAGGTTTACTGGTTTGTGTGCATAGAGTTGTTAGTAGTAATCTCTGATTTTAGTTTGTATTTCTGTCAATATCAGTGGTGATATCCCCTTTATAATTTTTTATTGCATCTATTTGATTCTTCTGTCTTTTCTTTTTTAATTAATCTGGCTAGCTGTGTATTTTGTTGATCTTTTCAAAAAACTAGCTCCTGGATTTATTAAATTTTGAAGGATTTTTCTCTATCTCCTTCAGTTCTTCTCTGATCTTAGTTATTTTTTTTTTCTTCTGCTAGTGTTTGAGTTTTTTGATCTTGCTACTCTAGCTCTTTTAATTTTGACCATAGGGTGTCAATTTTAGATATTTCCTCTCTTCTCATGTGGGTATTTATTGCTATAAATTTCCCTCTAGATGCTGGTTTAAATGTGTTCCAGTGATTCTGGTACATTGTGTCTTCGTTCTCTTTGGTTTCATAGAACATCTTTATTTCTGCCTTCATTTCATTGTTTATCCAGTCGACATTCAGGAAACAATTGTTCATTTTCCATGAAGTAGGGCGGTTCTACGTTATTTTCTTAATCCTGAGTTCTACTTTGATTGCACTGTGGTCTGAGAGACTGTTTGTTATGATTTTCATTCTTTTGCATTTGCTGAGGAGCAAATTACTTCCCATTATATGGTCAGTTTTAGAGTGGGTGTGATGTGGTGCTGAGAAGAATGTATATTCTGTGGATATGGAGTGGAGAGTTCTGTAGATGTCTATTATTTCCGCTTTGTCTAGATCTGAGTTCAAGTCATGGATATCCTTGTTAATTTTCTGTCTCGTTGATCTGTCTAATATTGAGAGTATAGTGTTAAAGTCCCCCACTATTATTGTGTGGGAGTCTGTCTCTTTGTAGGTCATTAAGAACTTGCTTTATGTATCTGGGTGCTCCTGTCTTGGGTGTGTATATATTTAGGGTCGTTAGCTCTTCTTGTTGCCTTGATTCTTTTACCATTATGTAATGCCCTTGTTTGTCTCTTTTGATCTTTGTTGGTTTAAAGTCCATTTTATCAGAGACTAGGATTGCAACTTCTGCTTTTTTTGCTCCCCATTTGGTTGATAAATCTTCCATCCCTTTATTTTGAACATATTTGTGTTTTTGTACATGAGATGGGTTTTCTAAATACAGCATACAAATGGATTTTGATATTTATCCAGTTGCCAGTCTGTGTTTTTTGACTGAGGTATTTAACCCATTTAAATTTAAGGTTAATATTGTTATGTGTGAATTTGATCCTGCCATTTTTATGCTAGCTGGATGTTTTGCCCATTAGTTGATGCAGTTACTTCATTATGTCCATGGTCTTTTCCATGTGGTGCATTTTTGGAGTGGTTGGTACTGGTTGTGCCTTTCCATATTTAGTGCTTCTTTTAGGAGCTCTTGTAAGGCAGATCAGGTGGTGACTAAATCTCTCAGCAATTGCTTACCTGTAAAGGATTTTATTTATCCTTTACTTATGAAGCTTAGTTTGGCTTGATATGAAATTCTAGGTGAAAGTTCTTTTCTTTAAGGTTGTTAAATATTGGCCCTCATTCTCTTCTGGCTTGTAGAGTTTCTACCAAAAGATCTGCTGTGAGTCTGATGGGCTTCCCTTTGTGGGTAACCTGACCTTTCTCTCTGGCTGCCCTTAGCATTTTTTCCTTCATTCAACCCTGTTGAATATGATGGTTATGTGCCTTGGGGTTGCTCTTCTTAAGGAATATCTTTGTGGTGTTCTCTGTATTTCCTAGATATGAATGGTGGCCTGCCTTGCTAGGTTGGGGAAGTTCTCCTGGATAATATCTTGAAAAGTGTTTCCAGCTTAGATTCATTCTCACTGTCACATTTAGGTACACTTATCAAATGTTGATTAGGTCTTTTGACATAATCCCATAATTCCTGGAGGCTTTGTTCATTTGTTTTCACCCTTTTTTTCTCTAATTTTGCCTTCTCTTTTTATTTCATAGACCTTTCTTCTGCTTGCTCAATTCAGCTATTGAAACTTGTGTATTATTCACAGAGTCCTTGTGCTGTGTTTTTCAGCTCCATCAAGTATTTTATATTCTTCTCTAAGCTGTTTATTCTAGTTAGCATTTCATCTAACTTTTTTTTGAGGTTCTTAGTTTCTTTGCATTGGGTTAGCACATGTTCCTTTAGCTCTAAGAAGTTTGTTATTACCCACCTTCTGAAGCCTGTTTCTGTCAATTCATCAGGCTCATTCTCCATCCAGCTTTGTTCCCTTGCTAGTGAGGAGTTGCGATACCTTGGACGAAGAGAGGTGTTCTGGTTTTTGGTAATTTGCTCCTTGTGGCACTGGTTTCTTCCTATCTTCATGGATTTATCTACTTATGGTCTTTGTAGTTGGTGACTTTTGGATGGGGTCTGAGTAAACGTCCTTTTGGTCAATGTTAAAACTATATCTTTCTGTTTTTTAGTTTTCCTTCTAACAGTCAGGCCCCTCTGTGGCAGGACTACTTGAGGTCCACTCCAGACCCTGCTTGCCTGGGGATCACCTGCAGTGGCTGCAGAACAGCAAGGATTGCTGCCGATTTATTATTCTGTAATCTTCATCCCAGAATGGTACAAGCCAGATGTCAGACTGAGCTCTCCTTTATAAGGTGTCTCTTTGAATATATGTGGGTTGGGAAGCTGCTTGAGCAAACAGTCTGTCCCTTAAAGAAGCTCAAGTGCTGTTCTGGGAACTCAATTGTTCTGTGCAGAACTGCTGGGCAGGTATGTTTAAGTCTGTTGCAGCAGAACTCGTAACTGCCTCTTTTCCCAGCTGCTCTATCCTAGAAATGTCAGGTTTATTTATAAGTTCCTGACATGCTGCTGCTTTTTTTCTGAGTTGCTCTGCCCAAGAAGAAGGTACTCTAGTCACATTCTGCCAACTGAGGTGTTGCTGAGCTGCCATGGGCTCTGCTCAGCTGCTGTGTGAACTTCCCTTGCAGTTTTCTTTTCAAAGGTACAGTTAGAACTGCCTTGATAACTGCCACAATAGTGGTGAATGCCCTTTCTCCCACCAGGATGGACCTTTCTGGGTCCAGCTGCATTTGCTGTGAAACTCTCAATTCAGAGCATTTCAGATTGCTGTTTTTGTGGAGGGTTGAACTCACCAAGCCAGATCACCTGGCTCCCTGTTTCAGCTCCTCCCTTTCAGTTGAATGGGTGGTTTTGTCTCCCAGGTATTCTAGGAGCCAGTTGAAAGGGCCACCCAGATTTGTGTGAGTTTTTGTGCGGAAACCTGTAGCGCTGGCTGAAACAGCAGTACTGGTAACTCGTGGCACTTTTTGGCCTGGGAATCTCCTGGTCTGTGGGCAGAGAAAATTCATTTGAGAATGTGGTGATCACTCACCCTCTGCATTGTTCTTGCTGAGAACTGCCCTCCAGAGCTGTTCCTATTCAGCTATCTTGGATCCTCCCAACTGGCATTATTATTAACTTGTTTTACCAGCATAGAAATTCTTGTGGTCACCTGCCCCTTAAGACAGCATACGCTGTATAGTCAGATATTTACCCAGTGAGATACAGCTAGAGCAGCATGATTCTACTCACTATGCCACGATGTGATCATAGAACTTTACAGTTTTCGTTGGTTCTGCTTGTTCTCTTGTCTCAGCTGTGAAAACATCTGAGACTTCTCAGTTGACTCAGAGAAGTAGAAAGCACTCTCTTCCCTGATATTACCAGTGACAAGAAAGTGACAGAAAACACTGAACACAATTTTAAGAGTAAGACATGTGTGGACTCACTGTTTCCTGAATCACACAGTGCCGAATATAAATTCAGGAAGTGGCTGACTTTGTCCTCCAACTGTGTAAACAAGGAGGTAGACTCCAGGGGGGAATCTGAGATAAGTTTTTAAATATTTTTTTTATTAATAGTTTTTAATCTATTACACCCGGACATGCAGTTTCTGTGGTCATCTTTAACTCTAAACGGATTATGGAGCAAGTTGGTAAATAGTCCATTACCTAGAAAACTGTTATATAGAACAGGTCTCATCTGTGAAATAAAACAAAAATCAACCTCATTAATATCCATGCTTATGGAAAGGAAATTCTCCCTTATGCTTCTCATGGTTATAGAAATCTCAGGAACAAAATAAGCTTTCTCATATATTTCTCATAAGTATTAGCAAATACATTATTTTCTAAATAATGAGAATGTTTTAGATGTTACAATGAAACAAAAATAAGGAGACAATAGTTATATTTCAATAATACATGTATGTGCAAAGTAGTAAAATTATATGTCGATGGGAACACAGTAATTTGGTTCAAAATAGTTAAGAATGTTTATTAATCTAGATTAATACATTGTATATTTTGTTTAGATATAATAAAATTTTTATTTTATAATTATATAAGAAAATAGCTATTTTGCAAATTTATACATGATTTCCTCCAAATCCAAAACAAAATTTAGTTTTATCTATACTGTCACTTTAGATTTTCTTTTTGAAGATAGGTAGTTTAGGTCAGCTTAGTAATATCCAGGATTTACATGTGTAAAATTTAGCCGGATTGTAATATATATTGATACTCTCAAGAAAGTATTAAATAATTGATAAGTTAATGAAAATTAATGATAAAAATAATAATCATGGAGAATATGGATCTTATTGTCCTTGAAATACCAAACAATTGGCACAATCATGGGATTTTTTTTTAGATTAAATGATCTAAATAATTGCTTTAGTCTTCCATTATAGTTTCCTAAACTAGATTCTTAGGACTTTATGATATGTGGTAGTTAAGAATATACAGAATGGAAGAAATAACATCCAGTAAGTTGTTTGATTAACATACTTATCACAGCTCTCACTTATAAGCTAATTTAAGAAATCTTCTTTAGGTATACACGTTCTAAGCTACATCTAACATGGTTTTATTTTCTGACCTCAAACAAGATAAACCTTAATTCTACTGGAGATATTGATGTCAATGTCACTGTCTCATAATCTTGCTAATATTTAGATATTTTTATATATCTATGTATACATACATATATATTTAATAAAATATAGAAATAAACATACCTAGAAATATATCTACCTTTTTAAAAGAGGCTTTAGCTCATGGCAACTTGAGAACAAAGAAAGGATGACTGTAGTATCCATGTTCATAATATACAGGAACCCTTCTTCATTGAAGTAGGATGGGATCCTTCATTTATGGAAGGATGGCATTATACTACATTAAAGGTCATAAATTACAATGACACTGGTGAATGAATTTGTTAGATAAAATAAGTTAAATGGTATTCAATATGGGAGAACTATGTAACACTCAACATTTTATGTTTCCACTAACTTCTACAAAACTTCCTTTTGTGTTTTTCTGAGATTTGACTTCTCCATTTGGGGAGCTGTCATTTTGACAGGGGTTAACACCAAAGATCATCTTTCTGGAGGGCCATTTCACTGGGAAGCTTGAGGACAGCTGTGGTGGGATTTGTTTTATATTAAATGCAGTTTAGAGGAGAATGTGACGTCCCCAGGTATACTGTTAAAGCAGGACATTTCAAAGTAATATCTTGCTTGGTTGCCACTTTGAACTGCTATATCTTTATATTATTGAAGCAGTTTTCTTTCCCTCTGTCATCAAAGGTATTAATTGTAAATGTTTGAGAAGAACTTGTAACAAAGCACCTCTGCTGCTACTATCATTTATTTTGTTTTAGCTTTCAAAACGCAGAGAAATGACTGTAGTTTTATTTTTTACAAAGCAGGACTTTAAAATACTTATTTTTATGCTGTTCCTAAACAAATGTCATAAAGTTGTCTCTATTAAAGATTTTTCTGCTTATTTCAAACGTCAAAAGTTATCCATATGTGCTGAATTCTTTTCACACCGTAGGAAGACTTCAGACTTTCCTTAGAATTATTCCCAATCTATAATTTTGATATATTTATAGCTACAAAGCAGGATGCGGATACAGAATTCTTCTTTCTGAATTGAAAAGATTAAAAATCCATATGGTTTAAGTAGCCCAGACCTTTAGGGTCTAGATATGAAAATATTAATCATTGATGACTAATATATATTTTATATACTTTGAATTTCATTAATTTGTATAATGAAGGGAACTTCATCCTGTTGTATTACATAGGAAATCAATCATCTTATGTAAAAGTGTTTACTTCCCAGCTTTGCAACTACAGCGACTGGAAATGATAAAGTAGTTCCCAGAATTTCAGTGTTAATTACAGTGCAGTACATCATTGGGGCCTTTGTTTTAGAAAAGAAAAACGTTTCGAGATTTGTGTTACATTGCCATCTACTTCAAATGCAGTTTAATTGTATAAAAACATACTATTTTTTTATAATTTTGATTTTGAGTATTTTTCTACTAATCTATGCCGAAGATATTTAATGTTTTCAAAACAAGTTTTTGTAAACAGGTTTTGAAAAAAAGTGAAAAAATGAATTATCCTAATAAATATTTTAAAATTGTTTTGGACCTAGGGTATTGCAACTGTTATTGTGATACTCTCTCGGTTTTCCCCTTTGGAGCCTCCAAGAAGCCCATTTCCCAGTTTATGAGGAAGACCATTTACAGCTTCATCGATGACTCCATTAGGAATTGTTGTCAACCATAGAAAACTATGTCCTATGGTGGGATACCAAAGTTAACTCACATGACTCAATTTGTAACAGTGTTGAAGGTTCACTTCAGCTCCACAGCTCTTTATAGAATCAGCAGAATCCTTCATGGTCACCTTATTGTTTGGCAGCTTCCCCTCTGTCTAATCCTGCATTTTTCACTTATTTACAGGTGTGTATCTCAAGAGCACTTGACAACAAAGCTGCCTGCAATCCTCCACTTCCAGGTCTGTTCCAGGAAACCTGTATGAAACAGTTATGCATAGAGTGATCTTAGGAAGCTGACTCTAACATGAAAATTTAGAGCTAGGTCTTTTGCTGACATAGTGAATATTCATAAGAGCATGTGATAAATTTGTCTACCATAAATATGTCCTTTCAAAAAACCCTCAAAGTTGCCTCATATAATGTCATTTTAAAACTACTGTATAGGAATATTTCACATCACTTATTCAGCTTCTTAATATCTGAATCCAAATTAATCATCCTTTCTGATTTTATTTATAATGGTGTTTGTCAGATTTAATAATTTATATTTTCATTTATTCTAAAGTAGAAAATGCCAGCATAAAAATAAATTATTTAAAACGAATCATGTTGTTGTCCCATTTTACCATTACTCACATGTAGAAGATATTATTATTAACAAAAACAATAGAAGAAACAGAAACTACCATTTATTAACTGATGCTTATTGGAAACTTTAGGAAGATTTTCTTATGTAACTTTCAGCCAAGTTTTGCAAGGACATTTTTGTTACTGAAAAATAATTTTAATTTAACAAATCCTCTTTGGATCTTTGACCTCTTCAAATCTCATTTTGAATTACATCCCCAGTGTTAGAGGTGGGGCCTGGTGGGAGGTGATTAAATTATGGAGGTGGAATTCTTACGAATAGCATAGCATCATCCCCTTGGTGCTATCTTGTGATTGAGTTTTCAGGAGATATGGTTGTTTTAAAGTGTGCAACACCTTCCCCAACTCCCTCTTGCTCTTCCTGCAGCCATGTGAAGGGCTGTTCCCCCTTTTCTGCCACAATAGTAAGTTTCCTGAGGTCTCCCCAAAAGCCAAGCAGATATCATCATGCTGCTTTCTTATAGTTAATGGAATTGTGAGTCAATTAAATCTCTTTTCCTTATAAATTACCTAGTCTTAGGTTTTTCTTTACAGCAGTGATAAAAATCAACTTATTCAGCTAGTAAATGACAAATGCCATAAAAATAGAAAATAGCACAAGAAGATATCCAACCAAGATTAAGGAACTCCAGAATCTAAGGATTTCTCAAAGCATAGGTTCTTAGAATGTAAAGAAACTAAGTCTGGGATATATTTAGAGACTCAATTATATAAGAAATAAAAAATCACATATAGACTATTTAAATTTAGAAGCAGAAGAGGAAAGGAGAAAGATGAAGAAGAGGAGGAGGAGAAAGAAGGACAAGACATTACAGCTTAGCACACTTACTCCAGTCTACAGGGAAAGCTTAGTCATACCCCTTCTTCACTAACCCTAAGCAGAGCTCTAATGTTCATTAGGGGCGTTCTCAAGAACTCAAATCCACAGGGATACAAAGTACGGTGGGATACCAAGCAGTAGAGGTGTGCATATGTGTGTATGTTAGACAAATAGATGAAAAACTTTTATTTTCTTTTGAGAATCATTTTGTTCGGAATCTCTCCCTTTTTCTCTCATTTCTCTCTCTATCTCTTTCTCTTTCTCACTTCCCTTTACAATACTGGTGAAGGAAGTCAAAATGAAATGAGCATTTTTCTTTAAATGGAATCTTTCTTTAGCTTAATAGATCTTTTATTATTATTTGTTGCTTAATTATAAACTGCTCTGTTAAGTTTTATGGCTTAAAACAAAATAATTCATCTTGTTCCTGAAACTGAATTTTGGGCAGGGCCCAGTGTGAAGGCCTCATCTCTGGCTATGTAAATCAGGTCAGCTGAGAAAATTCAACTGGGGCTGGAGGTATACATTTTAAGAAAGCTCACATATGTGGTTTATGGATGGTGTCAGTTAGCAACTTAGCCATAACTGTCATTCAGCAGCCTCATTTCCTCTCCTGAGAACATCTTATGTTCTCCAGGGCGTAGTGCTAAGATCCTAAAAGCAAGTCTACCAAAGTACAGAAAATAGAAGATGCTACTCTTTTAAGACCTGGAACCAGAAACTGGCACAGCATAATTTCTATCCTGTTTCATTTGTCAAAGTAGTAACAGAGACTGCCAATATTTAAGAAGAGAGACATAGACCAAATTTCTTAATATAATGAGGGTCAAAAAAGTATGGCTATTATTAATCCACTAGAGCCATGAAGCAACAAGTTTCTATATTTATTGGAATATATGTGTGTGTGTGTGTGTGTGTGTGTATATATACATACACTGTATGTGTGTATTATTTATACATAACTGGGAAGTGCTGGAATCATCCTGGGTTCATAGTCTTATTGGTGAAAAAATTCTGCCAAATGCAAATGACTGATTTAGACAAGAAGAGAATTTATTGAAGAAAATAGAGAGTAGAGTTATTTAGAGGGACAGTATACTCTGAAAAGATGTGTCAGAACAGGTTGCAGAATGGAGTGAATCAGTAGCCTTCCAAGGGATATGTGTTGTATTTTTACGATGTTGGATTTTTCCTTGAAGTTCCCTCATCTGTCTTAAGTCTGCCTTTTTCTTTTTCTCGTTTTCTCACTCCTGCCTTAAGTCCTTTCCTTTTCCCTGTTCCCACCCCAGGCTTGTGGGACCCTCTCTTACTGCTGGTTGATGCACATGTGCTAGCCAGTGTTGGATACTGATTGTGCCACACATCTTTAAGAATTTCCCCTTAGCCTTCTTCCTCTTTCTTAGCATGTACCTAGCTACATTCTGACATTTTAACTGCACAGTGAATAATTACTGGACATCTTAATGGGCACTCCTTCCTGCATAGGTATTTTCCCTCCTCTCTACTCATATCTAGCATGCATATTTCGGGTTATTTTTGAGGCTGAAGATATTTGAGACCTCACATTTTTCAGGGGCTCCCCACTCCTGCTCATGTCTAACTATCAGCCTACTCAACAACATATATATATTTATATATATATATATATTGTCAGAACATATGCACACTTGGGGAGATAAATGCCTTATACATCTCTGCTTCTTCTTCTCTGTGTCTTAGACTCATTTTATTCTCTCCATCTCTCAGTAATTAACTTGGTGTAAGACTTATAAAGCCAATATTATAAGTCCAGGCTAAAGAGATTAAGTAAACAGTTTTCACCATGTCTAAACCTGGAAATACAAATGTAAGACTTCAAAATTCCACTAAATTTGGAGAGTTCTTTTTTTTTTATTTTTTTATTTTTTATTGGATTATAGGTTTTGGGGTACATGTGCAGAGCATGCAATACAGTTGCATAGGTACACACATGGCAGTGTGTTCTGTTTGCTTTCACCCCTTCACCCACATTTGGCGTTTCTCCCCAGGCTATCCCTCCCCACCTCCCCCTCCCACTGGCCCTCCCCTTTTCCCCCCAGTAGACCCCAGTGTTTAGTACTCCCCTTTCTGTGTCCATGTGTTCTCATTTTTCATCACCCACCTATGAGTGAGAATATGCGGTGTTTCATTTTCTGTTCTTGTGTCAGTTTGCTGAGGATGATGTTCTCCAGATTCATCCATGTCCCTACAAACGACACGAACTCATCATTTCTGATTGCTGCATAATATTCCATGGTGTATATGTGCCACATTTTTCCAATCCAGTCTATTATCAATGGGCATTTGGGTTGATTCCAAGTCTTTGCTATTGTAAACAGTGCTGCAATGAACATTCGTGTACATGTGTCCTTATAGTAGAACGATTTATAGTCTTTTGGATATATACCCAGTAATGGGATTGATTACTGGGTCAAATGGAATTTCTATTTCTAAGGCCTTGAGGAATCGCCACACTGTCTTCCACAATGGTTGAACTAATTTACACTCCCACCAACAGTGTAAAAGTGTTTCTTTTTCTCCACATCCTCTCCAGGAGAGTTCTTAAGTTTAGTATTCCATGTAAAGAAAGGGTTGTGATTGAAAAGCTCTTTCGACAAGAAAATTAAATAAAGTTGGCAGATAAAATTTATTTAAATGGCAGTATATTTTAAACTTTACATTTAATATCCTCATGAAGGATATATTATCTGGGTCACCAAAGGTTTTTTACTTCAAAATGTTATGCACCTGATCCCTTCATCATCTTCCTGGTCTCTGAATGCATCTAAGTTTGCCATCCCTGTCACTGTGCTATAATGTCTAAACACTACTCATACGAGGTACCAGGTTTGTCCTACGTACATAGAACACTTGAAAATTTGTGGCCATAATAGGAGTCAAAAATTCAAACACCCTGAATATTAACATTATAGGTTTATAAGGATATCGCTTAATATTTCAATATATCGGTATTGCAACATCAAAACAATTCATATGTTAGTATCCTTCTAGCTTTGAAGTAGAAAGTTTGGACAATGAGTTCTTCTTTATAAAGAGACATATTATAGGACTGGTATAGTTTCATTTGATAAATATTTTGTTTCTTTTTATAATGTGCTATTCTAAGGAGAGTGTAAATTTGTTTGGAAAAAATAGCATTTCTCAAAACTAAAGTAAATCTGAAAGGGAGAGAGTGTGTATAGTTTCTTCACCTTAGGATTTTCACATTTTCATGAAATCTGAAAAACAGCTTTATGGAATTCATCTATTTTTTAATTACTTTGATGGCAACTAGTGATATGAAAATTATGCCTTTCTTTTATGTGTAGCAAGAAGATGTTATGTGCAGACAGAAATCACAGACAGTTGGATTAAAAACCAAGTGACCTCTGTGCTTTTCAATTTTTTTTAACCTAGCATTAGTTTTTGGAGATTAAAGATACTATATTTATCTCACCTGAAATATCAGATGCCTTTAAATGGATAATAGCTTTTTACCATTAGTTCTAAAAAAATAAATTTGCTAAGCAGACTGTATAAACACTCTAAGGTGTTAAATACAGCATCTACACCAACATAAAGCCACATTAAAAAAACAGAAATCAGATAATTGCATAGCTACATATTCCAGGAACATCCAGCCCTGCATGCAGAACAATAATCTTTTACTTACATGATGTCCTTAAATCGTAGTTGTTACACTGATATCCTTAATTTTAAGAACTAGCTACTAATAATGGTAGTTCTTAAATTGTAATGGCTTCAGAAATCACTGGTATTTGCATCATTCAATGAGGCATTTCTCAAATACATACAAATCACAGCTTTCTCAAATAGATAACAATGAGGTCTTTCTCAAATAGAGGCATTAATCTCTGAGGTAACGGATCATTAAGAAAAAGCTAATTAACCCTTTAATGCTTTTTAGCTCTGTAACACTGAAGTTAAGTCTAACAATGATCACTGCCAGTTCAAACTATCATGAAAACTCAAACTTCTGATTATGACTTTGTAGGACTAAAGTGTTCATTTTATTTTTTTTAAGTATGATGATTTTAGATCTGCCTCTAAATTTAAAAAAAATCTAAGCCTTTTGAGTTGATTGAAGCTAGATTATTGAACTTGTGTCAACTAATTATTGGGAAAAATTACAATGGCTTACATTTTTAAGTGAAGGCACTTTATATTAAAAAGCACTCTAGCAAGTATAATATTCTTCTGTAAGCATTTATGGCCTCAAGATGAACAGCAATGGTGTCTGGAGATACTAGAACATTAGTTCAGGTTTGTCAAAGATTAGATGGGTGAAGATGTGTGATGTTGCCTGTGAGGCCTCTATTCTGTTCCATTGGTCTATATCTCTGTGTTGGTACCAGTAACATGCTGTTTTGATTACCGTAACCTTTTACCTGTAGTATAGTTTGAAGTCCAGTAGTGTGATGCCTCCAGCTTTGTTCTTTTTGCTTAGGGTTGTCTTGGCTATGAAGACTCTCTTTTATTCCAGATGAACTTTAAGGTGTTTTTTTTTTTCCCCCCAGTTCTGTGGGGATGGTCATAGGTAGCTTGATGAAGATAGTGTTGACTCTATAAAATTCTTTGACAGTATATCTATTTTCAAGATATTGATTCTTCCTAACCATGAGCATGAAATGTTTCTCAACCTGTTTGTGTCCTCTCTTATTTCCTTGAGCATTGGTTTGTAGTTCTCCTTGAAGAGGTCTTTAACATCCTTTGTTAGTTGTATTCCTAGGTATTTTATTCTCTTTGTAGCAATTGTGAATGGCAGTTCATTCTTGATTTGGCTCTCTTTAAGTCATTTACTGGTATATAGGAATGCTTGTGATTTCTGCCCATCAATTTTGTACCCTGAGACTTTGCTGAAGTCGCTTCTCAGTTTAAGGAGATTTTGGACTGAGATGATGGGGTCTTCTAAATATACAATCATGCCATCTGCAAATAGAGACAAGTTGACTTCCTCCTTTCCTAACTGAATATCCTTTTTGTATTTTTCTTGCCTGAATGCTCTGGCTAGAACTTCCAATACTATATTGAATAGGAGCGGTGAAAAAGTGCATCCTTCTCTAGAGCCATATTTCAAAGGGAATGCTTCTAGTTTTTGCCCATTCAGTATGATATTGGTTGTGGGTTTGTTGCAAATAGTTTTTATTATTTTGAGATATGTTCAGTCAATACCTAAATTATTGGGAGTGTTTAGCATAAAGCGCTGTTGAATTTTGTTGAAGGCCTTCTCTGCATCTATTGAGAAAATTAAAAAAAAATTAATTCAACACATAAAGATACAAACACAACTTTTTGAATGACAAAATAGAGAATAAGTCTAGAAACAACAAATTTGATAAAATTAGTTTAAAATTTTTTGTCTTTTTTAATAAGTCAGAGTAAGAATTGTAATAATTAATCCACAGTTTTTAACTCTTAAAGCACTTATGTCAACAGCTCCTCGCATTTGCAAGTTTCCTGCTAAATTAAGGAATTTGGGAGTAGAATTAAAGGTATTTAAGCTATCTTACATTTTATTTTTAAATGTAACAAAGGTAGATGATGGCAAAACCTTTTTGTAACCTCTCATTTCTGCCATTGTACTCGAAGATCTCTTCTAGAGCATGTATATAAATTTCAGTAGTGACTCTTCTCATATAACACATTTATTTCACACATTTTCTATAATTATTATTTTTATTAGACTAAGAGCTTAGACAAGAACTATATGACTTTATTTCAATTTTCAGTGCCAAGTACATATTAATTATGTTCTCATTTGTTTAAAAACTAAATTCATAATTCTGCCAGGCTTTTAAAGGCTGAGGTAATCAAAACTCTGAAGTCAAACTGTCTTTGCTTATATCCCATATCTATTAGATATTTGTCTTAGTTTACTTACTTGCAAATTATTAATAGAAATAATAATAACACCAATTTCTTGAGGTTCTGTGAAGATTTTAACTGTTAATACATATATCAATATTAAGAAAAACGTGGGATACCCAGTAAGTCTTCAGTTAAAGTTGGGCAGTGGAACATCCTGGTTATAAAAATGGACCCTGAAATCCAGTGCCTGGGATTAATCCTAGCTTTACCATGTGCTACCTGTGTAATTTTATGCTACTTAATGTCTGTATGACTCACTGGTCAACATGTATCAAATGGAGATAATGATAATGTTCCTACTGCTCAGAAAATTACTTGAACCTATCATTTTAAGGATTAGCTGTATATCTCAAAGGATATCCCAGGAAACGTTTTTGTTATCACAACTGAGGTCATTACCTTCAAACTCCTATATAATTTTCTACCCCATTGCACTGGGCTGAGTCTATGTGAGCTGTGAAGATACCAACTCTATGTAAATAAACTCTATCTTCTTTATCCTTTTCATTTTATTCCTGCTAGGCTTTAAAAGTAGGGCTACTTCTTCCACAGCATGATAGATCCACCAATGTGACTCCAAAAATGAGTAGTAAGATCATGTGTCTTAATGGAAGGCCAAAACTGACTTGTGAGTTTAAAAGGGAGAAGGAGATGGAAACAGACAAAAAAGAAGAAGAGGAAAGGAGGAGGAGAAACAGACAGATAAGAGAGAGGAGAGAAAGCGAGAGAGATAAAGAGAATGACGGAATAAAATCATGTTTAGAATACTATGCAGCCATAAAAAATGCCGAGTTAATGTCCTTTGTAGGGACATGGATGAACCTGAAAACCGTCATTCTCAGCAAACTGACACAAGAACAGAAAATCAAACACCACATGTTCTCACTCACCGCATGTGAACAATGAGAACACAGGGCCACAGGGAGGGGAGCATCACACACTGGGGTCTGTGGGGGGAAATAAAGGGAGGGACAGCAGGGGTTGGGGAGTTGGGCAGGGGTAACAAGGTGAAAAATGCCAGATATAGGTTATGGGGAAGAAGGCAGCAAACCACACTGCCATGTATGTACCTATGCAACAATCTTCCATGCTCTTCACATGTACCCCCAAACCTAAAATACAGTATAATATAAATTTTTTTAAAAGACATTTAGAAACTTTAATATTTAGAGAAGTTTCCTTTCCTCAAATTAACAATCTACCCTCATGCTTTATGACTACTTTATTCTAAGAATTTGCAAATACATTTTGGTTGCTAGGCACTTATTTCCCAAAATCAGTGGAAAAGGATCTCTAATATTATATACTGTTTCTAAAGAGCCATGGATGACATGTGAGGCTCCAGTGCCAATCTGGCCATTCATATTTACTTCAACAGACAAAACCTTGGAAGAGGCAGAATAAGGTCTGTAGATGATGCATGCCCTGAAAAGAAAGTGTCACAAAACTCACGGTTGGGCCCAATGTAATGAAACTACAACTTGTTTTCATCCTGTTTGACATCTGAATCCCTTGCCCAAATACCCTTATTATTATTATTATTTTTATTTTTCTTCATCTTCAAAGCTGTGCTAATCTTGAATGTATTTCTCCAAATACTGTTTCTGGTTTTGACTCCATTAATGTACTGATTGGCTTGGCCATCTACCAATTTTGTATTCTCTTTTTTGACCATGATTTCAACAGAATTAGTCTACTGTTAACTCTGACAATTTAGTATAGTGCCTTTCTTCTAAGTTTATATGTGTTTTCTGTTATGATTTTTCAGTGGGGGATATTATATTGAGATTTTGTGACACTTTTATTCTAGGGGAATACAATTGTAAGCAAGTCAGTCAAATGGTGAGCAAATTAATTCTCTTATCAAGGCATTCCTAAACACACTGGGGAAACACAGACACTTGTCAGTTGTGTAGTGGTTCCACAGTATAACGAGTTACACGGAGCAAAGCAATCTGTGGTGTTAGTGTTGAAAGAGCAATGAAACATATTAAAAAGGTTTTCTTTATTTACCAACCATATATAAGACATTCCTGATTGAACTATAATCTTGAACCTCATCTGAAACTTGAAATTCCATATTATCGCTGAGCATTATGCCTTTTCTAAGCCCTATCACCTGTCTCAGTCTTTACATATTTCTGAATCTTATCCCATTCTCACATCCCACTGTACTTTAAGGCAGTAAGAATAGTCACTGGTACTAAGAAATGAAACTTAAAGCATATGATTGCCTTTATAAGCTGTATTTAAATGTCCATGAACATAATCAGTAGTGTCTTGATGGCCAAATCAAACTGCTAAATAGCTTTTCATAATGAGCTACCAAATTTTGAAGTAACACCTTATCCTTGTTTATGATTAACATGATAGCTGTCCCATTTCTTGAACAAAAGAATTATCTGCCCGGTATTTTTTTCAGTTCATTTTCTTTTTTGTTTTCAAAAAGTTATTCTCATTTACCGTCATGGTGACTACTCAGCTCAGATTTTACAAACCTATTTTCCATCCACTTTATACCTTGCAAATTAAATTAAAAGGTCAATTGAATATGTTTAATCATTTAGACAAAAATTCTGATATATAAATTAAATGAATAGTAGACTAAAATTAATTCTCAGATGGAATTACCTGTGGACAAACCCCTGAATTCTTCAGAACTAGGCTGAGTTCACTCAGTTATTTCAAATAATTTACACACTCATTGTGAGGAAATATCCTGCCTCTGTTTTTTTGCGGGTGACAGAGGAACTAATGATCTTTTCCAAAGTGAATCATTGATGTATAGCATTGCACTGTGCCAATTAAACCCCAGCTGCTTTCTCAGATCCACTTTTTATGCTTATAATTTTTCTTTGTTTCTTGTTTCTTTAGCCGTAAAAGTGAATATTTCCTAATGCCTGTGCCTTTTCTCACTCCCTCTCTTTACCCTTGGAACAATCAAGTCCAGAGAGTAATATATGGAATAGTGTGTTGAATATTAGGGACACTTTTCATTCATCACCTGTAAAATAGATAGTTGAGGGAAATGTCTGACAGCTGACAAAGCTTTTCTTGTCTTCAGTCCCATGGCACAATTCTAATGGTTGCAGTTTTCCCAGATGTATATGGATGCTGACTGTGCTAGTTCACATGCTGTTCTTAGCAAAATGCAATGTGTTCAATCAAGCTGGTAAACCCAGAGTCCATAAATTTATCATGCAAATGTTAGTGGTGAAAAAGCTTTCTCAAATGATGCTTATGCACGGGGAGCCACATTTGGCAACTCTTTACAACTCTACAGTTTATGCAGTAACAACACTGGCCTGAGCAGCACTCTAGCCGAGTTTCTTGTAGATATTAAAAACATTGGCAAAGTTTTATTTACAATGTGTAATTATTAAAAATTCTTAATTTACAAAATTAGCATACATACTGACAGAAGTTTTTCAGACATGATATGTGATGCTACATTGTTAGAAACTATACTAGGATAACACTTAGTGTCTTCTTGTAAAACAGGGCACAATGTGGGATATATGTTGAAATGTTCGAATTCCACTAAACAGTAGCAAGAAAAAGCTCCAATGTAATGATTCAGTTTAGAAACAAACATTTATATAAGATTATTTGCCAAATTCCACATAGGTAAATATCAAATTTGTCGAATAGAGTCTGTTGTATATCTTATCTATATTGCCCTAGAGAAACCAAGACCAACGACCACTAGACTCTCTCATTTGTGTAAAATCAAATAAAGGTAAATGAATATCATACATAGTGAGCATAAGCTGTATCATAGTTATATGTTTTCAATTTCTTCAGAGACATTTTTCAGTTTTTAAATAGGTGAGAATTAGGTAAATCACTGAATTTAATATATTTTATTAATATTTATATATTGCATTTGTTACAAGTCCATAGAAACTAATTTTTTTGAAGTCTTTCCATGTGTCTGGTGCTAGGACATCCAAAATGTTTCTATTTCACTCTTCACTAGAAAGTTCTGATGTAAATAGTTTTATTCCCAATTTTTCTCAATTGTCTTTTCTGACTCTGCCCTCTGTCATTCGCGTTATGTTCATGAAAAGGTCCAATAAGCAATTACCCCTTTCTTATCCTTATGATACAATTTCACTGCTGGTGCTTAACCCTACAGAAATGAAAGTATATGTTCATACAAAACCTGTTATTGAATCTACTGTATTCACAATCACCCCAAACTGGAAAGAACACAAATGTCTTTCCGTAAGTAATAATACATATACTCTCTGGTACATCCAAATAATGAATTCTCCTCAGGGAAAGAGACTAAACTATGAATACATGTTAACGACTTAAATTTGCCTTCAAGGCATTATATTGAGTGAAAGAAACCAGTTTGGTAAGGTTATATATTAAATGAGTCCAATTATATAATAATCTTAAAATCACAGATCCATCAGTACTAAGCAAAGACTAACATTAGGTTTAGGTATTGAGGGCTGATCTAATTTTAGAGGAACAGTGTGAGGAAGGTTTTTGGGGTAAGGGAATTGTTTTGTATTCTCATTATTCAAGTTCATTGCATGAGTCTCTGCATGTGTTACATTTTATAGAAATGTACACCATGTAGTACATTTTAAAATACGGTAATAAAAAACAAGACTTGAAAGACCCAACAAATGTAAGATAAGTTTCACAAAGTCTGGAGATTTTTTTTCCTGGAATAAGAAGAATTCTGTAAAAATTACAGTAATCTTTAAATACTTTAAAGGCTATTTTATGGCTTACTCAAAATTATCCAAGTTACGAATCTTTAACTTATTTAAAACCATTCCTTGTTTATCATAATATCACTTGTCTCGATCTTGGTATGCACACTCCCTTATAATTATCCTTTTCTTTTCAGTCTGCGCAGTAATCTAATTTTGTTCATTTAAAAACCAACCATCTAAACCAACCAGTACAATCAACATTCCATCAATGTTAGATTATTAAAAGGATCCTTATTATTGTTGGCCATTTAGGGATGTCACAAACCAGAGGAAGAGAAGTAGCTGGATTCCTTTCCTGTTCTCCAGAGCTGTAAGTCTGCTTCTAAGTTTATTTAGTGAGTGAGAGCTGCCAAGATCTTTCAGTTTGGAAATTGGTGATACTTAATGCTTGAACACATGGCTCAACATTAACATTTTAAACTTGGCATAAGTTTCAGTCTCAGGGAGAAGCAGCTGCTTTGCTAAGCATTGGGGAAAAAGGATCATTAAAAGTTTAAAATAAGTGGAAAACGCTATTCTGCCTGATCATTAGAATGTTTTATGAAATGTTAGGAGTTGAAGCAAAGCTACCACCACTTCATGAAATTATATGGTGAATGTAATAAGTGTACCAGAAAAGTAAAAACCAATACACACACACATGCACACACACACACACACACACACATTCTGTCATGTATTGCATTAAAACAGAAATGTATATGTAAGCAGAGTAATTCATAACTAGAATTTGATACTGTACCTCAAATTTGAATGTGAAAATTTACTCCTGTGGAGTACTTAAAAGGTGGACTACTTCTTACTATTTGATGTAGTCCCATACACTAGTGATTGTACAATTACATTTAACAATGACCATCTGAGGACATTTATTTGTAAGTATTTATCCAAAAAAGTCCTTCTCATGTAGCAAGCAATAAATGGAGAAATAATCATTTCTCAGTAAAATAAGAATGATGTAAATTGTTGAGGTGCTCTCTCACATTCTCTCCTCCTTTTGTTGTGTCTTTTTGCCTGTATTTTATAATTCTTACTTCAATATACAAGGACGTGGAAACTTCAGTCCTACAATAATGGTACAAATAGGAAAAAAGAAGAGATTAAAAAGTGAAAATAAGTAGAGGCACCTCAAGGGCAAGAAATAACAATGATTGTGTATACATGTTTCTTGTACTCTCAAACCTGATAAATTGGTTTCACTAGCTTCTACAATTCAGGCATAATTTTTATATGTACCTTATAGATATTAATTTAGATGTAATTTTTTTGCTTGGATTTTACCTCTAATAAGAAATTCTATGTTAGACAGAAATAAGCTAGATTTTTATCACTGAGTGAGTTCATTTTCTATTTTGGTCTTGAACATCTTACTCCATAGCCAGCTTCATTTCATTTACATTCTTTTCAGAATTTCAAGCATATTCAGACTCTTAAAACTTAAAGACAGAAAAACGTCAATTCCTTCACAGAAATCAGTGCAAATTCACTCATCCTTAGAAAGTGTATGTAACCTGTCAATGTATTATCCAAAGTTTAATCAACTGGCACATTTTAAAATACCATATTATCTTAAAATGAATACATAACATTTCGATTTGAAATACCATTCAAAATGCATTACTATGTTTTACTTTTGTAAGTTCATTGTAGCAAATGATAAAAAGATAGAGTCCGCATATTAGATGAACAGTTAATATCCTTCAATCTTATGCAACAATTAGTTTTGAACATTTGTCACAGTCATAGACATTCACCTTTTGAGGAAGATTCTTGCTTATATTCAGGTCAAATGAAGCATCCTGAGGCTAAAATAAAACATAGACTGGCAAAAATTAGATATCCTCCCATACAAATTCTTTTGAAAAGATAATTTTAAATATATGTATATTTTGGATCAAGACAGTTACAATAAAACAATTGCAATGTTTTAGTTTTATCATTTAGGTTCTACTTTTCCTTCAGGAATAAAAAATGTTTTCAGTGCACATATTCTTATGTTTTCACTCTGTTGTGTTTGGAAAAATAAGTCAATTAAAGAGTAACTCTTCCTTTTACTATCCTTTGTATGTAATAGAAGCAGTAATTTAGTAAAGCTGCCTTGGAGAACTAATAGAATCTCATCCTATGTCTCCTCTGATCTATATCTTTTTAGAATTATACTTTAAGGAAGTAACAACATCCAGATAACATTCAAAAATGATCAAGTTGCTAGCATTTTAATTTAAAGAAAGTTACTCTTCCATTTTCCCTTGCATATATTCAGTTTAACACAACACATTGAGAGGCTGTTATGTGTGCAATATTTTACATAGATAATTCCTCTTACTTCCTAATGAGGTATTACTTCCTAATACCTCTCTTACTCTCCACTCAATATTAGTGAACATACTGATCAGTGAAGCTTTACTTTATCTACTGAAAAACAACTGGAATGCTAAGCAAGTTTTATAATCAGAATTTTGAGTTTCAGTTTAATCTGCATTGCCAACCTGCTCCAATTAAGATAATTCTTTTATGATTTATTATTGGCTTAAGTGTGTAAAAAGGGCTATTCAGTTTTTTAAATATTTAAACAATACACACCAAAAAGATCACAATCTATAGAGCTTTAATGGTTTCCAGTGTTTTTTGCTGTAACTGTTTATAATTAGCAAGTACATAAAAATGGGTTAATTTCACAAGGTAACATCCTACGGCACTATTAGACTGAGCAGGGTTCATTTAGTAGTGAATTTGCAAAAGGAGATTTCGAATAATAGGCTAGGGTCCACAGACTGATATAATGAGAATGGCACCCAAGAAAAATCCAGTTATCTCAAAATGATCTCATGGGAACATTGGAACAACTTAATCCAGTAGAACTTTTGACTTTTAGATGGCAAATAAATCATAATATCAAATTTTATAAATATTGCTGTTAATATTGTGACTCTCCAAGTCATTTTCTTAAGATGCTTCATATCAACTTTATGGAATAAAAAATTTTGTTCTAATTTTACAGACAAATTGAAGTGGCATTAATTTCTCAAAACAAGAATTTACACTTCAATAGCTAATAATGTTTTCAACATTTCAAGACTTCCACTAGTACAGATGCTATGCCACAAAATCCTGACATTGGGTTGGGCACTGAGTCTCATTCCTATAATCCCAGCACTTTGGAAGGCCAAGATGTGTGGATCACTTGAGATCAGTAGCTTGAGATGAGCCTGGCAAACATAGTGAAACCCTGTCTCTACTAAAAGAAATACAAAAAATTATCTGGGGTGGCAGGGACCTATATATGGCAGGCATCCACCTTCTTGGGAGGCCAAGGCAGGAGAATCCCTTGAACTCAGAAGACAGGTTGCAGTGAGCCAAGATTGTGCCATTGTACCAGCCTGGGTGATAAATAGAAGAAAGTATTACATAAAGCCGTACTGTTGTAAGTCTAGATGTCTGTATGTGCTCATTACAATTAAAAGATTAAAGACTTTACATTCTGATAAGTATTTTTTATGTTTTCTGTTATGGTATATTATGAATGAAAGTCATATAGTTTACTGATTGTTTTTTATAAAATATTCTCTGGATTTGGCTTTCTTACTAACTGCTTTGTAGTTTAACCTAATCATCATGTTTCATTGTCTTTCTCTTCCTATAATTCTGGGATACATAGAACCCTTTGACCATGTGGATCTCAAAAATATTTTTAGCCTTCAGTTTATATGTACACAAATTATTATTTTAATAGTAATATATCCATTGGTATTATGAGATGTTTTCCATTTAAATAATTTTTGAAAATTAATAAAAATAATGTAATATTTGTAACAAAATTGGCATGGATTAATATGATCAAAAACTATATTAGGATTTCAAATTTAATATTTGAGCCAGCATGTAAAATAAATTGTTTTATTATATAAAACAATTAAGTTATCGTCATGGATATTTATGTGTGAAATTAAATATTTCATACATTCATTAATTTTATAATTTTAGAAACAAGCCAGTCTGAGGTGCACTAATCAACTTTCCATTTGTATGAAAGCTAATACTTTAATGGGAAGTAATAATTTTCCCTGCCTAATGAGTCATCATGCATGCCCTGCTTATTGAACACTTAAAATAGTCTTCTTATTTTTATAATCAATAATATTTGAGTCTTTCTGTCAGCATAAAAATTTTGATCTTTTGAATTAGGTGTTTAAGTCCTCTTTATTTTGACTATGTTATTAAACATGAACATAATTTGCCCTTTGAGAGGCCAGCCATCTTCTTACTAATTCACGTTCTTCTGAAAGTGCCCTTGTTTGTTATTTATTAATTCTCATTACAAGCCTGCCAGAGTCATAGGAATAGGACCAACTTCTTGAGACAGAAGTGTAACATGACTTTCTTTTAATGACATTTATATATAGATGCAATAAAACAAAATCTAGTTTCTCCAAATATTAAGCATAGCACATGCATATTCTTGTTTTCCTACTGCTAAATTTCATATTTTTTATAAGTGAGAGGTGAATTCACTGTGATTTTACATGAGAAATTGTGAGAGCAGCAACTGTAGTAGCAAATTTTTTAAAACTTGTACCATCTTCCATTATTCAATCATTTTATAGGAAATATGAAAGAAATTCATTCTCCAGTAAGACCAAAACAAGATTATTTATTCCCTAGGGAAAGTATTAATCAAATTAAATGCATTGCAAAATGTAATTAATATAAGCATATGATCTAAAACTATATTGCTCTTTCAATTGACCAATTTTCAACTGCATACTAAGGGATCTGAGTGTTTTATACAATCAATGAAGTTTTGATATGATTATTTCACCCCCAGTTGACATTAATTGCACTATCATTACCTTTTCCTGAGATAAAACACTAAGTAGAAAGCAAAAGAGAAACAAGCCATTTCTTTTCATGAATATTCATGTTTTTAAAAGTAGAAATGGTATTTCCAGTATACTTGGCAGTTGAATTAACATTTTGAGTTGAGAGTGAAGTGCAGCTAAATGGATGGGGGGGAAGAGAAAGTGGCCCGTATCTACAGACACATTTATTTTTCCAGAAGTTGCAGCAAATAACCATTTACAGCCTCAGTGTTGTCTCCATATGGATATAATGGTAAAACAAATTCGATTTTTTACCACCTTAGTTCTTAAAGTCTGGATCACTAAATGAATTTGCTGCACTGTGATCAATCATTAAGATTATTATCAAAGAAGTGATGCTTTAATACACAAGAGAGTTCATAATAATCCCAATTAAAACAAACAACTATCAACTTGGGAAAAACATTCCTTTGTAGCTAATATGATAAAACTGCATCACACAGACTTATTAGTAGCTCTTAATTGATAATAAATACTTGTTTATTACAGATGTAAGGCTTCAGATTAAGCACAATTTTTGAAATTAATTGATTCTGTAACATTGAAAAATAATCTATCTATTGAACATAACAATGTTAAATATTTTGATAATATAAGCCCTTTCCTGCATTTCAATAACTCCATTGAATCCAGGAAATATTAGTTCACCATTAATTATCTTCACCTTATATGTCTATATCTTTACACAGTTATCTGTGTTATTAGAAGAAACAATTTTGAATTTTGAATTTTCCACAAGAAAAATGTTTACTCACTTTTCTTAACTCCTCCATAAACTTCCACTATACTCCTTTTCAGCATGATGTTAGGTTCCCCACAAACCATATTCATCAACAGATCAATGCTGACTGAGACCTCTTTTAGAAGAAATTTATGATGTCCAACTCTCAACTCCATAGCTCTAATCGACTAAATTAGTGTGCAGGAGTTTGAGGAGGAAAGGTGATAATACCAGCTTTTACATATTCAAACTCATGGTTTAATTTCTACAGTTCTTGGCATATGTTAGTTACTTAAAAGAGAAATTTCCACCAATTTGTCCTTGTCTCTCCTGCTCCAGCATTCTCATTTAAGCTCCCTGAGTACTTACTTATTCTCCATATTGGAACTCTTACCGCCTAAGCCCTTACCACAATTTCAGATTTGCTTCAACACATAATTAGCCTTTTAAAAAATAGTTTAAATATTTAGAATGCATTTATCACTAAATGATGAACAAAGAAAAGGTTATTTCTACTGTAATTTGAATCTCTGAAAAATGATTCCAAAAACATCAGAAATTAGTCATTATAATTGCCTTTTTAGAGAAAATTAATTTGGTAACATTGAAATTAATTTAAAATTATGATTGTACTTTGCCAAAATGTGTTTGTTCCTACTGAACTAAACATTCTGCTTTTATAATTAATGCACAGAGATTAACATAGTTGTAACAAATTCCTCAAAGTATGCATTTTTATTCCCCAGTTCTATTGATTAGTGAATTAACCAGCAAGCCAGTTGCCTGTCTTTGCAAATAATGTTTTATTGAAACAAAGCCATGCCCATTTATATACCTATTGTCTGTGGCTGCTTTCCTGCTAATAATGAAGTAGTTGCAATAGACTCCATATGGCCTACCAAACCTAACGTATTTTCTGGCCCTTTAAAAAGAGTTTATGAAGTCAATATGATTATATTTTTGCTTGAGGACAGTTTCTAAAACAATGTATCCTACAATATACATTGATTTTCCACTTTACATGCTATATAAGTAGTAACTTCCCCAAGAATAGCTGTAGTAGAAGAAGCCCTTGGTGTTCCTACTTGGACAGTCACCCTTCTTCAAGAGCTTTCCATCATCCACCCACTGATAATTTCCTTTCTGTGATTCTTGTTTTAAATATCATAAGTGCAAGGTGATGCTAATTACCTCCATCAAGTTTGATAGATACATTTCCTCAAATAGGTCAATCTAATTTTCTTCCTCAGGTAATGTATAATCAGTTAATTATCTATGAGTTCTTGGTCTGTAAAATAATATATATTTGAAAGATGAGGCTGTCATGAATGCCATTTTAAACCATATAAGATTTTGAAAAAATGGAGCTATAAACATACAGAAGAAAGAATAGAAGTGAAAATATAGTGAAATAGAGGAAGAACCAGTAAAAAAAAAAAAAAAGACTCATGCAGAGAAAGAGAAAAGACACTCCCTGGATTCTGAAAAATTACTATTTCAAGATTTTTATGAATTCAGTCTATTGTAGTCAGAAAATGTTGAAATTACTATACTTACAAAAGTAAAAAAAACATGATGTACAATAAAAAATTGGGTAATAAAAATGTGTATTAATAAGCTATAAATAAAACTATGAAATAATCTTTAAAAATGGGAAGATGACAAGAAAACTAGCAAAAATATTGAGAAAAAAGATAATTTTCAACAAGTCATGTGAAATAGTGCACTATTCATTGCACATATAATAGTGCAATGAAAGTAATATTTATTTGAGAACCTTAAGACTATACTATACAAGAGGAGTAAATGGTAAAGACAATGAAATTGAGGAGACAGTGGAGCCAACTAAAAATGGAATAAAGCAGAGTCCCAGGATGTCAGCTATTCAAAAATCATCAAAAGTAAGCTACCAGATGTGAGCAGGAGAATGTAGACCCCCATACAGGAGGCCACTGCTGAAAATATATACTTTTGTGTGTGATTATATATGCAGACATAATAAGAGGATTTTAAAAAAGTAACTAGTGTTGGAGAAGTTTTTGAAAAGTAATTGAAGAGATAATGTAGGTGAATAATGCAAGAAAATTCAAAGCCAATATAAAATTCCATGAAAATCCTTATATAAGAAAGAAAACATAATCATAGCAAATAATCTTAACGGTTATGTAATGAAAATAATATAAAACTTTGAATTCCAAATATATAATTAGGTGAAAAGCAAATCAGAAATGACTAAATAAATCTTATGGAACAGAATGGAACTACTTTTAAATTTGGTAACCTAAAAATATAAGTGACAGAAATTTGTAAGTGGTATTAAGAAAACTCTTAGTCATTTGGGTTGCTATTACAAAATATCAGACACTGGCTGGTTTAAACAACAGACAGTTATTTCTCACAGTTTGGAGGCTGACAAGCCCAAGATTAAGGTATCAGCAGATTGAGTGCTGATGAGGGCTCTCTTCCTGGTTTGCAGACGGCTGCCTTCTTGCTGTATCCTTGTATGATGGAGACAAAAGGCTCCTATGTCTCTTTCTTTTCTTTATAGAGGCATTAATTCCACCCTGAGGGCCCCACTGTTATGTCCTAATCTATCTCCAATTAATTCCCAAAGATCTCACCTCAAAACACCATTATATTGAGAATTAAGACTTTTGAATTTTGAGGGAAATACTAACTTTCAGCTCATACTGATAATTCATTCACATACTTAGATAAATTAGATGTTACCTTTCAAAGGAAGGTGTCAGTAGGTAAATATGAAGTTGATATAACAAAAATTAATATAGGTATATTAATTTGTAATATGAAAGGATCAAAAATAAGAATAATATTGACTTGATGATTGTTTTACTTAATCTCTTATACTCTACCTTGTCCTCTTTTGCAGTCTTTCCTTCTCTGTTGAATCATTAAATGTTATAGACTTGATGATGGAAACATTTTCTACCTTTCAACATACCCTCACCTTTGGCAATCACATTATCAAGGCTTTAAATGCTATATAAGTGCTGATGATACAAAAAATGCATTTTTACCTGTATATAATATTTTATATATAATCAAGGACTGAATATTTTTACCCCTGTCATATAAATTTACAAAGAAGAAACATGACAATTATTAGTGATTTGTTCTCTCTATGCTCCAGGACTATTTAATCTGTCAGTAAAAACTGCATATTTTACTTACAGAATTATCTTAATCTGACCCTCTGCCTGTATTCTAGAAAAGATAATATCATCCCTCACCTCAACTTCTTTCAGTATCACCTAATCTTTTAAAATTATGAGTAGAATCAAGCATTCCTCATCTGAAAGCCCTATAACAAGTTCCATTTGGTTCTACCGAAATACGAACTTCTTGCCTTGACCTACCTTTCCAACATCAGCTCACCTCTCTCTAACATTAGAATAGTCTCACACATTGGCTCAGTCACAGTCCTGACTTTCAGTTGCCAAAATTTCCCAAAGTATTATTTTACATTTGCTTTATCTTCTGAAAATCTGAAGAATTTCTGGAGTCACCATTACTCTGGATCCATGCCTTCCTTCAGTTATTCTTTTGAAACTCAACTTTTAGGTGTCACCCTCCCTCAGTTACTAAGTCCAATTACATCGACTCATAACATGCCTGTCTTCTGATACCCCTCTCAGTTTCTTCATAAGCACATAACCTAAAATTTATATTTATGTAATGTGTGTGTTTTTTTATCAATATCTGTTGTCCTTACTCTACACCACCCTCAATGACCATATGTTAATTTCCATTAATCTCATTTCCACACTTCTCATAAAGTCTGAAACATGGTAGGCCTCATTAAACATTAGTTTTATTCAACTGTGCACTTACAGCAAAATTCTGAGCTCTTATCACGATAAGAGTTAGAAATTGCTGGATAAATTCATAAATAGGAATTTGCAAATAACTGATTACGATTTAATGTATATATTTTTAAAAATATCTAAAAGATGGTACCTTGTGAATGGTGGGGTCATTTTCCTTTTGTACTTTATCCTTTTACAGTACGAGTAATTGTCAGGGAAATAACTTAATTTATGACTTTGCAATAAAATTTTAGTAGTAGTGGATATGAATAATCAGGTAAAGAATTGAAGAGGGATTATTTTGCCTATCCTATTTTAAAAGCATTTTATGAACAATTATCTTATTTATCTTACTTGAAGTTCAAAATTTTCTATTAATTTGTGTGTATGTTTTCTCCTCTATTAGAGAAGATGATCTGTAAATATTAAAATTGTAATGATCTTGAATATGATAACAAAGCAGAGTGCCAATGTCAAATTACTGTTTAATCTACTAAATGGGAAAATTAATTTAGTAATTAATTAATAGATGAATCTTTTATAAACACAGATGCATATTTGGAAACACTAATGCTGTCTTACATCAAATGCATGTAGGAATACACAATTGAATATGGAAAACCAAAGGATTAATTATAAATGTATGTCAAATAATATGCAGTTACTGATGATATTGTATTGGTGATAAAAATACAATGAGAAAGATGAAATATAGATAGATTTTTAAGAGTTCTTTAAATCTAGAAGAAAGTCATTTAGTGAGATAAGGGAGAATACTGCTTTCACAGTTTTCATCTTAGTTGTGGTTGTGGTGTGTTGATAGAAAGTGTAAAGGGTAGTGCCACTAATAGGAACAAAACTGCATAAAGTAAAATACAGCATTGTATAATCTGGGATAATTTAGATATAGATGCAAAATATTATTAATAAGCAGACAGAGAAATACTTTTCTGTTGGAAAATTCTAAAATATTCATAGAGGACATGAAATTCAAACTAGGTTTTAAATAATGAATAGGAGCTTTAAGGGGAGGGATGTAAGAAGAGAATTCTAAATAGTGCAGAAAGCATGTGTATAGAGATGGAGTAAAAGCATAGTGTTGACTAGCAGTGGCTCACACCTGTAATCACAGCACTTTGGGAGGTTGAGGCTGGAGGATCTGAGGTCAAGAGTTTGAGACCAGCCTGGCCAACATGGTGAAACCTTGTCTCTACTAAAAATACAAAAAGATTAGCTGGGGGGTGGTGACATGCACCTGCTACCTGGGGAGGCTGAGGCAGGAGAATCGCTTGAACCCAGGAGGCAAAGGTTGCAGTGAGCCAAGATTGCACCACTGCACTCCAGCCTGGGTGACAGAGGGAGACTTCATCTCAAAAAAAAAAAAAAAAGAGAGAGAGAATGCTGAGGACTTTTATGGATGTGTTTAGACAGCCTAAAGACTTTAGTAAGTGTAGTTTAAGGTGTAAGAAAGGGAAATGGTAGAAGATGAAACTGAGCAGCTTGGCCATGAAGGAGCACAACAAATAGGAGTTGCATATTCATGACCCATTTTATAGAAAACTGGTGCTGAGGTAAGTTCTGACTTGGGGAAGAGCATATTTTCTTTAGAGAATAACCCTCTGAAGAACTTGGAGCCAGAGGAAAGTCAGAAAAAAGGGGGAAATGGAGGCAGGGAAAGCAGGAGGCTTTTAGCAAGGTTTTAGACAAAAATGACTGTTGTTGACTAAGTCAGAGGAACAGAGGAACAGCTCATTTTTAGGACATCCATTTAGGAGGCAAAACTGGCAATATATCATAGTCAGTTGTAGTAGTGAAGTCAAAGTTAACATAAGAAAACTGGCTTCTTACTTAATATACCTATGACCTCCTACTTAAAGAAAAAATGATGGCAGTGGCTGCTCTAGATAGCCTGCCTCTGCCATCAAGCTGGAGGTAGTTGGGGCTGCGTTCTGCATGTAGCTGGTGGGAGCCACACCCCTTCTGGGTTGGGGTGGGAGCTCCACAGGTGCCCCAGTGGCTCCACAGGTGCCACTGCAGCTTCCAAAAACACTGCTGCAGACCCAGGCCTCCCATTCCATAAAGTAGACAGGAGCTCCACCCTCATGGGCGGGACTACAGACACCCAAATGTTGACTGTGGATTGGGGCCTCTGTTTGCTCTTGGGCACCCTGGAGCAGGCAGGAGCCCTGCCCTCCTGGGCCCTGCTGTAGCTGCCCAAATTGTGGATGCAGACTCAGGCATTTCTGCACTCTTGGGAGCTCAGGAAGTTCCCCCTACCCTCACAGGCTCTGAAATGCCAGGTCACACTGCCTGGCTCCTTCCTACTGTGGACACCCACTTCTATCCTGGGTAAAGTCAGGACTGAGCCCAGGTGCTATGAATAGCAGCGGAAGGAAGACAGATTCCTGAGCAGAAGGGGGCAAGTCCCCATTAAGTCCCCACTTTCAGGTCAGGGAGGTCCTGAAGGCTGGGAATCTGGCTGTCAGTCCCACAAAATAAAGTGGGAACTTGTGGTGCCTTTTCTGGCCTTCCCATGTATCAAAAGATGTGCATTTCACATCCTGTGAGGCCCATAAATGTCCTAGGTTTAGGCAGGGATGAGCAGACAAAGGGATGAACAGCTTCATAGAGGGGTTATCCTCCTGCTGAGAGCTTCAGGGACCTGCAGAGATGTTAGAACTACCAGCTACAGAGAGAAGCAACTCACTTCAGGGCTTTCTTTCTGATGGGAGCTGGGCACACCTCTCTAGAGTCTCTTCCAGGGCTAAACACATGATGGGGCAACCTGCCTACACAGAGGAGCTATCCACTGTGTGTCCTCTCTGAGCTGTTCTAACACTCAATAAAGCTCCTCTTTGCCTTGCTCACTCTCCACTTATCTGCCTACCTCATTCTTCCTGGACATAGAAAAAGAACTTGGGAAATGGCACCACTGGCCATAGAGGTTGCCAGCTACAAAAGTGACATCCTGTAACAAAATGATAACAACAAAAACTTTTTTTTTCAGTATGATATATAAAGTCTCCAAGGATATTATCAATAATATAAAGTAACTTTACAAATCATGGCTATTTTTATTGTTGAATTAATTTCTATTGTTGAAAGAAGATATCAATAAATGCACTTTAAGAAAAGTAAGTAGATAATTATATTAAACCTGACAGCAAAGTTTATATATTTACTTAAAAACAATACATGGCTGTTGCATAATATGACTATAAGTAGTAAGTAATTATAAATATTAGTTAAGTAAATTAAACCTGATAGCAAGTTTATGTGTTTACTTAAAAACAATAGATGGCCATTGCATTATATGACTATACATAGGCTATATAAAATATGTTATTTATGAGTAGTGTTTGTATTATGTATTGCCTATGCTTTATGTTTTTAATCTTTATATAATTCTTGATAAAATATACATTCTATTATTCTTACAGTACTTTTTTCTTTTCAATGTAATATATAGGTAAGCACTGTCATATAAAATAAAATACATTTTGCACTTACCCATGACTAGCCAACTTCCATAGATTTCTAGTTTTAAACAGTCAAGTATTTTCTCAAAACAACAAAAACAATTTTTTTTCTTCATCGTTAACTTTTCAAAGCCTGCTGACTTTTGTGAAATCGCTGCAGCGAGGCTCAAATGGTGTATGAAATGAACATTTCCTGCCTAGCCACTGCACCTAGGAAATATCATGACAATGTCTTGCAGTCAATGTTGTGCTCACTTGTTTTTTGTAATACTGAGGTCATGGAGTAAAGCAAACTTACCAAGGAGGAGGAAAACAACAACTGAAAAACTTTTCTTTAAATGTTATTTTGATTTGCCCCCTTTTCCATATATGCTTAATTGGAGATATTAAATCAACGTGAAATACAGTGCTGCTTTCAACTGAATCATCATGGATGTTCTAATCCAAAATATTACATATAAACCAAATATTTGTATATAAATTGTCCCTAGTTGGTGAACATCAGCCGTAATGGTTATGTTGGAATGAACACCTCTTTAACCCTGAAGGAAGTTTGGCTCTTATGTTGTCTTTTGTAAAGCTTCATAACGGAAGCTTTAGAACATAGGCATCTTTCTTGACATATCTCAATTGTTGTTTATGTTAAATGACATGCTGGTAAAATGTCAATACAAGCTGTCCTGGTTTATTAAGAGATGTGGCAACAGCAATAGACACCAAGCACAGAACATAAACTCCCACATAAATATGTTTCTATGTCTTCTTGTGGTACTCATTTCATTTCCCTTTCATCCATATAACTTGGACCCAGGGATACATAGCAATAGAGATATAATATTCATTTTCTAAAATGTGTGTTTCAAAAAAAAAACAGTCATATCATACATCCCTTCCTGTGTTTGCTCTTTTTCCCTGAATTGCATTTGCTCTATTGGCAAAGCATTTAGAAAGAGTTTATTTTGCCTTTTCTAAGCCAAAATAAGTATATGTAGAAAGGCAGCAGGATAGGGCATTTACTCATTCAACAGAAGTTCATTGGGAACTTGCTTTGTGTTAGTTAAATGTTTTATGGACACCCAGAAGTTAGAAAAGGTAAAGCCCTACTTTAATATTTTTTCATTTTCTCTTTTTGTATTTGAAAATCATCAGGAAGAAAAGATGAACAGTATTCTGTTTACCCATGAATTTTATTGATTTATTTATTTATTGTTTTTTAGCCCTAGAATCAAGGACCAGAATATAGAACTGCCAAACTGATTTTAGTAAAAAGGCTAAATGTAAGACCATAGTTTGGAATTCAGAAGAAAATTGTTTCTATAAACTGTGGGTAGGTCCTTAGACAAGCACACAAATGCCAATTTTGTGATTCATTTTACATTATTCTTTCAAAGAACACTGGACTCAGAATTATAAAACATGATTCAAATTTCTCGTTTTCTACTCACTGTGTGACTTTGTGCGATTCAGTTGATCTTTGTTGGTTGCACGATTTCAGGCCTATGATGACTGAACAAGAAAGCAGTTGATGTACTGAAAAGGGCCTTATTCATTACATTAGTTTCCTAGAGCTACTGTAAAAGTACCACAAACCAAATGAATTAAAATGATATAAACTGATTGTCTTCGAGTCCTGAAGGTTAAAAGTCCAAAATCAAGATATAGCAGGCTCATGTACACCATGAAATGTGTAGGGGAATCATTCTTGCTCTTCTAGTTTTTGATGGTTTGCTGGCAGTCTTAGCATCTTTTGGCTGATAGGTGAATCACCCAATTTTCTATCTTCAGATGGCATTCTCTTTGGGTCTCTGTTTGTCTTGCTCGGCCATCTTGTTATAAAGACACAAATCATATTGAATTAGGGGCCCTCCTTACTTCAGTGTGACCTCAACCTATCTCATTACAATTACAACTAAGGACTTCAACCTAACTTTTTTTGGAAGAATACAATTCAACTCATAAATATTTTAATACTATACTGATTACTAGTGTATAAATTATAGTACCATATAGAAAAAAAATTTCCCAATGGTAAAGGAAAACATGTCAAAAGAACCTATTTTTCTTTGTTCCATACCTACCATTACCATCACTAACCTGATGAATCCATACCTAACCACACATGACTTTTAACATGTAATGTTTGTTAGGAATTAGGAAGTTTACATTTTTTGCAATGTATTTTAAATCTTCTTTACCTAGCTTCATTCCTATAATCGCCCAGTGAGGTATTCATGGAACCATTTTTTTACATAAGTAGACTGAATCTCAGAAAGGTATTGAGTAATTTGCTTAACATGATAAAACTGGTAAAATGGAAACTAAAACCCTCTCAACTCCAGGTATTATATTTTCGTCAGAACTCTGCCCTTTTCTCTTGTCATTCTGCATATACTATCAAATTGCTGTCTTTCATGTCCATTAAATTAACTACTACCCTTACATTGTTGGTGATGTTTAAAACAGCAACAACGACAACAAAAAAACAACTTTGGACTTCCTGCCTGTATTTTCAAAGATTCATGTGGAATTATCCAAAATGTCCTGGATAATTTTGAACATTTTGGTGTCCTGCAGACACCAAAATTGGAAATGATTAAAAATGACTTAATAATCTCTCATCCTGCTTCATTCTCTATACCCATTAATGGCGTCACTAAGCACCTACTAAATCAGACAGAAACTTGTGGATTCATCCTTGAGTTCTCACTCCCTTCTGCCCATTCCCATACTGACACAATAACCAAACTCTAACGCATTTTCTCATGGATCTGCTCTTGCTCCGAAAGCTTTCTGTGTTTGTCATGTTACCGATATCATTGAAAAGTTTACCTGATTTTACTGTTGGCCGCATGCTTTTAAATTTTTCTCTCTCAGTAATGCACTACCATTTAGTACCACCTGAATTATCTGACTAAAATATATCATGCCACTTCATGTTTAACAAATATGTATACAAATCTTGTTCTCTTCAATATAATATCCAAAGGCCTTAGTAAAGAATAAAACACTCTTTATAAACTAGGTTATATTCCACAATTTCTGTATCTCTTGTTATTTCTTTATCCTTTTATCCCCTTCTGCCATTTAACTAACTCTAGGCTCTGGCTGGTGCTAAAATTTTCTATTTTCCAAATATATATGTCATAATTTAATAATAATTATATGTTGACTTTTAATATGTTTCAGATACCATTTTTCTTACTTTTAATGTTTTTATATATCCCATTCTCTCCACAACTCATGAAGGTAGTTACTACTATTTTTTTAATTTTATAGATTTGGAAAGTATCTTTCGGAGGCTTTTTAAAGAATTAGCTAAAAACCCATAGAAACAAAGTCTTAGATAGAGGAATTTTGCCTAGGAGACTATCTCTGGAGTTCAATCTCTAACAACCTTGCTAAACGTTACCACATTGACATTGTTTAAGCAACATGTTTGCATCAATAATTTTTGTTTTGCTATACTCTTCCCCTATTACCCCAAAGTCTTGTCTCTCTGGAAAATGCTTTCTCATTCTTCAAAACCTGTACAAATTGCATTCCCTTTCCTCACAGCCTGTTCATACAGAAGAAAAATATAATTTTATTGTATTTTTTGGCATATGAAAAATGATCATTGTTTATACAACTATATTTCCTGATTTTTTCAGAACACAAATATTATAAAAATTCCACTCTATTGTCCTATATGTCTAAATTTTTGTTTGAGAACACATGGCCCTCATAAATGTAAGACGATGCTATAGCTTATTAGTTTATGTGTTTCTCTTCCTCTTCTACTGATCTGATTCTTAAAAATAAATGTTGTATTTTATGTTCATACTTTCCTTAAACCCTGGAATAGGTAAGATCTCAATATTCAATGGCTGATTTGAATTGAATTGAGTGATTTATGTTTATTCCTTATAACAGATAAAGAACTATTTACTCTGCATAATTTTGGGTGGGGGAACATTATATTTTCATCCAAAATGATATAAAATAAATTTTAACATTGAGTAAAAGGAATGCTGATCACTAAGTTGTATATTTACAAATATCTAAGAAAAAAAATAGCCTTTGAGAAGTGACAGTAGATTTACCCTAGCTGATGAAATGTGGCATGTTAATTATAATATTTTAATATTACAAAGATTCTGAAATAATTCCTTTTTATCCCCAATGTATCTTTAATAATAGTACAGCTGTAGAACTTTGATTTACCTACCTTCTACACTTGGTAGAAGTAAGTATACCCATTTGCACTCACTATTCATTGTTAATTCTGAAAACACATTACCTTTCAGCATTCAGTATGCTCATCTAAATTGAAATTACTCAGCTGTTCCCAAATTTGGGGATTTTCTATTTAAGATCTTCGAATTGGAAAAAAAAAAATTTCATTTTTCTGCATGTCAGTATATTCAACTGTAAAATCCAGACAATGGTAATGCTAAATCTAACCTAATTGTTTGTAGTAAAAATAAGATAGATTTTTATCTTCTTTTTTTAATTGCATTTTAGCTTTTTGTATACATGTGAAGAACATAAAAGATTGTTGCATAGGTACATATGTGGCAGTGTGATTTTCTGCCTTCATCCCCTTCACCTATATCTTGCATTTCTCACCAGATTTTTAAAATGGTCTTAAAAAACATAAAGTAGTGCTGTTTTTAAAATGCAGGCAACTTCTCAAATTAGGCTGTCCTATGTTGGTGCATACAGTTGCTTAAAGACCTCTTTTAAATAATGAATAATTTATAATTACCACATCAGTTCATCATTCAGTTCTCTATACAAGTTTTGAAGTCCAAGAGTTATCTTGGTAGTCACTATTTTTAATTTTTGTAACTCTTTAAAGGCAAAATATAATAAATAGTATGTTTTTAGTAATATCTACTTTAGAAATTAAACTAATATATTCTTGTGGTTACTTTCATCTTTAATACCTAAAAGATTAATACTTTTATCTTTAATACTTAAAAATAGTAGAAGATAATCATTTTGAAAGAAGTCACACCTTCTATCTCTAAAATATACCACGTAAGGAACAGTCAGTTGCTCATTAATACTCTTGTTCTTTTCTTCTGTGTGATATTTTCTACTCTCCTTCAGTTATTTGTGTCCACGTGATGGAATTTTAGGCAACAGAATGAGAAAAGATGCAGTGTGCCTCAATTGTAGACCTGACCTATAATAACCTCTTTTGGGCTTCATGTTCATTTCCACTTCTAACTGAACTGCTGACCTTGAAAAACATCTACTAATGAAGCTAGAACTTTCATTATCCTTGATCTCTTCAAGTCAGCATGGAGAAGAAACATCTGACAAACTGATTAGCCCCCAATTATTGTATATATTCCTCCTGCCCTAGATACTCCTGAAAATATACCCAAAGGGTCTTTATGTTTTTAGAATATTGTTGCATATCGTATGGGGAAATGAATTTATGCAAAACACATGCAGAGGCCTCATTCTGACTGCCTATACATCCTGAATTCTTCATCCTTTTATTCAGTACTGCAGACTAAGCAAGTCCAGTTATCCATTTATCTTTGGTGCTTGTTTTACTTGTTCTTTCAATATGCACATCATCAAGTATATATTTTGGGCATGGTTTTTAGTTTCCAAGAACTGAGTATTGGAATTCATGTCTTATCCTCCTCTGTTTAGATGTACTTCACACCCACTCTTAATGTTCTAGAATAGAGGCTTTCTTCAAGTGATTATATGTCCACAGGCTGAAATAAAAGACCTGTTAGAAATTCAAATCAGATCCACTGAAAGTGATCACATTCCTACAGAAAGAAGCAATCTAGAGTCAACAACATTTACCTAATTTTAGTGCCTTGCCTCTTTATTACATGCTGATGGACTTTCATAAAGAGATTACCTCCTAAATTTTGAGTTTCATTTTTTTGGGAGTGTGATTCTAAATTCTCCTATCATTTAATTCTAGTATTTCATCCATGGAGAATGTGGATATCACTTCACAAACACACATTTTTTTTTAGCATTTTAACAATAACATCTTAACAGGTTTTGACATCAGCTGTCCTAATGTTGATGAGTTACAGTAATGTTGTCTGGCTCTTAGAGTAGAAAACGATGAAAGATATGCTCCTGAGTTCATATAAGAACCATACACCATGGCTGATAAGTTCTTTGGCACTAATCTCATGATAACCTCAGCTAATTTCTATGTAAATAATAATAACCAATATATTTTAGTTGCTTACAATGTGCCAGTTAAATGCTAAGCATATAGAAGAAGTTTACTTTTTAATACTTATAACAACCCTGTAAGTTGTATACTTTACTTTTTCCAACTTTATGGGTGATAAAATAAATGTATTAATAGGCTAATAATTGTTTCAATACTGACAGACTCTATACAGAGCTGTGATCTATACCTAGATCGTATGACTCCTATAAATATTTTACCATTAATTATTCACCTATACCAGATTTTCATTACACTGTTTAATTACATCAGAATATTTTTCATAATATTCTACATAATAATGTAGGGAGGAATACAATACAGCAAAAATGGAAGGAAGGTGTGAAAGACATTTCACAGAGTAGGCAACATGTGCAGGCAAAAAGTATTTGAATATGTTCTCAACCTTAGTAACTAGGGAAACATATACTGTTAGCACAATAATTTGTATTTTAATTTTTGGCAAAAAAAGCAATCTAAAAATAGCATGTTTTAAAGAATGTATAGATTAATGTTCTTTTTGTTTCATTACTTAAAATATAAACTATTGCTTTTTTAAAAAATAAACTTGATTCAGGATGATTGTTATTTAATCTCATCTAAAGATAGGTAAGGGGATAGGATGAGTGAAGGGCACATAAGTGAATATAAATGAATGTTACATTCTACATCTCCCATTAGGAGGAAAAGGCAGGATGTTGACAGGTGTCTATTAATAAAATATATAAGCAATTTATTTTATTTTGTTTGTTTCTTTCTTTATTGTACTTTAGGTTCTGGGTTACATGTGCAGATCATGCAGGGTTGTTGCATAGGTACGTACATGGCAAGGTGGTTTTCTGCCTCCATCCCCCCGTCACCCATATCTGGCATTTCTGCCCATGTTATCCCTCCCCAACCTCCCTATCCCCTGCTGTCCTTCCCGTAGCCCCATCCCCCACAACAGATGCCTGTGCGTGATGCTCCCCTCCCTGTGTCCATATATTCTCATTGTTCAACACCCACCTATGAGTGAGAACATGCAGTGTTTGATTTTCTGTTCCTGTGTCAGTTTGCTAAGAATGATGGTTTCCAGATTGATCCATGTCTCTAGAAAGGACATTAATTCATCCATTTTTATGGCTGCATAGTATTTCATGGTGTATATGTGCCACATTTTCTTTTTTCAGTCTATCATTGATGGGCATTTAGGTTGGTTCCAGTTCTTTGCTATTGTAAACAGTGCCACAATGAACATAGATGTGCATGTGTCTTTATAATAGAATGACAGTTTATTATACCCAGTATAGGTGTATACCCAGTAATGGAATATACCCAGTAATGGGATTGCTGGGTCAAATGGAATTTCTATTTCTAGGTCGTTGAGGAATTGCCAAACTGTCTTCCACAATGGTTGAACTAAAATACAGAATATATTTTTTAGTTTTTAATAAAAGTTATTTTGACTGATGTCAAATAGTCTCATTGTAATTTTGATTTTTCTAATGATAAGTGATGAACATATTTTATGGTTTTTGGATGCTTGTATGTCTTCTTTTGAGAAATATCTGTTCATATTCTTGGCCCATTTTTAAATTGGGTTATTTGATTTTTGCTTGTTGAATTTTTTAAGTTTCTCATAGGTTCTTGGTAGTATAGATCTTTGTTGAATGCATGGTATGCAAACATTTTCTCCTATTCTGTAGATTTTGTGTTTATACTGTTGATAGCTTTTTTCTCTCTCTCTGAAGAAGCTCTTTGCTTTAATTAGGTTTCAATTGTCAATTTTTGTTTTTCTTAAAATTGCTTTTGAGGATTTAGTTACAAATATTTTGCCAAGGCACAGAATGGTATTTCCTAGGTATTCTTCCAGAATTTTTATGCTGTCAGGTCTATGAGGTCTTACATTTAAGTGTTTAATCCATCTTGAGTTAATTCTTGGGTGGAGTAAAATGTAAGAGTCCAATGTCATTCTTCTGAAAATGGTTAATTACTTATATATTCCACAACCATTTATTGAATAGAAGTCCTTCCCCCCATTGAGTATCTGGTTAACTGCTTATCAATCCCACAACCATTTATTTGAATAGAAGTCCCTTCCCTGTTGCATTTTTTGTGTAGTTTGTCACAGTTTAGACAGTTATAAGCACGCAGTTTTATTTCCGGATTCTCTACTTTTTTCCATTGGTCTATATGTCTCTTTTTGTACCAGAACCTTGAGGTTTTTATTACTGTATCCTTATAGTACAATCTGAAGCTGGGTATGGTGATGCCTCAAGGTTTGCTCTTTTTGGTTAGGATTGCTTTAGCTACTTAAACTCTTTTTTTCCAAATGAGATTAAAACTTTTTATCCTAATTTTTTTTTAAATGATATTGGTAGGTTTATAGAAAAAGTGTTGAATCTGTAGATTGCTTTGAGAAGTATGATTATTTTAGCAATATTGATTCTTCCGATACTCATTTGAATGTACTTAATAAACTATGCAGAACTCATTTGCTAATTATCAATTAGTGTAAATGCACCAGTAATCCATGTTTTTCTTGAGTCCATTTAACTTCAAAGGGAAATTTCAAAGATAAAATTGTTCCAATCTTATCAGTCTACACACAGTGTGCATACATATACAACTTATCTGTGTAAAGTTTTTGAATGCTTTACTTGCAAAGTAATGCAAAATAAAATAAACCTAAATTACTGTGAGCCTTATATAGGCTTCAATGTTTTGAACGTGGCCAGAATATTTTTTTCTTGTAAAAGTTTTCCAATTTAGCTGTTGTTTCTGTTATGAACTATATATACAGATATGTGCATATATTTCTACATACACAGATATACACATAACATCTCAAAGACACACAAATAATCTCTGACATTAAAACCGAGACATAATGCTAATTAATAAAAACAATAACCTAAAACAAAACTTCTTAGTAAAATACATAAATCAGATATGTAGAAGCAGAAATTGCATAAGAACGCATAAAAATGTTAAGCCTTATTAGTGATCAAAGAAATGTATATCAAATTAACAATTACTTTTCATTTAATCATTCAATTGTCATGACAGCAAAGTTTAATTTAAAATAATTCTTCATGGTATCTGGAAGATTCTGATATAAACATTCTCCTGCTGTAACTTTTCTTTTGTGGAAAATTATCTATATCAAGGAATCTAAAAACTTTCATACAACATATTTTTCTAGGAGTTAAGATTCATGAAATAGTCAGAGATTACCTAAAGCATTTCTATATAAACATGTTACCTATAGCATATTAAGAGAAGAATTGAAAGCTATGTAAATGTTTAATAATAATTGACTGATAATAGACTTATATAATGAATAACTGTGAAATAATTAAATATCATACAGCAACATATACTTAAGATAATACTTAAATGATCATTTAAAAAATGTTTTAATACCTATTTCATAAAATGATAATATTCTATATTTTACATATCACACTCTATTTGAGCATGTATCACCTTTCTAAGGCTTTATAACAAATTACCATAAACTGTGTGATTTAAACAAACAAAAAAATTGTTGTCTCATAATTCAGAGGCCAGGAGTTCAAAAATCAAGATTTGGTTCCTCGTGGGGGCTCTGAATGAGAATCTCTATTTCTTGATTCTTCTAGTTCCTGGATGTTGGCATTTTTAGTTTATAGATAAATTACTCCAATTTTCCTCTCTACATGTGGATATTTTCTTTCTGTGTGTGTTTGAATCTTTGTTTCCAAATTATAAGGACAACAATCATTGCAATTAGTGCCCATAATAATCTAGTATAAGCTCATCTTAATTGTATCTAAAAATACCCTACCTTCAAATAAAGTTACATTCACAGGTGTTGGATGAACATGGCTTTGGGGGGGTACTAATAAACCTACTATCATAAGATTTATACATGCAAACATAGATTAAAGTACTGTGTGCATTAAAATATATCAAGTGATAAACATCAAAACATTAAATGTGTTTATCTATAAGCAGTGCCATTACAAGAGATTTTTATATTTTCCTGCCATAATTTTATGTTGCAAATTTTGTGCATTCATTTCAAACTGAAACTGACCCCTTCTTTACACCTTATACAAAAATTAACTGAAGGTGAATTAAAGACTTAAACATAAGACCTGCCATCATAAAAACCCTAGAAGAATACCCAGGTAATACCATTCAGGACACAAGCATGGGCAAAGACTTTATGACCAATACAGTAAAAACAATGGCAACAAAAGCCAACATTGACAAATGAAATCTAACCAAACAAAAGAGCCTCTGCACAGCAAAAGAAACTATATTCAGAGTGAACAGGCAGCATATAAAATGGTGGAAACATTTTGGGGTGAGGGGAAGGCGTTTCTAGGTGGTAGATCTTTCCCTTTTTCGGTTTGGTGGGGGGCAAAATAGTAAGCCCTCCACACCCATGAACTGCAGCAGTGACACAGCTGGGGGCATGAAGGAGTATCAGGGGAGGCTCCTAGAATGAGGAAGATTCAAACCCTCTTACCAGGGCCTTGGTTTTCAACTTTGCTCTTTTGTAGAATGACTCTGAAAGAAAACCAATAAAATGCACTAAGCTATCATAAATGTGCATATATATATATATATATATATATATATATATATATATATATATATATATTTAAACAAAGATACAGACACAAATATAAAGACAAAGATAAACAAAGATACAGACATTCACAGAGAGAAAATATGCACATGTAGAGAGAGAAATTGGAGTAACTCATCTATAAACTAAAGATGCCAATGAATGTTTCCAAATCCAGGAACTAAAATAATTTAAAATATATATACATATATTTTTATGATAGCTTAGGGCATTTCATTGGTTTTCTTTCAGAGTCATTCTACAAGAGCAAAGTAAAAACCAAGATATACAGATATGTGCATATATTTCTGCATACACAGATATACACATAACATCTCAAAATATATATATATATTTGTTCAAGTTCCATCTCACAAATGGCTAATATCCAGAATCTACAAAGAACTTGAACAAATTTACAAGACAAAAAACAAAAGTGGGTGAAAGATATGAACAGACACTTCTCAAAAGAAGACATTTATGCATCCAACAAACATACAAAAAAAAAAAAAGCTCATCATCACTGGTCGTTAGAGAAATGCAAATGAAAACCACAATGAGATGTCGTCTCATGCCAGTTAGAATGGTGATCATTAAAAATTCAGGGAGCAACACATGCTGGACAAGATGTAAAGAAATGGAAATGCTTTTACACTGTTGGTGGGAGTGTAAATTAGTTCAACCATTACGGAAGACAGTGTGGTACTTTCTCAAGGATCTAGAACCAGAAATGCCATTTGACCCATCAATCTCATTACTGGGTATATACCAAACAGATTATAAGTCATTGTACTATACCACATGTGTTTATTGCAGCACTATTCACAATAGCAAAGATTTAGAACCAACTCAAATGCTCGTCAACGATAGACTGGATAGAGAAAATATGTCACATATACACCATGGAATACTATGCAACCATAAAAAGGATGAATTCCTGTCCTTCACAGGGACATGGATAAAACTGGGAACCATCATTCTCAGCAAACTAACACAGGAACAGAAAACCGAACACCACATGTTCTCACTCATAGTTGGGAGTTGAACAATGAGAACATATAGACACAGGGAGGGAAACATCACACATCAGAACCTGTCAGGAGTCGAGGGTTACTGGAGGGATAGCATTAGGAGAAATACCTAATATAGATGATGGATTGATGGGTGCAGCAAACCACCATGGCACATGTATGTCTATTTAACAAACTTGCATGTTCTACACATTTATCCCAGAATTTAAATTATATTTAAAAAGAAAAAACTATTATAAAAGTATTCACATCTCCACTACTGCCTGTGACAATGTTTCTGATATAATACATATCTGACTGTGAACAATTAGAAAATCCAACAAAAACTTAAAATTCCCATTTTCAGATACTGGTTAATATGTATCACATGAAAATAATCCTTGCAATAAAGAAAACAAACTGAGTGAGTCCAACAACCTCTTCAGGCTTCTGATTAAGGATATTTTCATATGTATCTCAAGGAAAGTCAAACCAAGCAGATTGTGATTCTTCTTGATGAGAGTTTGAGGAAACTGAGGCAGTTGGAACTTGCAAAATAGACTGCCATAGAAGGAAATATTTTGAGTCACTGCTTAATTTTTAGGTTTTACAACCTCTGTTCTTCCATTATATAATTTAAGTTGCTGTTTTCTCTGGTTATTAATATTTTATTGAAGAGCTTAATATCCTACAAATATTATCAGAAAAGTATTTACTTCAGCCATAAATAAGGATAAGTTCTTGTCCTTGCAGGGACATGGATGAAGCTGAAAACTACCATTCTCAGAAAACTAACACAGGAACAGAAAACCAAACAATGCATGCTCTCACTCGTAAGTGGGAGTTGAGCAATGAGAGCATATCGACACAGGGAGGGGAACATCACACACTGGGGTGTGTCGGGGGTTGAGGGTTGTTGTGTTTTAAATTTTAACTGGGGTTCCCTAATACCTGTGGCTGAATGTCTTCTAATTTCAAATTGAGGTCCACACATGGCCAGTTTGCATGATTTTAGAGGAACCAGATGAAAAAAATAAAAATCATAGAAACAACTTTTTACTCACAAAATATCCAAAACCATGATTGTTTGCCAAAGCTATGATCATATGATGGTATGTAGGTGTGACCTAGAAACTCATGGTGGTATGAAGAAACCACAGGTCATTTTTGACCCATATTTTTAAAGCATAAAAACAAGCCTTGAAATAATCAAACTAATCCACCAGTACCTTACCTGTCAGCCAAAACAAAAGCCAACATTCATTAAAGAAATCCAAGAAAAATCTATCCATATTCAACATAATACCACCATAAGAAGCATCAAGCTAACTCATTAGACATATAAATGAACAGATGTGAAACACATCGAGGAAAAGTTTTAGGTAGCATAAAGGAGATGGCAAAATTAATAAACATCCTTAAAGTGTCAGTGTAAATAATTCAAGTACTTTAAGAAAAACATAAACATAATAAGTAAAATTAAAGCTATTAAACAAATAAAACTAAAAATGAAAAAAAAAACACATTTTCTGTCAGAAGTAAACACTTTTCTGATAGTCTTTGTAGTATATTAAGCTCTTCAATAAAACATTAAGAAGCAGAGAAAACAGCAACATAAATTATATGACTGGAAGAATAGAGGTTGTAAAACCTAAAATTAAGCAGAGACTGGAAATATTTGGGGATTAAACTATTTTCTTAATACAGGTATCATAAAGAGATGGGGTTACAATATTATATATTTGACACTATAACCTATTTTATTTTAAAAATGATATGAATTATAAACCCATGAATCCAGAGGAAAAGCAAACATCAAACTGGATAAGCACACAAAAAAGTCACAAAAATGGGCAGGATAATAAATTCAGGAAGAGTATTGATAAAGAGACAACCATAAATGTACCCACAGAAAACAAATAAAATGTATATAAGTAAAAAAAAATAAGAAAAACAGCCAAATTCTTTAGAGAAAAGATGAAAATCAGAAGATAATTTAAAAAAACATTTAAAGAGCTGAAAAACATAGTATCTGTAGCTTCATAAAATAAAGTTAAAAATGCATTTTTTGACCAATGAAAGGAGTATAGTAAGTATTTTAACGGATATATGAATGGTTAATAGGTACATGTAAAAGATGTTCAAAAGTATTGTTTAACAAATATTCAACATCATAAGTTATCTGTGGAAATGTAAACAAAACAAAATTAAATACCACTGCACACACACTAGAGTTAAATTGAAATGACTAATAACTAAGTGTTGCTAAAAATGTGGAGTGAATCTAATGGGTGGAGTACAGAATGCCATAACTAATTTAGAAAACAATTGACAACATTTTGTAAAGTAAAACAGGTAATTAACATGTGACCATGTCATTATACTCATATGCGTTGACCCAAAGAAGTAAAGCCATACATCCACAAAAACTTTGACACAAATATTCTCAGAAACTTTATTCATAGTAGCCATCACAGGGGAAAATTTTTCTGCCAAAGTTGAGTAAAGAAACAAATGGATAATGTACAATGAACTAATAATCAGCAAATAAATTGAATAAACTATTGATATACACAATGGCATGAATATATCTCAAAATCATTTTGGTGTGCAAATGAACATGCATGCAAAGAGTATGCGTGTATCATTTTATAGATATGAAGGTCTGCGGCTGGCAAAACATAATCTACAGTGAAAAGGAGCAAAGTAGTAACTTTCTGGTAATGTGGGGTAGGGAGGGTTGGAAGTGACTCGAGTAAAATGTAGAAGTGACAGAAATTGTGTAAATATTGAATCGAGTGGTGATAAGATGGAAGTTAAAAGTCAGTATACTGAAAACATTCAAAATGCTTGCATTTGTATTTTTGTAAATCATTCCTAAGTATGGTTAATTTTTAAAAAGTGTTTGTACCTCTTAATATTCCCCTAAGATTCTATGAGGCAATATAAGATATGGAGATTCAAGTTTTGCAGAAAGATATTTACTTCATGACCAATTATAATTTTAGATAAACTCGATATATCAAATATCCCTCAATAGTGAATGGTTGACTGGTTGAGTGAATCAGGATAAAATAATATGAGGGTATATCTGGAATTATTAAAACTACTTGCTATTCATCACTAGTGATATTAGACATCTTTTAAATAATGTCATTTAAGGAGAAGTATAAAATATGATTTCAGAAAGGTAATAAATTAATATGCATCAAAGATACTGTGGAAGAAAAATACATGGAAGATACTAGTGCTCAAAATGTTTCTTTATAAAAAATTTTTATAGCTTGCTATTCTATTCTACAGAGTTCCTTGTCCTTACTACACCTAGCTTCTCTAACAAGAAAATAATTTTTTAAAGTGCCATAAATTACTTGTCTCATTGTTAAAGACTATTAACGGTGCCGTTATTCTCTGAGCAACATCAAGTTTGTCAACATTAGTGACATAAATTTTATTTTGTTTTTCAGATTATTTCCTTTTTTCAATTTTGTAGAGTCACTTTTGACAGGATAGCAAGGCTTGGCCATTTAATCATGATAGCAGTATGATGATGTTCTTCCTCGTTTCTAAGTATTTTCTGTATCATTGACTAGCTGCATTTTAAAGTGTCACAATATGTGTTCGATGCATGAGCTCTTGATCAAACCTACAACATGAGTTCTAATAGGATCTGTGGCTTTGAACAAATAACTGAAATTTTCTATCATTTTGTAAAATGTGAAGTATAATAAAAATATAAAGTTACTTAATATACTTTAAACATTCTAAACAATACCGAGCAGAAAAAATGCCAAATAATTATACTTACTATTTTTTACATAAGCTATTGATATTAACATTTGAAAGTAGTTTGTGGTGTTGAACGTCTTTTCATAAGCGTTATGTATGTGTTTGCATCATTGTTGCTGTTGTCATTATTGTTATTTCAATTTTGTAGTTAAAGTCATTGCAACTCAAAAAATTATGTTATGAAGTCAATAAAGGGCAGGACTGTGGCTTGAACCTGTCCTCTGACTACAAATTCTATAACTTGGTCATCATGCTACAGGCCCTAATCTACGAAATCAATTGGCTCTTTTTTATTCTACTAAAAAGAGTAAGATATTTAGAGATATAAAATATATAATAAACTATATAAAATAATTGTAGGATGTGTTAATGCCCAAACCAAATGATACATAAATTACTTAGAAACAATAAATTATGAGTTATCAGTAGTTTATCGAAAAGGAAGTGGAAAAGCAAGCAGGTCAGGGACGTTTACTTGATGTTTCTATGTGTATGTGTGATATATTATATGTTATATATGAGACTATATATGTATAAATAAATACATGTGTGTCTATACATACATATATATACAACATATATTTATTTATTTATATTCTCAAATCTAATATATAATATGTTTATATACATATATACTCTATATGTACACACACACATATATATATATACTGTATATGCATGTTTATATACATATATACTCTATATGTACACACACATAATATGTAATGTATACTCTCCCTACATATATCTATATGTGTGTGTGTATGTTTGTGTGTGTGTGTATATATACATGTAGAGAGAGAGAGACAGTGAGGAGAAAAGAGACTATTCTCTCTGCCAGTACTCTGCTGCCACTTTTTGTGGCATCTGTGTATGCAAGTTTAGTTTACTTCAATTAATTCAGCATTTCTTGACTACCATATGTATATTAAGCATTTGTTAAGGATAGATGTGTGTTGTGGTGAAGAGGACAGGTGCGAATGACAAATACAATAATGCTCACTAAAATTGATAGGTATATAGACGGATGACTGGACAGGTGGGTATATGTATGGATGGATAAATTGATAGTTGATTGATAGATGGAAGGAAGGAAGGAAGGAAGGAAGGAAGGAAGGAAGGAAGGAAGGGAGGGAGGGAGAGAAGAAAATTTGAAAACTTTTAGTTGTGTGTGCGTGTGTATGTGTGTTCTAGTGAAGTACCTGGCTGTAATCCGTCATTAAAATTACATGAGACCCATTTTAGCATGAAATTTTTCGTGATAAATGTAACTTGTTTTGTCATCAAAAATTATAGTCCAAATTAAATGGCTCCCCATTGCTATCTGGTGTGGATTTCATGTGAAGAATGAATAAACTCAGATAAAAACAAATCAAGACCGCAGTGAAATACTATACCATATCAGTCAGAATGGTTATTATTAAAAAGTCAAAAAATGAGGTTGCTAAGTAAAGGGAACACTTACACACTCTGGATAGGAAGGTAAACTAGTTCAAACCCTGTGGAAAGCAGTCTGAAGATTTCTTAAAGAACTTAAGAGTTATCATTCAATACATTAATCCCATTACAGAGAATATACCCGAAAGAAAATATATCATACTACCAAAAACACCCATGCACTATTATGTTTATTGCTGTGCTATTTACATACCAAAGGCATGGAATTAAACCAGGTACTCATTAATAATAGACTAGATAAAGAAAATGTGGTGTATATACACCATGGAATACTATGCAGCCATAAAAATCGCAAATCATGTCCTTTGCAGCAAATTGAATGAAACTGGAGGCCATAATTCTAAATAATAATAATAATAATAAAAATGCTGAAACAGAAAAGCAAAACAATGCATGTTTTCACTTGTATGTGGGAGCTAAGTACTGAGCACACATGGACACAAATATGGGAAAACAAATAGATATTGTGGACTAGTAGAAGGTAGAAGGAGGCAGGAATGGGTTTTAATAACTACTCATCGGGTACTGTGCTCACTTACAGGATTATGGGATCCATACGCTAAATATCTGCAGTAGACGATGTTCCCGTATAATGAAGGTGTATCTAAAACAAAAGCTTGTATTTTTATTTTAAAAATACCCAGTAGAAACTTAAGAAAAAGAATGATTAAACTATCTTTGATTTTATATTTTGAGCAATAAAGTTATCCTTTCTTTTCTCTGTAACCTTATGGATAAAATACATAAAAAGATTCTTATCTACTCGGTTAGGACATTATTAGGAAATTGTTTGAATTAATGTTCATAAATAAACATTAATTATTCTGTAACTTGTATTCAGTTTTCTTAATTCACATTAAGATTATAGTGTGTATATGATATGTAAACTATGAGTTATTATATTTTACTTCATCTTTCTCAACAATGTGTGTGATATTTCTTCAAAGTGCTGCTTGAGACTGTGAGGAAAGAGTATTTTAGCCAAATACCTGTGGAGAGAGGGTGGTGATGACTTGTGCCTTCAGGATAATGCCAATGAGCTTATCATCCATCTTAATTTCTAATGACATGTTTATCTACTTAATTCACTGTGGCATGAAGGAGAGATGAAGATTATAGGCATTAGGTGAGCTTGAAAGCATGCAATATCCTTTGTACCTTATTAAATCTGTGAATTTAAAACAAGAGGAAGGGTAAGAAATAAAGAAAAAAAAACCCTGCCATGAAAATAGCCCTTGAAAATTTTCTATTTAAGTCAATTACAGAAAACTAAGATTTTAGTAAGAGACTTATGCACCAACTACTATAGGTCAGAAACAGTCTGCTACATGAAAATTATCTTGCATTTTTTAAACAAAATTTTAATAATCTTGTTAATATAATCACAATTAAATTGTGATTATAATTTCAAAAAGGTTATAAAATATTGTTTTAAAAGGGCAAAATAATATAACAATATTATAGATTTTTAAATACACTTTATATTATATAATAATATTATGGTATTATAATTACAACTTTTTACATTCTTTGCTAACCAGCAACTTTGTGAAGAATTAAAGTACAACAGCCACTAAAATATAAACAAGGATCAGAACTATGAGATTATTTTGAATTAATCTATTGCCTTAAATTGAGCACGAAATAATGTATTTTATTCATTCAGAGAAATGAATATATATCATTTTTAGATGTCACATCTAAAAGCACCTAGGATTATCTTAGAAGCTGACTAGTCTCAAGAGTAATAAAAGTATATTCAGTAAAATAGAATACATTAAAAAACTATAGCTCTATTGTAAAAAACTAGAGGTTCATACATATTTTATCTAAAATCAACTTCCTAGTAATTTTGGTTCCATGATATTCTGAGTTATTTTAGTGCAACAGAAAAAATTTAAAATGTTTATCTTTTCCAGATGTTCACATAATTTTACTGTGTTACAATTTATGGGTAAGTAACATGTTACTTCATACCTCTACTTCCACTCCATTCTACAGAGCCCCTTCCTCTGTATCAGTACCAGTGACAGAGCAGCATTGCCTCTAGAAAGAGACTCAGGTCTCCAAAGCAACATATTACCCATGTTCGTTCTAGACACACAGGAAATAGGAACTTTAGGTTAGCTGTTGTTGATTGATATACCTAATGAAACCAACGTATTTTAACTCTTGTTTCTCTTTCAATCACTGGCTTTCATATCTTTATTTTTATATATTCAAATTAATGTTCCAAAAAATACAATAGAATCATTTACCTTATTTATCAAATATAAAGTTTTAAAAATTGAATTTTTGAGCAGGGGGCGGGTAAGAATGGAGAAGCTTGGTAGAATGCCTCATACCCATTTTAGAGGATAGGTCTTCATATCCTCTAAAAACATTAGCCTTGTAATCTGACAGACTAGGACTGTAATTCTAGCTCCACTATTTACTAGTTGTGTGGACCTGCAGAAATTACTTAATTTCACTTATGATATTATGTATTTCAAAGGGTTCTGGTGAAAATAAATGAGATATTTGTTCTTCTCAATGCTCAGCATAAATACATGCTTAATAAATAGTAGCTATTATTAACACTTATATCCATGTTATCTTCCAAAGTTTATGTTTCTAAGGACAGTTTAATGACTTGAAATTCAGTTTTGTTTGTTTGTTTGTTTTTTGGTTTTTTTTTTCAGTGAGTTCTATGCAAACATGTAGATTCTTTTATTATGAATGTTTTAGAATTTGGAAAATGTATAGAAAAGGAATAACATATCTCATCTCAATATACTATACAATATCTTTTTCCACATACTTGCCTATATGCTAATCATGTATGGTTAATCTGTATATAAACTTATGTAAATAGAAAATGACAATATAATGTTTTTAATAAACAGCTTAATTTTTCATGAGATACTTACATAATTCTAAAACTCTTCAAATTATTTAAAAATACTTACTTCTACCCCTCTTCACTATTCCTGTTAAGTGGGGTAGTAATTTCATTTTATTATCACCATATTTTTCAGCCAATGAGGAGGAATTGCCTTTCTACTTCTGGGTTCTGTGTTAGACTCAAATCATCTCAATTAGCCTTGTCACAGCATTCCATCATTAGACATGGACAAATCAGTTGTCTCTCCCTGTTGTCTAATTTGTGTAACTGATTGTGTACATGATCTAAAGCCATTTAAATTCATACCATCAAAGTAGTATACTAGGCAAATTAGCTTTTTCTATTTTAGTGGGCTGGTTTTTAATATGTGGATTTCTATCACAATATTTATAAATTAAATGGGTCTCACAATCCACAACTAATAAAGTCCTAAAACCATTTTATCATTGAGGTTTAACTCTGAAAAATCAGGATCTGAATTTTTAGCTCTTTCTGAAGAAGTATATTTGGTTTCCTAGCTTGTTTTAAAGAATAATGGAGTAAAAATGTCTTAATTGATCATTGTTACTGAATTTGTATTTAGACACAACTTTCTTTCCGAATAAAATAAATTAAATATGCAAAGATTGAAAGATACATTTTAACCCTATAATTCATAGGTTAGTATTATATGTTGGTCTTTATAATTCAAAACAATCTCCTCTTTGAATGGAACATAATTTTTTTCAATGTGTAATATAAGTGACATTATGAAATTTATTTCACATGTGAGTAATCACTCTGTATTAGTTGGCTAGATTTGTCACAACCAAGTACCATATATTTATTTATTGGTTGAAGCAACAGGAATTTATTTCTCACAGATCTGGAGACCAAAAATCTAAGGTTAAGGTGGCAATATATTTTGTTTCTTCTGAGGTCTCTGTCCTTAGCAGGCAGGCTTCTCACTGTGTCCTCTCACAATCTTTCATCTGTCAGTGCACATACATAATGTTTCCTTGTGTGTCAAATGTCTTCATCTTATCAGCTTGATTGGATCAGGACCCTCGAGAAAGGTCTTCTTTTAAGTTAATCATATATTGAAAGGCCCTTCTACAATATAATCTGTCTTAGTCCACTTATGCTGCTATTATGAATGCCTGAGATGGGTGTTTGTGAAAAACAGAAATGTTTGTCACAGTTCTGAGGACTGACAGGTCCAAGATCAAGGTTCCAGCATGTTGTGTTGTCTGTTGAGGACTGTTGCTGCTTCCTAGACAGTGTCCTGGTTCCATATCTCTGATGGGAAGGAATGCTGTGGAAAGACAAAAGCAATTAGCTCCTTCTGTCAAGACTTTTTATGACGGCATTCATAAAGGAGAAGTCCTCATGTAATACATTTATAATATTCTAATAAAAAATTGAATTAATGTAATTTTTAATTTTGTTGTATGTTCATGTTACAAATAATCTTTAAAAAATTATAAGTTAGATATTTACAAGACACTGAACTGCAGGGGAAATGATTCACTCCTCATATTGGTAGTATTATGTCTTATATTCCCATTGATAATATCGAAATAATTCACCCTGATTAATGTTAGCATAATGAGAAGTTAGTAAAAGAGAAGCAGCAGTGATTTTCCAGTTATTACAAAGTATTTTTATCATTTAGTATTATTATTACAATCGAGTGCTATTAGATTTCTCATAAATTGAAGAAATTAAAATATAAATTAAAACAAATATGCCTAAATTAAATAGTATGCATTTTCTATGTGATTATTCTACTTTTTTCCATTTATATTAAATTTAATATTAATGATAGCTTTCAACTTGATACTTCAGGCAAGTGACGACTGGTGCATATTCTTTAAAGGGTTTTTGAGTAGGTACTAGTCACCTTTTAAACAACACCTTGCAGATATGTTCATATCTGAAAACTCATCAGGCTGCCTACTTTTCATATCAGCTTATAAATTAGTCTTTCTTTTGAAGTTCTGGTACATAGCCTATTAAAAAGTCTTAGTAGCATATATGTTTAATAATTCATATTCTTCCTAAATTTATTTAATAATACACTTCATAAAGTATAATACACACTCTAGTTAGTAAACTTGTCTTCTGCTTGGTATGCAATAACAAGTTTGAAACTATTTTACATGAACAAACATGTAAAAATATTGTAGATAGTAAGATACGTGGCAAAATCTTGTCTCTACAAAAAATAAAATTTAGTCAAGTTTGGTGGTTGGCATCTGTTGTCTCAGTTACTCGGGAGGCTGCGGTGGGAAAATCACTTGAGCCTTGGAGGTGGAGGTTGCAGTGAGCTGAGATCACAACAATGCACTGCAGCCTAGGCAACAGAGTGAGATCACATCTCAAATAAAAATAAATAAATAATAAAAAGATAATAAGTAATGTTTCTCACTGTTAGAGAAAGATGTTGCAAGTAATAAAAGAGGATATACTAAAATAAATCCTGTGATACTCATTTAGAATCTAAAGTATCAGCATGAAATCTTTTATGTGTTTTTTCTAGATATTAACCATCTATCTATCATCTATCTAATACATGTGTGATTTAAAAGACATTAATTTCATAAAGATGTGTTTATAGGCAGTTTTGTGTGTACATACACATAGAGACTATCTATGTATTTCTAAGCTTAATCCCCTGAAAGGACCCAGGACCACTGATACCCCTATACAAGTAAGCATAACTACTGCATAGATCTTGGTTTCTAAATAAATTTTTCAATAGAAAAAAATATGGGGCTTTTTACGGACATGATTGATTGTAGAACTTTTGTAGTGAAAATACAAGATAAGATAGAACTATCTTGTGGTGCAAAAATTTTAAAAAAGTGTTTTTCTGTTTGTTTGTTTGTTTTTTATTGTACTTTGGGATCTGGGGTACATGTGCACATCCTGCATCCTGCAGGATTGTTGCATAGTACATATGTGCCATGGTGGTTTGCTGTCTTCAGCTCCCCAGCCCTTGCCAACATCAGGCATTTCTCCTGGTGTTATCCCTCCCCATCCTCCCTGTCCTCCACCCCACTGTCCCTCCCCTTCCCTCCCCTCCACCACCCTACCTAGCCCAGTGAGTGTTGTTCCCTTCCATGTGCCCAAGTGTTCTCATTGTTCAACACCATCCTCTGAGTGAAAACATACGGTGTTTGGTTTTCTGTGCTTGTGTCAGTTTGTTGAGAATGATCGTTTCTAGATTCATCCATGTCTCCACAAAGGACACTAACTTATTGTTTTTTATGGCTGCATAGTATTCCATTGTATATATGTGCCACCTTGTCTTGTCCAGTCTCTCAATGATGGGCATATGGATTGGTTCCAGGTTTTTGCTATTATAAACAGCACCACAATGAACATGCATGTACATGTGTCTTTATAATAGAATGCTTTATAATCCTTTGGATATATAACCAGTAATGGGATTGCTGGGTCAAATGGAATTTCTATTTCTAGATCCTTGAGGATTCACCACACTGTCTTCCACAATGGTTGGACTAATTTACATTCCCACCAACAGTGTAAAAGTGTTCCCTTTTCCCCGCATCCTCTCCAGCATCTGTTGTCTCCAGATTTTTTAATGATTGCCATTCTAACTGGCATGAGATGGTATCTCAATGTGGTATGGATTTGCATTTCTCTAATGACAAATGAAGATGACCATTTTTTCATATGTTTGTTGGTCACATGTATGTCTTCTTTTGAAAAGCGTCTATTCATATCCTTTGCCCACTTTTCAATGGGTTTTATTTTTTTCTTGTAAATCTGCTTTAGTTCTTTGTAGATTCTGGATATGAGCCCTTTGTCAGATGGGTGGATTGCAAAATTTTTTTCCTATTCTGTTGGTTGCTGGTTCACGCTAATGATTGTTTCCTTTGCTGTACAGAAGCTCTGGAGTTTAATTAGATCCCATTTGTCTATTTTGGCTTTTGTTGCTGTTGCTCTTGGTGTTTTAGTCATGAAGTCCTTGCCTACACCTAAGTTTTGAATGATTTGGCCTAGGTTTTCTTCTAGGGTGTTTATGGTGTTAGATCTTATGTTTAAATATTTAATCCATCTGTATTTAATTTTTATATAAGGTGTAAGGAAGGGGTCCAGTTCAGCTTCCTGCATATTGCTAGCCAGTTTTCACAAGACACAATATTAATAAAAATACCAGTTTTATTAAACAGGGAATCCTTTCTCCATTGCTTGTTTTTGTCTGGTTTTTCAAAGATCAGATTGTTGTAGATGTGTGGCATTGCCTCCAAGGCCTCTGTTCTGTTCCTTTGGTCTATATCTCTGCTTTGGTATGAGTACCATGTTGTTTTGATTACTGTAGACTTGTAGTATAGTTTGAAGTCAGGTAAGCATGATGCCTCCAGCTTTGTTCTTTTTGCTTAGGATTGTCTTGGCTATCTGGGCTCTCTTTTTGTTCCATATGAAGTTTAAGATGTTTCTTTCCAGTTCTGTGAATAAGGTCAATGGTAGCTTAATGGGGATAGCATCAAATCTATAAATAATTTTGGGCACTATGGCCATTTTCACAATATAATTCTTCCTAACTATGAGCATGAAATGTTTTTCCATTTGTTTCTGTCCTCTCTTATTTTCTTGATCAGTGGTTTGTAGTTCTGCTTGTAAGGATCTTTTATATCCTTTGTTAGTTGTATTCCTAGGTATTTTATTCTTTTTGTAGCAATTGTGAATAGGATTTCACTCATTATTTGGCTCTCTATTTGTCTATTGTTTGTGTATAGGAATCTTTGTGATTTCTGCACATTAATTTTGTATCCTGAGACATTGCCAAAGTTGATCATCAGCTGAAGGGGGTTTTGGGCTGAGACTATGGGGTCTTCTAAATATACAATCATGTTGTCTGCAAATAGGAACAATTTGACTTCTTCTTTTCCTAATTGAATGGCCTTTATTTATTTTTCTTGCCTAATTGCTCTGGCTAGAACTTCCAATACTATATTGAATAGGAGTTGTGAAAGAGGGCATCCTTGTCTACTGCCAGTTTTTAAAGGTAATGCTTCTAGTTATTGCCCATTCAGTATGATATTGGCTGTGGGTTTATCATAAACAGCTTTTATTATTTTGACATAGGTTCCATTGACACCTAGTTTCTTGAGTGTTTTTTTTTTTTTTTTTTTTTTGCATAAATCACAGTTGAATTTTGTCAAAGGCCTTCTCTGAATCTATTGAGATAATCATATGATTCTTGTCTTTGGGTCTGTTTATGTGGTGGATTATCTTTATAGATTTCTATATGTCAAACCAGCCTTGCATCACTGGGATGAAGCCTACTAAAAATGGGATTACATCACAAGGACAAAGAAGACAACCTGAAGAAACATCTGAAGGCCAACGAGGAAACAATTTGAGTAGCAAAATAAATAACTGTGGCATTGAATTGTAACCCATAGAATAAAATAAATATTGATTAGCTTATGCTTACATTAAGGTAATAATTGAATAATACATAAATATGGGAGAGAAGAAACAGTTCTCTATTATACAAATATTCTAGTCAATAAACACTAAAGAAATGATGTAAAAATAAGATTACTAATAAACAAATGCCACATGAGTAATTATTTCAGGCAAACTCTACTCATAAATATTAAAATCAGTGGGAGATATCTGAAAATAGGATATCTGTATAATCACAATGCATCTTCTGAGAGGTATGTTTAAATTACAAATTTACACTGGAATTTAATAGCAACTTTACCTTGGAGAAATCTGGTCAAAAACATCTTCAAAAATTTATCAAGTTTAGCATTGTCTGTAATACACATATCAAGGTCACGTAGCACCTAAAATGCACCAAGAAGGACATACACCACTTTTGTTTTATTCTTGTTAATAGTACTGAACTTCAGTCTAATTGGAAAATATCAGACAAATCTAAAATACTTCTTCCCTGGTCCTTTTCAAAAATTTAACAATTATGAAAGACCAGAGTGACTGGAAAACTTTTGCAAATATCACAGATTGCATCAGAAAACACCACAACCAAATACAATGTGGCTTACTGGATTCGATCCTTAACCAGACAAAATACATTAGGAGAAATATTGATGATATCTTCATAAAGATTGTTATTTAGTTTATGACATTGTTCCAATCCCAATTTCCTGGTTTTTATTATTCTACAATAGTTATGTGTAATATATTGTTAATATTAAAGGAGGCTAGGTGAATTTCTCCTAGCAATTTATTTTTCTCAAAAGTTTTTTTTTTTTTTTTAAAGGTACTACAAACCTCTATTTTTAATGTTTTTTAATGAAAAAACAAGAATGGTCACTCTCAATGTGAATGTGAAGATATACTTATGTCCTAGGCGTTAGCAGTCTCTGGCCTTCAGGAGCTAGATGGTGAATATATAAAAAAAAAAAAAAAGACAACATTTCATGGTAGTCCAAATTTTTTGCTGTTGTTATTCATTAGGTGTGGTACAAATGCTGGAGACTTTTAAGAATTGTTTTACAAATCAATGTAAGTGTTCAACAGTGGTATCAAATTTTTGTAAATGAATTATCTGAATATTAGTTGTATTTACCTCAAAAAAATAGTTAGTTGGAAATATTTAATCCAAGTGTTCAGCAATTATTGTTCAAGAACAATTCAGCCTCTGATGTTTTTAGGGAAAATAATTATTTACAAAGAATTTTGTAAACAGGCAGACACTGTAATATATCTCTGCAAAAGCGAGGGAGCTGAACAAATAAAATAATGAGTTTAAAAGTTATATAACTTGAAATTTAAAAATTGAAGTTTGAAATACATCAGCGTCTAGTGAAAATATATTGATGGACTTTACAGATCTAAATGAATAAGTTTACATTCTGTGGTGGGACTGAATGAAATTGAGAGGGCCTATTATTTGTTGTACGTAAAGTGAGCAAAATGTAAACAGTCACAGAGAAAATGGATTTATGTTATTTGTCTTACAAATGTGCCTATTGAAGAAAGGTACTTTGAATGGGAGCCAAAAGGTACTTTGAGTTATCTAATAAAATAGACAATTTGATGGAAATATTCTTGCATTTAAATATAAAAATTTTAGAAATAACACTATCTTTAATTTCACAGAATATGCACTGAGTTTACCAACTACCTCAGCATCTAAAAAGAGTACTTATTAGTTAATACTAGTAGTGTCAACAGAGAAAAATCAATCAATGGTATGTATAATATCAAATTTAGTAACCATAAAATTTAACTTTGAATAATATTCCAGGTAATTATATGGGATCTATTGAAAAATATACCCTTCAGAGAAATAATATAGTATTGATGACACCATGGTAGTAGACACAACGAAGAAATATAATATGCAACAAAATAATTATACTTTTAATATTATTTTCAATGTTTGCTTAGTAAATAAAAATGTTTTGTGTTAATGTACATATTTGTTACTTTTCATTATTTCATATAAATTTTTATTTGTTAAAATAGTGTTTTAATGCATTATCAATTTGTCAGTCATTACAAGTTTTCCAAAAAGTATAATATATAAAAAATTTTTGATATATACCATTTAATGAAAACCATTTCTTATTTTATTTCTTTATTTCCATAAGTTATTGGGGAATGGGTGCCTTTTGGTTACAAGAGTAAGTTCTTTGTGGTGATTTGTGAGATTTTGGTGCACCCATCACCAGAGCAGTATACACTGCACCTTTTTTGTAGTCTTTTATCTCTATCCCCTTCTCACCCTTTCCCCCTGAATCCCCAAAGTACGTTGTGTCATTCTTATTGTTTTGCATCCTCATAGCTCAGTTCCACTAATGAGTGAGAGCATATGATGTTTGGTTTTCCATTGCTGAGTTACTTCACTTAGAATAATAGTCTACAGCCTTGCATCCCCCAGATGAAGCCTACCTGATCGTGATGGAAGTCTGGTTCAATATATACAAGTCTACGAATATATTCCACAAAACAGAACCAAAGACAAAAACCACATGATTATCTCAATAGATGCAGAGAAGGCATTTGACAAAATTCAACAGTCCTTTATTCTAAAAACTCTTAATAAACTAGATATCTGTGGAACCTATCTCAAAATAATAAAAGCTATTTGCAACAAACCCACAGCCAATATCATACTGAATGGGCAAAAACTGTAAGGATTCCCTTTGAAATCTGGCTCTAGACAAGGATGCCCTCCATCATCATTCATATTCAATATAGTATTGGAAGTTCTAGCCAGAGCAATTAGGAAAGAAAAATAAATAAAGAGTGTTCAATTAGGAAAGGAGGAAGTTAAATTGTCTTTATTTGCAGACAACATGATTATATATTTAGGAGACCCCATCATCTCAGCCCAAATTCTCCTTAAACCAATAACCAACTTCAGCAAAGTCTCAGGATACAGAATCAATGTGCAGAAATCACAAATATTCCTACACACCAAAAACAGATTAACAGACAGCTATATCAAGAGAGAACTCCTATTCACAATGGCTAAAAATAGATTAAAATACCTAGAATTACAACTAACAAAAGATGTAAAGCACCTCTTCAAGGAGAACTACAAACCACTGATCAAGGAAATAAGAGAGGACACAAAGAGATGGAAAAATATTACATGCTCATGATTAGAAAGAATTAATATCATGAAAATGGTCATACTGCCAAAAGTAATTTATAGATTCAATCCCATCCCCACAAGCTACCAATGACCCTCTTCACAGAACTGGAAAAAACCACCTTAAACTTCATACAGAACCAAAAAAGAGTCCACATAGCCAAGTCAATTCTAAGTAAAAAGAATAAAGCTGGAGGCATCAGACTACCTGACTTAAAACTATACTATAAGGCTACAGTAATTAAAACAGCATACTGGAACCAAAACAGAGATATAAACCAATGGAACAGAACCGAGGCCTTGGAGGAAATGCTACACATCTACAACTATCTGATCTTTGACAAACCTGACCAAAACAAGCAATGGGAAAAGGATTTCCTGTTTAATAAATGTTATTGTGAAAACAGGCTAGCCATGTGCAGAAAGCAGAATTTGGACCCCTTCCTTACACCTTACAGTAAAATTAATTCCAGATTGATTAAAGACTTAAACATAAGGCCTAACAACATAAAAACCCTAGAAGAAAACCTAGGCAAAACCATTTAGGACATAGGCATAAGCAAGAACTTCATGACTAAAACACTGAAAGCACTGGCAACAAAAGCCAAAATAGACAAATGGGATCTAACTGAACTCCAGAATTCTGTACAGGGAAAAACAATCATTAGAGTGAACTGGCAACCAACAGAATGAGAAAATTTTTTTGCAATCTACCCATCTGACAAAGAGCTAATATCCAGAATCTACAAAGAACTAAAACAGATTTACAAGGAAAAAAAAGGAAAGCCATTAAAAAGTGGGCAAAGAATATGAACAGATACTTTGCAAAAGAAGAAGTTTATGAGGCCAACAAACATATGAAAAATGATCATCATCACTTGTCATTAGAGAAATGCAAATCAAAACCACATTGAGACACCATCTCAGGACTGTTAGAATGATGATCATTAAAAAATCTGGAGACAACAGATGCTGGAGAGGATGGTGAGAAAGAGGAACACTTTTACACTGTTCTTGGGAGTGAAAATTAGTTCAACCATTGTGGAAGACAGTGTGGCAATTCCTCAAGAACCTAGAAATAGAAATTCCACTTGACCCAGCAATCCCATTACTGGATATATGTGCAAAGGATTACAAATAATTCTATTATAAAGACACATGCACATGTATGTTCATTGTGGCACTGCTTACAATAGCACAAGACCTGGAACCAACCCAAATGCCCATCAGTGATAGACTGGACAAGAAAAATGTGTCACATGTACACCATGGAATACTTTGCAGCCATAAAAAACAATGAGTTCATGTTCTTTGCTGGGACATGGATGAATCTGGAAGCCATCATTTTCAGCAAACTGACACAAGAACAGAAAACCAAACACCGTATGTACTTACTCATAGGCAGGTGTTGAACAATGAAGTCACGTGGACACAGGGAGGGTAGCATCACACACTGGCGTCTGTTGGTGGGGGCTAGGAGAGAGACAGCATGGATTGGGGAGGTTGAGGAGGAATAACATGGGGAGAAATGCCAGATTTATGTGACAGAGGGATGGAGGCAGCAAACCACATTACCTTGTGTTACCTATGCAACGATCCTACATGATCTGCACATGTATCCCAGAACCTAAAGTACAGTTAAAAAACAACAACAATAATAATAGTCTCCAATCTCATCCAGGTTGCTGCAAATGACATTAATTCATTCCTTTTCATGGCTGAGTAGTATTCCATCATATATGCATATATATATATATATATATACACACACATACATACGTACATACATATATGATATATATATATATGCATACATACGTACATACATATATGTCAGGATTCCTTTATCCACTCATTGATTGATGGGCGTTTAAGTTGGTTCCACATTTTTGCAATTGCGAATTGTGCTGCTATAAACATGTGGGTGCAAGTATCTTTTTGGTGTAATGACTTCTCTTCCCCTAGGTAGATACCCAGTAGTAGGATTGCTGGCTTAAATGGTAGTTCTACTTTTAGTTCTTTAACGAATATCCACACTGTTTTGCATAGTGATTGTACTAGTTTACATTCCCACCAGCAGTGTAGAAGTGTTCCCTATTCACAACATTCACACAAACATAAACTATTTTTTTTTAGTTTTTTGATTACGGCCATTCTTACAGGAGTAAGGTGATATTGCATTGTGATTTTTATTTGCATTTCCCTGATCATTAGTGATGTTAAGCATTTTTCATATGTTTGTTGGCTATTTGTATTTCTTCTTTTGAGAATTGTTTGTTCATATTCTTAGCCCAAATTTTGATGGGATCATTTTTTTTTCTTACTGATTTGTTTGAATTCTTTATAGATACTGGATTTAGTCCTTTGTTGTATGTATAGATTGTCAAGATTTACTCCCACTTTGTGGGTTGCCTGTTTACTCTGCTGACTTTTCCTTTTGCTATGCAAAAGCTCTTGAGTTTAATTAAGTCCCAGTAATCTATCTTTGTCTGCATTGGATTTGCTTTTGGGTTCTTGGTCGTGAAATCCTTTCCTCAGCCAATGTCTAGAAGGATTTTTCCAATGTTATCTTCTAGAATTTTTATAGATTCATGTCTTGGATTTATGTCCTTAAGCTATTTTTTGTTGATTTTTATATAAGTTGAGAGACGAGGATTCAGTTTCAATCTCCTACCTGTGGCTAACCAATTATCCCAGCACAATTTGTTGAAAATGGTGTCTTTTTCACACTTTATGTTTTTGTTTGCTTGTGGAAGATCAGTCAACTATAGGTATTTGGATTTATTTCTGGGTTCTCTATTCTGTTCCATTGACTATGTGCCTAGTTTTATGCCAGTACCAAGTTGTGTTGGTGACTATGGTCTTATGGTATAGTTTGAAATCAGGCAATGTGATGCCTCCAGGTTTGTTCTTTATGCTTAGTCTTGTTAGCATGCTGGGCCCATGAAAAACATGCAGTAACAATTTATTTGCTACACGTATACAATTCAAATGAGAAAGAAGGCAAATAACATTACAGATAGATGATGTAAAAAAGGAAAGGATTGAACCCTGCCATGCTGGGATTATAAGTAAGTGTAATATTGACAAGGATACTGAACACACAATGAATTGCAGAAGTTGAGAATTTTTTATTCTCGTGAAGCAAAGGGAAATACTGCTTTAAGAGAAAAAAGATCAGTTTTCAAGTCCCTAGAGACTTTAATCTTCACAAGACTGATATTGCTAGGTACTGTGGTTGAAGGTGAGAGTGACATGAGATCAAATTGGAAAAGTAGCCAGTGAGCATAGAGGTCTGTTGTTTTAGCCCGGTTCCCTGGGAAACAGACCCTGAGACAGACAATTTCATGTAGAAAATTTTATGGGGAATGTTCTTGCAAGAGAGTGAAGAAAGCACAATTGAGCAGAGGGAAAAGTTGAACTGTCATGCAATTCTAACAGAAGCTCAATCTGATTCCTTGAGGAGCTCTGGGAAACTCACAGATGCCCTAAATTGGAGCCAAGGATCACGGACTTTGTGCTACCACAGTGAACAGTCATTGGTTTTGGGAAAGATTGTCTTGGGTAAGGTAATTTCTTAAGTTGGTAGAGACTCAGATCTAAGCTTGGCAGCTGGGAGAACAAGTGTTTTGCCCTATACTAAGAAACTGAAGAGTTGACTTCACCATCTACTTCATTTTTATATTATATATATTGCCTTTCTGGTATAACAACCACCTAAGTGTTTCAAGCAGGATAGTAACATGATAATATTATTACCTTAACTGTTATATGAACAAGAAGTTGAAGGTAAGGTGATATGTTAGGGTTTTCCAGAAAAACAGAACCAGTATGATATATAAAGATATAAGATAGGAACTTTGTCATGGTAATTGACTCATGAAATTATGCAGGCTGGAAAGTCCCATGATAATATGCTGTCTGCAAGCTGGAGAACTGTGAACTTGTGGTGTAGTTCACTTCTGAGTCTACAGCCTGGAGAACCAAGGGGACCCTCTGGTGTAACTCTCAGTCTGAGGATGAAGGCCCACAGTTCTAATCTCTGATGTCTGAGGTTAGGAGAAGATGAATGTCCTAGATCAGGAAGAGAGAGAATTTGTCCTTCCTCTGCCTTTCTGTTTTATCTGGAGACTTAAGTGTTCAGATGATGCCTGCCCACCTTTGAAAAGGCAGCTTTTCTCTATTTAGTCTACTGATTGCATTAGTAATCTCTTCCAGAACCACTCTCACTGATAGGTCCAGAAATAATGCTTTTCCAGCTACATGGGTATCTATTAACCTACTCAAGTTGACACCAAAAATTTAAAATCACAGGTGAGGAGGAAAGTGGGAAGAGAAATTAGGAAGGTATTGTCATAATCCTGATAGGGCCTGGCTGTAATCAGTGCCATGTTTGGAAAGCAAAACAAGCAGGAGTGAAGGAGGCTTGCCCCTACCATCACAGGCCCAGTCAAGAAGGTACCAGAGGCTAACATACTATGCTTCTAAATTTATAAAGTATATCAAACAACAAGCTTACTAAGAAAAAATGCATTCTATCCTTCTACCTTGACAAACACACCTTTTTTATGATAAAATTAAAAAGCTATGTGTAAAGCTATGGTTTTATGTAACTGAAAGTCAGAAAAATAGTAGATGCCTTAAGTATTATTGCACATGGCTGGAAGTTCTATTGTTGAATAAAGTGTAATTTCTAGTCTACAAATTTATTAAATACAATGTATTTTTATTTCTATTGTGTCAGCAAAATTACCAATTATGTTGTTATAACAAAAACTCACATAATTTGTGTTCCAAAAAAATTATGACAGATAATTTTTGAACAATATTTTAATAGAAGCATAAAAATGAGTATATTTTTTCAAACATTAATGATAGAAAGTGTAAACATTAAAATTATTTTAACAATTAGTTTTAACATTGTTTTTCTAAATGTTTAAAATTCTTCAGATTTAAAAATAAATTGTTTCTTAATATACAATAGTTATAAAACATACTATTATATTATATATTTAACTATGATATATAATAATTATGAGAAATAAATCTTTAACAAATATTTTTAAGTAAAGCGAAATTAATTTTTTAAAAATAAAGTTAAATTAATTTAAAACGTATAAATTTACAATTCTGAAGTTTCATCTATATCTAGTTGTCAATGTAAGAAGTTGGAATCAAACAATTCCTGTCATTCATTGATCTGTCTACAATCTGTGTATATTAGCCTTTCCAGAAGGACAGAACCAATAGGATATATGCATATATAAAACAGTTTATCAGGGACAGGTGGCTCACATGATTGCAAATGAAAGTCCCATGATAAGCTGTCGGCAGGCTGGAGAAAAAGAGAAGTTGGTAGCCTGGCTTGGTCAAATTCTGAAAAATCTCCAAACCAGGGAAACTGACAGTGCAGCTCGCAGTCTGAGGTGGGGGTTGGAAAGCCCCTGGGAGGCCACTGGTCCTAATATCCAAAGTCTCAGAGGAATCCAAAGGCTGAAGAACCTAGAGTCTAATGTCCAAACTCAGGAGCAGAGGAAGCCAAGAATTTGGCATGGCACTGGAAGAGAGAGCAAGCTCATTCAGCAACCAAACTACTTATCCCCCTCTGCCTGCTTTGTTGTAGCTGTGCTGGTAGGCAATTGGATGCTACCCACCCTCACTGAGAGTGAGCCTTCTTCTCCTAGTCTACTGAGTCAAATGTCAATCTCCTTTGGCAGCAGCCTCACAGACACACTCAGAAACAATGCTCATCAGCTATTTAGGTATCCCTCAATGCAGTCAATTTGACACCCAGTATTAACCATCACACTATCTTTCTAACTATTAAGAGTAATTTGAATTGCTCAGTATTGTGAATGTAAAAGTAACTGTAGGACCACAAATTGAAACAGAGAAATAAGAGAAATATGGACACTGGTACCATTAGGAGATAATACTTCATTAAGTAAGAATAGATCGCATTTCTGCTACTTAAAAGGACAGATGTGACTAATTATTTTGTCTTTTCTCTTACTTAAAGATGCCAAACTCTCAACTCTATGTTGCTCACTGAGAGCAGTATTAATGTCTTAAGTTGGCAGCTATACAATCCACAGCACTTCAAGGTATTCAGTCACCTTTCATATCCAGAAAATCGAAGTTGGCCAGGAGAACCATTTATCTGTGACAGGACTGGTACTATTCTTTAAGGTAGCATTTAGGGTTAGGGGTTACATTGTTCCCATGTTAAATGCCACATCCTAAGTGTCAGAGGTAGCTGTGTGTATGTGCACTTGTATGTGTGTCTGTGTGCATATATATTTTAATCTTTTTAATATTTGATATCTTCAAAAGAGCAGACCTGAGGACAAAGGGTTTTTTGTGTTGTTCTTATTGTAAGGGCAGAACTAGAAGGAAGAAGAACAATCTGGGATGTATTTTGTATATTTGAGTTATGTGTAATAAATACGTTTATTATCATTGATTATATTTTACTTACATTACAGAATCCCTTTTATTTACTTTAGCATCTCTTTCTGGTGCCTATTTTTAAGCCTGACAGAGACTTGAGGGTGGAGAATGAAGAAAACAGGGTGAAGGTCATATGTTCTACAAAAGCATCCTTCATTCAACAAAATATCTGCACATTTTTACTTCCAAAGACAAGAATGACCCTCATTTGACACATTACAATGTCCATTTGGTTGTATATAACAAGATCTTTCCCATTGGAAGGTCAGTCTTGCAGTAGGAAAAAGCTCTGATTAAAAAAATTGAGTATGGTATTTCAATCAGGTGTGTCAAGAAAGAAGTTTCTATTAAATTATGGAGAAATGAGAGCATTACTTTTGTTTTTCTGTTTGTTAATTATTTTTTGAAAAATTAATAATTGTGATATTTGGGTACAAAATATTTTTAGAAAATCCTAAAGAAGGTTAGACAATTGTATAGAGTCCTTACGAAGTCTATCATGTTAAATCATTTATATTTTATTTTTATAAGAATAGGAAGGCATTTAAAACTACTAGGATATTGATGTAAGCCTTTTTTATTATAAAATGGTCAATTTAGTAGCAGTGTTGAGAAAAGTTCGGAGGGACATGACAGTAGAAACAGAAAAAGCAGTTTGGACATTGATGCAATAATCTATGTGAACTAATGTCTGCAGTAGGAATGAAGTGGGAATTAATAAAGGGCAAGAATTAATGGTATGTACTATGAGTGAGATGGATGGGGCAGGAGAAAGGTGTGGTTTCTGGAATTAGGGATCAAGTTGGTAACAGAGAAATTGACTAAGGTAAGAAATACAGAATGAGAAGCAGAATGAGTTTAGGGAATAGGTGAGATAAAAGCAGATCTGCACACACTGCATTTGAGATTCTGGGTGGCATGCAAGTAAAGTTATTCAAGAATGAGTTGAATGTGTCACAGCTGTGCTCAAGAAAATCATTTGACCTGGGAGTAGAAATCCAGACTTCATTAACATTGAAATCTGTGTTTAATATAGGGGATAAATGAGATATAAAAATATGCCTTAAGAAGAGAATAGTCAATATCAATAAATAGGAAAAAGGCCAAATAGAAGGATCTTGAAAAAATTTGTTTCTGAAAATGTTTGGCTAAGTGTATTGAATGTGTTTAGGAACCATACAAATTATAAGTAAAAACTAAATTTAAAAAGTTTATTTAAGGTACACTTGGTTTGTTTCTTAGGTTCTTCATTCTTATAAATATCTGTGGCTTTCTAAGTTTAAAACCCTGTATTTAATTAACAAACTAATTCCAGGCAAGATTAATTAAGAATGCATGTGGATGTGTGGATGTGTTTTTGTATCTGAGTTTGTGTGTAGATTGTGCATAATGTATCATATGTACAATATACATAGTATGTAATTGGGTTATCATTAGGGGAATAGATATCTGAAGTGTTATATATTGGCTTTTACATGCTTTGGCCTCAAACAAGATAAATCATTCCTGTTGATCCCCTATTGGCTAGAAGTGATACTTTGCCTTATATAAGTTCATGAAGCCAGAGAAATGTGTAAGAAACAGACTGTGTGGTGCAGTTATCCCCTGTGCTGTAGTAGTGTTTCACACAAGCCATATCTATCTACATCACTTACAGTAGCCTAATCAAGGTGTCAATACTTTATGCATCACCATACATGAGGTTAACATTAAACAATTAATCAAGGCCGGGCGCAGTGGCTCATGCCTGTAATCCCAGCACTTTGGGAGACCGAGGCGGGTGGATCACGAGGTCAAGAGATCGAGACCATCCTGGTCAACATAGTGAAACCCCATCTCTACTAAAAATACAAAAAATTAGCTGGGCATGGTGGTGTGTGCCTGTAATCCCAGCTACTCAGGAGTCTGAGGCAGGAGAATTGCCTGAACCCAGGAAGCAGAGATTGCGGTGAGCTGAGATGGCGCCATTGCACTCCAGCATGAGTAACAAGAGCGAAACTCCGTCTCAAAAATAAATAAATAAATAAATAAATATAAATAATCAAATGTGTAAGTAGAGGCTTAATAAATATCTGTTGAACTGAAAAATCCATGTTTAAATTTTCACGTGTATTGGTTTTCTATCAATTTCAATTTGCAATGTTATTTGAACAGTGTATTCAAATTGCCTCCAAATGGATTTTCCTTTCAAAGGATTAGCCATAACTCGTGAGTTAATTCAAATGTTAACTTAAGTTTTTCAGCCTGGAATAGTTATTTAACAAATGCCTAAATAATTTTCTATAAAGAAGGTAACAGTAGATACATATTGTTTGTGTATGAAAAGTATCCTCTTTTGGAATATTGCCCATGTAGATCTATTCCTCTTTCATTCTACTGATATCTGAACACCTTTTGTGAGAAGAGATATTCTATTAATACTATACTTATGAAATGTAATTGCCAATATATCTTTGATATTTTCTTTCTATACATCTGGTTCTGTTTCTTTCTCTACATCTTTAATTCAAGTGACTTTAAATTGTGGATTGCTTTGAAACAGGACATAGTAATATAGATGTAAGGAGTACAAAAAAGCTAAATATACTTCATCAAAGTATAAAAGTTTTAAAATTCTGTTGCTTCATTTAAATTTATAGAGAGGGAACATAGCAATTATTTTGATTATAATTATAATTGTGTTAATTACAATAATCTGTATAAATTTTTCAAAAACCCCAAATCAAACTAACAAATATCTTGTGCTTAGTGAGACAGCTTCATTTAATTTTAACTGTTTCAAACACGTTTTATGATATCTTTTTAAAGTACAATTTTTGTGAAAAATATAAAATTCTACTTTTTATAGCATAGTATGATTATTGTACATGGCCAATTAAGCAAAGTAACTTACAATAAGTCTCAAGGTGTTATTCTTTTTCCAAGTGTTTAGGAGTACAGAGTATAAATAAAACAAACAAAACCTCCTTATTTTCATGTATTTTCAAGTATAAACATACAGATTAATTTACAATGTATATGAAACCAGGCCATTTCAAAATTGGGGTAAAAGCTAATAGGCAATAAGAGAGTCAAAAAAAAAAATTTTTAAACTAACAAGAATCTTTGACACAACTATGTAATATTTATCTTAAAGATACGAAAACACCCTGGATTGATTTTAATAGTGTGAGAGGAAAGCATGAAGGCTGATGACAAAGATTAACAGGAAGGAAATGGCTGCTTATAAAGTTCTTTCATTGTATTAGGCTTAATCTTTTTCATTTACTTAGTTCTTTCAACATTTGAGGTTGCTTTTATTCAATATTTATTTCATAAAACCTAAGTCTGAATTAAAATAAGTAACTTGCTAAAAAGTTTTAGAATTAGAGTGGTCAGAGCCAAGATACAAATGATAAACACATTATTTTCACAGTTTCTTTTAAGGGAGGATTATCTTGTTTACTGAAAATATTTTTGTGGTCAATTGGGATAGAAGACATGGTTTTAGAGAGTAGATGGAGGCAGGAGCTCAAACCACACACACAAAACAACACTTTTTATTAAATAAGGGGGGGTCAAGGGATCATGACATTGGTTTGCTAATGAACGAAAAGTGAAAAAAGAAAAATGACAACTGCAAAAAGATGAAAGACTCAAGCAAGCAGAGATTCAAAACGGAGAGGTTTTGTGGAATTGGGTTTTTCACGAGCTAAAAATCCAAAGTCTTTGAGAAGATGAAAATTCTGATAAATAACAATTTCTAGATGCAATGTGATCCAGCCTTGAGTTCCTCAAATCCTCAGTGAAGACTGATAAAAAATTGGCCAAGAGAGTCTAGTTGTCATAGTTGCTATGCTGGTTTTCTAAAATTTGAACATGGGTCTGTATCTCAAGCATGGAGGATGCAATATGGAACAGACAATCACATACGGAAAGAAAAGCCTTAAGTACAAGGTGTCTCCATCTCATAGAATTTGCTCTTCTTGTCAATTTCCCTAGATCTTAAAAGTGAGAAATGATCATGTAATACCTCTCTTTTATCTGACGTGTTTTCTTAGCTGAGCATGAAAGAAATAATGTATGAAAAATGTGAAGTAAATTTTGTGTTAATTACTACTGAAAATCTCCCAGAAATTCACAGTGAATTAATGAAAATCTAAATATACATTTAAAGAAAGAAAATTATACAGTTATATGTGTTTAAAATATATACTTTAAATTAAAATGTTTCTAAGTAGGAGTTATGTCAACTTGTTTCAATAAGTAGATAAAATAAATTTGTAATTAGGAGCATCTGTTTGGTTATAAACATATGCTATAACCCATAAACCGAGATTTTTCTCTTAAGCAAGCCAAACACATTTCCTGTAGTACTACTTAAAATTTGAGTCTCTTTAGAAAAAAAAAAATCTTTCTAGATTTATTTTGGGGGCATGCATTACACAGTGGTGAAGACCTTTGGATATACATTGAGGAGGATATGGTTCAATTCCTGACTCAGCCACCTCCTATCAGTGTGGACTTTGGCAAATTTTTTAATTTCCCCGAGCCTGTGTTTTCTTCATCTGCTACACAGTGCTTTTTCATCACTTTATCTCTGCCTAATTAAAGACATCAAAACTTAGAGGTGAAAACTACAGCCATTTCAATATGCTTGCAGTTCTGTGAGAAAGGAATTTAGGCCTGACACAAAGATACTGTAGTCTCTGGTTTGCTGTGACTGGAGCCTTTGTTGTGATTTTCTATTGGGTTTTGATGGCTTCTTCATGACCATGCCCACCAATTTAGTGTTCCTTGGCCTCTTGTTCTTCATATGTTTCATCTCTTATTCTTAGTGGCTTGGGTTTTTCACAACTTGGTGGTATCTGGAACATCATGCAACTTACGTGTGATTGGCTTTGAAGAGGCCAGAAGTAAAAGCATTTATGGGCTACAACAGAAGTGGCCACTCCCACTGTGTTCTTTGATTAAAGAAGTTTCATGGCCTGACCAGACTCAAGGGGATGGAGAATAAACCAGACACAATTTGATGAGAAGTCGCAGAATCACAATGCACACCAGCATGTACCATAGGAGGTATGGTTCTGGGTATTTAATATCCACACAGGATATTAACACTTTTCTCATGAAACTTTTGTGAAGTTTAAAGAAATGTATCGAGATCTGGCACACATCAGTAACTGTCATCAGTGATATAAAATTGAAAAAGAGTAAAATTTCCCCCAACTCAATTCATATTATCATAAAATCTCAAGTAATAAAACTGAATTTAAGACTGAAGAATACTGTGATTTGACAACAGTGTTAAACCAAAATGAAAACAATAGGATTCTAGTATATAAAATAGACAAACTCACAGTACAATTTTATTTTTTTATGAATGGCATGCATCAGCTTTATCAACCTTCTTTGCTGTTGCTTCAGTATCTGCAATAAACCAGATGAGTTGGGAGGTAGACTTACCTGCCTGGGAAGTTACTGAAGGATCAGAACATAGAATATGTTTGCCAAAGCAAGATTTCTGCTGGAGAAACCTCAGAATAATGAGAACCAAGGAATAAGGAAATTTAAAGTCCTTTGCTCAGAGCCCGTTGTAGTTTTTATACATAAAATTTTCACATTCCAGTGTCCAGAAATTGAAGTAATTAGTTATGAAATGACGTGAGTTGTTTGGAATTGATTTGAATTAGGTCCAGATGCCAAGGCTGTGGAGGGTGATGATGGAACCAACTCTTATGAAGAACATTGGGCTTTCAAACATACCTTTAGTTAATTCTAGACACATTTATTTCTCCTTTTTTAAAGCCAACAATCCAGTCTTATGTAGAATTTAGCATAATATCGCTGAGTTGAAATACATGTTTGGCAAAATGATAGTCACCGGTTTTAGCCTATCCTATTTATTAACATCAGACAAACTGTTCTTTTTAGTTTTGACTGTTTTTGTGACCTCTTATTGATAGTTTGTCAAAATGACACCACGCTGAAAGACAAATAATATATTGAATGATATGAACTCCTCCATCTCCTCAAAGATTGAAATAGATGGAGTATTTATCTCTTAAGTGTTTTCTGGTAAATCTGGGTAAAGGAAAGATATTTCAGGAGTGTGAGTCACACTTGCATTTATATCGGCACCTACATTTTTACTTGCATTGGCTTGCCACAGACTCGAGGAAGTAAAGCATTATTTGTTTCCAGTTTGGTGCTAATGTACATGACTAATGCACTAATAAATATTGCAAGCAAATCAATTGTACTTCCTCATAGCAAGGTGAACAGCAATAACATTTTATGCAAGATCATAGGAGATTGAGCACTAAACCTGAAAAAAAGATGATTCTAACCCTGACATTTCATTATTTCTTGGGATTTGTGCATCTCCCTTAATGTATGGTTAATGTAATTTGAAGTTATGAATCTTTTTTATAGTCTTACTCTATATTCTTAAAGTAACAAATCTCAAGTTGTGATTATAGAACAGAAAGCATTCACAGATTTCTGACCAGGAAACCAAACATTCAAGCATTTTCATCCTTCCTGGGGAAAATATATGAATTCCACTTACTTTTCACTGGAATATATGTTTTGTGTGAATAATGTCTGACACATATTTGTTACCAGTAAAATTTTTAGACTCTATCGCAATCAGCTCATTATTTCTTCCAGGGTAACATGGAATTGAAATAAAAAGAAAGAATACACAATGGAAATACTGGTTTAGCTATAAATGCAATATAATAGATAATCTCAGGACTCTCTGTCCCCATGTAGTTGTAGTCCCAGCATCAATTTAAAATGGCTGAGCACCTTACATGACCAATCCTGTAAGGCTGCCAAACAAGAATGGATTATTTTTAAAAGTTTTGAAACATATGCCAAGGAGCATTTTCCATTCATTTTAAACCTGAATTCATCAAAAACTTTTCCTACTCAGAAAAATTCACTGCTTTCTTACTTTCATAAAATATACCCTTTCATAAAAAATTTCCCCTGTGGTGTGCAGATTTATTGATGTTTAGGGCAACGTTTGTGTGTATATATGCATGAGAGAAATCACACCATAAGGGTTCCTTTGGATCCCTCATCACTATTTCTGAAATCCTCTACCAAAGGATGGAAAGAGACACTTTTATACCCAAGCAAAATCTGAAGAAAAGAACACAAAACATAAAAAAATGAGAAGTGACTTAGGAAAGGGGAGTTGGATGAACTCTTAAGGTTTAGGTTATTATCAGTAATTTCTAGAAGAGATTTAAAAAGGAGGGGGAAGTTCTGGGTAGGACATTGTAAAAAAAGTGGAGTAAAGTAGGAAAAAGTGTAGAAAGTTGATCTGACATCAATACTTTTTATCCAGGAAGAGAGAAGATTAAAACAGGCCTAGAGGTGACACTGGTAAAAAGAATTCGTATTCAGACATAGGGGAATAGTCATGTTTGCCGCTACATTATAGCATTGCCTATGTCCTGTTATAAGTATTGTTTATGTTCTAGTGCTTGACTCTCATTAGGGTTGATTTGCACCTTCTCAGTATGTTGGAAAAACATAGAAACACTTTGATTCCACACTTTACCTTTTTATAGAAATATTTGTTAGAATTTCATAATTCTTAAGGTACCCAAAATTAGGATGCATGAAGACATTTGATAGAGGAGTTACACCAAAATAAATTAGACAGAAATGTCTAATATACAATCAGTTAAATTTACATTATGTATATTGCACACATAGACATACCAAATATATATTTTATATACCTATATCTGGTTCATCTAACAGATCATATATAATAAATGCAGAACAAATTACATATAAATTGATAAATATGTGAATTTATTTATATGTAAATTTCAGAGTTAAGCTATGAGCAAGGTCTTTACAATTACAATAAAAATTTATCATTATAATACTGCAGATTCTCAGGAAAATAATTTGCTTCACAATTCACAGGGATTTGCTCTACAGTTATTGACAGTTAGAAAATACTGCTAATCCTTACCTAGAAAAAAGAAAATTCAGTGCTGATCTTCAGATACCACATGATATAAAATAACCCAAAGGACAATTTTAAACTTCCTATAGACAGGAGAACAAATAAAAGATAAACAAAGCTCTAATTTCATCTGCTTTGATTAATCATTGCAGAAATAGAGATCTGCATCAACACCTGGAGCCTTTCTTTTGGACTAAAACACCACCTTCCTCTTCAAGTCTTGTCCTTTTTCTTCTTTATTATTTTCCAAATTTCTTTCACTCACAATGTTCAGATAAAATGCTAATTCTACAATTTGACAGAGAGATCTAAATTTGAGGCTGTGATAATCAGCATATCAAATACATTGAGAGAGACACAACAGGGAAACATCTTCATGATGAATAGTTTCTGGATCACCATTACAACCTCATTATTTAGCACCATATCTGATACAGTGTGGTATTCAAAATACTTGTGATGTGGACTAATCAATCCATGACAAAGAATCTGTGTCTACATACCTGTCATAATTGTGGACTACTATTGACCACCAAATCTCAGTGGTTTGCAAGAACAAAGGTTCATTTCTCATGTATTCTAAATAACAATCATGGTTAGTTATAAGCTGTTTTTGTGTTGATTGGATCTAGAAATCAAAATATTCAAAAACTTCCTGTCCTGAAAAATTGTGATAAAGCAGAGGAAGATTACTAGTATTGACAGTTTTTTACTGCATTTCATTGGCCAAATCAAGTCACATGACCCAAACTGACAATCAGGTGAAGACAAATAAAGGCAGAGTATTTTTGTGAACAACTATGCAATGTTCTATATATGGTCTAATTTATACTAAAAGTATTTGAAAAAGCAAATCAGAAAGAGACTAATAGCAGCTTGGTTCCAAAAAAGGTGAAGATTGAGTGTCATTTAAAAAATTTTTCTCAGTGCTTTCAATTGCCCTGTTATGAGAGAAGCTAAAGGCACCAATAGACTAAAAATGCATCCTTTGACAACTGTGTATAATCATTTACATGGTAAGTAAATTTGGGATCTAGATCTGCTTTCAAATTTATGAAAATAAATCATGTGCTCATTTTTCATAGCCTCTAAAATTATACTGATAAGAATGACAGAGCTACTAAACTTTAAACTTAAAAGAAATATGAGGAAATGAAGCACAGTTAATTTGAGAGATTGAAAACGCAGGTATTTTTGAAATAATGTACTCAGTATGCATATATTTTTAAAAAGCTGCATTCTATTAGCAAAGTACCTTTCAGTCTTTAGAGTATAACAACTTGTCTGAGCATCAGTAAAATTACTGTGAATCTGACACATTCAGTAAAAGTCATCCAGTCTTTTCATAACTACAGGCAGTAGAGAGTATAATTTTAACTAACTTGAATTTTTTTTTTCTGCTGCTAGGAGTTATTTTACTATAAAGCAATTTCTTTGGTGACAATGGTGTCAATGAGTGAGTTTAACAAGGTTTTAAACAATTTTTATCATTTGCTAATTCAAACAGAATGCAGTTATGTTGCATATCTTACTATTTTTATTTAACAATAAATATGTGTTAAATAGCTGCATTCCTCCAAATAATATCCATCCTTTAAGGCCCTAACAAGCCTCACCTATTACATGATATCCTCTTCATCCATTCCAGATTTCACTGATCCCTTTTTTTCCTGTGCAGCACTTTAGTGTGTGAACAACTGATTTTGTTACTTAATAATGTGTACCATCTGGGGTTGTTCCCAGGGTAACGTATGTTTCACAAAAATTTTATTTCCTCTTCCCACCTTTAATTGCACTAAATGATTAGAGCTAGCAGTTGCAGTAAAATCAGCCACCACAACCATGTTGCTTGCTATGAGAAATGTACTATGCCAGGCTTCTGATATTTATTAATAAGCAACAAACACAATTCAGATACTGTTCCAAGTACAGTTCTATATTCTTGGAATATGACAGTGAAAAATATAGGCAGAACTTTTACATTTAGATTTAATACTAGTACTTAATAGGTAAAACAGCTTAGTCAGATTGATATTATCTCCCTTTTATAGATGAATGCAATAAGTGACTAAGCAGGGCAGGCATGAGTGACTTCCTGAGGCCATTGTACCAGGGAGTGGAAGAGAGTAATAGTTTCCTATGGCTGCCATAATATTTGCTTTCTTACTATATTCATGTGGGTTGACCATAGTCTCACTTTTGGACTATTTTACTTCCATCACAGTTTACTGCCTTTTGTCTTTGAAGTCTCCGACTATTCTTGAGAAGAATGTTTGCTCCTTCAGCTTGGATAGGATGGCTTTCCTACCATCATCCTCCCATTTACATCTTGAGTCCTGACAAAGCCCTCAGACCCAAGTCTCTCATCACCAACTAAAAAAATACTTATGAATGATGCAGCCTTCTTGTTTCTTGAAACAAAAGAACATTTTAACATTAAATTGATCAAGATTGTTTAACAAAGTAAACCCACATGGTAATACCTGTATAAAAACAGGTTTAATGGTATTAGTCACAAAATCTTAAATTAAAATAATTATACAGTTATTTATGATTTATGTTGTGATACTTTATTTCAGCTACATTTTATTTCATCATTATTGATGTCATAGTCATCACCCCCATAAAATTTTGAACACCCACCAAGGCCCACATGGCAGAAACATTGTTCCTGCTTTAATTAGAGTTCTCCACAAGAATCAACCAATGAAATGTATATGCATATATACATACACACACACATACGCCCACACACACACACACACACACAATTCGAAACTTTCTACAGCCAAGAGAACAAAGAAAAGATAAACAAGTCTCTAACTTCTTCTGCTTTGATCAGTCCTCGCAGAAACAGAGATCTTCATCAACGTCTAAAGGGAATGGAGAAGCAAGAGAAGGAGAAAAGAGAGAGAAAGTGATTGATTTCAGGAAACTGGCTTATGAAGTTGGCAAGTCCAAATTTTGCAGCATAGCTTGCAGGCTAAAGACCCAGGGAAGCAGCGATGTTGCAGCTCAACTCTGAAAGTAGTCTGGAAGCAGCATTCCCTTTCCCTCTGGGGACCACAATTTCTTTTATCTTAATGCCTTTAATTGACTGCATTAAGCCCAGTCATATTATGCAGGGTAACCTGTTTTATTCAGTCTACTGATTTAAATATTAATCTCATCTAAAAATTGCCTTCATATAGATATTTAGATTGGTGTTGTACCAAACTGTTGGGTACCATGGTCTAGCCAAGTGACTATATGCAATTAACCATCACCCAACATGGTCTCAGACTCAGGTCTGTCTCGCTGGTACGTCTCCAGTTTTTGTTATAGCTTGCTACCAAGCAAAATGTTCTGCATCTAGAAGAAGAGAAATATTATTGACTGAATACATAAAATAACACAAATTATTTTTTCTTCTCATTTTACATTGTATACTTTATTATTCTAAGCCTAATTAGAACCTCAATATGATATAACTGGTTTGGTTTGCCTCTTGATATTTAATGCGAGTTAATTGCCACAAAGACTACCCAAGTCAAAGTGATTAAAATCAGTTCCAAAGTTATGTTCTGATTGCAATAAATAGATCAAATGTTCATTAATATTGAAGCTAGAGTACTGAATCTACTGTTCTTTCCTCATTTACTTCTATTAGCATTTTCAAAATTTCAAATAAGACTTAATTAATTTAAACCACATTCAGAGAAACTGGTTCTATGAGACTAAAAAGAAAAAAATCTTTCAATGCACACATTCAGGAAGAAAATAATGTCTCAACAGGGAAAGGCAGTGGCAGGAAAATAACATTCATCCTGAGACTTTTATTTATTCACTCTGAAACATTTTGACATACCAAATACTCCCCTGGTCCCACATATATCCCTAAGCATCTTCTTAAATTTGGCTATCACTGAAAGTTTTTTTGTTTGATGTTCAACACTCAACATATGCCTGTAAATTTATATCTGGAAGACTTTCACTTGAAGGACAACCTTTAAAGGTTTAATAGTTAATATAAAGGTAGCTAGATAAATTCTTCCTTTTTGGTACACTTCAGGGTGATCCATGTAGAGAAAAACAACAAAAAATATAGATAAAGAAGGGTTAAATCAAACATATAAGTTAGAAATCATTTGTTAAGTTGTGCTTTTAGGCATCATATTTACTTTACAATGTAGAACCTAACAACATTTGAATTTATGAGATGTGGGTGGTTTTAAGATGAAACTAACTTAAGCTCTTTAATGTTTCCTTTTGTTTTATTTTATATATGTCTAAAAATACAATTAATCATATCTGATGCCTCTAAACATACAGTCAGATTAATAATGCATTCATAACTCTTTTAATTCTCACATTCATCTATACATGCAAATGTTTATACATAATTCTATTTGAATATTCCTTTGTTTTCAATTTATATAATACCGCTGATTAAAAATAAGTCTATTTCTTTAGTTCAATGTCTACCTCCAATTAGAGTCTATTGTATATCTGACTTTTGAAAATTGTCTAAAATACACAATATTTTAGCTCATGAACATTTTTGAATATAAATAAATGAAAGAAACAGTGTATTACATGCTATACTGGCTAAAGTTAATTTTAGAATTATTTAGTTATAAAATGTATAGAAAAGTGTTTTTTCCTTTTTTTTTAAAGACTTGCATAAAACTTCCAGGATGTAAAGTCATACTTAGAGAATTATAAATCCATTAGCAGTCAGCTCTCAGCTGGGCTACTGGGAAAGCACACATCTTTGTGCTGTGTGTTTTATACTCGAGAGACCATTCTCTGCACTTGTCAGAAGGATCTTTTTGAAGTAGAAATCTGATCACTTATCATCCCTGCTTAATCACCTCGACAGCAATCTACTGTTATGATGATAAAAACAAAATCCTTAAAGGAGGTCTTAAGGCTCCTAGTACTGCTCCCTGCGTGGCTCTCCAGCTGGCTTCAAACCCATCCTTCTGTGCTTCACCCTCATTCATCTCCCTCCTCCTCTCCCAGCACAATACCATGCACACTCCCACAGGAGGGCGTTGAAATCTGCTGTTTTCTATACCAGGAACATTCTCATCTACCACCCACTTCACTTCACTCGGATAACCCCAACTTCTCCAGCAGAACTCATTTCCATCATTAGTTCTTTAGGGAACCCTCCCCACAACTCCCTGTTTGGACAAAACCCTCCTATAACACGTTGCATAGCACTCTTTACTTCCTTCAAGTCACTTACAACTGTTTAAAGTTTCCATTTATTTGGATATTATATATCCCTTACTCATCTGTAGGCTTCCTGAGAAGAGAGATTATGTGTAATTTTGAACACCAGTGTGTATTGAGAATCTGCCATTAACCCAATGTATAATAAGTGTCTAATAAATCTTTGCTGAAAAAGCATTAATAAATTAATACAAATAAAATCTGGGTTCATACAGTTTTATGTTGTGTGGAGGAATAAGCAGAAAAGAATAAATTTCTACAATAAGGCTTCTTAGAGAAGTCGATAAATGTAGGCTAATCAAGAAAAGCATCCAGAATTCTTCAACTAGAGTGGCACAGCATCTTTATGAAATAATGAGATCCTATCTGCCATATTTGAAGAACAGGAGATATTTTGAGTGACAAGATAGGAAACAGAATAAGATGGTGATCACAATGTTTTTAAAATACTCCTTGTCCTTGAGGCTGTTACTTTTCCTTAATACCCATTCATCTTTTCTTTCTTTTGGTAACTTTTACCATATTCTTCGATCTGAGAATGCATGGGCTCATGACTTTCTAGCTAATGCTTTATTTCTGAATCTTCCCTGTAGCTCGCTGTGACCATCTAATTTGTTTTCACCTTGAGTATTTGAACAGAAATGCAGTGTGTAACTTCTAAGTCTTGACTTCAAAAGGTTTGGGTGTTGTTTCCCCTTTCTCTCTTTTTTTTTTTATGGGCTGCCTGTGAATATGGCCCTACTAAGTCTGTTCTGACCGTGTGGTTAAGGGAAGCAACCTAGGTAATGGTGAAGGAAAATGTTAGAAGAAACCTGGGTTCTTGAAAACCTGAAAAAAAGAGCTGACTCACAGACTTAATTTCCTCTAAATTTTGTTACACAGAGCACAGGGAAAGCAAACCAAAACCAAAACCAAAACAACAACAACAAAAAAAATAGAATAGAATGAAAAAGCCCACCTCTGTGTTGTTGTTTTCTTTTTGTTTGTTTTTCGTTTTTTTTTAGGCACTGCATTTTAGCATCTCTTTGTCACAGCAGTTAAGCTTATTTCCTAACTACTAAAACACCCGTTCAATTCTATTTATGTAAAATCATATGACTTTTAAGCTTTGCAGAAATCACACACAAGGTTTATAAATTGATACTCAATCTTTGAAGAAAATAAATGGACCTATAAATATGAGGAATGTTCTGGTAATCTCTTCCATGGATGTATGTTGTTTTATGTATCAGCTTTTTGTTTTTTTACAGCTAGAACACAGAAATGGTTGAACAGATATTGTTACAACAAGCAAAGTTAAAAACACATACCCTGAGCTAAAATAATATAGGAAGATGAGATTTTTCCTGAAAAAAAGGCAAAATAAACTAGTAGTCATGAGACATAGATTCTGTGACTGTTTCTGTCTGCTTCATGTTTTCAATGCATTGCTGGAACCACAATTATTTGTTTTAATAGACTATTCTTTTTAGAGCAGTTTTAGGTTTATAGGAAAATTGAGTAGAAGATAACCATAATCATTTTTGTTTTGAGTCACCATATTATTCCTTCAAGGGTCAGCAGTGGTATCAAGGTCATTAATATTAGTAATATTGCTAATAAATGTTATAATAATAAAACATTACTGTACTTATGTGAGTTGATGTGATTTTGCAAAGAACTTGCTGGTTAACATTTAATCCAGCAAAATGACTCCTCCTTAAAGAATACCTTCCCATTAGTCTTTCCCTTTAATTGAGGCCAACTAAAAAAATGCCCCTTGCTTAGTTCTTCCCTTAATCCATTTACATAATTCCCCATTGTACCATTCATAGCCTAAATCAGAAGAATCTTATTTTATCTGAAACTTGTATACAATACTAATCTCATATTTTCCACATTTCTTTGACCATTACTGTCCAAAAATATTGACCTTATTTTATAAATTTAAATAAAAACCAAAGGGAATGGAAGAAAGGGGAGGTCAAACTCTTTCCCACTTGAAGGTGTTGTATTTGCTACTCCCTTCATAAAATGTTCTTCTGCAAATCTTCACATCTGACTCCTTCTCCATATGACTCCTTCAAATGTATGCGAAAATGCTACTTGTACTTTCACAGAGATAGGTCCTTCTAATCAAACACATCTTCAATGCTACTAAACAAATTTTATGATTATAGTTTCATTCATGTTCACTTGTTTCATTGTCTATCTTCCCACTGACCTGTACGCATTTTGAAGCAGGCACCATGCCTCCATTATTCACAATTGAATATTTAGAGCCTGATCTAATATCTTAGGTACCCAGTAAACTGTAGGTACCCAATAAATTTCTAACAATCCATAAAATGACATAAACCAGAAAAGAATCAGAAACATGAAAACACTCAAACAAAATAAAAAGTAAAGTTTGGTAAGCTGTTACAATGATTAATAGAGAATGGACATTAAAAAGAAACACTGGAAATGTAGGTAAAAGACTCTTTTTAGATACAGAAAGTTACTCTATCTAGGGGTATAAAGGGACAAATACTACATACTGCAAATGTTGCTAGTGAAGGGATGTCCAAGATTACCTCTAAGAACAAAATGAAATTAACCTTTTCTAGCATTGATTGATAGTAGCACATGTATACCCTTGAAGATACAAGAAAAATTCATATGAAACAGGACTAGAGACCAGAAATGTAGAAAATTAACTATGGCTTGTATAAGAATGTGTATCAAAGAAAACATCTCATATATAGAGGAGATAGCAAGAGAGAGTGAAGGGGGATAAAGACAGACAGAGAGAGAGAGAGAGAAAGAAAGAAAGCGAGAGAGAGAGAGAGACAGTTTTCCTATTTCCCTCTCACTGTGCACAATACTTTTGATGGGCCTGATAATAAAATTTTCTTAAACCATTCAGTAAATGTATACAAGAAAGTCAAAGGTTTGAAATGTGGTTGTGTGATGGTTTTCCCTTTGTCTTCTGTTTTTGCTATAAGAAGCGCATGGTAAAGTTTGAAAACTGTTTCATAAGAAGGCAGATTCCATTTCTCCATTTGTTCTGTCTGATTATATTCAACTCCTTACCACCTAATAAGGTCTAACTCACTCCAGAGTACTTTCTTTTGAACTCTTACCCTATAGCATTATGAACTGCCGTCCTCTCTGTTTTTCATATACTTAGACTCTGAACTGTATCAGTTTCCCTCTTTACAGCACTGTAACCCTTAGAGACATACACTCAGAATGCTTCTGAGGACCTCACATCTCAATGTCTTTTTGCCCATAGTTCAGATTAAATAACTTATTATCATTCAATATATCATCTCTGCTGGCACACACATACTTTTATTTTATACAAACACATATACATTGCCTTTAAATAACATTTCTTTGTTCTTAAAATTAGCTAGGAGCTATTTAAAGCACTTTATAAATATAAATTCATTTAGTTTGCAGACTAGTTGTCGGGGATAGATCCTGTTTAGTCCTTGTTTTCTGGTTAAGATAACTGAGGCACAGAAAGAGTTGGAATCTTTCCAAAATCACACAGTCAGCATGTGACAGAGCCCAGGTTTGTTTTAGGCATACTGTCTCGAGATTCCAGCCCTTAACTGTGCTCTATCATGGTGCCATTTGATTTATGTTTAATACCTGAGTCCGATCTGTAGGTTCAGTTGGAAAGAATTGGGTATGGCCAGGAATAAGTGATATCATACCACTTTTTAAAGATAAAATTAAAGCTCTCATTTCTTATATAGGCCAATGACCTACATCTATGATGAAACAATTTACCAACAAAATGTTGCATGATTAAAAATTATACACATTATGCTGTTTTTTTTTCTTCTACAACTTAGTTCCGTACATTCTTAGTACTTTAGGAAAACCAAGAAATAACACATGGCAGATATTATTATAATTCAACTTCCTTATATAATGTCACTTAAGAAATTACAAATGGCAAGGGGTAAAGTCAATTCTAAAACCATTAAGGTTTAGTCTGCATAAACTGTTGATTATCTTAATTAATTTATTAATTTATTATTTATTTTTATGCAGAATCTCATTCTGTCATCCAGCCTGGAGTGCAGTGGCAAGATCTCAGCTCACTAAAACCTCCGCCTTTTGGGTTCAAGCAAGTCTCATTCCTCAGCATCCCTGTAGCTGCAATTACAAGCGTGTACTAACAGGCTCAGCTAATTTTTGTAGAGATGGGGTTTCGCCATGTTGGTCAGACTGATCTTGAACTCCAGGCTTCAAGTGATCCACCAGCCTCAGCCTCCCAAAGTATTGGGAATATAAGCTTGAGCCACTCTGCCAAGCTGATTATCTTAATTTGTTTTAATTTGGACAGTGTGTGCATCTATACCTAGTCTAAATGATTATGCCTTCCCTTTCGTTATTTCCTTTCTTAAAAACAGATTGTTATACAAAACAACCAAACACAAAAACATCTCAACAACCACATATCAATTTCTCCTTTTACTAAGTGAATTTGCTTTCTGGAATCTAAATGCTTAAACTAGGAACCTGTTTCTAGTCCTGATTTTCAACTAACGAAAAAAGCATGGAAGCTGATACTATATTTCATTTAGCAATTGAAACAAATAAATCTATTTCTCCTAGAGAACTGGTTTAATGGTATTTATAGAGGCATTTAAATATATTTCTAAAAACCTGCCAATTGATTCTTCTACATAAAAACATAGAGAAGTCATTTAATATTATGAAATAATATTTTTGTAAGCCTTCTGTGTTCTGTAATTCTCTTTTCTCATCTTTCTGCCACTGTGGAGATATTTGCATGAAAATAGTTTCTCTGTTGCTAAGAGTTCATCTGTTCCTGCTGCTTATTTCTCACCTGAAGTCACAATTCTCTGAATGTACATCATAATCATCTCTACAAAAGCCAATTTCATAGTCATAAACAAAGGATTATGCCTTCAACTGAGAAATAAGCAGCAGGAGCATGTGAAATCCAAAAACTGTATACCCCATTTTATGGAAATGTCCCAATTAATAAAAATGCAATTGAAGAGAAATATTTTAAGTTACATATCAGCAAAATTATCTCTTGACAGAAGTTTCTCAGTTTTTCATGATGTTTCAATGTGCTTTGTACTCAGGATACTTAAACCTGCTTTATTCACTGTTAATGATACCAGATGTCTTTTTATCCTTCTGTTTATGTTTAGCAGTCTGTCCCAATTCTATCATTTTTAATTATCTAAAGTCTTTTATGCTAAGACTCATATCGAAGTAGTAACTCCTTGTTGGCATCCGTTGATAGCTATTGAATAAAGTAAGAAGACAACAGATGGGCCTGGGCTGCTTTGTGGACTCACATGGAGGCTCGAATGGACCTTAAATACCTCAGTCTATTAAAAACCGTGTTCCATATTTAATTGTAATTCCACTTACCTTATTTGACCAGCTTGGTGCCCTAAATTATAACACTTCAGAGATTATTTCATAACCTTGAATATATTTCCATCCAATTTTTTTAAATAGCGGCAGTACTAAGAAACAAACAAGTTGATTTATCCCTACTCTATCAGTTCTGTGAGGTAAGAACTTAACATAGCAGTTTAATTTTTTTTTCCATTAATTAGGGCAAGTAGCATTTAATTAACGCCTAATATTTGTCTGGCATTGTAGCAAGTAATAGAGGCACCATAAAGAATGAGGTGACTTCTTTATAACAAAAGATAAATGAGTACATGGCTCAAGAAAGTGTAGTAGTTTTAAGACATTTATGCAGTTGGTGAAAAGGTCCGGAAAGGAAGAAGTACCTCATTTTACCTGGGAATGATCAGAAAAGCTCGCTAAAGGAGTAGAGTGGGATCTGCATCTTGAAAGAGGCATAGACTTCAAACAAGAGGAGTTTTAGGTAGAATAAGGGAGGAAATAAGAAGGAGATAAGATGGAAGATAAGAAAGCAAATGTGAATTAAACAAAGCATCCAGACAAAGCAGCCATGAACATTAAGAGAAAAACAGATAATTATAGATAAATGCAATAATTTTCTAACTGTAGTGTGCACAAGAATCACTTGGAAGGTTTCTTAAAACATAGATGCCAAGACCTCATACCCCCGTTCTGATTCAGTAGGGCTAGTCTGCAAACTGAAGATTTGCCTCCCTCAGGTTCCCAAGAAGTGTTGACTTTGCCAGTCTATGAACCATTCATTGGAATACACAAACAAAACAGCTAGAGTTTAGTGAGACATAATATAGGAGAGGAAGCTCGAAGAATAGCATACTAAGAAGTCCGGGCCTAAAATTAAGAGGAAACAAGAAACAAGTTAACAAGTGTTTAGCAAAGAAGTAACATAATGTCCTTTATTTTCTTTTTTGTTTTAAAAATATTACTCTGTCAACTGTGTATATGAAATGTTTAGAGACAGAAACTAGAAGATCAATGGAAAGACTACTGAAGAAATGCAACCCAGAGTTAGAAAGCATGATCAGGCAAAGGTAAAATTCTAGAGGAAGAAGTTTAGGGACTGTTTAGGGTCTGGTCAGAAGAGAGGGTAAGTAGATATAAACAACAATAATTGAAGGTGAATACTAAAAAGAGTGAGAAAAATAAAACAAATGAACAATATTTCTGGGTTTCTGGTCTGTAGTTCTGAGTGGAGAAAGCAAGTTGGTGACTTTATTTCTCTAGAATTTGGGGTATATTGTTTATACATGTATGTTTATAAACAAATGTTCTCTTTGCTTTCCCAGTGATTCAATTAGGTGTGATAAGATCTACTTATTTTTAGCCTATATAGACTTTCTTCAATCTGAGTAAATGAATGAGTGACTCTAAATGTCTCTAAAAAGAGGATACCTAAATAGTCTACAGTATAGTTTTCTTAAAAATGCTAAGTAGTAATTTAGTGGGTTCTTTTTAAAAAGACAATTTATTGGACAATGCACATTATACTATTTGTGTAAAACACACGCAGATAAATCTTACTAAACCTTTCTGTAGAGAAATATACATAAGAACTACTATTTAAAACAAGGGCAAGTAAAGCATAAGAATTTGAAGAGATAATTGGATTTGGCCTTGGTGATCAAGAAGGGCTTAAAATTTTCTTTATTATTTGCTTTTTAACAACAAAAATATATTATATGAAACTAAGTATTTAGCATTTAGTTTAAAAAATAATTAACACTTTTGCTATAACAAAAGGCAAATTCTAGTGGTATTATAAAAACATAAATACCAAATATCTACACACCAACTTTGCAATAAATGTACAAGATCAAGATCAAGAAGAAAAAGAACAACGACAAAGACTTAACTAAATGGAGCCATATGATGATTCAATATGGAAAGACTCAAAAGTGTACAGTTAATCCATTTACAACTGCAAAATGTTTTTCTTTAACTGATACACTAAATGTGTTTGCCTCCACTGCCTCCTCTTTTAATTCCTCTACCGCCTCAGGTTCTGCCACCCCTGAGACAATAAGACCAACCCCTGCTCTTCCTTTCTCCTCAGCCTAATCACCACCAAGACAACAAGAATAAAGCCCTTGTGATATCCATTTCCACTTAATGAATAGTAAATATACTTTCTCTTCTTTATGATCTTCTTAATAGCATTTTCTTTTCTCTAGCTTCCTTTATTGTAAGAATACAGTATATCATATGTATAATATACAATATATGTGGTAATCAACTGTCTATGTAATCATTAAGGTTTCCAGTCAACAGTAAACTATTAGTAAAGTTTGAGGGAGTAAAAGGTAATGGGCAGATGTTTTTATTGTACAGGGGTCTGAACTCCAACTCTTATGTTGTTAACATTCAACTTTATAATAGCTCTCCAAACACTACTCTATCCAATTGAGATTCCACTAAAATCTCAACTGGTTCTTATTATAATACACGTGGAGTATTAAATGTCAAGTGTATTACATATCAAAATACTTTAACTGTATATTAATTATGACAGTGTGGTATCAGTACCTCAGTGTAGAAGTGAGTTTTTGAATCACACTGGGATTCATAACAGATACCTAACAAAGTACTTTATAGTGATCCAACATCACTAGCAATGAAAATAGTTTCTGTAAAACTTTCACCTGTTATCATGAGTTTCATGCCTCTACACCGAAATAATTTTTTTTAAATGCTTTACTTTCCTCTTCTGTAAAATGAATAAAATGCATTTTAGGCATGTTATATGAATACAATAAAAAATTCTTATGAAAGACTCATAGTCTATGGAACATATAAAAATCATTTTTTCTTAATTTTTATATTAAATTACTAATTTTATTAATAATTGTGTATTAGTTAAATAATTATAATAATATGATTAATACTTATAGTAGAATTATTAGCAACATGTTATATGTTATAATAATCAATGATTATGTTAATATGATTAATATGTATATTGATTAATATGCATTTATTATCAATCTTAATTAAGTTAGATTAGATGTGATTCTATATGAATGCATACAGAATTATTCTGTTCTTTTGGATGATTATTTGCTGTTTCATTGTATTTTAACAAATGCCCAGTGATTAATATCACTAGATATTAATGATGTTGCAATGGAAACTTTTCACAAGAGACTTGCGCACATATGTAGTTGATTCTCTAAGGCAGGTGTTAAAAAATGAAATATGACGACTGCTGCTCTGCATTAAATTATTGAAAATTATTGTCAAAAATCTGTTCAAAGTTATTCTACTATCAGAAATATAGGGATGTATTCAATTTTCCCACATTTCCCTGCACCTAAAACAGTATTGTGTATTAGCAACATTTTGATTTGTTAAACCATATTGGTAAAAATAATTTCTTCTTATTTTCATTTTCAATCCTTTAGTTATACACAAGTTGACCTTATGTTCATATGCTTACAGACAACTTGTTTTTTTTAAACTATGTCTTCATATAATGTGTGCATTGTTGTATCAGTATTATTTTTTTCCTGTTTGAATGCATTGCTCTATTTCTCAAATTATGAAAATTGGCACTTTGTTATATCCTTTTAAATAGTATTTTTTGAGTTTGCTATTTGTCTTTGATTTTTTTACAATAATATTTTCCTATTTACCATTCAGAAATTTTGTACTGAAGAAAAGCTCCTTAGTGTTTATACCCCAAACCTTTCATTGTAGTACAACAGGCAAGCTGAGAGATTTAGGCAATGCCAGAGATCAGTTTATAAAGAAACTAAAATATATTTATATATTTATTCTGTAGCCTTGAAAATTAAAAAAAAAACAAAAACTCTGCGTTATACTCCTGAACTAGTTTTGGAAACAGGCCTTGCCAATGGTATAGAGTGCATAAGCTTTATGCTAATCTGATTTTCTGACTTGTTTTTTAGATACAAGTTAAGTGTAAGACTGACAAATTTGCCTAAGAGGCACTATTTTAGTACAATATGTCACCTGGTTTACTTTGAGCATATTTGTGTAAATACCATAAGAACATCTATGTTCTTATGGATTCTCCTTTCTTTAAAGTACAGAGTTCCCTTTGCTCTTCATATCTTAATGAATGTAAAAGTTTAAATTAAGGTGAAATAATCATAATAATTTATATAACAAAAATAATAGAAGATAAATTAAACAAAATACGTATCATGGCAAAAGCCAAAAATATTTGCCAGACGTTTTTGTCAACAAAAAAATTTTAAGCACTGCTTGCAAGTGCTTAGAAAGAAGGAAGACCCACAGTTATTTAGGAGCTATTATATTTCAAAATGTTACACATTATCACACTTGTTTCTCATAACTAAGAAAACTGATGACCCCAAGTCAGCCATTATTTCTCTTCTCTTAAAAAATGTTTATTAAGTGATTACTATATAAACTTTGTTTCAAGAACTAAGAAATACAGTGACAAAACTAGAAAAAAATTAAAACCTCTTGCCCTCTTGAAAATTACATGGGGTAAGAAAATGTAGGTTATCAATAATAAATCATATAGTTGGTTAGAAGGTTTAAGCCATCTCTAAGAGAAAATATACAGCAACTATTACATATAAAAGCTGAAATTTAATATTAGGTTACATCCTACTCTGATAGCTAAGCCATATTCTACTCTATCACGTGACTGAGATGTTAAAATTGGGTTTGTATATATGAAGGAAGTCATCAAAGCTTTGAGATCTGCCTTAAACTTCCAGAATACTCGTGAAAGAGATAGCATTTCTCCTTAGGCAGGAAACCAGAGGCCTTTGTAGTTTCAGGCAATGAAGAAACATGGAGAAGAGAAATTCAAGATGGTCCTGTAAGTAGAGTGTCTAAATAATTTTTCATTCAACATGGAATGTTACAGTGAAAGAGGGTTATTAATAATTACACCTAGACAATAAGATAGAACTCTCAAGAGTGTTTCAAACTTTAACTAACAGTCATTCTATTGATCATTGTGAGCCTGATTTTGCTGACCTCTCATGTTGAGCCAGAATATACAAACCTGGAACATACTGCTTTTACTATTGCATCTTCAAGGATTTCACATTTTTTTTGCCCCATTTTATCATCCATCGGAAAACTTCAACTGAGGATCATTGTGATGGAACAAGTATTCTTAGCAAATGTCAGCAGAATTCACTGTGTAATTTTGTGCTATGGGAAAAATAAACAAGTGAACGAATCTTAGAAACTTGTATGTTAACTTTGCACCAGACATTTCTGGTAGAGGTCACAGTAGTACCAGGTGAACTCTAGTTCACAATGCTTGACTGGGAAATATCATCCTAAAATGTATAATATTAATAACACCAGGATAGTGTCATTACATGGATGACTTCTTTTAAATTTCATGGAACTTTGACTACCATAAGGTCTCAGTGTATCAGAAGTGACATGTAATCTTGAAATCTTGATTTGTGGGGATGCCACCAGGCATCACAAGCATGACACTCTGACCAACATCCCTTACCATCTGCTCTCTCGTGTCATTCCAGGTCTGCCACTGCATATAGATACAAGGATTACAGAAAACTGAGACATTTATTTTTTTTTAAATGAAGAAATTAAGTAATCAGCAATGTAGTTCAGAAAATTATTTTATAAATATATGACATTACAATGTGTAAATACAAAGACATAATTTGCATCATATACTATAACTGGTCTCTAAATTGAATTTAAAAGAAACAAACAGAATATATGTGATCTTTTAGTCAACATCCTGTTAGTTTTTAGTCATTCTGTTATTTAATTTTCTATTATTTAATTCCACCATTTAACATTTTGTTATTAATTTTTCACAAAGACTATTTTGATATTATATGCATCTAGGGCCCACTTGCAAAACAATCAATCAACAATCTAGTATTCCTTTGGTGATATAATGTGCTCTTGCTTTTGACCAAAAAAAAAAAAAAGTTCATGTAAAATTAATTGATTTTTATTGCTTTTTTATTTTTATTTGTGCTACAGCTTATCATACAAATAAATATAGCCAAATAGACAATTACTGAAACATATTTTCAAGGAGCAAATATTATGCTTTTACCTGTCTTTTAATATTTTCGTATATAAAATTACTTTGGGGTATATAAATTGCTAACTGAGCTCCTTAGCTGATTCAAAATAATCTGTTAGGTAACTGTAAATATAACAACGTATGAAACCAGGGAATTTTATTTTGTATGCAAATTGACATTAAATATTATATAGCTTTAGGATCAAATATCATCTGAAATACTGCTTAACATCTATCCAACTAAATAAGCAAAACCCTGAATGAATCCAACTTTAGTTATGATGCAATAAACATTTGCATAGGCAAGTACTAAAATGATTATATAAAAAAATACATCAAACATATTTTGATCAAAAACATATGAAAAAGTAAAATGTATAGTTTGTTATCTGAATATTGTTACCTGTAAAAAATTGTAGCCAAAAAAATAGTATACAAAGCTAAGCATAATATACATAATGCAACATTTTTGTGTGGGCAGCCTCAGTAGGCAAATATTTTTGTGGCTTGGTAAGACAGTATAAAATTTTGGTTTTAATTATATTTTCTTCTGAAAAGAAAATTACTGTGCTCTAATTCATGCCAAGCCCAAGAAAAATGTGATAGAATAAGTTATGTATTTATTAAATTATATCATACATGAAAAAGTAGCCATTTAAGGCAAAATATATCTCTTCTCATGCAGTTTTTAAACCTTTTAAATAGTATGCACATAGCCAATATTTCCTTTTCTCTGAATCTCTGAGGATGTAAACTGATTACTTCAAACAGATAAATGCCCCATCCAATGATGTTCAACAAATACAATTTAGTGGTGGTTGATAGGCAACAATAGCAATTAAATATTTTCTATTAACCTAATCATATAAATAAAACTTCAATCATGTGGAATCATTGACATTATGATGGTGGACACAGCAACAACATATAAAATATTGTATAAAACATAGCAGACCACCAAATAATATAGGCATTATATGTTGTAAAACAGCTTATATTTAACTTTAAAATTTAAAGGTAGCCTTCTAAGTTTAAGACAACCTACTTGGAAATTGAGCAATCAAACCAGGACCTTTTATAAAGTTAATTGTGTATAGCAGACAAAAATATTTACAACTACCCACTCACTTCTCCTACTCTTGGTTACAGTGTAGGACACTCACGTAGCCTTTGTATTCTATCTGTGGATGTAAAGTGGATCATAGCTCTCTGTATATTAGTGATTCTGCATGGAGTAGAGACACTGGATCACACTCAAAGCTCTGTTCAGACGTTTGCAAGATGAAAAGCAGAGGATAATAGAAAAGATGTGCCATGATGGACCTCAGTCCTTTGATGATGCTCTCTTTCCCCTACCATTTATAAGAACATAGGCTGCTGTTCACTTGTTGCTCCATTCAACATGAGCTCAGCAACTTTCTTTTCATTGGGATATCTCCTCTGATTACCCATTCAGAAGATTTGATGACTAATTAATACTGCCTCAGCTGTTTTAATTTACTTAGGAAAATAAAATTTTGCAAATATTAGAAATAAATATATTTTCTGCACTCTACTCTCATAAAGATTTACCATCTCTGATTGTTTACTGAACAATGATATTTAGGATGAATGCTTATTTTCTTTCTTTAGCATAAGGTAATTATTTTTAAAAATCGATACTTATTTTTCCACGTGGATGCTCACAATTTCTCTCCTTTTTTCCTATTCAAGGGGAAAAATATATTTTAAAACCAAAGTTAAAGAAAGCTTGTATTTGCAAAATAAAAAAAGTCTTAATTACAAAAATATATACTTTATGGACATATAAATGTATTGTAGCAATGGTTAGCCTGAAATGGAATTATAGTACAAATAAATTTGGAGTTGGACACTCTGAATTTGCTTCTTGACTTTACCACTTACTAGCTATGTGAGAATCTAATCTTTTTTGAGCTTCTATGTCCTCTCACATAAAATTTGAACAATAATATCTACATTGACAGGTTACTGTGAAAACTATAGATAACATATATAAAGTACCATCTGAATACACAGTATGTGATCAACAAATGACACCTATTTTATTTATTTTTAAGTTTTCCAAAATGTGACATTATTAGATATTTCAGAATAAATTCTTCTCAGCACTTCATGGCACCTACCCTAAAATTGACCAGATAATTGGAAGTATATCACTCCTCAACAAATGTAAAATAATGGAAATCATAACAAATAGCCTCTCAGACCACCACACAATCAAATTAGAACTCAGAATTAAGAAACTAACTCAGAACCACACAACTTCATGAAAACTGAACAACTGACTTCCGAATGCAGACTAGATAAACAATGAAATGAAGGCAGAAATAAATATTTTCTTTGAATCCAACAACAGTGAAAACACAATTTACCAGAATCTCTGGGACACATTTAAAGCAGTGTCTAGAGGGAAATTTATAACAATAAATGCCAAGTGAGGAAATATCTAAAATTGACACCCTATCATCTAAATTGAAAGAGCTAGAGGAGCAAGATCAAAAAAAAAAAAAAAAAACAACTCAAAAGCTAGCTAAAGACAAGAAATAACTAAGACAGAGCAGAACTGAGGGAGATAGAGACACAAAAAACCCTTCAAAAATCAATAAAACCAGGAACTTGTTTTTTGAAATGATTAACAAAATAAACCACTAGCCAGATTAATTAAAAAAAAAAAAGGAGAAGAATCAAATAGATGCAATAAAAAACAATAAAGGGGATGTCACCACTGGCTCCACAGAAATACAAACTACCATCAGAGATTACTACAAACAATTCTAAGCACATCAACCAGTAAACCTAGAAAAAATTGACTAATTCCTGGATAATTGCATCCTTACAAGCCTAAACCAGGAAGGAGTTGAAACCTTGAACAGACCAATAACAAGAGCTGAAGTAGAGGCAGCAATTAATAGCCTACCAACCAAAAAAAATAAAACCACCCAGGTCCAGATGGGTTCACAGCTGAATTCTACCAGACATACAAAGAGGAGTTGGTACCATTCCTTCTGAAACTATTCCAAACAATCAAAAAAGAGGGAATCCTTCCCAAATCATTTTATATGACCAACATTATCCTGATATCAAAACCTGGCAGAGACTCAACAAAAAAGAAAACTTCATGCAAATATCCATGATGAACATAGATGCAAATATCTTCAATAAAATACTGGCAAATCAGTTACAAAAGCATATCAAAAACCTTATCCATCATGATCAAGTAGACTTCATCCCAGAGATGCAGGGCTGGTTCAACATACACACATCTGTAAAAGTAATCCACCACATAAACAGAACCAAGGTAAAAATCACGTGATTATCTCAATAGATGCAGAGAAGGCCTTTGACAAAATTCAACAGCGCTTTATGTTAAAAACTCTTAATAAACTAGGGATTGAAGGAACATATCTCAAAATAATAAAAGCTATTTATGACAGACCTACAGCCAATATCATACTCAATGGGAAAAAACTGAAAGCATTCCCTTTGAAATCTGGCACTAGACAAGTATGCCCTCTGTCACCACTCCTATTCAATATAGTATTGGAAGTTCTAGCCAGAGCAATTAGGCAAGAAAAAAAAATAATAAATAAAGAGTATTCAATTAGGAAAAGAGGAAGTCAACTTGTCTCTTTTTGCAGATGACATGATTGTACATTTAGAAGATGATATCATCTCAGCCCAAAATCTCCTTAAACTGATAAGCAACATCAGCAATGTCTCAGGATACAAAATCAATGTGCAGAAATCACGAGCATTCCTATACACCAATAACAGACAAACAGAGAGCCAAATCATGAGTGAACTCCCATTTGCAATTGCTACAAAGAGAATAAAATACCTAGGAATACAACTAACAAAGGATGTAAAGGACCTCTTCAAGGAGAACTACAAACTGCTGCTCAAGGAAATAAGAGAGGACATAAACAGATGGAGAAACATTCCATGCTGATGGTTAGGAAGAATCAATATTGTGAAAATAATCATACTGCCCAAAGTAATTTATAGAGTCAAAGCTATTCCCATCAAGCTACCAATGACCTTTCACAGGACTGGAAAAAAAAAAAACACCTTAAACTTCAGATGGAACCAAAGAGAGCCCAAATAGTCAAGACAATCCTAAGCAAAAAGAACAAAGCTGGAGACATCACGCTACCTGATTTCAAACTATACTACAAAGCTACAGTAATCAAAACAGCATGGTACTGGTACCAAAACCAAGACATAGACCAATGGAACAGAATAGAGGCCTTGAAGGCAATGCCACATATATACAACCATTTGATCTTTGACAAACCTGACCAAAACAAGCAATGGGGAAAGGATTCCCTGTTTAATAAATGGTGTTGGGAAAACTGGCTAGCCATGTGCAGAAAGCAGAAATGGACCCCTTCGTGACACCTTACACTAAAATTACTCCTTGAATTAAAGACTTAAACATACAACCTAACACCATAAAAACCTTAGAAGGAAACTTAGGCAAAACTATTGAGGACATAGGCATAGGAAAGGACTTCATAAATAAAACACCAAAAGCATTGGCAACAAAAGCCAAAATAGACAAATGGAATCTAATTAAACTCCAGAGTTCTGTACAGCAAAAGAAACAATCATTAGAGTGAACCAGCAACCCATAGAATGGGAACAAAATTTCTGTTCTACCCATCTGACAAAGGGCTAATATCAAGAATCAACAAAGAACTAAAACAAATTTACAAGAAAAAACAAACAAACCCATCCAAAAATGGGAGAAGAATATGAACAGACACTTTTCTAAAGAAGACATATATGAGGCCAACAAACATATGAAAAAATGCTCATCATCACTGATTAATAGAGAAATGGAAACGAGCACCACATTGTGATACCACCTCACACCAGTTAGAATGATGATCATTAAAAAATCTGGAGACAACAGATGCTGGAGAGGATGTGGAGAAATAGGAACACTTTTACATTGTTGGTGTGAGCATAAACTAGTTCAACCATTGTGGAAGACAGTGTGGCACTTCCTCAAGGACCTAGAAATAGAAATTCCATTTGATGAAGCAATCCCATTACTGAGTATATATCCAAAGGATTATAAATCATTATATTATAAAGACGCATGCACACGTTTGTTCATAGAGTCACTGTTTACTATAGCAAAGACCTGGAACCAACCCAAATGCCCATTGACGGTAGACTGGACAAGAAAATTGTGGCACATATACACCATGGAATACTATGCCACCATAAAAAATGAGTTTGTGTCCTTTGTAGGGACATGGATGGATCTGGAAACCATCATTCTCATCAAACTGATACAAGAACAGAAAATTGAACACCGCATGTTCTCACTCATAGGTGGGTGTTGAACAATGAGAATTCATGGCCACAGGGAGGGGAGCATCACACACTGGGGTCTGTTGTGGGGGGGGTCAAGGGAGGTACAGTGGGAGGGGGTGGTGGAGAGGTCAGGGAGGGATAACATGAGGAGAAATGCCAGATGTAGGTGATGGAGGGGGTGGAGGCAGCAAACCACATTGCCATGTGTGTACTTATGCAACAATCCTGCATGATCTGCACATGTACCCCAGAACATAAAGTACAGTGAAAAAAAAAAGAGTAAGTCTAAGAGGGGTTAAGTTTTTGGCATTAGTAACCCAAAAGAATGATTTGTCCACTATAGATTTCATTATATGTCCATTTAATTTCAAAAGCAATAAAAATTCAGTAGTTATAAACAAGTCCAATTTTTATTAATACTAACAGCATCTGTAGCCAACACACCAGGATGTTGTATCTGATATGATTTCCTTGTAGGATTTCTATTCTGAGTATTTGAATTAAGAAACTGATTTATGCTTGGTATCAGGTCTACTCCCTTCTCAAGAAGCCTTGCAAGTATATCTTTCTATTTATGAGTTCATGTGCAAAATAAATAAGGAAGAATCTATCATGTTTAATTGAGGAAATAATTATTACAACGAGAATAATGTCTGCAACAAACAACAGTAGAGTCTAGATTGAGGGGCCTCTTTGAACGTCATGAACTTAATCAAAGACCTCACACACACTGCACCACTTTGAGATGGTATTGTCAATACAAAGTACTACCTTTTCCAAGTTGCTCATGATTTTTACAGAATTGTTCAGCAAACTAAAAGATTATAAGATAAGTGGACTTACATAAAACAAACCTTCATATGAATATATACCACACCTACGTGGGATAGAGTAAAAAATTACAATACCTAATGTCTAGGTGAATTTCTGCCATGGTGACCTGGTCATGGTGACAAGAATGAATTTCTGCCGTCTGCCATGGTGACAAGAACCAGCATGTTAGACCTAATACTTACTAGTGTCCTAAGTAGCTGTTAGGAATAGAATAGTATCCTAACAGCTGCTTAGGATACTAGTAAGTATTAGGTCTAACATGCTGGTTCTTGTCAGAGTAAATTAAAATGCCTTCAGCCAGAAACTCCACCATCTGGGTTTTGGAGAGGAAAAAGTCACCAATGCATCTCTCTATTGGGAGCAAGTGGCATAGAACCATGAAAGCTAAGAGTAAATTTTGTATCCTAAGTAAACCCTAACATGTGAGTCTCCGACATGACTTGTCTGTAAGTTGGCTCCATTATTCACTATGTCTTAGGTTGAGGTTTTATATATACATAAATCTTGCAAAACTAATAAGCTGATCTGATTGCAGTAGATGTGACTGGTGCACAGCTAACTGTGCTACCTTCACCAATTTGGCCATAGGTCTTTGTAAGTATGCAAATTAAACAATACTATTTTGTTACTCATGAAAGAAGATATTTTGAGTTGTTGTCTTTAGCCACCTCTCATGGGTAGAAAATACTATGCAGAGCTATTCTTTATTCAAATACACTCTTTATTCTGAGTCTTGCTGAAGACTCTTCTATTAACATTGCCCAGTTCTATAAAATTTGTGTCTAATCTCCAGAATGCACCACAGAAAGACAATTCAGAGTGTCTTTCTTGGAGCAAATTGAAGTGCAAATCTTAAGTCACAACTATGGTAGATACTGTGTTTTTGTCTGACTCCATTTGAACATACTTGACAAAATGAAAGACATACATTCAAAGCAACACTATATATTTATGTCTTTAGTCCTATAAGGTAATACAACTTTTTTAGTACTCACTACAGGAAGCAAATAGACCGTAGTGAAGTCAGCTATAAACTGTATGTTAGGCAATAGGGAAAATAGGAGATTAGCATTTTGGATAAAATTTCATTGAGAGTGAAAGTTTTATATTGAATACTACCATTTGCCAGACATTCTTGCAATCATTGATTGTTTGGTTTCACAAGCTACAGCAGACATAGAAAGTTAGAAATGAGAAAGTACCCAAAAACCGAACAGGGTACATATTGCACAATATTTCTTAAGAAATGGCCTAGATAATTATTTGCTCTGAAAATTAGAGCCATTGTTCAGATTGCAAAGATGGGACAAACATCCCATCCCCGGAATTTGTTACTAGTATGCATCAATTTGGGAACATGTTTGTGTATGTCTATGTCTAGATCTGTTATGCATTAATGGAACTAGAAGAACATTTCTGGAATCATTTGCAAGGTTAATATTCCACGTACTGGCATTTGTTCTCTCATTCCTGATATACACATGCACTCCTCTATACTAACATATATATGTACTTACTTATATATTTAAATATTTACTAAATTATGTATATTAAACCTATATTCATATTTACTTATATATATTTGCACGTATATATTCAAAAGTATTTTTGTCAACTAAAATTATATTGAGTTTATCCTTTTGCAAGTGTATATTTCTTTTGAAATAACATTTGTATACTAAACTACTAAAACAAGGCTATATAAAATTTTACTACACGCTGGGTGCTGTGGCTCACACCTGTAATCCCAGAACTTTGGGAGGCAGAAGTGGGTGGAGCATCTGAAGTCGGGTGTTGGAGATCAACCTGACCAATATGGAGAAACCCTGTCTCTAACAAAAATACAAAATTAGCCAGGCTTGGTGATGCATGCCTGTAATCCTTACTCGGGAGGCTGAGGCAAGATAATTGCTTAAACCTGGAAGGCGGAGGTTGCAGTGAGCCAAGATCACACCATTACACTCTAGCCTGGGCAACAACAAGGAAACACTGTCTCAAAACAAAACAAAACAAACAAACAAAATACTACAAATGAAGAGATATAATTGAGTTTTATGAGACTCCAGGTATTCATCTCATATAACTTTAAAGCAAGTTTTTAAAAAACGTGTTTAAACAGCTCCTGGTTTCTAGAAAACTTGAGCAGTCTGACCTTAATAAGGTGTTTTCTTATTGGTTTATCATAATGACCTGGTCTCAGAGAAGAAGAATTTCACTAGGATGGGTTCATCAGGATATGAGAACCTCCACATTTATTTTTCTCTCTTTCTTTCTTTCTTTCTTTCTTTCTTTCTTTCTTTCTTTCTTTCTTTCTTTCCTTCCTTCCTTCCTTCTTTCTTTCTTTCCTTCTTTCTTTCTCTTTCTTCCTTCCTTTCTTTCTTTTTCTTTCTTTCTTTTTCTTTCTCTTTCTCTTTCTTTTTTTCATATTCTTTCTTTCTTTTTTATGTTCATATTGTGGCAGTCTTTTCCTCCTTTGAGGTATTGATGTAAATTTTGTGACTATACAGAAGAATTAACTTGAATGAAAATGAAATTTTCTATTTAATGCTTTCAGATCTTGATCTCTTAGAAAGAAGCAACGTTCAAAATGATAGTACAGACCTTTTTCAAGGAAACCACCTAGTTTATTCCATTAAGTTATGCAGTAAACATTTGAAATAGGTTTCAACAGATCTAACAAGGGTAGATTCTTCTGCTAAAACATCAGTGTTTCCTTAATAGTCATGTTCTATGACAGTAAACATGTCTCTCATATGTTTGAGCTCAAGTGTACAATTGAGAAAAATGGGGCCAAGTCAACAATCGAAATTCACACAGGTACATGTATTGATAATAGACTGTGGATGACCTGATAGGGAAGAGACTGTCAAACTGTAAAGAAGAATTATTGACAAAAAAAAAAATCACCATAGAAGAATAATACATTTTGATGGGTAAACTTGATTCAACTCCAAACCCTGAGTGTTACTGGTGAAAGCTGCAGTTCTGTACCCTCTGCCTTTCTGTGACTCAGCTACTCATCCTGGAAAGAGAGAAAAAAATAACTCTCTCAAAAACATCTCTACCTCTTTGAATGTGTCACCACATAGTCTTTTCTCAATCTGAGGTTCTTAGAAACCAGATATAGAGACAAAGATAACATTTAACATTTATTTAGGGTGAGCAATCCCAGAAAATTCAGAATGAGGGAAGAAGGAAAGTAAGGCAGAAAAGGGGAAGGATAATTGAAGTTGTTGGCTAATTGGGCTGACCTGAATAGTCAGAAAAACACATAGCTGGTTTCTCAATCACACCAAACATCTTCTGAATGTGTGAAATAATCTTCTGCATCTCAAAACAGTCTATGCTGGCAAACCAACTCACATGCTACCTTCTTTTTTCCTTTCACTGATCAAGGGTCACCCGAAAGCACATTTACTGAACCACACTTTCAGGGTGTGGCTTATGTTGGGAAAAGTAAGAACCTCTGTTTTCTCATGAGATCTGACCTGGGTGTTTAGTTAGTGTGGTTGCTGCTATAATCTGTGCAATGGAACTCTGTCCTACATCACATTTTGACCTCTGAGTGAGCCTACATATTAAAGAGATGGCCACTTAGGATGATTTTCTGTAAAACAAATTGGCTGAGCAAAACACAATGCAATATCACTGCTGCTGTAGCTGGTCCAAAGGCAATAAATACTATTAATCACAAATCTCCTTCATGGCCCATTCTATATTTTATTGGAGTGAACAAGACCTTCATCATGAGATATATGAGCACTTATTTAACTTGCATATGTTGTTGAAGTTGCCCATGAGTTATCACTGGACAGAAAAATACTAGAAGATATTGGAATAAATTCCTGTGCTACAAACATATCTCCCTTTCTCCACTATGTATTTGCAATTCCAATGTGTCATAGTAGTCAGGGTTGATTATCTCATCTGATAGAGAAATTATTATTCTGCCACCTGGTCCATTGGCATAAGGAGTCCAAACTAGCCAGGTGGCAAACACAGCCTCCAGTTCGGTAAAACTCTTACACTGTACTCTCCCAGAGTGTTAAACTTTTAGAAAACATGAACTTTAAATACAGAAGAGTATAATTTGGCATAAATGGGAAGCAAAAAAACTCTACAGGTAGATGATGAGAGTGATAAGGAGAAGGGTCCTTTCTTATTCATCCCTTAGTTCCTAGACACGTAGCTTCTTAATATGAGGAAGACAACATGCTATACTGTCCATTTTGATATTACCTTAACCATACAAAGTAGTTTGTCCAAGCTGCAGATTTAGTTGAGCTAAGCCTTCAGTAAGTCCCTCCAATGTTCTATTAGTCCAGGTGCATCTGTGTGAAGAGGTACATAATATATTTGATATAATCTTATAGGTTTGAGCCCATTAATTCATTCCTGGGCTATAAATGTGTCTTTTAATTCAAGGTAATATTGTGTGTGGTGCCATTTTGATAGATGAATTATGGATGCCATTAACTGAAGGCACTGGTAAAGTCATTGTGAACAGATAAGCTATCCCAACATTCAAGTTATGAAATATTTCTTTCAAGAATAATTCAATACTCATTGTAAGTGGGAAAGTATATTTCAACAAACTACCACCCAACAGATAGCTGGTCTGTCTTTCTTTTTTTTTTTTTTTTTTTTTTTTTGAGACGGAGTTTCGCTCTTGCTACCCAGGCTGGAGTGCAATGGCGCGATCTCGGCTCACCGCAACCTCCGCCTCCTGGGTTCAGGCAATTCTCCTGCCTCAGCCTCCCGAGCAGCTGGGATTACAGGCACGCACCACCGTGCCCAGCTAATTTTTTGTAATTTTAGTAGAGACGGGGTTTCACCATGTTGACCAAGATGGTCTCGATCTGTTGACCTCGTGATCCACCCGCCTCGGCCTCCCAAAGTGCTGGGATTACAGGCTTGAGCCACCGTGGTCTTTCTTAAAGATATTATAATCTCAAAAGCTCAGCATCAGTCCCAACTACTTGCAGATTGATAATGTCAGAAGCTAGTCCTGATATGCTGAGCTAGAGGGTCTATATTGCTGGTGACTCTTACAGCTCCATCCCTATCCACTCTCTTTTTGAGTCTATGCTTACTCTAGGATAAGCTGAAGACAAAAACTGGAAACACCCACATGTTGACAAACCCTGTCTATCCGGCTTTTGAGAGCCTTTTCTGTGTTGGATGGATCCCTGACTGTCATTATAGGTAAAACATGAAGTTCCACATGTCCAGTTACATGGGTTCAGTCACATAATTCTTGCCCAAATCCCGGGTCTCAGGCTTACAAGTCAAATTGTTCTCAGGTCCACTTAACATTATTCATTAATATAGTAGGGCAGCACAATGTTCTGTTGAATGACAAGAAATTCAGGGCTACATAATCACAGATAGCAGGACAGATAACAGATTTTTTATACTATTTTACTTGCCCTGTAATTGCATGTTGCTTTTGATCATTTCTAATAATGAGGACTGAATAAAAGCCTTCTGTACATAAACAGCTTCACACCAAGTACCAATGATTGTATAGATCAGCTCTAATAACATAGATAAAATGATATAATAAGTAAAATGATTACAATTGGAGCTACCACCCCAATAAATTTGGACATTATTCACTGATTTTTCTATGTGTGTTTTTCTTTTTTTCCATGAAGAAGCCAGATGAAAAAATTGAATGAGGATATTGTAGTGATTACAACCATGCATGTTCAAGTATTTGTTACTGTGAGTAGTCTTCGTATGCCTCCGGGGTTTTGGTATCACTTCATTTTTACCATGGTGAAGAAAAATATTTTATATTATTGCTCCCATATCAAGAAAATGCCAAAGGCTCTTGACCTCCCAATGCTTTGCGATTTACTTTAATATCATCCCAAGTAAATATAGATAAAAACTTCAGTAAATGGGATGCAATGCATGTCAAGGATTTTTATCTTCACAATTAGCAAAAGCTTCACAGCAAAATTTAGCCAGATTCTCAGTAGAAAATATCTTTTCATTCATAGCTGAAAGTCAATGTCTTGTAAGTTGAAAGTGCATGCTGATTTACTTTGTTTTAACAGAGAATCTTTTTCCACAAATGGAGGAGACAGAAATGGAAAGAGTAAGCATGTATAAAACTTTTATAATTTCAAAAACATGTTTGAAGACAGAGTTTTCACACTATTCTTTACAGAATATCTTGAGATCCAGACTACTCCTGTGAGGCTATAGATGAAAGTGTTGGAAAGAAGAATAAACAAGACTCCAAGGTGTCCAAACACATTTTTGAAATTGAGCAGTTTCAGTATACCTGCATTAAACATATGGCATTCTTGTCATATTTTTCTAAAAGGAAGTTTACAATAGCAAAGTCCTGGAACAGTCCCAAATGTCCATCATCCATAGACGGGATAAAGAAAATGTGGCACATATCCTCCATGGAATACTACTCAGCCATAAAGAAATGATGAGTTTGTGTCCTTCATAGGGACATGGATGAATCTGTAAACCATTATTCTCAGAAAACTGACACAAGAACAGAAAACCAAACACCATATGTTTTCACTCATAGGTGGATGTCAAACAATCAGAACACATGGACACAGGGAGGGGAGCATCACATGCTGCAGTCAGTGGGGGAGGGGCGCTAGAGAAAGGATAGCAGTGGTGGGAAGGGTGGGGAGGAATATTGAGGGGAGAAATACCAGATATAGGTGATGGGGAAATGAAGGCAACAAACCACCTTGCCATGTATGTACCTATGCAAAAATTCTGCATGATCAGCACATGTACCCCAGAATCTAAAGTACAATAAAGAAAAAAAAAAAAGAAAGTTGGGTTTTTTTTTTTGGTTAATGTTTTTCAAGCCACTGATCTGATCCAACATTTTAGTGTTCACTTTGGGCAATGATAAGCTTACTGAAATCTAACTTTCAAAATGTATACATCAGACAACAATAACATGTCCAAAATGTTAACGTATTAACTCTTTATTTTAAAAATACATAGTGTGTTTTACTACATTCAAAGTCAGTATCTTAGAAATAAACTGGTTTAGTTAAGTTGATATTCCTGAATTCTGGGGGAGTTGCTAATCTTTCTTGTGTTTCAGGCAAATTGTATTAGTGAAGTGAAAGTTCTGATTTTGAAATTGCAGTATTTTAGTACATCTCATAGCTCATTTTCTCCTCTTGTCATTTGAAAAAGTGTGGAACAAAGTTTCACAGTATATAAAATTCTTATGCCATTTTCAAATAAAATTAATAATGTAGTTTATTTTTTCTGGAAAATGTTTTTAAAGTCACAAATTACAGATATGAAAATATGTTTCATTATCTTATAGCCACTTACTTTGTAAAGGACAGAGGTAAATTTAGGAAGAAAGCTATGGAAATAATTATTATGTTTATATGCTTGTCCATACATCACATATATTCTCACAAGTCAGAGAAATATTCTTCAGTAAAAAATGTGCATAAGGGTCTCTATGAAACTAAGCAAATTGTGAATAATATTGAATACAAATCCATAAGACTGAGAGATCAGCTTAGAATTGTGTGTCACTGAATTAGCAGTGGGACAAGAGAGAAAGTAGGTAATTTATATAGACAGTGAAGCAAGTAACAAACTCCAAAGCTAGAATAAATCTAAGTAGAATTGAAAGCTTTGCAGGAACAGAATTGCAGTGGACAGAAGAACAAATAGAATCTGACATTATGATTTTCCATGGCCTAGATGTCTGTGACTGCAGCTATCAAAAGATATATACAAAATGTTAGTGAAAAAAAAATAAGGTTACTAAACTTGGAATTGCTGGAAAGCAAATAATACTGAAGCAAAATCAGTTAACATGGCTGAGTGCCACAGTGATTTGCCATTGTCTTTAAAGATATGCTCTTGGCAGAAATGTTGAAAAGATAATTAACAGAGATGAGATTCAAACATCACTTAAAGTTTCAGTTTTAACTTTGTGACAAATAGCCTCGCTATGTAACCTTGGGTAAGTAACATGACTTCTTTGATTTTAGAGTCATATATATGACATATATATTATATATATATATATATATATATATATATATATATAAAATAATCTATTGCCTTTAAAAATAATTAATACTGTAAGTAATTTAAGAACCAAGATGCTAGGCATGATTCCAGAATCAATAATTTATTAAGAGAATTTTTAAAACTTTTCTCTGCTTCAATATCCTTATTTATCAATTGTGGTTGATAAAAGTATCTCTATCTTGTGATCATCATGAGAAAAATATAAATAATGCATGACAAGTGTTTACCATACATGCTATTGGAATAAGCATTCAATATAAGTACATATGGATTTACCATGAACCTAATATAACCTAAGCTTCAGGATCTTTATTTGTTAAATTCATCCCAACATCCTATAATTGATTTAGAATTAAAATATTGAGCTATTTAAAGAAAACACTCCACACATTGAATAAGCTTCAAAGACTAATGAAACTAAAAAAGTATCATTTATCTTTGTTTTTATTACACATTTTAAAATTAATAACTAGAATTGTTTAATATTTAAGGACACGTAACTTGTTCAACAAGACACATAAAATAATGCTTTTAGGAAGCTTGATATAACTGACAAGTAATAAAAGTTATCCTCTATAATAGAAATGATATAAAATAATGCATATTTATAGTTATTTCATTACATAATTGACGCTAATTATAAGGATGTCATTATGTATTTTAAAGAAAATTGGGTGCCGGTGGCTTGCAACCAAAATCTCAGCACTTTGGGAGGCAAAGACAGAAGGATTGCTGGAGGCCAGGAGTTAGGGACCACCTGGTGAACAAAGTGAGGCTTGTCTCTACAAAAAAAAAATAATAATAAGTAAATATTAGCGAGAAATGGTGGTCTGAATAGTTCTATCTATTCAGAAGGCTGAGAAGGGAGACTCGCGTGATCCTATGGGTTCCAGGCTGCAATTAGCTATAATGGCACCACTGCACTCAAGCCTAGGTGACAGAGCAAGACCCATTTCTAAAAAAAATTGAATTTTAATTTTTTAAAAAATAATAAGTCAACTAAATCAGTTAACCAGCATGACTATGTAAGCACATTTTCTCTTTTCAGACACAGTGGTCCCTACTGGGAAAAGACAGTACTAAGGAGGGTGGAATGTTCATTTGTACTGAACAGTTAAAAAGTCAAATTGTTTTAATTATCTATATTTTTTGAGGAGAAAGGAAAAGTTGTATTCATCCTTGATTTTAAGCCTAACAATTCCATCGCTCTCTTACTCTTAAATTGGTGTGATGAGAATTAAAAGTAAGCTTCTTATGTTCTTACATTCCTACTCTTCTACTTGAAACCTTTTAGAATAGATTTCAGAAAACTTATTTCTTCAAATAAATTTAAAATGGTATTGTACGGATAATGAAACCCAATGGAAAATGCAGACTGTAGGCAAATCCAGGAGATACCTAAGTAAGGCAGAACTGCTAGGACACAAACATTTGAAGGAATGGTTCTGGGTCTATACTTTCTATTGTTACAGGTACACATGAAAAGAATTTATTTTGCCTGAGTTTCAGATATTTTAAGAAAAAATCTGTACAAAACTGATATTTCCTACTCTGTCTTACATAATATACAGTCAGTATCACATGAGATGAGGAGAAGTACTGTTTTGCTTTCACAGGTTTACAAATAAAACTTTAGATAATTCCTATAGAAGAGTTTAAAACCTACATCTTGCTGGCCCTTATTCACAGAGGTTTACTTTCTCAAAGTATTGCTAAAAACCACTTTCTTATTTCAGATTATCCCTATGACATGATCTGAAGACTGGACATCATAGATAATTTCATAAAGGTCAAATGTGTTAACATAAAGACAGAGAATAAAAGAGTGGTTATGGAGGAGGAGGTGACAGAAAATGGAAAGATACAGGTGAAAGTATACAAAACAGCAAGTATGTAGTCTGAACAAGTCAAAGAGCCAATGTACAACATGAAGACTATAGTTAACAATAGTTTATTGGATTTCAAATTATTGTTAATGAGTAGACTATCGCCGTTCTTGCTATTGCGGTGGTGGGGAGGAATAATGGGTAACTACATAAGATAACAGATATGCAAACGTGATCTATTATAGTAACCATTTTACTACATATATGATATTGTATGACATTCTATACTTTAAATAAATATAACACAATTTATCAAAAATAATAAAATAAGATGAATTGATTGTACATTCATTGTCTAAATTACTTGTAGTGGCTATGCCATCTGTTATTTGAAATGCCCATTTTTTCAAATTATCTATTAAACTGGGTTAATAATGGTGATAGATTATTAATGATACATAGATTATTAATAATGATGTAGAATAGATTTCTAGATGTTAGAAAGTGCTTGTAATATGGTAAATGCTACATAAAATTTTATGCTATTATTATGCAATACTATAATGCCAAATATACTTTACACACAGAGAACACTATACTAAAAATGGAAATTTTAAAAAACATAATCATCCAGAATTCCCCTATCCCAATGATTTTTTTTTTACTTTTTATATCTTCGCTTTTGTTTATATCCTTGAGTGTTTTCACAGTATTGCAATCTAATATTTTGTAGTTGCTTAGCAATTTAACATTATATTACAAACATTTTTCATATTTCCTTCTAACATTCATACCTCTGTTGAATGGTTAAAACATTTCACCAAGTGTATGGCAGTTAAACCATTTAATTATTGTATCATTGTTTGAGGTATAGTTTATATATGTAATGAAGTTACCATAGTGTCAGAGGAAAAACATCCAGTTAATGTTAATCAACTATTAATATTTTTATTATCAAACATTCTGCTTACTGAAATAAATAGATGTTATTTTATCTTTCTTCATATTATCTTAATATACATGTTCAAGACCATGATTATCATATCAAACAATAACATTTTTAAGATGATTGAAATATAGCACCATATTGTTCTTTAAAATAATATCCATTCAAGTGTCAAAGTCATATACGTGTGTGTGTGTGTGTGTGTGTGTGTGTATGTATACATTTTCTATAATTCCCAGCATTGGGTGTATCAATGGTTTTAAATGTTGATGATTTAATAAATAAAAAAGATGAAATGCTTTTGTTATTTTATTTATTTATTTATTTATTTATTTATTTAGAGGCAGAGTTTCACTCTTGTTACCCAGGCTGGAGTGCAATGGCGCGATCTCAGCTCCGCAACCTTCGCCTCCTGGGTTCAGGCAATTCTCCTGCCTCAGCCTCCCGAGTAGCTGGGATTACAGGCACGCGCCACCGTGCCCAGCTAATTTTTTGTATTTTTAGTAAAGACCGGGTTTCACCATGTTAACCAGGATGGTCTCGATCTCTTGACCTCGTGATCCACCCGCCTTGGCCTCCCAAAGTGCTGGGATTACAGGCTTGAGCCACCGCGCCTGGCCACTTTTGTCATTTTATTATACATACCTTCAGAAAAGACTAAAATTATTTTCAGAAATAGTCTATTTCTCAGAGAAGTTTTCGAGTAGGAATTGAATAGAAAATGAATAAAATTCTCTACGCCCCCTACCCTGCATACAATGTCTTTAAGTTACATTCATGTGATTCATTTGTTATAATAGCTGAAGCAATATTGATGCATTATTATCAAGTAAATATACAGAGTTTACATTAGGATTTAATCTCTCTGTTGTATAGTTCTATGGGTTTTGCTAAAAACATAACGGCATGTATCCATCATTGCAGTATAGCACAGAATAGTTTCACCAGCCTCGCTATTTCCTGTGCTCTGCCTATTCCTTACTCCCATCTGCCCAGCCCCTGCTAACCACTGATCTTTAACTCTCAGTATAATGTTGCCTTTTCCAGAATGTCGTATAAATGGAATCATATAGTATGTAAATTTCATGAATTCACCAAAAATTTTGATTGTCTCAGTCAATTGATATTCTTTATTGATTTATTTTTTCTTTTGAGATCTTGGAAGATTTTTCTTATTATTTTGTTAGTGTCATTTGTATAAGTAGATTTCTAATTTTTTTCTTTTTTTCATTAATTATGAGGACATACATTTTTAACAGCCTAACATCTTTAAAAGCTTTTTAGTGTCTCTTATAGCTTGAAATTACTAATTAGTTATTTAGACTTATAATGAAAGTGCCATGCATGATGCATTTTTTATTTTAAGTATATTTACTCCTTTAGAATATCATAGCATAAAATGTGTACAGTATAAAAATATCAACAATAAAATTAAAATCACATAGAGCTGCATTAGAAATAACTTTGAATATACTCTTTCTTAATATTAATAATTTTTATATAATTAGGATAGTGAAGTGTGTGTGTGTGTGTATGCGTGAATGTTTTAAATAAACATGCTATTATGGATCTCTTGAATAGTTTGGGTTTTGGTTGTTTTTCCTCATGCCTTTTACATGTAATTTTCTCAATAACATTGAGTTAATAGTTTAAACAACTTTATCAATATATAATATATATAGCATAAAATTCACCCATTTTAAGGATACAATGAAATGACTTTTAGTAAATTTACAAAGTCTTGAAGTCATCACCAACACTGAGTTTTAGAATGTTGCATTTTTATACTTTCTTAATAATAAGAACCATGCTTTTTATATTATACCATGGTGCCTGCCTGCTGTGCATCTAATAATATTGGTAATGCAATAAACAAATATGAGCAACTGTATTAAACAAGGTCACTGGTGATCTCAAATCTTAGGCTTTCAAAACTTATTAGTTCTTTTTTTTAATTGTGAGCAGAAATTTAGCTAGTATGCTATTCTAACAGGGGCCAATTAATGCTTTGGGTCTTCAGATATTATTATCAATTTATACTATCTGTCTCAGTGTTTGCAGTGCCCAGGTATTCTATGTTCCCCACTTCAAAGACATCTGCTTAAATGACCATATGTCCTTTGGGGGAAGATTAGAGAAATTATTGCAGATATACTTGTAGTCATGTTGCAAGGCCATTTCTCATGGGCACACAGACTCTAATTCAGTCAAAGTGTTCTTGACATAAAAACAAAACAAACAAACAAAAAAGTTCTTTCTTTCTTAGTACTGACCAAGAAATTAGGACTTTTCATTGGGAGAACTCTTCTAATCCTGCTACTCTCCTTTGCTCAAATTTTTCTGTTTATAAGCATCAAGTATTACCCTTGCTGGCTGCACGTCTCTTTGCCCCCTACTGATACCGTGCTTTATTTACCATTTCCACAACTCACTGTATCAACTTCCTAAATGCCCTTCCATCATGTGGATGGTTAAGGTAAATACAAAGTCCTGAATTATAATAACTTAGCACTGTCACCTCTGCCATTTAACTTCTATTACTTTAGAACTATGTTATCTCCATTTATATTATCAAAATGGGCTTTCTGACTGATTGCCTTACCTCATAATTAACTCATAGAGGTAAGTCATTATTAAACTTGTCGGTGGTGTTGGTACTCCACAGCAGTGTATTCTGGTAGCCTTGATGAATAGTGTGTCCTCTGGGATCCAAATGAAATAGAAACATTATCCTCTGGGAGTCTTCCAGCCACACATTCTATATCCATCCCAGCATATGTACTCATGTTAGCTCTTTATTTATTACCCTACTACCTGCAGGGGAACCCATCCATTTATAGGTCATTTAGTGTTGGCCATCACTTTCTCTATACCTGTAAGGTCTACTCCAGCAGTGAGTTTCCAAAACTTTTGGAGTCCTTGCCTAGGTACAAAATATGCAATCCAAAGAAAATATCTCCAAATCAGAGACTCCTCTTGTTTACAATATCTTATATTCTGGTCCAGGTAAGCGAACTCAATCTAAATCAATATTAGGAATACTCTCTTGGCTCTTGTGAGTTTTTTAAATCTAATAATTACAGCTGCTTTGTCATATATCCTTTTCTTCCCTTATCAGGATCAGCAAGTTCCAAATAACTCACTCTTGAATTTAACCCTTGTGAAACTGGAGACCAAGAGGAAAGATAGAGACAACACCTGAGTAGATGCCTTGTTACATTGTGGAAGAGAGGCTTTGGGCAGCATCTTCCAGCATAGTAGAAATGCTGACTCTTATTAAGGATAAGTTGGTCAATTTTACAAGCTCTTAGAAATTAAAAGGATTAGTGCAGCTAACATCTGAGGCATTCATCTAGCCTCATCCCATATTTCTGGGTCCCAGCTTTTATCAATTAAGTTTCTGACCTTACCATAATGACTTATTTCATTTGGAAATGTAAATGTTACTGAGACCTATAATTATCAGGTGTTCAGTCTGCTTTTCAGCTGTGCAGACTTATCCATTCCCAGAGATTAATATCTGTTTGTAAGTGACCAAAAAAGTTTGCCTTTCATACATAGCCTCTAAACTGCTTGTTAATAACCTTCAGCTTTTCAATATTCTTCTGCAGTGTGCCAATACAATTCAGTTGTAACGGGCTAATTCTGATATTACTGTGGGCATTGCTCTTCTCATAGCTTTCAAATCTAAAATCATTGCACTTACCACTAGGACACTTTTGCAAGTCTCCAACAATGAAATATTTAATAACTGGAAGAACATCAACTGGGGTTTTCTATTTCTTGCCTGGTTTCTCAGACTACTACTGCAAACATTTTTTTCTTGTGAGATTCCTCTGGGAAATGTACACTAAGACAGAATTTGATACACAGTTAATTATTAAAGAAAATAATGGTTACAGATAAATGTGAGGAAGATGAACAAGGTAAGGAGAGCCTTAGCCACAAGTCTGCTAAAAACAATAAGGAGAAAACAGAAAGTTTGATTAAGAAGTCTCAGAATGCAGTTTCCAATGCAGAAAGCATTGGAAAGGCCAACTGGGAGACCTACAGCCACGCCACTCAGTAGATTAAATCCCACATCTCAAGGAAATGGTCTTCATTGGAACCTCAAGAATGCTCATTCATCCGCTGAAGCACTGCCTAGGCCTAAATGTGGTGGAATCCAGAGAGACAGCAGATGGATCCATGTCAGTCGATTATTAGGGCATCTCAGTGGCACATTTCTGAGGCTGCCACAGAGGCTTTCAAAGCAAAGTAATAATTTAGTTCTTAAAATTAAGTATTGTCAAGTGCTGCCATTTATCAGTTCTTTAGGAAACAAGATTGGCATATTGACCAAGGGGTATGTAGTAATTTAAGCAAAACAATTGAATCAGTAACCTTGAACATACTCAACTCAGGTCAGATATCAAGTAAGTGATACTTATTCCAATTGGTGATACTTATTCAAATATTTTAGTGATACTTATTCAAATTGGTAATACTATGTTATGACTAATAAATCAATTTGGCAATTCATTTTATCCCTTACAAATCTCTCATACATTGTAGTTAAAACATTCTTTTCCTTTAAAAAAAAATATATATATATAAACTACTAGAGTTAAAGGATGATATATATCTTTGGGTTTATAATCCACAGCAAATTGTGGTTAGTCCTAAACTATTACGCCCCAGCTTTGAGAAACATTAAATGTGAGAGATCAGTAGATATTTTCCTCACTGACTTGTATGACTCCTTCAGATAGTTTGTAAATAATTGAAGATGATAATTATTCTGCTGCTACCTCAGAGACTTATTCTTCCTAGTTTTATTGAGAAATGATCACAATGATCATCATTATAATAAGAAGTCACATATTAAGTAACATTATATATGGTGTACCTTCCACACATTAGATTCTTCAATCTAATCACTTTATATCTACTCTGATTCATCTCTCACAATTCTCCACAGTGCAGCCATCTTTTTAAATAATTAAAATCAGATTATGCACCGTTATACTTAAAATATTTTAGTGATTCCTATTCTCTTTGATGAAGACTAAAATTCTTGGCATTGCCTCCATGATCTGATGCTGTGTGCTCCTGCTTATTTCTCTAGGTTTATTTCATTCCATTCTGCCTCTCCTTTCCTTTTAATCATTCACACTGACCTTCTTTGTGTTATTATAATACTCCATGCAGCATTCTGCAGCATGACTCATCTTCTCTGGTAGTTCTATATAGAGCAACATGCAGACTTTTTTTTTTTTTTTGGAATCTAGTTGTCACTGGTCATCTTGTCTTATAAGGTGTTAGGATAGTTATTCTATTATCTCAACCTCTCCATAAATAATACATTTAGCTTTAAGTAAAAAAAGATTGAGTCTCATATTTCACTTACTGGGAGGCAATAATAATAATAATAATAATAAACTGACATTGGCAGTAGAAAATACAGTTTTGATCTCTGCCTCTTTTACTTCCTAACTGTGTAAACTAATCCTTAATTTTCTAAGGTACACTTTCGCTAAAGACAAGTTAATTGTGAGAATAAAATAACATGCTTTATTTTACAAAATTTGTAAGTTATTCAGAGAGTTCAAGAAACTCCTGGTATCTAATTATTTAGGAAAGGGTAGGCATTCAGTATATGCATATTTGTTTATTTATTTATTTAAAGACAGTCTCACTCTGTTGCCAAGTCCGGAGTGCAGTGTCGTGATTTTTGGCTTATGGCAACTTCTGCCTCCCAGGTTCAAGCGATTCTCGTACCTCAGCCTCCTGAGTAACTGGATTTGCAGACATGCCCCACCACACCGGGATAATTTTTGTGTTTTTAGTAGAAATGAGGTTTTGCCATGTTGGCCAGGCTGAACTCGAATTCCTGGCCTCTTGTGATCTGCCTACCTGGACCTCCCAAAGTGCTGGGATTACAGAAGGGAGCCACTATGCCTGGCCCACTATTTGCATATTTAAATCATCTAAATGTTTGATTCAAATGAATACTTGTGGAAATGGTCTATATGACTAACAGCCACTATTAGAAATTTATTTTAAAATTATTCTATATGTACCAATCCTTCACATTTTAAAAGGAGCTATTTCTGTATAAACCATATTGTTGCACAACATTCTAAAGAAACTCAAATGCATTTCCTCTATGTCCTCTGATATTCTGAAGATAAAATTATGGTATTTCAAATGTCACCTAAATAGGGGGTATCTCTCAGAGTAGCATCTTCTCTAGCTGCAGCTCTTGCCTGAAATTTTTGCCATTGCTGTTTGGTGAATGGTCTGTTAAGAAGATTAAATCATCAATATCACAATTTAATGTCTGATAGTCTTATCTCCCCCTCAATGATGACATACTAGATTTTCTGAAAAGGAATCCATCACTCTACATGACATAGATTATATATTTTGGATTTCCTTTGTGAAAAATGAAGCTCTCATGTTCTGTTCAAAAGTTCATTGTTTCAGTTATCCATTCAAGTGCATGTTCTGCTTAGCAGCTCAGAATTTTTACCTCTTTAGGGAAGATTAGCTCTTCCCCTTGAGATTCAGGTGGCCCTCCCCTTTGTCTGAGGACCACATCGTAAATTGGTTTCTGATATCATTTTGTAGAACCTAACTTTTCTCACCAAATCATATTAAATTAATCTACTTCTACAGACCTCACCTACTTTATATCTCTTAAAATAAAAGCATATCAGTCAGAAACCGTGTTGTCAATTACAAGTAATAAAAATAGGTGCATTGTATGTGACTTTTTTTTTCTTTGATCATATAAAGAACAGGAACATTTTAAGGCAAAAGCGAAACATTTTAGTACCTAGAATGAATTGGGCAGCTTTCTGCTTTTATTTATGAGCATTTTGACTTCATCAGAAATAATAAGCATCTACATAAAAAGCAGAATCTGGTCCATTGATTTTAAAGCCTAGAATAAGCAGAGTTAATCCACTTTTTCTCCTATCAACACACATACACACACAAACACACACACAGACACGCACACACATCTTTTTAAAGAATGTTTGCATTTCTCAACAACATCCAGAGGACGGACCAGTTTATGTACTGCTGGCTCACATTTGATTCTGACAGTCACTGACCTCAGCTAGGCTTTAGGTTAAGTGGAGTGGATAGCTTTATTTGCTGGTATCATGGATGATTGCTCTAGGAATAAATAAAAACAAAAAAAGAAAATGAAGCCAGAATTCTGTGAGGACTGCCTACAATTCACAGCATGTAGCCAACTTACTGATATGAACATTTTTTCTCACATTTACCAACATTCTCTAGTGAGCAAATGACAAAGTAGAGATTTCCTCTTTCATCTGTATGAGACCAATAATTATATCATTAATATTTGATGCAGCCAAACCTTTTGATAAAGATGATGCCATTAGACAATTCTGAAATAACTAAAAGAATTAAACTTAAGAAACTTTGTGGTCCTATCTTTCTAATTCAATTTTTTGAGAAACAGGACAAACTCTTGAGCTCATGTTTTTCTTCAGAGCAAAGAAATAGAAATTTTAAAATTCTGACTCCTAAAACAATATTTGTTAGGTGTTCTAATGAAACTCCTACTAAATATCATCAGGCTGTTGGCAAAATTATTATGCTGTATGGTAATAAAGTAGGTTCTGAAAACATAATGACTCTGTAAAAGTGTCAATTAAAATATGTCAGCAAGGAAATAGTTTAGACTTTGAGCTTTTGTGGGATTTCTGTATAGAAATAAAAAGTCATCACTCAATTTTGCTCCCTGTAACAACATTTAAAACTCAGCTGTTAAATACGATGTGCTTACCTTAGAAAACTTCCTTTTTTTCTTTCTTTCTTAGGGTATCTGAAATCCAAATTAGATCTACTTCATTGACTAAAAATATTGCTTCTAATGATTTGCCAAAAATTGTGTTCAGGTGTTTAAATTAGGTTAAGTATTTTGTAGTAGACTGCCATAATAATTTTCCAAAGCAATACGATCAGTTATCAGAATTAATGATACATAAAATTCATTTTATGCTTTTACTTACATTGCCTTGCTTCTCTTGGTTATCTATTTTTTCAATGAACTACTGTAACTCTGTAACTCCAATTACTCTCACTGTGACAGAGAAGACAATGGGATTCGATATATTTCTTTAAAGTATCTTCTTGTTTGTGTTCCAAAGTTGTATGGAACATATACAGGAAAAGTAATAGATTACATAGTCTGCTAACTCTGCAAGTACGAAATCCCCCTAAAGTGGCAGTTACACACTAAGTGGCCTTCCCTGGGGTTAGCAGTGATGGAGTAGCTGGCATTACCTGCTGAGTGAATGGAGTAGCTGCCACTTGAAAAATCAAGGGATGGGCCCCTGCTGCTTAATGACCCTCTTCATAACTGCTAAGGACACAGCCCTTCCCTTTTTCCTCTTGTTACACTATGATGCCAAATAAAATATTTTTTATTTAAGCAATTTGTTCTACCATTCGTTCTGTCATTGAGCCTATCATTTCTTCACTAATAAAGCAAGTATGGAGCACCTACTGTGTACAGGGTGTGCCAATCTACTGAAACAGAGATAGCTCGTCTCTGTGTTCAAGGAGACTGTCTTATGAGGAGACAGATACATAATCTGCAATACAAGAATGAAGTTCTAGAATTGTACAAATGGGAGAGTTAATTAGTCTGCATTAAAATGTTAAGAGTCTCCACATAGGACATTCTTCCAAGTTTCACGAAAGGATAGGATTTAGATACCTAGTGGCTTTGTCATTCATTCTTTGCTGTGAATGTATATTGGAAAAACTTACAGTAAGCAATTGCTTAAAAATACTTTAAAGCATTCACATTTCTTAGTAAAGATGCTATGTATTTCAAGTGACTTGCAGCCCCTGAATGCATACACTTGTCCCAGAATGCAATATATATATATTGCTTGAATTAAAGGAGCATATCGTGAACATCTTAGAATGCTCCAGGAATCACTGGGTGCTCTAAAGGAAAACGAGCTGTAGGGCAATCAAAACAGCACATCTGCCCTACCATCCCAATTCATCTTTCCTCCACTGCTATCCTAACCATTCAAGTATATCTCCTTTGTAACTTGCCATTCCTTTTATTAACTTATTTTAACCTTATCTCTTTCTGTTTCAAGCTCCACAAAATTCTGTAGAACAGTACTTCTTAAATTTTATTATGCCTTTAGTATAGGCTTCTAAAGAGCTTTAAAAATGCCTGTTCAGAGTGGAACTTGAGATTCTCTATTTCAAGCAAAAAAAAGTTCTGTAATGCTTGTTATCTTGCTGCCACAGTGTAAGTGGCAAATAATATACATATAAAGTTTATATTTGTTACCAATTATATATAAAGAAATCATCCTTATTTATTTTTATTTTTATTTAAAATTAATTGGAATTGTGAATATTATTGTACATATCTTTTAGGTTTCTGGTGGGAAATGTTTTAAATGTATAGTGGGTATGGAACAAAAGAGGTGTGTTTTTGCCATATTAAAAAATGTATAACAAATTGGAGGGAAAATACATTGAGATGATTTTCATGTATACATTTGAACACTTGGAAATTTGCAAATACTAAATTTCTTGTTCAACTAATCATATTGATATATAGCTCTATAATAAAATAATAGCAATTGGTCTTAATCCCCCTCTAAGGTTCACTTCTATCTTCCCCCACAATTAGTCCTTGGCATGTAGCACACTGCGATAAAAAATAGAAATGCTTCTTAATTATTTTATTCATAAATAAAGACAATAAATACATAATTATCCAACAGCATTTTTTTTCTCCTAGTAGGTCATTGAGTCCTTAGCTAAAAGCAAGACTCTAAGGTTATAGACATGTGATAGTGTTGATGATAGAGACCAGGATGCAGAAGGGGTCCAGAATATTATAGAAAATGTGTTGTGACTCTAGGTTGACATTTCTGCATACAGATAAATTAAGAGTTAAACTGACGATTATGAAAATACAGGTTCTCCTTGGGAGCAGAGATAGGGATGAGTAGAACATATGCAACTAACAAACATAGACATTAAAATGAAGGACATCTGAGGAGGCATTTGAATACTTCCCAATTTTGCCTAGATGTACAAATAATCATTGCATACTTTTTACATTAGTAGTCAGATAAACGTATAATTCACTTACTCAAAAATAAATTCTATAGTAACATAAATACTTGTATTGTTAATTGACAGATTCTAAAATGATAGTCTTAGATTACATAGAAAACACTGCAACTAATTTTTTTTTTGGATGAAAAATATGCCTTTTAAAATTCTCCAAGGCAGTTGCCATTTCTGTTTCAACTATGTAGTCTTGACACCATAACTGAAGCATAAGAGGAAGCCTACATTGTTGACAAGTGAATGAATTAATGAACTCTTGCTATAAACATTGCACGTAAGACACTGTGGCATAATGTAGGCTCTGAAATACCTGAAGAGTAGGATTTTTTTGTAGAATACATGTTCCAAAAGGAAAGTGTTTTTTGTTTGTTTGTTTTGTTTTGTTTTGTTTTGTTTTGTTTCATTCAGGTTTGGCTGGACAGATGTTAAAGATATTTCTAAGTGTTGGGAAAACTGGCTAGCCATGTGCAGAAAGCAGAAACTGGACCCCTTCGTGACATCTTACACTAAAATTAACTCCAGATGGATTAAAGACTTAAACATAAGACCTGGCACCATAAAAACCCTAGAAGGAAATCTAGGCAAAACTATCCAGGACATAGGAGTAGGCAAGGACTTCATGAACAAAACACCAAAAGCATTGGCAACAAAAGCCAAAATAGACAAATGGGACCTAATGAAACTCCACAGCTTCTGCACGGCAAAAGAAACAGTCACTAGAGTGGATCGGCAACCAACAGAATGGGAAAAAATTTTCTCAGTCTACCCATCTGACAAAGGGCTGATATCCAGAATTTACAAACAACTCAAGCAGATTTACAGGAAGAAAACAAACAAGCCCATTCAAAAGTGGGCAAAGGACATGAACAGATACTTTACGAAAGAAGACATATATGAGGCCAACAATCATATGAAAAAATGCTCATCGTCACTGGTCATCAGAGAGATGCAAATCAAAACCACATTGAGATACCATCTCACACCAGTTAGAATGGCGATCATTAAAAAATCTGGAGACAACAGATGCTGGAGAGGATGTGGGGAAAAAGGAACACTTTTACACTGTTGGTGGGAGTGTAAATTAGTTCAACCATTGTGGAAGACAGTGTGGCGATTCCTCAAGGCCTTAGAAATAGAAATTCCATTTGACCCAGCAATCCCATTACTGGGTATATATCCAAAAGACTATAAATCGTTCTACTATAAGGACACATGTACACGAATGTTCATTGCAGCACTGTTTACAATAGCAAAGACCTGGAATCAACCCAAATGCCCATTGATAATAGACTGGATTGGAAAAATGTGGCACATATACACCATGGAATATTATGCAGCAATCAGAAATGATGAGTTTGTGTCGTTTGTAGGGACATGGATGAATCTGGAGAACATCATCCTCAGCAAACTGACACAAGAACAGAAAATGAAACACCGCATATTCTCACTCATAGGTGGGTGATGAAAAATGAGAACACATGGACATAGAAAGGGGAGTACTAAACACTGGGGTCTATTGTGGGGAAAAGCGGAGGGCCAGTGGGAGGGGGAGGTGGGGAGGGATAGCCTGGGGAGAAATGCCAAATGTGGGTGAAGGGGAGAAGAAAAGCAAAGCACACTGCCATGTGTGTACCTACGCAACTGTCTTGCATGCTCTGCTCATGTACCCCAAAACCTGTAATCCAATAAAAAATTAAAAAAAAAAAAAGATATTTCTAAGTAAGATACTCATTAAATATCTTCATTGGAAACACATTAAAATTACGCCTTTCAACAACTACAAATTCACCCATTTTACTGATTTTCTCCTGAAATAAGTGCAATTATGAATCTTAAATATAACATTCATATGTTTTGCTGGACTGTGGAAATACTACTCAAACTGTGATAACTAATCAAGAAAATTGTAATAATTGTTGCTATATTCAAATGTAGTGAAAATAAAGTACATAACACGTTTAATGAACTAGTACTCTGTCCAAAGTAATGATTATGTTTGATAAAACATTATCAATTAAATTTTTTAAAGGGCGTCAGTTCTGGAACATATAACATAAAATTAGCTGTGCATTTCTTTACCTAGAAAATTTGTTTCTAATATTTTCCTTAAGTGTCTGATAATTTAAGAAAGATACATTTTCTAGGATATTATTTGCTGTGTTTTTAATTCCCTGCCTCTAATTTATTTAGTAAAGAAAAAATAAAGAAATAGAAGCATGACCATTCAATGCAATGCTTTGCATTTATGAAGAGGAAATTAATTGACTTTTATGTTCTGCCATAGAAAAATGATGAAGGTATATTGTTAAACATTTCAGAATATTACATTATCATTTAATTTCTGTTAAAAATAAGCAATTAATAATTATTTATAACTTTTCACTTGAAAAAGAAAAGTTTTAACTCTTATTTAATATACAAAAAAACTATTTTATTTTTAGACTATATGTTTTACAGCAATATTCAAACTTTTGATATATTTTAAAACTCTGTTATATCAACCATGTAAAAATGACTTTTGGTAAGCAATATTATTATCCTAAGTCTGGTTTGATTACTCAAGAAGAATTAATAACTGTGGGATATAAATTCACAAACAGAATGCATAGGTGTTTCTTCCAGGTATCATAGGCTAAATTAAATATTAATTTTAATCCATAAAAATTAATTTGTTCCTACATGTAATGCGATTCGTGTTCAAAACGTTCTAATTTCTGGTGTTCTCTTCCACAGGCAAGGAATTCCACAAGCACAACTTTACTAGCTTACTCTCGGTGTGCTCCCTCACTCCACACATTCTTTGCAAAAGACAAGTAATTTATTTGGTTTCTAAATTTAAGAGCAGAACAAAGTATGCATGTATAATTTGCTATTTCTTCTCTTTTTGCATGGAAGCCAGTCTGCTCACAAAAAAAATCTAACTTTCTATGTAAAAAGTTCTATAAGTATAGGCATATAAGAAATAGTCAAACATTACTCATGAATGGGGAGGGAAGATATCAAATGTGTGGGTTTACTATGAGAAAATCAAATAAGCTAGAGATAACCGATATTTGCTTTATTAGAAAAAAAAAGATATATGTTGATCTTACATGTTCTACACACTATTTGTCATATTTCTCTGCTCAAAATTTAACTGAGAGAGGTGGGTGCTATTTATTATTTTTCTAAGTCCCTAGCAATTGTCAAATGGGATTCTGGATATTAAAAACGTTCAAAATTTACCCTTCAAATTCACGTTTATTTGTTGTTATTGTTTTTATCTGATTAAAAAACTAAAAGAAAATAGTGATAGAATAAATGCAACAAAATATAAAAGTATAAAATGAAATAGATATAATAAATCAGTTATTTCAACACTTACATGCAATTGCTAAAATCTTGTCATAGTATATTCGGCTCTTGATTATTTTAAACATTTCTGAAAATACTGAAAACATAATTTACATTCTGTTGTAGTCAATTATCAGCTATAGTATAAATGTTTTTGTTCATAAATGTCAAAAAATCTGAGCTTTAATTTTTTCATTAATTTCTATTGTTCAGGTGCATCTTTATCTTTTAAATCGCTCTTCTACTGGCACTTAATTTGTTTCTAATTTTTCACCACTGGACATAGTGTTGTGTTGAATACCCTTGGGCCAAAATCATTATTTGCATTTCATTTATATACATCTTATAAAAAATTGATTAATATGAATTTACATAACAGATTCAACTGTTCAAATTGCAACAGTAATTTAAATTCTTGCAGGAGTGAACACTTTCAAATGTTTTTACAAAGTTGTTTTGTTTTCTAATTTAAAAGCAAAATTAATAAGTACTCATTATACAAAACAAAAAATTAAAAACAATTTGGCTTTCAGAAAGTGTTTATTACCTTATAAAAGCTTTTCATAATTTATTTTAATATAACTGTGGACTCCCTGCCTTTCTTTTCTATAGTCATACTACAGTGCACTACATGGATAACTGAAGTTTCCTAACTGATATTTGTTCAAGATTAACTATTACATTACATTAATGTACACGTATTTTACATTAAATCCATAGAGCGTTTATTTTACCTAATAAAATTGTGTCTAAATTTGCACTAGCTTAAAAAAATGAGTCCAAAATAAACATTACAAAACAAAATTGGTCTGGCTTCATAATCGCTTCTTCTATGGAATGTATTTTTTTCCACTCCCTCATCCAAATTATCTCAGCTAATTCAGGAAATCTTGAGGGCACTGCCCAGTATCCGTGGAGTTAGACCACAGGCTACCTTAAGGTTCAAGGTATTTTCTTCTTTTGATCTGGCTTGCTGGGTAATCATTAGCTATGTTTCTGATGTCTAAAAGACACCCACTATCACTGCTGTTTCACTTCTAGTAAGTACTTCCAGATTGAATATTTCAATAACAAATCTCCTTATTCTTTCTCCCTCTATAAAAGTATTTCTCTAGAAATACACTTTTCCTCTAGGAGAGAACGACTATTCTCAAAGTTGTTAATGTCAACATCTGAGAAGTTATTCTTGATTTCTCTATTTTTCTCATTCTCAACATCCAATCCACACCATATTTTATTTTCCTCCAAAATATATTCCACATTTTTTCATTCTGCTCCCACTTTGCTATTGTCTCCTTGGTATAAGCCACAATTATGTCTCTCTTAAACCCCTATAATTGCCCCTATCTGGCCTTCCTGTTACCAATTCCAATCCAGAAATCACTGTTTCCCATTGTAACCAAAGGCATCTTTCCAAAATGTAATGATGTGAAGTGACTGCTTTCCTAAATCCCTCAATGGTTTTCCACTGAAAAGAGATAATAATATGAGTGCAGCTCTTACTCTAGCCTGCAAAGCGTTATATCCATGAGCCCCTGCCTGCATTTCTGTTTTCATTTTGAAATGCTCATGAACCAAGCCTTCCTTCCCATTCCACCTTTCAGATCCTCGAATTGCTGGCTCCTTGTCACTTAGATCTCATTTCAAATGACTATTGAAATGAAAACACATACTGTTAACACATTTGCATAATAATTTTCTTTCCTCTTAAAGGTGCTTTTATAAAATATATTAATTTTGTCATTGACTTGAATGTAATAGCAAATAAACTTTTTATAAATTATACTTGAAGTTCTGGGGTACATATGCAGAACGTTCAGGTTTGTTACATAAGTAGGCACATGCCATTGTGGTTTGCTGCACCCATCAAGTGGTCATCTACATTAGGTATTTCTCCTAATGCTATCCCTCCCCTATCCGCCACACCTCAACAGGCCTCAGTGTGTGATGCTCACCTCTCTGTGTCCATGTGTTCTGATTGTTCAACTCTCACTTATGAGTGAGAAGATGTGGTGTTTGGTTTTCTGTTCTTGTGTCAGTTTGCTGAGATTGATGGTTTCCAGATTCATCCATGTCTCTACAAAGGACATGAACTCACCATTTTTATGGCTGCATAGTATTCCATGGTATATATGTGCCACTTTTTCTTTATCCGGTCTATCATTGATGGGCATTTGGGTTGGTTCCAAGTCTTTGCTACTGTAAACAGTGCCACAATGAACATACATGTGCATGTGTCTTTATAATAGAATGATTTAAGATACTTCGGGCATATGTTCAGTAATGGAATTGCTGGGTCAAATGGAATTTCTACTTCTAGGTCCTTGAGGAATCGCCACACTGTCTTCCACAATGGTTGAAGTAATTTACACTTCCACCAACAGTGGAAAATCATTCCTATTTCTCCACATCCTCTCCAGCATCTGTTGTTTCCTGACTTTAAAGACTGCCATTTTAACCGGCATGAGATGGTGTCTAATGTGGGTTTGATATGCATTTCTCTAATGACCAGTGATGATGAACTTTTTTTTATGTTTGTTGGCCACATTAATGTCTTCTTTTGGGAAGTGTCTGTTCATTTCTTCACTCACTTTTGATGGGGCTGTTTTTCTTCCTTGTAAATTTGTTGAAGTTCCGTGTAGATTCCAGATATTAGCCCTTTGTCAGATGGATTGACTGCAAAAATTTTCTCCCATTTTGTGGTTGCCTGTTCACTCTGATGATAGTTTCTTGTTCATTCTGATGATAGTTTGTTTTGCTGTGCAGAAGCTCTTTGGTTTAATTAGATCCCATTTGCCTTGTAAAATTTGGCTGTGAATCCTGGTCCTGGTCTAGTTTTGGTTGATAGGCTATTAATTACTGCCTCAATTTCAGAACTTGTTATTGGTCTATTTAGGGATTCAGCTTCTTCCTGGTTTAGACTTGGGAGGTTGTATGTGTCCAGGAATTTATCCATTTCTTTTAGATTTTCTAGTTTTTTTTGCATAGAGGTGTTTATAGTATTCTCTGATGGTAGTTTGTATTTCTCTGGGATCAGTGGTGATATCTCCTTTATTATTTTTTATTGTGCCTATTTGATTCTTCTCTCTTTTCTTCTTTATTAGTTTGGCTAGCATCTATCTATTTTGTTAATCTTTTCAAAAAAAAACAGTTACTGGATTTATTGATATTTTGAAGGATTTGTCATGTCTCTATCTCCTTCAGTTCCGTTTGATGTTAATTATTTCTTGTCTTCTGCTAGCTTTTGAATTTTTTGCTCTTGCTTCTCTAGTTATTTCCATTGGGACATTAGGGTATTGATCTTAGATCTTTCCTGCCTTTCACTGTGGAAGTTTAGTGCTATAAATTTTCCTCTAACACTGCTTTAGCTGTGTCCCAGTGATCCTGGTACATTGTTTCCATTGCTTTCAAATTACTTATTTATGTTTACCTTTTTTTTTAATTTGCCCAGTAGTCGTTCAGAAGCAGGTTGTTCAGTTTCAATGTACTTGTGTGGTTTTGAGTGAGTTTTTTAATCCTGAGTTCTAATTTGATTGCACTGTGGTCTGAAAGACTGTTTGTTATGATTTCTGTTCATTTGCATTTGCTGAGGAGTGTTGTACTTCCAAATATGTGATCAATTTTAGAATAAGTGCAATGTGGTGCTGATAAAAAATGTATATTCTGTGTATTTGGGGTGGAGAATTCTGTAGATGTCTATTAAGTCCACTTGGTCCAGAGCTGAGTTCAAGTCCTGAATATCCTTGTTAATTTTCTGTCTTGTTTATCTAATATGTTGACAGTGGAGTATTAAAGACTCCCACTATTATTGTGCAGGAGTCTAAGTCTCTTTGTAGGTCTATAAGAACTTGCTTTATGAATCTGGGTGTTCCTGTATTGGGTGCACATATATTTAGGATAGTTAGCTCTTGTTGTTGCATTCATTCTTTTGCCATTATGTAATGCCCTTCTTTGTCTTTTTTGATCTTCATTGGTTTAAAATGTTTTATCAGAGAGTAGGATTACAATGCCTGCATTTTTTTTTCTTTCTATTTATGTGGTAAATATTCCTCCATTCCTTTATTTTGGGCCTATGTGTGTCTTTGCACATAAAATGGGTCTCCTGAATACAACACACTGATGGGTCTTGTTTATCCCATTTGTCAGTCTGTGTCTTTGAATTGGGGCATTTAGCCTATTACAATTAAGGTTAATACTGTTATGTGTGACCCTAAGGCTGTGAAGTGAAGAACTAGATGGAGCCTCCATCCGATGACATGTTCAAGGTAATTTCCTGGATTTAACTCTCTGTTAAACAGAAATACAAATCCTTCTCCTCCTCATGTGTGGTGGTCTGGCCCCAATTCAGCACCTCCTCCTCCCCTGCTTTCTTTTTCTGGAAATCGCCATGCAGCTGTCTGCCTCGGGACATTGGTGCTTCTTGTGCCTCAAAATTTCTTCCCCTTCCCTGTTCAGGAGCTGACCTTTCCCGATTTTGATCCTGTCATTATGATGCTAGCTGGTTATTCGCTTGTTAGTTGATACAGTTTCTTTATAGTGTAGATTGTCTTTACATTTTGGTATGTTTTTGCTGTGGCTGGTACTCTTTTTTCCTGTCCATATTTTCTGCTTCCTTCAGGAGCTTTTTTAAGGCAGGCCTGGTGGTAACAAAATCCCTCGGCATCTGCTTGTCTCTAAAGGATTTTATTTCTCCTTCACTTATGAAGCTTAGTTTGGCTGGATATGAAATTCTGGGTTGAAATTTTTTTCCTTTAAGAATGCTGAATATTGGCCTCCACTCTCTTCTGGCTTGTAAGTTTTCTGCAGACGAATTCACTGTTAATTTGATGGGCATCCCTTTGTTCCTTCCTTTCAACCTTGGTGAATTTGACAAGTATGTGTCTTGGGATTGCTCTTCTCAAGGAGTATCTTTGAAGTGTTCTCTGTATTTTCTGAATTTGAATATTTTTGAAAGTTAAGTGAATAGTAAAGTTTCTGAGAAGTTGCTTCTCTGTGAACAACTTCCAGTTGCATTAAATTTAAAAGCAAATTGTTCATCTTAGACATTTTCAGGGAATTTATTTCTTCAAAAGTATAAGTATAGTTTCTATAAGTTCAGAAAATTATAATTCAGAGAAATGTAAAATAAATTTATATATTTCTTTTGTTTAAAATGTCTATATCTTTCAGTTTTTAATATAAAGACTTATAGAATATTTTTATAATTATGAAGGTTCTAAAATGTTATAGGGCATGCATAGAATTTCATAGATTTTTTATAAATGCTCAACATTTTCAACTAGCATACTATCAGGATTCATAACACTAAAGTCTTCTAACTATAAGCGTTTATTTTGTTTACTTCATTTTATCTCTTCCTCAGAAATGGTTAAAGGAATAATTATTTTGAGTTCCTTCCTGTTCTGGTCCTTCACGTCTATCAATCTGTCTCTCATCAGTTTAGACTGTTTTTTTTTTCTCTCTACATTATAGTCACGTCATTAGAATTTGTGATGTCAGCTTTGCTATTATATTTTTGAATTTGTAATTATTTCTTATCTAATCTACCTCAATTTTTTATATATTTATCTATCACATATGCACACACGATGTTAGTATACACACATGCATATATATGTATTTCTTAGTCTCATCTCTTTACATATGTTTCATGGAGGTAAAAGGTAATCAATTGTACTTAAGTAGTTGTCTCCAAAAATAGTAGGCGGGCTATAAAACATTATTTCCAGAACTTTATTACATTGACTACAAGATCCTACCAGCTTCTGATAGATGTTTCATGAAATATTTGTATGGTCAAATACATTTTAAATACCTCTTATATCCACGCTAAAGGGATTCCATATGTACCCTCAAAGACCTCAGAGTAAATAATTAATTTTGTCTAAATTATCATTTATAAAAGTTACATACACCAACATTGTATTTTGATAGCTTATTTCCATCAGAAAGTCAGTCATAGATAGGAGAGATTTAATGGCTTGGGGCTTGCTCACAATTGACTACAATTTGCTCACAGTATGTGGAAGAAATGAAGTGAAAATCATTGTTTTCCAGATTGTATTGACACTAGAGATCTGGATATGATTTAAATTTTACAAATCAGATATAGAAACTTTTAGCCACATGAAATGAGAAAGATTTCCAACAGAAAAGTTTACTTTTGAATCAAGCTACTTGGCAAGAGAGGCAAGGAGAAGGCTGCTTTACGGAAGAGAATTCTTGCAGAGTCCATGATCCTGGAAATAACAGTGTTGGTAATTATTATGTATTCCAATATAGTGAAAGAAGCAAAGGCAGCAGGTCTATGGATTGGTTTGGGAAATAATTCCTGAAACTTTATGTTTGGATGTGTCAATTTACTTCTCCAAAAGACAACATGACCTCTCTCTGTTTCTTAATAAACATAATTCAACTAAAAGTCGATAAAAATAGTTCTGTTATTTATAACATTATATTTTCCACTTAATAATATTTATCAATACAGTATGCAGGCAGCAGAATAGAACTTTAAGGAAATAGAAATCAGGAGTGATTATCTGACATGGTCAAGTTTTCAGGCAACAAAAAACTATTATCCTTTGTGGATGAAAGATGGTTGGAGCAAATAAAGATGTAGGACACACACTCATTTTGTGAAAGCAACATGCTGTTGGTCAAGGTACCACTGCCGGCAACCACTAGTGCAGGAATGGTTTAAGCCCCTATCAGATCTCTTTTATGAAAGTTAATGTATTGATTGGTGAAGAGAGAGACTCTGATATTGTAACTGAGACACTGTAGTAGATTTGAATCAGTCTGTATATCCAAAACTCCTACACTCTCTGAGCTTCTCCTGCCAGCATAGGCTGGCTTTTTGCAAGTTCAGTGAAGTAGTTTATGCCCTGAGAAACCTTCAGTGACATCACCTTCCTAATTTACATTGCCATTCTCCTCATTGCCCCTGTTTTCTCATCCCTTCCCTAATTACCTTTAGATTTGTAACTAGATAAGAACTTAACTTTCACAGGACATCATGTACAATTTTTAAATTGAAAAGAAAAGCTTTATGCCCCAGAAGACTTGCAAGAGTTCACTGATTTATGTCCATGTAAATCTTGGAGCTGTGTGGAAATAGATTTAGAGAGTTCTACATTAGTGAAGAAGAATGGTACATTTAAGTTAAACTGGCTTTTCAATATGGGTGTATTAATAATTTTGTACCAAATCTTTGCTTGGTTGACCAATACATGGACTCAATGTTGGCTGATGCAAAGGCTTGAATTACTGGAAATTGTTTGATGTAACATTATAGAAAAGAATTCTGAAAGATATACATGAGTTTTTGCTTTATATATCTGATTAAGAAATTAATAAATAAGAGATCAAATCTTCCTGTGAAAATGCTAATAACCTGGCAAACTCACTAATGGTATTTACTAGCTAGAGAATTCTTATCTCTGAAATACTTTTAGCAGGATACACCTGACGTATTAAAATATTTTTTACAGTTAATACACCTAGAATTTATAAAATTAGGGAATTCTGGGGGCATGAGTCCTTAGAAGTGTCACTCAAACTATGTAATTACTAAAGTATAACACAATAAATTTTCTTTATTCTTTTTTAATGTCAGATAAACTTATAATTTTTATTTTTTAATATATATATAATATGTATATATATGTATAATATATATATAATATGTATATATATATGTATAATATATATATACATATTATTACACTTTAGGTTCTGGGCTACATGTGAAGAACAAGCAGGATTGTTGCATAGGTACATACATGGCAATGTGGTTTACTGCCTCCATCCCCATTACCTATATCTGGTATTTCTCCCCATGTTATCCCTCCCCAACCCCCTACCCCTCACTGTCCCTCCCCTAGTCCCCCCCAACAGACCTCAGTGTGTGATGCTACCCTCCCTGTGTCCATGTGTTCTCATTGTTCAACACCCACCTATGAGTGAGAACATGTGGTGTTTGATTTTCTGTTCTTGTGTCAGTCTGCTGAGAATGATAGATTCCAGGTTCATCTATGTTTCTACAAAGGAGATGAATGCATTGTTTTTAATGGATGAAGAGTATTCCATGGTGTATATGTGCCAATTTTTTTCTGTCCAATCTATTATCAATGGACATTTGGGTTGGTTCCATGTCATTGCTATTGTAAACAGTGCTGCAATGAACATACATGTGCATGTGGCTTTATAATAGAACAATTTATAATCCTTTGGAATATGTACCCAGTAATGGGATTGCTGGGTCAAATAGAATTTCTATTTCTAGGTCCTTGAGGAATAGCCACACTGTCTTCCATGATGGTTGAACTAATTTACACTCCCACCAAAAAAAAAGCTTTCTTTTTAGCAATACACACATCATTCAAAAAATGTTAAATCTGGGTCAAGAAAATTCAGGACCTGGAAAGGGGTTTTGACAGTACAGAATATCTCCAAGTTTTACCCAGTGTTCACCTTTACCTGCATCTTTGAAAATACTGGCACCGCGTGACACTGGATAAGACCACTGATTATGATTTGGCTGCCTGACACTTTGTGTTTTCTCAATACCTTTAGGCAGAACTTAGATACATGTGCTACAGCTATCTGAAAGAGACGTTGTAAAACACAGTATCTTACCAAACACAGAGAATTTGTTTATAAAGGAAGAATAGAAGCCTAGATATTGAGGCAGTCAGTAGTCTTTAAAACAGGATGAATGTCAAAATGTATTCAGTTCATTCTTTATTCTCAGCATATGTTCTGCTATATCTTAAATAGCTCACTTAGATGTCAGCTTCAGGTTACAGATATTTGATTATATAAAAGAAAAATGCATGAATAGACTCTCTAAAGTAATGGTATAAATCTCTGTGTAAGGACATATAGTAAACATGTTTATAATATTAATATTAATTTATTCATTTATCAAAAATTATCTATTAAGGCATTTTATAGATATTTTTCATCAAGTCTATCAAATCAAGGCCAAGAATACTTTACATAACTGTCAAACACTTTTTATCATGTTCAATTTGAAGTAAAATCTCCATAATAAACCCAGACTACACCAATCTTAAGTTCTGAAACCTTTGGAGAACTTGAGGCGGTCTGCCAGGGTTTATAAGAATGGGGTCTCAAAACCTTGTAGGGAATAAATGTATCCAACAGTATAATAAAGAAACTAGATGTTTAGAAAAATGTCTTCAGGAGGCAAAAGTGAGAAGTATTCTAGAATATGAGATAATAATGAACAGTAGTCTACAATCAATTGAAAGTAGAGACTCAACCTTAAGACAGTAAAACATATTAATAAACAATAAATACTTCCCGGGGGCTTCCAGTTTGCAAAATTTATTCTGGACATGCAGGTTTATTTAAAGGAAAATGGGCACTTTGTTTTCTCCAGGGAAAAGGTAGAGCACTATGGAAAAAGAGCCAGAAGAAAAATGAGCTGTTTTATTAAGGTCTCTGTGGGACAGTGAGAGCACACAGCATCAGCATCCTCACAGCCAGAAGCTGCAGCACGGATGGAGACAGTGCCAAGAGCAAGCAGGTCCTCAGATGCTACATCAGGGCTCACAACACTGGGACTTGGCAGCTTTCCTGGCAAAGATACTTCTGGGTATAGTTAGGCTCCAGTGTGTTGGACATAAATTGGGTGGCACCTGTGGCCAAACTACTTCATTAGTTGTCGAGGATACAAGCAGTTGTGACTAAGGATAATAGAAAACATTTTTTCTATTTTTCTATGTGCTGCAAACTTTCCAAAGGTTTACATATATTAATTTAATGAATCTTAAGGCTTTCACACTCTTGCTCAAAAGCACACACAATAAGTATAGAGCTAGAACTCAAGCTCAAAATCTATTCTTCTAAACATTTTGTTATGCTGAGAGGCAGAGTGTATTATTCAAGGAGCATGTTAGAGATCCCCGGGTAATTTCAGAATTATTTGAAAACTTTCAGGATTAGCAGGAGTGTGGGTAATGTAGAAAGGAGGTGGCATGACCAGAGAAATAGTTTGAGGTCTTTGATGTGATCTTGTTTCATTGTCAGTAGTCCTTGAGAAAGATAGATTATAGGGTATTAGATGAGGTGGACTTTTTTAAGTAATTCAAAGACAAAATGTATTCCTGTGAACGTAATCTGAGAGATATTTAAATTGCAAAACTAAAATATTTCCCTTTGGCTTTTGCAATATATCCGAAGGAAAATTGAACGAGTGGTCAGATTAACATAGATTTACATTTAAATGTTCATAGAAGACTCCCAAGGTAAGGCAAATTTTCTGGAAATCAAACAAATATTTATTTATGTCAATAGCATCCCATCCATGGCCACAGGTACAGGTGTTTTGTTTTATTTTGTTTTTTTAGTTTTTTTTTTTTTGTTTTTTTTTAAGAAATGTAACAGATTACAACCAATTTCTTTATATATTAATTGCACAGGGATCATGCAATAAATTTAAGAATTACATTTTCAAGATTGTAATCTTTATTTCAGAATTAATGTTTCACTTGTAAAACATTAAAATTTATAGACTGTATTCTATATTTATGCTGACGTCCTTATTGCTTAAATACAGACAGATTGAACTAAGTTCCCATTTAATCACAATTTCAAAATATATGTTAAATAAATTGTATGTATAGGTGATTATCCCTGTGTAAGTTTTATAAACATAAGAATACTCAAATTACAAATTGCTAAGACAGAGATGAAATACATTGTTGGTAATGATAAGAACTTCAGAGCATTACTACCTCAGAATTCAAAAAAAATATAGGCAATTTATTTTTTAAAATAATGCATGTAAATCCCTATGTCTGATGAACTAACTGCCTTTCCATCTGGTACCCACCACCTGTCAGATATAATTAAAATAATCATGTTTTTTTAACAATTAAGAGTTTTTACTAGGGTATGTTAAATGTTATATTCATGTTTTCCATTGATTATTGTGTTTGAATCATTGATACTATTTTAATAGATTGTTTTCTTACAGAAATGTTTTAAAGTCATTAGCCATTCTGTGAGATTTATTTAGTTTAATCTAGCTAATACAATCCATAAATCATTTTAACTTGGTATGTGTACACTGGAATTTGTCAAAGTACATTGAAAGGAAAGAAACTATTGAGAGTGTAACTTTCACATAGTGCCTCATGAAACTTCACTTTTTCCTAAGGCCATATCCTGCCCTGTACATCACTCATGACCTTCTGAAATAAATGGCCATAGGGAAGGTGCCAGTCTAAATATTAAATATTAATAATGTATAACTATATATGTGTGTGAGTGTATGTATGTGTATATATAATTATAAATATGTATGTGTGTGTATATATGTATATATAATTTGTATAAATGTAAGGAATGCAAATGCAATTTTGTCACACAGATATATTGACTAGTGGTAAAGTCTCAGCTTTTAGGATATCCATCATTTGAATAATGTACATTATACCTATTAAGTAATTTTACATCATCCATCCTCCTCCCACCTGTAAAAATGTGCAGTATTTGTCTTTCTGCTTCTGAGTTGTTTTACTTAAGATAATAATCTCCAGTTCCATTTACGTTGTTGAAAAAAAAAGATTTAATTTTTATGGCTGAATAGTATTTCATTGTGTATAGATGCCACATTTATTTTATCCAGCCATGAATGGATGATGCACAATTATGTTGATTCCATATTTTTGCCATTGTGAATAGTGCTGCCATAAACAGATGAGTGCATGTATCTGTTTTTATATAATAATATCCTTTGGGTAGATACCCAGTAGTGGGATGTCTTTTATATTTTTAAATTCAAAATTTATATTGAATGCATACATTTGACCTTTGGTAGCTGTTACTTAGATACATGATGATTTTATTTATTCATCATTTAGCATAAAGGGAGAAAACTTAATACCTATGTACACACACACACACATACATTTTTTTCAGTTTTTTAAAATTTTTATTTTCGTAGGTTTTTTTTTTTTGAACAGGTGGTACTTGGTAACATAAGTTCTTTAAAGGTGACTTGTGAGATTTTGTCACACTAATCTCTCAAGCAGTATAAACTGAACCTAAGTTGTTGTCTTTCATTCCTCACCCTCTCTCTGGCTTTTCTTCTGAGTTTCAACAGTCCACTGTGTCATTCTTATTCCTTTGCACCCTCATAGCTTAGCACCCAATTATGCATGAGAACCTATGATGTTTGTTTTTTATTCCTGAGTTACTTCAGTTAGAATAATAATCTCCATTCACAACCAGGTTGCAGAAAATGCCATTAATTTATTCCTTTTTATGGCAGAGTAGTATTTCCTCATATATATGTATATGTGTATATATATATTATATGTATATATGATGAAAATATATATATAATATATATTATATATATATATTTATCACAGTTTCTCTCTCTACTTCTTCTAAGATAAACAGGATACATGTGCAGAATGTGCAGGTTTGTTACATTGGTATACAAGTGCTATGGTGGTTTGTGCACCTATTGACCTGTCCTCTAAGTTTCCACCCTCAACCCCCAACTTTCAACAGGCCCTGGTGTGTGATGTTCTCTTCCCTGTGTCCACGTGTTCTCATTGTTCAACTCCCACTTATGAGTGATAACATGTGGTATTTGATTTTCTGTTCCTGTGTTAGTTTGCTAAGAATGATGGCTTCCAGCTTCATCCATGTCCCTGCAAACAGCATGATATCCTTCCTTTTTATGGCTGCATAGTATTTCATGTTGTATATGTACCACATTTTCTTTATCCAGTCTATCATTGATGTGTATTTGGGTTGGTTCCATGTTCCTGCTATTGGAAATAATGCTGCAATAAATATACTTGTGCATGTTTTTACAGTAGAATGATTTCAGTTCCTTTGGGTACATACTTAGTAATGGGATGGCTAGGTTAAATGGTTTTTCTGATTCTAGATCCTTGAGGAATTACTATAATGTCTTCCACAATGGCTGAACTAATTTATGTTTCCACCAACAGGGTAAAAGTGTTCCTATTTCACCACAGGCTAGCCAACATCTATTGTTTTCTGACTTCTTAATAATCACCATTCTGGCTGGCATCAATGGTATCTCATTGTGGTTTTGATTTGTATTTCTATGACGATCAGTGATGTTGAGCTTTTTTTCATATGTTTTTTGCTGCATAAATGTCTTCTTTTGAGAAGTGTTCATACCCTTTATGCACCTTTCGATGGGCTTGCTTTTTTCTTGTAAATTTGTTTAAGTTCCTTGTAAATTCTGGATATTAGACCTTTGTCAGATGGATAGATTACAAAAATTTTCTCCCATTCTGTGGGTTGTCTGTTCACTGCAATGATGGTCTTTTTTGCTGTGCAGAAGCTGTTTAGTTCAATGAAATCAATTTTGGCTTTTGTTGCAATTGGTTTTGGCATTTTTGTTATGATATCTTTGCCCATGCCTATGTCCCTGAATGGTATTGCCTAGGTTTTCTTCTGGGGTTTTTACAGTTTGGAGTTTTGTATTTAAGTCTTTAACTTATATTGAGTTAATTTTTGTTTAAGGTGTATGGAAGGGGTCCAGTTTCCGTTTTCTGCGTATGGCTAGTCAATTTCCCAGCACCATTTACTGACTAGAAGATCCTTTCTCCATTGCTTGTTTTTGGCAGGTTTGTTGTAGGTGAGATAGTTGTACATGTCTGGTGCTATTTCTGAGGTATCTGTTCTGTTCCATTGGTCTACATGTCTGTTTTGTTACCAGTATCATGACCTTTTTGTTACTGTAGTCCCGTAGTATAGTTTGAAGTCAGGTAGCATGATGTCTCCAGCTTTTTCTTTATGCTTAGGATTGCCTAGGCTATACAGGGTCTTCATAGATTTCTTATGATATTGAAAATAGTTTCATCTGATTCTGTAAAGAATGTCAACAGTAGTTTGATGAAAATATCATTGAATCTATAAATTACCTTGTGCAGTATGGCCATTTTCACAATATCGATTCTTCTTCCTATCTATAAAGCTGGAATGTTTTTCTATTTGTTTGTGCCCTCCCTTATTTCCTTGACCAGTGGTTTGTAATACACCTTGAAGAAGTCCTTTATATTTCTTGTTTGCTGTATTCCTAAGTATTTTATTCTCTTTGTAGCAATTGTGAATAGTTCATTATTTGACTCTCTGCTTGTCTATTGTTGGTGTAAAGAAATGTTTGTGACTTTTGCATATTGATTTTGTATCTTGAGATTTGCTAAAGTTGCCTATCAGTTTAGGGGCTGAAATAATGGGGTTTTCTAAATATAAAATCATGTTATCTGCTAACAGATAACTTGCTAACAATGACTTCCTTTCTTCCTATTTGAATACCCTTTATTTCTTTCTCCTACCTGATTGCCCTGGCCAGAACTTCAAATAATGTGTTGAATAGTAGTTGTGAGAGAGGGTGTCCTTGTCTGAGGTACCAATTTTTAAAGGGAGTGGTTCCAGCTTTTGCCCATTTAATATGATATTGACTGTGGGTTTGTCATAAATAGCTCTTATTATTTTGAGATATGTTCAATCGATACCTAGTTTATTGAGAGTTTTTAACATGAAGAGCTGTGGAATTTTATTGAAGGCCTTTTCTGCACCTATTGAGATAATCATGTGGTTTTCATCTTTGGTTCTATTTATGTGATGGATTACATTTATTGATCTGCATATGTTAAACCAGCCTTGCATCCCAGGGATGAAGCCAACTTGATTGTGGTGGGTAAGTTTTTTGACATGCTGCTGTATTTGGTTTACCAGTATTTTACTGAGGATTTTCACATTGATGTTCATCAGGGATATTGGCCTAAAGCTTTCTTTTTCTGTCTCTTCCTGGTTTTGGTATAAAAATAATGTTGGTTTCATAAAATGAGTTAGAGAGGAGTCCATTCTTTTCAATTGTTTCAGAAGGAATGGTACTAGCTCCACTTTGTATTTCTGGTCAAATTCATCTATTAATGCATCTGGTCCTGGTAATTTTTCTTTTTGATGGTAGGCTATTAATTACTGCCTCAATATCAGTATTGTTATTAATCTATTCAGAGACTCAACTTCTTTCTGGTTTAGTCTTGGGAGGGTGTTGTGGTGTCCAGTAATTTATCCATTTCTAGATTTTCTAGTTTATTGCATTCAGGTGTTTATATTATTTTCTGATGGTAGTTTGTATTTCTACAATGTCAGTGTGATATCCACTTTGCCATTTTTTATTGGTTTCATTTGATTTTTTCTCTCTTTCTTCTTTATTAGTCTAGCTAGTGGTCTATCCATTTTGTAAATGCTTTCAAAAAACCAACTGTTGGATTTACTGATTTTATGGAAGGATTTTCATGTCTCTATCTCCTTCAATTCTTCTCTGATCTCAGTTATTTCTTGTTTTCTGCTAGCTTTCTAATTAGTTTGTTCTTGCCTCTCTAGCTCTTTTAATTGTAATGTTAGAGTGTCAATGTGACATCTTTCAAGCTTTCTGATGAGGGCATTTATTGGTATAAATTTTCCTCCAAATAATTGTGTGATTTTGAGTGAGTTTCTTAATACTGAGTTTTAATTTGATTGCACTGTTGTCTGAGAGACTGTTATGATTTCGGTTCTTCTGCATTTGCTGAGGAGTATTTTACTTCCAATTACGTGATTGATTTCAGAATAAGTGCTATGTGGCATTGAGAAGAATGTATATTCTGTAAATTTGAGGTAGAGAGTTCTGTAAATGTCTACTAGGTCCACTGTATCCAGAGCTGAGTTCAAGTCTTTAATCACCTTGTTAATTTTCTGTCTCATTTATCTGTCTAATATTGACAGTGGGATGTTAAAGTCTCCCACTATTATTATGAGGGGGCCTAAGTTTCTCTGTAGGACTCTACAAACTTGCTTTATAAATCTGGGTGCTCCTGTATTGCATGCATGTATGTTTAAAATAGCTCTTATTGTTGAATTGTTCCCTTTATCATTACGTAATGCTCTTCTTTGTCTTTTCTGAACTTTGTTGGTTTAAATCTGTCAGAAACTAGGATTGCAATCCTTGTCTTTTTCTTTTCTTTCAATTGTTTGGTACCTTTTCCTTCATCCCTTTACTTTGAGCCTATGTGTGTCTTTGCACATGAGCTGGGTCTCCCGAATTCTGCACACCAATGGTTCTTGACTCTTTATCCAATTTGCCAGACTTTGTCTTTTAATTTGTGCATTCAGCCCTTTTACAGCACGGATGGGTGCCTGCTTTTTCTTCTGGGACTTCTGACTTCAAGCACCACCAAACTGATGTCAGAAGGATCACTCCTGTATAGGGTGTCTGACAACCCTTGATGGAGGGTCTCACCCAATTGGGTTGCAAGGGGAACAGGATTCCTTTAATGAAGCATTTGGTCTCTTGGTGAAGAAGATGTGCCTCCCTGGGGAGAAACCCACTTATCTGGACAGCCCAGATTTCTCAAAACTACATGTATGAAAGGCTAAGTCTGCTGGTCCACAGACACTAAGCCTACCCCTTCTTCTAGGGTCAGGCCCAGGGAGATCAGGGTTCTGTCCCTGAGCCTCTGGCTGGAGTCATTGGAGTTCCTGCAGGGAAGCCTCACCCAACGAGGAAAGATGGATCAGGATCAGACCTGAAGAAGATCTCTGGGCACAGACTGCCACTGCCATTGTATTGGGCTGTGGGGTAAATGTCTTGTGACCAAGCCATCCACCATCCCTGGCTCCAGCAATGGAAAAGTACAGCTTGGAGCTGTAGAGATGGGTGCCATCCATCCCCTGCAGGTTGCCCTGCTCAGGGAGCTTAAGATGTTAAACAGTTGTGAGTCCCAGGGCTGGCTTCTGCTCCTTCCCCAAGCAGCTCAAATGTCTTAGACAGCAGGTAGCCTTGGCCCAATGCTGGTCACCTCACCTGACGGAGTTTGGTAGGCTTAACTAGATTCCAGCTGAGAGGCTGTTAAGAGCCTGTGAGTTCCAGAGTTGGGATGCTGGGCCCTGGTAGCTGGGTTTGTGAGTGGGATCTTCCAATCCATGGGTTGCACGGTTCCATGGAAAAAGCAAGGTTTCCCTAGCTGGGTAGTGTGCTCACTCACCACCTCCCTTGGCTAGGGGGAGGGTGGATCTCAGGTAAGCTGCCACACCACACTGTTCTTCCCTCTCTCTGTGGGTCACATCAGCCTCCTAGTCAGTTGTAATAAGAGAATCTGGATACCTTGGTTGCTGGTGAAGGATTCACATTCTTACTGTAGCTTTTTTAATGGGAGCTTCCAAACAATGCTGTCTCTAGTTGGCCATCTTGACCCCCTCCTCCACATATATTTTAAATACACTTTGTAAAATAGTTTTGAAACATTGTATTTTCTGTAACGTATGGAGTTCAGTTACCCAGAATGGTCTTTCAGGTTCTCTACCAAAATGAAAACAAATAATTAACAAACACATAATCTGCTTTAAAAATTATCCGAAGCTAAACATTATCAATAGGACATACAAATATTTCTAAAAACAGTTGTATTTTCTAAATATAGTTTTGATATTGTACAGAAATAATACCTAGCAATATAAAAACAGCAAGCTAAATTGGTGGTCAAGTTGACTAAGTGTTCAAATAGAAATGTACTCTGCCAAAAAGGTTGACTTCTGTGATTGTTGTATGCTTAGTAGTACTCACTGGTAAATGTAATTTATATTTTGATAATAAGACATTACATATTCCTTTCTATTATTAACATTTATTTCTACTATTATAAAAAAACTCTTTGTCCATCCAGCTTCTGATTAGGTTTGTGTTGTGCTCAAAACCTAGTGAATGATTATGTCCATATTGTTTTTTCTTTTAGTTTTCTATTTATGTTTTTTCCTCTCTTTTTTTAAAAAATTATACTTGAAGTTTTGGGGTACATGTGCAGATTGTGCTGGTTTGTTACATAGATATACATGTGCCATGGTGGTTTGCTGCATCCATCCCCATGTCATCTACATTAGGTATTTCCCCACGCCCTGCTACACCTTTCTTAACCACCCCACCCTCCAACAGACCTCTGTATGTGATGTTCCCTTCTCTGTGTCCATGTATTCTCATTGTTGAACATCCACTTATGAGTGAAAACATGCAGTGTTTGGTTTTCTGTTCTTATGTCAGTTTGCTGAGAATGATGGTTCCCAGTTTCATCCATGTCCCTGCAAAGGACATGAACTCATCCTTTTTTTAATGGCTGCATAATATTCCATGGTATATATGTGCCACATTTTACCTAACATCATAAAATCCCTAGAAGAAAACCTAGGCAATACCATTCAGGACATAGGCATAAGCAAGGACTTCATGACTGAGACACTGAAAGCAATGACAACAAAAGCCAAAATACACAGATGAGATCTAATTAAACTTAAGAGCTCTGCAAAGCAAAAGAAACTATCGTAAGAGTGAACTGGCAACCAAGAGAATGGGAAAAATTTTTTGCAATCTACAAATATGACAAAGGACTAATAACCAGAATCTAAATCTATATCTTAAGTCAGGAACAGTCACATCTCACCCAAGGGGAGTCTCTTAATGCCCATTATTCAAACCCTTAAATTGTATCAATTAAGATACAGCTTAATTAAATAGAACTAGTAATTCCTAATAATCAACTTTGATTCAGAATTAGAATGTGTAACAATTTAAAAACTACAAAATAAAAAATCAGATTCCCTTTCTCCCCATTGCTAAAGATTGGCTCATCCTAAATCAGAGAGTATCAAGAAAGGATTGCTGATAACTGACAAATAAGATTTTTATGTGCAGGCTTAAATTTATGTAAAGCTACCACATATTTTCTCAAATGTGTTATTCTAAATTTTCTGCTATATTTAATGGTGTTCTTTTAATCTAAAAATTAGAAATGATTGATGTCATTCTCTAAGGTCTTATTGTTTAAATAGGTGAATAATGCAAAATTTTAGAGGTGCTCTTCTGTAGCAACTTCAACCATTGTAAACCAGTAACTTTGGGGCATCAAATTTGCTTCAAAGATAGTATCAATCTTAAATTATAAATAAAATATATTTGTATGACAAAGAGATAGTACACTGACTTAACCATTTTTGACATTCTTTAGAGTGCAGAAAAGAATTTGGCATGATAATAAGCAGCCTGATTTGGGATACATGTAGGGCACAAGGTAAATTAAAATTTACCAAATGATCTAATCTACAAAGGGTAATTAGTAATTTAGAAATGTGTTATTTCTGTGTTGACTCTTGATTTCCTTAGACAGTGCAGTTGATTTATTTTCCCCTGAGTGTAAGGTTTTCCATTAATGAACTGGCCGTTCAGTATGATTTTTCTCCCTTCTCCCACATCTGAATTATATTTCTTGAGTTTCCCTGTGTCTGCATGTTATTAATCATAAAGGTTTTTGTTTATTTGAAGTTAGTGTACTTCCAATTCTAATAGCATTGTTGTATCATAGTTGTTTTTATTTCAATTTTATGAATGGAGTAAATAAGACAGAGGTATTTTAAGATTTCGTTGATTGATAAACTCTTGAGACTCTTGACTGGACCACATTTTCCACTGGAAATAAAATATACATTCAAATAACAATTATGGCATGCAATTTTCTGGGTCTGTTAGTTCATAACAGCCATTTTATGGTAGCTAAAGAAGTCACATTGGTAATACATAGACACACACTCATCGGCCAAAGCATTCATTTTCAATCACTCTGTGCACAGCAGTGGAGGTTTTCCCTGTGTCTTATGCTGAGTGAGCTGCTTCCTTAATAAGGGACTAAATTCTTTAGGAAGGGAATATGTTTTAGAAGGCTAGAGTGAGTGGAAGGATGGTGGAAAGGAGAGGTGGTGAGTGGAAGCAATGTGAGTGGAAAGAGAATAAAAAAGTGCTTTATATTAATGTTTAAAATAAAAATGGAGTTTCTTCAAATTGATGATGCTGTCCCTCCCCATAGATATTATCATATTTCACTCCTATCAGAGAGAAATAAGAAACTTTTAGAAAGCTAGAGTCATTCAATTGCTGTTTTATCTAGTCCACTAGTCATGTCTTTTTTTAAAAGTTTGTCTATAGATGTAGGGGCTTCTTTTGCATTGCCTTCCGAGATCATAATATCATTTTTGCAGAAAAATAAACTCCTGTTATAGAAAAGCAAAGGGAGGCAATTCGTCTGAAGGCAATAAAAGATTGTAACTATCTATATGTTACAGTGATAGATAGCGTTATTTAGAAAAATTACCAGGGCCCAAACATAGTCAAAATAAAATGAGCAACATCCTGCAAACTCTCTACCCAAGTGCTTCAATTCCAAAATTTTCTGAAAGGCAGATAGAAGAAAACTTAACTAACATGAGGAAATGTCTTTATCCAGATGTGTTTCTTAATAGGTGAAGATTTATTGTTAGTGACAGTCATCAAACTCTCAAGTCAGTTAAAATCCACTTAATTGGAAGAACCAAATACTTGACTTAACAGGTTAAAATACGGAAAGGTACATTCCCATGTAACAAATGGTCTACATATGAAAAGTCTAAAAGCAGATAAAGCAGTTGAATGAAAGAATCCTCTGGTTTCAGTTCCCTGATGTATTCTTGGTTTAGTTCTTTGGGTTGTGTGAAGGATGCAGTAGCCACTGAAAACTATTTCCTCATTTTAATGCCCTGAATGGAAAGTAGGCAAGGGCTGCTTATCTTTAAGTATCTGCTTTGCTCAGAGTGGAAAATACTTTGTATTCTACTTCTGGTTATAATTTAAATACCAAAAGTCGGGTAATAATCTTACCTTTAAGCCAATCACTGACAAGTAAAGAAAAACTGATTTAGTTCCTGGGACAGGGATCATCGCCTCTTATAAATGGGGGAAAAAAAAAAATAAAAGAAGAAGTCAGCATTTGTTGATGTACAAACAAAAAAATATTTTCAATATTATCTAGCCTGTCACTATATTTGCCTTTTTTCTCTTTGACTCTTTTCTATTACACATTGAGAGTAACTGTATTAGTCTGTATTTACACTGCCCATAGAGACATACCTGACACTGAGAAAAAAAAAAAAGAGGTTTAATTTGACTTACAATTCCACATGACTGGAGAGGCCTCGCAATCATAGCAGGAGATGAAAGGCATTTCTTACATGGTGGTGGCAAGAGAAAATGGGAAGGAAGCAAAAGCAAAAACCTGTAATAAGCCCATCACATCTTTTGAGACTTATTCACTATCATGAGGATAGCATGAGAAAGACTTGCCCTTATAATTTACTTCCCACTAGGTCCCTCCCACAACACTTGGAAATTTAAAATGAGATTTGGGTGGGAGAAGAGAAAAACCGTATCATTCCACCCCTGGCCCCTACCAAAACCTCATGTCCTCACATTTCAAAACAAAGCATGCCTTCCCAATAGTACCTCAAAGTCTTAACTCATTTCAGCATTAACTCAAAAGTCCATGGTCCAAAGTCTCATCTGAGGCAAGGCAAGTCCCTGACACTTAGAAGCCAGTAAAATAAAAGGCAAGCTAGTTATTTCCTAGATATGATGGGGGTACAAGAATTGGAGAAATATAGTCATTCCAAATGGGAGACATTGGGACATTGGCTAAAATAAAGGGACTACAGACCCCATGCAAGTTCAAAATCCAGCAAGGCAGTCAAATTTTAAAGCTCTAAAATGATCTCCTTTGAGATCTTACATCCAGGTTATGCTGATACAAGAGGTGTGTCCCCGTGGTCTTGAGCAGCTCTGCCCCTGTAGCTTTGCAGGCTATAGCCTCCCTTCTGGCTGCTTTCACAGGTGGCACTGAGTGTCTCAGGCTTCTCCATGTGCATAGAGCAAGCTGTCAGTGGGTCTATCATTTTGGAATCTGGATGGCAGTGGCCCTCTTCTCACTCACAACTCCACTAGGCAGTGCCCCAGTAGGGACTTCATGTGGGGGTTCTGACCCCACGTTTCCTTTCTGCACTATCCTAGCAGAGGTTCTCCATGAGGTCCCCACCCCTGAGGCAATTTAATCCTGAGCATATAGGTGTTTCCATACATCTGAAATCTAGGCAGAGGTTCCCAAACCTCAACTCTTGACTTCTGTGCAACTGCAGGCTCAACACTATGTGGAAACTACCAAAGCTTGGGGCTTCCACCCTAGGAAGCCACAGTCCAAGCTATACATTAGTTCATTTTGGTCATGGATGGAGCAGCTGGGACTGGGACACAAGACACCAAGTCCCTAGGATGCACACAGCCCTGGGACCCTTTTTCCCTCCTGGGCATCCAGGCATTTGATGGGAGGGGCTGCTGTGAAGGTCTCTGACATGGACTGAAGACATTTTCCCCATGGTCTTGGGGAGTAACATTAGGCTCTTGCTACTTCTGCAAATCTTTGTAGCCAACCTGAATTTCTTGCCATAAAACTGGTTTTTCTTTTCTCAAGCACATTGTCAGGCTGCATATTTTCCAAACTGTTTGCTCTGCTTCCCTTATAAAACTGAATTCCTTTAGCAGTACCCAAGTTACGTCTTGAATGTTTTACTGCTTAGAAATTTCTTTACCAGATACTCTAAATCATCTCTCTCAAGTTCAAAGTTCCACGAATCTCTAGGACAGGGGCAAAATGCCGCCAGTCTGTTTGCTAAAACACAACAAGAGTCACATTTCCTCCAGCTTCCAACAAGTTTCTCATCTCCAACTCAGACAGTCTCAACCTGGACCTTATTTTCCATATCTCTATCAGCCTTTTGGTCAAAGCCATTCAACAAGTCTCTTGGAAGTTCAAATTTTCCCACATTTTCATGTCTTGTTCTGAGCCCTCCGAAGTGTTCCACCCTCTTCGTGTTACCCAGTTCCAAAGTCTCTTCCACATTTTCGGGTATTTTTTCAGCAACGACCCCTCTACTGTTACCAATTTACTGTATTAGTTCATTTTCATGCTGCTGATAAAGACATACCCAAGACTGGGAAGGAAAAGAGGTTTTATTGGACTTACAGTTCCAAATTGGTGGGGAGGCCTCAGAATCACGGCTCGAGGTGAAAGACACTTCTTATATAGTGGCAGCAAGAGAAAATGAGTAGGAAACAAAAGTAGAAATGCATGGTAAATCAATCAGATCTTGTGAGACTTACTCTCTATCACAAGAATAGCATGCAAAAGACTGGCCCCCGTGATTCAATTACCTCCCACAGGGCCACTCTCATGACACATGGGATTCAAGATGAAATTTGTGTGGGAACACAGCAAAATCATATCAGTAACCAAAATTATGTCAAGAACTTTCATGCATTCTTTCATTCAACATCAGTTTCGTTTATATGCTGGATATGCCACAAATATAAACATTGTTATAAAACAGGTCTTAGTGGCAGATTCACCTTATCCAGTCTGAAAAACAAGATTTAAACAACCACAGAAGAAAAAAGTATTCTAATATGAGAGGTCTGATTATTGGAACTACATAAATATTTTCCAATTAAAGGTAAGGTTCAGAATAGCAAAATAGATGTTGTTCAGGTATAGGTCAGGTGTGTACAGAGGGAAAGAGCAAAAATTCTGTAGAATGTAACTAACAAACAGCTAAGTTTGCTTGAAGAAACTACAAGCAGTTTCATGTATCAAGGCTAAGAATTGATAAGCACGAAGTGGTAGATTGACAGTTAAAAATGGAAATTATAGAGTTATGATTTAATGAATTGCTATGCGATTCTCTAAAGTTCATATGTTAAAGTGCTAAGGTCCAATGTAACTGTATTTGGAGATAGGGTCTTTAGAAGGCAATTATGCTTAGATAAGATCAGGAGAATAAGCTCCTCCTGATGGGATTAGTGCCTTTAGAAGAGAAGAGATCAGAGTGCTTTTTCTCTTTGTCTCTCTCTCTTTAAATAACTCCCTCAGTCTCTTTCTCTCTCTTCACCATGTGAGGCATACAGCAAGAAGATACTCATCTGCAAGCCAGGAAGGAGGCCCTCATCAGAAACCAAAACAATTAACTGCTTGATCTTGGTCTTCCCAGCCTCCAGAACTGTGAGAAATGAATGTTTGCTGTTTAAGTCACCTAGTCTCTTGTAGTTTTGTTATAGCAGCTAAACTGACTAAGACAACGCCCTTCTGTAAGCAAGTAGGGCAAACCTAAGAAGAATAGAGTATATTTCTCACTGTCTTTAAAGCCATATTGCCTCCAATGTGAGTAGTTAGCCTCAGGAGAGGAACAGATGGTAGGAATGATATAAACAGGATATAGCTGATGCTTCCAGCACTGCACCTGGGTAAATCACACCTTCGACCCTCTCTTGGAGAACAAGAAAAAAGAGCTTCAGGAAAGATTTTTCTTTTTTCTTGTTTTCTGTCATAGCATTATTAATCATCTTTTGAATTCCATAAATTACCTTCAGCCAGTCTCAGGGAGATAGTCTTTCTCTTGTAACTTAGGCCATGTAAATGTCACCAGATCAAAATCATGTTCATAATCTGTCTATAAAACTATAAAGTCTGGATTGTCCCTCTGAAAGTCCTTGTCACTTGTCAAAGTGATAGGTGACCTGATTAATTAAGGTGAGGTCTGAAGACAAAGGCTTCTACCTTCCACCATTTGCTCTAAGCCTTGATTTAATAGTTGTCAACTTTTTAAAAAATCAGTTTTCTCTATCTATAAAATTTATGTTACTGTTTTCTATATAAATATATCTAGTAACAATATTTGTGAGAACTGGTAAAATTAAATGGGAATGACTTAAATATTAGAAATATTTTTGAAATATTGAAGAAAATATCAGCTTGCTGGTGTAAACTGTATTGTTCTTTCCATTTTTATTATGTCAAAAGAAGTTTCTTGTTCTAAATACAAATTGAAAATGAGTAAGTAACACAGAAAATATATTTTCCCCAAGTGAAAAATATTTTTTTGTTTTGAGATATGAAAATAATTTAATTTTACATCATGTTTTAAGACTACTAATTGATGGGTCAGGAGGAGTCAAATATGTTTAGTAAAACTGAACTGTTAAACCTTTAAAATTGAATATTTTTGAGATTTCTTTCAAGAGCCAAGATTTAAAATCACCTTATTTCATTCATTATGGAATCACAGAATGGAGGAATAAACAGATGTGTCAGAATTTGCAGGGATAGCTGACTTTCGTAGATACAAAATAGAAATACTCTTACACTTAGATTTTCTTACTATGTTTTGTGAAACGAATACACAATCAAATTAAACAGGGACATGCTGTTGGTGAAGGCACCTCAGCTTTGATCTCTGTGCTCTCCACGATATTATCTAATTGCTTCTTTGTTTGTTCATTTGTTTTTGCTAGTGTAGTGAGTTTTTAGAACCACATATGCTATCCACTTCCTCTCTTCAGATTTTCAGTGTGTTTCTTATGTAGGTGTGAATAAGGTCTTCCTGAAGAGTGTTTCTGAGCACTGTGTAAAGAAAATATGAAGTTTTTATATTTATAGCACTTCCTGCTTTTTGCTTTTTTAAACCAGATTTGGTTAATAAGATATTATATGTAGCTCCCTTTCTACAAAGCTAAAAAAAAAAGAAAGTACGAAGATAGAATACAGAAGTTTGTTACAGGTGAAATAACAATTAATTTAACTCACAATTAGAAGCCTGGTTATGTCAGGAAAAAAAATATGATTGAGAGATGTATATGCAAATGTATATGCAGATGTATATGCAAAAATATATGATTGAGAGATGTATATGCAAAACCAGATTTGAAAGCTAAATTCCTAGTAATTGCCTATACAATCTGTCCTTTTTTTTTTTTTTAGTAGTATTAGTTATCCCCCTTTTTGTGATTCTACAAAACAGTGCTAGCATTTTTTCAGTTTATAATTGTCTGTTTGCTTGCCAGTCTTCCTATTGGACAGATTGTTCTCTAATCTGGAGTTGTATCTTGTTCTTTGTAGCAGTCCCAATGCCTGGATAGTGAATGACTGAGTGAATAAAGATATGAATAAATGAATATATAAAATAACCACAGTAAGAACAATATGAAACCTAATTTATTGAAGATTAAAATTTTAAAAAAGTACATAAGGAGTAAAATGCATTTTGTGACTTTTTTCCTTCAATGTAGAGTAGTATGAAAGAAAGGAATTAGTATTTATTGATTTATTGAATGCATTATTAGTTAAGCTTCTTGGATAGAAAATTAAACAGATTTAATTAGTTGGCTTAGAGAAGAGAGAGCAAGAGAGATAGCTTGTTGACTGTAAGTGTACAGTTACTCAAATGTTATTAATTCTTGTTTAAATTTTAACTATAGAGCCTGGCCTGGTGGCTTATGCCTGTAATCCCAGCACTTTGGGAGGCCTAGGTGGGCGAATCACCTGAGGTCAGGAGTTCGAGACCAGCCTGACCAACAGGGAGAAAACTCATCTCTACTAAAAAAAAAAAAAAAGTACAAAAATAAATAAATAAATAAAGTCAGAAATGAGGCCTGGTATATTATAAAAAATAAATAAATAAATAAATTTTAACTATAGTGGCCTATCAGCTTGTGCATTCAATAAACCTGGAAATTAATTTTCTCCCATAACAGCTTTGGACCTTTTTTGGTATGTGTGTGATTTCTACTGTTTCACAAAGCAGAGTATTAAGGCAGTCCACATTCTCTTACCTATATCTTATCAGATAATCTGACACATGAATCTGTTATTTTTGCCTCTTTTAAGGATCCAAAATGGAACAAGGCTGGGAAAACCTGATTTTTGGTAGTCGGTTCTTCTGTCCTAAGTTATCATAAGAGGAGGAACACATTCATCCACTGCCTTATTACACAGCTCTCACTCCTTGAGTTCCAAACACGGAAAGGTGAGCTTAATGCCTCCCCACCCTAAGGCTGCAAACAGATCCAAACACTTTCTGAGTGCTGACTGCTGGTAACCCCAGCACACTGAGCTAATATGCCTCATGTAAGTGCGAGGAACACAGATTAACTACTCCTGATTTTGTATGGATAGCATTTATGTTACAGGTATATAGCTTCTGACACTGGAAGTAGGAAAAACATGAGTAATCAAATCAGCTTATCAGCTCCTAAAGCTATTTTGTGTGTATGGCTACTGTCTTCCCCCATTTGACCCCACTAACACCCCAAAAGTCTTTTTTGTTACCCCTTCTTTTATCCTCAAAAAATGGATAGTCCAACTGGCCGAGTTAGTTCTTACCAATGTTATTATTTCTATTGCTCACAAAGAAGTTGCTATCTAACTTACCAAGGAGCCAGCCTCAACACAGGTAGCCACTGCCACCACCTCGGATCCAATCTTTGGTTGTTATTTTATGAAGAAGAATATAACACAGCTTCTCTGAGAAGAGGGGTTATGTATTGAAAAATGTAAAGTAAAAAATTTGGACAGGATCGTCACAATAACTGACATACCTAATATGCATGTCCATACAATACTGAAGACTGGCCAGGTATGGTGGTTGATGCCCGTAATCCCAGTGCTTTGGGAGGGTGAGGCAGGCAGATTATCTGAGCAGAGGAGTTGGAGACCAGCCTGGGCAACATGGGGAAACCCCATCTCTACAAAAATACAAAAATTAGCCAGGCATGGTGGCACGTGCCTGTAGTCCCAGCTACTTGGGAGTCTGAGGTAGGAGAATCACTTGAACCCTAAAGGGAGAGATTGCAGTAAGCCAAGATCATGCTGTTGCACGCCAGCCTGGGTGACAGAGTGAGACCCTGTCTCAAAAATAAAATAAAATGGATGGTGAGGACTGTGATGATATCAAGCATTACTTCATCGCCCCACATTTTCTCCCGCTATGTATTAATAGTCTCACTTTACAGATGAGAAAAGTGAGTCTCAGAAAGAATAGGCAGTTGGAGCAAGATATGCGGTCTAGAACTGAATGAGGCTGTTGGTGCTTCTACTTGGAGATAGGACAGTTTTCGATCAGAAGTATATGGAACTCTGAGAACAACTTGGAGTCTCCAGTGGGAATCCAGTCCACCTTGTCCTGGAGCAGCATTTGTCAGGCACAGGAGAAGAAAAGCATTCTCTTCTAGGGGTGGTTTTAATGACCATGCAGAAAATCTTAGGTAACAGATGAAATAAAGTGTGTGTGTATATATATATATATTTATATTGTACTTTAAGTTCTGGGGTACATGTGCAGAATGTGCAGATTTGTTGTGTAAGTACACACACGCCATGGTGGTTTGCTGTCTCCATCCCCCAGTCACCTACATCAGGCATTTCTGCCAGTGTTATCCCTCCCTAACCTACTCACCCATCACTGTCCCTCCCATAGCCCCCCACCCCTCAACAGACCCCAGTGTGTGATGTTCCTCTCTTTGTGCTCATGTGTTCTCATTGTTCAACACCCACCTATGAGTAAGAACATGTTGTGTTTGGTTTTCTGCTCTTGTGTCAGTTTGCTGAGAATGATGGTTTCCAGCTTCATACATGTCCCTACAAGGATATGAACTCATCCTTTTTATGACTGTATAGTATTCCATGGTGTATATGTGCCACATTTTCTTTGTCCAGTCTCTATCACTGATGGGCATTTTGGTTGGTTTCAGGTCTTTGCTATTGTAAATAGTGTTGCAATGAACATACATGTGCATGTGTCTTTATAATAGAACCATTTATAATCCTGTGGGTATATACCCACTAATGGGATTGCTGGGTCAAATGAAATTTCTATTTCTAGATCCTTGAGAAATCGCCACACTGTCTTCCACAATGGTTGAACTAATTTACACTCCCACCAACAATGTAAAAGTGTTCCTATTTCTCCACATCCTCTCCAGCATCTGTTGTCTCCAGATTTTCTAGTGATCACCATTCTAACAGTGGTGAGATGGTATCTCAATGTGGCTTTGGTTTGCATTTCTCTGATGACCAGTGATGATAACCATTTTTTCATATGTTTGTAAGTCTCATAAATGTCTTCTTTTGAAAAGTGTCTGTTCATGTCTTTTGCCCACATTTGAATGAATTTGTTGTTTTTTGTTTGTTTTGTTTTTTCTTATAAATCTGCTTTAGTTTTTTGTAGATTCTGGATATTAGCGCTTTGGCAGATGAGTAGATTGCAAAAATTTGTTCCCATACTGTTGGTTGCCAGTTCACTCTGATGACTGTTTCTTTTGCTGTACAGAAGCTCTGGAGTTTGATTAGATACCATTTTGGCTTTTGTTGACATTGCTTTTCATGTTTTAGTCATGAACTGCTTGCCTATGCTTATGTCCTGAATGGTTTTGCCTAGGTTTTCTTCTAGATTTTTTATGGTGTTAGGTCTTATGTTTAAATCTTTAATCCATCTGGGGTTAATTTTAGTGTAGGGTGTAAGGAAGGGGGACAGTTTCTGCTTTTGGCACATGGCTGGTCAGTTTTCACAACACCATTTGTTAAACAGGGAATCCATAAAGGATATTTTTTAAAAGCCAAGATTTCAAGTACTTGTAGCATATTATCTTTTGAACCAGTTGGATATACTTATTTACAACTAAAGCAGCAATACAGGAATGAATTAGATACTAATAAACATCTGAGTGAGAAAAGAAATCTAGGACAGAAGGATGGATGAATAGATAGATATTCTTAATGTGTGACAGTATCCTCCTAATTGGGCAAGTGAATGATTGGATTTTATACTATAAAATACAATGTGTGTGGGATGTAGATAAGGAGATGGGAATTATTTGTAGTCCAAACTGAAAAGCAGTAACCCGAACTACCTATACATCCCTTATTTCTTCTCTAGTCAATTGTAGTTTTGTATAGTATGAGGTCATGTTATGTATTTTTTGTTATATAATAAGGTTAAAAATTATTTACAGAATTTAATGAAATAAATTAGACTACAGGATTTAACTCTTTTAATCTTACTTGGTAATTGCAGAAAACAATAATTAGAAAAAAGCATGCTTTTCTGAGTCAGACAGTCCTATTTCAAATACAAGATTTGATTACTTATTACCTACCTGACCTTAAAAGTTACCTATTCTCATTGTTATACGCTTCAAGTTTATGCTTCTAAAAAATTCATAGTTGAAAACCCAACCCACAATATAATGATATTAAGAGGTGAGGGTCCTTGAAGTTGATTAAATTATGAAAGCAGAATCCCATAATGATATTTATGTCCTTATAAGAATGAAAAGAGAGCTAGCTTGTTTGCGTTCATTTGCTTTCCCTCTCTCTTCTCCCCGGTGTGGGGAATACAAAGAAAAACAGCCTCCTGTAAACTAGAAAGAAGGCCTTCCCCAGAACCTGCTCAAGCTGGCCCCATAATACTAGACTTACAGTCTCCGGAAATATGGAAAATAACTTGCTGTTAAAGCCATTAAGTCTATGGCAATTCATCATAGCAATCCAAGCTGACTAAGACACACTGGAGTTTCAGTTCCCTTATCTACTAAATAGGCATAAATATTCATGCATTGTAAGGGATGTTGTAAAATTTAAATATGAATAAATGTTATAATGCATTCTAACCATTTAGCAGTTGTATAATAATTGGCAACCACTATAATTTTAAAATATTATTTCTTTAGCCTAGTGAAAAAGGGAGGAAAAACATGAAGCACAATTAATCCTGTGCTAGTCAAGTTTTTCATACACTTGGTTATTTTACTGTTAGATATTTACTTGCCAAATGGATAAACAAATATATCCTGGTTTTAAAATAGGGATTGTTTCACAATTTCCAACTAAAGCAAAAATATATGTCGTAGAATTTTAGGCTATAGTTAACACAACTTTATTGTCTTTCATTTCACCAAAATAAAAATAAAATGCTAAAATCCTAAGGAAATTAAAGTGGAAAAACTTCAACAAGTTATTGCACATCTAAAATAAACTAAATGACTTGTAAGTCCCTAATATTGATGAGGTAAACATATCTTAGAATATATGACATATAGTCAATACTGAGTATTTTCACACATGTATAGACTATGAGTAGTAGTATACTTATAAAGCCATTATGAGCCAAAACTCATATCTGAATATTTATTTTTATTTATAAAAATCTCCCTGCTAGTGCTTTCATACATTAAAACTAAAGTGAAACAAAATTCAATAAAAAATCACAAGAAAAATTATGAACACAGAAGCTTACAATTAAAATAATGAACTAGTTCTTCCTACTGAATCACGAAAAAGAGACTATCACTTTCATTCTTTGCTTTCCTTTTTTATGTACGTATTTATTTTTTTACTTTAGATTACCTGTTTTATTAGAATCCTGGATTGGGAAGTGTTAGTGAAGCACTTTCTGTTTTCTTCTGAAAATTTCTGTGATACCGTAGCCTAGACCATGTATCAGCAAAATAGCAATCCCCAAAAAGCGGCTGTAAAGGATACATAATGACTCCACTAATAGTAATAATAGGGTTATTCATTTGCCTTACAGCTCGGCCACTACATCAGGGTAATTCTAACTGTGCTTGGTTTTTCTCCCTGGGAACCAAAGTCTACTTCTGCAATTACATATTTTAGTAAGAAATGGCTGGATCTATACAGGTTAGATTCTCCATAATATATATTTTTTTTCTTTCACTTCTGCCCTGTTACTTAAACTTCTCTCTGAAAAATAAGAAACAAGAATATTTTTTAAATAAAAAGGACAAACATTCTCAATCCTGAGAAATAGCAAAAATTATCAAGATTATATGGTTTTTCAACAATAACAATGACACAAACAATTTAAAAGTCACTTGGAAACACATATTGTAAAATTATTAACCCCACCCAAATTAACTACATATATATATGATTAATATTTAATATATATATATATATACACACACACATATATATATATGGTTAATATTTAAATTTAAGTAGATGACTTTAGTTTCTGGCAATACAGCACTGTATATACGGAAAACACCTACCAGACATGAAATTTGGCAAAAAAATAATATCTGCATATATTTATAAAGATATACATATATATTCTTATATGTATATGTAAGTACGTATGGTATACTCAAATATCTAGATATTAGTAAATCACATATATTTTTAATGCATAGATGAATTTCAGAAAACTGAGTATTATTAGCATCCAAAACCAAGAATGAATCCTAAAAAATAAAAGCTCCCATTCTACTGGGTCAGTAGAAATTTAGTAATTTATATCTAGAAAAAGAATGGTACTTTATTACACTAAATGTATTAATAGCTTGAAAATATTAAAACTAGAAAAGGTATTGGTAAATAATACACATAAATTGTTATTTGTTGATCAATTAAACCATGATTATTAGGTAGTATCAAATTAATACTTCGCACATGAAATAATTAAATGGTAATTTTAATTCCTTTGCAAAAATGAAGTGATAGTGAAGTTCTGCTTCTTCAGATACTGAGAAGAAAATGGTTGAAAATTTAAGATCTTTATTGATCAGGGATCTCCAGAGAAACAACAGAACCAATATGATATGTATGTGTTTCCGTGTGTGTGTGTGTGTTTGTGTGTGATCATTTGCCATGTAACAATGTTTCAGTCAATGATAGACTGCATGCTGCAAGTATGATGTTATGTCATATATGATATATATAGTATTTTTATTGTATCTCTTCCATATTTAAATATGGTTAGGTATGTAAATACCCCTGTACTCCAATTGCCTACAATGTTTACTACAGTAATAAGCTGTGCATGTTTGTAGCCTAGGAGCAATAGGCTCTACTGCTTGGTGCAAGTGTGTAGTAAGCTATACTATCTATATTTGTACATATTCACACATCTAGGTTTGTATACAAACACACACACACACACACACACACAAAAGGGGAAAGATTTATTTTAAAAAATTGGCTCAGTCCATTGATTGTGGAAGCCAGAAAGGCCAAAATGTGCAGAGTACACAAGTAGGCTGGAGACTCAGGGAAAAGATAATATTGATGCCTGCATTTGAATGCTTTCATATCTCTCTGGGGACCTCAGTCTGTTTTGTCTTAATCAAGCTTCAACTTATTGGATGAGGCCCACCACATTATATGGAGTAATCTGCTTCTTCAAGGTCTGTTGATGAAATTATTAGTCTCCTCTAAAATGTACCTTCATGGCAACATCCAGTCTAGTATTAAACCAAATATTTGGGATCTGGGGCCTAGCCAATTTGACACACATACTTAACCATCATAAGGACACAAAGTGAAACAGGACTGCCACAAGAATTATAGAATGTATTTCTCAAATCACAATATATTTCTTTTTTGAAATGATTGTCTTCTTCAACCAGAAAAAATAGTTTTGATGAAAAAAAATGGAAAGTATAATTCTTCCATTATTGTCTGGAGCATGGTTTGGAAAACTAGAACCTGAGGACTGAATCCCATTAGCCAACCATTTTGAAAATAAAGTTTTATTGGAACATAGTCACACTTATTCACTTAAGCATTGTCTGTCTACTGGTGCTTTCATGCTACAGAGGCAGAATCAAATAGTTGCCACAGAAACTGTATGGGCAAAGCCTAAAATATTTACTATATTTATATTTACAGAAAAATGTTTGTGAATCCCTGGTCTAGTGTTCAAATCTTCACATATTGCATGAATTTCTGGTAAAATCCAGTAGGAAAGGTTAAGCCATATTATTTGAAGATATCTTGTCATGCTTCTACTCTGTCAAGCTATGAGAAAATATCTGTTTGTGCTAGAGTGTACCCTCAGTAATTTTGAGGTAATTATAGTTTGTGGTTGAATGAAATGAGCATGAGGATGTTTTATTACCTTTAGAAACTACAACTGAGGTTTTCAAGGGACTATTTTTTGTACTTGAGACATAACTGTTCATTCCAAGAGCTTTACAAAATATTAAAAATTCAGAGTTACTGCTCTCAAGACTTGTAAAATATATCTTGGAACAAACTACTAAATTATGCAAACTGTGTGGGTTTTAAAGTGTGACCAGATAGGCTGTTAGGAAATTAACTCTCAACTAGTTTTCCAGTTGGAGGCAACTTATACTTTTTAATCACAAATTTACCACATCCCACTATATTTTGCATAGAGAATAATGAATTCAATAATTTTGGCTTCAAAGGCTAAAGTGGTCATGAAAATTCAGTGTTTGTAGCCACTCAAACTAATTGTTCCATTGAAAATATAATGAAGAAGCCATAAAGGAATTCATAGATTTTTCAAAGTGCTGGAGCAATAAATGGTCCCTCGTGTTTCCTCTTTGAAACATTATTTTCTGTGCTTCACAGCTCTTAGTAACAGAATGAGAAATATTTAGGATGTATTTATGCATTAAAGGAATATGGACATTCCTGGCCAAGGCACAGATGGTGAGAATTAAAGTTCATTCCCAGAGACAAGATTTGATATATGAATATAGAGAAACTGATAAGTGATTTAAAAAGAAGTTAACTGTAGAGTGTGAAATCTTTTTAAGAGACATGTGAAGCTATTACAGTATTACCAGGTGATTCTTCAAGTGTATCTTCAGAGATCACTTTAAAGACTGATCATGTTTACTTTTGGTGTATAAAATTGTTAAGCGAGTGCTTGTGCTATTTAGAAAGTAATAGACAAAGCACTTATGCCAATTTAGAAGAGAAAAAATGAATTACTTATATTACAATAAAAGGCTGTATTATGTTTGGTATCTTAGCTAAACTGCTGTTGTTGAAACCAAATATTAGCTCCTTCTATTAAATCAGCCCCACTCAATTAGTAACATTTAATCTGTGTTCATTTAATCTGTGTTCATCATCATTTAATGGCCATATTTAGGCTAGGTATAATTTTTTAAATTGTTGTTTGTTTCCTAATTCATCCAAAATTAACTTGCTAATTTTTGTATTAAATAATGCAAAATGTAAAGTCTATATTTAAAATGACTTTATAACTATATATTACATACCAACTATATATTTAAGACATTGATTTTAAAAAAGAAGACTGATAGATGTGGTAGTCAAAATTCTAGGATGACCTCAAATGACAAAATCTGTTGAAGAATATCTTCCATTGAATGTGATCGGGAACGCTGAGTATAAGATATTACTCCAATAATTAAGTCATGTTATATGACACAGTTGTCTAAGAAAAGATCATTTATGGTGAGCCTGTATTAATTGGATAAAACATTAAAAGAGTGGGGATCTCTCTGATAGAGATTTTAAGATAGAGGATTTAAAGCATGAAAGAGATACATTTATTTATTTTTATTTTAATTTTAGGTTCAGGGGTACATGTGCCCATTTATTATGTAGGCAAATTGTATGTCTTAGAGATTTGGTGTGCAGATTATTTCACCACTTAGATAAGCACAGTACTCAATAGGTAGTTCTTTTTTTTTTCTTTATTCTCCTCTCTCCCTCCACAATCAAGTAGGCCCTGGTGACTCTTGCTCTATTCTTCGAGACCATATGTAGTTAATGTTTAGCTCCCACTTATGAGTGAGAACGTGATGTTTAGTTTTCTGATCCTGCATTAGTTTGCTTAAGATAATGGCCTCCAGCTCTATCCATGTTGCTACAAAAAAAAGATCTCAATCTTCTTTATGTAGTATTCCATGGTGTATATGTACCACATTTTTATTCCATTTTACCGTTGGTGAACATTTAGCTTGATTCCATATCTTTGCTATTATAAATAATGCTACCATGAACATACAAATGTATGTTTCTTTAGGGTAAAATAATTTATATTCCTTTGGGCATAAGCTGAATAATAAGATTACTGGCTGGGATGGTAATTCTGCTTTGAGTTCCTTGAGAAATCATCAAATGGCTTTTCACTATGGCTAAACTAATTTACATTCCCACTGGCAGTGTATAAGTGTTTCCTTCTCTTCACAACCTAACCAACATCTGTTTTGTTTTTTTTTTTTTTTGACTTTTTAATAATAGCCATTCTATCTGTTGAGAAATGGCATCTCATTGTGTTTTGATTTCCATTTATCTAATGACTAGCAATGTAGAGCATTTTCTTCACATACTTCTTGGCCACATGTATGTCTTCTTTTGATTATCTGTTCATGTATTTTTTCTAATTTTTTGTGGGGAATATTTTTTTTTTAGTTATTGATTTATTTACGTTCTTTATAGAATCTGGATATCCAACTTTCATCGGATGCATGGGTTGGGAACATTTTCTCTAATTGTGTAGGCTGTCTCTTTGCTCTGTTGATAGGTTCTTTTGCTGTGCACAGCTTTTTGGTTTAATTGGGTCCCATTTGTCAATTTTTGGTTTTGTTGCCATTCCTTTTGACATCTTCATCATGAAATCTTCACCAGGTCCTATGTCCCGATAAGTACTTCTTATGATGTCCTCCAGAGTTTTTATAGTTTTAGATTTTACGTTTAAGTCTTTAATCCATATTGAGTTGATTTTCCTACATTCTGCTAAAAAAGGGGTCCAGTTTCAATATTCTGCATATGGCTAGCTAGTTATTCCAGTATCATTTATTGAATAGGGTTGATCCCATTGTTGATTTTGTTGACTTCATCAAAGATAAGATGCCTATAGGTTTGTGGTGTGGCATTATTTTAGGGCTCTCTGTTCTGTTCTGCAGGTCTGTCTAAATATCTGTTTTTGTGCCAGTGCCTTGCTGTTTTGGGTACTGTAGCTTTGTGCAGCTTGAAGTTAGGTAATATGATACCCCCAGCTTTGTTCTTTTTACTTAGGATTGTCTTGGCTAGTTAAGGTTTTTGGTTTTTTGTTTTTGTTTTGGGGGTGGGGGTTCCATATAAAACATATAAAATCTTTTTTTCTAAATCTGTGAAAAATGCCATTGATAGTTTTATAGAAATAGCATTGAATCCATAAATTGCTTTGGATAGTATGGCCATTTTAGCAATAATATTTTTTTGTATTTATGAGCAAGGAATGCTTTTTCATTTATTTGTGTCATCTCTGATGTCTTTGAGCAGTCTTTTGTAATTCTCATTGTGAAGATCTTTAACCTCCCTGGTTAGCTGTATTCCTAGGTATTTTATTCTTTTTGTGGCTATTTTGAATGGTAATGTGTTCTTTATTTGGACCTAAACATGAATGTTGCTAGTGTACAGGATGCTAATAATTTTTTACATTGATTTTGTATCCTCAACATTTGCTGAAGATGCTTCAGCAAGGAGCATTTAGCAGAGACTTTGTGTTTTCTAGGTACACAAATATATTGCCTGAAAACAGGGATAGTTTGACCTCCTCTATTCCTATTTGGATACCTTTTGTTGATTTCAATTGCCTGATTACTCTGGCCAGTACTTTCGATACTATATTGAAAAGGAGGGGTGAGAGAGAGCCTCCATCCTTTTCTTATTTCAGTTTTCAAACAAAATGCTTCCAGCTTTTGCTGATTCAGTGTAATGTTGGCTGTGGATTTATCATAGATGATTCTTATTATTTTGAAGTATGTTCCTTCAATGCTTACTTTGCTGAGGGTTTTTAAAGTGAAATAATGTTAAATTTTACCAAACTATTTCCCTCATCTCTTGAGATAATCATGTAGTTTTTGTTTTTAGTTCTGTTTATGTGATGAATCACATTTATTAATTTGGATATGTTGATCAGACCTTGCACCCCAGGGATAAAGCCTAATTAGTTACAGTGGATTGGCTTTTTGATGTGCTGTGGAATTTTTCTTGCCAGTATTTTGTTGAGGATTTCTACATCTCTGTTCATCAAGGGTATTTATCTGAAATTGTTGTTGTTGTTGTTGTATCTCTTCTAGGTTTTAGTATCAGTATGATTATTGACCTCATAGAATGAGTTGCAATGGAGATCCTCCTCCTCTATTATTTGGAATAGTTCCAGTAGAAATAATACCAGTTTTTCTTTATATAGCTGGCAGAATTCAGCTATAAATGTATCTGGTTCTAAAATATTTTCAGGTTGGTAGGAATTTTAATACTCATTCAATTTCAGAACTCATTTTGGTACTTCATTTTTTTCTGGTTGAATCTTGGGGGGGGGTTATGTTTCCAAGAATACACCTATTTTTTTCTAGCCCATTTGCTGGAAAAAAAGTGTTTGTAGTGGTCTCTGAGAATTTTTTTGTGTTTTTATGAGGTCAGTGGTAATGTCTCCATTGTCATTTCTAATTGTGTTAATTTAGATCTTCTCTTTTCTCTTTATTAGTATAGATAGTAATCTATGTATTTTATTTCTACTCTCAAAGAACCAACTCGTGGATTCATTGATCTTTTTTATTGTTTTTCGCAGCTAAATTTCCTTTAATTCAGCTCTGATTTTGGTTATCTCTTGTATTCTGCTAGCTTTGGGTTTCATTTATTCTAGTTTCTCTATTTGCTCTAGTTCTAGTTATGAAGTTAGTCTGTTAATTTGATATTTTTTAACACTTTAATGTAGATATTTCATGCTATAATCTTTCTTCTTAACATTTTAGCTGTATTCTACATATTTTGATATCCGCTATATTCATTCTCATTAGTTTTATAGAATTTCATTCAGAAGCAGATTGTTTAATTTCCATGTAATTGCAGGGTTTTGAGAAATTTTCTTAGTATTTATTTCTATTTTGGTCTCAGATTTTGATTTGTACAATTTCTTTTATTTAACTTGCTGAGGATTGTTTTATGACTAATTATGTGGTTGTTTTAGGGCATTTTAGAGCATGTGCCATGTGGCAATGAGAAGAATGTGTATTCTGGTGTTTTGGAGTGCAGAGTTCTGTAGATGTCTGTTAGGTCCATTTGGTCAAGTGTCAAGTTCAGGTCCTAAGTGTCTGTTAGTTTTGTGCCACAGTGAGTTGTGTAACAGTGTCAGAGGAGTGCTAAAGTCTCCCACCATTACTGTGTGATTATCTAACTCTATTTCTAGATCTCTAAGAACTTGATTTATAAAACTAGGTGCTTCTGTGTTACATGCAATATATATTTAGGATAGTTGAAACTTCTTGTTGAATTGAGCCCTTTATCATTACATCATGCTCTTCTTTGTCTTTTTTGATCTTATATATTTTTTTAAAATTCCGTTTTGTCTGTAATAGAATAGCAGTCCTGCTTTTCTCTCTTTTCCATTTCCTTGCTATATTTTTCTCCAATCCATTATATTGAGCCTATGGGAATTATTACACGTGAGATGAATTTCTTGAAGACAGCATACCATGAGAGACATTTTCTTCAGGTTGTCACTTTGTGCCTTTTAATTGAGGCATGTAGCCCATTTATATTTGAGATTAGTATTGATATATGTGCATTTGATCCTTCATCATACTGTTAGTAATTCTGCAGACTTGTTTGTATAGTTCCTTTACAGTATCACTATAGTGATGTACTAGTCTATGTACTTAGGTGTGTTTTCCTAGTGAATGGTAATGGTCTTTCATTTCCATATACAACTTCCCTCAGGACCTGATGTAAGGGAGGTGTGATGGTAGTGCATTCTCTTAGCATTTGCTTTTCTGAAAAGGATCTTATTTCTCCTTCATTTATGGAGCTTAGTTTGGTTGGAAATGAACTTCTTATTCTGAAATTCTTTTCTTTGAAAATTTTGAATACTTTTAAAATCAATGGGTCATGTGACAGCACACCACAATTTTCCTTTAGGAACTGAGAAAAGCTCATGTTTGACTTGCACCAAGTAACCAGGAATCTCAGCACTAAATCATAAAAAATAAAATAAAATAAAATCTCTATTGCATGAGTTTGGAAGACTTGCCACAAGCTCCAGAGATGATGTCTCAATATCAAAACTGAAGCCTTGCTATTGACTTTTAGAGATGTTGAAAAGAATGCACTCATGCTATGTTCAGACCTTTGTCCTGTACAATGGTGAGTTAAAAAAATGTGTGTGCATTTGTTTCATTTTTAATTGCTAAGCTTATGGTACTTTGCAAAACAGTAATAAAAAACTAAAACAGTAGTTCTCCTAAATTGCAAAAGTACCTTAATCAGGACCTATTATGTAGCAGGAATTATGAATATGGATTATTGAATATTATAGCCTCCTTGATCAAGAGGAGCTTAGAGCCTGGTGAAGACCCATTCAGTTCTTGCCTTGTAGAAGCCATTCTGAGAAAAATGATCTCATGTAAACCTTATTATTCTTCTACTATATGGTTACTATTAATCACTTTTATGAATGTGCCAGGCTCAGGGGGCCTGAAATAGCAAGGAAGTAGCAGAGCTACTTTGCAAACATAGTTCCAAGTTCTTTTTCCTCTTGTTTATTATTAATGTATCAGCTAGTTATAAGAGAGTAAATACATGAACAAATAGTAAATAAAATGTACTAAAATCTTAAAATATGTTCAATAAAATTGTGATGATTATAAGCACTAGTGAACTGGTGGAATGATATAGTTTGGCTGCATATCTTAAATTTTAACCCCCACAATTTCCATGTAACCTAAGAGAAACTTGGTAGGGGATAATTGAATTACGAGGGCAGGTCTTTTCCTTGCTGTACTTGTGACAGTGAATAAGTCTCACAAGATCTGATGGTTTTAGAAATGCCAGTTTCCTTGCAGAAGGTCTATTCTCTTGTCTGCTGCCATGTGAGATCTACCTCTCACCTTCTGCCTCTGATTGTGAGGTTTCCCCAGCCACTTGGAATTGTAAGTAAATTAAACCTCTTTTTCTTCTCAGCTAGGGTATGTCTTTATCAGCAGTGTGAAAATAAACTAATACAGTACATTGGTAAGGTGGATCACTGCTGACAAGATACCTAAAAATGTGGCAGCAACTTTGAAACTGGATGACAGACAGAGGTTGAAACAGGTTGGAGGGCTCAGAAGAAGAAAGAAAAATGTGGGGAAGTTTGGAACTTCCTAGAGACTTATTGAATGGCTTTGATCAAAATGCTGTTAATGATATGAACAATGAAATCCAGGCTCAGGTGGTCTCAGATGGAGATAAAGAACTTATTGGGAATTAGAGCAAAGGTAACTCTTGTTATGTTTTAGCAAAGAGACTGGTGGCATTTTGCCCTTGCCCCAGAGATTTGTGAAAATTTGAACTTGAGAGAGATAATTTAGGTTATCTGGTAGAAGAAATTTCTAAGCAGCAAAGCAGTCAAGAGGTAATTTTGGTGGTGCTGTTATCAGCATTCAGTTTTATAAGGAAATAGAGAATAAAGTTTGAAAAATTTACAGCCTGACAATATGATAGAAAAAAAAATCTATTATCGAGGGTAATTTCAAGTTGGCTGCAGAAATTAGCATAAGTAATGAGGAGCCAAATGTTTATCTCCAAGACAGTGGGAAACTGTCTCCAGAGCATGTCAGAGACCTTTGTGGCAGCTCCTTCCATAACAGACCTGGAGGTTTAGGAGAAAAAAATTGTTTTGTAATCCAAGTCCAGGGTCCCAGTGCAATGTGCAGCCTAGGGACTTGGTGCCTTACATCTCAGACACTCTTGCCATGGCTGATAGGGGTTAATGTAGGACTCATGCCTTAGATTCAGAGGGTACAATCCCCAAGCCTTGGCAGCTTGCCATGATATTGACCCTGTGAGTACACAGAGTCAAGAATATGGGGTTTTGAAACATCCACCTAAATTTCAAAAGTATGAAAATGCCTGGATGTCCAGGCAGAAGTTTGCTGCAGGGGCAGGTCCCTCATTAAGAACCTCTGCTAGGGCAGTGCATTAGGAAATTTTTGGGTCAAAGCCCCCACACAGAGTCCCTACTAGGGTACTCCCCACTGGAGCTGTGAGAAGAGGGACACCATCCTCTGAACCCCAGAATAGTAGATCCACCAACAGCTTGCAACCCGCACCTGGAGAAGCCACAGATACTCAACATCAGCCTGTGAAAGCAGCTGGTGGGGGTGGGGTGGGCTATACCCTGCAAAGCCACAGAGGCAGAGCTGTCGAAGACCATGGAAACCTCCCTCTTACATGGATGTAAGACAGGAAGTCAAAGGAGATCATTTTGGAGCTTTAAGATTTTACCGACCTGCTGGATTTTGAACTTTCATGGGGCCTGTAGACACTCTGTTTTGGACAGTTTTTCCCATTTGGAACAGCTGTATTCACCCTCTACCTGTACCCTGTACCCCTTGTATCTAGGAAATAACTAACTTGATTTTTATTTTACAGGCTCATAGGCAGAAGGGACTAGCCTTGTTTCAGATGAGACATCAGACTGTGGACTTTTGAGTTAATGCTGAAATGAGTTAAGACTTTGGGGGACTATTGAGACAGCAAGATTGGTTTCAAAATGTAAGCACATGAGATTTGGAGGGTTCAGGTGCAGAATGATATAGTTTGGCTGGGACCCCACCCAAATATCATCTTGAATTATAACTCCCACTGTTCCCATGTGTCAAGGGAGCAACCTGGTGGAAGGTAATTGAATTATGGGAACAGGTCTTTCCATGCTGTTCTCATAGCAAACAAGTCTCATGAAATCTGATGGTTTTAAAAATGGGAGTTTCCCTGAACAAGCTCTCTTCTCTTGTCTGCTGCCATGTGAGATATGCCTTTCACCTTTCACCATGACAGTGAGGCCTCCCTAGCCACTGTTAACTCCATTAAACCTCACAGGATTATCTTTGTCATCAGTGTGAAAATCGACTAGTACAAGGAAGGAGAAACATTTAAAAGACAAATATTGTAGCATATTTATAAAGGTGTGGCTTGATTAATTTGCTGCTATCAGAAACCATGGGTCATATGTAAGTGAAAATAATTCTGAAACAGAGAAAGTAACCTGACATTTTAGAGAATAAAAGATAAGTATGCGATAAAGTAACATTAGGTAGTTTCCTTCATCCAGAATAAAAATAAAGTAATATAAAATTCATAACATATGTTTTTTTAGTCATTATTTAATTTCTCAGTGATTTATAAGATAAATTATTGTACTGGTTATTGATGTAAAATTGAAAATAAATTTTGAATATATACTATGATTTATTCCAGTTTGTGTAAAAGTTTAAAAAGAATTTCCTGAGCTTTCTGAAATTGCTTTACATGTTTTTCTTCTATTTTCATTACTATACTTTTTCAGGTTGGTTTCTCCTTTGAGTAGTGAAAAAGTAGAACATAGAAACTAGCTATATAATATCAACTGCTTTACCATTGTCATCTAGATTCAATTAATTAGCAAATAAGGCAGCTCATTACATAGAGTTTTGATATTTATATGCATAGGGTTCATTCAAAATGTACAAACATACCCTTTACTATGGATAATTTCATTTTACTTATGGCATTTTGTTTATTTAGTACTGTAGAAGATCAAAAGTTAGAGTGTAAGAACCATTTTGACTATTTATTAGTGTATAGGTTATTTTTCAATAAACTGTCTCATAATAAGTTTTACTATTTTTATTAAAATATACTTTCACAGTAAAAAAAATGTAATTTAATAGTAAAATGATGTTTGTAACTTGATTATTCTTGTTTTTATTTCATTATTTCCAATTATTATGTATTTGTTTATTTATTTATTTTATAAATGTATTGATTCAAGAGAGAATAGTGGGGCTATTGGTCCTCTTCAGGAAAAGATAAACATAAGGTAAAAAACGACTGATTCAATTGAGAGACAGTAGAGATACACATTTCTTAAAACGTTATTACAACTTGGACATTAATGGTTTCCTAAAGGGTTATTCTAACAAAGAAACCAGGTCTCAAAGGAAGGACACTGAACAACTTACCAAGTAGGACTAGTGATGACAGCATCTTGTAAAGATGAGAGATGGGAGATTAGAATTATATAGCTTTGCCAAGGATTAATACCTGATGTGAACCCCGGAAGTGAAAAAAATTCTGTGGTTAGGACTCAATGATGGCAGCCGGGCGCGGTGGCTTACGCCTGTAATCCCAGCACTTTGGGAGGCCGAGGCAGGTGGATCACGAGGTCAAGAGATGAAGAACATCCTGGTCATCATGGTGAAACCCCGTCTGTATTAAAAATACAAAAAATTAGCTGGGCATGGTGGCGCGTGCCTGTAATCCCAGCTACTCAGGAAGCTGAGGCAGCAGAATTGCTTGAACCCAGGAGGTGGAGGTTGCGGTGAGCCAAGATCACGCCATTGCACTCCAGCCTGGGTTACAAGAGCGAAACTCCGTCTCAAAAAAAATAATTAATTAATTAAAAAGAACTCAATGATGGCAGTATTGATTTCCAGCATTTGAAATACTTGCAGCAAATATGACCCTAGGAACATCCCATGGTTTTAAATACTAAAGTGTGAATAAATTAGGGCCACTTCTGTCTGTAATTCACAGTTGGTACTCATATATGGTTTTTTTGCCTGTGAAGGCAAAATACAAAAACCAGGAGACATTCTCCAGTGTATGTCAAAAATCAAATCAAGATGGCAAATGCCAAAATGAACCCCAAACCAAGAGAATATATGACCAGTAAAAGTTAAAGAAATGAACTAGAATTAGAAGTGACAAATGAGAAAGTGAGAAAAATAATATTGTTAAGAAAATAAAAATGACAATAATAATATGTAACATGCATTGATTGCTTGTCCTAGACATTGTCCAAAGCACTTTATGTATATTAAGTCATTTAAGAATATTACATGATTATGAGGTAGACTTTGTGATCACAATATTTTTAATTACAAAAGAGCCTGAGCTACAGTGAGGATGAAAACTTGTTCACATTCCAGGATAAAATGAAAGAATGAATGTGAAGTTGCTCTGGGGACATTTGCCATGGCTATGCTTTTGAAGGCATCCTGGATTTGTTTAAAGAGTAAACAAGCAGGTAGATCAGCGATTTGGATTCAGTTTGTAAAGATATTTGAGTAGTGTACCAAACCATTAGAATTTCATTATATTTCCCTTATCAAATATCTCCACAACTTCTTCTTTAATAAGAACTAAAGAATGAAATAATGAATAGAAGTTTTAAAAATACACTAACTACCATAAGGGTTTGTGATTACTACATTGCTGAATATGCTCAAGCAGTCTGGGAGACTGTAGAGTGTTGCTTTGGAGGAGATTTCTACACGGGGTGAGGAGTCTTAATTATATCCTCCATGTCACTTCTAAGTTTCATTCTTATCCAAGGTACTTACTGTCTTTTGAAGAAAGAGATACTCGTCTAATAAAATATATGAATAATTATACCTTTTAAAAAGGTGTATGCTCTATTGTAATATGAAATGTTATGTGGGATTTTACTTAACATTTAGAATGCTAATAACCTATTCTGATATACTCCCAACCCTCCATATATTTTCACTTTGATTAAAGGAATCTTTGAGTTATTAAACTGAACTCCAATTACGTGTGTATGTATATGTGCATGAAAGATATGAGAAACTATATTGTGCTTTTCCATTTTCTAATCCAGCCACCCACTACTGCTTGTTAAGAGTATAAGCCAAAAATCACATTTTCATCTCTAGTTTCAAAGTGCCTTCCTATGTGTTTTCCAAAAGTTGTCATTCATTGGGATAGAAACCAGAGTAGAGGAAGCACAAATTAAATTTTGGGAGTGAGATGTGTTTTTGGATAATAAGCAAGTTTAGGGGGAGTGAAGCAAGGGAGAGGAGTGTTGAATATTGAGGTTAGGCCGGAGTTTGATATGCTTGAAGAATAACAAAGTCTTTTTTTTCCACAGGAAGTTGTAAACAGTCCAAGAGATTGTTAGGAAGATTTTACGGTGTTACAGATTTGGAATGCTTCTGTGTACAGATGACAATTGAGGGAATGGCAATGGTTTTTCTAGAGGAAGAGTACAGAATGACTTGAGACCCTGGGAGCTCCAGGGCATGGTGGTGGAGAAGGATTAGTATAATAGGATCCTTCTTCAGTAGGAGAAGCAGTGATGTGATTTAAATATACCTCGGTACCCTGAGAGTTAGTCGACAAACATATTTGTTTCATGTCTGGTCATAGACTTAGGGGATTTGCAGTTAAGCAAGCCTAGGTTAAATCCTGGTTTTATCTTGCAAATATCCCAATTATAGATCACTCATTCTTTATCAATCTTCTGCCCTTTTTTGAGCAATTATCAGCTCTCCTCCAATTGTCTCCTCCTTTCCTCCTTGCCACATTTCACACACACAGTCTGTTTTCCACATAGGAGTTAATGAAATATTTAAAAGGAGTTAACTTACTTTTTATTTTGAATCTACCTTAAATTCTCTAGTAACTCCCCATCACGCTTTTAATGAAGTTAGAAGTCATTTCAGTGTACAGATTCTACATTACGGGGAAGGTTCCTCCCAAAACTCTTCTTCCTTATCTTAATGACCTAGTCTTTTACTACTTTTTTTTTTTTTTTCTTTTCTACTGTGTCAGCCACATTGCCCTCCTTTGCTGTTTCTTACACTATGCAAACAAATGCCTGCCTCCGGACCTTTACATCTTCTGTGTTCTGCCATGAATATTGTTTTTCAGATGCCTACATCTGTCTCTCATTTTAATTAGGTCTTTCCTAGGGTCTTATAGTAAATAGTAGCCCTATATATTTATCACTCTCTAAAACATATATCTGCTTATTTTTTTTCTTGATTGTATTACCTCTTGATATTTAGAGTACATATCTATTTGTTTATGCATTGTCTGTTTTCTCCCACTAGAATGCAAACTCCATTAGAGGCTTGGCTTCATTTAATTTATTCACTAACATATCTCCCATGTACAGAACAGATCTAAATACTCAATAAACACTTATTGAATGAGTAACAATAGAAAATGCTAATATTATGTTTACTATATGCCTGGCACTGTTCTAGGAGCTGTACATGTACCAACTAATTTAATCTTCACAAAGATAACTCTGTTGTATTTATGTCAATGCAAATTCAACTGCAGTCTAGCTAAAGATTTTAAATTTATAAATAATGCAGTAAGATAGGTAGATGGATAAATGGACAGAAAAATGGATGGATAAATGGATGAATGGCACTTCCAAAAATGGATATATATATATATATATATATATATATATTCACACACCATCTCTAAGCCTCAGTTCTTTTCCTTATAAAATGAGAATGCTTACAAAATTATCAACTTTATATTAATGTAAATATCAGCTATTAAAACTATGACGATTTGATATATTATTACTATTATTAGCACAGGTTTACCACTGTGAGACCTGGTTTCTCATCTTTAATAAGTGATATTGGGCCAAACGAATAGTAAATTTACCCTATGACATCAACTGCATTGTTTTACATGCATAATCTCTGGAGCCACAGGGTTGAGGTTAAAGTCCAGGCTCCAACATGATGTAGAATTGAGTTCAGTTACAGCTACGTCTTGAAAACTCCAGCCTTACTCATGTGGTACCTTCATATACAACTTTGACGCTTGGCTAATATAAGGGCAGTGGAATTTAAAGAGGTGCTGTTGCAACTCCAGAACTCCACCCATGACACACAGAACTGGTTTATTAACTGGTGATTTTCACCTGACCTTGGTGTGTGATGGCCTGGCTTGACCAACTGACCGAAGACACAACAGTAGATACCACTGTAACTTCTACCTTGAGCTATCCTGAAGCCAGGATTCAGGACACAGATCTTGTTGGTTTAATCATGATTCAAAGCATGCCCCTGTGTGCATGAGGACCCTGGGGCAATTGTGTCTATATGTTTCTCACATTCCTGATGCTTGCCAGTCCTCTTTCATATTCTGTATTGTTATCAGTACCTTTAAATAAAAGTTTTCATGAGTTTGCTCTGTGGAGTTTGATGAGTTCTTTCAAATATCTAAATTTAGGAAATCTGGGCATATGCACAAATATTTAATATTTAGTAGGTTTAATTATCTCTCTGGGCCTCAGTTTCTCTTCTATTAAATAGAAATACCAACAATATCTCACATACATTAATTTGATAATATATTAATTTCTCTGAAGAGTATGTGGCAAACAATGGAAAATGAACTAACATTAACTATTATTTATATGCATTTTGATTATTTAAAAGTGAACCTTTATACAATGGCTTGAATATATGCAAAGAAAAAAGATTATTCAAGTCACACTTGCTGTCTAATCTTGATACTTCCAAAAGTATTTGAATGTCATCATCTGATTGGAAATTTTTGGTAAAGCCTAAAAATGTGGTGAAGCCTCACACTTGCATGACAATTGTTCTAGACTTACCTACCACAATATATATTACCTTGGGGAAATGAAAAATATGAAAAAAATAAACCAATTATGAAAATGTCCAGTGAGGAATAATTTTTTTAGAAATAATATTTTTAAGGTATGTAATAAAAAAAGATATTGTAAAATAAGTTGTTGAACTGCCTTTATAATATTGTTTATTTAAATCCTAACCCGGTTGCTTACCAGCTGTTTCCTAGAAGAGTAGTTTAATCTCCCTGTGGCTCAGTCCTCCTTTATCAATATATAAAAAAAAATAATAGTGTTGATTCAATAAATGATTGTGATATTTCAATGAGCTAGTCTATGCAATACATTATATATAAAAGATAAACTCTAATTTTTTACTTAAAAATTAGTGATCTGGTAATTTCGGGATAATATGATTCTAAAAGATTATTTTTTAACAAAGAAACACCCATTATACATGCAATGTTTAATTTTCTCAAGTACATATTATCGACCAGATAGTCTGCTAGTTGCTGGGAACGTAATGGTGAACAATAGTTGCAGCCTCTCTTAAGACAGTTTACAATAAATCAATAACCTAAATTCTAAGTATTATGGTAGGAGAAATGTCATACAGCAGTAGCATATGCAGAAAACACATATAAACTATCTGAGGGACTTTGAGAAATAGAAAAATATTTTAGTTGAGACCTAAAGGATAAGTAGAAATTAATCCTGAAAACTGCAGAGCTCAAAGCATGCCAAATAAATACAAATATGTTTGTTTCTTGGATTAGAAGAAGTTCAGAAGGTCTGGAGACTAGACTGCAAGCTAATAATTTTATAACTCAATTAGAAACCAGTTGGTAGTGTCTAAATATAATTAATAATTAAATTTTGTATTATTAAAAGATATGTATATATTACATATCTTCATATATATTCCATATTTTATCATTTTTTTGTTAGAATATATTCATTAGAAATCCCTTTAAAGTAGTTCTACTGGCAACAAATTTTCGGAGTTTTTTTTTTTTTTTTTTAATAAATTAATTTGACTTTAGGTGCATACTATATCTGGCTTTTCTCCCATGAAAAATCTTTATTTCATCTTTTTTCCTTAAGAATATTTTCACTGAATACAGCTTCATGGGTTGGCCATCCTTTTCTTTTAAGCACTAGAAAAATACTACTTTCCCCCAACTATCTTTGTTTCCTGTCATTCAAGTTCTTGTCATCCTATAGATTATGTATTTTTCTCTCTTTTTGCTATCAATATTTTGTTTGTTTTTGGTTTATAGAAAGTTGGTTATCGTGTGTCTGGTTATTGATTTCTTTAGGTTTATCTTGCTTGAAGTTTATTGAGCTATCTCCGTGTGCATAGTTACGACTTTTACAAATGTGGGGTGTTTTCAACCATTATTTTATCAATTTTTTTCTGTTTACTTTTTCTTTTTCTCTTTTAGAACACTGGTGACACAAATGTTTGATCTTTTTGTTGCTGTTGTTGACCTGAGCCATTTGAAACATAGTTCCATTCATTCCTTTAAATCTATCTTTACTGTTTATATTGAATAAGTTTATTGACATATCTTTAAGTTCACTGATTTTTCCTTCTGTCACTTCTTTTATGCTGTTGATCTCCAGTGAGGTACTTTCTGGTTTGTGGGGGTGGGTTCTTGGTTTTGTATTTTTCACTTCTAAAAAGTCCTTGCAGTTATTTTAAAACCTAATTAGAAGATATATTTATTTTCTATTTTTTGCTGAGATCTTATATTTATAATTTAATCTGAGTGTTAATAATTGCTTGGAGCATTTTAAATAATGAGCTTTAAAATACTCATTAGATAATTTCAACAACTGTGGCATCTTGGCATTGGTGTCTGTTGATTGTCTGTTGTCATAAATTCAGATTTTTTGATTACTAGTATGATGATTAGTGTTGGATTGTATCTTTGTAGTTACTATTTTATAAGATTCTGGCTTGTATTAACTCTTCTAGTTTTTGTTGGCAAACTGTATAGGTTGAGTGCATCCTGTTTAGATTTTGTGGGCTATGGTTCACATGTAAACTTAGTTTTCAAAGTCCTGAGATATTATTTTGATTTATCCTATCAGTGTGTTAACCAGAGACCAATTTACAACTTGACATTGCTTCACACCATCAATCAATCAACTCTGGTCAGTTTCCTGCATGGGTCACTCAGGGGTATTCTCAGAGTCCCTGACTCTTCTTCATAATCCTTTACCAACATTCCAGATAGGAGGGAGTGAGTTGCTGCCTATTTGCTGTTTTGTTTGTTTTTGTTGTTGTTTGTACCGCTTAGCTGGAATGCTCAACGTGGCTTGCAACCCAGTCTCTGCTCATAAAAAAACCAAAAAGGGCAAAACAGAAACTAATAATAGTAACAACAAAACCATGAGTGCATAGAAAAAACAGTTTATTTAGTAGTACTATACTAATGTCAGTCTCCTGGTTTTTACATTGTTCCATGTTTATGTAAGAAGTTATTGAGGATATAGGGTTAAGAGCATAAGGGAATATTTGCATTGTTTTTGTAACTTTGTCTGAGTCTAAAAGTGGGAAATAATTTATGCTTAAAAATAAATAAGGAAATAGAAAAGATGTATATTTATCTAACCACACACATGCATATATATGTAAAATATATACCATATTATATATAATATATACATAAAACATACAATTATATATGTATATATAAGTTATGATACATAATATATAGTATATATATTTATAATTTTTAAGTATATGTAAAAATTAACCATCGTAGAGTACAATGAGCATTTTATATACTCGTTGTAAGGTGTGATGGTTAATTTTATGTGTCAAATAAGTAAGAGTTATATAATCTTCTGTGCCTGTCTTTTCTTCACTTAAGATGCATTTATGTTTCATTCATATTGATGAGTAGATCATTCCTTCTTATTTTTCAGTAGTATTTCACTGTAGGAATATACACATTTTTCTCATTTATGATTGTTGAATATTCAAATTGTTTCCTGGTCTTGGTGACTATAAATAAAACTGATATAAGTATTTGCAAATAAGCTTTTGCAGAGACACATATTTTTATTTCTTTTGACCTAGCAGTAGCAGGACTGCTGAGTCATAAGGTAAGATTGTCTTTTCCTGTTATTAGAGGCTGCCAAATTATCCTGCAAAGTGGCTTTATCGTTTTAAATTCTTATCAGCAACACATGAGATTTCAGTTTGTCCTTTCACTCCTCTACACTTGAAATTTTCAGTTATGTGTATTCATTTAAGACACTTTAATGGATTTATAGTATCATCTCATTGTGTTTTTTTAAAAATATTCCTAATGATTACTGATGATGACTTTCTTTGCATGTGCTTATTTGTCATCTATATATGTTATTTGAAGATCTGTATATTCAAACTTTTACCCATTTTAAAATCAGTTATTTTACTATTGGGTGTTGATAATTTTTTTATATATGAAGAATATATAAATTCTTCATATATAAAATTTATATATGAAAAATATACTATTCATTATATATGTTTATTCCTAGTTAGTGGTCAATCTTTTTATTCTGTTAACTGTTTCTCAAATAGCAGTTTTAAATTTTGAGGAAGTCAAGTATGTAACATATTTTTCCCATTAATAGCTCTTGCTTTATGTGTATCATCTGAATATATCTTTGACTAATTCAAGATTATAACAATTTTTCCCATCTTTCAGAAGTTTATGTAATTTTAGACTCTATAGCAGATTTATGTCCAAATTTTAACTGAGTTTTGTGTATGGTGCAAGATAGTACTGCACTTTGACTTGGGCAAGTGGGATCCTCGCCTGGGGCTATACGCCACAGAGCCTGTCCCCTCTACTTTGTAGACATTCCTTCAAAATATTGAAAGTACCAGTCAGATTCCTGAGACAACCCACAAGAGTCCCAAGTCTGTATTTCTCCTCTTTCAGGTACCTCAGACACTTTACATATTACTTGATTCAACCATATGTTCTGAGGACTTCTGGGACTTAAAAATATTAGGTAAACCTAGGCCCATAGGCAGGCCTTGGTTCCATGAGCACTGCTTAGTGAGTAGATCACTCTCCCTGACTGGCACAGTACTTCTTTTGTAAGATTTTCTGAGAATGGTTTGCCAGGATGTTACTGACTTAAGTTGCTTTTGTGGACGGAGGCACTGCCTAAAACAGCAACAACAACAACAAACTGGTTTTTATTTGTTTTTCTCAATACCCTGCATATCCTCGGTGCTGTCTCATACAAAGTATAGGTCAAGATTGATTTTTTTATTTTATTTTATTTAGAGGAAGAGAGAAACAGAAGGAGAGAGAAAGGAACAGCTAACTCTCACACTGAATGAGAGAAGCCAGAAAGATGGAATCCAGGAGAGGAAAGCAGCTTCCACACTGAGTGGAAGGGAATAGAGAGAGAGAGATGGAGTTTAGGAAGGGAAGACAGGCTTCCACGAGACAGTCTGGAAGGGGACTCCAGAGGGGAAATCCAGGAGAGAGAAAGACGGTTTCATGAATGGAGTGCTCATGGAAGGGGACCCAAACACAGAGTCCCAAGAATGATGTTTTTATCTGTGAATATTTAATTGTGTCAACACTATTGGTTAATAGGCCATATTTCCACTGAATTACCTTTGCTAAAAATCAATTGACTATATAAAAGTAGGTCTGTATTTGTTTTAATATATTCCAATGACCTATAAATCTATCTTTTCATCAAATATCATGCTATCTTCATTACTTTTTACCCAATCCTCGAAATATACATATGAATACTCCAACTATTTTTTAAATTTGTTTTTGCTATTCTAAATTTCTTTGATTTTCCTTAAAAACTAAAGATTCAGCTTGTCAATGACCATTTAAAAAACTTGCTGGTATCTTTATTCCAATTGCTTTTAATTTATAGCATAATTGAAAAAGAATTAATATTTTTAACAATATTGAGCAATCTGATTCTCGAAAAAGGACTACTACTTTATTTATTTTTAGGCCTACTTCCATTTCTCACATAAATTTTTTATAGTTTCAATGAAAAGATAGTGTACATATAGGATTAGTATTTCATATGTTGGTCCAATTTTACTGAATTTGTTAATTTTTTGCTTTTTGCTAGTGTAAAGTGATTGTATTTGTTCAGTCTTGATAACCTTCTTTATTAGACGTAAAAGTTTTTGTAGACTCTTTAGGATTTTCTACATAAAAAATTATTGTTTAATCTGTGAAGAAAAATTGTTTTTCCCTCCCTTTTCAATCCACATGCCTCTTATTAAAATTTTCCTATCTTATTTCACTGGTTAGGGTTTTCAGTACAATACTGAGTAAAGATTGTATCAGCAGACATTCTTACATTGCTTTCAGCATGAAGGGGAACATGTTCACTATTCTATCATACGGTATCATGTCACTTGTAAGTTTTTCAAGTATGTTCTTTAGCAGGTTGTGAAGTTCGCTTCAACTTCTACTTTCCTTGGTTGTGATATTGTAAAATAATATCAATGTAGAATCTTGTCAAATCTTTTTCTGCATCAACTGAAATAATCATATAGTTTTCTTCTTCTATTTGTAGTTATAGAGCTACATTAATTTTCAAATGTTGAGCCATCTTAAATTTCCAGGATAAAGTCGAGTTCATCATCATGCGTTACGTACTTCTCTGCCCACATCATGCTCTACATATCCTCAGTGCAGCCCTGTGTAAGGCATGGTTCAAGATTAGTATTTTCACCTGGCTCTGTGGTACCAATATTTGGTTAACTATCTGCACATTTATGATCATGAAGAATATTATTCTACAGGTTTACTGTAATTCATTTTTTTGGTTTTAAATCAGAATAATTCTTACCTTAAAAATCAGTTCTGATATATTTCCATCTGCTTCATTTTCTGAATGATATGATGTAAAATTGTTATTATTTCTTCCTTAAATATTAAGTAAAATTCATCGGTGATGTTATCTAGACCTTAACCTTTCTTTGTTGGAAAGTTTTTAAATATGAATTTTATTATTTAGTAACTGAATTTGGCTACTGAATTTGCCATGTTTTCTCATTCAGTGTTTACTGAATGTTTAAATCTTTGTTCTAGACATAGGAGTACATTGATGAATAAACTAGATGAAGTCAGGGTTCTAAAGAAGTTTCATTCTGTTGGGAGTACACAGGCAGTTATCTATTACTTCTTGGATTAATATTAACACATTCTGTAACTTAGGAAATTTATGCATATCATCTACATTGTCAAACATATTGATATAAATTTGTTTTTAATAAGCATCTTAGAATCCTTTAGAAATGCTTCAACTTTCATTCCTAATGTTGATAATTTACTTCTCTTAAAAAAAATGTTTACTTTGAAATAATATTAGATTTGGAGAAGAGTTGCAAAAGAATATGAAAAGTCCCTGTATAACTTATACCCATATTTCCCTAAAGTTATTATCTTACATAACCATAACACAATTGTCAACATTAACAAATTAATATGGGCACAATGCTATTAACTAAACTGCTTGATCATATTTGGATTTCTCCAACTTTTCTGTTGGTGTGTTTTTTTTCCATTGAGGACTCTAATCCATATTCCCTCATGGCCTTTAGTTGTCATGTGTTCTTGGTCTCCTCCAACCTGTGGCTATTTCTCAGCCTTTCTTGGTTTTTCATGACCTTGTCATGTTTGAAAAGTCTTGGTTCATTATTTTATAGAGTATCCCTACTTTGGGTTTATCTGCTGCTTATTACAATTAACTTGAGGTAAAACATTTTTGGCCAGAATACAACAAAAGTGATGCCCTCCTCTTAGAGTGTGAAATCGGGGTTTTGTGTGGTCAGTATGTATTACTAGTGATGGGCAGCTATTTCTGTATACTTGTGCCACAAAGTGTCTTCTCCATTATCTTGTCTCTGCTGGCTAATTTTACGCCAACTTGTCTGGGCCACAGGGTTCCAAGACATTTGGTAAAACATTATTGGAGTATATCCGTGAGGGTGTTTTTAGATGAGATTAACATTTGAATTGATAGACTGACTACAACACATTCGTGTCTCTAATATGAATCCAAGCAGTTGACAGCCAAATAGAGAAAAACTACCGACTCTTCCTTAAGTAAGGGTAAGAGGAAAATTCCTGACTGTCATGAGCTGAGACCTTGGTCCTTGCTTGTCTTTGGATTTGAACAAATGAATCAGCTCTTCTTGGGTCTAACACCTGCCAACTTTCGTATTGGAATGACACTGTCAGTTCTTATGAGTCTTCAACTTGCCAACTATAGACTTTGAGACTTCTTGGCCTCAGGCTCATGCAATCCCTTATCACATATAATGAGGAATTCCATGAGCCAATTCCTCATAATAAATTAATGATAAAATCAGAACCAATAGAACATACACACACAAACACACACACACACACACAGACATTCACACCCTGTTGTTTCTGTTTCTCTGGAGAACCCTAACACATTGCCCTTCCTTCAGTGTTAGACTGCTCCTTTTGTTTGCTGGAAACCCCTAGTATAGTTCTGGAATGTGTAACCCAGACTCATAGATAAGGTTTTCTCTATGGTCTTTTCCTTCTTCCCCGTGATAATCCAACTGTGTTTTGTACCTCTGTTGGATCTTATATGGAAGAGAGTTTGCTCCCCTAGAAGGAGGAAATCTCTAATAGTATTCACATAGGATCCTGAGCTTTTTGCAACTGCCCCAAGTTTGTGAGTTATTTTCTTTTCATCCTTCTGTCAGTCATAATCAACCATCACCTGCATACAGGTAACAGTAGAGTTTACTGTTCATTTCATACTAGCTAAGGAATTTTTCTGAGTATGAGAGACTACTCCAAGCAGAGAGTGGAATTCTGAATATTTCCAATAGTGGCAGTAAATCCTTTCCTACAGGAACTGAATAATAAAAATTCTTTTTGTATTCTGATTCCTCCCCAGTGTTTCTTGTAAACACTCTGTGATGATCTGTGGGAAAAAGTCCATAGCTGAATGTGAGTTCCACTTTTTATTTTGGGTCTCCAGTGGGTCCTATACTAACCTGTTACACCACAGTCATCATTTTTTACAGTTCTTTGAAGTCTTAGGTCACGTCTTTGTACCCTCTCATGTGATGCCTGCCACATATTCTTCCATTGTTCTGCAATGAGACTCACCTGAAAGAGGTCACTGCTCTTTCAATTTTGTAGTTCTTCCAGCCTTTTCTCATTTATAGACTGAGATGGTTATGTTTTTTCTCCACTTTATTCTAGTAGAAAGGAAGCTTTTTTTATTTAAAAATTTTTTAAATATGATTAGAATTATGAAAATGCTAATTTTGATAATCTTATAACTATATACAATTTTGATTTTTAATTTTTCCACAATTTTTCACAATACAACTAAGATATCACATATATATTTTATCAAGAGAAGTTCTTCTGAGATGAACTTGTTTGATCGTATTAGAAGGAGTTATATTTTCAATCATGATAATTTCTTCCCATGCATGGAACTTCAGTAGCTATAAGACTTTTGCCATTTTGGCTGGGCATGATGGCTCACACCGGTAATTCTAGCACTTTGAGAGTCTGTGGAGGGCAGATCACAAGGTCAAGAGATTGAGACCATCCTGGCTAAAACAGTGAAACTCTGTCTCTCCTAAAAGTATAAAAAATAGCTGGATGTGTTGGCGTGTGCCTGTAGTCTCAGCTACTTGGGAGGCTGAGGCAGGAGAACTGCTTGAACCCAGGAGGCAGAGGTTGCAGTGAGCCGAGACCAAACCACTGCACTCGAACCTGGGTGACAGAGCGAGCCTCCATCTAAAAAAAAAATTCATGTAAGTATATATTCTTGCCATTTCTTTTTCCAGTAGTCTATTCTCTCTAGGAGAAAGAGAACGACTTAGCCGATGAGAAACTTGGGAAGAGTAAACTGGACATACATATCCCAGGCTGTCTTCTGGGCTGTTCTCTTTCACTAGGATCTACACATCAACAGAAACCATGAATTATCCTCTAGTTCACCAAGCTACAAATGCATGCTACAAATGTGACTCAAAGTAACTGGGTGGATTTAATTCCCTAATTTTTGAGCTCAGTTGAGAGAACTATTTGTTTTCCATATTCTGGACATGTCCATTACTATCAGTAATAATTGTAATATTTTATCCTCCACCCTAAGTTACTCCTTTTAATTCTTTTTAGAACAATATCAGGTAAGGTACAACTATTTATGAATTGTTCTGTTGAGGATACTAATATCTTCTGCATGACCGAAGACATTGTGAATTAGGAGGACATAAAAATGCAGGAGGAGAGTCTTTTTGATAGTCTACCATGTGACTTTTGACCTTACAATAAAGAATTTAATGGACTTGAAATGTTAATGATTTCTAGAGGCAACTAGACTACAGGGTTTTAGCCTTGGGCTATATAATATTTTGAATTTGGTGGTGACTTCCCTATGGAGATTTTGTCCACAGAAGAATGGCTATGTTTATAAAACCAGGAATACAAGCAAAAATACTTGAACCTTGGGGAAGATATGGGTTTCCTCAGAAATGTCGAAGACAGATGCACAGAAGTGAATATTACTAGGTGAGCACATGCAAACACAAAGGAAAGGTATTTGATTGACTTCTGTGAAGGCTAAAGGAGCATCTGGAACATATCGTACTGTTCCTGGAGCCTTAAAAAGTGAACACAAAAGAAAGGGAGGACTAAATTATGAAAACGGCAGGGGTCAAAAGTGGCCTCTCCAATACTGCCCTTCAGATGGCCAAGACAGCAGTCACAGCCTCAAGAACACTTATGCAGGCTCAGACAGCATTAATTTGCAGGCTCTTGTTGACTTGCAACATGAGTTCAGGATTTCCAAGAAATGTTTGACTGAAACAAAGATTTGATGATAAAGTAACATATATTTCTTGTTTTAAGCATTTGTGTGCTGAACAATTTCTAATGCAGTTGAAATGCAAGGCATTTATGTTTGCTTGTGCTATAGAACACAGGAGAATTTCTTGCTCTAAACTGTTAAAAATAGGCGTGTGTAGACATGACTAAATACACTAACTCAAATTTCATTCTGCATTCAAGAATCCACGGAGGATTCTGTGGAGGTATATACAGACTTATCCACAAGCTGAGGAATAAAAAGGACTTCAAGGGAATATTACTGAGTATATTTTAAGGTGAGAGAAACATGATAAGTGGGTATGCAGATACATTTAGTAATGTGTCCAAAGAGAACATTACTAAACCGTTTACAGAATTGAAAATAGAAGGGTTGGGCACGGTGGCTCAAGCCTGTAATCCCAGCACTTTGGGAGGCCAAGGCAGGTGGATCACGAGGTCAAGAGATCGAGACCATCCTGGTCAACATGGTGAAGCCCCTTCTCTACTAAAAATACAAAAAATTAGCTGGGCATGGTGGCGTGTGCCTGTAATCCCAGCTACTCAGGAGGCTGAGGCAGGAGAATTGCCTGAACCCAGGAGGCAGAGGTTGCGGTGAGCCGAGATTGCATCATTGCACTCCAGCCTGGGTAACAAGAGCGAAACTCCGTCTCAAAAAAAAAAAAAAAAAAAGAAGAAGAAGAAGAAAAGTATATTAAGGTGCATAAAACCACAGTTTCGTTCACACCAGTCTACCCCATCCCCAGTTTTTACTTGTAGTGGAACAGGCTTCAGAGACATTTATAGCAGCTTCATTTGAGAAATATACTTTATTTCAGAAATCTGGTCAAGCGGAAACAAATGTGAAGGATTCACTTAGAAGGAAGTTTCCATAGACTAGTTGGCTTCTAAATGTGGCAAATATGTTCTGACAAAATTAAGTTCTTGTTGGACCTTTTCCTAATTAAATGTTAATGAATTCATCATGGATTCTAGACAACTGGCACAAAGTACCTGGTATTCCAGACTACTGGTATTACTGGTTTTTGGCTAAAACCAGAGAAATGCTTCTGTGCACAGTCCTTTCCTCAAACACTAGTAAAACTCTGTCTTGGACTTTAAGAATGCTCAATGCTGAGTCCTGGGACAACGGGTATGAGGATCAGAATCAATCTATTTTGCAAATTTGATTTGGTTGTGTGGCTAGTGCTCTAATAATCTTGTTTCTTAATATTTTGGTCTTCTTAAAACATAAATAAGTCTATTGTACAAATGGACGATAATTTGTTTTCCATTGACCGATTGGTAGATATTTGATGTAAGCTGTGTCCTGCTAAAGACAGGGAACAAACATGAATGCATCTTAAAAGGGGAAGAAGTGTTTTATTTATTTTAAATTCTAGAAAGTGTAAACTATAATAACAGAAGGCAGCTCATTGGTTTTTCAGGGTTCACAGTTGACTCAAAAACGCTGCAAGGGAGGTTTTTCCATTTTCAATTTCCAACTTTCAGTTTTTATGGGTACATAGTAGGTGTATATTTTTATGGGGATACTTTGATACAGGCATACAATATGTAATAATTGCATCAGGGTAGGGAACTTTTTGGATTGATGGAAATGTTACATACCATGATGTTGGTAGAGTTACCTGCCTACACATTTCTAAAAATTAATTAAGTTATATACTTAAATGTGTTAATCTACAAACATAATTAGATACATTATAGACTTAATGTTGATCAATACAATTTCAGAGCCTCTGAAGGAGCTTTTCTGGTTAACAAACAAAGAAGCATAGGTTGGAGTTATGGAAAGAGCAGAATTACAGGTGTGAGCCACTGTACCCAGCTAAATTTTGGTTTTCGGAATTTGGAGTGAAAAGGGCAAAAAGAGCAAGGAAAGTTTATTTCAAACTTTCAATAGAACATTTACTTTAAACTTCAAGAGAAATAATACTTGTATTTCTTCCCTGGTAATTTATTAACAAAAATAACTTATACTAATATTTGGTCAAAATATTAATATACAATTAGCATATTTTAAACTATGTTTATGATTTTACTTTTTTTTTTCTATTCTGTCTTTTCTTTCTTTTTGGGTGTGGGGTTTGCTTTAAAGAATATACTGGCCTCTAAAATTAATTGGAAGCTTTTCTTATACCTCATATTCCCTGCAACAAATTAGATGAGATTGAAAGGATCTGTTCCTTTTGCTCTAAAACCACTTGTCCACTAACATCATCCAAGTGTTTAAAATAGGACCAGGAATAAATGTGTTGAATTACTGTATCCATCCATCAAATTTAACTGAATGTGTTTTCTCCTCAAAATTTCGATATTTTTTCAGATTGAAGTCATTTTAATATTATTTTTATATTATCTATTTTTATGTTCTCTTTTTAAAATTCTTGAGTTTATGGCTTAATTTATTTTAATTCTTGTTTAGCAATAAAAATGTTTAAGCCTGTAAATTTTTGTCTGAACACAATTTCCGCCATATTCTACAGTTTCTGAAAATGTGCTGGGCTCATTATAATTATTTTCTAAATATATCTACGCTTATGGTTTGCTTTACTGTCTGACACCTGAGTTCCTTCACATGTTTTTTCTGTTATTTTTGTTTAATTGCTGATGATGTAGTCTGTACCATTTCTAATACATCTAAAGTTTATAGCAGTTTAATTAGTCTTTACTGTTGTATTGATTTAGATTATAATATGCCTACTAAGAACTTATATATTTTTTGTACGCTTGAACTTACAGAGAAGAGTATATTTTTTCTGCCCTTTATTCTTATGTTTCTAGCATTTCTTTTGTTTTGTATATTTTGCTGCTTTTTTTTTTTTTTACTTTGAAATTCATGTACTGTCTGGCATTAAAGTTGTGGCAACTGCTTTTTTAAAATATATATTTCTCTATATATCTCCCACTCTTTTATATTCAAGCATTTTAAATTACCTCTTGCAAGGTATGTCTCTTTGTAAACATACAGTTGAATTTTATAAGCCCATATTGTTGAATGTAATGTTATAATCCTGATTGTTAAGTTACTACATTTATATACTGATTTGGCATACCACTTCGGTTTCACTTCAGTTATCTTATTTGATTTTCTGTTTTATCAATGTTTCCTAGAAATTACCTCTGTTATCTTCCATGTGCCTTATGATCTGTATTATTGTTTTACTTATGTTCCCTTCTGATAATCTGTACATTATAGGGTGTTTTTTGTCTTATTAGCAGAATTTGCTTTACCTGTTTATGTTAATCCTTTATCTATATTTCTTGATTTATCAACCTCAGAAACCAAGCAAAATGGACAACCTCTCATTAGAGATAATAAAGTAATGAATTGCATATGCCTTCTCCTACCCTTCTTCTTAAATAACGTTTTTCATCTTTTTGCAAATAAATTATTATGTCTTGTTTTAGAGTAGTGAATTTTTTTTACAGTTTATATCATAACATCATATCTATAACTATCGAAATCATGTTAACACATTTCTATGTTTATACGTAGATTCCATGCTGCCACTAGTACTTTGATACTGTTAAACTCAGATATTTGCCATTTTATTTCTCTTGATTTTTAACTAGTCCAGATTGCTACACAAAGTAGATTTTATTTGGATACTTTACAGGACTATATGCTCCACAGACAAGTTGTTAGGAACTTTTTTCCTATTTAAATTATTTTGATGTTCGTCTGATTTGTAGCATTTGTTTATCAGTGTATTAAAAATATTTATCAATTACCTATTGGCTGTATTTTCTTTTAAATATATATTTTAGTTACTAGGTATGCAGCAATAAACAAGAAACCCAGACTGCAACTATGATAGAGTTCTCACTGTACAGCAAATACAATAAACAAGTAAATAAATATATAACAGAAATAAATATATAGTGCGCTATGTAGAGGATATGAAGGCTGTTTTTAGAAGTGGTTAGGACAAGCATCTGGAAACAAACAATCTGAAATCACTAAGGAGAGTGACTAAGCAGAGGAAATAGCAATTGCAAAAAACTTTGAGCCTGGAAAAATTCTGGCTTTTACTAGGGAGGACTGTACAAGCAGAAAAAATTAAGTGATGGCGAAGGTTGTATAAGAGATTGGAGATATAGCTTTGGGCCAGCTTACTTGAAAGAAGTAGTTTGGATTTTAATCTGAGTAAAATATAAGCCACTGCACTGCTCTAAAAAGTGCAGTTGAGTGATATTTTTTAGGCTTTTTAAAAAATTCCCTAGCTGTTGCCTTATAAATAGACTTTGGAGTCACTAGGTATTACTGAAATGCCTGAGGTCAGTTTGCTTAATATTTTTATTTCCTTAAGTAAATACCTTCCCTCTGGATTTACTCATAACCCAACAAATATTTATTGATTTCTTTTCATATACTTAGTGAATGCACTTCTGTGCATTTTTTTCCAAATAGATTATTTCTTTAAGCTTGACTTTAACCAATAAAATATTTTCTGCTTGGTGTATCCTCTGTCAACTAGTTCCACAAAAGTGTCATGTAAGAGTTCACCTATAAACTCATTAATTTAAAATAATTATTGATTTGTGATCACGTGCTGGTAGGTTAATCAAGGGTCTGGTTGATAAAGGCTGGGCCTTGCTAGACAAGACTTCAAGCTGCAGTTTGGGCCCATGTCTGCCCCACGTGTTTATTATGCTATCTGAACCACCGAATAAATTAAGTATTCCATGTGAATGAGAGGCACAGATGTTAATGCACTGAAAATCATATAGGGGTGGAAGAAGCTTAAGAAAAGCAAAATGGAACATGGATGCCTCTTATGGCTTGGGCTTAGAGATTATACACTGCCACCATTTCCTCACAACTGTGCATGGTTAAAACAAGTCACACAGCTAGGCCCATCATCCATGGGGCAGGGAAGTAAAATACACCTCCAGTGGAAATACTGCAAAATCATATGAACAAAGACTGTGAATACAAGGAGATATGGAAAATTGGGATCAATAATACTAATTGTAATCACCAATTTTTTTTTAATTTTTGCCTGAAGTACATGCAAATGTTTTATTAAAGATTTGTGTTTTCTTTTCATTAATTAAAATTGTCTTACATTTTTTAACTTGAATATTTTTCTTTTGCTTCCTTTGGTGTTCCTTTAAGATAGATTAGACAATCACCAATCATTTTTGTCAGTTCTCTTCAGTTACTGTGCTCTTTGTGTGAGCCTGCTGGCTTCCTTTTCTCTTTTCTTTCACAGTATGTATGATTTTCTGAAACTTGTCCTCCATGTGAGGGATTCACTTTCTACACTACTGATTCTTGCTTTTCTGCTTCATTTCCATTTCATGGTATCCAATTGTGTTTTTGCTTCTTAATTTATGCCCTCAGTATGCCTGGCTAACTTGTCATCACATTCTTCTGTCTTAGTTTCTCTTTATTTTATAGAGTTTCTGCTTTTTGTAACTTAGAGTTTGGATGTAATGTGCCCTAATTTGTTTCTTTCTTTCTTTATTTTTGCATGGCATCTGTATTTTCTTTCTGTTTACTATGTTTTGTTTTTATGTGTCTCTTTCTTTGTTCCTTTTCTTTTATTTTTTGAATGAGATTAACTCTATCCAGAGCCAATTCTAATATAAAATGTGGCTCTACCTGCATAGTCCTCTCACCAGGTTCCAGCTCTCTATACATAACCTCTTTCTAGTCCTACATGAAATCAGAAACATATACTCATGTGTCGTAACATTATATTTTGACTGAATTGCTCAATTTTGTATTCAGTTGCCCACTTATATGTTAAGTTTGTGCTCTAATTAAATTATCATTATGAATTTATTATAAAAAAGATTCTAAATTATGTTTCAAACCTACTTCTCTTTCTATCTGCCCAAATCATTAAATGTTAGCCTTGTCAACTCAGCTGTCAAGCATCCTCTCTTAAGTGTGATTGAACAGCTATGTATCTGGCAGATATTGTTCTACATGTTTAGCATGAGGTTGTGACAACTTCCTAGTACTTTACCATCGATACAGACTTTTTGAACCTTTTTTTTTTTTTTGGTAAATTATATTGTTTTCAAGAATGGAGTATTATAATTATTCTGCCTACTTTCCAGAAGTTGAAAGCGTTTTTAAGAGCTATGAAGACAGCTGTTATTCAGAGTAATTCCTTTCGGGAAAAAGAAAGATTCTCTCAAAATAGAAACAATTAGTTGATGGGACGTTTTATAAATATTTTTTTCAGAAATAATATAATTAACTTATTACAAGTTTTTAAAAAAAATAAACTGCCTGTCAGAAACCTTGTCCCTGGAAAGGCTTCACACTGGCTTATCTTTACTTCCTACAGCCGTGCAACTATGAGGCCGTACTTGTACTGGAAATGGCAAGGTCAAAATAGAACAGCAGATTTCTAATTATTTTTATAAGTTATTTGAATAATCAGAGAACCCTATGCAATGTTAAAAATCTATTTTGCATATGATGTCTGTAGTTTACTGCAGCTGGTATTATGAATTAACACAAATTGGGGCTGAAAACAACAGAAACTTAGTATTTCGCAAAGCCAGAAATCTGAAATCAGTACCCTTGAGTTATTATCAAGGTGTCAGCAGGGTTTCCTCTGGAGGTTCTTGGGGAGAATTTACTCCTAACCTTTTCTAGCTTTTAGCTATGGCAGGTACTCCTGGTCTTGTGACCACCTCACTCCACACCTCAAGGCCAATTTCTTGGAATCCTTCCCTACTGCATTTTCACATCATTTCTTCTGTGTGTGTGAGTGTGAATTTGTGTATAAATTCTCTCACTCCCTCTAATAAGGACACATGAAATCCTGTTTAGGGCCTGCCCTTAAGATTCAGGATGATCTCCCAGTCTCTAGAACCTTAAGTTAATTACCAGTGCAAAAACCTCTATGCTTATATGGTGACATTTATACATTCCAGGTATTAGGATATACTATTTTGGGGAGAGGAAAGCATTTATCAATTTACCAAAATCTTGTTGCATGTCCTGTCTACTTTCAATTACAATGACTCTTTTTTAAGTTTATTCTCTCGATATCCTCTTTTTCTATCAAACGTTGGTTTCTTTTAACTTGTCCTTTGGGTTTCTAGTCATTGAAGGGAATGAAACTGTAGCAGCCCATCTTAAATCTTTCCTTATAAATACTCTTCCTACCCCCACACCACTCCAACCTTGTCAGGTTATTATTTATGAATGTACTTTTTAACATAACCTTATAAAGGGTTTTAGTTAAGCTACCTTTTTAAATAAAACTGCAAGCATATCACCTCTTGTACTTTATATGGAAATACTACATGCTATATATAATTAATAATTTTCATACTTAGTCACACCATCTTACTCATTATGTTACTTTCTGGATAAATAACACTGATCTTTCTTCATAAGGCACTGTATTTGCATATCTGGGAAGATGTGTGTGTGTGTGTGTGTGTGTGTGTGTGTGTGTGAGATTACTTTTAAGCTACTCTGCTGGGTTTAGAAATTTTAAAAAAAAATGTAGCTTGCACCTAGTAAAAATTCAAAAATGAAGTACTATACATTGTTTTCACAAAATCATACACTTCTGACATGAAGGGTTTGTTGCTGATGTTATTTTAGATAAGTAACCTGAAATTATAAGTATACAATATTCAAAAATTCTAACATTTTATCTTAAATTTCAGCAAATTGCTTCAATGAATCTTTAAAGCATACATGAAAGAATAATTATAACTTACTCTTAGAAAAATCTTGTACTTTCTGTGTTTTAAAAATCTGTAATATTGAATTCTAAGTATATATCATCAAAATAATTACTAATGTTAAGACTTTGCAACTGCAGAGGAAGTTAATGTACTTCTAGGATTACATAATTACTTCGTATCAAGTCCAAAACCATCTTCAGTTCTTAGGTCAGTGCATTTTTACCATCTTCACTTTTCCTGTACAACTCTATATTCTCTTTACATTCATTATCATCAGCTTAGGCAGTGAACCAAAGACACAGTGAGGTCACTGAGCCTAACACTGCATCCGCACAGTGCTACCTATAAGCATCCTGTTAAATTAAACTTAATATTTTCGGCTATAATGACAACCACATTTTATTTAAAACAATAAATTCCAAGCTATTAAATTACGTGAAAAGCAGAAATGGCTCTGCTGACAGCCAGGACATGATATTTCCAACCATATATTAATAATGTATACAGAATACAAGTCCTTCAGCAAGACAGTTCTGTGAGCTGGACTGAACTAGGGGCACAAGCTAGGCCACCGCACAGTCTCACTGCTAACAGTGATGACTGCTGCTCCTCCAGTAGTGACAATTCTAGGCTCTCCCCAGCCTGTGCACATCCCAACTGTCAAAGCCCTGGATCACAACATTCCTCCCAGGTCTTGATAGAATGCAATCAGGAAGCAACCCTCACTGCCTGAACCTTCTGAAAACATCCAGTACAAAGGGGAATCCTGTTAGAAGCCTGGAGCTCCTTCAAACCACTAATTCTGTCCTATATAATTCCCCATACTTGCTCTGAGGTGCACTCATAGGCAAGCTCAATGTACATTATTATTGCCTATCAGTGTGTTTCTTCCAGTAAAATTAGTGAGATTTTAAAATCATCTGTCAAAATGGAGTACTTTTTTTCTTAAAATATTGTTCATAACAATAAAATGTGATGTGAAGTTTTTCTGTTGATAACTCTAATGAAAATAAATGCCTGGCACTTATTTTCATTAGAGTTATCAACAGAAAAGTCACTGGTACTATTCATATATATTCTTATGCATTAGTCCTCTGATATTTTCTTCTCTTTTATCCATCCACAGGATACTATTGCATTTCTTCACCCCCTTTGAAGTTAGGCATGTCTCTATCATTTTTCATGCTGAATGAAAGATGAGTGTCAATTCTGCCCAGAAATTTCAAAACTAATTGTACTTTTCCACCCTCTTCCTGCCCTGTATACCTGATTGTGAAAGTATATATTTGAAATGGACCCTTTCTTATGCCACAGTCCTGAGAAACTATGAGAACTAGTACTTTTCCTCCTCTAAACTCACATTAGATATACAGCATAAATAAAAATAAGATGTTAATGTGTTTAGCTAGTGAAAATTTTATTTCATTGATATCACAGGATTACCTAATTTATATTACCTGACATAGGAAGGATAACTGATGTTGGGAATGATTTTTGTTGTAATGTTATACATAAACTTTCTAGACAATTCAGAAATTATAGTTGGTAATGAAATTTCTATGTTAGTGAAAAACTATTTAAGTTGAGAATTCTTCCAAATGATTCAGGAACTCATGTATTTGTCAAATGTTTAACTGGATTTTTAAAATTTAAATGGGTAGATATTAGTTCTGTATGTTTGTTGGAGACCTGAGATATTTTGAAACAAATGTACAGTGCAAAAAAATATCACATCTGAGTAAATAAAGTATTCATTACCTCAAAAATTTACCATTTCTTTGAGTTAGAAACATTTCAATTATACTCTTTTGGTTATTTTAAAATGTATAATAAATTACGGTTGACTATATCTACTCTGCTGTGCTATCAAATATCAAGTTCTTATTTATTTATTCTAGCTAACTATATTTTTATTCCCATTAACTATTTCCACTTCCTTTTTCCCCAATACCCTTCCCAGCTGCTGGTAACTGTTTTTCTGTTCTCTATATCCATTAGTTCAATTGTTTCAATTTTTAGCTCCTGCACATAAGTGATAACAGGAGAAGTCTGTCTTTCTGTGTCTGGCTTATTTCAGTTTACATAATGTTCTTCAGTTCCATCCATGTTGTTGCAAATGAAAGCATCTCATTCTTTTTCATAGCTGAATAGTACTACATCGTGTATATGTATAATACTTTCTATTTGGCTGTTGATGGAAACATAGGTTGCTTCCAAGCCTTGGCTATTGTGAATGGTGCTGCAATAGATATCTGCGTGAGGATGTGGATATCGCTTTGATACAATGATTTTCTTTCTTTTGAGTATATGCTGAGTACTGGAATGCTCCATAGTGGCTGTACTGATTTCAATTCATATAACAGTCTGAGAGGGTTCCCATTTATCTACCTCCTTGCCAGCATTTTTAAATTGCCTGTCTTTTGGGTAAAGCCATTTTCACTGGGGTGAGATGATTTGTCATTGTAGTTTTGATTTGCACAATTCTGATAATTACTGATGTTGAGCACATTTTCATATACCTGTTTTCCAATTGTATGGCTTGTCTTGAGAAATATCTATTCAGATCTTTTGCCCATTTTTTATTAAATTATTAGATTTTTTTCCTGTAGAGTTGTTTGAGCTCCTTATATATTCTGTTCTTAATCCCTTGTCAGATGGGTAGTTTGAAAATATTTTCTTCCATTTTGTGGGTTGTCTTTCACTTTGTTGGTTGTTTTCTTTGCTGTGCCTTTTAACTTGATATGATTCCATTTTTCCATTATTTTTGCTTTGAACGTCTGTGCTTATGGGGTATCACTCAAAAAATAAATTTTCCCCAATGTTTTCTTTTAGTCACTTCATTGAGTGAGGTCTTATTTAAATTTTTCATCCATTTTGATTTATTTTTTTTTTGTATATGCCAAGAGATAGAGGTCTAATTTTATTCTCCTGTATGTGTATATCAAGTTTTTCCAGCACCATTTATTGAAGAGACTATTCATTATCCAATGCATATTCTTGGCGCCTCTGTCGATAGTGAGTTCAAATATATATGAGTTTACTGTGCGATCTTTATTGTGTTTCATTGCTCTATGTATCTATTTTTATGTAAGTATCATTCCAATTTTGTTACTATATCTCTGTAGCATAATTTGAAACTAAGTAATGTGATCCTCAAATTTTTTTTTTTTCCTGTTTGCTCTGATGGCTTTGGCTGCTCTAGGTCTTTTGTGGTTCCACACAAATTTTAGAATATTTGTCATATTTCTGTGAAGAATGTAATTGGTATTTTGATAGGGATTGCATTAAATCTATAGATTGAATTGGGTAATATGTACATTTTAACAACATTAATTTTTTCAGTCCATGAACTTGGAATACATTTCCATTTCTTGGTATCCTCTTCAATTATTTTTAGCAGAGTTTTTTATTTTTCATTGCAGAAATTTTTCATTTATTTGGTTGAGTTTATTCCTAGGTATCTATTATTGTTTGTAGCTACTGTAAACTAGACTCCTTTCTTGATTTATTTAATTGTTTTTCTGTTGGCATATAGAAATGCACTTATTTTTCTGTGTAGATTTTATATTCTGCAAATTTACTATATTTATTTACAATTTCTGATAGTTTCTGGTGGAGTCTTTAGATTTTTCCGAATATAAGATCATATAATCTAAAAACAAATATAATTTGACTTCTTCCTTTCCAATTTGGATGCCTTTTGTTTCTTTCTATAATCTGATTGCTCTAGTTAAGACTTTCAGTACTATATTGAATAACGGTAGTGCAACTAGACATTCTTGTCATGTTCCTGATCTTCAAGGAAAGGCTTTCAGTTTTTCCCCATTCAGTATTTTACTAGCTGCGGGTCCATCCTGTATGACTTTACTTGTGTTGAGATATGTTCCTTCTTGTGTTAGTGTGTTTTCACACTGCTATAGAGAACTACCTGAGACTGGGTAATTTATAGAAAAATGAGGATTTACTCACAGTTCTGCATGGCTGGGGAAGCCTCAGAAAAATTATAATCATGTTGGAAGCTGAAGGGGAAGTAAGAACCTTCTTCACATTACAGCAGGAGGGAGAGAGAGAGAGAGGAAATGCCACACTTTAAAACCATCAGCTTTCATGAGACCTCACTTACTGTTACGAGCACAGCATTGGAGTGACTGTCTACATGATCCAATCACCTTGCACCAGGTCCGTCCTTCATCATGTGCATTATAATTAAAGATGAGATTTGGGTGGGAACACAGTGTTAAACTATATTATGTTGCCTTGGTCCCTCCCAAATTTCATGTCCTTTTCACATTCAAAACCAATCCTGCCCTCCCAACAGTCCCTCAAAGTCTTAACTTATTCCTGCATAAATTTGAAAGTCCAAAGTCCAAGATTTCGTCTGAGACAAAGCAAGTCCCTTTTGCCTATGATCCTGTAAAATAAAAATAAAAATAAAAAAAAGCTACTTCCAAGATACAATAGGCATACAGGTGTTGGTTACATATTTCCATTATAAATGGGAGAAATTGACCAAACCAATGGGGCTTCAGGCCTCATGCAAGTCCAAAACCCAGAAGAAAACTAATAATTCTTAAAGCTTCAAAATGATCCCTTTTGACTCTATGTCTCACATCCAGGGCACACTGATGCAAGGGGTGAGTTCCCAAGAACTTGAGCAGTTCCACCTCTTTGACTCTGCAGGGTACAGCTCCCATAGCCACTTTCCCAGCCTGGCATTGAGTGCCTTTGGCTCTTCCAAGTACACAGTGCAAGCTGTTGGTGGATCTACCATTCTGGGGTCTGGAAGATGGTGGCCCCCTTCTCATAGGTGTAGGTAATGCCTCAGTGAGGACTATGTGTGAGGGCTCCAACTTCACATTTCCCCTCTTCATTTCTCTAGCAGAGGTTATCCATGAGGGCTCTGTCCCTGTATCAGACTTATACCTGGACATCCAGGCATGTCCATACACCCTTGGAAATCTAAATGGAGGATCACAAAACTCAATTCTTGCCTTCTGTGTACCAGAAGGTCCAACACTACATGAAAGCTGCCATCGCATGAGGCTTGCACCCTCTGAAGCCATGTCCTGAATTGTACCTTGGCCCCTTTTAGACATGGCTGAAGCTGAAGTGGTTATCTTGCCATAACTCTTCTGTTTTTGAATGCATTTTTTTTTCAAATACTTCTACAAATATTTCAGAGTCATATTTACTAAGGAGCCATTGAATTTCAAAAAATATATATATAGTTGTTAATCAGAAAAAAATTATAATTAAGAAATAGTAATGTTAAGAAACAGCACCTTATGTCTGTGATCCCAGCACTTTGGGAGGTAGAGGTGGGCAGATCACTTGAGGTCAGGTGTTCCAGACCAGCCTGGCCAACATGGTGAAACCCTATCTCTACTAAAAATACAAAAATTAGCCAGGTGTGGTGGCAGATGCTTGTAATCCCTGCTACTCAAGAGGGTGAGACAGGAGAATTGCTTGAACCCAGGTGATAGAAGTTGCAGTGAACTGTGATCACACCACTTCACTAGCCTGGGTGACTCAACAAGACGCAGTCTCAAAAAGAAAAGAAAGAAAGAATATTGTATGGTTGTTTCATACTTCTATTTAGTCCATGTAATTATTTAGTTCAAATGACTATGTGTTTGTGTATTTATGCTGTCTTTGTGTATGTATAAATTACAGGAATTTATACCTAAATTGACTGATTTGGCAATATTATAGATATACAGAACACATTACTAAAAAATTCAGTTGATGAAAACACCCGTCCTTGTGTAGTTAACATTTATGGTAAAGAAAGAAAGAAAGATATGAACAAATAAGTAACCATTTAGCAGAAGGCTGGAGGTACTACAGTCTTAATTACTATCATCAGGAATGCAACAGCGAAATGTGACCTTTGAGCCAATACTGAAAGAGGTGACTGAGCAAACCATTGTAACCACTTACAGTTTTATTTTGAGTAATATAAAACATTGCCATAAAGTATTAAAGGTTAGAAATGCCATAATCTGATTATGCTCCATCAGTATAATATTGGCTGTTCTACATGTAACATTTTTATTTTCAAATTTTAATTATTCAGGGACTATAATAGCTGTATATATTTACAGGGTACATGTGATGTTTTGATGAAGGCATGACCAAATCAAGGCTAATAATGATCAAATCAGAATAATTGGGCTATCTATCATCTCAAGCCTTTTTTACTTATTTGTGTTTGAAACATTCTAATTTCACTCTTTTCATTATTTTGAAATATACAATAGAATATTGTTAATTATACTCAACCTACTGTGCTACTGTGTATTATATCTTACTCATTCTATATAACTGGATCTTTGTACACTTTAACCATCTTAACTTTATCTACCACGATCTGCTACCCTTTAAAATTACTTGTTTTTAGTAGCCAAGATTTGTGAAAGACTTGAAGATATCAAATATTTCAAAAAGATATCTTATATTTAATTATCAATTATGCTTGACTTACTAATCTCTACCACTTTAATATAGTAAATGATCAAAAAAGTATTGAACTGATCCACTCTGTCTCCTGATTTTCTTTTTTAATTTCAGATCATAACATTATATTCACACTTCTATTAAGCATATAGAAAACTGGTTTATTTGAATAAAACTTGTGGGTTTTTTGTTTTCTTTGTGAAATCAGAGCTCAATGATATCAGAGAAGACCAAGGTAAGGATATACACCACAGATACCTGATGTATGTGTATGTTAGATTTTGGAGGGAAAACTGATTAATCAATCTATCAGTTCATTAATCTATTGTGCAAGAATGCTATAAGAAGTCAGGGGTAGGATATTAATGTTTTAGGGAGGAAAACCTAGAAAGACCTTATTCAGAGAGTGACTTTTGAATAATCACCTGAGGGAAATGAGAGAACTGGTCATACAGATATAAGTAAAAAGAGAAATACAACAAAGAAAATAAAAACTGCCTCAGAAAGAGTCTGCATGCAGTGTTGGGGAAACCTTATTGAGGCAAATGAGTTAGAAGTGAAGAAGAAAGGGAAGTGAGAATCATATGTAGGAGGCACAGATGCAGTAGCTCAAGTCTGGAATCCCAGCAATTTGGGAAGTCAAGGCAGGTGGATCACTTGAGCTCAGGAGTTAGAGATCAGCTTGGGCAATACAGTGAAACCCCATATCTAGCAAACGCAAACACACACACACACACACACACACACACACACACACACACTAGTTGAGCATAGTCGTGTGCACTGTGATCCCACCATGGGAGGGAGGCTATGGTGGGAGGATCCCTTGAGCCCAGGGGTCAGAGATTGCAGTGAACTGAGATCATGCCACTGCACTGTAGCCTAGGTGACAGAGCCAGACCCCATCAAAAGAAAGAGAGAGAGAGACAGAGAGAGAGAGAGAGAGAGAGAGAGAGAGAGAGAGAGAGAGAGAGAGAGAGAGAGAGAGAGAGAGAGAGAGAGAGAGAGAGAGAGAGAGAGAGGAGAGAGAGAGAGAGAGAGGAGAGAGAGAGAGGAGAGAGAGAGAGAGAGAAAGAGAGAGAGAGAGAGGAGAGAGAGAGAGGAAAGAAAGAAAGAAAGAGAAAAAAGAAAAGAGAAAGAAGAAAAAAGAAAAGAAAAAAAATGTCATAATGTCAAGTTATCTAGAAATTTATAAAGATTTTGACTTTTAATGTAAATAGAAACCCACTAGTAATTTTAGGCAGAAGATTGGCATGCCCTGCCTTATGCCTGGACAGAATCACTGTGGCTGCTCTGTGAAGAATCAACAGAAGGGAATGAGAGCAAAGTCACAGAGCAGTCGGGAAGCCAAGACAATAATCCAGGAGGAAGATAAAGATGTCCTGGCTATCATGTCATAGTATCTAAGATTAAACAAATAAATGGCAGGCTTTGACAACTCAATCATAAATAGGACTTTGATTGATGTCATTTGAAAATTTTTTTTTTCATTCTGAACAACAGTTGACATACTCCTTGAAACCAAAGCCAGTATTTCAGAAATTGCTGGTGGTCTAAAGGACAAATTCAACATGTAGATTTATTTTGTTTGGCATACAACTGTTTTGTAGCAACATTTAAAAATTGGAATGATTCATATGAAATATGGTTTTCCAGATTATCTTGAAATGTCAGACTCTCTGGAACTACTAGGCTCGGCATAAACAACAGGAGTTGGTGAGTGTGTGCCTAATTTATACAACGCCCTGGACTTCCCAATTTTTCTCAATCCCTACCAGGCCTTACTGCAGCTCTAATAATCAAGACTAAAAGTAAGTTGTATTACACTATCACATTTGCCCTGTTGTTTTTCTTATAATGTAGACATATTTCATTATATGCCTGCCTCTCTCAAAATTGACTAGATAAAAGAGATGTAGAACATAGCCTTCCTCCATTTTTTGTTTTCCAATTTATGTGTTGTCTTAGTTAATTTTGTGTTGCTACAACAGAGTATTGAGACTGGGTAATTTGTAATAAACAAATATATCATATCATAATTCTGGAGGCTAGGAAGTTCAATATTAAGATGCTGGCATCTGGTGAGAACTTTCCTGTTGCATCATTACATGGTGAAAAGTGAGAGGGAAAGGGAGACAGCTCCTGAAAGTCCTTTTGTAAAGGCTTTAGACTACTCATGACAGTAGAGCCTTCACTGTCTAATCACCTCTTAAAGACTGCCATTCCAAATACTGTAACATTGGCATTTACATTTCAACAAGAGTTTTAGAGGGAATGAACATTCAAACAATAGCACAGGTGGTAATTGGGCTTATGAGATCTCATTGATAATTTACAAAATTTAATTTTCTTATATGTGAAAATAATTGACCCATATTTAATTGAGTTATTTTATATTAGAAACTAAAACCAAAATAATTTTATTGCCAAGAAAGGCTATCTTCTAACATGTCTTTCAATTATGAAATGGCTAATGAGAAAAATATGTATGGGTATGGAGGTCTTTTCACTTTTTTAGGACTTTTTTTTTATACTCCATAGCTCTGCCAGTAGTCAAAACTTTATTTGTATCCCTACTCTTAATTTAATCATCAAACCTCTTTTTAAATTCAAATTTTTTTTTCTCACTTAGAAGTAGAAAGGTCTATAAAGATCAGGGTATTTCTCAATCTATTGTTTTGATTTTATATTATAACTGATACAACTATAATTCTTACGATTGAAGTTATCTATAGAGAATACATACATATATCTATATTTTTATTTAATAGGTTTTCTTATTCTACTGATTAATTAAAAATAAAATGTGAAGAGCTACTAGGTTATTGCATACTTAGAAGTCAGATAAATGTCATTCAGATAACTGAAGGTTGGGCGAGAAGTGTCATTAAATGCACTAAGGCGAAGTTATTACAAACAAGAGCCGTAGCTCTCAGGTGAGATAGAAATAGGTTCAAACCCCAGAACTGGTCCAGAATATGTATATGTTTTGGAACAAAGATCATATACTCTCTGTGCCCAAATTTTATCTATATAATGAAAATAATAATAGTAACTATCTCAAAATCCCGAGAGAGTTAAATTATCTAACTAATATTTCATTGTGTTCTTGCATTAATATCTGGAAGCTTGTTAGATAGCTCTGGACTAAGTGATTAAAAAATAAAATCTGAACTCATGATAGTTGTTTATAATATACTAATTCCAGAATGTTTACATCACAAATGACCTGGAAAACACAAGAGAAATATTTAGGAATCAGGCTACAAAATAAAATGTGCAACACACGTCCTCCACCAATATCCAAGTTTCAGGTAGCCTGGATTTGTATTTGGTTATGTGACATTAATAACATTATTTTCTCTGTGCCTAAGTTTTTATACTTATAAAAGAATGCTGATATTAGATGATCTACTTTATATATTCTAATAATAATATAAAATAATATAAACTATATAAAATAAAATAAATTATTGTAATGGTTTGAATAGTCACAGAGTCTGAGCTTAGTAAAATATGGTAATTATTACTACAAAAGCACAGAAAACACACAGGATATGAAATTAGATGGTGTTATGTGTTGAATTGTGTTCCCCTAAAATCCATTTGGAAAAGAAAGGGTCTTTAATGCAATATGACCAGTATTGTTCTTTACAGGAGCAATTTAGAGACAGATACACTGACTGCTGTGTAAAGATGAAGGTGAGATTAATGTGATGGAGCAAAAATCCAGGAACACCAAAGAAGGGTGAGAAATTACCAGATGCCAGGAGAGAGGCATGGAACGGATTCTTCTTCATATCCCTGAGAAGGAACTAATACCACTCACATTTTTATCTTGAACTTTAAAACTTCCTGAACTGTAAGGCAATGGATTCCTTATTTTTATGTCACCCGTTCTGTGCAACTTTGTTATGGTAATCCCAATAAACTAATACAAAACTAATACAAATATTCTCATGCATTACGTAACGACATTTCAGTCAGTGATGGACTGCTTATACGACAGTGGTCTCATAATGCCATGTTTTTACCATACATTTCTTATGTTAGAAATGTTTAAGTACACAAATTTTAATCTTTTCTTATATTTGCCTACGGTGTTCAGTACAGAAACATGTTGTACCGGTTTGTAGCCCAGGAAAACATACCATATAGATACAGCCCAGGTGTGTACTCTAAGATGTTCATACCATAACAAAATTGTCTAACAAAATATATTTCTCAGAATGTATCGTTGTCATTAAGTGAAGCATGACTGTAGTAGTTACCTCTAGGTAAGTAATAAAAAATGTTGATTTTTAAAATTGTCATTTGTATTAAGCTGTCTAAAATTATATACTATGTTTTAGTAAACACTACATGATAAAAGTTATGCACACATGCATACATGTTCTCATTTCACAATTTAGAAAATAAATAGTATGTTGATGCTCTTTCATACAGAATCATCATATGCAATTACTATTTGACAACATTTACATATGAAAAGAAAGGCACAATATATGATCATATCTCTCTGATTTAAACTACAGTTACAATGATGTTTTTGAAACTGAGCCTGTAATCATGAAATAAGAGATAAGACACTCCACAAAGAATGATATTTCAAATCCCACAAAAGTCAGTCACGACTCAAAGCAGAGTCTAGCAAAGCAAGACATGAGACTTCGTTTTTTCCATATGCATGTCTATACATAGAGGCCTAAAAACAGGCTAATTTCAACGTCTTAACTCCTAGACAATGAGTAACTAAGAAAGGAGGCACTCAAGTTTTTCAGCACAACACAAGTGGAATCAATGCGAATTTTGTGCTACTACTAACTTATAAAAAAAATGATAGACAAAACCTATTACATAAATAGAAGAACCAGAAAACAATTAAATGGGGATATTAAAGAAAACTTACATCATATTCTCATTCACAAAGATTAATTTTTTTAATTCTCTAGTCTAGTTGTATAACACTGTCAGTATAGCTGATATATCATTGATCCAAATGAATCACATGTAAGTTTAACATGGGAAATAGTATTTATGCAATCACAAGTGTGTAAAGAAAGTTATTTTCATGGCCATTAAATAGTATTATTGGCCTTATTTTTTAAGACTTTGGCAAATTAATGAGTAATTTCATAGCGTGCAATAGATTTTTCTTAAAGTAAATCAGTTACATAATGTGAACAACTAATTTTTTGTTTTATAAACTTGAATATTTAATAAATGGTTGTAAATATTTCTCTATAAGTTAGGAATAACTATTTATGTTAACTCACTCCAAGTTCAAAAATTATCACGGTTCCTATCCTGTGTTTCCACCATTTAGTCATAAAATACTATACAGTTCTCGTAATTGAAGTTGTTGTAAAGCAGTCTTGAAGCAATTTGGAAGGGTCTCTTGTGGTTTTTACAAGCTCTATTCTGTTTATTTTCTTCTTTGGAGAACCTCCAGCTAACAGCTGACTACACAGCCTTCGATACTGGTCTGGTTATTCCGAAGTAAATCAATATTGTAAAGGTTATACTACTTGGCCTCATTTCAGCATTATTTTAAAGCAAAAATTTAAGAAAGAGAACTAAAAGTAGGGTTTAGGATTAAGGTTTTCTCACCAAACACTTTACAAGAAAATAGAAAACTTTGTTCAGTCTCACCATCTAGATGCCTCATTGGTAAATGCAACAGGCAAGATTCCAATGTATAGTTCCAAATCAGCCCCTGTCCTTCACATAGCTGCTAAGCAGAAAAAAAACTCATGTTATGAACAATGCAACTGATTATAAAATTAAATGGTATGAGTTAATAAACATAAAATAAATAATCCAGAAATTGTAAATAGTTACTATGAGAGTCAGGAAAGAAGATGTTAATAAAGAGAAAGAAAAGAAATTTTACAGACATAAAAAATCTTTGAAAAAAATGTCAATTAAAACAGTCATATCCTCTTTTAGAAGTTGTAATTTCCTGAATTTTTAAAAATTCCCTAAACTGTAACATCAAATGAAAACTGGTGTAAATAGGGAAAATGATATGTTACTATTATCTGGAGCTATTACATTTTTCTGATCATCACCAAAAATATTATCTGGTCCAGGAGAGCTGAAAAGTGCTAGAATTTCATCTTTTGTCTACTGTGCTGTGCCATGAACTCAGGGAGCTAAAGCATCAATCATAATTAGAATCTTGCATTTTAGAGCAGGACTGTATTGCCCATCCTTTATCATTTTTCATAATGGCAGTGCTATGCCTGCAGGACTCAAGCTTGTATATTATTTTACTTTGCGGATTACTTTCAGCCCACAGTTCACCAAGAGAAACCAACTGCTTCTAAGAGAAATGAAAAAGCAAAGCACCAATCAACAGCTATTTCCATCTGCTGGAGTCTGATTGCTTATTTATTTAGTGGCCAAGGCTGACTGGTTTGTAACTCAAAATGTCCTGTGTCGGAGTTGTTCCTATGCTGGCCAACGCTCAGGGTTCAGTTTACTTCTTTATGGCATCTAACATTGAGCAAATTGCTGCCAGTTATTTTATTTGTTTTTGCCTCCTCATTACCCACAAACCTCAAAGATTAGAAGCACAATGCCTTATTGTACATTATATGACTAGAACATCCCCTCTCCCGAAAGGGAAACGTGCTCGCATTGTTGAAATACATCCTTAGGGCTCCGCATTATCAAATATCTCACAGAAAATACCACAGTCCTGTTATGTGCATTATATACTCCTAAGGAAAATTATAAGATAGAGATGATTATTAGTTACTGATGCTTCAAATGTCACTCTTATCTAATAAATATATCCAAAGAAAAATAAGGATTTCCCACATTTTGAAAAGAATAGTATATAATGTGTTGAAATATATTGTCAGCATCAGAAATTATTAGTGGATATTAATCAACCAGAGTGCCAGTTTAATGCTAGATTTAAATAGACTCCTTTAACTAGAATACTAATATTACTATAAAAAGAGTAATAAATTATCTGTTATCTTTAACAACAGGGAAATGTAGTATTATTTTTAATAAAAAATTTGGATTGATGCTATTGTGCATGTCATTTTTTAATATTTCATATAGAGCATTTTAAAATGATGTTAAAATCATGCTGAATGGAATTTAATAGATAATAAGTCAGATAGCCTTATGTATTCACATTGTTATTATTCTCAATAAGTGCTAAAATTCTAGTTAATAAAGTACTGATGACAATAATACTGGGAAAAAGAGAAGTAAAGTACGTATGCTGGTTCCAAACACTAAAATTTCAGAACCATTGTAACATAAGCCACTATCATAAGGAGTCCAGAGAAAGTTATTTATTCATTCATTCATCAAATATTTATTGAACACCAGTCATAGGCCAGTCAGTTGGGTAAAAGTTATAAATACAACATAGGACAAGACATAGCTATAGCCCTCTGGAAGTGAAATGTCTAATGGGCAATTTAAGCAGGTAAACATATTACTAAGCATACAGGACTCTCACAGTCCTGCAGGGTTATAGAAAGATTTATGGAAAAGGTAAAAGGGGAAACTGAAGAGCATTTTAGGCAATCTGTCTGGCAAAAACAAAGAAACAGCACTAAAGCAAAAAAGCATATTCAGAGTGAAAATGAAGTTTTAGAGTTTAAGCAGATTTCAGATAATAAAAAGCTATTATCATAAATTGCAAAATTGTTTAATTATATTCATCCTAAAATATGATGTAATTCAGAAAAAAAATTAGCTGATTGACATTGAATTAATATTATACCATGAAAATTCAGGAAATAATTGTTTCAGGCCTTACCTCACAGAAATAATTTCTACAATTTTTTATAGCCAAAAACAAACCAAAAAAAGTTGCATTTTAAATATTTTGCTAATTCTATTCATGACGGTGGGGATGGATAGGGAGGAGATAGCTCTAGCCCTTTCTCTCAGACACAGTTGCTTAAATAGCTTCCTAAAGTGACTACACAGAAACTAGAATTTCATCGACGACACTCCAGAAACATTCAAAGTATTTAGACTGACATTATGTAAGAGGCTGTATGGAAAATTTCCTATTAGTGTGATTGAAGGTTGGAAATTATAATGTGGGCAAAAGGGCTTTTAAATGTTATCTGGTCTACTTCATTTCATCATTTATAGATAGACAGATATAGATAGATTAGATAGATAGATAGATAGATAGATAGATAGATAGATAGATAGATAGATAGATAGATAGATAGAAGATAGTATGTTTTTACAAATATTCAGTACTTACCATGCTAAGTAACTGTGTGGTTACTGGCCATACTGTGGAGAAATAAGACGGAACCTATACTGCCTTATAAAACTCACACTTCATTAGAATATAAGCTTTTTACTGTGAAGGTCAGTTCAGAGTCATCTGAGGTAGTAAAATAGGTTCAATTCGAATCAACTCAGCAAACTTACGGGTTTGCATGTGAGGTTATAGAGAAAAGGGTTATAGCAAACACAGTAAAAACAAGGTCTGTGAAATGTAGCTTAAATGCATATTTTTGTTTGTTTTTTGGTCATGCAGGTTGTTAACCTTTAGCATGTATTACACTTTGAAATTACTGAAATATTAGAATATTTTATTTAAAAATGGGGATGCTTCAGTTTTCCTTAAACATTGGAAAAGGTTGATGCTGGATGCATGTCCTTTTATGAGACTTCTAGGCTACTTTATAGCACCCTTACCTCTGAAGTTGGGGCAAGGAAAGGGATGCCTATTGTAAAGGGGAGTCCCACAGAGTAAAACCCATTTGGAATGTCATCATTTAATTAAAGTCAGCATATTTCATCTTCTATTCCATTTTATATCTTTATAATATAACTTAATCAGTAAAATTAATATGTTACTTTGTGGCTTTAGGTGGTGCTAGCATATTCTATGATGCATAACCATAAGGATATACACAGCCCAAGTAAGAAAGAAAATACTAAATTAATGGTGTTTTTAAGCAAACAATTATGGTTGGAAATACGGACTGGGAGACAGGACTGTTGCTTTAAACTGTCAGAAATTTTCTTGCCTCTCAACAATTACCTGTTGCTCTAACACTGTTTCTAAACTATCACCAGTATCCAAGGAAATTATAAAACCCAATGTCCAGCAAAGTATCCAAAGTGGGAAAAACAATACCTCCATAATGATAGCTCCGACTCTAAAGATTATGCAAACAGAACATATTGCGCATTCTGGAGATTCAATGTTCTTTTTGTTATTTGTTATGTAGAAGAGGATGGTACAATAGTAATATTGAAAATTTTGAAATTGAATCTCCTCGTTGGAACATATTTTTTAAAAAGATTTTTAGAGAAGATACACTGTGGGCACGTGGTTTAATTAATCTGAAGATGTATTTGGCTTCCCTTCAATACTTACAGTTCTTCTAGTAATGTGATTTGTATATTGACAAATGTTATCTCTTAGCACTTTGATGTTATTGCTGTCTTTTCTGCTGCTGAGAAAAGTGCTATCAGTCTAATATTTATTTCTTTGGATGTGATTTATCTTGTCTATTTGGCTGTTTTTAGACCTTGACTTTGTCTTTGGTACTCTATAGAAATGAATTTCTTAGTCTTTCTTAGAATATACTGTTTTTCAAGAAATTATACTTATATAATTTCTTTCTAACAGTATAAGAAATTATACTTATATAATTTCTTGAAAAAAGATGTGTGTGTGTGTGTGTGTGTGTGTGTGTGTGTGTGTTATTGATACTGGAAAATTCCCACTGTATTTCTCAATGTAGCTTCACCATTGTTTTATTATTTTCAGGAACTCTGATTAGATATGTGGTATACCTTCTTATTTACTGTATCTGCCTCTTATCTCAGTTAAAAATTTTTCTCTGTCTTTAGGCTACATCGTAATTTCAGGTCAGTTCATTGAGTGTCTCCACTTCTTTCTAATCTGCTTTTTAAACTATCCTCCATGATTTATGTTTTTTAAATTTTAACTTTAATTTTAATTACTACAGATTGTAAATAATTTATTTCTAAATCTAAAGTTGTGATAATGCCTTGAAGTTTTGTTATCTGTTTATGTTCATTTACAAAATTTTGTATGCTCTCTTTTTTAATGCTGTGTACATAGTTATACTTTATAATTAGCATTTAATATTTATGATTTTTAGTACTTGAGATATACATTTCTTAAGTACTGTTTTTGCTAACTCAAATAATCTTCTTATTGCATTTGTTACTATGTTTTTATTGCAAACTCACATTTATTGTATTTAACCTACGTGAACTGTAAAGAGTATGATATGAGAAATATTAATATTACTACAACAAAAGTTATCTGTTATCTTTAATAACAAGAAAATGTAATTTAGTTAATAAAATATTTGGATTGATGCTATTATGCATATGATTTGAAAAAAATCCAAATAGATCCCTTTAAAAGTAATATTAAAATCACACAGAGTGGAACTAAATAGATAATGAATCAGATAAAAACAATGTATGTGGAGGAATGTCTTCTTACAAGGATCCATGTACCAGAATTCTATTCTCTATGGAGTCATTCATCTCTACACTTTTATGTTCCTGGGATTGTTGTTAAGAAATAGGAAAAGTTATGGCTTCAGTTTTAACCACTCTGCTTTAACTTCCCTTTTGCATGTTCTTAACTTCTTTAAGTCTTGTGAGTTCAGAAATGTTTTAAAATAAGTATGACATAATTTGTCCAATATTTATATGTTTTTGCTGATTTTCTTGCAAAATAATTGTAATACTACACTTCTAAGAGTAGTGTTGAATCATATTGATGATTTTATCTCAAATTTTTTAATGTTTTCTGTATACAGAAGTATATAAAATAGAAATTCTAACTCAATAATAAATTTATACCCAACTAAAATTTCCTTGATAGTTATTAAACTACATATATTTGATTAAATATTGAGAATAAGGAAATTAGCATAAGCCTTTTAATATTGCCATTCACAGACTGGTTGTAATGCTGTGTAGACAGTTTTGCAGAATAAAAGTGTTTTCGTGTGTATATGAAACAGAAATAAGCCGCCTTTCTAAATTTATAAGAATTGATTCCTTTAGAAAATGAAACATCCAGTGAGGTTAAGTAAAATGCTATAATATGAATATATTAAAATTTGTTTCTCAAATGAATAGTAAAATATAGGAAAATAGATGCCAAATTAATGCTTCATGGTATCAATACATATAATGTTACTTACTTACTAAAGGCTATGTGATACGCTAAAGGTTCTCAACCTGGTTTCCTAGTTAAATTAACAAGATGCAAGCATAGAAAAATTTTCGCTGTGGAGACACCTTCATAACTTACATAGAATGCTCACTTTCAAAATCTACCTTAGCACAGAGAAGCAAACGTTTTCAAGCACATATCTGTGCCCATGGGGTAAGCAGTATTAGAGGGATATCTTTTAATTCTTAAATGAATTTGGCAAATACAACTTTTTTGAGGTTTTTTTTTTTCTAAGTAGACTTTTTTTTTTAAGATATCCTACTGATATGGTTAGGCTGTGTCCCCACCCAAATCTATCTTGACTTATAGTTCCCATAATCCCATGTCATGGGAAAGACCCAGTGGGAGGTAACTGAATTGTGGAAGCAGTTACCCACATACTATTCTCCTGATAATGAGTGAGTTCTCCTCCTTTGCTGGGCTCTCATTCTGTCTTCTGCAGCCCTGTGAAGAGCCATGATTTTAAGTTTCCTGGTGCCTCCATGGACATGTGGAAATGTGAGTCAATAAAACCTTTCTTCTTTGTAAATTACATAGTCTTGGATATTTCTTCATAATAGTGTAAGAATGGACTAATACATCCACCACTACTCCCCTAACATAACTAGATCCTTCTGTGTTTTATGTATTATTTTGCAAGCAAGTTTGTACAAAGTGTTCTTAAATATAATGCAAGTGCCTTATGATCAGGAAATACATGTAAGTCATTCCCCCAATTCATTGTGTTTATTACTGATAGAGTATGAAGAGTACTAGAAATAACCCAATGCCAATAAAGTTATCCTATACTATAGATGCAAAATTAATTATAGTTAAATGATTAACTGTAAGTAAAATTGAGTACATGTACACTTATATTGTTATCCTGAACTTGAGTATCAATAAAACTTATCCTAAAAAATTATGCATACTTGAGTATTTAGAAAAAGTTCCTGGAGCTCATTAACACAAGATAAAATTAGAAAATAAAATATCATGATGAGTTCTATAAGAATCTGGAATTGGACCCCAAATTAAAGACTAGCACATCAAAAATAAAAATTAGAACACTATTTTTTTTTCTGAAAAGAGGTATTTAGCAAGATGGTTCTGTTTCCTGGAGGTTATTAGGAACCCAATCTCTTAGGCAACATAGGCCAGTAGCATTCCCCAATAATCAAGGGTAACACAGATGATCTCCACACCTCCAAAAGCCTGCTGAGAAGCAATGCCATCATCCAGGTTAACAATAAACAATAAGGATACTTATCTAGGTTTTTGTGTTAATATAATTCATGGGTCTTTTTCTCTCAAATTATCTTGTCATTTCCTAAAAGTATTCTTATGTTTCCTGAAAATATTACAGTGATTTTTTTTATAAAGATATCCTTAGAGAGTTTATCTTGTATCACACATTTTGTAATGTTCCTTAAAGAGTACCTTTGGAAGAGTCAACTTATGTTGAATGTAAAATATTTCCAAGATAAATGTGAAATTTCATCCCTCATATTACATGGTGGTGCTATTGTTAATTTATTGTTTTTAACCCTAATAAATTTTCCTACTTTCTACAATACTTAATTCTTCAAGGTATGCATATTGGACACCTTCTTTTATAGTGTCTATAAATTCATTTTTGTCGACAAATTATAATTTCATGTTTTGATTTTGTTATCTTAGTTTTTCATGCATTTGTATGTATGCATGCAAAATAAAAAGAAATAGATGATGCATGGATATCATTGTAGGGAATTATAATGAATTGAAGAAAATATTCTGCTAATATCATGGACTCAATAATAGACTGCCTTCTAACATCATATGTTCTACTATTTGGAAATGGCTAGATAGAATCAACAAGAGAAGAGCCACATGGTGAAATATGTGTGTTGAAGATGTATGTTGGCAAGAGAAAAATGTGCCCTGAAGTCCATATTGGATGTGTAAGACTTTACCCATCACTATTTTATGCTTTCAGAGATTTTTACTAATGTATATGAGCCACGCAAATATTGTACCCATTTTTTTCTGTTCCTGAGATATTGTTGTGAGATGATTGTTATAAGTATTGTCTAAATAGTTTCATTGCTCCTCATGTAGAAAATAGAATTTAATTTGGATAAATTCAGTTTTATACTTTTTAAAGGAGAAAACACAGTCAATATACGGACTTTAGAAACTTCCCCTTTATTGGCATCAAGTGAACCATATTATGAACACACTGAGTAATACTACACAAACTGAGTTGATTGGGGGAATAAAACAACACATAAAACAGCATAACATTAAATATTTCTGCAGCAAGAAAACTTTTTGAATTTTTGTTGTTTAATTTTTCTTTTAAAAAACACAATTCTCTAAGGAGGGACAGAAGCATAACTCAGCTAAGAGGGAGTCTCCATCGAGAGACATCTGACTATGTTGAAAAGGTAGGAAACTGGTCTCAACTGTAATTTATTTACCATCATGTTACTAAATTTACAGGAAAGGTTGCTACATTTTTCCAATCACCTTTATTTTATTCTGACCCATAAAATTCAGGGTCTATATCAGTAAGTTAACAAGACACTACGGGTACATTTTTGAATTGTGTTTTGCTTGTTGTCTTAGTAAAGAAGGAATTTTCGTTATGTTCTTATAGTCTTTGTGAGACAAGAACTTAAAGTACTGAAGCCCAAATATCCATATATAAACCAATTTTGCTCTGTTAAAATCTTTTAGTAAAAAGCAAAAAAGAGAAGTATTTAGTCCCAAGACAACTAATGAAAATAATCCCAAAAACATTTTACAATACTGGATGTTTATCCAAGTAGAAGAAACAATCAGGATTGAAGAATACGTATTTCTTTCTGATAGTCTACATAATTTTTTTTTTTTTTTTTTTTTGAGACAGAGTCTCACTCTGTCACCAGGCACCAGACTGGAGTGCAGTGCCACAATTTTGGCTCACTGCAACCTCCACTTCCTGGGTTCAAGCAATTCTCCTGCCTCAGCCTCCCGAGAAGCTGGGACTACAGGCACATGCCACCATGCCCAGCTAATTTTCGTATTTTTAGTAGAGACAGGGTTTCACCATGTTGGCCAGGATGTTCTCGATCTCTTGACCTCGTGATCTGCCCGCCTCGGCCTCCCAGAGTGCTGGGATTACAGGCTTGAGCCTGGCCACGCCCGGCCATCAACATAATTTTTAACTCTTAAGTCATTAGGTTTAACAACAGTAAATATGGTAAATCAACCATACTGTAATCTATTTTGGTCTCCATGAAAAAATAATGTCTAGCCACATTGAGTTTATGAGGAGTTTTGCAATGGAATTAGATAACAAAAGTAAGATATTCCAAAACTAAATACCAATAGTGTAATATTGCTTCCACTTACAAAAAGAAACTATTTTTTTTTTCCTACTGTGATGTTGGGGGAGAGTTAAAATCTAGGATTTTTAAAGTTTAAAGTTTCCAGAAATTAAAAATTCTTAGGTTAATGACAAAATTAATTAGTCTGAAATCAAATCCTCGAACTACTTAATTCAAAGTACTAAAAAATTAAAGTCTAAAATTTATTAGTCTCAAGGACTTACTATGCTTAATTCTAAGTAGAAATTTTTCTCTAGGGAGAGCTTAATCCTAAGTAGAGATTTTTCTCCCTAGAGAGACTTGAAGTCCATTCAGTAGCTATAGCCTAGCCCTGTAATTCCTGTATTTATTTCAGGATCTTAGAATTGGAAATGATATTTTATTTACCATAACTTATGGGAATTCTTAGGACATCATAAATTATTATAGCACAATTCACAATGAAAAAAATTTAGAAAACATGATTAAGTCTCTAAAGACTTATATTGGGAAAAAATTTGTTTGAAAAACCTCATTATTTAAACAACCTAATGTAAAAGTAAAACCTCAAGGACTCTAAGAGGATTACAGAAAACAAGGAAAATCTTAGTTTCAGTTTCTTCAGAATACCAGTCCGATTAAAAGTCAGATTGGGAAGAAATTACAAGTAAGTTTTAAGAAAATCTTATAGACACCCAACCCCCTCCAAAAAAAAAACTTTGTGCTAAGAATAAGGATTAATCTTGCTGGCAATATTTTTATTTTAATACATTATTTTTTTTTTGCTTCTTTAAAAAATACTAGCTTTTTTTTCTGATAAAGTATTGTTATCTGTCCATGTTTTCAGGTCATCTATTAATTCTTTATTCACTTTTTAATACACTATATTTTTGGTAGGAGATCTCTCTGATAGGAAGCATCATAGTAAGAAGGTTGCAAGCAATAATATCAAAGTTTGAGTATGTGACATATTTTACATGTGCAAAGAAGCAGTATTCTAAGCTTATATGTTTCATTTTTATAATATGGGAAATGGGAAAATTACCAATATCTGTTTGCAATCTTTAGAGAACTAAATGTTACCACAGGTGAAAACTGAGGATATGCTGGGATACACGGTACAGTCACCAAATACACTCATCAAATAATAGCTATTATATTGATTACATAACATTTTAAGAGGATCTATCTCTGCTATGTGTTCATCCTGCTATTTCTTGCTTATGGTACCTTGGCAGGTGTCTTGACAGGTGTCTTGTTTGTTTGGTTTTGTTTTGTTCTATGGTTTGTGATTTTTTTTTCTTTTCTTAAGCAGTGATCTCAGTTAGGCAGTGCTTTACTGGCAAAAAGATGTTTTCTTCTGCCATGCACTCAGGTGGAACCACTTCCCTTGGCAATTCCATGTCCTGTATGTCTTGGCTAAACTGTAGTATACATTTAAATTCGCAACCAACAGTGTTTGTGTGGATGATTTTCATAGGCAACTGTAAGTTTTTCATGTACATATTAGCATGGGGCAAAGATGTCTTTTTACTGTTTCACTTGGTGGATAACTATGTTTTTTAAATGCAACTTTTATTTTAGATACAGGGGGTACATATGCAGATTGGTTACATGGGTATACTGCACACAAATATTGAGCCTAGTATCCAGTAGGTAGATTTTCAACACATGCTTCCCCTCTGATATGGTTTAGCTGTGTCCCTCCCCAATTCTCAGATTGAATTTTAGCTCCCATAATTCCCATGTGTCATGGGAGGGACCCATTAGGAGTTAACGAATCATGCAGGCAGGTTTTTCTCATGCCATTCCTGTGATGGTGAATAAGTCTCATGAGATCTGATGGCTTTATAAAGGAAAGTTCCTCTGCACACACCCTCTTGCATGTCAACATGTAAGGCACAACTTTGCTTTTCATTTTTGCCTTCTGACATGATGGTGAGGCCTCCCCATCCATGTGGAACTGTGAGTCAATTAAACATCTTTCCATTATTAATTGCCTGGTTTGAGGCATGTGTTTATTAGCAGTGTGAGAAAAGACTAATAAGACCTTCCATCCCCACTCTGGAAGTCAACAGTGTTTATTGTTCTCATGTTTACGTCTATCTGTGCTTAATGCTTAGCTCTCATTATAAGTGAGAACCAGTGGTCTTTGGTTTCTGTTTCTGCATTAATTAACTTAGGATTACAGCCTTCAGCTCCATCTATGTTGCTGCAAAGGACATGATTTCATCCTCTTTCATTACTGCATAGTATTCTTATATGTGTATACTTATATATATTCATATTGATATATATACTCAATATGAATATTCATTTATATGTATATATTCATTTCATATATATATTCATACATATATATCTCCACATTTTATTCATTCTACAATTGATGGGCACCTGGTTTGACTCCATGTCTTTTTTATTGTGAATAGTATGGTGAATACCATACAAGTGCATGTGGCTTTTTGGTATAATGATAAATGTTATTTTGGGTATACATCCAAAATTGGAATTTCTGGGTCAGATGTGAACTTCTTTAAGTTCTTTAAGAAATAATGGATGAATCTGGGAACCATCATTCTCAGCAAACTGACACAAGAACGGAAAATCAAACACCACATGGTCTCACTCATAGGTAGGTGTTGAACAATGAGAACACATACACACAGGAAGGATAGCATCACACACTGGGATCTGTTGGGAAAGGACTAAGGGAGGGACAGTGTGGGGTGGGGAGGTTTGGGAGGAATAACATGGGGAGAAATACCAGATATAGGTGACAGGGGGATGAAGGAAGCAAACCATCTTGCCATGTAAGTACCTATGCAACAATCCTACATGATCTGCACATGTACCCCAGAACCTAAAGTACAATTAAAAAAAAATAATAATAATTTATTGGACATATCTTTTTTCTATCCTGTAATTTAAAACCTTCATAATTGTTATACTTTAAAAGCATTTTGTAAATGACATAAAAAAAAATCTCCAAACTGCTTTTCACAGTGGATGAATTAATTTACCTTCCCACCAACAGTGTATAAACATTCTCTTTTCTCTGCAGCCCTACCAGCTTCTGTTGTTTTTTAACTTGTCAGTAACAGCCATTGTGATTGGTATGAGATGGTATCTCACAGTGGTTTGGATTTGCATTTATCTGATGATTAATGATGGCGAGCATGTTTTTATCTGTTTGCTATTTTAAACTTTATCACAAAAGATGGGTTAGGGAATCTGCCAGGAGTTAAGCCCCTCAAGGCTATATTGTGGTTACCCAGGAAATGACAAAGAAAACTTCAAAGCAGAGAGAAAAGCATGTGCAAGGGCATGGAGGCAATAATCAAAGGATGTTCTTGGGATTTGGCTTAACCAGTGTCTCTACGACATAGATAAGAGGAGAGTAGCAGAAAAAGATGAGTGTCTCAGTTCCAACTCTGTATTTTGTGTAGTCTCAAGATCTGATCTCCTTTCCCCAAAAACTTTAAATTTAACCTTCTTAGATTTAGAAATAAATCACAAACTGATAAATGAATCATAGAAAGCTAAGAATCAAAGCAAGCTTACTTCTCTAGTTTCATAGTTACTCTTATGTTTTAGCCTTTAAGTAAATTTAGTTTCATTTAAAATTTAAGTTTAATTGTTGAAGTCTCACTGATATATTTAAAAGATTTTTTTTTGAGAGGACCGACTCAAGATGGCGCGGTGAGAACAACCCAGAATTGAAGCTCTTGGTGAATGCGCAGAGGGTGGGTCAGGGCCGCATTTCCAGACGGATCTTTGTTGCCCACAGAACGGGGAAATTCCCAGGTATAGAAGAGACGTGGGACGCCAGTGCAGCTATTTTCAGTGGTGCAGCCGGTGGCCGGCACCACAGCACAGCGGCACTCCACAGTGCTCCTCACAAAGTGCACTGATCTGGGTGCCCTGTTGAACTGGCAATCTGAGACTTGGGAGGGCAGATTGGCATATCCATCTGATTGAACGGGACTTAGACAGTGAGTGAGGACAGGAGATTCCAGGGAAACGGCATTTGGGCCAGCGCAGTGGGACAAACAAAATGGCGATTCCAAATGCTCCGGGTGGAGAGTTTCACTGCGGGCACAGCTGAACCCAGGATGGTGCAGCTCGGTGGGGGAGGGGCGTCCAACATTACTGAGGCAATCCGCCCCTACTGAGGTACAATCCCATTGCTGACAAAGCCTGCCGTTGCCGAGGCAACCCGCCACAACAGAGAGACTCCACAGCAGGGCGTAGCACGTGGCAGCAGGGCGGAGACTGCAGCAGCAGGGCAGAGCCTGCAGCAACAGGTGGACCTCACACCAGCAGGGCGGAGCCTTGGCAGGCAAATAGTGACTAGCCTGCCTCCTAGCTGGGCAGGACAGCGCAAAGGACACTCATAAAGAAAGCCACAACACCCCGAGACAGAGCATCTGAAAAAAAATGTTTTTTTAAAATGAGTTCTGCTGCAGCAGAATTAAACATAGCAGACTAACAGCCCTGAATGAACAACAGAGCTCACAGCTCAGCACTTGAGCTCCTATAAAGTACAGACTGTCTCCTCAAGCAACTCCCTGACCCCTCTATATCCAAAAGACTGACATTTGGCGAGCATCATTCTGGTACAAAGATAGCAGAAAAAGAAACTGGTAGCATCCCTCACTGTTCCACAGCTGCTATAGGTGAACCCCAGACAAGCAGGGCCTGGAGTGGACCTCATCCATCGTACAGCGGAGGGGCTAGACTGGTAGAAGGAAAACCAAGTAACAGAAATACTTCATCATCAACATTCTGGGCATCCACTCAGAGACCCAATCAAAAAGTCAGCAACTACTCAGACGACAGGTGGATAAATCCACAAAGATGGGAAGAAACCAGCACAAAAAGGAGGAAAACACCTGAAACCAGAACACCTCGCCTCGTACAAAGTACCAAAACTCCTCACCAGCAAGGGAACAAAGCTGGACGGAGAATGACTGTGATGAAATGACGGAATTAGACTTTACAAGGTGGGTAATGAGAAACTTTTGTGAGCTAAAAGAACATGTTTTAAATCAATGCAAAGAAACAAAGAACCTTGAAAAAAGATTTGAAAAAAGATTCAAGGAAATGATAACAAGAATGGATAACTTAGAGAGAAATTTGAATGAATTGAAGGAGCTGAAAAACACAGCACGAGAACTTCGTGAAGCATGCACAAGTTTCAACAGCCGAATTGACCAAGAAGAAGAAAGAATATTAGAAGTCGAAGATCAACTCATCAAAATAAAACGAGAAACCAAGATTAGTGAAAAAAGTGCAAAAAGGAATGAACAAAGTCTCCAAGAAATCTGGGACTATGTGAAGAGACCTAACCTACGTTTGATAGGTGTACCAGAATGTGACGAAGAGAATGAATCCAACCTGGAAAATACTCGTCAGGACATTATCCAGGAAAATTTCCCCCACCTAGCAAGGCAGGCCAACACTCAAATTCAGGAAGTACAGAGAACACCACAAAGATATTCCGCAAGAATAGCAACCCAAGGCACATAATCATCAGATTCACCAGGGCTGAAATAAAGAAGAAAATACTAACGGCAGCCAGAGAGAAAGGCTGAGTCACCCACAAAGGAAGCCCATCAGACTCACAGCAGATCTCTCGGCAGAAACTCTACAAGCCAGAAGAATGTGGGGGCCAATAATCAACATCCTTAAGAAAAGAACTTTCCACCCAGAATTTCATATCCAGCCAAACTGAGCTTCATAAGTGAAGGAAAAATAAAATTCTTTGCGAACAAGCAAGTACTCAGAGATTTTGTCACCACCAGGCCTGCTTTACAAGAGCTCCTGAAAGAGGCACTGCACATAGAAAGGAACAACCAGTACCAGTCATTCCAAAATCACACTAAATGCTAAAGAGCATCAACATAATGAAGAATCTGCATCAACTAACGGGAAAAACAGCAAGCCAGCATCAAAACGGCACTATCAAATTCACACATAACAATATTAATCCTAAATGTAAATGGGCTAAATGCACCAATCAAAAGACACAGACTGGCAAATTGGATAAAAATTCAAAACCCATCAGTGTGCTGTATCCAGGAAACCCATCTCACATGCAAGGATACACAAAGGCTCAAAATAAAGGGATGGAGGAAGATATACCAAGCAAATGGAGAGCAAAAAAAAGCAGGAGTTGCAATTCTCATCTCTGATGAAATAGACTTTAAAGCAACAAAGATCAAAAGAGACAAAGAAGGTCATTACATAATGATAAAAGGATTGATACAACAAGAAGAGTTAACGATCCCAAACATATATGGACACAATACAGGAGCACCCAGATACATAAGGCAAGTTCTTAATGACTTACAGAAGGACTTAGACTCCCACACAATAATAGTGGGAGACCTTAACACTCCACTGTCAATATTAGACACATCAACCGGACAGAAAATCAACAAGGATATCCAGGGCTTGAACTCAGACCTGGAGCAAGCAAACCTGATAGACATTTACAGAACTCTCCACCCCAAATCCACAGAATATACATTCTTCTCAGCACCACATCATACCTACTCTAAAATTGACCACATAATTGGAAGTAAAGCACTCCTCAGCAAATGCAAAACAACTGAAATCATGACAAACAGTCTCTTAGACCATAGTGCAATCAAGTTAGAACTCAGAATTCAGAAACTAACTCAGAACTGCACAGCTTCATAGAAACTGAACAACTGGCTCTTAAATGTTGACTGGATAAACAATGAAATGAAGGCAGAAATATAGAAGTCCTTTGAAATCAATGAGAACGAAGACACAACATGCCAGAATCTCTGGGACACATTTAAAGAAGTCTCTAGAGGAAAATATATAGCCATAAGTGCCCATATGAGGAGAATGGAGAGATCCAAAATTGACACCCTATCCTCAAAATTGAAAGAGCTAGGGAAGCAAGATCAAAAAAACTCAAAACCTAGCAGAAGACAAGAAATAACTAAGATCAGAGCTGAACTGAAGGAGAAAAGACATGAAAAACCCCTCAAAAAATCAATAAATCCGAGAGCTCATTTTTTGAAAACATCAACAAAATAGACAGACCACTAGCCAGATTGATTAAAAAGAAAAGCGAGAACAACCAAATAGATGCAATAAAAAATGATAAAGGGGAAATCACCACAGATTTCACAGAAATACAAACCATCATCAGAGAACATTACAAACAACTCTATGCACATAAACTTGTAAACCTGGAACAAATGGAGAAATTCCTGGACTCCTGTGTCCTCCCAAGCCTAAACCAGGAGGAAGCTGAAACTATGAATAGACCAATAACAAGGTCAAAAGTCGAGGCAGCAATTAAGAGCCTACCACACAAAAAAGCCCAGGTCCAGATGGGTTCACAGCCGAATGCTACCAGACACACAAAGAGGAGCTGGTACCATTCCTTCTGAAACTATTCCAAATAATCCAAAAAGAGGGAATCCTTCCCAAATCATTTTATGAGACCAACATCATCGTGATACCGAAACCTGGCAGAGACCCAACAAGAAAAGAGAACTGCAGGCCAATATGATGAACATAGATGCAAAAATCTTCAATAAAATATTGGCAAGCCGATTGCAACAGCAAATCAAAAAACTTATCCATCATGATCAAGTAGGATTTATCCCAGGGATGCAAGGCTGGTTCAACATACGCAAGTCTATAAATGTAATTCACCACATAAACAGAACCAAAAACAAAAACCACATGATTATCTCATTTGATGCAGAGAAGGCATTTGACACAGTTCAACAGCCCTTTATGTTAAAAACCCTCAATAAACTCAGTATCGATGGAACGTATCTCAAAGAAATAAAAGCTATTTATGACAAACCAACAACCAATATCATACTGAATGGGCAAAAACTGGAAGCATTCCTTTTGAAATCCGGCACTAGACAAGGATGCCCTCTCTCACCACTCCTATTCAATATAGTACTGGAAGTTCTAGCCAGAGCAATCAGGCAAGAAAAAGAAAAAAGTGTATTTAAATAGGAAAGGTGGAAGCCAAATTGTCTCTATTTGCATACAACATGATTGTATACCTAGAAGACCCGATCCCCTCAGCCCAAAAACTCCTGAAACTGATAAGCAACTTCAGCAAAGTCTCAGGATATAAAATCAATGTGCAAAAATCACAAGCATTCCTATACACCAATAACAGACTTAAAGAGAGCCAAATCAAGAATGAACTGCCATTCACAGTTGCTATAAAAAGAATAAAATACCTAGGAATACAACTCACAAGGAATGTAAGGGACCTCTTCAAGGAAAACTACAAACCACTGCTCAACGAAATAAGAGAGGACACAAACAGATGAAGAAACATTCCATGTTCATGGTTAGAAAGAATTAATGTCGTGAAAATGGCTATACTGCCCAAAGTAATTTATAGAATCAACACTATCCCCATCAAGCTACCATTGACTTTCTTCACAGAACTGCAAAAAACCACCATGAACTTCATATGGAACCAAAAGAGAGCCCGCATAGCCACGTCAATTCTAAGCAAAAAGAACACAGTGGGAGGCATCACACTACCAGATTTCAAACTATACTATAAGGCTACAGTAATCAAAACAGCATGGTACTGGTACCAAAACAGAGATATAGACCAATGGAACAAAACAGAGGCACTGGAGGCAACACAACATATCTACAACCATTCAATCTTTGATAAACCCGACAAAAACAAGCAATGGGGAAAGGATTCCCTGTTTAATAAATGGTGTTGGGAAAACTGGCTAACCATGTGCAGAAAGCAGAAACTGGACCCCTTCCTGACACCTTACACTAAAATTAACTCCAGATGGATTAAAGACTTAAACTTAAGACCTTGCACCATAAAAACCCTAGAAGGAAATCTAGGCAAGACCATCCAAGGCATAGGAGTAGGCAAGGACTTCATGAACAAAACACCAAAAGCATTGGCAACAAAAGCCAAAATAGACAAATAGGACCTAATAAAACTCCACAGCTTCTTCATGGCAAAAGAAACAGTCACTAGAGTGAATCGGCAACCAACAGAATGAGAAAAAATTTTTGCAGTTTACCCATCTGACAAAGGGCTGATATCCAGAATTTAAAAAGAACTCAAACAAATTTACAAAAAAAACAAACAAACAAGCCCATTCAAAAATGGGCAAAGGATATGAACAGACACTTTACAAAAGAAGACATATATGAGGCCAACAAACATATGAAAAAATGCTCATCATCGCTAGTCATTAGAGAGATGCAAATGAAAACCACATTGAGATACCGTCTCACGCCAGTTAGAATGGCGATCATTAATAAATCTGGAGACAACAGAAGCTGGAGAGGATGTGGAGAAAAAGGAACACTTTTACACTGTTGGTGGGAGTGTACATTAGTTCAACCATTGTGGAAGACAGTGTGGCAATTCCTCAAGGCCTGTGAAATAGAAATTCCAATTGACCCAGCAATCCCATTACTGGGTATATATCCAAAGGACTATAAATTGTTCTACTATAAGGACACATGCTCATGAATGTTCATTGCAGCACTGTTTACAATAGCAAAGACCTGGAACCAACCCAAATGCCCATTGATGATAGACTGGATTGGGAAAATGTGGCACATATACACCATGGAATATTATGCAGCAATCAGGAATGATGAGTTTGTGTCGTTTGTAGGGACATGGATGAATCTGGAGAACATCATTCTCAGCAAACTGACACAAAAACAGAAAATGAAATACTGCATATTCTCACCCATAGGCGGGTAATGAAGAATGAAAACACATGGACACAGGGAGGGGAGTACTAAACACTGGGGTCTATTGGGGGAAAAAGGGGAGGGCCAGCAGCAGGGGCAGGGGAACTGGGGAGGGATAGCCTGGGGAGAAGTGCCAAATGTGGGTGAAGGGGAGAGGAAGCAAAACACAGTGCCATGTGTGTACCTATGCAACTGTCTTGCATGTTCTGCACATGTACCCCAAAACCTAAAATGCAATAAAAAATTAAAAAAAAAAAAATTTTCTGTATATTTTATCAAGCATTTCTCCATATATGGTGGAATTTTTTTTTATGTTTAGACAAACATACTATAAGTAATGGAAATTATTATCTGATTTATCCTTTAGAGCAAGCTTTCAGACTAGTATGCAAAAGTAATTATAAGGGGGTGAATTTGCAAGCTGTTGCAGTAATCTTAATGAAACATTATGTTGGCTTGGATTAGTTTTACAAGTAAGAAAAACAATTAAATGTGGTCTGATTAGTGATACGGCTTGGAAACAGAGCCTATAGGATTCACTGAAAGGTTAGATATTGATTGAGAAAATAATAGAAAACACAAATGATATCTAGTAATTTTTTAACAATAAATTGTATTGTGTGTGTTTAAGGTATACAACATAATGCTTCTGGATGAATATAGATAGTAAACAAGGTTACTATACTGAAGCAAACAAATGTATCCAGCATCTCACACCCATATTTAATTTTCATGGCAAGAGAGACTAAAATCTACTCAGCTAGCATAAATCCCAAATATGGTATAATTTTATTTATTACCTATAGTCCTCATGCTGTACATTAGATGATTTTTTATTTGTGCATCCTACATATCTGCTACTTTATATCATCTGACCTACATATCTCCATTTTTTCTCTTCCACCCTCCACCCCCCGGGAACCGCTGTTTTATTCTCTACCTCTAAATATTTTATTTTCTTTAATTTTTTTATGCAAATAGAGTTAAAAGATAACAAATGTTGGTGAGGGTGTGGAGAAAGAGGAAGTCCACAGTTGGTAGGAATGTAGATTGGTATGGTCCCTATGGAAAGCAGTACAGATGTGTCTAACAAAATTAAAAATAGAACTGCCATATGACTCAGAAATTCCTCTTCTAGGCATATATAAAAATAAACTAATAAAAAAAAAGAACAACCTGATAAAGATATCTTGTATTCCTATGACTATTGCAGCATTATTCACAATAGCCAAGACATGGAAACAACCTAAATGTGCATCAACATACAAGAGGACAAACTATGGCACACATATATATACAATGGAATAACCTTTAGCCCTAAAAGTAGATTTCTAAGAGTTTGGCCTGAGGAACAGGGTGAACTGAAGTGTTGCTCAATTACTTAGTTGTAAATGAGAACATAACTAAAATCTCTAATAGTGGAACTAGAGATACATTAAAAGTTTGCTGTAGAATCGGTCAAAACTGATGACAGAAGGGTGCATTACATAGGAGACAAAGGAAGGTGATTTATAATTGATATCCTTAGTCGATGAAGGTACCAGTGATTAAGACACTTCAAGAAACAACAGAAGACAATTTGCAGAGAATTCTGACACTCAACTCAGTTTTAGGCTTGCTGAGCTTGAAGTGCTTATGAGACAATCATGTGTATATTTCCAATATCAATTTAAAAAATTGCATCCCCAGAGTAAAGTTATAAGCTAGAAATAAAGATTTTGAAGACATATTTAAAATTAATTATCTGAGGTTCTGAAATACAATATGTGAACTTTCTGGGTTTTATTGGAAACATTTTACAAAGTCTGTACCACTTATGAAAGAAGTAAATAAAATTATACCAGAATATCAGTGAGATTCCACATCTCTCCTTACATTATTTATTTGTTTTACCTGTCATTTAGCTTTATTTATAATTTCTATGCTTTGAAATAATGAATTCCACTAATATGCATTTGGATTTTAAACCTTGACTTCAAACACTATTTTCCCGTGGCAAATAAACTGATTAAAATTAAGATCCAGAAAATCCTTTTATTAATCTGTTGTTTAGAAGCATACCTTCAATTTTTTTGTATTATATAACATTGCTTCCAGGTTGAAATCTGCAAACAACTACAGGACTGTAACTGAACTTCGGCCAAAACACAGGAATTTATTTTAATGATCCCTGTATTTTCAAATTCTTCACTTGAAGTATAGGGCACTCTCTAGAGAGCAGAATCAATAAACCTTGAAGAATGCATATGGAACATTATTTAAACTAGGAGCTGAAGGGAGGCTAGCAGATGCTACTGAGCACTGAGGGTGAACTGCAGAAATCTGCCAGGGACAACAGACACATAAATGAAACATGTATCCACAGGATGGGAACTGTAGTATAATGAGAGGAGTGAGAGGAAAAAGAATAGGGAAACCAGCTACCTGACAGAAGAGTAAGGGCTCTGTGTCAGTGCATGTTCACAAAACCCACATTTTTGTTCACTCACTTGACAAAATGACTGAGCTTCCCAGCACTGCTCTTGGTTCTAGGGGTACGGAGTTGAATCAGACTCTGGAATGAATACTAATCATATCGTTTACGTGTTCATAATAACACTCAGCAGTGTTACAGAAAGTCATAGAAAGAATATTTGATGTAATCCAACAGATTAGGGAAGGCCTCTGTCAGGAGTTTCACCCTTCAAGGATATATTACAGCTACCCAGAAAATGAAAAAGAAACTCTTCAAAGCAGAAAGCAAAGCATATGTAAAGGCATGAAGACAAGAATCAAAAAGTATTCTTGGGATCTGGCTTCTCCAGTGTCTCTACAACATAGGTAAGAGGAGACTGGCAGGCAGATATGATGCTGGAGAAGTTTCAAAAATAGGCTGAGATGATGAATGATTTTGTGTGATACACCGAGGAGCTTGAATCTTAATTTAATGGTGATGAAGAAGCACAGCATTATTTGGAGCAGCATGATGAAATAAAGGAATAAGCCTTTTGTCATCAGGGTGGAGGATGCCATGGAGCAAGTCAAAATCCATATTAGACTTTTAAAAGACACCGGTATTTAAGAGCAGAGGGAAAATAGGAAATATAGGGAGAATTTGCAAATAAGAAACTAATTATTAAGCAATGAAATCCATGGAGGATTTTGAAATTCATTCACAAGTGCTCCATGATTTTTCTAAGAAACTGCATAAACATTGCCTATAAAATAAATAGAATAAAAGAATAAGTATAAAAATTGGATAAAAATCCCTGCATCTTTTTCCAATGCATAGCTATAGCAAGGATATGAAATTAAAAATTAACTTTACAGAAAAGTTAGATTATCAAAACTACTCCTCTCTTAATTACTTGAAAGAGAATTCCAGACTGTAAATATGTTTCAATAACAAAATTGATACAGACATTGCAAAATGTAACATTACACATCAAGAAAACTGAAAATTTTCAAATCACATGAAAGTTTGCCATTACTTTGCAGGAAATTTTTAAGAGATGTGACACGTTTACTAGCTTTTAAATGTTGTGTGATAACTGTGACTATTACAAAGTAGTTATAGGAGCAATATAAAGGCAGGGATATTTATTATTTTTCAATGTCCAGTAGTAGACAACATTTCCTGTTTTGTCATTAATGTTCATATTAATCACCAGGATTACTTAGATTAAAATGAAATACTTGATTTTCATCTATTATATATTTATGTAATAATTATTTTATTTGTTTGCTTTTTGAGTTTCACTCTTGTCGACCAGGTTGGAGTGCTGTGGAGCAATCTAGCTCACTGCAACCTCTACCTCCTGGGTTCAAGCAGTTCTCCTGACTCAGCATCCAGAGTAGCTGGGACTACAGGTGTGTACCACCACACCATGTTAATGTTTGTATTTTTAGCAGAGAGTGGGTTTCACCATGTTGGCTAAGATGTTCTGATTTTTCTGACCGCGATCTGCCCACCTCAGCCTCCCAAACTGCTGGGATTACAAGAGTGAGTCACTATGCCTAGCCATAAATATTTTTAAGAGTTTAATTAATGTGAGTTACTGAGCTAGAAGTTAAAGATAGGAAGAAATCCAAAAACACAGAAAAATTATGGAGCTGCTGTATTTGTCTGTTTTCACGCTGCTGATAAAGACATACCCGAGACTGGGCAGTTAACAAAGGAAAGTAATTTAATGGAGAATTCACAGTTCCACGTGGCTGGAAGAGCCTCACAATCATGGCAGAAGGCAAGAGGAACGGATCACATCTTACATGAATGGCAGGCAGCAGGCAAAAAGAGAGTTTGTGCAGGGGAACTCCTCTTTGTAAAACCATCAGATCTCATCAGACTTATTCCCTATCATGAGAACAGCACAGAAAGGCCCAGCTCCATGATTCAATTACTTTCCACCATGTCTCTCCCACAATAGGTGGAAATTCAAGATGAAATGTGGGTGAGCACACAGACAAACCATATCAGCCACCATACAAACATGAACTTACGGTAAAATGTAGTTAATGTGATTATATAGCACAAATACATACAGAGACACAGAGTAATGAAAAGCCTTATGTTGACCAGGAAGATAGGGTAGTAGTCAGCAAATGCTTTCTGGGATACCAAACCAAAGTACGAACATGAAGTGGGTAAAAATGATGTGAAGAAAATATTTCACTGTAATATTTACTCAAATTTATGATATCCTCAGTTGAAAATTGTTAACTTTTTTAAAAAGAGCTATTACATATGTGTTTTGCTTTCATTACTCTAAGGGGCAGTGTGAAGCGTAGATTTTAAGGTGACAAACATGAAGACTAAAAAAAAAGCAAGTCAAGTCCCATAGGAGTTCAGACTAGAGAGAATAATAAATTCTACTTCAAGCAGAAAAGTTGGAGTACAAATTCCAAGAATAAGAAAACAAGTGTAATCTAAAAAATGTGAAAGTGGTCCAGAGTAGCAATGATGGAAAGCAGCTATGTAAATTTGAAAAATAGGGTTAAAGAAGTAAAGCAATTAAAGAACTAGAAACAAAGAGGTAGAAACATAAGTGACAATTATGAACATGAATATGCCAATATATTTGAAAAAAATGGTGAAGTGGACACATTCTTGGAAGAATAGTAAAAAAATATAATGGAAAAAGGTCTTAATAACCATATAGCAATTTTAGAATTTGGATTCCTAATATATGTTTTTACACAAATAAATATGTAGATATAAATGGTTTTACCTCTGAATTACAACAAATATTTAAGATGTAAGTGTTGCTGATCTTACAAACATCTCCCATGGAATAAAAAGGAGAAACACTCCTCAATCTATGTGATGAGTCTCAAATAACCTTGATACAAAAACCTGATAATGAAATGATGAGGACAGAAAATCATACACAAATATCACTCATACAGATGAATGTAAATTTTCTAAGTAATGTATTGGTGATTTGAATTATGGATCCTGAATCCATAAAAGAGAAATGACCTTTTATCAATAATAAAAAAAGTGAACACAATCATTTGTTTAAAATATTAATATATTTATCTGGATAATATTAAGAATTATTTATTAATATAGATAATTGAGAATAAAATGCAATTTACTCCATTATAAAACGTATGTTTAACCCATATAACCTATAAATGTTTTATGTTTTGCATATATAAACATTTTTTAAGCAATAAAATACTAACAACCTAATTGTTTTAAGGCTGAGAGAGCGTTACTTCACAGCGGAATATTTTAAAATAACCTATAAGTGAAAAAATATGAAAAACATGCTTAACTCTTATGTGATCAAGAATTATATTTGATGTTATTTACATAGACTGCAGTATTTACAAATTGCAAATTAAACTAACTATGATAGAATGGCCAATATTCAAAAGAAAAAAATTCTAACAAAGTTATGCAAACATTTGAAGAATTAAAAAATCTCATATACTTTATGAACAATATAAATTGTTAAAACTCCTTTTGATTATTATTCAGCACTATTTACTAAAATTAAACCTGCAAATACTCCATCAATAAGCAAGTCCACTTGTAGGTGTATAACCAACTGATACTCATGTCCATGTTCTCCAAGATTCTTATAGCAGAATATTTATGGGAACACTGCAATAGTCCAAAAGTTGAAAGCAATCCAAATATCCACCAAGACTAGATTAGATATGTTGCTGTAAATAAACATAATGGAATACTATGCAACAGTAAAAACAAAGGAATTATGTGTGACAACAATATATACATCTTTGTTAAACATGAGAAGCCATAGAGAAAATTTTATATTTGCTAGTTAATTATATTTATATAAGCTTCAAAATACAGACCAAATTAAGCTACAGTATTTAGTATGCATATGACCGGGTGCAAGGAATTTATTCCCATAACATTTTCGATAATGTTTATCTCCAAGGAAGAGGTGAAAGGTTGTAGACATTGGGAATGAAGTGTCTTTGCGGGAGCTAACAATATTCCCTTTTTCTGGAGTCTGGTTATATGAATTCAGTTTTTGAGAAATTATCAAACCATAACTGTTTGTTTTGTGAATTTTTTCTGAACTATATTTTATAATGAAAAATATGAAAAGCTAATCTTGACAGATAAGTACATTTTTACTGGCTTAGTCCTATCTTTTTCAAATAGCCTAATCCTTTTCAAAATGACTCTCTGTTGAGTTCTGTAGAGCTCATTCGTTGTGCAGGAATTTGAGAGTCAGGTATGAGGAAGAGATAACAATTGGTAGGTGAGTGGAATTCGAGATAATAGATAAAAATTTTAGCAAAGCATCTAAAACTTTATCCATGGTATTTTGGGAGATTAAGAGAGATAATGTACCAGAGATACTGCTATTTTTACTTGTGAATGGTTGAATGGTAGAATACAAGTAAATTGAATTTCAAATATTGCTGTCTATCTAGGGAGGTCTTTGTGGAGCATAAGAAGATTTTACATATTAAACTCTCCTTATATTAATCAAGTTTATCAATTTCTTTAAAAAAATACAAAGCAACTTGATCAAATGCCTATGTTAAACAAAAATAACAGAAGTAAAGACACTATAGATGATAGAGCTAGTTTATCAATAATCTTTCAGTCTAGAAAATAGATATATTAAAATATCACTATACTCCATAAATATGTGCAATTATAATTGTGTGTTATTTAAAAATAAAATTAAATAATAAACGTTTATAACCCTAAAAATCTATTTTACTGCCTTATTTTATGACCACAATCAAACTCCAATATCCAAACAACACAAATATCCCATCTTTATATAAAATATGTTATTTAAATACAAAATTGTAGAAAAAATACATTAATAATATTATTTACATTGAAAGATTTTTACTGCCAATAAAATTAACGTGAATTCAGGCTATGTAAAATGCGTGCCTAAATCAGGTTGAATGAAAGTAGAAGTCTTGAGTCTAAGAGCGGTATTTTAGAAATACGATGATATCTCAGGTGAAAGTCTGCAGCATGGTGAAGTGTTTAGTCATCATGACTAACAAAGCACTGTGCGGAGGATTGAAAGTTAATAGCATGCCAGAAACAAATCTAAAACAATCAATTATCTTAAAATATTCAAGGATTATTATACATTAAACTAAACTTGCATGAATTGAAATATTATCTATTTACACAGATGAACTGCAGTTGTAAATATACCACTGAACTTCTAATGTTTAAATTATAGTAGAAATTGTCATATGCTCTTTATACTGAAAGTTAAAATAAAAATACCCAGCCTAATGTGGACTTCACCAACTTCAATGGGTGGCTTTCAGGATTGCCTTTAAATTCACATTCATCCAACCAGTTGGGAGTGGGAAACATCATTTAGGAGCACAGGTGGGCAGGGTTGAAACAGATGGCAGTCTTTTATGTTTACATTCTCCTCTTCTGAAATCAGTCACAGGGCTGTCCCTAACTGCCAATGAAGCTGGTGAATATATCTAGATGAATGCCTGACAAGTAAAGGATAACTCTGATTTGGGTTAAAACTTTTGTACAAGGATTATTTTGATTGAAAGAAAGAAAATTTGAATTTTCACCTGATGAATTTATGTATATGAAAGTTTATTTCCAAGGCTCTGACTTTAAAACACTGGGCCCTTATAAATGTTTTGTACATAGTCACTCACCTACACTTCTCCCAAAACACCCTGCAAGGGCCACCCTACCTCTCCAATTTAGAGTGTCTTTCTTAAAAGTTAGGGCTTGTGTGTCACTCCTCAGTTTAAAACTTCAGTAGATATCCACTGTCATTTAAATGCAAAATCTTTAATATTTCCTAGAAGTCCGTCAAGCTGAGATTCTTTTAGGTCTCTGTATTGTCTTCCAATTCAACCTTTTCAGTTGGAATCTCCTTTCATCCATAAGGGATTGATTTTATTCGGCACTCAAATTACATGAACTTCAGAGTCACTGTCTGGAATACTTAACCTTCTTTTTCTTTACCTACTTAACTCTTATCTTTATATCTATGTTTTACAACTCTTCCTATTGCATGCTTTTCCAACCATTCTGCCATCCCAACTTAATTTAGATTGCCTTACTATGGTTTGACGTAAATCCTTGTTCTTCATTTAAAGCATATTGTATATTTTTAATTATTTCAATAATTGATTATTAATATTTCAAATCACTGTCATCTCCAGTAGAAGCCTGAAGTGCTATTTACCAATCCCTGGCGGGCAGTGACCCAAACTCCAGAGGCTCCTTATATACACTTGATAATTTATAGATGAAATTACTGATGGATATATGCATGCATTTCTATGTTCTGTATTACATGAATAGTTCTTTAAAATGCTTGACAATGTGTAAAGCTACCAAGTTAAAAATTATCTTAAGAAAATTTTGGAAAATTTGGAAATGCAGTAACATATCTTCATGAATAGCAACCGTAATAACACACATCTAACCTCCCCTTGATACAGTTTCATTTTGTGTAACACACTGAAGCATGGAAGCAAGAAAGGAGTAATTTGGCTTAGAAATGATACATTCTAAGACAACATTCATTATTTGAATCTATTAGTTTCTATCTTCACAGAAAACCACAATAAAGAGCCATCGTGTTTCATTTCACTGTTCATACGTATATATAAGAAGTCATATTATACACTGTAAATGTATACAATAAAAACATTACAAATAATAAATACAATTAAACAAGAAAACATTTGGGTGAATGAAACATGCTTCAGTGTTTTAAGTCCAATTTAATGAGAGTTTACATTCATGAGAAATTGAAAAACAGATTAGTGATTGCTAGGTACTGGGGTTGGAGGTCGTGCATTGATTGCAAAGTGTCAGAAGTGTTGGGGGTGTTCAAAGTGTTCCATATCATAAATAGGATGGCACCTATATGAAGGTTTTTCTTTGCCAAAGTTCAAACATAATATTTTTAAAATTTATGGATTTTGTTGGATGTGAATGTTTTCAGTTGAATTGTGCTTTCCAAAATGAGATGTTAAAAGCTCTATTCTCTGGTACCTGGTACTTGTCAAGTTAAAATTATTTGGAAATAATGTATTTGCAGATATGATCAAGCCAAGATGAGGTTATACTAGATTAGGGTGTCCAATGACTGATGTCTTTATAAGAAGGCTGTGTGAAGTCACATGGATACAGAGAAGCCCAGGGAGTATGTCATGTTATAAGAGAGAGAAAACTTGGACTGACGTCACTGCAAACCAAAAAGTGCCAAAGATTGCTCATGAACACAAGGAGCTAGGAAAGAAATGTGAACAAATTTGTTGTCAAAGCCTCCAGAAAGAACCAAACTTTCTGACATCTTGATTTCAAATTTCTAGCCTCCAGAAATGTAAAAGAAGAAATTTCTGTTGTTAAGCCACGAAGTTTGTGTTAATCTTCTATGACAGCTTTAAGAAACTAATACAGTGGGGTCCAAAGTGGCTCCCACCGGAGGTCATGGCGCTTGCGAAGGTGAGGTCATCAGTTCAAGGCTAACCTGAGCAACCTCATAAGCTCAAACTGATTGGCAGAAAAAAAAAGAAACTAATACAGTATATTATGTCCCAGTAAAGCTGATTTTTGGCAAATGTCATAAGAGCATATTGTGAACAATATACGTAAACACCATACTGAAATGGCTTGCCACCATAATTAATAAAAAATAGCTTATATAATTGACAATTATTAGCTTAGAGGAAAAAATTAAGTAGCACATAACTATCTTCAACTATTGTAAAGTTGTGTACAAAATAAACTGATTTATAAAATGAAATCCAAATTCATATATTAGTTAGCATTGATGTAACAAGTAGGCCCTAAATGTGTCACACAACAGAAAACTTCTTGTCTCCTCATAAATACTAAACAGGCTAAAAAAAAATTGTCAGTTATTCATCCTGATATGGGCTCTTCCATAACCAACAGTTTGTTTGCTACATTTCCTGTGGAGAAACAAGTAGGAGCACATGTGGGGTAATTTTATAAGCCAAGGCTGGAATAGGTGCCAATCATTCTCACAGGTATTTCATTGGCTGGAACCCAGTCACATGGCTATACGTAGCAGCCAAGAAACCTGTTAAGTTTACTTAGCTGTGTTCCAGCTTGGCAAAATAGTGCTTCAATATGAGATGATGAAAACCAGAATATCCTTAGCTGAGGAATTTCTATATAAGTTCATTACCACAGCACCACTTTAGGAACAGCAGTAGTAGTAATATTGGCCTTCACATAGAACTTTATGCCCCTACCCTAGTCCAGTGTATGTATACTTCTTAAAATGTAAACTTCATTATGTCACTCTTTGATATAACACTCTTCAATAGATATCCAGTGTTGATTTAAGTGAAAATCTTATAAATTCTTTAGGATTTTCCTAGATCCAAATAGACACTAGGAATTCTTGTATGACTTGAGATCTTCTCATATAGCCTAACTCATTTATTCTCAGTCCTTCATTTGTATTCATTTCTCCTCAGTCCTTCATTTATATTCATTTCTCAAGCCATGTTGGGCTTCCTACAATATCTATAACCCATCATGTTTTTCTTCCTTCAGTAGTAAAATCTATCTTGGTTTCTCCTACCTTGAGTATTAACGTGTCTGAAAGCTCTGGCTTTCTCCTCTTTATGTAGTTAACCCTTTCTGATCATTCAGGTATAGTTTTAAGCAATATTACCTTAAGGAACCGTTTTTTCCCAATTCCTTTTACATCCAAAGCCCAAGTTAGTTTTCCTGGGTTTAGGCTTATACAAAATCCTGTATGTACTCCTTTAAAGCATAAATAAATACATAATGTGGTATTTTGCATATATGTGTTACCCAGTAAGAGTTTAAAGAGCAGTGATTGTGGAGATTTTGTCCACCGCTTTCTGTTACAGAGAACATCACAAGACAGGTTGTTTAAAAGTTTCACTGAAGGAATGATTTACTGTCTGATAGCAGGGTATCTAATTATATGTTTTCTATGTCAGATATCTACTTGACTTAGGAGATACATAACAAGGACACCAAACAATTTTATTACTTTTGAAAAATATTGGAATCCATGAGACAGCATACTATTGGTAAATATCACAGAACAGCACACACCTAGTGTTTGTCTTCCCTTTTGGCCGACTGTGTAATAAGCAGCAAAATAAAAATGGAAGGAGATTATTAAAAAGTAAGAGATTTTTTTAATGCTTCTGATATTTTAAATCTAATTTATATATTTACATATATTTTGCAATAAAGAACGGACAAATTTTCAAGATACACAGCTGATTTCAAATTTACAAACATTAAAAACATCTGTACCTGTCCCTCACCACAAAGCAATAACACTTGGTTAGGACTGATGGAATAAATAAAATAAAGATAAAAGTGACATTTTGAATGCTCTAATTTACAAAATTAAGTTCATTTAAAATGACTGATGTCTAAATGTGCATGCATACAATTTAAAGTTTAGTATTTGTATAGTACTCTGTAGAATTTTTTATTTGCAAATCATAAGAAAATATGTTCAGAATTTGCATGAATGTATAGTGCTCATGACTGATATAAAAAGTGCAATGTATCATGGAAAATTTTGCTGGAGTATTAAGAGGTTTCACTATATGTTTCTGCATACTTAAAATTAACTCTAAAAATTGAATATTTTAAGTATCTTAATTATTACATTTAGAAATGTGAGAAAAAATAACATTGAGATTTTTATTACAATAGTCTTGCTTGAATTCTAACTGAGTTACTTAGTTGTGATGTTACTTAAGGAAGTAGCTCAATAGCTCAAATACATATTTTGTTTGCAATAAAATAGGGACATGGATAGCTACATCAAAAGATAGGTAAAATAAACAAGACAATATTGGTAGCAAAACCTGGAGTTTAGTTTAGTATTGACAGTATAGACAGAACCATTCTCTATTGTTTTGTTGTCTCTTCTAATGTGTATTTCTTTATCTTATCAAGTAAAGTTTAACTCATCCTCAATACATTTTGTCTTTTTTTATTAGCTTCCATTATACTGGAAGTATTCATTTACTTACAAAAATTTTCTTTATTCTTTTGTTAGTTCCTTCACAGTATTTTATGTCATCAAAGAATATTGATTTATCTCAGTTTCTTTTTATTGTACTTTCCCTTCTGTACTTTTTCTGGCATATAATCCTGTAAATTCTGCTTATGAACAATTTTAGTAGTCATGAGGAAAAAAGAGAGAAGTAAAGTAGCAAACATTTCTGATGAGCAAGCTCTAAGGTTTGGAGAGTAGATAAATATAAGTATTTGTGATGGTTAATACTGTCAACTTGATTGAATTGAAGGTTATGAAGTATTGATGCTGGGTGTGTCTGTGAAGGTGTCCCCAAAGGAGATTAACATTTGAATCAGTGGGCTGGGAAAGGCAGACCCACCTTTAATCAGGGTGGGCAAAATCTGATCAGCTGCCAGGGCTGATAACATATAAACAGGCAGAAAAATGTGAAAAGAGAGACTGGCCAGCCTCCCAGCCTACATCTTCCTCCCATTCTGGATGCTTCCTGTCTTCAAATATTGGACTTGAAATTCTTCAGTTTTGGAAGTCAGACTGGCTCACCGTGCTCCTCAGTTTCCAGATGGTCTATTGTGGGACCTTGTGGTTGTGTGAAATAATGTTTAACAAACTTCTCTTTATATATATTTAATTAGTTCTGTCCCTCTGTTGAACCTTGACCAATACAGATTTTGGTACCAGGAATGGTTCTACAGGAATAGAATGTTAAGAATGAAGTTCTTTCATTGGTTTTGGGATTTCTGGAATTGGCTGCTTAATACAATTGGATCCAAAAATGCTAAGGTCTCTACTTCTAATAGTATAGGGAACATTGATAATCCTTCGTGTGAATGATAGCTATGAAAAATAAATTCATTTAAGACTATTGATTCATCGCTCATGAGAGGCAAGGAGGTTAGTGACTATACATAACACCTTTGAACATATGTGGAGAGTCAAGGAACATAATAAAGCTCATTGGTTGCTCCTCAGTTCAGTGGACAAAGTGATTAAAGAAAATTACAAACTCAGGGATTCTATCTCCCAGTTTCAGAAGCAGATACTAAGCCTTAAATCTGCTAAGATTTCCCTGAGTGTCTTAGCTCCTATAGAGAAACTGCTGAAATTATGGAAAAAGAGACACAAGCTCTTATCACGTGAGTAGCTGGCCTGCAACAAAAGGTGCATACACAGCTTTGCCAGGTGTCTACTGTTAAAGTGAGGGCATTGACTGGAAAAGAATGGGACCCTGCTACTTGGGATGGAGATGTGTGGGAAGACCCTGATAAAGCTGGGGACACTGAGATTATAAACTCTAATGAACCCTTTTATTTTCCCAGAAGAAAAAGCTTCCCTATCCCCAGTAGTGGCATCATTCCATCTCCAAACAAATACTGTTATCAGCCTTTTCACCTTTGTGTAAGGAGATAAACCCTATGGTACCTGAGCCAACAGTGATGGCCTCCCCTGAGTTAGTTGCTGGACAAGATAATGTTGATTCCCCTCAGGAGCAACCTTCAAAACCCTCATTTGCTTCTAGGCCTATAATTAGACTAAAGTCCCAGCAGGCCCCTCATGAGGAGGTATGCTACCCTCAAAAAAAAAAACAAAAAAAAAAAACCAAAAAACTGCTTGAGTTTTCAATTTATATAAATAGAAATCTGGAGAGTAGGCATGGGAATGGATATTAAGGGTGAGAGATAATCATAGAAGGAACATAGAGATGGATCAGGCTGAATTTATTGATTTGGACCGACTAAGCAGGGACTCTGCATTTAATGTTGCAGCTCTGGTACTTAAAAAAAAAAAAAAGTTTCTATCCCAGCTACTCAGGAGGCTGAGGCAGGAGAATTGCCTGAACCCAGGAGGCGGAGGTTGCAGTGAGCCGAGATCGCGCCATTGCACTCCAGCCTGGGTAACAATAGCGAAACTCCATCTCAAAAAAGAAAAAAACGTTTCTAATAGTTTATTTGCTTGGTTAGGTGAAAAATGCATTAAAAGATGGCCCATTGTGAGTGAGCTGGAAAAGCCTGATCTCTCTTGGTTTAATGTAGAAGAAGGGATCCAAAGGCTTAGGAAGATTAGGATGGTGGAGTGGATTGGTCACTTTAGACCTACTTATCCCAGCTGCAAAGGTTTAGAGGATATACTCTTGATCAGAGGCTTGTGAAATAGATTTGGGAGTGCAGCACCTGCATCTTTGAAGAGCCCTGTAACTGTTTTTCTCTGTATGTCAGATCTAATAGTGGGAACCACAGTTACTCAACTACAAAATTTAAATACAATGGGAATAATTGAATCCTGAGGTGGCAGGGGTCAAGTGGCAGCACTCAACCATCAAAGGGAAGGTGTGCTTAGCTGTGGTAATGGATAGCCAAAGCAATGCAGCAATTAGAATAGTCTGACTCCTGTAGAGCTCTGGCATTGGTTAATTAATTGTGGTGTTCCTAGAAGTGAAATTGATAGGAAGTCTACTGAATTTCTACTTAATTTATACAAGCAGAAAACTTCAAGGTTCAATGGACAAAAGGCTTACATGAATTGTAAAAACAAAATCACGACCTCTCAATAAATTTCCAGAGTCCAACCAGTTTACAGAACCAGAACCTCTTGAATGAAGGGGAGGCCAGGTCTCTTAAGAAAGAACCCCACTATATTACCAACAATTTATCAAGTAAGTATTACTCTCATCCTTCCCCAAGGAGACCCTCCAGCCTTTTACCAGGGTAAGTGTGCACTGGGGAAAGTAAAATGATCAGACATTTCCGGGACTACTGGACAATAGCTCTGAGATGACGTTGATTCCTGGGGACCCAAAATGACACTGTGGTCCTCCAGTTAAAGTAGGGGCTTATGGAGGTGAGGTAATTGATAGAGTTTTAGCTCAGATCTAACTTATGGTGGCTCCAGTGGGGTCCTGGATTCATCCTGTGGTCATTTCCCCAGTGCTAGAATGCATAATTGGCATAGACATACTTAGCAGATGGCAGAACTCCACATTAGCTCCCTCACTGGTAGGGTAAGGGCTACTATGGTGGGAAAAGCCAAATAGACCTTGATTGCTTTTCACTTCTGCAAGATATCACATTTGTTCATTACATTGATGACATTATACTAATTGGATCCAGTGAGCAAGAAGTAGCAAACACACTGGACTTATTGGTGAGATATTTGCATGCTGGAAGATGAGAAATAAATATGACTAAAATTCATAGACCTTCTATTTCAGTAAAATTTTTAGGGGTCCAATGGTGTGAGACCTCTCAGGATATTCCTTCTAAGGTGAAGGATAAGTTGCTGCATTTGACTTTTCATACAACCAGAAAAGGGACACAATGCCTAGTGGGTTTGTTTGGATTTTGGAAGCAATACATTCTTCATTTGGGTGTGTTGCCCTTGCTCATTTATCGAGGGACTCAAAAAGCTACCAGTTTTGAGTATGGTCCAGAACAGCAAAAGGGTCTGCCACAGGTCCAGGCTGCTGTGCACCTGCTCTGCCATGCCCAGCAGATCCAATTGTGCTTGAGGTGTCAGATAAGGATGTTGTTTGGAGCTTTGGCAGGCCCCCAGAAGGGAATCACAATGAAGGCCTCTAGGGTTTTGGAGCAAGGTCCAACAATCTTCTGCAGATAACTACTCTCCTTTTGAGAGACAGCTCTTGACCTGTTACTGGGTTTTGGTATAAACTGAACATTTGACTACAGATCATCAAGTCACCATATGACCTGAACTGCCTATCACGAACTCAGTGCTTGCTCCCCAATCTAGCCATGAAGTGGATTGTGTGTAGCAGCATACCATCATCAAATGGAAGTGGTATATACGTGACCAGGTTCAAGCAAGTCCTGAAGGCACAAGTAAGTTGCATGAGGAAGTGGCTCAAATTCCCATGGTCTCCTCTCCTACCACTCTGCCTTCTCTTCCCCAGCCTGCACTGATTGGCCTCGTGAGGAGTTCTCTATGATTAGTTGACAGAGGAAAAGAAGTCTAGGGCCTGGCTCACAGATGGTTCTTCATGATATACAGGCACCAACTGAAAGTGGACAGCTGCAGCACTACAGCACCTTTCTAGGACATCCTTGAAGGACCGCAGTGAAGGGAAATCTTCCCACTGGGCAGAATATCAAGCAGTGCAATTGATTGTGCACTTTGCATAGAAGGAGAAACAGCTAGATGTGTGATACACACCTTTAAGCTTCTTGTATCTCATTGCACTTATGGGCATCTAATTACTGAATCCACAGAAAATACGTAGGCCAATTCCCCTCCTGGCACAATTGCTGACAAAAAAAAAAAAAAAATTAGCCACTCAGGGTTGTTGCATAAGATTAGGCTCAAGCTAACCAGAGGGAAATGTAGTCTTATTAAATACGAATTTAAAATCAACTCAAACCTTGATGAAATATTAAGTAATTACTTCTTTAATTAGCTGGTGGATATATGAAAGAGTTTATACTGTGTACTATAAAAATAACAAAACTTGAACTTTCAAATGTCTAAAATACCTTTTAAAATAAAGTATCCAAAGAAGGAAATAAATAGGAAGCCAACTTTAAAATATCAAAATTATCAGAAACTGACTGACATTTACCTAGATATTTGCAGCTAACAAACCAATGTCTGGGGGAAAAAGTCATTTTATCTTATCATTTATAGAAAAGATGCCAGAATTATTGATTAGATAAGAAATTTCAACAGAGAAACTTAAATATCTTTAAAAATCAAATGAATGCTTTGAAACCGAAAATACAATATATGGTGTGAAACATTGGCTGGCACAACAGGAAAACAGGCAGAATGGAAGGAAGAATCAATGCACCTGGATATTGCTCAATAAAAAGTATTTCACTGAAAATATATGCTAATGGAAAAATATGCCAAAAATAGAACAGGTTTTCAATGAGCTATGGGAAAATATTAAATTGCCAATATATGTGTTATTCAGAATACCAGAATATAAAGTTGGTAATTTGACAGACATAAAATATTACAAAATATACATTATTAAATCTTAAAAGCTCCTGTTGCAACAAGCATGATTAGATGTTTCAAAATCCACAAGAGAGACATTAAACAATGCTAAGCAAAAGATAATGGAATGGCTTTATAGTGCTAAAATAAAAAACTGTCACTCAATGATTTATTTTATCTAATAGAAATATACACACTTTAGAAATAAAGACAAGATAAAGATATGAGAAATAAACTCTCAGTAAAGTTGAACCAGCAGAAAACACTAATATAAATGCTATTTAAAAGAGAGAGATAAATAACTTTGTAACAAAGTTCTAAAGCTAATTTATTTAAAAAATATAAAAAATTGTAATAAATATCACTAAAACACTAGATTCTTTTAAGAAAAAACCCCCTCAATTTCTACCACATGCCATACACAAAATTTAAATATTAATAACTAGCTCATACATCTAAAGATAAAAGTGTTTTAGCTTAAACATTAAACATTTGGGTATCTAAAATCCCCAGAAGAAACAATATGTGGATTATTATTCTTTTATTTTCCTATGTAGATAAGTAAAGTTTTTTCAGAAAGAAAATGTGTTACCATTTATTAAAAATGTTAAACTTTACTCCTACAATACTGAAAATTTCCTCATCGAACTGCCGTAGTAAAAACAAATGATTAAAAATCAAGCCACTGCAGGGGGAAAATATTTGTAATTAATTTATTTGACCAAAGACTTCTATTAAATATATAAAGGATTTCTATATCTCTAGAATAAAAATAAAAGCAACTTAACTTACTATGTTAAAAGTCATCTTGAAATATGGTGGCTTAAGACCACTGTTTTTATTACTTCTCAAAACTGTGGTTGACTTCATATGGTAAGTTCTCTTTCGAGAGAGCAACCGGGGCTACCGTCACTATGGAAATTACTTGGTCTAGAATGCCACAAATAGCTCACACTAAAGTCTGATCCTTAGTTCTCCACCACTTGGTTTTTCTCCCTGGTGGCATCTCCTCCTCCTGGACTCCTTTTTCCAGGATAATTGGCTTTTGTACCTGGCAATTGACATGCTAGAGCACCATAGCAGAAGATTTCAGTCCTTATTTACATTTAGACCTGCAACTGGTATATTACTTCTACCTCATTCAATTGTTTAAAATGAGCCACTGGGCCATATGGTATTTTATGTGAGTGAGGACTACCCAAAACATAAATACTGGGAAGGGTATTTCACTAGGAACTATTTTTGAAAACTAGATACTACACAATCCGATTAATAAATATGTGGGTAAACATTTGAGCAGGCTCTTTACAAAAAACAAAATGCATAAGCATGGCCAATACGTGTCTGAAGTGTTGCTCAATATCATTAGTTAGAAACTAACACCGCTATAAACTACCAGTCACACACACTTACATGACTTAAACAATACCCATTACTGGTAAGGATGTAGAGAAACTGGAACATTCATGTGCAGCCGGTGGAAATTGAAAAGGGGAAAAACATTAATATAAAAAACTTGCAGTTTTTTATATTAAATTTTACATAAGCTTACTTCATGACCCAGAAATTCATGCCCAGGTACTTACTCATGACAAGTGAACACATTTCTTAATGAAAAGACTTAGAGAAAACATATTTATAACACTTTTATTTCTAATGGCAAAAATGCGGAACAATCTAAGTGCCTATCAAGCAAGCAGTGATGTACTCAAAACACAGAAAACTTCTCAGCAATAGAAACGGAAAAACTACACATATATAAATATTTAATTCTATCATATGACTATAATAAAAACTGGAATACCTATTATTAGCTTTAAACTGCATTATCCCAGCCAGGACTTATTATTTACTTCATGCTTATTTCTTCCTTTGGATGAATTTATCTACATGGAATTAACACAGTCACAAATGTATATGCCTCAGCCTTTAATTTGCTCCAACTCTGGACATCCTTAAGTATTTTATATGACTTTAATAAGAAAAGCTTTAAATACTTTCATAAAAACTTACTTAGTAAGGTTTAAATAAATAAGAAAACTAACCATTTACTAGGGCTGTTTTTCCAGATCCCCTCATAATACAAACATTTATAACTTTACATTTATTTCCTTCTTTCTCACACATCTCAGGTGCCGTACCTTACCAGAAAGAATGCAACCTGAAAGGTTCATTAAACCTTGACTAATTTTATTTTTCCCAAAGTTACTTTAAAAGGAATCTTAGTTCTGTTTAGCCTCTACTCTGCTTTGATTTCCTCTATTCAACCATTATTGGAAAAGATAAAAGGACAAAAACAAGAAAATAACATCCATTTTATTGGAAATAGATAATCTAGTGATATCTGGCTAATGTAAAAGTCATGAGGAAAAAATTTTTTTGGCATCACTGAAAATAAAATTAGATGACAGATTAACATGTTAAATAGAAATATCTGGTCATAGATAAATAACTATGTGAATAAAGTGATAGAAATTCTTCCTGGAATCTAGAATGTGGTCTGAAGGTTGTATAGGTGACCCGGGAGGAAGTTTGACAAGTGTGAGAAGACTATCCAGAGAGATGAGCAGCCAAATATTGAAGCTCAGAGAGGCATATCTCATAAGAAGACTCAGGATGAAATACTATGCAAAACATTTTCTTCGTCTTCCTTTTCTAGAATAACATGATCAGAAGCTGATTATTACTATTTCTCTCTTTCTGTTTGTCTCTGTCTCTGTCTCTGTCTTTCTCTCTCTCTCTCTCTACACACACACACACACACACACACACACACACACTTTTATGACTATGAGAGTTAGAAGAGTTGTAGAGAGAGTTAAAACAAAACAAGAACTCATTTTGATATTGTGTTCATGTTGGTTAAACAAGGAACATGCAGCCTAAAACTGTGCTCTGGAGTAAAACACAGGTGCTTCACACAAGAAGATGAAGCACACCTGCGAATATTACTGATGTCTCAGTAAACATGGCAAAGTACTTGATTACATTCTACAGGCTTCAATTCTCATTCTATCTTTACACACAAAGCTAGCAAAGAAATCAGGCCCTGAAAAAGGCAGATTTTTTATTGCACTCTGGCTTCACCAAAACAAAGAAATAGTGTCAGATTAAAAATCTTCTCCCTTTCATTACTTCAGTTTTTCATCTGGAAAATCTATACAAATGAAATGATGACTTACTTCTGAAAGGATATGAGTCATTATCACAAATTCCTACACCTCACCTAAGACTGCAGAGTTATCTTTCAATTTAGGAAATCCACTCATGCTAAATTTTATTGGAGATATTTAACTTGGGAATATCTAACATGACTATTGAGATTTTCAATTTCTATGACCAGCAAGGCCAACCTTATGCATTTTGTTTAAAAATGAAAACTGTGTTTTCTCTACTATTTAAGCTACATTTTCCTCTTCCTGGTTGACTTCTCTAGTAAGATAAATTTTATGCTTTGGTGTGCAGCGGCAAGGAGTCTGAAATAGGACAGATAACATATATATTGCTTCTCAAAAGCAACATATTCATAAAAAAAAAAAAAAAAAAAAAAAACCCAGGGTCTTGGGACTGGCCAGCATGTTCCTTGAAGCATAAATAATGATATTAACAGCATGCTTACGGCTGAGGTGCTCATTTACAAAAAAATGAAAGAAATGGGTCTGCTGTTGGCAACCAGAACTTCCAAACTTCTAAACCAAGTAAACAGGAAGTTCATATGCATTTGTAGCAACAATAAAAACAAATAGAAAAAGATAGACTAATCGGAGGAAAATTATTTCTGAAGCCAGAACACCATACTGTGCTAAATTATCTTTCTGGTTGCTGTGCAATGAATTTTAAATCAATAGTTCTAGTATACACTTACATATAAATTTTTCAGCAAATGTATTTTACTTTTTAACATTGTGGATAAAGCTGTTGTAGCAGAAAATTGCAAATGACTCAGAAATGGAAAAGAACAGATGAGAAATTCTAAAGAAACTGACAAAAATAGGGTGGAAGGATTTGGGTAGGGTGGCATCAAAATAGCTTTTATGGAGAGAAACATTAAATTTGTGGCATGTGCATCATTCATGATGGTTATGTCTGAAAATATTTCACTCTAAATCTCTGGCTTTTTTCTGTTTACCACGATGCTGCTATGCATATCATTTTCTCTAGCTTAAGTGAAACAGCTGAAGAAGTGAGACTTCCTCCCAAGATTTTTATTTGCATTCTTCATAAAGTGCCCACTCTACAACAAGAGTCTGTCTCAGAGCTTTTCCTGGCACCTCTGTAACATTTGTTTTGAGCTTTCCTCTCCTTTCCATTATACACATGCTACTAAATGCTTTTTAATTAGAATTGAACAATGAGAGATTATTAAAGAAGAGCAAGGTAAATCCTCTTTCTTTTCCTACGAAGCATGTAACTTTCATATATGTTGTTTATTTCACAGTTTCTGTACGAGCTACATGTGCTACAAGCTGTTTGTGTGGAACGCGGGTCGACATGCGCATGTGTGCACATCTCTGTGTGTGCTCTATGGTTATATATATATGACACTAAACTCATAATCAGATATAAAGAACATCTGCCAAATAAGTTTGCTGTATAACCTAACAACAACATTTTTGTATATGGTCAACGTGAAGTCAATCCACCAAATCAATTTTTTTATTCTCTTTGACTAACTGGCCTATCGGGACAGTAAAATTTATTTAAAGAGTTCTACTCTTTTCTCTGAAAGACCTGATTAATTGCAATTTTTTTTTCCCTTAAAGCAGGATTAGCCTCCTATGTCTGGAATTGCACTTCACAAAGACCCAAATTGAATTTCCCTTTGGCCTATTTATTTTAGAAACTGAAGATTTAAAGTAATTGTGACAACTGATTTCCTTCTCGTTTAACTGGTGACAGGTGCATGGAACTTTGCTCAAGCTGATACTTTTGTCTTTAGCCACGTCTTTGTACATAAAAAAGCCCGATGGGCATAAAGCCTGTAGTCTGCCTACAAATAATATCGTTATGTGGTTACTGCTTCAAATAATCTTCTAAATGTCAGCTATATGTTGGCAATCAAAATAGAGTGGGTACCAATCGAAATGTGTATTCTCTTGAACATGCATGAACTCTTTATCACTGAAGAGTTTGCCAGTGTTGAGAATTCAGAATCAAATGTGGCATTCAAAACCAACTAGGAATTATTCATCAAAAAAGAAAACCATGATTTCCATTTAAAACAGAACATTGAGAATAAGATTAAGAGGGAAATGTACAATGAAGAAAAAATATGTAAGTGGAGAGAAGAGAATGGAAAAAGAATAATGCACTGTAATCCCAGCACTTTGGGAGGCCAAGGCGGGTGGATCACGAGGTCAAGAGATTTAGACCATCCTGGTCAACATGGTGAAACCCTGTCTCTACCAAAAACACAAAAAATTAGCTGGGCATAGTGGCGCTTGCGTGTAATCCCAGCTACTCAGGAGGCTGAGGCAGGAGAATTGCCTGAACCCAGGAGGCGGAGGTTGCGGTGAGCCAAGATTGCACCATTGCACTCCAGCCTAGGTAACAAAAGAGAAACTCCGTCTCAAAAAAAAAAAAAAAAGAAGAAGAAGAAGAATGCAATGTTAGAAAGCCTTTCAACTGAGATACAATATATTAAATGTCTTGTGTGATCAACATTATATAAATCACAAACTCTATAGAATTAATAAACATATCATAAATGTAGGCAAGTTTAATACAGTTTTTAAAAATTTATTTAAAATTACTTGGATAATCAGTTAGAAGACAGTGAACAAATGGCAATTTGTGTGGCAAAAATAAGTGCCACAGAACTTTTCGGAAAGAGAAAAACAGTGAGAACTTGTGTGGCTGGAGAGAGTTTGTTGTAACTGTTGAAACGAGGATGAATGATTCTTTTAGAACAGGTGCAATTTGACCAGGTCAAGGAGACCAGTGCAATGCATTCCTAAGTGAGGGAAACCTGGCACAGTAGTGAGCATGTACATTCGTTTCCTGTGACTGCTGTTAAGATATTATCACAAACCTGGTGGCTCAAAACAACTTAATTTTATTCTCTCACAGTTCTTGTGGCCAGAAGTCTAAAATAAGTATCACGGGGCCAAAAAATGTCATCAGAGTTGTGCTTCCTCTGCATAGTTTTGGGAACAGTCTGTTATTTGCACTAACAGCTTCCAATACTATAGACATTCCTAGGCTTGTGGCTGAACCACTCCAATCCCTACCTCCATGGTTACATTGACGTCTCCTCTTCCATTGGTGTTAAATCTTGCCATGCCCTTCTCTCATAGGGACACTTGCGATTGCACTGAGGGCCCACCCAGATAATCCCAAGATAATTACTCCATTTTGAGACACTCTAATTATATCTGCCAAGATCATCTTTTGCCATATGAGGTAACATTCACAGGTTCCAGGGATCAGAAAATGAATCCCGGAATGTGAGAGTCATTATTCAGCTCACCGCTGCAAAGAGACAGCAAAAAGGCTGAGTGAAATGAGCAACCAAAGAGGTTTATGAAGAAAAGAGAAACAAAAAGTTGGAAAAGAACCTAGGATTATTAAATAAATGACCTTGAAATCCAGAATAATTGTATTTGATAATATAATAGATAATCTCTCAATTTGTGTTGTCCTGAGGTTCCTTTTACAGTAAAGCATGGCTCCACACATTTCCTTTAGATATTAATTTACTAATTTTAGAGTGTTTAGTATAAAACACTTTGCATATTAATGTTCTTGAAAGAGCACACAATCTTATGATAATAATGCCTTATTAAACTTTATATTAAACTATAATGACTAATGTACTCAATAATCCATATAAAATTTCCAAATATGTGCCAATAATTTGTTCAACATGCTTGATTTTAAATATCTCACTACTTCTAGCTTATCATATCTCCAATGCTGCTCAAAAAGTTAAAGACTCAAAAATGATTTACTATCTGCTCTCATTGTTAATTACATGAGGAATTGTAAAAAAGAGAAATACATGTTTCAGATTAATCTTATATATTTAAATATTTCTGTGCTTTGATCTTTTTTATTAAAAAAAAAACAGTCTAATCAAGTGGTATAGGGAGAAGGGGGAAAGAATAGAACAAAAGAGTTTGATCTGTAACTGACTGTGGGCAATCAATTGATATAAATCCTAACCTTTGGCTCAGCCAACTTTGACCCTTTAAATTAAAAATAATAAAGATGCATTTGAGTAAAGGACGATATTTAGTTTTCATCCTGTAACATACTATCCCTCCAGTAAACCATTTTTTTCTCCTGAATTATTAAAGAAAATACTTAAGTAATATTTATTTGGTTGCCTGCTTGTTTTATCGACAATGAAATTTCAAAGAAGGCCGATACTTCCTGCTGACTCTACAAGTGACCTGGGAATTGTACTGCTTATTTCTCCATTAATCTCTGTGGTTTCATTTCTGAAGACTTCTCTTTATACAACCCCTGTATTTAGGTATAGTTAGAAGTTAGACTCAAATAAAAGTATGGAGAACTTAATGAAATACTTCTAAATTAATGTAATTATGTCCACAGGTTACCTGCTCTTTGTATTAAATAATTCATGAGGTTTTGTTTAATAATTATTACAAATTACCAATATTTATCACACTGATCTATAAGGAGATTTATTTTTAAGTATTTTATTTCTTTCTTAATACATATTTATACTACTTTTTATTTTGTTTTCACGTATCTTTTTACATTGGTGATCAAAAGTAAAAAGACAGTATTTGCTATAACACGTTAGGCAGTAAATGTTACCCAAACCATCAAATTTTTGATTCTATAAGAAAAATTACTGAACTAATGTTGAAAAATCGGAAAATATAACTCAATTTATTTTAACAGAAAAATGTTCCAGTAAGCATTATATTAATTCTAAGATTAAACATTTTCTGTATTGGCCATGGGAACATATAGTCATCAGAAAGAACTTCGCAGAAACTGAAAGCAAATAACCAAAAATCAATAGAAACCTTCCTTGTGATACTTCACTCCATTCGAAACAAATGATGGGGCAAGATCATTTTCATCTATTTGAAAACTCCAGGTATTCAGCTTCATATTTTATTATATTTGATTACAGTATTTAGCTGTTTGCCACAAAAATAAAAGCTATTAACTGCATAATCCAGGTTGAAGGACACTTTCTAGGAAAACAGTTGGGAGTAGGAGTACAGAAATTAGCGGGTTGATAGAGTGAATAAAAAGCCTTTGAGTTAAAATACCATTTGAATTCAGACTAAAATACACACGTTTTATTATTTTAAGCCAGTTACCCTCTAAAAGCCTCAGGATGTTAATATAAAATATGGAGATAATATGTTCAATTATTTTTCTGAACATTGAATGTAATCTATTTAATAAAAATGGCAAATAATAATCTAATACTTATGAGTGACAGACACTGTGTAAAACACTGTTTATCAAATGTTTACTTATTTAATCTCCACAACGACTTAGTAAGTAAAAATACTAAAATAAATCTTACTTTAATAGAGAAATCAAGTGAGGCAAAAGTGGGTAACTTGCTCAGTATCACACAATTATTAAATAGAAGAGCTAAGATTAATGTTTAAGCAATCTGGCCCTGGAGCCCTTGTTGTAAATCACCACAAAAAGCTATCTCCATGGAAAGCATATCTGATATAGTGCTTGGAATATAGTACATGCTCAGTAAATGGTAGCTAGTCTTTAAAACTGTTGGCTGTCACATGAAATGTGTATTTGCTCTTAGACATTAGTAAACCTTACTAAGCTGAAGTTTCTTTGTTCATGTAATTAAAAGAATGAATTAAGCCGGGCGCGGTGGCTCAAGCCTGTAATCCCAGCACTTTGGGAGGCTGAGGTGGGTGGATCACGAGGTCAAGAGATCGAGACCATCCTGGTCAACATGGTGAAACCCCGTCTCTACTAAAAATACAAAAAATTAGCTGGGCATGGTGGCGCATGCCTGTAATCCCAGCTACTCAGGAGGCTGAGGCAGGAGAATTGCCTGAACCCAGGAGGCGGAGGTTGTGGTGAGCCGAGATTGCGCCATTGCACTCCAGCCTGGGTAACAAGAGAGAAACTTCGTCTCAAAAAAAAAAAAAAAAAAAGAATCATATTATTTTCTTATAAATCACAAATTCTATAATGATGCTAGTATTTTATGCTTATTCAATTATGTGCTAAGAAATAATATTAATCTTTTTAAAAGAACTTACCCTATAGTAATTATCACTATGCTGTGTCAGAATATGAAATATATAAGGATTTTTATGATTTTAAATCAGGAATGAAACAAGATAACTACACTAGAGTTACTATACAAAATAATATATATGCTTAAGGCACATTTTTAGCACAATTAGAATTTGTCTCCAACTGAGCATCCTATATTTAGATAATTAATTCAGGCAAAAGATTCAGATGATGGCATATTCACATACAAAATCTTGACCCTTATTTATTTTGCCTCTAAAAGAGTGCTTTGATACATAAAAGTGATCATTTCACCTGCTTGAGTATTTCTCCAAAATTCAGTCAAAATACTTTAGTGTGATATTTTGAACCAGTCTTCTTAATACAATTGTAATTAAATTTAACAAATGTTTATTAAAATTTGTCAGGTACTATAGAAACTGTATAGGCAAATAAAAAGACCAAAACACATTATTCAGACCCTTGATTCTTATAGACGCAAACACATATACATATACACCTATATACAAAACAGATTGAACTAAAATAATTGTGTGTGTATGTGTGTGCCTGTGTATGTTAATGCAGAGGTGTTTAGAAATGTCAGTTATAAAAAGGAAGAAAACCAGAGTTTATAAGTTGCTGACAAGTCCAAATAAGTGAACACGGAATTAAGATGGATGTAGCACATTATATAGAATTTTCACTGACTGCAACCCCAGTTGGGTAGAATCATACCAAGTAGACTGGAATAACAGCATTACTTTTGGAAAGATTTAAAATATTTTTTAAATGATTATTTTTTAAAGTTGTTTCAACTCTGTCAAAATGTAGGCCCATTATTAAAATATTAAAAAAGGGAGAAAAATAAAGCAGCAACAAAGAACTCTTTTTCAGTCAAAGACTTTTGATCAAACTTTAAAAAACTAGTTCTGAATCAAATCAAATTTAAGTATCTGACACAATTGCAAATTCTAAATACAGATCAGTGAGGTAAATCATGACTTGTTAGGATCCAGTTGTGTGCAGTTTTGACCATATAGACTAAGATGTTCATATATTCATGTAAAAAAATTTTTAAGTAAAAAATGTTCAGCTTTAGAAAACTGACAAGGCTGTTTTCCTTGGAAAGGTGATCTTATCACACTATGGAAGGCAGTAAAGTTTTCTTAACCTGCATTGTAAAGTTACAATGGTGTTTTACATTTCCCACACTTAAGGTCTTCCTGTCTATGATAGTCATTTTTATTGAAAATATAAATGCATTTATTTGAAACTCCACTGGGTTTAATTATAAAGATACAAATAGGCTGTTAGAACCTAGACCCAATATAAAGGTGGCTTAAATAAAATGCAAGCTTGGCTCCCTAGGGGTGTGAGAGTAATCCATCTAAAACTAATGGGCTAGCATTATGGTGTCATAGACACAGACCCTTTTATTTTGTTTCTCTGCCATTTTTATGGCCTTTCTATAGCACAGTCCTCGGTCATGTGGTCCAAGATCATTCACTGCCACACATGCACTCATAAACAAGATGGAGGACAAAGGGAAAGGATGGTGAGACTACTCTCTTCTAAGTAAAACTCAAAATTTCTACTCATCAATGCCTGTCACATTCCATTTCTCATCACTTTATGTGGCTATACTTACTTGGCTAAAGAATGTAGATTTCATGTGCTTGCTCCATGTAGTGGTGTAGGAGTTGGGTGTTCCTCACTTTGAACGAGCAGACAGGAAATGGTTTGTCCTGATAACCACAGTTTCTCCTTCAGGGAATTTTATGTCCCATAATACCTGGAACTGTTCAACTGCCATAGCACAAACAGCTTGAGACTATCCTAGCCATCTGGCTTGCTGCTGGTGGCCAGAAGCTGGAGGTATATCTGCTGCATTAGGGGTGAGGGAGCTGGGCAGGTCTCACTGCCATCTTCTGGGTTAAAAACCCCAGGTTTCCCCTCTAAGTGGGCTATGTGGTGCAAGAGAGATGCCTCCACCCTTTCCTGGAGGTTTGCCCCTGTGGCCTGAGAGCTGCTCTTAGGCTCTATCAGGGTTAGGACTTGGGCACCCACCTCAGAGAGGCTAGCAGTGGGTTTGCCCAATTCAGCTTCACCCAGCTCTGTCCCCGTCCTCTGTGGTAAGAGAACACAGGACTGGAATGACTGAGAGTTCCATGCCCCACTTGTTGCACAGGACACTCCTGTACTTCTCCTGCATAACAAAGGCTGAGTAAAAACTCCACTTGCACCACCATAGCAATATCTCACCAGCAAGTGCTATCCATTGGGTGGGAGATAAACTTGCATGGCCCATCACAACTTCCACTGACACCATTGTACAGTGCTTGGCTTGCTCTTGCTCATAATCACCACCTGTAGGGTGAACTATACAACCCAATATAGTTACTGCTGACATAAATGCACAGCCCAGGATATATGATAAGCTTCCAAGACCTCAGCCTCCTTCTCTGTTGAGGAGACAGTGAGCCTGCTAGCAAGCACAGCACACTGCTACTACAACTTACAAACAACCAGCATTTGAAAAGAAATACCACACTAAGGCTGTCTATAACCAAGGAATTTATACAGTGACTTGGCTCCCCAAAAGCACAAAGACACAAAGCTAAAGGACCACACCCAACATACACATGTCATACTCGCAAGGGAGAAAAAATTCTTACACAAACAAAAGGAAATTAAAAAATCTTGAATCAAGGTGACATTATGACTGATACTACAGAATAAGAAATACCATCACAGACCAATTTGAGTATCTCTATACACACAAACTAAAAACTTAGCATCAATAAATAAATTTCTATAAATGTACAACCTCTCAAGATTGAAGCAAGAAGAAATAAAAACCCCAACAGATGAATAATATATAATAAAATTGAAGCAATGATTACAAAGTCTCCTGACATGGAAGAGATTGCAGTGAGCCAAGATTGCACCATTATACTCCAGCCTGGGTGACAGAGCAACACTCTATATATTAAAAAAAAATAAAGTCTCCTGACAAAGAAAAAGAAAATTCTAGGACCAAACAGATTCAAAGCTGAATTTTATCAGATGTTCAATGGAAAACTGGTACCTATCTTACTAAAATCATTCTAAGACACTGAGGAGAAGGTGTTTCTCCCTGACTTATGATATCAACTATCACCCTGATAGCTAAATTAGACAAAAACACAACAAAAAAGAGGAGTCTACAAGTCAATATTTCTGATGTACATAGATGCAATAATCTTAATCAAAACATCAACAAACTGAATTAAACAGCACATTGAAAAAATAACATATCAAATCAAGCGGGTTTTATTCCATGGATAAAAGAATGGTTCCTTACAACCAAATCAACAAACTTGATGTACTACATAAATAGAATTGAAGACAAAAAACATATAGTCATCTCAATAGATGCAGAAAAAAAATTGATAAAATCCAACATCCCTTCATGATGAAAACCTCAACAAACGAGGCATTGAAGAAACATACTTTAAAACAATAACAGACATTTAAGAGATAAAGTCACAGCCAACATCACAATGAATGAAGAAAAGTTAAAAGCATTCCTCCTAAAAAATGGAACAAGACAATAATGCCCAATTTCACAATGCCTATTCAGTATAGTATTGGATATCATAGAACAATCAGAAAAAAAGAGAAATTAAAGGCATCCAAATTAGAAAAAAAAAAAAATTCTCTTTTATGATAATAAGATTCTATACCTAGAAAACCTGAAAGATTCTTCTAAAAGACCACTAGACTTGATAAATGACTTCAGTAAAGTTTCAGGATGCAAAACTAATATGCGAAAATTAGTAGCATTTCTATATATCAATAATGTTCAAGCTTAGAATCAAATCAAGAAGTCAATCTCAGTGACAATAGCCACAATAATAAAATACCTACAAATACATATAACCAAGGAGCTGAAAAATCTCCACAAGGTGAACTACAAAATATTGATGAAAAAAATCATAGATTACACAAATGGAATAACTTCCCATGCTCACAAATTAGGAGAATAATATCATTAAAATGACAACACTTCCCAAAGCAATCTACAGATTCAATGTAATTCATATCAAATAACCAATATCATTTTACACACAATTAGAAAAAAAATCTGAAAATGTATATGGTATCAAAAAAGAGCCCCACAGTCAAAGTAATCCCAAGCAAAAAGAACAAAGCTGATCATCACATTACCTGACTTCAAATTATGCTACATAGCTATATTAACCAAAACGGTATGGTACTGGTACAAAAATATACACAGAGATCAATGGAATAAAATACAGAACCCAGAAACAAAGGTATATATTGAACGACCAACTGATCTTTGACAAAGTTGACAAAAATATACAATGGGGAAATGACACTTTATTCAATAAATAATGCCAGAATAATTGGATACTCCTATGCAGAATATTGAAACTGGACACCTATCTCTCACAATATACAAAAAAAAAAAAAAAAACCCTCAAGATTTGATAAAGACGTAAATGTAAGACATCAACCTATAGAAATCCTGTAAGAATATCCAGGAAAAATTTTTCACACCTAGACTTAGGCAAAAAATTTTATGACTGAGACCTCAAAACAAATGCAACAAAAACAAAAGTAGAAAAAAGAGACTTAATTAGACTAAAACAAGTCTGCATAGCAAAGATATCATTGAGTAAACATACAACTACTGAACTGGAGAAAATGTTTGAGTAATATGCATCTGGCAAGGGCTTAATATCCAGAGTCTATAGGAAACTCAAAAAAATCAATAAGGTAAAAAACAAATAATACCATTAAAAAGTGGACAAAGAATATGAACAATTTTAAAAAGAATATATACAAGTGGGCCAAAAAACATATGAAACTACAATCAACATCACTAATAATCAGAGAAATGCAAGTTAAAGCCACCATGAGATACAATTTCACACCAGTCAGAATGACTATTAATAAAAAGTCAAAACATACACACACACACACACACACAACAGATGTTGGTGTGGGTGTAGTGAACAGAGAACACATAACCCTGTTAATAAAAATGTAAATTAGTGCAACCTCTATGGAAAACAGTGTGGCGATTTCTCAAAGACATAAAACTAGAACTACCATTTGACCCAGCAATCCTACTACTAGTTATCTACCCAAAGGAAAAGATTTGTTATACTCAGAAAATATCTGTTCTTATATGTTTATCACAATACTATTTGCAATAACAACATTGTGAAATTAACCTAAGTGTTCATCAATGGATGATTGGATAAATATAATTTGGTATATATATATATTATATATATATATATATGTATGCACACCAATATGTATGCACACATATTGGTGTGTATATATATACACACACCATAGAACACTAACTAGAAAAAAAAGTAATGAAATAGTTTCTTGTAGCAGTGTGGATGGAGCTGGAGGCCATTTCCTAACTAAAATAACTCAAAAAAAAAAAAAAATTGAATACCACAGCTTCTCACTTAAAATGGGGAGCTAAGCAATGGCTACACATAGACATACAAAGGGAAATAATAGACACTGCTGACTCCAAAGGAGGGTAACGTAGGAGTGGGTTGGAAGTCGAAAAATTACCTATTCACTATTTAGATGATGTATACTCTAGAATCCCAAACCTGATCATTGTGCAATATATCCACGTATGAAACCTGCACATGTACCCCCTAAATCTATAAAAAATAAAAAACTATAAGTGACAAAATTAGCTGTTTTTAATAAAATCAGGAAACTAAAGAGAAGTGTAATACAAGTGATGGTCAAGGGCTTCTGACATCCTTGCACTGTGAATTTTCTCAGGGTCTCGCATGAGGAAGACCCAAACGGGTAGGTATGTTTCCACCTGAGAAGTGATTTGTTACATGAATATGCAAACATTGAATTCATAAAGATCTGATTAATATTTCTCCTGTAATTCAGTTTCTTAAACTAAAAACCTAATTCTGAAAATTAAAACAGAAATAAAATATACAACAACAACAACAAACGTGTGAGTATAAGCTTGCCTGGTTGGTTGTTCATATTAACTTTATGCAGGCAAAATCCTGCATCAAGTTAAATTGTGGTGTTGCTTCTTATAACAGAAGTCAGAATGATCTTTTAAAAACTTTTTCTGTCTGTCACTTTGCTTACACCTTACAGTGGGTTTCCCCATTCGTCAGTAAGAACCAAAGTCTTCTCATTTATTGGCCACTAAGTACTGCATGATCTTGTTCTCTGACTTCATCTCTCTTCCTGACTTTACTTGCTCTTTCTGCTATTCCTGGAATTCTACCTCAGTTTTTGAAGTTGTTGCTTCTGCCTGAAATATTCTTCTTCCAAATATCTATAGGACTTGTTCTCCTACTTCATTATGTCTCTGTTAAAAACATCACCAAGTCAAAGGAACATTACTTGACTAGTCTATTTGAAATCATACATTATTGTCACTCTTTTCCCATTAGATGGTTTTATTTTTTTTCCTGATAACTCATTCATCTAATTAATTCTTTTGTTAAGCTGGATGTAATTCCCATGACAGCAGAGACTTTCTTCTTTTTTCTTTTTTATTTGATACATTGTAATTGTACATATGTATAAGGTATATTGGATGTTGTGATATAAGCATATGTTCTGTATTGATCAAACCGGTGTGTTTAGCTCAAACATCACCTCATGCATCTATCACTTACTTGTGGTAAAGATATTAAATAGCCTATTTTCTAGCTGTTTTGCCATATACAATACCTAGCTGTTAACCATCCTCAACCTTTTGTGCAATAGAATCAGAACTTATTTTTCCTCTCTAATTGAAACTTTGTATCTATTGATCAACTTCTCTCTATTGTTACCTTCCCTTTACCTCTCCTCCATCTCTGGTTAATAGAGAGCAGGAACTTTCTATATTCATGTTCACTGCTGAATATGGAAGGCTTAAGGGAGAACCTGATGGTTTATAGGCTCTCAATAAATATCTGTTGAATAAAAGGGTAAAATAATTTGACTGGTGCAATTTTTGATGGAAGATAGCAAGCAATTGTTGGACAAAACTAGCCTTGATATTAAAGCCAACTAGTGAACATGATGTATTTGTTAGTTAAATTCATAAGTTTACCCAATCAAATAAAATTTTCATCTTTTAAATTGGCTCTGTATAATCCCAGAGAAGGCTTCACCTATTGTTGTCTCAACCAGCCAAACACCAATATGTCATCTATATGTACTGTTTTCAAATATGATTTGAACTTAACTAGATATTTTCATTTTATACTGATAAAACAGAGCTTTGTATCTGAGACCAGTATCCTGATAGAAAAATAGTTCCATCTAACTGTCAGAGGCATAAACAATTAAGAAAACATAATAAATAGAGTCCCCAGTAAGAAGTGGGTAGAAGCACACCACATGCAGACTTAACTTGTTACGATGTTCCATTGGTTAACAAACTGGCCCATTTTTCTGCCTCTTCACATTTCAGCACATCTTCATTAATTTTGATCACTTATATATGTAACCTTAAAGTATGAGCTACAAAAAGTCAATGCTTCAGAGTGTTATAACTTTTTGACGATGCTGTATCTTCACTAACAGAGAGAAAAGAAAATTGAGCTGTTTCTCTAGAGATGGAATTCATAGGAATATCAGCTGTGGGTTCCCTAGGGACATACTAGCAGAAAATTGCAAGATATCATTTCAGTAAGGGATAAAAGTAATTCCAAGAGGTTTGGAGAAGCCAAACTACCTCCTGATTCATTTATCAAAGTGCCTGCAGCTCCCATTTTAAGTCAGGTGAAACAACAATAAATATTTGCAAAGTAAATTAATCTGTACCAGGAGATTTTAATAAATAAAAGGTCAGAAGAACACAGTAGAGTACGTTTAACTCTTGCCAAATTCAGAAAGTGAAATTTGACTGCAATGGTGGAAAAAATAACATAAAGGAAATAAAAATGCAAAGAGCTTTTGAATAGAAGCTTTTTGTATTCACTTTATATGTATTCTCTGAATACAATTTTAATCATAAAATGACAACATGATGTAAAATTGCTTCAGGTAATTAGTAACCAAAACATATACTTAAAGTTTCTGTTTTGATTAGTAATGGAAATAACAGACATTTAAAAATGCTCAGAACTAGAGTGTTGAATATTTATTTTGCTGAATTGGAATGGGAAGGTAGAGGAATTTTTAGATGCAAAAGGAATTCTTCTAGAAAAGACCTGCAATAATTTCTTTATTTCTGTATTTTATCTGCCCCCAAGTTGAATAGGATCAAAATGCATTTCCTAAATGCTCACTGAAATTTCTGACAAAAACATATATTTTGAAGCACTGCTTGCATGTTTTTGGTTTATTTTTATTAAAAATACAAGAGTGTCCATAATATAAATTAGAGGTTGGCACTACTCTCGTTAACAAAAACTGAAAAAGTTCCCATACGATGTGCTCAACTTGAGATATTCCCTTTGTTGCAGAACATGTTTTGCACATATTTTATAAGTTAAAAAACACATGAAACAAAAATCCAGAACCTGATAAATAGCTAACACCAATACAGCTTCAGGATAGTATCTGTTATTCAAATTTGTACTGGATATCCATGCTCTGCAGGAATCTCAAGCCAAGCACATGTTAAGCTGAATTTGGATCCTGTTGTATTCTTTATTTTATTTTATTTTTACATAATTGACTTATATCAATGTTAACTAAAAGCATAAAGGAATTCTCAATTCCTCTCTTTCTTTTACACCTCACTAAAACATTCAAACCATTCTGTATATTTCTAAAATTTTCTCCTCACTTACCTTTTAAAATTTGTTTCTAATACTACTGCACAAATGTTAAGTTCTCATCCTTCTCATCTGGACTATTACAGAACCGCCTTAATTACTCTCTCTAGTTGTGCTACACACAAAACAATTGTCTTTCCTCAGGGCAATGGATTAAAAACAGAAAAACCACCAATGTCAGAACTTGAAATCTTTCCATAGCGTTCTAATGAAAAGTTGAAATTTTCTAGGGCAGTATTTATCTCATTCTACTGATGGCAGCAGCAGGCCATCTGGAGCGGCCGCTACCATCGTGCCAGCTGTAGAGGAGAGGTGCGGCAGTGACTCCAGGAGGGGCTGCAGGAGAGGCAGTGATGGTGGCACGACCCCTGTGCCCTGCAACCTGGAGGCAGCCTGCTGTGCTCCCCCCAAACTCGCAAGGTCATGCGGAACCCACTCCCAGCCCCAGGGCCTCCGCTGCTCCAGACACTGGCCCTGCTGCCACTGCTGGGAGGGTGTGGAGAGTAGGCAGACAATCACCAGAGACTGCCCCTGGAAGCCCCCAGGATGCTTTTATTTGGGTCCACCCTTGGCCACTCATGCCCTGAAGGTTTCCGCGATGGGCCCAAGATGAGTTGCCGGCTGGCGGGAGAACAAAGCATTCAGGAATAGAGGGGAAGGTAGAGAGAAGCCGAAGATGGAACTGAGCCTGGGGCGGTGTCTTGCTTCATGGAGCTGGTGGGACCCAGGGATAAGTGGGAGTCCCGCCCCTTTCAAGTTGGCAGGGAGGGGGCTCCCTAGTGCTACTGCAGCCACCCAAGCCTGGGTGAGACCGGGGCACCCCGGTTCTATTGGGAACCAGTAGCATGCAGTACCCCACCCTCCCAGGCACCCCTGCAGCCACCCTGCCACAGCTGCGGATTCAAGCTTCTCCGCACTCTTAGGGGCCCAGGAAGGCCCCAAATGCCTGACGCTGCTGCCTGGCTTCTCCCTGACGCCAGTGCCCACTCCAATGTGGGAGCAAGGTTGGTGCCAAGCCTAAGCACTGTTGTAACCCAGATGAGTGTCTGCACACTCAGATCAGCGCTGACATGCCAGCACCCTGCTGCCTAGGCCCCCTCTGGACTTAACTGTGCTGACAAGCATGGGGAGAGGCTGAGGTTGGCGAGGGCCTGAGGGTAACTTGGCATAGGCCTTCAGGGCCCCTCAGCAGAAACAGCCTGGACACCAGGGACAGCAGTGGGAGGAAGACAAGCTTCTGGGGGGAAAGGGGCGGGTCCTTGTTGAAGCCCCACTTTTAAGCTGGGAGGGGCCTGACTCCAGGGCCGACTGAAGTAAGAGACATGTTCTGTGATGCTTTTATTCGGGTCCACCCATGGCCACTCATGGATTAATCAGCAGACACTTCTTCCCATCTGAGGCCTATAAAAACCCTTGGACTCAGCCAGACTGGGTGGGAGGCAGGGGGTGTGGATAGAGAGAGGGTAAAAAGAGGAATGGGAGACAACATGAAGACAAAGGGCTGCTAGCTACAGAGGGAAACTACCCTCTCTGCTGAGAGCTGGACACTCTTCAGGACAACCTGCTTAGCCGGGAGAAGCCATCCTTCCTTCTGAGAGCTGAAGAGAGGATGGGAAGACCAGCTACAGAGAGTAGCTACCCTCTTTGCTGAGAAATGAACACTCGTGGGGACACCCTGGCTATAGACAGGAGCTGCTCACTGTGGGTCTCCTCTGAGCTGTTCTATTTCTCAACAAAGCTCCTCTTATCTTGCTTATTCTCAATTTGTCTGCTTACCTCATTCTTCCTGCTCACAGGACAAGAACTCAGGACCCACTGAACGGCGAAGCTAAAAGAGCTGTAGTACAAACAGGCCTGAAACATGCCCCTTTCTCACTATATTACAGGCAAAGTGGAGAGAAGAGCTGCAGCCCTTCAGGGAGCCCAGACCTGGGAGCTTCCCGAGCCAAGGGCGTGACTCCCTTTTACGGGGCCATGTGGTTCCTGCCATTACCAAGCTTCCAGGTGCCCCTGGTGCCCTCTGAGGAAGCTGCTTGTGATGTGTCTGGTCCAGCTGTAGCCTTGTAGAGAGCTGGCACACATGTCGGTACGTGGAGCTACTCACCCAGGGCACCAGCTGGTGTGTCTGACTATGTGCAGTGGCTGGACCCCACACTCCTCACACACCCCTCGCTGCTCCATGCCTGACCTGCCCTTGGAGGCATGGGATCCAGGCTTATAGGGTGAGCCAGGCTGAGTGGGCAGGATGAGCCCAGTGAGCCCAAGCAAAAGTCAAGCAAAGGTGGCACCAGCAACAGAGGTTTCTGGCCAGAAAAGCAACACCCCAAGGATCCTGTAATACTATGACTTCAGCCTGTACTACCTCACCTTTAGCCCTGTTACCCACTCCACATCTTCCATGCACATTCACTGAATTTCTTGTGGCTCTATAAATATAAGATGTTATTTTTTGTTTTCCTCCTTGACTTCACTCAAATGTTTTAGTGTGTGCTATGAATTGACTGCACATCATGGGTTAAATAATAATAACCAAATTTGGTATTTCTTACTCTATACCTAACCCCATTCGAAGCAACATGCATATGTAAATGCATTTAAATCTAACAGCAGGCCTACAAGAGATGTGCTATTATCCCCATTTTACACATAAGGGAACTGAGGCACACATTTTCTACTTAACTTAAACAAACCCACATAGTGAACTGGGAACTGTAACATAAACCCAGGCAGTCTGGTTCAAGATTTCATGCTGTGAAACATTTTTAATTGCTTATTTTTACTCATTACTTTAAAACTAAGCTTAGAATCCCAAGAATATATTTCATTATCTGCAAGATAAAGTTAGGTGCATCTTCTCTCTACTACTGTCTTCACATATTGAATTTGATTTTTCTAAAATTGGAGCAAGCTGTTACACTTATAGGCTGTATTGGAGATGACATGAAAACATTTATGTGTGTAACACAAGTATCTGCAAGGTTCCAAGTATATTAAATAATGGATAAACATTTGTTAAACACAAAATCCTTACTGTTTATATAAAACATATTTGTATAAAAATCTTTAAACACTATATGTTGCCCTTCGGAGTTTCTTGCTTAATAGGTTTCTTTCCTTGAGCCAAATTTCTCCAGTGTAAAAAAAGAGGATAAAGTGAAACTCACCTCACAATACTGCGTTGAAAAACAATAGGTAATAAAAGCGTTTATCACAAGATAAACACTAAACTAACAGACAGATTGTCTGTGCTTACTTTATTCTTATTCTAAGCAATTTTCAGTCATGGATATCAATCATAAGTTTAAAGCATTTAACTATCAAAATATCCCATTATTCATTTCAGTGTACTCAATGTATTTTTTGTAAATTTAATTTTTCTTTTTTTTTTTTCACTTTGAAAAATGCTACCTAATAAAACAATATTTTAATCAGGAGTACTGGTAACTTACATATGCCATATTTAGTTGAGCCCAGGGAAATTGCTACAATAATTTGTTTTTTTTGAAATCAGGGTCAATATCCCAAAATCCCTAGTTAAAAAATGTGCAAAGAATATCCTGAAAATAGGTACATATCAAAAAATAAATGGCATTCCTTTGAAGGTGGAAATTACTGATACAGGTCATTTTCAAGCCTACTCCACTCTTATTGGCAGCTACTCAAAAAATTTCTCATTTAAATGTTTCGGTCCATCTTAGGTATCTTATAGAAAGAATTGTTGGAAGACTTTAAAAAATGACTTTCATTTAATACATGTAAGTAGCCTAATCTTTACAAACACATATATCCATGTGCACACCTAGATAACACACACACACACACACACACACAACAATAACAATAGTTATAACTCTAAAATGAAGAGACGACTTGAACCAGAATTCCTGGACAGAAACTTGCTTTCACTTTCCCTATTTCCAGCTCTAATATGTCAGCTTTGGAGAAGGGGTCTGATCATTTGCCTAGTGTCTGTCAGCAAGTTCTGGGTGGAAGGATTCAATCCGGACTCTTTCCTATGTATTGAAAGCAATTTCCTAATAAAGGTCTCAGGTAGTTGAGTCTTGCTACATTCCAAAATCTCCATCTCTATCTTCTTTTCTGTTTTCTTAGATAGAAAAGCCAAGTATTATTAAGGCCATCATAGTTGGATGTGCATTTTGCTTATATGGTTTCCCAGGTGAAAACAATTGCTCCCTGCTGTCCCAGTGTTTGTCCTGTTCTCCTTTATTTCTCTGACTAGAGATTTTTCTGGACTTGTACTAAGCAGACCTTGAAACTCATATACTTACATTATATTAGATTATGGTATAGTCTTTCTTTCTCTGTCTCTCTCCCTTTGTCTGTGTTTCTGCCTCTTTGCCTCTGTGTCTCACTCTCTTTTTGTACTTACATGTACACACACACACAATGACAATGTAATATAACAAACAGTTCATTTTTATTGTAAACCCAGATATTTTCAAAATAAGAAGAACTCATATAATCACATGGAGTTATGTTTGGCTTTTTATTTATTTATTAACAGCAAATATAATATAATTTCTCTAGACATTTACTAATAAAAGTCTGTATCTCTTAGACCACGTGGCTGCTGAAAAAACTTCTTAAGTAGCAATCATTTTGAATTTTATGTCCTATCATTTAAATATTTCTAGAAAAACTATTAACTATTCACTTAAAAAATAACTCTAGAATAATCAAACTACTGCCATGAAATTGCTGTTATATAATGGCTATTGAGATTGTTATTATGCATAGAAGCAATGTGACTTCTGCTGAGCATTTCTATTAATGTGACATAATTTATTAAGGATGTATATGTTCGCGTATATGTGTACATCCTTAGTTTTGAAACAGTTAATAATTGCTGTTTTGGCACTATACCAATGTAGGAAATAGGCAAGCACAACGCACACACACTTTCACATCAAATGTTTCCTAATACCATCACAATATGGAAGAAAGCAAGATAGATAAGCACTATAAATAGCAGAACATAAGATCAGGCAAGATTTGTCTAAGTAAAACAAGCATGTTAAAAATATATCCAACCAAACAATGCATCTTTTACTCATTAAATATAGTACATATAACAAGAAATGAGTTCAAAAATGAGTTTAGATAGATATGGAGGAGTGGATTTTTACTAGCAATAGACAAATCTCTAGTAAAAACACAACACGAAACTGATATTAACTTGCCAATATTCATGTTAAATGATCAAATTTAGTTAGATATTAGCTTTTGGGTATTAAAAATTCCTATATTATTGTCAGATTTCTTATGAGCAGAAACATTTCTAGCTGTCCTACTCTTTAACTGGATGAAGAAAAAGGTCAAAAACAAAATGAGCATTGCTTCAAAAAAAAAGTTTATTTTGAGATAATTTTTTGAGTAAACAGTTATCAAATTGCCTTGAAGAAAACTATAAGTAGAAATAAGAAGCTAGTCAGTATGCATACCAGATAAAATATCACCAACAATAACTTATTTTGGATTAATTTATTTCACTTGTGAACCTTCTTTTCTTTTCTCACATGATCCAATGATGCTATTTATCCAATCTAAAAGGACATATATACCCAGCACAATTATTCTGCCACCTGCAGGGCAAAGAGTTTTATAGACAGTAATAAAATTGTATTTTCTCTAGGTACTATTAATACAGGAGAACAATTTTGTAATGTTGTTTTGTATCTGATTTTCTGTCTCTGTTCACATTATTTTTTACAATTTTACATCAAAAGATAAACAATATTATTTTGCATTTATATATGCATCTGTTCACATTGGACAGAGTATTCTTCCTTTTTGGTCTGCTCACCAAACTCAGTTGACTGTTTATAGTTTAACAAATAGGCATAGATTCAGGGGAAAAAAATGCTATAAAAATTATGGCAATTAAACATCATTCATTGAGCTGCAGAACCACTTTCTGATGAACTAGAATTCATGTAGCTTACTGAATATGAAATAGAAGGAAATTATTGGATGAGGATGAAAATTGGTAGCATCTGTGTTAGATAATACACTTTGGTTAGTATTGGTGAAAGCTATTTGGGAAATCTTTGAAATCAGAAATGTTGAATAGCAAGAGCCTCAACTTTGTAAATAATCAATATTTTATGGATCACTAGAGAAACCATGAAAGAGAATGTGAATATATCAATTTATAAAAATCTCACAATTATTAAAATATATAAACTCTAAAAGTCTCACACTAGCTTTAAGCCATAAACTGAATACCCATTTATAGATGAGAAGACATATATTACACAATTAAACTATTCTAAAATTCTAAACATTTGTGATTATCTTCAAGGCATTACCAAATTTTCTCTCCACATTATTGTGTAATGATGTTAACTTGATAATGACTTATGCTTATTGCTAAATTTTAAATTAAAAATTATACAAGAATTTGATTCAAGTATATGTTTGCATAATTACCTACATGTTTATATCCACTCTTAATTTGGGAACAATTAAAATAAGAAGTTCATTGAAATGTAATTTCAATATCAAGAATATTATACCAATTAAAATTTATATATGCATAACTTTGCCTAAATTAAAATTTGGAAGACTAAGGCATATTACTGAAGCTTGATGTATGCATGTAATTGTCATATGATGCAAATGCCTAGATTTTTAGCCATGGCTGAAATGTGAAACAGCCATGCAATAAATACTCAATTGTTCCTCTACACATAATTATAATTGACCACTGAGTTGGTTATTAATCAAAAAGTTGGTTTAATTTATTATATCTTGGGGGACTTATTTGACAATGTATAGATTAGTTTGTAGCTATTCAAGATATTTCTGACACAGGCACAATACTAACCTCATTATCAATTAAATAATTTCTTATGCCCCAAGAGAATAGATATCCAAGGCATACACAATATTTTAATCCTGGATTTGGGGAGTTTTCTTTATTTATAGTTTACTTATTTGTTTGTTGTTTGGTTTATTTTACATTGAGATGGAAATGGAGTCTCAGAAAACTGAATTCTGATTAAAAAATTGTTGGATTATTAAAGCTGAATGTTGAATGGAAGATCTGAAATAAAATGTACAAAAATACAGTCATTATATTAAAATAATTCAAGATGCATTGTTGTTTTGACAGTAATGATAGCAACAAAAGTTACCAGCAGCTGATGATTTGCCAGTGGCTTCAAGGAAAGAAAAGCACAATTTTTGCATTTTTATGAACTTACATCACAAAATTCACAATAAATTTTAAAAGCAAGCCAGCTGCGGTGAATCAGTCCTGTAGTCCCAGCACTTTGAGAGATCATGAAGTCAGGAGATCGAGACCATTCTAGATAGCATGTTGAAAACACGTCTCTACTAAAAATACAAAAAAACTAGCTGGGTGTGGTGGCGTGCTCCTGTAGGGACAACTACTTCAGAGACTGGGACAGGAGAATGGCCAAGATAGCGCCACACACAGCGCACCAGTCTGGCGACAGAGCGAGACTCCATCTCAAAAGAAAAAAAAAGGAAAGAAAGAAAAAGTTTCAAAAGCAAGGAGGATAAAGTACGTGAATCAGCTTTATGAATAAACATTTAATGGTTTTAACATTTATTTATAAGAGGCTTTTCTTGTGTGTTCTTTTGCTTTGCTTTGCTTTGCTTTGTTTTCATTCCCGAAGCATTTGAGCCTGAAACATTTGAACAATTTATATTGTTGCTGAGGCTCATCTTCCATTTTCTTAAGAAAGTGTTTACATTAACTCCAAAAGAAAACATTAAAATTGCAAGAAATAGAAAAGGAAAGTATGATAGGCTTGATGAAGTTGGCTGCTATTACATATTTCTGTTGTGATCTTAAATGTGATTTTAATTTTTCTGAATAACAAAATTCTATATCCTAGCATGCATTAAAAAGACATATAATCAGCCTAAAGCTCTATAAAATATACATACATTAAATATTTTAAAAATACATTACAGGTATTAAATACAACCTTTTTTGATTATTTAAATAGATCTGCACTGCCCCAAACAGTGGTCATGATGTACATGGCTATGTATAATTAAACTTAAAAAATTTCCATTAAAATTCACTTCCTCAGTCATGCTAACCATAATTCAAGTGCTACATTGCCACCTATTGCTGGTGGCTGCCCTATTAGAAATATTAAATTTTCACTTGAACAGATCTAGAGAGTAACATAAATACAACACACTTAATTAAACATTACTTTCTGTAAGAGTCTCACATTTTTTATTTTTAAATGCTTCTTTTCTTCCCCTACCACCCATATTACTTGAATAGGTACACAATCAAGTAATACACATAACTTTTTTTCTTTAATACTGTGAAATGTTGAGTATGCTCCTTGATTTAACCCTCCTCACACATTGCTGGCACCGAGAGTTTTGCTTCCATCAAATCTCATTATAATTATTGTAAAAAAGATTTTCTAAGAGAATAAAAAAAATTTAGATCCACTAAACTTGAAAGAAAATTCGGAGAGTTTGGGGTAAGGAAGGTGCTTTACGCTATTTAAGACAGTAGATTGAAGTGTCGATGAGTAAAAAAAACATACTTTAATTTATCCACTTAAAAATTTATCACTAACATTCATGTCCTTAAAATTTTTCCAGATACTATGACAGTAATTGTATCACAGCTGTGATGTCTAGATAATACACATTTATTGCTTATCTCATAGTAAAAATCTTTAAAAATTATATGTACCATATTTCATACAAAAAATATTTAATAGGTAAAAATAAACATTTTTATAAAAACATAGTCATCCACTGCATGACAGTTCAGTCGATGATGGACTCCATATACAAAGGTTATATACCATATTTTTACTGTATCTTTTCTATATATTAGATACACAAACACTTGTCATTGTGTTATAATTGCCTACAGTATTTAGAACAGTAATATTCTGTACAGGTTTGTAGCCGAGGAGCAATAGACTATACTATATAGGTGTTTTAAGTACACTGTATGATGTTCCCACAAGGGTGAAATCACCTATCAAAGCATTTCTCAGAATGTAACCCTGCCGTTAAGCAATGGATGGCTATAATTATGTGTAGAAGTAGAACAATGACCTCCAATTATGTCAGCTCTCAGACCCCTAGAGCCAGTTACTATATAACTTTACATATCAAAAAAGGCTTTGCAGATGTGATGAAGGGTTCAGCCATTGATAGGTAAGATCCTTCTAGGTCAATCTTAATACAGCTAAATAGGCAATGTTAATTTTGTAATTAAATGCATCGTTCTGAAAAGGCAGCCTAAGGAGGTTCTCCCTGATATGGCAGGGTATGAAAATTAATACTTTTGAGAGTGCCTGTACCTTGGTAGTATCTAAATTTGGTAAATACTGAATAAAATCAATATAGAAACAAATTAATATGGGTTTTAATAAACAATTTCTCTAACCGGGAATGCTGATTGAAGGCAAAAATATAATAGCTAAGAAAATATTTAGGCTGAAACTTTTGTACATAAAAAATACTATTGAGAATGCTTTTTATTTAACAGAATTTGATCTGAGCTTACAAGGTATATCAGTACCTGTATTAGTCCGTTTTGCACTGCTGTAAAGACCAACTCAAGACTAGGTAATCTATAATTGAACTGAGTCACAGTTCCACATGGCTAGAGAGGCCTCAAGAAACTTACAATTATGGTGGAAGGCAAAGGGGAAGCAAGACAAATCTTGCATAGCAGCAGGAGAGAGAGGGATAGAGAAAGGGGGAAACTGTTAAACAGTTTTAAACCATCAGATCTTGTGAGAATTCACTCACTATCAAGAGAACAGCATGACCAAACCACCCCCATGATCCAATAACCTCTCAATAGGTCCCACCCTCCACATTCAAGATGCGATTTGGGTAGGGACACAGATCCAAACCATATCAGTAGCAGTACAGTATTTACTGAGTATTTCTGAGTAAACACTCAGTATTTACTGAGACAAATCTACGAAAATTATTTTTTTCAAGTACATAAGCCATAAAATGCAACTCATAAATATTACACGTAAGTAAAAAGTAAGATATTGATAACGTGTAAAATAAAGTGGTTAGATAAATACTGTCAACAAATATAAATGACTTAGAAATTAATGAAAACATAAAGATATTTTAATATACCCAGAAATACCTAAGACTGGGTAAAGAAAATAGGTTTAATTGACTCAGTTTAACACGGCTAGAGAGGTCTCAGGAAACTTACAATCAGGGTGGAAGGCATCTCTTCACAGGCGGCAGGAGAAAGAATGAGTGCATGCAGAGGAAATGCCAGACGTTTATAAAAGCATCAGATCTTGTGAGACTCACTCATTATGACAGCAGCATGGGGGCAACATAGTATTTTTATTATATATAAAATAACTTATTTTTAAAATAAATATATAGAGACTAAAATAAAATATTGTATTAACTCTCATTTCAATATTGTTAAAAAAAAAAAACAATAATTTTAGCAGTATTTTTACTTTTCAATAGGTCTCAGATTGGACTGCATATTTTTTGGCTGTTCTGCTTCTAACCCACAAAGCTTACCCAGTATGCCGCAGGATACTGCTTGGAAGGTCTGTTCTAGACACACTCGGGTAGTTGGGCGATGTTCTGAAGAAAATTTGTTAAGTGTAAGATAATTTTGCCTAAGTATATCAAGGACTGGCTAGCTAACTTATACCTTAGAATAGTCCTTTGAAATAACATATTTCAGCTAAGATTAGCTGATATTAAATAGCTGGAGATTCAAAGCAGTTGTTGATAGGCATACTGTTACTATTTGAGGGAAGACCTACAATACACAGATCTCAATAGTCTTTGAAGTGTCTGGGATTGTGGTTGGGACAAATGGTACAGAAGGATCCTTGAATTCTGTCTGAAACTTCTGCTATAAGTTTAACTTTTAATTTATCTATTTAAAAATTATCACTAACTTTCATGGCCTTAAAATTGATTATCTTCATCAGATTTCATTGTCCCACACTAGAGTGAGTTTGAGTAAAAATTAAATTCACAAATCACATATAAGGTATGATTTATATTCTTTTTATAATTGGAGGCAAGGCTTTTCCACTGAAAAAGGTGGGTATGAGGAATCCTGAACACAGAATCAAGACTTTCCTAAGGGAAATAGATCTGAATCTGCTGAAGATAGCACAACAGAGTGTGAAGGGAATGACTTAACCAGGGCAATGTTGCCATTACATGTACATATACATGTTCAAGTTTCCTGAGTATAAGATTAAGTAATTTTTTAGGCCTTTCTGTTATGCATCTATGTAATTGGGTCTAAAGAGATTTAGATTAGTGTAGATTAGGAAATTGGCAGAAGGCACCAAAGATCTCTGAAAAGAAGAATAAACAGTCCCTATAAAATTAGACATAGTGTACTCATCATGAATTCTATTTCCTCCATGGTATGTTCCTCCTACATTGAAAAGCGCCTTAAAACACTGATTTCTTAGGCATTGTTACTCTGGTACTTTTCCAAAAAGCACATATGTGTTCTGGGTTCAAATTTCTACTCCTCATCACAAAGGAAAACATGTTTTTTCTGGGTCCTGTTTCCTTCAGGCCATCTCCTGATTGCTAATTTGGCGGTCCATTAATTTGACAAATGAAGACGTTGCAAATCTCACTCAAATTCATTTACATTTTTGGGCATCTAAGCTAAGTTTATAACAAATCCTGTGGGGATTATAAAGAGGAGGTGTGAATCTAATTTTCCAGTTGCTAAACTAACCGGATTGGTGGCCATTTCTTTCTTCTCTCTCACATTAGATAAAGAAAGAACCTGGAAGGAAAGGCTCTCATTAATTATTTTAAGGGTCACAATGTCCCGCTGTTTCTTCTCTTGGAGTTAATATAAATAGAACACTGTATGTAGTAGTTTATGGCTCAGCCTTAGGAATTGGATAAGGCTAGGGCCTTGCTCATAAGTATTCCTTGTTTAATGGAGCTGTTGCTAGAATGTAGGTTTATAATTTAATGCTCTTTTTTTTTCTGTTAATGATAATACACAGGCAAAAATTTACAGTTATGAAAAGTTGAGAGTTTAAATATTTGTATTCTATTTAGGGTGAAAATGGCCATTTATAGATTTAGGCAGTGATTGTATATGTGTGTGCGAGTGTCTAAATATTAACATGTGAAAGTGTTCATACGTCTAGAATTCTAGTATGGAATAATTCATAAATATATCATATGTCAATAAAAATTCAATATATCATCTCTTACCTATAGTCACAAATGTGCCTAATGAATCCAGATTTATATTTTTAGCTTTGGTACTGTAGATGTAATCATGATCTATGACTTAACTAATTAATTCATATTGCTTAACTTAGGCATTATCTAAAAGTGTCTTTATACGCATGTGTACAGCCTTTTGAAAGATACAATTTTTTTGTTATATTACTCAGAGTAGGCCATCACAGTTTTTAGAACTGTTGCTTCAAACTCTTTTATGTAAAGATTTATCAGTGTCATGATCAATTTATATAAAGACAAATGAATGCCTACAGCAGAACTTTGCTCTAAGGAAATAAATAGTAAGCATACTTTCCTTTTTCTTTACATTATCAGTTTTGAATACAAGAGAGTAGCAGTAGAAGCATTTAGCCCTGTATCCCAAATCACAATTAGATGGCTAGTGTGAAAAACTAATGAGAACTTATATTTTGAACTAACATTTTTTTCAATCTCATTCGCTGATATCAATGTTTAAAAATCCAAGGTGCATGGGTATATGTGCACGTCTGTTTTAGAGGTAAATTGCATGTCACAGGAGTTCAGTATGCAGATTATTTCATCAACCAATTAACAAGCATAGTACCCAGTAGGTATTTTTTTGATCCTCACTCTCCTCCCATACTGCACCATCAAGTAGGCCTCCTCAGTGTCTACCTGCACTGTTATGGTTGGGCTTTGTATCCCCACCCAAATCTTACCAGAAACTGTAATCCCTATAATCTCCATGTGTCAAAAGCAAGACCGGGTGTAGGCAATTGAGTCATGGGAGTGGTTTCCCCCATGCCGTTCTTGTGATGAGTCCATTCTCATGGAATCTGATGGTTTCATGTACACACTGTTTAGTTTTATTAATAAAATCATATGGAATTTGGTTTCCTGTTTCTGTATTTCACTTAAGATAATGGCCTTTGGCTCCATTCATGCTTCTGTAAAGGTTATGATCTGATGTTTTTTTATGACTATGTAGGATTCCACAGTGTGTCATTTTTTAAAAAAAGAAAAAACAGTCTACCTTTGATGAGCATACAGGTCATTTCCATGTATTTTCTATTGTGAATAGTGTTGTGATGAACATACAGGTGCATTTGTCTTTATGATAGAACAGTTTTTTTTTTTCCCTTCAGGTATATACCTAATAATGAAATGGCTGGGTTGAACGGTAGCTCTGTTTTAAATTATTTGAGAAATTCTCAAACTGCTTTCCATAATCGCTGAACTAATTTTAATACACCTTTTAATATCTTAAGCACATGGCAATTTTGTATTAAAAGAAGAAAACAATTTGAAGTAGCTGATGAAACTGACAAGAAATAAACTTAAGATTTTGTCATTAGAAGTGACTGGTAATTTACCCAAATTGTTATATTATTAAATGTGTTCAGGATAATTTACTAATTTATAAAGATTTGCCATTGTTAAATAACAAAGTGTCTTGATTTAAAACCTAAAACAACTTGCTTTTGCATTTGTTTGATGTCGCAGACTCTGGTCACTGCTGAATCCCTAAAGTTGTGAATCATTTAAGGATCACTAACGAGTATACTCACATCTTCTCTCTAAAAGAACAATGTATTCTCCCTGAAATATGTCACTGGGCTGGTTCCCTGGGAAATTAATCTCATAAAAGGTAAAATTTCTGTATTGTTAGACTAGGTTGATCAGTACCTGTTTCCTTTATTGTTTGGTCATTTCCAAATTATGACTTCTACTTCATTGGAAGGGGGAACTGGGGACTATTGAGTGAGTTTCCATGATGTCAAATATTTATCTGCTTTTAACAAATACATTATGGCATCAGTTCTCAGATCTGCTGGTCACCAGTGTTTAAATTTTATAAATATCTTTAAGTTTTAAATCACTGCAAAGTATACTCCAGTTATATAGGAAAGCACTCCCAGTGGAATACCATCATCACTAACTATCCTACTGCATCTAGTGTTACTATTATACTATATTACTGTATTTCTATTGTTTTTCTAAATAATGCCATGGTGATTATACAAATGAGTTTAGACTTTATATGGGATATCTGAATGTACCACCAGGCAAAGACAGACTTGGTTTTGAAGTGTGAGATATAAATTTTAACAAATAAAACATATTTTTTGGAAAAATAATTTATACTATTTTAATTTTAGATTTGTTTTCTCATATTATTGAAATCATAGTGGATTCTTAAGAAATTTTAGATGATTAATTTGTCTACTGAGAAAGACACGATCTTAAAATATTCAACTTAATGTTACTGCTTTCATAAAAGCTAATCTCCATAAAAGCTAACACTATTACACTTTTAGGACAGTAGAAACACATTGCAACTGTAGGGAGAGGAATGGAAAAGATTGCCTATCTTTGGTTGAGTGAGAAAATTAATGCTATTCTTAGACTTACTGCTAATGTCATGGCAAGATCATTGAGGAAGCCTCAGCTTCAAAACCCAGTTACACAGTGCCTGCCCAAGAGGCTTAATCTGAACAACAGAGAGCTTTTTTTTAACCTCTGAAACAGGCAAAACATGTCAACTAAAATCAAAGCAATCAACAGTTGTAAGAAGGGCAGGAAGACAGAGACAGATTGTCTCTGAGGTCAGGAGAAATGAGGAGGAAGAAGAAGAAGGAGAAAGAGATGGAGAAGAAGGAGAAGAAGAAAGAGGAGCAGGAGGAGGAGAAGAAGAAGGAGGAGGAGGAGGAGGAGGAGGAGAAGAGGAGGAGGAAAAAGAAAGAAGAAGAAGGAGAAGGAAAAGAAGGAGGAGGAGAGGAAGAAGAGGAGAAGAGGAAGAGGAAGAAGAGGAGGATGAACAAGAGGAGGAAGAGGAAGAAGAAGGAGAAGAAGGAGGAGAAGATGAAGAGGAAGATGAAGAAGAAAGAAGAAGGAGAAGTAGAAGAAGAAGGAGGAGGAGGAGGAAGCAGAGAAGCAAAAGAGGAGAAGGAGGAAGAGAAGAATGAGGAGGATGAGAAGGAGAAGAGGAGGAGGAGGAGAAGGAGAGTCCTAATGCTGAGAGTAGGCAGACATTGAGAAAAATCCTCAGGCAACCAACTACTATCATAAACACAAGGTAACAATAGAGGAATGTTAAGTATGTGATGTACTGAAAGTAACCATACCCATAACAAACTGGTTCCATTATTCCCTAGACTAAGTACTTCACACCAAAGGCCTAACAGACAGATACTCCCGTTTCTAGGCATAAAATACATTAGTTTCCACTATCCTACACAAGCAGATTATTTTATAACAAAACCAAACAAGAAATTATTTAAGACATAGAAAACATCAAAAAGATAAAATGAAGTATCAAGAGCCAAAGAAAATAAAACAACCAGACCCAGAATTACCCAGATGTTGGAAGTATCAGAATATCATAACTATGGCTAATGGTTAATATGTTAAATTCTAAAAATGATGAACAACATACATGACCAAATGAATAATTTCAATACAGAGATAAAAAAAATGTAAGAGTTTCTGAAAGATTTTTATTTTTAAAACTATAAACATGCTTTATAGTTTTCTCAAAATCCAATTAATAGATTTTATCTTTTGTTGCTTTTGCTTTGGATGTCAAATCTAAGAACCAATTGTCAGATTCAGGGTCATGAAGATTTACTCCTTTGTCTTCTTCAAGTATATTTACAGTTTTAGCTCTTATATTTATGTCTTCTCATTCACTTTTGATTTTTATATATAATGTAGTATGAGGTAGAGGTCCAGCTTTATTCTTTTGTATGTGGATGTCCAGTTATTCGAGAACTATTTGAAGGGACTGCTGTTTGTCAATGCATTTCTTTAATAACCTTATTGAAATCTATTGGCAATAGATAAATTACTTTATTTCTGCACTGTACATTGAATTCCCATGACTTATATGTCTGTACTTACACCAGCAACAGAGTTTCAATTTGTATAGTAATACTTTGTAAGAAATACTTTGCTGTAAGAAATACTTTGCACAAGTCTCTCAACTTTGTTATTGTTTTGCATTTATTTTGCCCTTTCAAGGCACCATGACATTTTATCCAATTAGATTATTATTTCACTCTGAATGAATAGACAACATGAAAGAACACGGGGTGGGGGTAGGTAAGATAAGTAAGGATAGGAAAAAAACTCAGAGAAAATAAAGACAATACAGAAAGTGGAAAAAAATTCCAAAATGTTTTATTGAATATTCTTAGAGAAGAATTTAGATAAGGCACCGATAAAGTAATAGTAGTTCACTTTAGAAATGAATAGTTACTAAAGTTGTTACACCGAACTGAGCATACCAAGACAAAAGTATGCCAAATTGCAGGGTTTATTGACGGCGACCACGGAGGACTCGCGTCTCTCCAACCCGTGGCAGAGAAAGAAGGGTAACAAGACCTTTTTATACCCGTAAAAACCACCTTGGGAGTGGGGGTGAGGAGCTGGGATGGGGATGAAAGGCTTTAGACATTCTGAGGGCTAGTGGATTCTGTAAATCACCTTCTGGGCGAAGATGAGCTTGAGGGGCGGGGATGGGGGTGAGGGGATTCAGGACATTCCGAGGGCCAGGGGACTATTTGACATTCTGATTGTTACTTAAGCGGTTCACAAAAGCTAAGATTAGCATTTCTTTACACATTGTCTGGGTAGGGTGGGGATCACAGTCCTCAATTACTTATTCACATTTGGGTTATAGAGAGCAGTTTCAACAGAAAGCTGAGGTGTGGTTGAGGTATACAGTTTAATGGGGCTTTTAGCCATGTCACAAAGTGACTAAGATAAAAAATAAAATAAAACGTTAAAAATACTAAGTCAGGGTTGAGTGAAGTGGCACACAACTGTAATCCCAGCATTGTGGGAGGCTAAGGTTGGTGGATCAATTGAAATCAGAAGTTTGAGATCAGCTGGGCCAACATGGTGAAACCTTGTTTTTAATTAAAAAAAAAAAAAAAAATTACGGTGGCTCACTCCTGTAATCCTAACACTTTGGGAGGTCGAGGTGGGTGGATCACCTGAGGTCAGGAGTTCAAGACCAGGCTGGCTATAATGGTGAAACCCCATCTTTAAAAAAAAAAAAAATTAGTCAGGCATGGTGGCAGGTGTCTGTAATCCCAGCTACTTGGGAGGTCAAGGCAGGAGAATCACTTGAACCTGGGAGGCAGAGGTTGCAGTGAGCAGAGATTGCGCCCCTGCACTCCAGCCTGGGTGACAAAGCCAGACTTCATCTCAAAATAATAGGAATAATAATAATAATAACTCCTTTCAAAAAGGCTTGATGACTAAAACTAACAAACTGCTTGTGGAAATGCAAAACATAAACACACTTTGGTAAACAGTTTGATTTTCTTATAAAGTTAAAATATTATATGACCCAGCAATTTAATGCCTTGATATTTACCCAACTGAAATGAAAATCTATGCTTTCCAAACTATAATAAAAATCTATGGTCTCACAAAAACATATAAGTATTTAAAGCAGCTTCATTTATAATTGCCCATATCTGGAAATGGCCCAAATGTCCTTCAACCGGGACATGTAAAAAACAATATAGTAAATCTATACAACAGAATTTTACACAAGAATAAAAAGGGAATAAACTACTGATATACCTAGCAGCATGCATGAATCTAAAATGCTTTATAGAGAGTTTAAAACTCGCATTCAAAGGCTATAGACTATGTGATTTCATTGCTATTACATTCGTGGGAAAGCAAAATTACTGAAACACAAAACAGCTCAGTGATTCCTGGGGGCCTGGAGTAGACAGTTGATTACACAAAGTTAACTAGAAGACCCTTACATTCCCCTCAGCCTGACTAAATTTTATTTAGTTTCTTCCAGACTTTAGGCCTCTTTTTTCTTAGAGCATTTACTTTTAAAAGGTGCTGTTGTAAATTATTTCTCTGTCCTTTTGAAATGTAAATCCTTTCCTAGCAGCCTGTTGCCATTTTTACAACCTAGAATATCTTTCTCAAGGACCTGGGAGCTATTTCTTTGAAATGAAAGACAGAGCTCCAATCTTCCAGTCCCTGTGGGAGGGCAGGAGCCTAACTTTCTTGAGTACCAATTAGCAAACACAGATGGTCCAATCACATTGATCAACCTCATTGACCAACTTTCCCCCTAATGTCCTCCAGCACTTTTCCACTAGCTCACTCCAGCTCTTATACACTTTTCTGCTTTTTGTTTCAGTGAAATTGTGTTCAATCTTTCCTTTCTATGCAGTAGTCTTTACCCCTATTGCATGCAACAATCTTGAATAAAGTCTTCCTTAACTAACTCTGTATAGTGAAAATTGTCTTTAATAAAGGAAAGAACAAATAAGTGAGGTGATGAAACTATTCTTTATCTTGATTATGGTGACAATTTGATGACTATATACATTTGTGTAAATTTGCATAACTGTATTGCAAAAGGTGAAACTTTCTGTATGAAACTTGTAACTTAATTTTAAAATGTGGGGTAGAAACAATACTAGTGCAACTTATTATTGTACAATATTTATCTGAACCAAAAGACATAATTTCTGTGTTCGTTTCACACTGGCAAATCACAATTGTAAGTTAGTAAACATAAAGACAAGAGAGAAAGAAGAGAACAGGGGGCAGAGCACAGTGGCTCAATCCTGTAATCCCAGCACTTTGGGAGGCCGAGGTGGGTGAATCACCTGAGGTCAGGAGTTTGTGACCAACCTGGCCAACGTGTTGAAACCTCATTTCTACTAAAAATACAAAATTATCTGGATGTAATCCCAGCTACTTGGGAGACTGAGGCAGGAGAATCACTTGACCCGAGAGGCGGTAGTTGCAGTGAACCGAAAACCCGCCTTTGCATTCCAACATGGGCAACAAGAGTGAAACTCTGTCTCAACTCTGTCTCAAAAAACAAAACAAAACAAAAAGAACAGGCAGAGGAAGAAATGAGAAAATGGGGGACATCTGGGAAATGTGATATCCAAGTTAAGCTAAATACTCAGTCGAAATAAGATAGGGGTCAAGGACAGAGAAGAGTACTCAAAAACATAAACATAAAAGAAAAATGCAATGTGACTAGATCTGAGAGTGAAAAGAAAGTCTTGAGTGACACTCAATTCAAGTGTCAGAAGAGAACCCATAAAACAAAATTGATTGCCAGAGCTGGGGGACAGCAAGGCATACCCTTGAAAGAGCTGAGAAAGAGCACATTTAAAATCGTAATATTCCTCAAGTTCATTTTCACTCAAAGATAGTGTTTTATCTGTATTATAAAAGACAAAGATCCTTAACATTTACTAGAAGACACAGGAAAAACCTGAGATCTTACCTATGTATTTGATAGCATACTTCCTTGATCTATGCTTTGATCAGGGAAGAAAGAGAAGAGACTAGTGTCTCTTTTTTCCTCTATATATTTTACCTTTTCAAATAAAAGGGAAATTTATTTAATAAAAGCTATGGTAATTGGCATTAAAAAGTGGGAGAGGACAAACATGTTAAATAAATACAGTTCCTACAGTGACTGGGGCAATTTCCTTTGTGCTTTCTATATTGCATATGGATGCAAACAGGGGGTAGCCTGGAATGAAAACAGAAGTCTCTATGTATACGTATGTTGCTCAACTGTTTGAAATTAAATACAATATATGTCCTCTAATGTTATTAAAGAGACAAAGCTACATGTTCCACTAAGGTTGCCTAGGAGCAAAAAAATGGTTAAACTTTGAAAACTACTATTACGTAGGCCAGTATGCGTTCTTATTCTACTTTAATAACCACTCTGTTCACATTTAATGTTCCTAAAAGACAGTGCATCTTATAGATATGTATACAAATAGCGTACAGTAGTTCCTCTTCATCTGCAGTTCCACTTTCTGCAGCTTTAGGTACCCAAGGTCAAATGTGGTTCAATAATATTAAATGAAAAATCCATAAATAAATAAATTTATAAGTTTTAACTTGCATGTCATTTTCAGTAGTGTGTTCAAATTTGTGCCATGCCCAGGATGTGAATCATTCTTTTATCCAGCATATCCATGGTATATATAGTACCCATTCATTACTGTATACAAAAAGAAAAATAATATATGTAGGATTTTGTTCTATCCTGAATTTCAGGGAGTCACTAGGGGCCTTGAAACATATCCTTCCCAAATAAGGGCTAACTACTCTATTCGTGTTCTATTTCTGTTATGTGTAATTAACTGATCATGAATATTATATTTGATTGTGTCTTATAATTGAGAAAGATAGTATTTGCATCAAGTCCTTTGTTAAAATCTGGGCCTCAGTGATAAATGCAATTTTTAAATCTGTATTTGTTATGCTTAGAGTCTTATGGAGGAATATATAACAAAATAATATAATAGATAGAACATAATACATTAAATATAATTATATTAAGGATCATTCATCCAAGATGTATTGGTGAAACATGGCATGTCTTTGGGATAAAATGATGAAAAAGACAGACTATGCCCTCTCTCTATTGGACTTATTATCTAGCACAGGATAAAAACAACATAATAAATAAAGTTTTAAGTAATTAAAGTAATAATATTATGAAGAACATCAAATAGAATGTGGAGGTTAAAAGTAACTAGGGGAAATAGAACTTTGAAAAGAAAACTTGACCGTGTTTTTTAAAGGCTTCAATAGAAAGGTAAATTTTGATTGAAAAGGGTTTAACATTAAGCAACTAGCCACAAAAATGTGTAGATCCAAGAATGACAAACTATAACCTGTGCCCAAATCTGACCTGCCACCTGTTTTGTAAACAAAGTTTTATTGAAGCACAGCTTTGCCTATTTATGTACATTGACTATTGCTGCTTTAATGCCAAAACTGAAAAGTTGAATAATTATGAGAGAGGTCATATGGCTTGCAAACTGAAGAATGCTTGCTATCAGCCCTTTGTGAAAAAAGTCATTGCTGATTTCTGATCTAGAGCAGAGCTGTTCAATTAAACTCTCTATGACAGAAATATTTCTCACACTATGCAGTTGTATGTTAGTTGTTAGTTCTTAGCCACTAGTGGCAATTGGGCATTTACAACAAGGGCAGTATGACTAAGTATTTGAGGTTTTACATCTATTTATTTAATTTTTTAATAGACTTCATTTTTAGAGCTGTTTTAGGTTCACAGCAAAATTGAACCGAAGGCGCAGAGATTTTCCGTAGCCAGTGTTCCCACACGTGAATGGCCTTACTGACTATTCACATCTCCCACACAGTGATACATTTGTTACAAATGATGATGCTATGTGCATCATAGTCACTCACCCATCATTATTCCCCAAAGTCCATAGTTCACTCTTGGTGCCTTACATTCACTAGATTTCGAGAAGTGTGTCAGGAACATTTCTTCTGCCATTCTCTAAGGCTAGGAAGTAGTTACTATTTTCAGACTGGGTTTGGCTTAGCTAAAGCATTAATAAGAGTCAGTGTTTCTCAATGGAAAATAATAATTCAAAAATGATTCAGTATATTTCACTCTAGGTGCACTAGCTTTCAAAATATTCATTTTCTTTGTACTCATAAATGACTGTGTTTATGTGAGTGTGTGCCTCAGTAAGTTTTCCAAAATTATCTGTTCCTTGGAAGTAGTTTATTTTCATCTGACTGACATGAACCCCTCAGTACAGATATTAGAGTTGTGACTAGGTGATTTTATTCCAAAGATATTTCCATCTCTCTCTATCTCTGTCTCTGCCTCTATCTCTGTGTCTGTCTCTGTCTCTATTTCTCTATGTCTATCTATCTATCATCTATCAATCAATCTATCTATCTACCTACCTACTTACCTACCTACCTACCTACCTACCTACCTACCTACCTATGTATCTGTCTATCTAATCTATCCATGCTATTTCTGGAGATAGGATAGTGTGATTTTACAGTCAGGCTGTGAAATCACAGTGTCTCCTCTCTTTTGAGATTTCAGGAAACGGGGTACAAAAGACTCCTCCAAAATTCCTAGACCTGATAAAATAATTCAGCAAAATTTCCAGGTACAAAATTAATCTACACAAATAAGTAACTCTTCTATATACTGACAGCAGCCAAGCTGAGAATCAAATCAGGAATTCAAACCCTTTTACAACTGCTGAAAAAAAAAAAAGTACTTAGGGATATAGCTTATCAAGAGTTTAAAAGACCTCTACAAGGAAAACTACAAAACACTGCTGCAATAAATCATAGACAGCACAAACAAACGAAAACACATCCAATGCCCCTGAATGAGTAGAATTAACATTGTGAAAATAACCATACTGCCAAAAGCAACCTGCAAATTCAATGCAATTCCCATCTAAATACCACCATTATTCTTCACAGAACTAGAAAAAACAATCCTAACATTCATATGGAACCAAAAAAGAGCCCACATAGCCAAAACAAGACTAAGACAAAATAACAAATCTGGAGGCATCACATGACCTGATTTCAAACTATACTACAGCTCCAAATATATTATTAGTCTTATTATTTTTCAGAGACTGTCTTTACCAGTGCAGCGAGAAAAAAGTGCTAATTCCTGATTTCATGATAGTTTCTGACTTGACTTGTCCATCATGAATGCAACGGTTCCTTTTTCCTGGATACAATTGTGTGTTTGAGGTTTTAGAGTCTAGCAAGTCTGCTGGTTCAGCCATCGCTACTGTGTAATTGCCTATTATTTTCTGTCCATAAAGAAGTTTTTAAAAAACATTTAATAGTGCTAATACATTTGATATTCTTGATACTTATTATCAAATTCTTAGCAACTTCCTTTCTTCTATACATAACTTAAACTTGTACACAGCAACATTGCCATTTCTCTTTTAAACAACTTAAAGTACCAGAAATTTTCAGACCTCTCCAATGAGATAAAATGTATTTACCTGGAAAAGTGTTCTACGTTTCAACTATAGATTTGCTGAAAATGTTTTCTTCACTGATTTTTAGTAAATTCTAAATCTCTTGGGAACTTTCTAGCTGGGGAATCCAATATTAGAAATAATGAGAATGCAATTCTAATAAACCCTGTTCATTTAAAAGACTACTAGACAGTTATTTTTGTTCTTCACACGCTTGTTCTTTCTGAAAAATTTCCAGATAGAAATATTAAGGTATCTCTTATACCTTTTATTTTCCTCTTTATTCTTCCTATGTTAAATAGGCTGTATTTTGCTCTTAATACATATGCTAAATATTTTATACTGATTAGAACCTATGCTTTTTGACAATAACTAGCAAAGACAAATGCAATATGATGGTAAATTATAGATCAATTGAATTAGAACAAAGACAAAATATCTTTATTTTAACATCTATATTAGAATTTTCTTTTTAATTCAAGACTGACTCCCACTGCCTATAAAGTAAATTCAGAATTTGAAACATACCCATATTGTCTAGAGGATCAAAGAACAGAAGAAATATTTGTGCTAAGCCTTGAAATTTAGGTAAAATATTTTCAGGAAGAAAAGGAAGATGAAGAGAATTCCAAATAGAGTTGTCAGATAACATTACAGGGCCCTCAGTTACATTTGCATTTCTTTTAAAAAGCTATTAGGAATTCAGTATAATTCTCTATCATGAAATACTTGAGAAATAGTTGCACTAAAAATATAGCTTTTTTTGTTGTTGTTGTTAGCGTTGGTATGCTAAAACTAGAGGAAGTTTACAAATTAATTCATGAAAGTATGTTCTTTTTTTTTTTTTTTTGAGACGGAAGTTCGCTCTTGTTACCCAGGCTGGAGTGCAATGGCGTGATCTCGGTTCACTGCAAATTCTGCCTCCTGGGTTCAGGTAATTCTCCTGCCTCAGCCTCCCGAGTAGCTGGGATTACAGGCACGCGCCATCATGCCCAGCTAATTTTTTGTATTTTTAGTAGAGATGGGGTTTCACCATGTTGACCAGGATGGTCTCGATCTGTTGACCTCGTTATCCACCTGCCTTGGCCTCCCAAAGTGCTGGGATTACAGGCTTGAGCCACCGCGCCCTGCCATAATTTATGAGAGTATATTTTATAGATTACTTCTTAATTAGCTAGAGTAACCAAAGGAATGGCAATCCACATCCCAACAATTGGAACTGTGCACTAAATCATTTGTGTTTTTCAAAAAAACAAAATAAAGTAAAACAAAATTAGATATAGAAACATAAATAGGTATCTCCATTAGGCCGAACAATCCATGAAAGAAAGAGGGAAGAGACAGAAACAGATTCCTTACAGTTCCCATCCTTCCACCCAGTTCTATGAATACAGTGATGACATTCTTTGTTCAACAGATGTATCTCGGAACAGTTGTGTGTTTTTTCCTTTCTTTTATTCTTAAATTGTCATAAAATATACATAGCATAACATTTACCATTTTAACTGTTTTATGTGCCTATTCATTGGCATTTATTATATGCACATTCTTGTGCAACTATCACCACCATCCAGCTCCAGAATATTGCCCCCCTTCCCCCCTGCCAAAGTAAAAATCTGTGTCCAGTAAATGAGACCTCTCTTATTCTCCTGACCCCCAGTGTCTGGAAACCACCAGTCTCCTGTCTGTCTCTGGGATTTGACTATTTTAGGTACTTCACAGAAATGAAATCATACAATATTTGTTCTTTTGTGTAATGCTTATTTCAGTTAGTATAACATTTTCAATATGAATCCACATTATAATATGTATCAGAATTTTATTCTAAATCTAAATAATACTCTGTTGTATGTATATATCAAATTTGATTTTTTCATTCATCCATGTGTAGATGTTTAAGTTGGTTCTATCCTTTGGCAATTGTGAATAATGCTGTTATTAATGGCAGTGGCTGCTACACCACTCCAACTGCAGTGGGGGAGGTCTATCTGGGGCTGCAGTCTCCGTGGAGCCAGTAGGAAGCCCTTTAGGACCTATCCTTCCCTGAGTACTCTCTTTTGTCTTAAAGTATCATATAGAATTTTATTATATATTAGAATTATCCTCTTGTTATACTTAATAATTTCTATTTTCAGCTTTCCCTGTTTAATCTACTGTGTCAATAATGTCTTCTGATTGGACCAAAGCATAAAGCCGAAGTTATAATTCCTATCTATGTAGAAATATATTTTGGGAGTCATGCCAAGTTACCCAGCACACAGTCCCTCAGTATAACAAGGTTGCGGAAACATGTACCACCCCAAATTTTACCATATTATATTAATAAAACCTGTATTTTAATTTTACGTGCAATTATTTCTGTTACATTTGAGAATGCTGCCTATGGCTCACAATTTTTAAGGATATAGTATCAAAGGTTAAGAGATAAATCCCCATAATAATGAAACAATTTCCTAATAATCTATGGTTTTCCATGTCTTTCTGACATCAATTGAGAAAATGTGAATAAACTTCTTAACATCCAACTTGCCAATGGATGTTAAGGTATATGCAATTACTTTTACTATAAACTAATGAATGAGAAAATGAGGTTCTTATATTTTTATTCTCTATATATTATGCGAGGTAGTAAAGAGTGCAGGAAAAGTTATTTTGGAATTCAGAAAGACAGTCTTCCCTAAAGGTAACTGGCTCTTTCACTTAAAAGAACAATATTTTAATGAGTGAAGTGTAATAGCAGAGAATTCACTGAGTGTTTCCTTCAGGGAATGTTTTCAATTTAATTAGAGTGTATAGGATTGCAGACTGAGAGACAGGAGACTTAGTCCATCACTGGTTCTCAATGGTGACAGTGATTTGCTCTGTCATTCACATATACTTTTGGGCTTTTTGAGCTATAAATTGAGATAATGAACATTACTGGTTTAGGGTATTCATAGGCTAGTTCTCTTAAGTTTCTAAAATATGAGGAAATTCTATCAATTTGATAGAATAGCTTGCATCCATCCTACCAAAGAGGTAGCTATAAACTATGGTGGTGTGAAGCATGCTTTTGTCACCAGGTTAGAAACTGCGTTCAATTCTCATTCTACAACATACAAACTCTTTGACATCAATGGCAGATATCTTAAACTATTTGAATATACACTTAAGTCACTAAGGTTATAAAAATGAAATGACTTGAATTATTCTGTAAACTCCTAATTCCATATCAATGATATTATTACCAGAGTCACATGAGAACTCCATGTATATGGTGAACATTTAATTCTGATATTCTTAAAATTATAAGGAAAATCCATAGAAAATAAAGCAAAGAAAAGTGACTTTTTAAAAATCTGGAGAAACCTAAAATGCCATAAGATACTGACTAGAAAGCTCAGCAACACAGTTTTAAACAGGAAGGGGGTTTTCCAAGATACAACAGGAATACAGTAGGAAATACTTGATGGCTCTAAAAAGTATTAAAATGAATCAGTTGAAACTCTCTTTTTTCCAGAAAGCAGTGAAGTGAGGACAAAGTACTGAGAATAAAGTTCAAATCCAGCAGCACAGGAACAATAGGGACAAAGGAAAAGAGGCGTTCGATAAAGTCAGGGAGAGGAAGAGGCTAACATTTTTAACCATTGGAAAAGGTAACAGTGAAACAGGACCTCTGGAGGATTAAAGTAAGGGGACTGTTTTGGGCTATCCCTGCTTCTGCCTATATTGAATATATTATATATATTCAATACTATACAGTATTGAATATAATGTATTCAATACTATTCAATACTGAATATGCTTGAGTTCTATATGATTTTATATATATATATATATATCATACAGATATCCAACTATTTGTATATTTTTATTTGAGAGTGCATTCTTCTCAGAGTTCTATATGATATATAGAACTTTTTCTATAGTTCTTTATATTATGTAATTATTTAACATATTTTATTATTCACACAATCGAGTACTATGCAAATGGATGTATGTACTTATATATATGTATACATCATTATTCATTGAATGAAAAAGAACAATGGAACAACAAATCATAACATTGGGGGGAAATATTGTGGGGAATGACAGGTCAAGAAACTAAAATCTTCTCAATATATATGTATTGCTTTGACTTTGGAGTAGTGGACATATTTGATATTAAAATGGTTATCTTCCACAATAAAAAGTAAACTAAGACAAATCAACTTTATTTTATTTTAGTTATTGTGGTAAGAATACAACATGAGATATACTGGGTAACAAATTTTTAAGTGTACATCACATCGTGTTGACAATAGGTATAATATTGTACAGCAGATCTCTAGAGTGTATTCATTATTCATCTTGCCTGGCAGACTTTACACTTGCTGGTACCCCACAGAGAAAAACGCTTCCAAGTTACTTTGAAACACGATAGTCTAACTGCATATCTTAATGTGAAATGAATTAAGAACAAAAAGAATTTCCAAGCAACTTTAAAACAAAATTCATCTGATTAGAGATACATCTATAATTTTCATCCCAGCCAGTTTGTGTGCATTTTTGGAAAAATAAAATGAGTTATTATGGTGGTATTATTGAGGAATGGGATTTTTATTAAAGGGAAAAGAAAATAACATTTATAAGATCAATGAGATTAGGTAAAATCCTGATAGTCCCAGATTTGCACTGAAATTATAAAAATCTACTTATCTACTATGTTGTCATTAAATTATATCACATGCATGTGATTGTACGTGGGTGTGTTTTTGTGCATGCATGCGTGTGTGTGTGTATGTGTGTTGACCAACACAGCCTTAATGTTTCCCTTAGTTTACCTGAACTTAGCTAGGTTTCTTCCTGACTAGAGACTCTGACATCCCTTTGCTTTGACTATTTATTTTAGAAAACTTTCAGTTGTAGATTCTCTCTCTGACTCTTTGAGATGTAAGTCTCCCAGCCTTGTGCAAGTTTTATAACACAGGAATCTTTCTCAAAGATCTGGGAGCCATCCATTTGAAATGTAATCATCAGGAGAGTGCCCCTATCTCCCAGTGTCTGTAGGAACCTGGGGCATAACTTCCATAAGTACTAATCTGAATTTGCTAAAATTCAGATTTCCTAATGACATTGACCAACTTTGCCTTTAATATCCTCTGGTACTTTTCCACTAGCTCACTTCAGCACTTATTATTATTCTCTATTTATGGGAGTTGTATTTGATTTCTTTCCCTGCTGGATAGCCCCTGTTAGCCTTGGTCAACCCAGTTTAGTTTCTTCCCCACTCTCCTTCTTGTCTGTAGCTCTCAGTATAATTGTAGAATGTGCTTGGAATGAAATATTCTGAGATAGGGAGGAACTGCCTGAAACAGCCTGGTCTATTTTTCTGTCCCTCCTAAGGACTGTAACATCTTGAATTAGGGAAGAACTGCCCAGAACAGCCTGGGCTTCCTTCCTTTCTCCCCTGGAAGCAGGAGGTTCTTCAAAATTTGCTCAGTGATTCTTGTTGCCACCAAGGCATAAAACCTGGCATGGGTTGCCTTTTGGCATCCCTCAGCTATGGTGCAAGTGGAGCATCAACTTGAGACTGTATCTGCCTCTGACAGCTTTCCTGAGTCTTGGGGGAATAGCTCACAATAGATCCTGGGTTTTTTTTTTCCCTTGCTGCCTATATTTGAGTAATAAATCTGCTTCATGTAACTTGTTGCGTGTGAGTGTGTTTGATTTTGATTTTACTAGACTTCGGTAATTGGTAATATTGCAGTTCAGGAAGAAGTGAGTACAAGTGTGAAAGTGAGAGTACTTTAATTCCTTGGCATTGGCGTAGTGATGTTTGTTATCCTCCATATACTGGGAGTCTTCCCTTTGTGGTGGTTATTAGTGAACTGGTTTCATACTTCCTTGTTTCAGTAGGCTTGAATATAGCCTTCATTTTCTGTATAATTTGTGCATTGTTTTTCTTGACAACACACACACATTTCTTTACAAATATTTTTGTTTTCTATCTTTAAAGACCTATAAATAATGCCTGATCTGGTGGCAATGAGTAATAGGTATATTGCAGTCTCTGAAGATCATATTCATTTAAAAAGCAAACAACAACAACAACAAAAAACAGAGACCCTTGGAGAAATGGTGGATATCAAAGCAGGTGACAAAATAAAAGAAAGCTATTAAAGATCATAAGACCATATTGAAATGGCTTCGGAATCAGTTTGACGGGGCCCCGCTGGCCAATGATAAAATAACTTAAGCATGTAGGATAATTATGTAAAAGACAGCAAACAGATTTAACTTAAGAATCCCAAATATACACAAAAGCAAAAACAAACACAAGAACAGACAAAAACCTGCATATTCGGTGAATACTAGAAAAACACCACTCTGTTTTAGAAACTGGTCCAAAGTAAGAAAGTATCAGAATTTCTTTATCATTTACAAAACATACCTCAGATTAGTTAACTAGTAGATTAAGGAGAGTTTCTTTGTCTGTTTTGTGCTGCTATAATAAAATACCCAAGACTGGGTTATTTATAGAGAAAACAAATTTACTTCCTCACAGTTCTACAGGCTGGGAAGGCCAAGATCACGGGGCTGGCATTTGTCTAGGGCCTTCTTATTGTGTCATCATATGGTATAAAGAAGAAGGGCAAAGAGAGGATGAGAGAGAGGGAAAGGGGGACTAAACTCATCATTTTATAAGAAATCCCCTACCAAGATAAGAAACACACTCCCATGATAACAGCAATAATCCATTCATGAAGGCAGAGCTGTCATGGCCCAATTTTCATTAGGACTGGCCTTCCAACACGGTAATATTGGGGATTGGGGACACATTCAAATTATAGCAGTGGCTATTTATAGATGTATTCAAGCTCATACATGGAAAAGAAATTGAATAAATAGAATAATACCTTGCAATCTCTAGTAAATTCATCGATCTAGGTGGTGAATATCATTGATTTCAAAACTCATAGAAACAGCCTTATGGGACACTTGATGAAGTACCCAACACAGCTTACAAAACATGTTTGCCAAAATGTTGAGCCTAAACTTGATCAGGCTTCTAGATTTAATCTTTAGCTTATGAGAAATACAGGAAATATAAACATACATTTAATGGCAATATGAAGTTGCTGTCTATAAAGTGCAGATTGTGGAAAAAAACCTACATAAATACATGACAATCTTTCAGCAAATAAATTGAAAGAGACAACACAGTACTGAAAAGCATGCCTATATAATAAAAGTCCTGAATATATATTTTGTAATCAATTATATATGTATCAATTAATATATAAGAATATTATATAAATTTTGATATAAAGAGATTGCAAAAAAAAGAGACAATTATTAAATAATAACTATAGATTTCATAAAGAAGTAGGGTTAAATATTGGTGGCTTTTTTTTTTTTTTTTTGAGACGGAGTTTCGCTCTTGTTACCCAGGCTGGAGTGCAATGGCGCAATCTCGGCTCACCGCAACCTCCGCCCCCTGGGTTCAGGCAATTCTCCTGCCTCAGCCTCCTGAGTAGCTGGGATTACAGGCACGCACCACCATGCCCAGCTAATTTTTTGTAATTTTTAGTAGAGACGGGGTTTCACCATGTTGACCAGGATAATCTCGATCTGTTGACCTCGTGATCCACCTGCCTCGGCCTCCCAAAGTGCTGGGATTACAGGCTTGAGCCACCACGCCCGGCCAATATTGGTGGTTTTTAAAGCTTTTATTTTTTATGTTATAGATTAAAATACTCATGGATGATATAATATGTGTCTGGCATTTGCTTAAAAAAAAAAAAACAGGAGTGAAGGGAAATTCATAAGTTTATACTTAAAGCAAAACTAGCCATAGGTAAAAAAAAAAATGAAGCCGTGTAATGAGTGCATTTTTATACACTTCACTTTTTTGTATGTTTTAAATTTTCTGACATTAGAAATTCAACATATGTACATCAAAGTTGACTCTAGAATGGCCAAGTGAGGGTCTTGGTAATGACTTTCCATAAAAACAGTACTGGCAAGACAGCTAAAATCAACTATTTCAGGACTCTAGAAGTTAACTAGATCCACAAAGTGAACTGAAAGGTTCCTATCCGAGACACACAGTCAAATCTCAATGAGATAGCAGGGTCTGTGGCATTTCAACTTCTGGCTATTCCCCATACATTCTGTTTACAGCTCTTTATCACAGTAGCCATGAATATCAGCAGTCTTGCGGCCAAATGACAGGATTAATCTCTTTTGGAGCTCCATTAAAAGCTCTATCCCCAGAGCACAGTAAATATTTTGTCCAACTAGCAACAACCTGGAAAATCTCTGTTCCCAAGGTGTTGTGGCTATTTGATTTGACTTAGCCATCACCTCTGTGAAGAAAGCTCTATTTCTAAGGCATTGCCAAAAGCAATAGCAAACTGCTGACAAGATCACAGCATCCCCAGCAACCAGAATCCGCACGAGGAAATAAAGGGCAGAGCACCAGTAAGGGAAACTGTGAGTATATATAACAGATAGCATAAACATATTACTTGTTTTTAAATCTTTTCTTTTATCTGATATAAAATGTAACTGTACACAGCAATATTTAGGAAAATATGTTGATGGGTCTAATATAAAAATGTAATTTGTATAACAATAGCACAAAAAGACAAAACAAAGATATATTAAAGTTTCTGTAGGCTTTTTTTTTTGTCTTAGAATAACAGAAATATGTTGTTTTACTGTTTTAAAGGCTAGAAGTCCAAAATTAAGGCATCAGCAAGGTCATACTCCCTGTGAAACCTATAGGGGAGAAACTTTGTTTGCCTGCTCTAGTTTCTGATATGTCCCTTAGCATTTCTTGGTTTATATATGCAACGCTCCAATCTCTGCCCTTATCAAATGGACATCTTCTTCTTCCATTACTTTGTCTCTGTATCAGTTCTTCTCTTTTTATAAGGTTACCAGTCAAATTGGATTAAGAGTCCAACCTACTCAGTTGTGTAACTTCATCTTAACTCATTATATGTATTTCCTAACAAAGTAACATTTAAAGGTATTGGAAGTTAGCATTACATATCATTTTTAAAAACGTGTTAACAATATGTAGCATGAGATTTACCCTCTCAACCAATTTTTAAGTATCCAGTACAGTAATGTTACCTTAAGCACAATATTGTACAGCAGATCTCTAGACCTTTTTCATCTTGTTTAACTGAAAAATTTTATCCCCATTTAAGAGCAACTCTCCATTTATCCCTGCCTTTAGATCCTGGTAACCACCTTTCTACTTATGAGTCTGTAAATTTTACTAGTTTAGATTTCTCATATAAATGTACTAATACACTACTTGTCCTTGTGTGACTGACTTATTTCACTTAGTGTAATGTCCTCCAGGTTTATCCATATTATTACATATAATAATATTTGCTTCTTTTTAAAAGACAAATAATATCAATTTTTATGTGTATACCACTTTGTATCCATTTTTCCATTGATGGACAGTTAGATTGTTTCCACATGTTGGCTATTGTGAACAATGCTGCAATGAACCTGAGAGTGTAAATATCTCTTTAAGATACTGAATTTATTACTTTTGAATAAATATCTAGAAATGAATCATATGGTGGTTCTATTTTTAGTTTTTAGAGGAATCTCCATATTGTTTTCCATAGCAATGACATGATTTTATGTTCTTACCACAAGTTTAAAAGAATCTCAAATCCTCTACAACCTCACCAGAACTTGTTATTCCTTGTTTTGTGGATAATGACCATCGTAATAGGTTTGAGGTGCTATTTCATTGCAATCTGTATTTGAATTTTTCTGATGATTAGTCATGATGGATACCTTTTCATATGTCTATTGCCTGTTTGTATATCTTTGAAGAAACACCATCCACACCCTGTGCTCATTGCTTACGTTATTAATTTTTTTTGTCTGTGCTTATTTGTGTGTGTGTGTGTGTGTTAACTGAGTTGTAAACTCAGTAAGAGATTCTAACAATTTTTAAGACATTAACCTCTTAGCAGATATATGACTTTGTAAATGATTTCTTCCATTTCGTAGCTTGCCTTTCACATTGTTTACTGTTTCCTTTCTGTGCAGAAACTTTTGAGTTTGATGTAGTCTTACTTGTCTTTTTGCATTTGTTGCCTTTGATTTTGTTGTCAAGAAATGACTTTTCAGACTGATGTCAGAAAGTTTTTCCTCTGTTTTCTTCTAGGAGATTTTACAATTTCATGCCTTAATTTTTAAGTATTTAATCCATTTTGAGTTAATTTCTGTGCATAGCATAAAAAAGGCTTGAATTTTATTCCTTTGAAAGTAGATATCCATGTTTTCTATCACCTTTTGTTGATGCAATTATAATTTCCTTATTTTGTTTCTTAGCATCTTTGTAGATCAGTAGACCAAAATTGTCTGGTTTTATTTCAGGGTTCTCCATTCTATTTCACTGGTCTAGATGACTGTTTTTATTCCAGCCTCATGCTGTTTTATTTGCTACAGCTTTGTCGTATATTTTGAAATCAGGACATGTCATGCCTCCAGCTATTGTGTTTTGCAAGATTGTTTAGGCTATTCATAATATTTTTCACTGTGTATACATTTTTGTTTTGTGTTCTCTGTTTGTATTATTGGAATTTTGATAGAGATTGCACTGAATCTGTAGATTGCTTTGGATAGCATGGGCATTTCTAGGAAAAGTAAGTATTCCACAGGATGAACATAAGATGTATTTCCACTTACATTTTTCTTATTTAATTTTTTAAAAACTTAATTACTTTGACTACCTTCTCCCTAATTCTTCTTTCCCTTATGCTTTCTGTAATTTTTTTTACCAATGTTTTATACTTTTCAGTATTCAACTATTTTATTCTTTTCACTGCTATTATAAATGAGATTGATTTCTTATTTTCTTTTCAGGTAATGTATTGTTAGTATAACTAAAAGTAACTGTAACTGACTTACTGTTACATTTATTGTTAGCTACATTGACTATAAATTATTTGAAAAATGTAACTCATTTTTGAATGTTGACTTTGTATTCTGCAACTTCAGTGAATTTATTAGTTCTGACCTTTTTTTAAATTTTTTTTCATATAAAAGTTTATGTCATCTGTGAAGAGGATAATATTTCTTCTTCCTTTCTGATTTGGATGCCTTTTATATTGGATTTTGGGTAGTATTCCAATTCTATGTTCAATAGAAATAGTGAGAGTAGATAAACGTATCCTGTTTCTGATCTTAGAGAAAACATTTTCAGTTTTTTCCCTTCGAGTATTAGCTGTGACTTTTGATATATTACCTTTTATGTTGAAGTTATATCTCTCTATTCATAATCTTTTGAGAGATTTTATCAGAAAATAATTTTGAATTTTGTCACATTCTTTGCCAGTATCTATTAAGATGGTTATGTGATTTTATCCTTTAATCTGTTGATGTGGCATATCACTTTAACAGGTTTTTATATTCAGAGACATCATTGGATCCTGGGGGTCAATATCACTTCATCAAGATGTATGATGCTTTTAATGACCTACTGAATTCAGTTTTTAGTATTTTGTTAAGGATTTTTATTTCTACACTTATAGGAAATACTTTCTGCTGTTTGTTTTAGTGCCTTTGACCTTGGTTTTTGGGTAATCTGGTCTCATAGAGTAAGTTTGAAAGTGTTCCCTTCTTTTCAGATTTTTGAAAGATTTTGATAATATTGATGTTAATTCTCCTTTAAATGTTTAAAAGAATTCACCAGTGCCATTTGATCCTTGTTTTTTCTTTGCTATGAATTTTTTGATGACTGACTCAATATCCTTATAAGTTATAGGTTTATTCAATTTTTCTATATCTTCAGTTTTGGTATTGTGTGTTTTTAGGAATGTATCCATTCTTTCTAGATTGATTTTTGTTATACAGTTATTCTTAATATATATTATGATCATTCATATTTATGTGACATCAGAAATAATATCCCATATCTCATTTACAGTTTTATGTATTTGACTTTTCTCTTTCTTTTAGTCTAAGGGTTGGTTAATTCTGCTTATCTATTAAAAAAAACTAACTCAGGTTCAATTATTTGTTTTAGTATTTCTAGTCTCTCTTTTTGTGTATTTCTGACCCAATCTTAGATATTTTCTTTCTTCCACAAACTTGGATTTAGTTTATCTTTTTCTAGTTTCTTCATGTCTAATGTTAGGCCATTTATTTGAGACCATTTTTTTTTAAATGTGGATGTTTATTATTATGGACTTCCCTCTTAGTACTGCTTTTACTGCATTTTATACATTTTGATATGTTATTTCTTAATTTTCATTTGTATCAACATATCTTCTAATTTTCATTTTGATTATTTATTTGGCCGATTGGTTATTCAAAGGGGGGCTGTTTAATTTTTACAAACTTTGAAGTTTTTTTAGATTTTTTTCTGCTATAGGTTTCTCATTTTATTATATGATTATAGGATGTTTAAATTTGCTAAGATATTTTTTGTGCCCTAACACATGATTTATACCAGAGAATATTCTGTTTACTTCAGAAGAATTTGTATTCTGTTGTTGCTGAGTAGATGTTCTGTGTCTGTTGGGATCACTTTATCTGTAGTGTTTTTCAAATCCTGTTTTATTAGTTTTCTCCCTGGGTGTTCTATTCATTATTGAAATTGGGTGTTGAAGTCTCCTAATATTATTGTATTTCTAACAATGTTTCACTTCAGCACTATCACTCTATATATTTAGGTACTCGGATGTTGGGTGCACATGTATTTATGTTTGTTGAATTTTCCTGCTGAATTGATACTTTAATAATTACATTTCCTTATTTTGTGAAAACTACTCAGTTAAAGCCTACTTCTTTTCTGATCTACATGTAGCCCCTCTTGCTTTGTTTTTGTTATCAGTTACATGGGTATTTTCTCTATCACTTCAGTTTAATTCTAGCTGTGTTCTTAAATCTAAAGTGAGCTTTCTGTAGATAACATTTAGTTAGGCCTTTTTAAAAATTATTTTTATTTTATTTTATTTATTGAGCTACTTTGCATGTGTGTGTGTCCTTTATAGGTATTTTCTTTATAGTTATCATGAGGTTTACACAAAATATTTTATAGTTATACACTCTAAGCTGATAACAAATTAGATTTAATCACATACAAAAAGTCTAATATTTTACATATCTCCCCACTATTTATGATATTACTATTACATTTTCCATCTTTTTAAAATTATTCATGCATATTTTACAGTTTTAGTTATTTTATAATATTGTGTTTTAACTTCTACATTAGAATTAAAGGTCATTTATATACTTTGTTTGCAGTATTACAATACTCTGCATTTGTCAATATATTTAGCTTAACCAACGTGTTTTATTTTTCTATGTATTTATTGTTCCCTTTAGCATCTGACTCCTTTCTATCCTGCAAGGTTTCTTCTGATAAATTTGCTAATAGTCTTGTAGAAGTTCTGTTGTGTGTGACAAGTCACTTCTCTCACTATTTACAAAACTTCTTGTCTTGACTTTAGAGAATTTGATTATAATGTGTTTTGGTATAAATATCTTTGGGTTTATTTTAGTTTCAGTCCATTGGGTTTCCTAGATCTGGATATTCTTTTCCTTTCCCAGACTTGAGAACTTTTTGGTCATTACTTCTTTCTATGAACTTTTCTATGAACTTTCTCTTTATCTTCTTTTTATGAACTATATACAAAGAGAAACTTTCATAGTGTATAGGGGTCCATCTGACGGTATCATATAAGTCCCTTAATCTTTTTTACACTTTCATTCTTTTTTAAATTTTTGTTTCATGACTGCATAATTTAAAATGACCTGTTTTGAGGTTCGTGTATTCTTTCTTCTGCTTAGGTAAATCCACTCTCAAAATCATCTAGTAAAATTTTTAATTCATTTATTGTATTATTCAGCTCCAAGATTTATAATTGGTTGTTTTTGATATTTTAAGTATCTATTTGAAGGTCTCACTTTGTGCATGCATTATTTTACTCAGCTTCCTATCATGATAAACTATCAGCTCAGGAAGAGATTATAGGGCCCTTTCAAAACTTCTTTATATGTCATTTTTAGAATTATGTGTATTAATTCCAAGTGAGAGGAATTTGATTGTTTCTTTTTCAGGTCTTGCTCTCTCTGGTGTCTGTCTGCTGGTGCGAATCCACTGGTGGAGTAGCATGCCATGAGATATATTTTAGTTCTCAATAGCCCTCAGGCATCTTGAGTATGCCAGGTCCTATCAGTGCTCTAACAAGTGAGGCAGAAACTAATCTCTCATGCACTGCTCCACACTGTTACAATGTTAATGAGCAGTCCAAGCCTTTTTCTCTCTCAGGATAAGTCGATACCTGGATAATGATGTACAGGTACTGTGAACTGAGATGTGAGAGAATGCTTATAGCAACTGCATGGGTGGTAGGTTAGACTCCCACCGTATTCTCAATGACCCTCAATCTGGAGTCTTTTCCTGTCAGTGTTCAGATTCAGACAAAACAGAAATAGTTTCTTGACATCCTCCAGAATACTCAGAATGATCAACGTATAGTCCTTATTTTTTCTTCTCTATTCTTGGAAAACCCAAGAGTTTGGTGTCTCCTCTCAATTGTGAGGCTTTTAGCTGGGGGATAAATATGGCAAGAAGATGACTCAAATATTACAACTGACTTAAATGCAGCTTATCCATGGTGTGGTTCTCAAGCTCACCCTTCATGCAGAAAACTTTTAACTTGTTTCTGGATTTACCACAAAATAATTCAACATCTGTGAATTGATGTTGAATCTGTGTGTCCGTAGTGAGAAGGATGATCGAGAGTTTCACATTCTGCCATCCTCCTGACCTCACTCCTGTGTACATTATTGAAATTAGATTAGTAATAGAAAGTAATATATTTATTGGAGTTTAAGTTTGAATTGTAATCTGCAAGGTAATCAGTAATAAAATAACCCTGAAAACATATAATGGCAAAATTAAAAGAAGACACTACAAAATATTGACTTGAGACAAAGTCATTAAGTGAAGAAAACAAGAACAAAAATGGTATAAGGCATAATGATGACAAAATGGTAAGGCTATTAGTAAATATGTAAAATACAAATATGTTGAAAATTTAATTAAAAAATACTGATTAGTAAGATGGATAAAAAGCATGATTCACTTATATGTTGTGTATGAGAAAAACACTTTCCTTTCCTAGATAGAATACAAAATCATCAAAAAGATATACAATGTGTGTTAGTTTATCTGTTACAAAAATTGCCACCAACTTGGTGGCTAAAAACAACGAAATGAAAGCCAAAAGTGTACAAATCACAATTATTGGTCAAAATCAAGATGTCTGCAGGGCTGCACTTGCTCCAGAGACTCTGTATGTAAATTTATTCAAGTTTCTGGTAATTACTGGTATTTCCTGCCTTATGTCCACATCACTAGTCATCAGGATAAGCATCTTCAAAAGACTTTCTGCTTCATCTTAACACTGCCTCCTCTTTGTGTGTGTGAGAAATTTTCCTCTGCCTTTTTAAAATGAGGATACTTATGAAGACATTTACAGCTTGTCCAGATAACCTATGATAACCTCTCCCTCTCAAGATTCTTAATCACATTTGCAAATAAGATTTTTTTTCTTTTTCTCATAAGGTAACATTTACAAGTTCCAGGGATTTAGACCTGATAATTTGTATGAGGGCATTATTTTACCTACCGTACCGTGCAAGCAATAACCAATAATTAATCTGAGTGGCTTTGATAATATAAAATGAAGTAGAATTATTATAGAGATCATTTACAGAAAGTAGTTTGAAAAGGCAGAGAAGGTAATTTGATACTGATAAAATATTCAATATATAAGGAAGATATAATTACTGTATAAAGTATTTAACATATAAGCACATAAGAGAGCCCCCAAATACATAAAACAAAAAGTCAAAATTTGTGTGAGAAATAGACAGTTTAATAGTGTTTAGAGATACAATATTCCATTTTCAACCTGAATCAAATATTTGAGATCAATATGGAAATAAAAATATGAATATACCTATAAGCCAATTATATATATTAAGTTCCCTGCTAGTCTGAAGTAATAATATTCAATAATAGTATGTAACAATATCATATTACACACTCCCAGGGTCTCAGGGGTCACCCCTTTTCTCGTGCTATCATAAAACCTGACTTCCACAGCTACCACCAAAGTAGCTATATTATTTTCTATTTTGGTGAAATAACTGGCTTACAATGCCCAGTAGTTCATTCAACTATTATAAACACATAAACCTAACATTTTGTATCTAATTACAATTTGCAATGTAAGATATTACTTTCTAATTTTTATTTTTATTATTTTAATAACTTTGATAATTTTGTAATTTTAAGTACCCTTAATTTGTTTTGAATAAGTAATAATAATATTAAATAACATTTATAATGCTTATTATGTGCTAAATGCATCACACATAAAGTAGACAATATTAAATGCACAAAAGCTGTATGTTTTTTGAAATAAATCATGTATACTTAAAAAAGGACATATTTTTATACAATAAATGAAGTCGACAACATATTATTAATTTATATTTATTATCTGTATCTCTCTGAATTGATAAATATATTTCTAATTATATAGTATATTTTTCTTGTTTATGTCACTGTATTAGACACTCTGTCCAAATGTTGAACACTTTTCAAATCTTAACCACACTGCTGTCCTTAACAAATATTATTTCAGCACCATGTAACATTAGTAGTCTGTGTTATGCAGTCCCATTACCAGTTTGAGCAGTACATCTCCCATTTCTTGAATGTGTGAATTTAAGCAATTTACTTAACTTTAATTTAATATGATATTTTGTATTTAAGAAAGGCAAATGATAGCCTACCTCATTAATCTATATGAAAACAAAATGAGTCAAAGTATGGAAGACACTTGATAATGTTACTTGTTAAATAAGAACTTCCTATTTTTACCTCTGCTTATAGTTAGATTTGGGGCTCCCATTTGATACACTCTGCCAATCTCAGGCTACCTAGAAAATATACATTCTTAGTTACAGATTCCTCCTTAGCATAGTACTAACCACTAAATGTCCTTTACCTCCTCTCCCTTTATCTTTCACCAAGTATATATATATATATATATATATATATATATATATATATATATTTATTTATTTTTATTTTTTATTTTCATTTTTTATTGGATTTTAGGTTTTGGGGTACATGAGCAGAGCATGCAAGACAGTTGCGTAGGAACACACATGGCAGTGTGCTTTTCTTTCCTTCTCCCCTTCACCCACATTTGGCATTTCTCCCAGGCTATCCCTTTCCACCTCCCCCTCCCACTGGCCCTCCTTTTTTCCCCCCAATAGACCCCAGTGTTTAGTACTCCCCTTTCTGTGTCCATGTGTTCTCATTTTTCATCACCCGCCTATGCGTGAGAATATGCGGTGTTTCATTTTCTGTTCTTGTGTCCGTTTGCTGAGGATGACGTTCTCCAGTTTCATCCATGTCCCTACAAACGACACAAACTCATCATTTCTGATTGCTGCATAATATTCCATGGTGTATATGTGCCACATTTTTCCAATCCAGTCTATTATCAATGGGCATTTGGGTTGATTCCAGGTCTTTGCTATTGTAAACAGTGCTGCAATGAACATTCGTGTACATGTGTCCTTATAGTAGAACGATTTATAGTCTTTTGGATATATACCCAGTAATGGGATTGCTGGGTCAAATGGAATTTCTATTTCTAAGGCCTTGAGGAATCGCCACACTGTCTTCCACAATGGTTGAACTAATTTACACTCCCACCAACAGTGTAAAAGTGTTCCTTTGTCTCCACATCCTCTCCAGCATCTGTTGTCTCCAGATTTTTTAATGATCGCCATTCTAACTGGCGTGAGATGGTATCTCAATGTGGTTTTGATTTGCATCTCTCTGATGACCAGTGACGATGAGCATTTTTTCATATGATTGTTGGCCTCATATATGTCTTCTTTCGTAAAGTGTCTGTTCATATCCTTTGCCCACTTTTGAATGGGCTTGTTTGTTTTTTTCCTGTAAATCTGTTTGAGTTCTTTGTAAATTCTGGATATCAGCCCTTTGTCAGATGGGTAGACTGCGAAAATTTTTTCCCATTCTGTTGGTTGCCGATCCACTCTAGTGACGGTTTCTTTTGCCGTGCAGAAGCTGTGGAGTTTCATTAGGTCCCATTTGTCTATTTTGGCTTTTGTTGCCAATGCTTTTGGTGTTTTGTTCATGAAGTCCTTGCCTACTCCTATGTCCTGGATAGTTTTGCCTAGATTTCCTTCTAGGGTTTTTATCGTGTCAGGTCTTATGTTTAAGTCTTTAATCACCAAGTATATATTAAACAAGCACAACAGTAATGATAACAAATAATTATCTGACATACTTTGATTCTTCTGTTCTCTAACTCTCCTCCCAGGTTTTTCTGTATCTAATTATCTCTGACAGGCTTTAATTCATATGTTCCGTAACTAAAATTTTTGAAGAACTACAAATTATACTAAAGCTATCTGTCTTTAAACACATTGGACTTCACTTTAGGAACGCTACATTGGAGAGCCGTTATAGTATACTTCAAAGCTTATAAATATATTTGACTATGTAACTAACTATGTAACATATTTATAGAGTAAATAATGCTATTTTACAACTTAGATTTTCACTATATTTTATGCACATTTGTTGTGTTCATTAGTTTAAATGGTTACTGAAACTTTATCATTTCTTTTTTTTTTCTAAAAGATGATAATTGAACAAGTGTAACTTTGAGCCTGTCAAAATGGAACTCACTAATTAGAGGGAAGGATTTGCATTTACTAGTAATTATACATATTTTATATTGAGCTTACACTATGGATTAGATTGTTAATTCACACATACAGAATTCAGAGCTCTCAGGTGGTATCAAAATTTATTAATAATTTCAAGGGTATAGGAAATCAGGTGGAACGGACAACACAAGGAGAGGGCTGGACACTTATGGTGGCTCTGCATGTTTCTCTTTACTGCTTCATACATTAATTTTTGCCCCAGAATAAAAGAGATATCCAGGAGGCTGAGGCAGGAGAATTGCCTGAACCCAGGGGGCGGAGGTTGCGGTGAGCCGAGATCGTGCCATTGCACTCCAGCCTGGGTAACAAGAGTGAAACTCTGTCTCAAAAAAAAAAAAAAAAAAAAAAAAAGAAAAGAGATATCTAAGTATGTATATTTTTTGGTCTAGGTATCAGGAAACATTTATGTTCTAAAATCTGTCTATTTATAGCCAAACTTACATAACATTTTCCAGAACCATGCCCATATATACTTAGAAGGGGATTATTTTTCTATAAGCAATTTTTAACAAGGTTATCTTATTAAGAATATTCAAGGGATAAGTAACCTGTTTCTAGATTTTTTAACTGTACTGACAAAGAGGTTAAACTAGCTGATTCTTTATTCTTGCCAGAGGCATCTCATGATGCAGGGAGTGAACGAATCAGGCTGTCTGTTTTAACTCTGTTTTCCCCTTTTATATTTCCAATTGATATTAGAAAAAGGGAAGGCATTAAAATATATTTTACAAGACTACTTATCTGAGGAGAGCATGGTTATAGGTGCTGCAGTAGTTTTGCTCTAAAAACGTGTCTATATAATCTTGTTACACAATGTTGCACATCCTTTACCCATTTTTCAGTGTGTCATTTGTCTCTCTTAACTCAGTCTATGGCCATGTAGAAAATTGTGATCATTTTGATCAAATATATTCTAAGTAGTAGCTGCTAAGAAGAAAACTTAAAGAAATAAATACTCAGAAATTTTGCTGATCTCAAGTGTTGGTAAATTAGGTATCAAGAGCATAATATTTTATATGCTTTTATATTTTTGCTATGTGTTGCTTTATTGCAGCATATTTTATTGTAATGGCACTCATTTTTGAGAGCATACTTATTTTTATGACATCCATGTGATTGGAATACATTAAATAAGTGAAACTTGGTTTATTAGTTGAAATAGATGTGTGTGTATTCTAAATGTCACTTTACTAGAAGTCTATATTTTATATAATTTATGGGAATGGATCCCTACAGACAAATCTCATGAACTTTCATTTGCACAAATGATTTTAACTGAAAATATAATAGGACATTATGTCTGTGCAGACTGCACAATTCTAAAATGTGGGACAGAGTAAAGATGAACAAAACAGAAAGCCAAATCACATACACAAGTAAAATTATTAAGTGGAATATAAATGTGAAAATAGCTAGATTGTGGATTCTCAAAGCTACTAAATAAATGATTGTGGTTTCGCTTTTATTTTATTCATTTTAAACGTAAATGCTACATAGACGATGATAGATTATAGTTAGATAGATAAAATATCATTCCATTTTATACTTTTTATTTTCTTTAGTAACATTCAACTTCAGAAAATGAGGCCTGAAAAATTATGCAAGATGATATCCTTCAGGAGATTATAAAAAAATCTATGTAAGCAAATGCTTGTTTAAAAACAGATCATTTATGTGTTCCCCCATTAAAAAAAATGTAATACGCATATCACAAAACTCACCATTTTAAAGTATACACATTAGTGGGTTTATTTTATTATTCACAATATTGTGTGATATCACCAAAACCTTTTTGCAGAACATTTTTATCATCCTCAAACAAAATTTGTAGCTGTTTGCAGTTACTTCTCTTTTATCTCTACCCCCATCTCCTGGCAACTAATAGGCAACTCTTTCTCTCTGTGGACTCGCCTATTGTGTGCACTCCATTTATAATGAAATTATACTTTGTGTCTGGCCTTTTTTTTTTTTTTTTTTCATACGGGGGCTCAGTCTGCATTTAGGCTGGAGGGCAGTGGTAAGATCATAGCTCACTGTAGCCTCAACCTTCAGGGCTCAGATGACGTCTCTCACATCAGTTTCCCAAGTAGCTGGGACTACAGGTGTGTGCCACCATGCCCAGCTATTTTATTTCTTTTTAATTTGTAGAGATGAGGTCTTGCTATTCTTCCTAGGCTGGTCTTGAACTTTTGGGCTCGAATGATCCTCCTGCCTTGGTCTCTCACAGTGCTGGGATAACAGGTGTGAGCCACCAAGCTCGGGCTGGCCTCTTATTAAGCAACATGTTTTCAAAATGTGTGCCTTTTTTAGTATATAAAAGCATTTATTTTCTTGTTTTTGGCTGAAAAATATTTTCTTGTATGGATATATCATATTTTGTTTCTTCTTTCATCAATTAACAGACCTTTGTGTTATTTTCACTATTTGGCAATTCTAAATAAAGCTGTAGGTGTTTCTTGAATTCCTTAGTAAATTCTTAAAAATAGATGGTTTATTTACATTTGTTTGTATATATATATATATATATATATATATATATATATATATAGTTTATTTGATGGCTAAAGCTTTTTTTTAATGTTAATAATTCAATTACCAAGAACAGAATATATTGTAGTTTTATACAGTCGTCATATTTACATTTTCTAAAATATCATATTTTTTTGAAAAATATTATAGTTATAGCTACAACATTCATATGAGAATATAAATATGAAAATGTTATAATATATTGAGATCTTATTATAAAATAAAAATATATTAAACTACTTCTTTCATTTTTATAATTCTATTCTCAAAATAGGAAAGCCATATTACTTCATAAAAACAGAAGTCTTTGACTTGCACAGTTATTTTATTACATTAGTTTTGAAAAAGACAAATAAGTTATTTGATTTATGTAAATAAACCTGGAAAAATGGCAAAAATAAGATGTGTATAACAGTAAAACCAGTGAAACAAAAAAAAAGTTAATATTACTAAATAAATTCTGAATTTGCTTCCTTAATTTTAACAACAAATACGTATTTTATAAATACACACACACACGGTATTTATGTATACACCATCATCCCTCAGTATCTATGGACAATTGGTTTCAATACCCCTCACTGACTCTAAATTCCATGGATGCCCAAGAATTCCTTACATAAAATGATGACTTTGCACATTACTTACACACATCCTTCTGTATGCTTTAATAATCTCTATGTGCAATTCCTCTTACAGTAGAAATGTTACATAAATAGTTGTTATACCAATTTTTTCATTGTGCATTGTTTTATATTGTTATATTGTTATTTTTGTTGTTTTGTTTTATTTTGTTCAGATATTTTCCATCTGTGGTTGCTAAAATCTGCTGACATATGTACATTAAATATATGATGTTCTTCTCTTTCCTCTACCATTAACTACTCTAGACACTCTCAACAGTTTCTTTCACATCAGTATCTATACATGCTAAAGTAATTCCAGTTTGAGCCCCCACTTTATGCCTGACCTCCACACCCAAAGCAGCTTTTACTTCTACCCATTATGCTCTTAAAATTTTCAACCCTCTCACTTTTTTAGCATCACCAACTTATAGCCCACAGGAAAAATATGGCCTGCCTCCTGTTTTTGTACAGACCATAAGCTAATTATCATTTTTACAGTTTTAAATAATTTAAAACAAAAATGGAAGAAGATATGATGTAGAACATATGTGACACTCATACAAAGCCTAAAATATGTATTATCTGGTCTCTTACAGAAAAAATGTGTCAATGCCCAATTTAGACAAGAATAAAACTGGTGGTTGATGTTATTTCCCCATAAATCTAAGCACCTTAAGATGCTTCTTACCTCAGGAAACTGGTGGAAGAAAACAATCAATTCAGTAGCACATGGTAGCAATAAGTAAACTGAACTATTTTGCTTTCAAATCATGTGTTTTAAATATCTTAGCCACTGGGCTACAAAGAATAGTGATCAGTCATCACTGCAGACATGATGTAAATAAAAAGGGCTCAATAATTGCCCTTTTTTAATTCCTGGAGAGAATTTTGGATCCCAGAACAGGAAAGAGAAACTCAGGCAGAATGTGATATTCTCATTAAGTGGAAGAGAGGGAGCTGGGGCTCTGGCGATAGGACAACAGATTGGAGTTAAGAGCTGCACAGTGAGGGAACAAGGAGATCCACAGGGCGTCCCCTAAATTTTTCAGCAGGGGGTACCTGTGAGGAATCTACCAGTGGACAGAAAAATGTCATATAATAGAAGCAAAGTAACAATCTTAGACATTTACATAGGGCCTGGAACAGTTCTTAATTAATGAGGCACTTGTCAGAACACTGAAAATGTTTTGCCTGAGTAGTAAGGAAACAATTATGCAAGGACAAAACACAGCTGAGGTCCTGTGTATCAGATTTTAACAGTAAAAACTGAAGGTATAAAAAAAAATTCCAAGTAACTTGACTGTATTCCAGATCAAAGCTCAAGAATATTTACAGGAATAAAAATGAAAATGCCCAGTTTGTAATATGAAAAAATTTACAATGTCTGGAATCTAATAGAATTTACCAGGCATGCAAAGATGCAGGAAAATACAGCGTGTGATGAAGGAAAAAAAAAATATATATATACATATATATATATCAATTAAAACTTACATAAATGACATAAATGGTAGAATTATTAGAAAAGGATATTAAAGCAATGATAATAACTATATTCTATATGTTCAAAATTCTTGGAGAAATTGAGCACACTAAGTAGAAGAATGCTAATTAAAAAATTAGCCAAATCAAAAATCTAGAGTTGTCTAAATATCTAAACACTGTGTCTAAAATGAAAGTTCCACTGAATATGATTGACAGAAAGTTAAATACTTCAGAAGAAAAGGTTAGTGAGCTTGATGCCATAGCAATAGAATTTATACAAAGTAAAATATTCAGAAAAAAGTGGCTAAAAACTAATATATTAAAGACTTTTCAGACATACAAAAGCTGAAAAAATTGATCCTCAAAAAATCTTTACTTCAAGCAATTTTAAAATACACTCACAGACAGAAGGGAAACAATGCTCCATAGAAATCTGGTTCTACAAAAAGTAATAAAGAACACAAGAAAAAATGTTTTTTTCTTATTAAAAACTGTGTAAATGATAATAGAATAATACAAATACAAAAATGAATTGTGTAGTCAAACACATGTGAAAGTAAAATGTACCCAGAATGTGCAGAAAGGCTAATAGAGAGATGAGAAACATGCAGTTGGCAGATAATATTATATTCAGTTAAGTGTCTTTTAGAATTTTATTGCCCAAGAACCAAAAATAAATGATCATCCAAAAATTTTATAGTTAAATCATTTTGCTAAATATATTTCTACATTGGTGACTTAAGGGTTCAGAGTTGTAATATACATACATATATCAAACTCTGAAAAGTTCTGATATAAAATAATTTAACATGCTTTAATCCATCATTCCCAAATCATCTGACCATTAAACTTCTTTATCATCATGTTAAGAGCTATTAATGACCTAACGAATGCACTGAGGAAAACTTTAATCTATAATTTCACCACTTAGTTAGCTATTGGAATTTTATTGATACCTCTTTCTATTAAATATGTGTCTGAAACATCATGGGCTTTCAAGTAATTGTGGTTTGGAAATCTGCATGCACTAGTTGCTGGCTGTGCAGGTTTGGACAAGGTAATTAATATCTCTGAAACTAATTCTCCTCTCCTGTAAATTAGATAAAAAAATAAATCTTCCAAAAGTTATTATAAAGATTAAATGTCCTTCCTGTGTAATGGTATAATGAAAAAAATTCTAGTAAAGTGTATTATTTATTAACAAATTTTACATACAGCAATAAAAAAATGGTAACTAAATTTATCAGAAAAAGATCTGAAATTATTTAATTTTACTTTTGTGTTTGTTTAATTAGAGTGGAATTTACTTACCAAAAGTTCAATTTGAAAAAAATGAATGTTTCATGAGTTGCAAAGAAAGTCGATGTGAAATAAGCCAGCTATCTTTTTCACTAAGAGAGAATAATATTTTTATTGGAGGATATATTTAGCTGATATCTTATAAAATGGAGCACTCTATTTCTAAGCAAAATGGTACGATAATAACCAATAAGGTAAGCAGATATATAAATGTAAAGAACAAATTTTTTCAAAGTACTTATGTTTGCCCCCCAAAAAAGCAAGATTGGTGAATACACGATTAAACCTCATAGAAATTTGTAGTGCTGACATGTAAAAAAAAGATTAAAGTCATCATTAATCATTAAAAAATATATCAGACTAAAAGAAACAATGTGATTTTTTTTCCAATCTTTTTCTTTCATTTTTGTTTTTTTCACAGTAAGTTTTCTGAATGTGTGGTACTTTAAATTTGGTACATAACTCTCATTCATAAGCATCCATTTGGGTAAATATCAGGCAAAATTATGCTGTTAATTTGAAATATGGTTTTAGACTATTAAAATAATAATAATATTATTATGCCTATTTATTTCTCTCTTCTTAATTTAGATGTAGAGGGTAAACGTACACATTTTTCCTATATTTCTGCAAAGCATGAAACTACATCCCAAGCTTAGCAGGTCATGTTTAGGTAGTGAATTCTAATTATAGTGATCCTGTTTCCCTAGCTTATGACTAGTTGAGAAGGAGCTGACCCAATTCTGACTTGTTAAATATGTGAGTATTCTACTTAGTGTTGGCAGGTGCAAGGAACACATGGTTTTCTTACTCCATTTTTTTTTTTTTTTTGACTCTAGATATAGTTGTATCCAGACAAGTTCTATTTCAGCCATCATGGAAGGTTTGAGAAGAGTAAGGCTCATGGCAAAAATGACTCACTTAGGACAACAGACAGAAGAAATGCAAGGAACTTTCTGTTTAAAATCATTAAATCACTAATCAACCAGACTTCATACTCAATCTGGCTTTGGAGGTTCTATTCTATTACATGAGAAAAATAAAATTGAAAGTGTGTGTGTGAGAGAGTATCTATTTGTCTACATGAATTAAAATTATCTTTGTTTGTTCTCACTCTTTCTGTCTCTCTTTTGATAGGATCTCGCTCTATTGCCCAGGAAGTGGTGCAGTGGTGCAATCACAGCTTGCTGCAGTCTTGATCTCCCAGCCTGAAGCCACCCACCCACCTCAGTGACCAGAGGAGCTGGGACCACAGGCATATGCCACCACACATTGCTGATTTTTAAACTTTTTGTAGAGATGGGGTCTCATCATGTTGAGCAGGCTGCTCTCGAACTCCTAGGCTCAAGCTCTCAAAGTGCTGGGATTACAAGCATGAGCTATTGCACCTTATCTGTTTTTGTTCTTGTAATGTCAAACTCTGTATTTTTCCTTTTCCTAAAAGATGTTTCATTTGAAGTTCTACAACGATTATACAAAAATAAAAGGTAAGAAGATGGAAAGGGATAATTGAGTCTTATGTTTTCCTCTGTACATTTTATTTTTTTTAATGCTATGAAATATTCACTATAAGAGCAAGATTATTCAGAAAAACATTCAACTGTCAGATTTATATAAATTTTGATAAGTGCTGCTTGGACATATTATTGAGAGTAAAATTTTTCAAACTGTTGGTGAAAGAACATGAAAGAAATCTCTCTACAGAGTCTTATAAACAATGTAACAAATTCATAATATTCTCTCAGTGTAAAGGATCTTATGGTATCTTAATTCTGATTTGTACATATGACCTCGAATAATGAAGCTCAAACAAAAATGATAACAAATAGAATAATAATGGGAATAATAATTCAAGAGTTGATATGTAGAAATCACTGCTTTAAATATTTACATAGAGGATTCTTGACTCAAGAAGAAAGAAAACAATGTTGGTGCATAATTACATGACAATATTTGAATTGCAATAACATTTTATAAAATATTTTCAGATAATACATTTAATTTTGTAATTATAAGCAACATGGAAAGGACATTATGAGATCATTTAAAAATCTGTTTCATATGAGAAAAGGAAACTTTTGACAGATTTATGATTGTTGTAATATTTTTTTCTTAATATACAGTGTCTAGTAAGTGAAAACCTTTGCTTTGGCAAAATTCAAAACAAAAAAAGAAAATGAATTTTAAGTTAGAAGTTATGGCTTACAGAATTATTTTACTTTAGCTCTTGACAGTAATTTTAAAAGAGAAAGGGAATGGCTTTTAGTAAGTTATATACTTTTTACATTATATAGCAAATGATATTACTTTTTCTTATCAAAGAGGTTGAAAGAACAGCTATTAAAGCTCTGTCATAGTCAAATGCATATTAATTTTATTTAAGACAAAGATATGAGAACAAAATAATTATTTTGAAAGTATCCACTAAATGAAAGACTCTGGTAGTATGAAGTGATTGATTTGCCTTGGAGAAATTACTGTTAAAACAATGCCTATAGATATAGAAAAATGAGCGCCTTTTCTGCAATGTAACTTTTTATGTTTATCCTGTTGAGAAATAAAGAATATGAGTATGTCCAATAACTGGAGTTTTCACAAATGTGGGAATCTTTCATCTCTGTAAGCTGCTTTTTGATTTAACTTGCACTTGGAAATCTGATCTTATAAATCATAAAAAAAGAGGAACTCAGATATTTTTGCTTCATGTTTCAGGGAAAGCAAATATGCTGCTCCATGTACTAATATTTAAGAATGGTTGCTATGGAGAGCTAATACTCACAATGATGCTAATAAAGTGAAAAGGAGATGAAATAATAATTGTTCCTGAATTTTTTTTTTTTGATTCTTCAACTGTAGCTGAATTGATCCATGGTACATCTTCAAAATATACATACTACATGTTACTAATTAGCCAGAACAGGAAGGCACACATTTTTATCCCTAATATAGTGTCTAAAAGCAACACTATCTTGTTTTTGTAACACTTTATCAAGAAGACCTGTATTATAGATTTATTTTGCTTTCAAAAAAAGGATTCAAGGTTCAGGTCATATCCAAGGACTGACAACGAATGGGGAAATTCACAGAGGTAACCTTTCTCCTCCATTGAAGGACATTTAAAAAATAATAATGCTTCTTTAAAAAGCAAACACACTATCTAGTAAGAATAAATAATCCATTTTTATCAAATTAAAACTAATTTTTAAAACTAGCAGCAAAGACTTTTAAACTATTTAAAATTGAGATTATAAAAATCTTGGAAAATTATTTAAATTAATTTATTCATCTAGGATACAACTTTATGTATTAGTATCACTACTTAAGCTACTAGATTTTCTCCAAAGTTTAAACTGCTAAAAGTTTTAGGTTGCTTTTTTTTTTTTTTTTTTAGAATTGGAAGACTTGTTGCACATGGTAAACTTGCAGCTATGGCTTGTGATCTATGGAGCTTTAAGTAATTTTATAATGAAAATCTCTTTCAGATAGATATATTTTCTCTAGTTGTTTGGAAGAAACCATTCACTTTATGTTTTGTTGTTTATCTGAGAGAAAGCATTGGTGCTTTTAAAAAATTCATCTAATTCCTCCCATGAAGCAGGTGTTGGGTGACCAAGGGGTTGCACCTAGAAGTCTCTCAGGTTGTTCACATGCTTGCCTATGTATTCTTTCTCTTGCTGTGCCTCTTAACAATATTGAAGACTTACATAGTTATGCCCTGTGAAGCCTAGAGAATCATTCCAAATATTTGAAACAGTGTAATCACTGCAATACTAATTTTAATGTAATACTGCTTAAGCCTGAACTCAAATAGTCTGTTGTTCATCTGGAAAAAAATCTCAGATGAATACATATTATTTTAAATCCATATTTGATTCTCGTTTTGCTATGCTACTATATTTACTGATAATATTAATTCAAACATAGTCAATCACTAAGGTTACCTAGATAGACTAGTTTTAAGAACTATTAGTTCTATAAACTTTCTCTTAAGAGTCATGTAGTAAATATTTTCATTTTTTCAGGATATACAGTATGTTGTAACTATTAAAATATGCTGTTATAATAAAAACAATGAGAGAATATGTAAATAAATGGACAAGACTACTTTCCAAAAAACTTAAAAAAAAAAGGAAAGAAAAACAGACTGGATTTCATCAATGAGCAGCACTGTGCCTATCCTTGCCATGGAGTCAAATAATGTTCAGAAGTAAAATTTCAAACACTTGCTGCCTAATCATTTATTTTTATGTATATTCATGTTATTGAGAAAGTGAGCCCTATTAAAAAAATACCTGAAATATTAGTGTTGGTATGATTTTCCTGTATCAACTGTTCAACTATGAAAATAATGTAAATGGGTATATAGAAGCTGCAAGTTCCAACTTGGACTTTAAAGTTGACTATATTCCCTGAAATATGAATGTTTTTTATCTTCTGTACTGTTCTATACTCTAATCTATAATCATATTTAATGTCAGTTTTTCAAGATCTTCTTTCAAATTTGTCACAATAATGTAGTATGTATACTCACATAGATTAGATGTATCCATTTTCCTTAAATGTCTGATAGCTGCCAAAATGAAAATGCCATAAGGAATTGGAAGTTTTCTCTTTTCACATAAAATAAATCATAATATTTTCAACAATTACCCCGGCAGTAGTTATGGCAATCTGGGAAAAATGACACTGAAATTATTTTTACTATCCAGATTGTACATATTATCTTCATGTAATCAAGACATTTCTAGTCTTGTCTCTTTTTTACTGAACCAAGCAAAGAAGACAAGAAAATTCGAGAAATACATGTATGAAATATTAGAACGTATTATCTGTCTGCATACTTAGATGATGGGATTGAATGAAATAAAATTCAAAAGTACATTTGAATGTGTTTCTATGCCTCTTATTTCCATATAAATATTTTTAGAGTAATTTTTATACATATGAAAGTGTATAAATCAATTAATACATTGAAAATTATATGAAGTACTACTGGCGAGAAAAAAAGAGAGAATAACAAAAGTACTCATACATTCATTAAAATGGCATAATGTGCCAAGAGAAAAGATGTCAGTTGTAGGTACTGAGGACAAAGATTCAACTTTAATCCTAAATAGAAATCTAGTTTTAAGCAAATGCCTATGCACAACGAATTTTCCTAGGTGTATCTCTATAAATTATCCATTTTACATTCTGTAATTATATAATTTTATATCAATATGAGTTCATAAATATTAAAAATATGGGAATGAAATAAAATGGATTTTAAAATATAAGCCAAAGTAAATAATTATGTTAGTAAATTGTAAAGTCAATCTTCCTATAGTTTAATCTCTAGCTCTTAATATGTAATAAATATTACACATAAAGGGCTACTTTCTCAATCTTTCAATTCAGTATTTCTTTTGAAGTGATTTATTTTGCTTACAATTAAGTGATTTCATTTACTTTGTCTCTGCCTCTTCTCTTGAGAAAAAATAATTTTTCACGTCTTCCCTAGGGAATCATTCTCTTCAGCCCACATCACACCTCACACCTGACTCTTTTAACTGGTACACACAATTTAGTTACATGGATTCAATGATGTTAAATGACTGATGGGCTAACTTGAATGCAGTTTTTATCCAGATCCCTGGGGTATCGCCGACCGCAATATACTTTCTTTGTTGATTTGCTTTAGAGTGAAAAATATAAATATCACCGCAGCAATTCACTGCAAACTGCATTCAGCAGTAAAGCTGCTCCGTGTAGTTTTGCCTCGTTTGCCAATCTGGTGTAATCGTAAGTACGGATTTATTAAGAAAACCAGAATAAAAACTCGGTCCATTAAAGTGCAATCAGTTTGTAGAACCTCCTTTATTTGAAAACCATGTTAGGAAAAAAATCATAAGATAATTTGTAATATTGTTACAGATATCAAGAGAATGCCAATTCATCCTAGTAATACAACCTCACTCTTCCTACAGTTACTCAGATTGGAAGTTGCATCCCAGAGTTCTTTATAAACTCAAAGACCTTCTACAAATATATAATGAATTATGTACATTGTTACTATTATGATTATTTACTATTATTTTCAGTAACACTAGCTTTCCTGCATATGTATTTTTTAAATCTAATGAGTAAACTTCTATAGTTCTTTTGAATCTAGAACACAAATTACTTAGAATCTAGAACATACCAGGAAGCATATTTGCAAACTTGTTTATCTCTTAACATAGTCTGACATTTATTCTTTCAAATAGTTTTAGTCATTTGTATTTTATAATGCCTTCTGAACAGAGAAAATAACACAATTTAAGCTAAAAATGTTGACACACTTAGCAGTGGCTATGCTATGCTAATAGGAGAATATCACTTCCCTATTTGTGGGAATAGAAAAAGATTCTAACAGCAGATTTTATTGTGTACACTTCTGTAGTACTCCCAATACCTTCAGAGTTTAAAGAGGAAACATTTTCTTAAAGACAAAAGAATGGATAAATGCAAACAAAACAACATGTAAGATATTTAACTAAAAAGAAAAGTCCTTAAAAGTAAACTCAGGATCCTATTATCATTCCTCCAGAAAAAATATTTATTTCAGAAATTTGTACCAAACATATTTCTAGAAGTTTGTAACATTTATTTGAATTTTTGGTGTTGCAAATATTTCTAGATTTGAGAAAGACAATTAAAAAAATATCAATGTAAACATTTAAAAATGTTAAAAATATCTAGAGTAGTATAAAGTGAATTTAACTGCTCACCTAGTTGACTTAATTGGCTAAGGTAAGTTTTAAAAAAAGAAACTGTGGTGTGGAGTTGCACACATCTCTGATCGCAGCACTTAGGGAGGCCGAGGTGGGCAGATCGCTTGAGTCCAGGAGTTGGAGACCAGGTTTGGTGACATAATGAAATCCCATCTCTACAAAGAAATGCAAAAATTAGCCGGGTATGGTGGTGCATAACTGTAGTTCCAGCCACTCAGGAGGCTGAGGTGAAAGGAGCCCAGGAGGTTGAGGCTACAGTAAGATAAGATGAGTCCACTGTACCCCACCCTGGACTATAGAGTGAGACTCAAAAAATAAAAATAGAGAGAAAGGGCGAAAGAGAAATACTTATAATAACTTTAGATTTTCTTTTTCTTTGCTTTTTCTTCAGACGGAGTCTTATTCTCTAGCCCAGGCTGGAGTGCAGTGGCGAGATCTTGACTTACTACCACCTTCGCCTCCTAGGTTCAAGCAATTCTTCTGTCTCAGCCTCTTGAGTAGCTGGGACTACGGACATGTACCACCACGCCCAGCTAATTTTTGTATTTTTAGTAGAGACAGGATTTCACCATATTGACCAGGCTGGTCTCGAACTCCTGACCTCATGACCCACATGCTTTGGCCTCCCAAAGTCCTGGGATTCCAGGCATGAGCCACTGCACCCAGCCAAACTTGTGGCTTTCATATAAGGTTCATAGAAAAACATATTTTCAAGATATAGTACTGTGTAACAGGTTATTTCCACAGACTGTACATTGTCCGCTAAGAAATTTAAAGGTATGGAATAAAAATCAGAATGACAATAGCATGCATAATGCAATACTAAGCAGAGTCAAGTAGTTAGCTTATTCCATGTTAGCTTTTTGCCAGAACATTCATAAAATGATTCAAATAACATTTAATTTTATTTAATTCAGGGGAAAAATATAGATGTTCAAAAGATTGATGGATTTGATTAACAATATGCTAAGTGACTGGCTAGAACTTAATAACTTGGACAATGCTTTTGTCTAATAAAAGTTAAAGAGAAAACATAAAATCACCCCTAAAAACATCAAGCTACAAATGGTTGGTATTAGCTCCTCATGATATTCACAAAGTTCCTGGTTAAAAATGATATGGATTGATTATGAACCTCTCTGCTATGTAAACATATGTATATCAAAATTATTTCATTGTAGTATAGGTAGTCTGGTTCAATTACAATTTATGGTAATATTATAATGCTAAGATTAATCAACCCAGATTAGATATTTACTTCTAATAATAGCAAATTTTTAATTTTTTATCAATTAAAAAGATTTAGAATGCATATACAAATTAAATTTCTCCACTTAGGAAGGAAGAAATAAACTTGTAAAAAATAAAATTACACTGTTGTATTTATTTTTTACTTACATTTTAAATCTTCTGACTCAAAGAAAGAATCACAAATCTAGAAAGGAAGTGAATATTTATTAAGCACCTATATATTGCTCAGAATATTTCTTGTTTAATTAATAACTACATAAGGTGAACTCTCTTATCTCCGATTCTTGAGAGGAAAATAAAATTCAGGCATTAGCTTTGAAAGATGGTAGTTAACAAGTAGCACTTTACATAGCATAGTTTTGAGACCAAGCCTGTTTTAACATTACGAATGTTCTACAAATGTTTTATATAATTTATAGTATGGGCAGATTGATACTGTAAATAATAGAGATTTAGTCATCAATGAATGCTCTATTTTGTTGACTAAGTGTGATCTGAGTAATGATAATCTATGAAAAGTAAACCTAAAAATGGACATTATAAATATGGAGTTTTATTTTTCATCACTCCATTAGATAATTGACATCCTTTCAGCAATTTAAGTTCTCTGTTCTCAGCTTCTTAAAATATATGTTGTGTAATAACATTCATTTTAAAAATGATAAGTTTAAGATATTATAAACTCTAGAGTAACTGTACATATATTTCAAACACAGAATTATAGCTAGTCAATGGACAAGATATGGTGGAATATTAAAATATAGTCAGTTTATAAATATAAAAAAATCAGAAAGAAGAGATAAAAGGCTAGAGCAGAGCAGATAAATATAAATAGAACAGACAAAAACAAAATAATGTGTTTAAGGAACTTTAAAAATTTTGAGGAAAGTCAGACATCAATAAGGATGTTTAATTGTAAATAATAGAGTCTTTCACGGAGGTGACAGAGAAAGCAGGCAGTGAAAGGCACCCTGAGAAACCTTACTTTCAAGCTTAAAACAGCTTGAAGGGTGAAAACCTAGACTGCCCGTCCTGGATGAAGCCCACCCTTTTCGCGACTCTTTTTAAATAATGTCGCCTTCTCTCTGGGAGGACGGGGGACTGAGCTGAGCTTTGGTCAGTTCCTGCCATTTGCAGAGGGGAGGAGCTTGGCCTCTCCTGTTCCCGTGTGGTGATCTAGGATTCAACCTGTGAGATGGGGACTGCTAACAGGAAACCTTCTCAGTTTGTTGAGATTTTTCCTTTCTGTCGAGTAAATACCGTTCCCCCCTTACCCTTCAAGGTGTCTGCGGGTCTAATCTTATCCTGGTTGTGTAGCAAGAACCCAGTCTTTTCTACAACAGAGGCAGCTATTTGTTTGTTGAAGATGCTAATTCCAAGTGAGTCCTCACTGGCAAATTAACTACTTTCATTGTGCTAAGGGAAAAGGTAAAACACATAAGCTTAGCCAAAGTACATGTTTTTGAAACACATTTTTTTTTTTTTTTGAGACAGAATTTTACTGTGTTGCCCAGGCTGTAGTGTAGTGGCATGATTTTGGCTCACTGCAACCTCCGTCTCCTGGGTTCAAGCAATTCTCCTGCCTCAGCCTCCCAAGTAGCTGGGACTACAGGCATGCAGCACGACACCCTGCTATTTTTTCTTTAGGTATAGGGTTTTCACCATGTCGGTCAGGATGGTCTCAAACTCTTGACCTCAAATGATCCCCCTGCCTCGGCCTTTCAAATTGCTGGGATTACAGAAGTAAGCCACACTGCCCGACTGCAATGTGATATTGAGAAAGGCAAAATCAAGCCAAAATATTGTGGTCAAGGTGTTTGAGCTGTTTACCTCTTCCTAAGAAATAGAGAACTAAGATTGCAGTGTGAAAATGTAGGGTGGAGAAAGGGTGTTAAGCTGAGTTCATTTGTGATTTGTTAGGCTCTGATATGCTTTGACTTGGAGGTATTAAGGATAAGAGGTGAAAATTATATTTCAGAATGTTTTGTTTTTCTTTTTGTTTTTGAGACAGGGTCTAGGGTTTCTTTCTGACACCCAGGTTGGAGTGCAGTGGTACAATCACAGCTTACTGCACCTTTAAATTCCTGGGTTCCAGTAATCCTCCCACTTCAGCCTCCTGATTAGCTGGGACTTCAGGTGTGTGCCATCATGTCTAGCTAATTTTAAAAACTTTTTGTAGTGGCAGGACCTTAGTATTTTTTTCTAGGCTGCTCCTAAACTCCTGGCTACAAGCAAACCTCCAATCTAGGTCTCCCAAAGTGCTAGGATTACAGGTCCTATTGAAGTGCTACTTTAGCAATGCTAAATTAAGAAGATTGCAAAAACTTAGCAAATTCATTTCCTCAAACGACTATCCAAGTTGATTGAATCAATCTACTTTTATACCTCCACCAGGAATATGGAGCTAATATTTTTATATAGGAAATAATCTGGCTTAAAGATTGAAAGAGAGTTTAGCTGTCTGAGGGCAGAATATTTTATTTGAAAGATAAGCCAAAGATGCAAGCATTAAGCCTTTAAGCATGTACTGTGATGGCATAATCATAGATTTTCCTTGTTCTGTTTTCTTCCATCAAACAGGAGAATTTCAGACGCAGGGGGTCCTCTCACTTGAAGGAACCCCAGACAAAAAGGCTCCAACAGTTTTATGTACTTTTGGGTGGGAGAGGGTCAGCGGGAAGGGCTAGAAGTGTAAAAGTACTGGCTACTGAGTTAAAGGAGGGGAAGTGTCTTGAAAATCTACCCTCCCACCACCATAAGGAGGTGTTGGCAGACATATCTGAAAAGGACATTGACTAAAGTCCTCAGAGACCTAGGAGTAACAGTGCCTGGCTGGGAATACAAATATGCTAAAAGCATAACTGGCCAGTCCTAGTCCCACAGGTCTTGACTGCAACTTTCTTTAGATACAGCAGTTCATTGGCTATGCACAAGCCTGTTACATGGGGAGCAGCTTTTCTCTTGAGACCTGCTAGGTGAAGCGTTTGCAGTTTCTCATAACCTGGCCAAAAATCATACAAAGTTTTTTATCTAGGAGTCAGACTCCCCAACAAGTTTTATAATTTAGAAAATAAATAGATTGATTAGCCCTCTCTCAGAAGACTATTGAAAGATTTCCATGAGATATATATTTGATTGTAATAACAAATAATGTCTAGTAACTATTACTATTTTTGGAAAGACATAGTTATAATAAAAGTGTTCATAATAAAATTAAAAATTAGAACAGTTTTTGTTTCACTCACTAATGGTTTATTTAAGTTTGAGTTAAGAGTCTACAAGAAAGTCAAATATGAATTTGTCAGCCATTATGGGACCAATTTCAGAAGTAGTGAGCACTATAGAAATGAAAAAAAGATTATCAGTGAAATAGAAAGCAGTAGATTAGAGCAATTTTATCCTTTCAATAAACACCCCCAAAGCAGAGAAATATTTAAATTGTTTGACTAGATTTTGCAGCGTCTGACTGTAAGATGAATTTATTTTCTGAGTATGTAGCAGTTGAAGGAAAGTGTATATAATTGAAAATAATCTGTCAAGTTTTCGACAAAACAGAACTAATCATAATTGTCTATTGCCTGTTTTTTTCTCTACTCTTAGAAAGCTTTAAAAACAAATCAGAAACAAAGCACATGGGAAAAATAAATATGATTTCTGCATGTTTTTATGTATATATAAATATATCTCCTAATAGGTAAGGGAGAGAATAATTTATTTACGCTTCTGAATTTCCCAACTTTAATCTCTCTTGTATTTGCCTGCTGCCACAGAAAAAGACCTGTGATCTGTAGAAATTTGCCTTACTGAACAGCTTAAGCTTGAAGCCAGAGAAAGAAAAGTCTCATAGAAACATTTCCCAAAGTTTGTCTAATGTACTATGTCTTTCCCTGGAAACAAACTCGGGCCAAAACCATTTTACAGAGAAAAATCATTTACTTAAAATTTCTGAGAGTAAAAGTTAAATGAATGAAGTTCAACAGAAAAGATAGCCTTTTCTTCCTGCCATAGCTTCATCTATGCTTCCTCAATGCTTTTTAAGTGATACTAAAATTTGAATATTACGTACTATGGTGTTAGTGTTTAGATTTAAAGAATTCACAAAACACTAGAAAAAGGAAATAATATCAAGAGAAATATTTTGGATCAAACATAAAGAAAAAGGGGCAGCAAAAAAATAGTATTAAAGATCTGAGGTGATTATTGCTTAATTGAGGGTGGAAGAGAAAGTTTGTATGCTATTATGGTAAATGAGATGATGATAGTTGGAAGTGCTTTGTATTTTGGGGAAAAATTTATCACATTCTGGAAGCAAAGATTTTTACTAAATATCACAGACAGAAACCAGATTTCATTTGTGTAAAATGAATAAAGTCAAAGTTTACTGTCTTTGATGAAACTACTGCTTGTTAGAAATGAAGATTTAGATAACATGACTCATTCAACTTTCATTTTGTTAATTTAAATAATTAAATATATATGACTTATTTAGATATTTGTGCTAAGACAATAAGATATAGTAGTAAGAAATATGTTTTAAGGAAAACCGCACTTTATTTATTGCCTCTAAGACATTACATTCAACTTTCTTTAAATGACCTGCCATGCATTAAAATATTTTTGTTACTGCAAACCAATTATTAGATATATAAGCTATTTTTTTAATGTAACCCAACTTTTCTATTCTCTTTGTTAGGAAAAAATAACTGGGCCTGATATCTTTGACATCTAGATGAGTGTTGCAGTCAGGGATATCACTAAGCTGAAGGAGAAAATTTCCGGAGGTCAATCCAATAGCGGCAGATTGTAACTGGGAGACTTCCCGTTAATTAAATATCTCCTTTTTTTTTCACCAAATGAGAATTTCCCTAACAAGCATCATATTGTATTCTCAGCAGTATGGTCATGATCTGACAATTAAATTCTGCTTTGGGTGATTAGTATTAAAAGTACTCAAGTAAATTTTCATTTACCACAGGCTTTCTCTCTGTCTCTCTTCTCTCTCAATATTTACACAAACACACAAACACATGAATACACACACAAAACACACACACACACACACCCCAGTTCAAAGGGTAAATAAAAATATTTATATTATAAAATATTTAAAAATTGGTCCAAAGGATAAATAAATAAAAATATTCATATAAAAACATACAAGGAAAGACCCCACAGGAGGGCTTCTTAAAAATCCATGTACTCTTTAATAATATTTATTGTTCATCTGCCTAGTATATCAGACACTGAGATTACAGCATGGCCAGGATACACCTCCTATCCTCTAAGAATATTAGCACTATATTTGAATGGATGTCTTGTATACCTCAGTCTCTTTCTTCTTAGTCTTTCTCAAAATTTTTATTTTCTACCAAACAACTATTTGCCCAGTATTTGCATTCTAGCTTTTCTACAGTAAAATTTTCCCTCTGTAACTACATTCTGTGCATTCTCATTATTACTTTGATTTCAGTTGTAATTAATAATGCTAATTGAGGAGTCTCAGATATTTATCTCAAAATTAGACCTCCTGTCTGCATTACACAATCAAATCTTAAATATTAAATGAACAAAACAACATTTCCACTCCAAGATACCTCTGAAGAGGTAATTTTGTTTAACAATTAGATGTGTATTTTGCTCAATATTTATTATGCATGAGTTTATATAGAAAGATAAAGAACATATTTAGAATAAATAGAATATGCCTATATTTACAATGTTAAGTGAAATAGCAGGTACAAAATTATCCAACAATTTAAATTATTCAGTAATTTAGCACATGCTAAATTCACTTAACATTTTATCTTACAGGTTGAAAATCCAAACTAAAATGTTTTAAGAAAATGAGAAACATAAAGTAATTAATGTTATATAACTTTTTAAGTATTTATTGATTTAAAAATTTTACTATATTGATGAATGTATATAATTTATTCAAAATAGATTTTCAAATATCTAAATATTTTATTAAAATGTAATACATAATTGCATAATTTAGAAGCAATACAATTAGTGTTTACATTAGCTTTATGAACAAGAAAAAATATCCCAAATAATTATTCTTGATGTATGATCATAAAAATTCATCATTTTTACCATATATTTCTGCATATTATGTCACTGATATTCCTATTAAATGATTTTTATAAAAAACTTTTTTTAGTATTGTATTATTTTAATCATTTTTGTAATATTGTTTATTCTCTTCAAAAGATCCATAATTATACCTTTCCTCTGAAGATATGTTTTACTAGAATAGAAATTGAGAAGAAATTGAAATAGTTTAATTTCAAATTAGTTTTGTGTTTTTAATTAAATTAAGTTGTGATAAGTGGCCATGGGCCAGTTTACAGTATCCTCAGCAGAGTAAGAGGATACCCTTTTCAGCACTGAAAATATTTTCAATGGATGATGATAATAGCATCTCATATTTGTTTTAATGTGCATTCTTCATTTGCATTATCTGTGCAGTGACAGAGCTTCTCAATCTTGCTGTTCTATATTGCTTTATTGTTTTTTGAAAATGAAATTTCCTTTGTAAATAAACTGAGAAGATATTTCTTAGATCTTTCACACATTTTTATTCACACAGGCAGTGAATATATATAATCTATTTTGATATCTCTTTATATTATTCTTTCTCTTTCAATATCAATAGAAATGTTCAGGTTTGGGTCTCCAGGTTCCATTCCTACTTTATATTCTCCTATTATTTGTTCCTCACACAACTGTCCTTTCTGAAGAATGACTTTTTTTTTACTTGATCACTTGGGAATTTTCTATGAATTGTGTAAATTTATTCTCTGCTAGGATGAGTTGAAATATGTGTGTGTGTGTGTGTGTGTGTGTGTGTGTGTGTGTGTGGAGAGAGAGAGAAAGGAGAGAGAGAGAGAGAGAGAGAGAGAGAGAGAGAGAGAGAGAGAGAGAGAGAGAGAGAGAGAGAGAGAAAGGAGTTTATTAAGTATTAACTTACATAATCACAAGATCTCAGAGTAGGCCATCTGCAAGCTGAGGAGCAAGGAGAACCAGTCCAAGTCCCCAAACTGAAGAACTTGGGGTCCAATGTTGGAGGGCAGAAAGCATCCAGCCAGGAGAAAGATGTAGGCTGGGAGGCTAGGCCCATCTCTTCTTGTCATGTTTTTCTGCTTGCTTTATATTAGCTGGAAACTGATTAGAGAGTGAATCTGCTTTCTTTAGCCCACTGACTCAAATGTTAATCTCTTTTTGCAACACTCACAGAGACACACTCAGGATTATTACTTTGTATCACTTGATCCAATCAAGTTGACACTCAGTATTAACCAACACAAAGGGCTAAGATGAAACACTGGATAAGTAGGAAAAATCTTAAAGGTTCCTAACTACTGGTAGGCATTTGATTGGTATAGATAGATAGATAGATAGATAGATAGATAGATAGATAGATAGGCAGACCAGGAGAAAGAAGAGAGAAATTCAGATAGTGAAGAAAATACCAGTAGGAAAACAATCCTGATTTAGGAAGTTATTCAATCAGTGACCATTGTAAATGGTAATTAGTAGAAAGTGAAATGGTTCAGAACTCTGCCTGCTATTTATAAATAAATAATAATACTAATCAGCACAGAGAAAATGGATTGTTTCCTGGTTCAAGTTATAAGTTTGCTGGCAATCTATATGATGTATCTCTGACCAAGTACTAAGTCTAAAACCAAGATTTACAAATAAAGAGAAAGTAATTTAAAGTTATATAACAAGAAATACTATTAAAACCAAATAATTCTCAATAAAAGTCAAAACTACAAGATAAAGAAGAAGGGAGACTTAAATATACTAAATATAAAAGTTAAAATCAGACAAAAATAAATAAAATTAGAATTAAAAATCTGAGACATGATTATTTCTAAAAATTTTATACCTAAAATATCATTTCATATAACATCTAAAATTTATCATTAAAATATATTTTGTAGGTAAAAATACAATGTGTTTAAAATAATGATGAGAAAAATATACAGTAAAACAGACAAGAATACTTATAGATAAAATATGAAAACCAAAATTACAGGTAGTTTGTTAACATCTTTATCAACCTAAAATAAGTAGAATGATGTAATGATTTCTACTGAATTGCAGATATGGCAAATGATTAAAAGCAGGGCAACATAGTTTCAATATGTGTAAAAAGAAGAAGAATTTAAAGATAACTTTCCAAAAAAAAATGCACTCCCGGAAAGCAGAAAAGTTTAATAGAACAAGCAAACAATCAAAATTTTTTAACAATTATCTTGCATAAAACATCTTCATGGAACAATCCTGCATTATCTGGAACACAAAGGTAAAGATCAACGTATTTTGTTAGACTTTTATTTTTTCCTATCCTCAAGTCAAATTTGGGGTCTTGAAGTTGTGTTTTATGACTCTCAATATTCATGATCCAAAGTTCCTCTAGGTGTTAGATGTAGGGACAGTGATTTTGCAATAAGTAGGAACTGAGGAAATAACTTTATAGACATCTCTATATATAATATTACTTTACTTAAAAGTAGATTAATATAAAATTTTAATAATAAAAAATAAAGTCTGATGATAGGAATCTTCAACACCCCCTCGGTGCTATTTCCCCAAACCTCATTCTAGTTCTACCATTGATGCCCAAATATTTGTCTGTATCAAGAAGGTTTGCCTCAGGAAGCAGGAAACATTTGGGGCCAGCTTACACTCCTCAGTTGGTATAGATAAAGGCAGATAAATATTTAAAGTGAGTAAAAATACCATGATTGGTACAGCTTATAAAATAAATACGTCTGTAGGTAACTTGAGGAAATCTTTGCAAATTTGTGTTAAGCCATTAATTCAAATCCTGATTTTCTAAGTAGTTCATAATAAAATGTTCACATAGGGGTAATTAACTGTTAATTTTGTTTTAAAACCATCCTAATGTTTTCTGGCACATGCTAGCTAGATATATTTGATTTTCTTGGGGGTATATAACAAGTTTATTTTCCACAGTCCCTTGATGTTAGATGGACCACTTAGTTGTGTTCTGGCCCATAGAAAGAGGGCAAAAATGATGATGCATACTGCTTCCAAGACTGTCCCATGTTTTCCCATGCTATTTTTTCCCCTTCCAAAGCAACCTGAGAGCTCAGGGGTTGAGCATATCTGAGTTTTAGGAAGCAAGGAGACTGGAATTCCAAGAGTCATTTCTTTCCGGAGGGTTGTTCTACCACAGAAATCCACACTGAACTTGACTATCAACAACTATTTTATTAAATCCCTGATATTGTAATTCCTTGTTAGAACAGTTAGCCTTTGTTAACTTGCTTTGATTGGTTGTGGCCCAAATTCTGCCCTCACCTCAGTCTTGCTGCTTTATCTGACACTGATGATTTTAATTCCATTCTTGTCATGTTAATATTATGCTTAAAACATTTTTCTGGAAAACAAAAATTTACTTTTGCCCAATTATGAATGGAACTCCTGCTACTTTTTTTCCAAAAGTTAACAAATTAAATGGGAAACTATTTTTTTACTAGAGATACCTCATCTATTCTTATAATCATAATTTTCTTTCCATTTTGTTCAATCTATTTTTGTCTTGAAAATTATATTCTCCCTATGTAAATGCCAGTGTTGATTTATATGTAATAGGAATTTACAAAGTGAACTGCCAGTTGTCAGTAACTGGTTTCAAGTAAAGACATTTTACTAGTCAGTTACTAAGAAATTTCTGTCATAAAAAGGACAAATATAACTTAAAATGGAACGTGGTACAATAATAGCAAAGTGTTTAATTAATGTCTTGTGAATTAAGCACACTTTCATTGACTACATTCTTTGTTATATGATCTATATTAAATATTGGAAATGCAACACTAAGAATAATGTAAATAATGATTAGAAAATAAAATACCTCTATAAAGGAAAAATACAGGATGACCTGAGAGCATATAACAGGGGTTTTAATTAAGTCTGAAAATTTGAGGAGACATCTTCTGAGATGAGGTTTAAGCTGAGTGCCAAGGTATGAATTTTCTACATATTCATAAGAGAAGATAGTAGAAAAGTCCTAGAGCAGAGAAAAATCCTTTATGAAGTTTCTAAGATAGAAAAAAGTTTATTAACCATAACAACAGATTATAACTGAAGGAAGAATAATGAGAAATAAGACAAAGTCTACATCATCAGGGACTTACCAGCCACAATGAGAATTTTGGAACTTATCACAAGAGCAAAGGCAATGCATGAAGTGATTTTTGACATGAGAATGACATCATTAAATTTGCATTACAAGTAGTGCATGCACTAATTTTAAAAAGTGAGAATAGAAATCAGAGAATAATTTAGGTGGTAGTCTCCATAGTCCAGGAAAAATACAGCAATATCTTATGATAATTTTAGCTTCTTTTGTCTTGTAACATTGTATTTTTAAAAACCATGACATTATCTTGTTTCATTCTTCTAATTTATCTACCTTCAGACATTTAATTTTTTAGGTATTTACCTTAAGTAGACTTAAAATAAAAAGCTAACCATCAATCATTTATTAATTTGTTTTAAGCCTCATGTTGCCACCAATTTGAATTTATGGAAAAAATTATTTAATTTCAACTCTGGTGTAGGAAAGTGAATGACTAAGAAGAATAAATTAAAATAAAATGAAGACATTAATTAATGTATAAGCTACTGGTGAACTTCTGCCAGCAGTGTAAATTGAAAGAGAATGATGACTTCATTTAACAGTCAATCCACTAACATAAATCTGAATTCAGCACCTAAAATGGAAAATAAGTATATGGGGAGTTAAGATGTTTTGGCATAAAATAAAAGCACCAGGGACATTATTTTGATTTTCATATTTTCTCTCATATATAATCTTTGCATTTCTATTTTAAAATTTCTATTTTCTCTCTTCTGAATTCTGTCTTCCTCTTTTTCTTTACTCTCAAGCATAGCTATTATTTCATGCTGTTTCATAAATTAATGATAAGCAAATGAATAAATGTGTCAGAAATGTTCGTAGAACTGCCTAATAGATTATACATAAAAGCCAGTCTGAAAACATGTTTGTTTTTCTCAGTTTTTCAACTATTGCTCCACCAGAATGTAGAAATTTGTTTAAATTTATTTGTAAATCAAGAAGACCCTTTTTAAGTTAAAACAAAATGAATGAGGAGAACTAAATGTTCTCATTAACTTTTAGAATTTAGGTTTATTAATGCATATTTATTTGGACAGTAGGAAATGGATTTCCATTTTGCGTTAGATGAGGATGTCTACTTTCTGACAGTTCTTTGCCTATAGATAATTCATATCTGGAAACAAATAGAGCAGCAATATTATACTTCAAGTTCCTTGGCTTTCAAATTAATTTTGAGGTAATATTACTAACTCTACACTTTTCAAATAGTAAGACATAATATTCAAATTATTTTAAAATAAGTATAGAAAATTAATATGATTTTATTCCAAAGTTATTTTTCTCATAATTTCAAGACCTTTTACTCACTATCTCCATTCCCAGACTCTGATGGGGGACCTGTCCTATATGAATGATCCAGTTTGTTTGTTTTTCTTTTTTAGTTTTCTAGAGTGAAATATGAATTTTATCTGGAATAAAATTTATGTATGTATTCATACTCAAAAGAGTTTGATTGACTTACACACTATGTTTCTAATAGCATTGCAGAAATAATTATAAAAGTTTTTCCAGCTTTCAATCACATGTAGAGGACAAACGAACTACATAGTGTATACCTAAATTCCAAATAATTTAAACTGAATATTATATCTATTACATAAAATAATAAAACAAATAATAATAGTTTCAAGGAAGAGGGTGAAAGAAGTTATTTTAAAAAACAAAGTGGATTCCTTCATATGGAGGAGAGTGCGTTGACTCTATGTAAACAGACCAGCTTGAGCAGAGTTGTAAAGGCATGTTTGAATATGATGAACGTAGAGTTTTAGCAGCCTCATGTCTCTGAAGGAGACCTCATTCCTTACTGGATAATGAAGAATGACTCAGTGCATCTTTCCCTATCCAGTCAGAGAAATAGAACCATAGGGTTTGACTCTAAGTAATTTGGGAGTTGCTGAAAGAGTCTCTACGAGGTTGTTGTTTCTGAGTCTGGTTCCAGAACCTGTATCCTCAGGAGAGGCTGTGGGAGGGGAAGACAACAAGAAACCTGGGAGAGCAAGGATCTTCTGGACCTTGCAAGGTTAAATTAGAATCCATGATGATGACCCGCAGCCTGCAGGAGTCTTTTCAATACCTCTCAATAGCGATTATGTAGTGATGGGTGGCTCTGTGGGGAAAATTGACATTCTTTCTTCAGGAGTTAAACGTTCACACTGTCTAATCATTGAGGAAGCTTAAGAGGGACCCTGGGCAACTGGAAAACGTGTGGTCCCAATTGCTGTCCACATCAACCACAAAAGCGGATGATAAGTAACAATATTCATGACTGCAGCTTGACTGCAGTCTTCTGAACCATCCAGGAAAGGTTTTCTGTGAACCCAGCTAACCTGGAATTGCCAAATAAAGAGAATTCTGGACACATGTGCTTAGCTTACATAAGTGGGCAGTGTACAAATTCATGAACAATTTATATTACAAAAGAATTGAAAAGCTAAGTGGAGGAATTTATGCTTAATACTGTTGGCAATATTTAGCCCTTGTAAAATCCTGAATCTTGAAATAAAAATAGTGAATGATATACATTTACATATATGTGTAATTTCTTACTAGATATTTGTGTGTATACCTACTCTCTGCATACTTATTATTGTATATCATGTTATGTATTACATATAATATATGGCATATTATAGCAGACAAAATAATAAAAATTTATGGGAGTGAAAATCTTATGTTATTTAAAAGACAGTTTACATGAAGGTTAATATTGTACTATTTTGCATATATTCCAACATATTAGCACACCGAGGTATATAATTTGACATCTTGAAATATGTATTCTCTCATGACTCCAGCACCACAATAAAGACAGAGAACATGTTCAACATACAGAACATACCCTAACATTTTCTCATGTCTCTTTGTAATATTTTTTCTCTTTCCTTTTCATCCTTTCTACCCAAGAAACCACTGATATATTTTTTCATCACCATACAATTATTGAAATTCCTAGAGTTATATATAAATTTAATAATATAGTACATATACATTATTGTCTGACTTATTTAACTCAATATATTTTTTTGAAATTCATTCACGTTCTATATATCATGAATTCACTCAACTGTCTTCTTGAAGGTATTTCATCACATAAATAGATCAAAATGTGTTTATTTATTCCTATGTCATTGGATCTCTGTGTTTCTAGTGTTTTGTTACTAAAAATAAAACTTTTCTGAACATCATGTATATTTCTATGTGTGGACATATGCTTTTATTCCTCTTTGGAAAATAAGTAAGAGTAAAATTGTTGGATTGTATAATAGGTAAATGTTTAATTATTTAAAAATCTTCTAACTTATTTTCAAAGTCATTATTTTGCATTTCTACTAGTTTTTCAAGGTTTAGTTCACTCTTTATGTTCACCAACACTTGCTTTGGTCAATCTTTTAAAATTTCAGCCATTCTAATAAGATTGTAGTGGTAACATACTGTCATTTTGTTTTGCATTTTTTTCTAATGATATGATGCTGTTATGCATCTTTACCTGTGTTTATTTGCCATTCTTTATTTAAATGTCTTCTAACATATTTTGGGGGAAGGACATTTGCTTATTGTTTTATTTTGAGTATTCTTATTTAAACTATAGGTACTGTTTCAGATAGCTGGTTTGAACATGTTCTCTGCATTTGATTTTTGCATTTTATTAAAAACATTTTTTGGATCGTGCTTTTCTAAGAACTCTTAATCAAATATTACAACGTTATCTCTCTTCTATTTTAGTTTGACATTTTATATTTCAGTCCTATGATCCATTTTGAATTAATGTTTGCATATGTTGCATGTTATGAATTCCCTTTCATTTTGCTATTGCCTGGAAACTCATTCTAGGCAGTTTTTTCAGCATTTTTGGTCATAACATATTGTATCCCATCTTTCAGGGATCACTGTCTTTTGTTGGCTAATAAACAATATATTGAAATTTTTTTCCATATATGTCTACATGTTTACTTTTTTACGGATTTTTTTTTTTTTTGAGATGGGAGGGTTACATCTTGCTCCAGTTACTCCATTTTGGGCAGAAGGAATTTTCTATAGTTCCATCTTAATCCCACAGCATCATAGAATATTGAAAGTTGTAAATAACCTTATAGAAGTCAAGAGATAACATATCCCAGTGAATACATCAAAGACACCTGGGGAAATTTTCAAAGTATACATATATCCAAATCTCAATCAGTCCAAATTAATTAGCATAACTTCCATGACTATTTGAGAGAGAAGGGAGAGGGGGCATGTTGAAAAATTTAATAGTGATTTAGTTATTATTCCTAATCAACTTACTCCAAATCCCAATTTTCAGAAATAGAAAATGTAAGATGCCCAAAGGTGAAATGTCATGATGTATACAATAAGCCACATATTAATTAGTGATTAAGCAAGACTAAGAACCTGAATGAAGTTCTTTTACTGTAATATAACTTTTGTGTATGCTGATAGTGTTTTATTAATTGTCCAGTCTATTTTTGTTTTTGTTATTCTTTTAGCTCTAGCAAAGCCTGGAACTGAGAGGAATAAGAAACATGGGAAAATATAAACAGAGAAGCTACAGTTTGTCCCAGATTTTTAGGGAAATAATTCAAGACTATGTACTCCAATCTGAGGGTCCTTTCCTCCAGACTGCCTCTTTTCACATTGAGGTTGCTATGAAAAAAAAAAAAAACCATCAGTGAAGTTAAGCCCTTTCTCCAGAAATTTTGAGTATTCAAACACTACATGAGTTAAATTTCAGGCACATTCAGAGTTGCTACTATGTCTAACTCAGTACCTTTCACTTATTAGAATTTCTCTTTTCAGAGAATGACAGATTAATTTTGTATTGAAAAACTTGTTTTCTTTGCCTTTCCTTGCATTGTTTTCTCTCTGCTTTTCAAAGTGCCTTTGTGTGTCAGTGTGTGTGTGTGTGTGTGTTCTTCTCCATAACATGCTAAAGCCATAGAACTATTGATTTTTGGATATATGTTCTTTGAAAAATTTCCCCAGGTGTCTCTGGTATACTTGCTGGGATACAAATCTGTTGCCTTTTCTCATCAAGTTTACTTACAGTGTTCAAGTAGTGCTTTGAGTGCTTTTCTTTCTATCTTTTTTTTTTCCCCCGCTAGACAAATAGCTAACATGAGTTGAATTATAATTTCCACTATGAACATTGTTTGTATTTTCCGGGAGAAACATGCAATTTTGTTTCATGTGTTTGTTTTAAAAATGGTAAATCTATATTTTTCCCGATGATTTTTTACTAAAAATTTCTCTCATAATTCTAACCTGTGAAGCAATTGGCATATAAAAACGAATGAGTTATTAGCAATCAAAAATCATATACTCACACCCCAATAAAGAACTGTTTTTACAGAAAACACTCAAACGCTTGAGTGACATTTTCAGGTATTCTTGGTAAAATAGTTAAAAATATTTTTGCCTGTATTATAATTCAGTTTTGTTAAATAAGGTGGCAGAAAAATGTGTATAAGGGATAAATATTATATTGTAAGTCAAGGTAACCTACAATAATATTAATCTGAATGTCAATTGAAATACATTATTTTTAAAAGAATTACATTTAAAGCAAGTTTCAAACTTTCTTACAAGCTCTAAAATTTTTACTCTCTTCTTGAAGATCTTTAATTTCCAGAGATTAATAGGAGTGATTCATTTCATTTTCCCACAAGGAGCATTTTATAAAATATGCACTTAAAGTACAACAAGATAATATAATAATTTACTAGCAAAATTTACATTTTGTGTGTGTGTGTGTGTTATTCAACCAGAAAAAAAGAAACTGAAAAGTATTTATGATGGGAAATAATAATTTTTCTCAAGACAAAATCTAAATAAAAAAAATATGCTGAATAACCTAACATTCTTATTTAAACCTGAATTAACATCTGGTTCTTAAGAGTTTATTAATGCAAGTAAATAATTCTTGATGTAGTTATTTTAATTTAATTGCTCTAGGTGATTGAACATAAAATATGTAATTTCTATAATATCTTATCCAGTTGTACTTCTGGATTTCACACATGGAATCTAAGAGTGAGTTCATGGACTGAATGTTTAAATTATCCTGCATCCTGAAACAAGTATGAACTCTACATTCAGAAGAGTGAGGCTTTAACTTTGCCTGTGGCATATAGCAGCTTAATTGTTGAGACCATGAACAATGGAGTTAAATGACACCTACGTTTATATTAATATTTATTGAGAAGTTGAGACAGTGAGAGTTAAAACAGCATAATTCCAAAATTATATTAATTGTTCAAGTTGCTAATTTTCCCATAGTTGTAGCAGAGTCACATTAGCTGTATGACCATGGACATCAAGTTGCTATAGGTTCAGATGTGTAGGTGTTTGTATTTTACTCTATGAGTAAGGGATACAGTGTCTACATTAGATAATTTTGAGTAACTAATGAGATAATACATGAAAAATGTCTGAGATATATTTTGCATTTTTATATGAGATATAGTTGTTGTCTTAGTCCGTTTTTGTTGATTATAATGGAAAACCTAGAACTGGATAATTTATAAAGAAAGGAATGTATGTTATACAGTTATGAAGGCTGAGAAGTTCACTGTCATGGGGCCACATCTGCTGATAGTCTTCTTGCTTGAGGAGATTCTACAGTGTCCTGAGGCAGCACAGGGTATCCCATGGCTAGAGGGCTGTGTGTGTTCATACGCTGGCTCAGAACTCTCATTCTCTTCTTATAATGAATGCTACCAGTTCATCTCACATGATGACCCATTTTTCTATTAACCAATTTTCCATTAACCAATCTATAGATTAATTCATTCATGAGGTCAGATGCAGGTTATCAGGGATGCAGGTTTATACACTTGCTGTGTAGCAACAGATCAGTATACTGATAGTGGAGTCTGCAGTAGAGAAAGTGTTTAATGATCACAAAGCACTAAATAAGGAAAAGGGAAAAATTCTCAAGCCTCAAATCCATTCTGTTAAGAGGTGCTGGGCAATGTTTTTTTTTTTTTTTTTTTTTTTTAAGTTAAATTTCAATAGATTTTGGAGTACAGGTGGTTTTCAGTTACATAACTAAGGTATTTAGTGATGAGTCCTGAAATTTTGGTGCACCCGTCACCTGAGCAGTGTACACTGTACACAGTACATAGTATTTTATTACTCACTTTCCTCCCCCATACTCCACTGTCTCCAAAGTCCATTATACCATTCTTATGCCTTCTGAGCAAGAGTGTTTAAGGGGATCATTAAGGGTGAAGTGTTGGAAAACTGGGGTTTTCGATTGGTCATAGTAGAGGGGATGAAGTCATTAGGATGTGGAAGCTACATTCTTCCATGAGTCAGTTTTCTTCTGGGCTCTTCAGATCAGCTGGCATGTGTAAATTTATTGGTATACAGAATCTAAAGAAGAAGCTCAATGGAAAACTTATCATCTCACAACATCTTAGATTTTATCTATAGAACAGAAAAAGAACAAGGAATTTTGTGACAAGAGTTGTTATCCTAGGGTAGTAAGCAACTACCAATTACAAGAAAGTGGATCAAAAGGAAAACTGGTCTAATGGTTACTATTAATTATGCTTCAAGCCTAAATAAATATTGTTTTCTTTTCTCCTTTATCAATTTTGTAAAGTTTTTGGGGGACAGTTTTAGAACCCTCATTTTTCAATCACCTCTTAAAAGCCTCACCTCTCAATATAGGAAGCATAAAGCTGGCATCTGCTTCTGGGGAAGAATCAGAAAGTTTTTACTCATGACGGATGATGAAGAAGGAGCAGAGATGGGATCCAGGCATGAGAGGTGCTACACACTTTTAAATAGCCAGATCTTGCAAGAACTCACTATCGCAAGGACAGCACCAAAGGGATGTGTTAAATGATTTATGAGAAATCCACCTTGATGATCCAATACCTCATGAAGCACACCTTGAATACTAGAGATTTACAATTCAACATGGGATTTGGGTTGGGACAAATATGCAAACTATATCACTGTTGCAATTTGAAAAGGAAATTATTAAAATTTACTTATTTAAGGCAAAATAAAGGTTAGCTACTCTTTAAACAGATAATATAGCAAATTATATCTAAAGTAATCTTATGATAATTTTGTAAAGCATGTATTTTATTGTTAAGAAAAAGACATTGATAACTAAAGAAGGCCTGTGATTTCCTTTGCGCTTTCCTCTATTTGGTGCCTCATGTCATAAGAGTAAAGCGAATTTTGAGAGAAAGAATTTTCCGTTGTCTCAACCTAATGAATGTAAACATAGTTGGTAAAAAAGTAAATACCTGTAAAGGATGAGAAAGTAAGAAAGGGAGAACTCTTTTGCCAGTTCAGATTGTTCAAGAAGTGCTTGTAGCTCTAAATTCTCCAAGTCAAAGTAAAAAGATAACTGCATAGATATTTTGATTGGCCCCTACCACTAACTAATTCTGACTGTAATTTTAACACCACCAGCTAATACTAATACATGGTACAACGCATTGTGAATCTATTTCTATACACAATTACTCATTAACTTTTAAAAAACGATCGTGCAAACTTGGTATAATTGTCTGCATTGATGAGTATACACAATAAATAACAGTGAGTTGTTGGGATTAAATAAAGCATATATGTGGAAATTTACAAAGCTGGAGCTTGAAGTTTTGTCCATCACTCTCAACAAATGGTAATTTTTGAAGTCCATCAAAGATTTGCTGAGAGTGTATAATTAACAACAGAGAATTAAGTTCTGTGTTTAGAATACAGAGTACTAGTAATTTTTCTGCTTGTAGAATTTATTCAAACTAACCCCACGAGTTCTTCATCTCAAGATCAACGCTGGAATTTCTAAATGACACAAACAGGCTTAACAGAGGGTATTCACAATACTTCTGGAAGGTTTTATTATAGCCAGCTGAAGTTCCCAAAAATGTAGAAATAAAACAAGCACCAGATATCATAGAAAGAAAACACAATCTTTAGAAAAAATAAAAATTAAAAATCAGGTTGAAATGATTGTATGTAATTTAATTTTTAACTTATGTAATATTAAGTATGTAATATGTAAAATAACTATAAATTAATGTAGAATAAATAGAAAACATTATAAAATTTGTGTCATATATAACGATTGCGTTATACACATGTCACATTCCCATTGTTAAAATTTATGATTACTTCATTAGTTGAAATTGTTTTCTCCAGAATTATAGATCCTACTTAATTAGTTTTAAAAATTATTTGTGTTTAGTTTTATCTTTCAGCAACAAGAACTTTATTTTCCTGCTCTGTTTACAATGAGAGTAATTTATTTGGAATAAAAAAATTAATCTAAATAAATTTATCGTACACATGTAAAACTATATTCACAAATATTGGCACTTTGAGATATGTGAGATTATATATATATATATATTCCTCCCCAAAAATAACATAGGACAGTATAAAAGAATATCTAGAATGCATGCATCATATTAAGGTAATTCTATTCCTCATCCATCTCTCTGTTCCTATGTACATACACACATATACTACCTTCATAAATACTACTTGTGATCATACTACAAACTAAGTCAAAAAAATTTGGAATGCCCAAAAAATTTACACAGGTCAGGTACATTTATGCTTTTAAAAATTAAATAATTAAATCATTACAGAAAAAATTGACATATTGAAAATATGATTTTGGTAATATTGGGTAATCAATCTACAACATTTACTGTAGCTCTTGAGAATAAAATTAAATTATGAGCCGAATGGGAATTATATAAATTTTGAAAAATGACTTACTAAAGATAGCATGAGTTTGATAATTTATGGGTTTTCCATTGGTTTTGTCATAAGCTGTCAAATGTATCTGAATGAGTAAAAAGTAGTAATTCAGTGCAAACCTGACAAAATACAATTGCTTCAGAATAAAATTTCACTTTGTGAACAGTTTTCATAAAATAAAATATCTCAACTTTGTGTTTGTGCATGTATTTTAAATATTCTGACAAATTGATTAAGTGGTTTGGCCAAATAGTTACAATCTTAATGAAGAAAAATATGAATTAAACTACTCCAAACTTATCTTTCAAGCTTCCAAAATCCTTTCCCCTGTACCATCTGTAAATCTATCTATCTATCTATCTATCTATCTATCTATCTATCTATGTATCATCTATCCAACTGGATTTCTAATTACATTGAAAAATTATTTGACATCTCTAAAATCAAGCTCAGAATGCATATATCTTTCTTTGCTTATATGGTAAATCTTTGAATTTCCTTCATGTTCTCAGAAAATAATTATATGTTGTCATACACATCTTTTCTTAATTACGTAACATAAACTGGATTTTTAAATACTAAATTCAGGGTCTATATTTAGAATACTAGTTAAAAAAAGTGAAAAAAAAAACTGAGTTTTCATCCTAAACCCTAGACAATCAATATGTTATGACAAAAATTTACATTTAAAAATTTATTTCCCACTTTGACTTTTTATTTATCCTTATTATTTTCTTACTCGTTTTACTTGGTGCTCCATCTGAAAGAATTGTCACAACTGTCATCCTTAATACTTTTCAAATGGCAATATGTAGTTTACATTATCTTTGTCTTTTTTTGCTTAAAAATGTGTACTGACATTAAACTTCAGTTATGAGATTTTCTAGACTTAAGAATGATAAATGTCCAAGAAAAATTTTTTGTTCATGAGCTGCAAAGAGAATTGACCCTGTGTTTTAAAGGGTCTTACTGAGTTTGAGATAGAAAATGATTGGTCATATACTTGTAGAACTCCCAAATTCTAACATAAGTAGAATACATCATATGTGTCAAGATTTAAAAAGAACCCATTAAAAAAGGAAAATCAGGCTGTCACCTGAGTTCACAAAGCAGCACTACAATCTGGAAGGTGAGACAAGAACAATAGTAGCTTATTTTAAAAAGAGAGAAAAACATAAAAAAAAAAAAAAAAAAAACCCACTCAAGATTCACCAAGAAAATGAAAGAAAAGGAAGCAAAGATCACAATATTAATGGCTTATCAGTAGAAATTATATTCCAAAATTGTGAAGACATATAAATATAATGTCATGAAATAAAAAAAGGCTCATTTTTGTGAGACAAGTATCATAGCAACACAACATGCAAAATAAAGTTAAGAGAAATATCATGATGACTTGTTAAACATATAGTGATGGAGCTAAATATCACTCCTTTGAAAGTGAATGAATTTCACAGAACAAACATAAGTAAGAGTATTGGGAAATTGCGTAATTATCTACCTACTTACTTATCTGTCTCTTAATCTGTTATCTATTTATGCCACATTTATTTGGATGTCTGTGGGGAAAAAAATCTACAGAAGCAATAGTGTATTGGCACACACACAAATACACTAAAATGTCTAAAACATAGATATTTGGCAGACTCTTTTCACTGATTCACATACAAATAGAAATGTGAAGAAAGTATCAGCACAATTTGTAAATAAATACATTTCAGATAAACTGTATACTGAGAGGAAACTGATGTGATACTCTAATATGCAGAAAGCAATATTATGGATCCATAACATACAAACAACTATGAGATACAGCAGAAGCAGTTCTAAGAAGGAAGTTTATAGCAATTAATACCTACATCAAAAAAACAAATGATCTCAAATAAACAACCTAACATTACACCTCAAGGAACTAGAAAAAAAATTAGATTTGATAAAAGTATAAGGAAGAACAACAAGAAAAAAAATCCACAAAGATCGGAGCAGAAATAAACAAAACAGAGACAAAAAACAAAAACAAAAACAAAACAAAACAAAACAAAACAAAAAACAGATGAACAAAACAAAAAGGTGATTTTTTGAAAAGATAAAATTGACAAACTTCTAGTTTAATAAAAAAAAAAAAAAACCAAGAAAACTCAAATAATATCAGAGACACAAAAAGAGACATTACAATTGATACCACAAAAACAAATAGGATAGGACACTACTATAAACTACTATACTCCAATAAATTGGAAAACCTAGAAGAAATAGGTTAAATCCCAGACACATGCAATTTACCAAGATTGAATCATAAAGAAATGGAACACCTGAACAGACCAGTAATAAGCAACTAGATCAAAGCAGTAACAAAACATCTCACAACAAAGAAAAGCCTAAGACCCTATGGCTTCACTGCTGAACTAAACTAAACATTTAGGAATTAATATATACTCTGTTCAAGCTGTTACAAGAATTTGAAGAGGAGGAGATACTTCCAAACTCATTCTATGAAGCTAGCATTACACTGATATTAAAACTAAACAAGGACACGACAAACAAGGAAAACAATAGGGTGACATCCCTTATTAACACAAAAGCAAAAATCCTCAACACAATACTAGCAATTCATATTTAACACAATTAAAAGATCATTCACCATGATTAAGTGGAATTCCATCTCAGGGAAGTAAAGATAGTTCAGCATATACAAATCACTAACTGATGTATCACATAATCAGAATTAAGAACAAAAACCATTTGATCATTTCAATAGATGATAAAAAAACATTCAGTATAATTCAACATTCCTTCATGATATAAACTCTCAACAAACTGGGTATAGAAGAAACATATCTCAACACAATAAAGGCTATATATGATAAGCCCAGAGCTAACATGATAATAAATAAAGTTGAAAGTATTTCTTCTAAGGTCTGGAACAAATCAAGAATGCCCACTTTTATCACTTTCATTCAACATAATACTGGAAATTCTATCTAGAGCAACTAAGCAATAGAAGGAAATAAAGGACAGCTAAATTAAAAAGAAGGCAGTCAAATTCTCGCTGTTTTTAGATGACACAAATATATATATATAATATGCATATATATACACACATATACACACACACACACATATACACACGCATATATATATATATATATATATATGAATTAAAATTAGAACTACCATATGCCTGTTACTGGGTGTACATCCAGTAGTCTTCTTTAGGAAAAAAAAATATATATGTATATATTATGAAATGTATGTATAAAGGATATCTAAAGGATATCTAAATTGAAAAGAACACAGTCTTTTATATATTTTATTCAATATGTATATACATACACACACACACACACACACAAACACACATCCCTAAAGCTCCACCAAAAAGCTGTTAGAATAAATACATTTAGTAATGTTGAAGGTTAAAAAAATTAACATACAAACATTAGTAATATTTCTATATGCCAATAACAAACTATCTGAAAAACAAATTAAGAAAGTAATCTATTTAGCATAGCTTAAAAAAAATAAATACATAAAATGCCTTGGAAAATTTAATCAAATACACAAATCTCTCCAATAGAAAACTATAAAACAATGATAAAATAAGTTGAAGAGGACACAAATAAATGAACAGATTCCATGTTCATAACTTGGAAGAATCGATATTGTCAAAATGTCTATATTACCCAAAGTGATGTACAGATTCAATGTAATCTGTATAAAAATACTCATGAAATCCTTTATAGACATAGAGAAGACATCCTTAAAAATGTATAGGAAATGCAAAATACCCAGGATATCCAAAGTAATCTTGAGCAAAAAGAACAAAGCTGAAGGTATCACATTTCCAGACTTCAAAATATACTACAAAGCTATAGAGAACAAAATAGGATAATCCTGACCTAAAAACAGGGATATAGGGAAATGAAACAAACTACAGAAACACCCAGAAATAAATCCATGTTTTTACATGTAATTGATTTTTGACAAAAGCATCAAAAACACACTGGAGAAAAAGACAGCATCTTCAATAAATAGTGCTGGGATTACTGAATAGCCACATGCATAAGAAAAACAGAAAAAAACTATATCCTTATCTCTCATGATACATAAAATTAACTCTAAATAAATTAAAGATTTAAGTCGAAGACCTGAAATTTGAAACTACTAGAACAAAACACAGGAGAAACACTTTATAAAATTGGACTCAGAAAAGGTATTTTTGGATAATATTTCAAAAGCATAGGCCAAAAAAAAAAAAAAAAAAAAAAGGCAAAACCTTTTTAGACTGATGGGATTGCATCAACCTGAAAAGCTTCTGCACAGTAAAGGAAAGAACATAGAAGAAAAGAAAGCACCAATGGAATGAGAGAAAGCATGTGCAAACTACACTTCTGACCCGAGGTTAATATCCAGAATATAAAAGGAACTCAAACAATTCAATAGTCAACATTAAATAAACCAATTACAAACCGGCAAAAGATTTGACTAGATATTTTCAAAAAACATACAAATAACCCACAGATATATATATATATAAAATGCTCAACATAACTAATTATCAGGGAAATGTAAATCAAAACTATGAGAAATCACCTCACTACAGTTAGAATAACTATTCTCAAAAAGACAAAAATTAACAAATGCTGGTAAAAAAAAAAAACTTTTATACCTTGTTAATGTGAATATAAGTTAGTACAGCCATTATATTGCTCCAAAAATTAAAAATAGAACTACCATATGATCCCACAATCCTGTTACTGGGTGTATATCCAAAATAAATGAAATCAGTGTGTTGAAGAGACATCTGCACCCTCACTTATATTTCAGCCCTATTTACCATAGCCAAGATATGGAATCAACCTAAATGCCAATCTACAGATGAATGCATAAAAAATGCAGTATCCATATACAATGGAATACTCTTTAGCCATAAAACAGAATGAAATCCTGTTACTTGCAGCAACTTGAATGAACATGTGGAACACCATGCTATGTTAAATAAACCAGGCACCGAAAGACAATGATTTCACTCATATGACAAATCTGAAATATTGATTTCAAGGAAGTAAAGTGTAGAACAGAGGCTGAGAGGTTGTGGGAAGGAATCAAGGATACCAGGAGAGGTTGATTGATGAGTACAAAACTACAGTTAGAAAGAACAAGTACTGGTATTCTGTTACACAATAATGTGACTGAAGCTATAAATAATATAGTATATATTTTAAGATAGAAGATCTCTGAATGTTTTCACTATAAAGAGATGATAAATGCTTATAGTGGAAGATATGTTAATCACCCTGATTTAATCACTATACAATGTATCGATATATTGAAACATTACACTGTATTCCATAAATATGTACTATTATTTACTCCATATATGTACATATTACTCCATAAATATATACAAATATTTACATATTTTTGTTTATAACTTTTACAAATATTTATTTTTGTTTATAACTTGTCAGTCATAAAGAAAAAAGGAATGATTCATCAAGAAATATCAATTAATTAGAATTTGAATTCAAGAAGAAATATTTATCTTGATATGACTTTATTTGTAGGATGTTAGAAAAAATCCACAAGCAGACAATAAATAGAAAAAAATATAAAAAACTACTGCTATATAAAGAAAAACAAATTTGCAATTTTGAAAAGTTAGTTAAAATCAACAATTATGGATATATTTTGAATAAGAAAAAATTTATAAAAGAAGAAAAAATTAGAAATACAATTAAACATAATGAAGCAATTATTACATAAAACTTCATGGAAAGTTATTGAAAGTATGGAGATAACAGATACGTTCTCAGTAAAATCAGAAATATGAGTTTGGCTAAAGAATTAGTAGTAAATGCAAATAATTTAACTACTAGAAGAGATTAGAGAAGTATTTCAGATCTACCATTGTAAAGAGCACCCAAACCAGAGTGTTATGTCTGAGGTTCAGCACACTATAAAAATAAAAATAATTTTAATTTTATTTAAATTGTGCTACACCAAATCAATATAATAAAATTCTTCAAAAAGCCTAGAATGGTGGAAATGATATTTTCTCATCTGAAAAAAATGTTCCACATAAGATACTAAGCAGATCAAGCAAAATCACAGGAGCCATGATAGTAGATCCAGAACACTTTATTTAAATTATGAAAATTTAATTAATTTTAGAAAGATGTTCAATACAATTTATTAAATCAACAATGTGAAGAAAATGATTGATGCCAACAAGACATTCTTTTTTATTATTATTATACTGTAAGACATTTCTTTAGATAGAAGGTGTACTCTGTTTATAAATAAATGTAGGGGGAAAAAAAGGTTTTGTATTTTCTTCCTAATCCAGCAATAAATACCAGCAACTGAAATTAGGTAAAGTGGTACCTGTACTATAGGGAACATTCTAAAATAATTAAGAATAAATTAAATAATAAAGATAATTAAAGGGATAAAGAAAATTGTAAAATCTTATTAAATAAAATGAAGCAATATCAAATAGAAAGATATGCTGCCATTATAACTCGAATGTACAATATCATAAAAAATTCTCTCAAATTTGATGCAATATTAATTTGAATTTAGAATCTCCATGAAAACATTTTATTTTAATCAAATAAATTACCTCAAAGCAGATTAGGAAAAAATAATGTTGTCCTTAACTTCTAGATTATACCCATTATCCGCTACTACGCCTGAAGAATTACCAAAGCCACTGTAAACTCTGAAAAGAAGAGTGGGCTGGGAGCCGTGGCTGACGCCTGTAACACCAGCACTTTTGGCAGCCGAGGCGGGTGTATCACGAGGCAAGTCTGCTCAAGGTGGTGAAACCCCGCATTTACTACAAATTAAAAAAAAAAGTAGCCAGCGTGGTGGCAGGCGCCTGCAATCCCACCTACCTGGGAGACCGAGTAAGAGACTTGCTTTAACCCAGGAGGCGTAGGTTGTAGTGAGCCGAGATCACGCCGCTGGACTACAGCCTCAAAAAAAAAAAAAAAAAAAAAAAAAAAAGAAAAAGAGTGAGTGAGTGAAAGAGGGCATGTCACAAAAACATAATATGGACATCTTACAAAGCTTGCATTCTAAAATTAATATAGTGTTGTTAAACAAATTGGTATGTAGATCAATGACAGAAATAAAAAATAGATCTCAGCATAAATGTATTAGTATTTTAAGTGGGAAAAGTAAAAATGGAGAAAATATCATTTAATAAATGGTGCATACAGAAATAGCTATGTGTGTGAAAGAAAGTAAAATACAACTTGTATTTTGCATCATGTGGAAAAATATTTTCCTGACAGTCTAAATATGCATATCTGAGCAAGTAAGAGTTAATCTAGTGCAAAAACATCTAGAGAAGCTGTGTTTGATTTAGGAGCAGGAGAGAAATATTTGATCAACTCTAGATACTTAGCAACTCATATGATCTCTATCTATGTATCTATATATATATCTTTACCTATCTATATATTTTCTGTCATCTATCTATCTATCTATTATTCATCTAAGGAGAAGGATCATTTAGAAAGACAGCCTATGTGCACACACACACACATTCAAAGCTATCAGAATTAAATTTATTCCAAAGCAAAAAACCCCATAAATAACTTCAATATGAAGTCAACAGATTTAGAAAATATAGCAGTGCACAAGATAAGTATTTGTAACATGTAGTGAGGTTTTACAAAATAATAAGAAAAAAAATTAATCCATATAAGTAAATATTTTAGTGGAGGATTTTTAAAAAAGATCAAATCCATATAACAAATCATGTTTAAAAACGGTCTGTATTGACATTAGTCAATGAAATATATGTGAATTTAAAATAATTCCTTACCTTAAACTGTAAGGTGATAAAACAAAACAAAAACAGAAAACTAAAAACCCACAACAACCACTAAAAAACAAAAACAAAAACCCACATAAAACAAAAGAAAAAAATCTCTAACATCTATTACTGGATTAAAATGTGAGCAAAAACTCGTCCTACATTGCTGGTGAGAAGCAAATGAGTACAACAGATCTTTACAGACTAAAAAACCCTAAATATTTAAACCTAGTAATTCCACTCCTTGGAAATCTATCCTGTATGCATTAAAATTTAAAAACAATTACTAAGATGCATATATGAGAAAATTAGTACAGTCTTTGTTTTTATGATGACAACTAAACTAAACTAAATGAAGTCACCAAAAGAAAATGGTGGATTATATTATAATCCTTCATATCATAAAACAGTGGCGGACATAAAAATATACTATCATTGTATCTGTGTTTTTGCATGATTTTCCAAGATAATGCTGAGGGAAGATAAAAGAAGATAAATAAAGCAAACAAAAAATACATAAGTTCATTTGGTACATATGCCTCCAAATTAATTTTAATATGTAAGCATGATAAAAATATTAAAATATTTATAAAATCTATTAACATGGACTGCTTGTGTTGAAAAGCAGGACCGGCTAAGGTTGGAGGGAAAAAAGAATTAGAGAGAAAATCCCAACAAAAATGACAAAAAAAGAAAAATAACTGTCTTACTACAAAGTCTATATAATTATAGACTTTATATATATGTAAAATACATATATGAATAATACACACATGAATGATACACACATGAATAAAGTGTATGTGTAAATGTACACACATGAATAAAGTATATAAATACGTTATATACCCATATATATATATACCATTATAAATTATGAAACTATCCATATATATCATGAAATTATCAAATAAACATTAAGGAATAAAGAAAAAGTTTTCTAGAAATAACCTTTTGTCCGGATTTTCAAATTTAATTAAAACCATTATGAGAATACTCTTTCAGCTTTAAAACCATAAGCTTTATTTTGGTTGTATTTTTTTCCTTTATTATGAAAATGCATTTAACTAGCTAATAGAAAATCAAACTCCCAACTTCTCCTATTATGGACAAGGTGATTTCAACTTCTAAACCTTCACACAATTCTATCTCCATAGTTCCTAAAGAGTTTCAACTGTGTTATTTATAGGTTGATACATAATATTGCACATATTGATGATTTGGCCAGGAAATCATTACCTAGACTATGAAATAATTAGTTAATGCAGATATGAAGGTTGTCCAACAGACATGCACAAACACAATATATTCATTTGAATTAAAAAGCTTACTAAACACATGTATAAATTTATTTACAGTAAATAATGACTCCTTTAATGTGCTAGTAAAAATTGTCACATTTTTAAAAAGTGTCTTGATTCAATCTAGAGCCAATAGTTATATGTTTTCATTTCTAATGATGAATATTTGAGTTGGGTTATTAATTATGTTATTGCATCTCCTTTATGTTTACCTTTATGATTGATATGTTGGCTTCTTTATTAATTAATTCATTCACTGAAATTCAATTAATCTTCTGAGATGTAATTTTAAGGTTTCTTTTTTATTTTATGAGTGTAATAACTCTGGTAACATTGAACTCTTTCATTTGTGTATAAGACAAATGCAAATTTTATATAGATTCTGCAGAAGCAAACTGAAGGTTCTTTGAGATGCTTTACAAATAGAAGTTCTAATATAGGACATGAGATGAAATAAAGATTATACTTACATTTCATGGTATCATTTTTACAAAAAATATCTTTGAATCTTGGATGCTGCAAACTTTTTAGTGATTACCTTTATAAATATAAGTAACAATTTTAAAATTATGTAAAAACTGTATTGTGCCATTTAAGTTAATTAAAATGCTGATGTAATTGAAAAGAGGTTTAGGTATTTTTATAAATATAGAGATTAGTCTACTAAGATTCTTGTCAGTTATTCAACACATTCAGTTTAGTTGATCCCTCCATGAATTTCAGATAGTTTTTTTCTGTTTTCCCCAAAGCAGAATTATATCTACTTATATTTTTCAGCTGAAATATATTGCTGGAATTGCTTCACATTCTTGGACATTTAATTTTAGTTTGCAACTCTACATTTTTTTAAAAAATGCATATAAATTTACACATGGTATGTAATCTAATATTGATGAATATACATACAAATTAACCACAGATAATATTGACTGAAGTGAGAGAAGAATAGCTGGTCAGCAAAATTGAAATAGCTATTTTATTACCCTGCAGTAACATTTTAATGAGTGAAGGAGATGGTAAAAGTAAATCAAATCTTTGAATTAGATTTACTTTATCTCAGTGTAGACAGCAAGGTCTGTGATTGGCTATAATCCTTTCTGTATTTATTTCTTATACAGAAGTGTATACAGGGCAACTGCCCTTTATAAACCATCACATCTCTTGAGACTTGTTCACCATCATGAGAACAGCACAAGGAAAGTCTTCCCAATAATTCAGTGACCTCCCACCAGGTCCCTCCCACAACACACGGGAATTATGGGAACTACAAGATGAGATGTGGGTGGGTACATAGTCAAATCATATCATTTATGTTACTCAGAATTGCAATATTCTGATTTTAAAATGAAAATGTAAGTTAGCAGATTTATAACAAGGTCTATACATTTCAAATACTTAAAATACTAGCTTACATTTATTAGCACACTCCCTTCCTAGTATTCAGATACTTGAAAAATAAGTTGTATTAAAAGATTGCCTAATAAATGAGAAATCAAGAAAAAGAAATAGGGTTGATTGCAAATGCTTTCTGCATGCTGAGTTACATATAATGTCTTCTTTTTATTCAAAAACTAATATATTAAATTACTTAGTATGTTTTCCAGAAATTAGAAATTTATTTTTTAAGGTTAGTTTATTGTGAGATGTTGTTTTCTCTACCTTTGTTGCTGTGCCTCAGCTTTTTTGTCAATTAATTGCCATTACTAGTTACCAAATACTCTGCATAAAAAGTTTAGATATAACTTTGTTGAGATGATATACTACCCTACTAAATTTATGCTTCCACATACACATACACACACTTGGAAACACATATGTCGTGCTCTTAATTTGGTCATCATTAATTTATCTTTAAGTTACATTGTTTATCAAAAGTTTAGTTAAACATACCAAAATATTCAGTTTAAAATAGCAGCAGAGTCCACTGGAAAGAGATTTGAGGGAGTAAAGAAAAACCCAAGAAAGAATGTGCCCAATTGCAAGGCTGCCTCAAGTCTGAATACAGACTGATTTATTCATGATCCATTCCTTGTGTACTTTCTCACTGACCATCAGAATGTCTACCATAGAAGTAAAGTGGAGACCTAATATACTAATAACATTAATAACAGTCCAGGCATGGTGGCTCACACCTGTAATCTCATCACTTTGGGAGTCTGAGGCAGGTGGATCATCTGAGGTCAGGAGTCCCAGACCAGTCGGGCTAACATGGTGAAATTCCGTCTCTACTAAAAATGCAAAAATTAGTTGGACATGGATAGGTGCCTGTAATTCTAGCTACTTGGGAAGCTGAGGGAGGAGAATCACTTGAGCCTGGGAGGTGGAGGTTGCAGTGAGCAGATTGCACCATTGCACTCTAACCTGGCCAATAGAGTGAGGATCCATCTAAAAAAAAAATATTAATATTAATATTAATAACAACAGTTGCTGTTATTTACTAGCTAATCTTACGAGCTTTTAATAGCATTGTAAATTATTTTAACGGCAGACCTATAAAGCAGATAACAATATTGCCATTTAAAGATCTGGGTGGTTATGTTGTTCTCAAATTTGTTTTTCAGGTAAAGATTGGAAGCAAGTTTTATGTTTAAACTTGTCTGACTCCAAAATCTGTGGAATTTCATTCTAACCACAGCATATTTGAGAGGATTACTAAGAACACTATAAATAAAAGAAAATTTACCAAGAAAACCTTAACACTTCTTGAAATAGATCACATATATAAAGTTTATGAAGGCAAGCTACAGCTATAATTCAGGAAATTATTAGTGTTGATAATGGAAACGTTTTCTTCATGGCATAGGGAGACATTTTAGTAGTGCCCAAGGAAGAGCTGAATGGAGATACCCAAAAACTCCTAAGTTCTATCTGAGGAGATAGGTTATGTATTGTGCTGCTGGCTTACCAGGGGCTTTCACTATTGTTTTGATTCAGTGCTGAGGTCAAAATGACTCAGGTGCTGAAGGCTATAGGCCAGAAACCACACCATGGGTTTCCAGTGAAGTTATTGGTGATACTTCAGGAATTGACAGTTTTGCTAAGGGCCAAGACAGATCTGAGTAAATAGAAAAAACAATTGATTTCTAACACTCAGAAAATGCTTAGCAGTTTACAAGCTAACATCTCCCTGACCTGAAAAGTGGTACTGTGGAAAGTGACACCATGAGAAAATGGAGAAGTTAACAATAGTCATAGAGGAGCAAATGTTTCTAAGGCAGATCTGCAAGCTCCCTGGCTGCCATCATCAATCATACTCATGTAAGTCTCTTACACTCAGCTACAACTCTGGGCAGCATAGTTGGCAGGTAGGGAGGAAGAGATTTTAGAAAGATGAAAATTAACTAAAAAGCACATTTAAAATGCAACAGAAGAATCTCAACCATAAAGAGATTGGTATATAGTTTATTGGCAAATTTAATTTTCCCTATTATAATGTACGTAAATAATTTGTTACCCATTAGAGAAAAATCAAAGAGCTAACTTTCCTGAATTAGTCAAGTATATAACTGCAGTGTAACTCCATACGTATTGTTCAAATCAGAAAAATGTTTAAATATTACTCCTATTTGGGTCTACACTGATAAGGAAATCTGTAAGATGTGTGCTTGCTAATGAAAAGAATAATTGAGAAGAGAAATTTCATTTTTCTTTTGCTATAGACTTTCCACTGGGTAGTTTATATATGCTTTTCTTATATTATAGCACTCTACTTTCCCTTAAACCTTTTTTCTTTCCTATTTTGTGCTCACAAAAATCTTGCTAGGCTTTTGAAGAGGCAAAGGCACTGAAGTTCAAATAAATTAAGACATTTTATTACATTTTTTATATTATCTATATGTAACCCTCACATACAAACATGCAAAATATCTTTTATAAACATTGCTGTGTTCTCATTTTCTTAACCTCATTTTTTACATACATTTGAACCAATAGAAATATTCTTAATTTTTTATAGTCTTACTTTAACATTCCATATAATTTGAAGAAAATATTAGAACACCAGAATGATTATGATCACAATACTATTTATAGTGCATTGTAGTCCAGTTGTCTTTAATATGTTTCAACAAATCAGATGAATTAGTTAAAAGGTATGAAAACCTCTTTTGAAAGTAACAATTTCAAAAGATCTTCACTAACATTGATTATTTAGATTTTTCAAATGTGATCACTTTACTAGGCAATGAAATATATATCAGGTATTTATTTTTTCTTATGAATTTATATTTTTGCTTATCTCCCTATTACAGGATTATTGAATTTTTAAGAAAATATGCTTGGACTGTTCTTAAGAGAAATAAATTAAATATTCTTTATATTTTACATTTATTATATATAATATTTATATTTATTTTCATGTTTTAAAAAATATTTTCTTCAACTTGAAATTTTAATATTCCAAGATAAAATGTTTACATGATTCAGGCTATGAATATTTTATGATAATCCTTATCTGAGACTGTTATTTCTATCCACACAATTAAGCACACAAATTTTGATATATAATATTTTATATGTTATTTTTATATTATGGTCTATTCTTTAGATAAAGTTATCATGATAGAAACACACATATGCACAAACATACATGCAGTGTGTGGCAAGATGTTTATCTAATAACTTATTTCCAAAGTTGTTACACTTATTCAAATACTCCATCATGAGTTGTTACTGATAACATACAGCTTATGTTTTCTTAAGTTAGATTCCTAAATTAACAGTGCCAGGTTTTAGTGTGTTGTTCTGTTTATTCATGTCTTAAAACTGCATTTTAATTTGGTAAAACTGAATGCTTAATATATCATAGAAAATTTCCAAAAATCATTCTTATTTGTCCAAATTAAATAGCTACTCTATCTTCTTTTCTAAATGATCTATGGAAAGATTTTGGAGAACTTTAGGAATAAAATCCTCTGTGGTTTAGGTAAGAATACACTGAACCCCAGTCAGCCATCTTTGTATTATGTGGCCTTCTCATTCAAGGATATGATATATCTCTCCATTTATTTAAATATTCTTTTATATCACTTATAAACTTTTTACAGCATGTTTATAGAGGTCATGTTTCCTGGTCATGTTCCTTGTTAAATTTATCTTGAGACACTTTATATTTCCTGTAGCCAACTGTTTTTTATCACTTACTGTTGGGATTATCTTTGCTAGATGGCACTATCTCAGAAATGGCATTCTCTATCATTGGTCTTCTGGCCTGCTACACCATTGGATTAATTTACATTAACTACTTCATTAGACTTAAGATCACCATTTCTAAATCTTTAGCATTCTAGAAATTGCATTAATTCATTGTCACACTGCTATAAATATACTATGTGAGACTAGGTAATTTACACAAAAGAGGTTTAATTAACTCACAGTTTTGCATGGCCAAAGAGGTCTCAGGAAACTTAAGATCATAGGGGAAGGTGAAAGGGAAGGAGACACCTTCTTCACAAGGTGGCAGCAGAGAAAGAGAGAAACAAAATAAAACAAATCTAATGGTCAGGAGACTGTAAAAGAAAGATGACATAAAATATAGTGAAACTTTTTTTAAAAGAAAAATACTTTCAATGTTATTTTAGTTTTGAGAATCACATTCTCAGCTGGATACTTCTCTTTGTGAAAAACAATCTACCGTGGCAAAATTTTCTATCCCATCTCAATTTATGAAAACCCCTGCACTTCAAGACACACCTTATATATCTTCTACGTTAAGTCTTCTCTACTGAGCCATCTCAAGATCTTTCACAAAACATCTTTAAATTTATTTGCTGAAATTAATACATACAGAATCTATATACAGTATCTTTTATTTTAGACATTTCTGATATGGTTTGGCTCTGTGTCCTCACCCAAATCTCATCTTAAATTGTAATCCCCGTGTGTTAAGAGAGAAAACTGGTGAGAGGTGATTGGATCATGAGGACAGTTACCGCCATGGTGTTTTCATGATAGCTAGTGAGTTCTCTTAAGATTTGATTGTTTGATAAATGCCTGCTGCTTCCTCCTTCTCTGTTTCTCTCTCTCCTGACACATTGTGAAGAAGGCACCTTCATCCCTTTCACCTTCTACCATGATTGTAAGTTTCCGTAGGCCTCCCAGCCATGTAGATCTGTGAGTTAACTAAACCTCTTTGCTTAAATTATAATCCCAGGTAGTATTTTTATAGCAATGTCAAAATGAACTAACACAATTTCTACATGCAAATTTTATTTTCTGGATGGCAAGATATTGGATGACTCAATAAATGAATAAACAGTTGAATGACTATATTAATAATGAATGTATTACCATCATATAATATCTCTGACCATACTGCAACTATCTTCTAGGTAAAAAATGCTACAAAGAGAGACACTTGACACTGGTGGAGGCTGTAGATAAGTCTATAAAATATATTTTGAAGAAAAAATTTATTATACAAATTTTTCTTTAAGAAAATATTCAAATTGGGCTGGCATGGTAGTTCATGCCTGTAATCCCAGCACTTTAACCAGCCTGGCCAATATGGAGAAACCTTATCTTTAAAAAAAATACAAAAAAAAAAAAAAAAAAGAAAAAGCTGGGTGTGGTGGCAGGCACCTGTAATGTTAGCTACTTGGGAGGCTGAGGCAGGAGAATCACTTGAACCCTGGAGGTGTTCATTGAGCCAAGGTGGCATTGAGCCAAGATCACACCGTTGCACTCCATCCTAGACAATGAGTGAGATTCCCCCTCAAAAAAAAAAAAAAAAAAAAAAATTCAAGCCGTACAAACAATAATAACTATTACTGTTTGTACTACATATTTTTTCTAAATATTTAACACATATTTATTTACTTAATTCTCATAACAAAAAAAAGCTAGATTTAATTTTTTTGGTCCATCTTATAGACTTAGGGACTGAAGAAAGTTTTCAGTAATTTGTGTAGACACACAGCTTCTAAAAATCAAAACATGAATTAGAACACAGATAGTCTAGTTTCACAATTTGTGTTTTTAAACACCAACATTTAATAAACTGCTTTAAAATACCTTAATGCAAGCAGAAGAAAGTGGGTATTTCCCTATCTGTATAGTCTCATTTGTTATAAACTGATTTTTAAAATTACAATTATATGGATAACTCTTCTTCAAAAGTCTTCACCTGCTTTTTGCTAATAAATTTGTGACTTCTGAATCTGTGATATTAGTAGGATACGTGTTTTTCTTCATTTCTGACTATATATTTTTAATGGTTTTGGGGGACATTCTTTCAAACATAAAGAAAAATTGCAAGACATTATTCTATAAGTACATACTGTATATTATACTACAAGAAACTGCTCTGTACCTTTTTTCCAGATCCAAACACTGTTTTATTCCAATGGTTTGCTCTATCAGTTTACATTTAAGTAATTTGAGAGAAACTTTATACATTTTTGTTTATTTATACCTAAATATTTCACTGTACATTTCTTGAGAACAAAAATATATTTTTTCATGATAGAAGTAAAATGATCAAAATCAGAAAATTTATCATTGATTATAATACTTTTTCTGATCTGTCACTATTTAAATTTGCTTATTTTCATTAAATATCCTTTGTGAGAAATAAATTTACAGAAACGCTGATCTATGTTTTTGATAACTACTATTCTAAGTTACAGAAAAAATATAAAACTGGACTAAGACACTGTGCATTAACTCACAGCTTGTAGCAATAGCTCTTAAACTATTGCCTAATTAGGTGGATGTTACATCCCTTTTCATATTCTTTTAAATTGTATCCTAAATCTTGTCCAATTTATTCTATGAGGAGTTTTAGCAAAAGAAACAAGCTATTAAAAATCAATCCACTTATAAGCACTACTTCATTTATGATGATAATTTTAGCCAGTAATATTTAGGTGATACTTAGTAGGAGTAATGACATTATTTAGGAGTGTTGAAACTATTGGTTTGTGATGCTTTATTTTTAACTTAAAGTTCATAATAATTCTAGCCAAATTTTTTATTTTTATTTGCCATAAAAAAATCTGATAACCACATGCATAAAAATAAATCTGAAAAGTATATTTGGTTGCAGAAGAAAATATTTTTAAACAAAATTTGAAAAACATAATTAAAATAATTTTATATTGAATTATTTATAATTACATATTAAATATGCTATTTATATTATAATATAATTAGGCAAACCAATATATATTATGGTCTATTATATTATCACTTTATTTTGGGGGCTTTAATTAATCTGTTTGCCATAAAATAATGCTTTCTATTTTTCTTATAATGACCTCTAGGTTCTACATCTTTGTATAGTCCCAAACACTGTTTGTTGAATGCAAATTTAACTAGAATGACAAAGGTCCTAGAGTTATTTCAAGTATATAATTAATTGGCAGGCTAAGACTTAGGCAAAAAGGATTAAGGACTTAAAGTAGTGTAATGAGGTACATTTGTATTTATAAATGTTGTTAATATTAAATGAGGTTAAGTATACTTTTAATCCCCAAGAAAATATAGGTAAGTTAATGAGCATCAAAATCATTATATAAAGTAATGTATAGTTTTATAATATATCAGGTACATTAAAAATTATTGAGTATAATTGAGGATTTTAAAAATAATTTTATGGCCTCCATTCTTAAATTCATGTTTGGACAAATGAAAATACAAAATACTAACATTCTGAAAATTTAAGACAATGCTTTTCCAAAAGATGTTACATGAAAGATTTGTAAATTAAATCTAGGAAAATATTTATTCTTGCAAACAAATGACTCATAATTGGGCAGATATACTGATACATATTTGCATAATATTTTCTGGCTTTTGAAACTTGATTATCTATAATATCTCTAAAAACTCAAAATATTTAAAATGATTTTATTACAGTGACACAGGTATTCTTTAATTTTGAATCATTTTAGTGAGACCTTTAATTTCTCATGTTTTGCAATCTTTGAGAAATAAGTTTTTGCTATACAACACAAAGACTTCAATTCAATAAAATCTTAGCATGAATTCCAACAGTGTTTGAAATTATCCAAGTCTGTATATGTTTTACAAAAGGCTAACCTCAAAAATTTTACTCACGACTTAAAAGTTACAGGATATTTATTATATTCAGTGTAATGCAAACATATCAAACATTTTTAATTTCTTATAATGTTGTGAAAATTATTTACTAAAAAAAAAAAAAAAAAGGAAAAGAGAAAAAAAAGAAAAGGAAAGGGTGTTCCTCACACTCTACATACCCTGTCAAAAGTTTGTGGTTTTGTAACCTCTTTTTTGAAAGTGTATACAGCAATATAAATACAGGGATTATAACTTAATGACATTAAGTGATTTTGATCTTACACTTTAAAAAAAAAACCTGCCCAAGTTATATACAATAAGCATATTTAAATTATAATGAAGATAATTAGAAATTAATTTATTGAGTAAGACTAAATCTTCTCTTTTCTTTCATTTCAATGATTCAGGAAATTCTGATATTGTATAAACAAGATCACAAAAATTGGAAAGCAGAGGAACAAAACTTTTCATGATTATCTATATAAAATGACTGACAGATAGATAACTAATGTCAATCTGTTTTCTAGAATCCCAGGCCCTCATTATGTGTTTATTTTGTCAACTGTATGCTTTAATTTATTAGTATAATGCTTAAAAAATACTTATAAACATACAAATCTACATACAAGTATTAGCTTGGAAGCTTACTATTCGTATAATCTTTGAAAAGTTATTTGGTTTTTCTATGCCCTAGTTTTCTGCTCTGTGAATAGAGAAATAATTGATAATTATGAAGGTTAAATAAGAAACTTTTAGATGATAGAATTAATAATAAAAATAGAAAGAAGTGCCTTAGATATAGTAGGTATTCAATAAATTTTAGATAAAATAATGAAGTTAGGCCAGGCAGATGGCTCATGCCTGCAATCTTAGCACTTTGGGAGGCCTAGGTGGGTGGATCATGAGGTTAAGAGATCGAGACCATTGTGGCCAACATGGTGAAACCCTGTCTCTACTAAAAGTACAAAACTTTTACAGGTGTGTACCTGTAATCCCAGATACTTGGGAGGCTGAGGTGGGATAATTGCTTAAACCTGGGGGCGGAGGTTGCAGTCAGCCAAGATTGTGCCACTGTACTGTACTCCAGCCTGGGCAACAAAGTAAGACTCAGTCTCAAATAAAGAAAAAAGAAAAAATTCTTAAATGCTCCCATAGATAAGCAAACACTATTCCAAAAAATTGTAAAATATAAACCCATTATTCTCCTGAAGAATCAAAAATCTATAGATTTTCTGCTTAACCAAAAATACATTTGTGTGTCTAAAGCTGAAGATACATTTATGGCAAAGTCAATTTGTATGTTCTTTTACTAGTATTAATTTCACTGTTTTACATAATATAAATGATTCTAATTAATACGAATACATATTTGAAATTTTGAATAAATTGTTTTGTCAATTATTATATTTCTCTTTCAACTTGTTTGTACCCCAAACTGATTTGCTAAAATGTTGATAATATAAAATAAAAGAAGAAAAAACTGACAAGTAGTAATTTCTCAGCATTTATAAGAGAGAAAATAAATAAGTTTGTAAGATTTCTTTGCTAAAGGAATAAAACTAAACCAAGCACAACAAAACTGTGCATTTCAACTTAGCTCTCATGTACTCACACTTTTATGATTATGATTTAGAATAAAAATTAAAATTTATCTATGAATTTAATTTGTCAAATTTACTTGTAAATATTCCCTCACATGTCTCAGAAATTTTTTCCCTTAATTTTAGTGGCATTATTTCTTTGTAAGTGGATTCTCATGAAAAGGCATGAGAATCCACTTATTATTTGACCTATTATTTTATAAGTTTCCAGTTTGAAGCAAGATTTTCAAATTTGAGTAAGAAGAGTACAAATCCAAGCAGACAGCATATCTGCACATTACAAAATATAGCAGTTATTTTTATAATATTTTATAACAAATAATAGGACCTGTTAAATAGGAATGTATGGATTTTGGAGTATGTGTAGGAAGAAGGCTTGGTCTTGTAATTTAGTTTGTGTTTTGATGCAGTGGTTTCTTTCTCTTTTAACTTTTATTTTGAGTTCAGGGGGACATGTACAGGTTTATTACATAGATAAACATGCGTCATGGGGGTTGGGTGTACAGATTATTTCATCACTTGGGTATTAAGCCAGTACCCATTAGTTATTTTTCTGATCCTCTCCTTCCTTCCACCCTTCACATTCTGGTAGGCCCCAATGTGTGTTGTTCCCCTCTAGGTGTTCATGTGTTCTCATCAGTTAGCTCCCACTTACAAGTGAGAACTCACGGTATTTGGCTTTTCTGTTCCTGTGTTAATTTGCTGAGAATAATGGCCTCTAGCTCCATCCATGTCCCTGCAAAGGATACGATCTGTTTTTTGTAAGGCTGCATAGTATTCCGTGGTGTATGTGTACCACATTCTTTTTTCATCTAGCCTACCATTGATGTGCATTTAGGTTGATCCCATGTCTTTGCTATTGGGAATAGTGCTGTAAGAACATACTCGTATGTGTGTTTTTAAAATAGAATTATTTGTATTCCTTTGACTAGAGACCCAGTAAGGAGATTGCTGGATCAAATGGTATTTCTGTCTCTAGGTCTTTTAGAAATTGCCAAACTGTCTTCCACTATGGTTGAACTAATTTACACTACCACCAACAGTGTGAAAGTGTCCTTTCTTTTTTTCCACCAGGATCTGTTATTATTTTATTTTTTAATAATAGTCATTCTGACTGGTGTGAGATGATATCTCATTGTGGTTTTGATTTGCATTTCTCTAATAATTAGTGATGTTGAGCTTTTTATCCATATGATTATTGGCTGAATGTATGTCTTCTTTTTAGAACTGTCTGTTCATGTCTTTTGAATGTTTTTTGACAGGGTTTTTTTTTTCTTTTAAATCTTTATCAGATGCATAGTTTGCAAAATGTTTCTCCCATTCAGTAGATTGTCTGTTTACTGATAGTTTATTTTTCTGTTCAGAAGCTCTTTTAGTTAATTCTATTCTCTTTGTCAATTTTTACGTTTGTTGCAATTGCTTTTGGAATCTTTATTATGAAATCTTTGCTGATGCCTATGTCCTAAGTGGTATCACTTAAGTTGTTTTCCAGTATTTTTATAGTTTTGAGTTTTACATTTAAGTCTTTAGTTCATCTTGAGTTAATTGTAGTATACGGTGTATGGAAGGAATCCAATTTACATCTTCTGCATATGGCTAGCCAGTTATCTCAGCAAAATTTATTGAATAGAGATTTCTTTCCCCATTGCTTGCTTTTGTCAGCTTTGTTGATGATCAGATGGTTGTAGATGCATAGCCTTATCTCTAGGCTCTCTATTCCTTTCCATTTATCTATGTATCTGTTTTTGTAGCAGCGTCATGCTCTTTTGGTAACTGTAGCCCTATAGTATAGTTGGAAGTCAGGGAGTGTGATGCCTCCAGCTTCGTTCTTTTTGCTTAGTATTTTCTTGGCTGTTTGGGTTCTATGAATTTTAAAACTGTTTTTTCTAATTCTGTGAAGAATCTCAATGGTAGTTTAGTGGGAATAGCATTGAGTCTATAAATTGCTTTGGGAAGTCTGGTCATTTTCACAATATTGATTCTTCTTATCCATGAGCATAAAATGTTTTTCCATTTCTTTGTGTAATATCTGATTTCTTTCAGCAGTGATTTGTAATTCTCATTGTAGAAATCTTTCACCTCCCTGATTAGCTGTATTCTTAGGTATTTTATTCTTTTTGTGAAAATTGTGAATGAGATTGCCTTCTGGATTTGTCTGTTGGTTTGACTATTGTTGGTGTACAGAAATGCTAGTAATTTTTGCACATCGATTTTGTATCTGCAAGTTTGCTGAAGTTTATCAGCAGGAGGAGCTCTTGGGCAAGGACTATGGGGTTTTCTAGATATAAAATTATGTCATCTACAAATAGAGATAGTTTGACTTCCTCTCTTCCTCTTTGGATGACCTTTATTTATTTCCCTTGGCTAATTGCCCTGGCCAGGGCTTCTAATACTATTTTGAATAGGAGTGGTGAGAGAGGGCATCCTGGTCTTGTGCTGGTTTTCAAGGGGAGTGTTTCCAGCTATTCCCCATTTAGTATGATGTTGACTGTGGGTTTGTCATACATGACTCTTATTATTTTCATGTATGTTCCTTCACTACCTAGTTTATTGAGAGTTTTTAACATGCATTGATGTCTTTTCAGATGCAGTGGTTTCCAGCAAGGGTGGCATCATTCTCCTTAAGATTATGTCCAAAAAATAAAAAATGGAAACCTATTTTAGATGTTTTAATTATGCAGTTATTCTAATAAAATGTCATGGTCAGGGTTTGGAAAAATATTTTTTTTCTTTTTCGAGACAGAGTCTTGCTCTGTCGCCAGGTGCCAGGCACCAGGCTGGAGTGCAGTGGCATGATCTCAGCTTACTGCAACTTCTGACTCCTGGGTTCAAGCAATTCTCCTGCCTCAGCCTCCCAAGTAGCTGGGACTACAGGTACAAGCCACCATGCCCAGCTAATATTTGTATTTTTTTTAGTAGAGATGGGGTTTCACCATGTTAGCCAGGATGGTCTTGATCTCTTGACCTTGTAAGCTGCCCTCCTCAGCCTCCCAAAATGCTGGGATTACAGGCATGAGCCACTGTGCCCAGCCATTAGAGAAATAATTCTTTTATAACAAAAGGAACATTTCTATATAAAGAATTGTCTCACTTAAAATGCCAAAAGCTCTCCTAGTGAGAAACACTAATACACAATAAACTTTTTAAATTTAACAATATTGAATCAAGCAAATGACAGTGGCTAGAAGAAAGCATAAAACACCTCCACAGAGCATAATACATAAAAAGCTGTCATACTATTAGAAACAATAGAAAAAATATAAGTTCTCTGTGAACTTAGATACAATATGTTGTGGAACTGCATGGAAAGTAAAATGAAAGAAAGTTGAAGGCCCATGACTTGTTTTACAATGCAATTTTTTCTATGAGCAGGGACTCTGTACACTGTGATACTTTACAAACAAAGATTTCTTAATAATGTGCGTTAGAGAAAACCTACAATTGATTGGTTTACCTAAAAGTGACAGGCAGAATGGAACCAAGTTGGAAAACACATTTCACAGTATCATCCAAGAGAACTACCCCAATCTAGCAAGACAGGCCAACATTCAACTTCAGGAAATACAGAGAACACCACAAAGATCCTCCTTGAGAAGAGCAACCCATAATTGTCAAATTCACCAAGATTTAAATGAAGAAAAAAAATGTCAAGGGCAGCCAGTGAGAAAGGTTGGGATACCCACAACAGAAAGCCCATCAGACTACTAGCAGATCTCTCTGCAGAAACCCTACAAGCCAGAAGAGAGTGGGGGATAATAGTCAACACTCTTAAAGAAATAAATTTTCTTTAAAAACTCATATTCAGCCAAACTAAGCCTCATAAAAGAAGGATAAATAAATTTCTTTACAGACCCACAAATGCTGAGGGATTTTGTCACCCCCAGGCCTGTTTTACAAGAGCTCCTGAAAGAAGCTTAAATATGGAAAGACAAAACCGGTACCAGCCACTGCAAAAACATACCAAAATGTAAAGAACATTGACACTATGAAGAAACTGCATCAACTAATGGGCAAAATAATCAGCTAATATCATAATGACAGGACAAATTCACACATAACAATATTAACCCAAAATGTAAATGGGCTAAATATCCCGATTAAAAGACACAGAGTGGCAAACTGGATAAGAGTCAAGACCCATTAGTGTGCTGTATTCATGAGGCCCATCTGACATGCAAAGACACATATATGCTCAAAATAAAGAAATGGAGGGAGATTTACCAAGCAAATGGAAAGAAAGAAAAAAAAAGGAGGGCGGGCTTGTAATTCTAGTCTCTGATAAAACAGACTTTAAACCAACAAAGATAAAAAAACTACAAAGATGAGCATTATATAATAGTAAACGAAGAAGAGAAAACTACTCTAAATATATATGCACCAAGTACAAAGCAGCCATATTGATAAAGCATGTTCTTAGAGACCTACAAAGAGACTTAGACTCTCACACAATAATAGCGGGAGACTTTAACACCCTACTGTCAATATTAGACAGATCGAAGAGACAGAAAATTAACAAGGATATTCAGGAATTTAACTCAGCTCTGGACCAAGCAGACCTAACAGACATCTACAGAACTTTCCACCCCAAATCTACAGAACATACAATCTTCTCAGTACCACATTGGATTTATTCTAAAATTGATGACATAATTGGAAATAAAACACTCCTCAGCAAACACAAATGAATAGAAATCATAACAAACAGTCTCTCAGACCACAGTGCCAACAAATTAGAACTCAGGATTAAGAAACTCACTTAAAACCACACAAGTACATGGAAACTGAACAACCTGCTCCTGAATGACTACTGGGTAAATAACAAAATTAAGGCAGAAATAAATGCATTGTTTGAAACCAATAAGAACAAAGACACAACATACCAGAATCTCTGGGACACACCTAAAGCAATGTATAGAGAGAAATTTATAGCACTATATGCCCACAGAAGAAAGTGGGAAAGATCTAAAATCGACACCTTAACATCACAATTAGAAGAATTAGAAAAGCAAAAGCAAAAAAAAAAAAAAAAAAAAAAAAAAAAAAAAAAATCAAAATCAAAAGCAAGAAGGAAATAGAGACACAAAGACCCTTCAGAAAATGATTGAATCCAAAAGCTGGTGTTTTGAAAAGATTAACAAAATAGATAGACTGCAAGCCATACTAATAAAAAAGAAGACAGGATAATCAAATATACAATAAAAAATGATAAAGGGGATATCACACTGAGCCCACAGAAATACAAACTAACATCAGAGAACATAATAAATGCCATATGCAATAAACTAGAAAATCTAGACGAAATGAATAAATTTCTAGGTATATACACCCTCCCAAGACTAAACCAGGAAGAAGTCCAATCCCAGAATACACTCACACATTCTGAAAAGGAGGCAGTAATTAATAGCCTATCAACAAGAAAAGCCCAGGAGCAGACGGATTCACAGTCGAATTCTACCAGAGGTACAAAGAGGAACTGGTACCATTCCTTCTGAAACTATAGCAAACAACGGAAAAAGAAACTCCTCTATAATTCATTTTATGAGGCCAGCATCATCCTGATAACAAAACCTGGCAGATACACAACAAAGAAAGAAAATTTCTGGCCAATATCCCTGATGAACATCTTGGGAATGTCCTTAATAAAATACTGGTGAACTGAAACTAGCAGCACGTTACAAAGCTTATCCATCACTATCAATTTAGCTTCTTCCCTGGGATGCAAGGCTGGTTCAGCATACGCAAATCTATAAATGTAATCCATCACATAAACCGAACTAGTGACAAAAATCACATGATTATCTCAATAGATGCAGAAAAGGCCTTTGATAAAATTCAACACCCTTTATGCTAAAAACACTCAATAAACTAGGTATTGATGGAATGTATCTCAAAATAATAAAAGCCATATATGACAGACCCACAGCTAATATCATACTGAATGGGCAAAAGCTGGAAGCATTCCATTTGAAAACTAGCATAAGACAAGGATGCCCTCTCTCACCACTCCTATTCAACATAGTATTGGAAGTTCCGGCCAGGGCAATCAGGAAGAGAAAGAAATAATGTATATTCAAATAGGAAGAGAGGAAGTCAAATTGTCTCTATTTCCATATTCAAGGAGCTTATTTTTTGAGAAGAACATACAAAATACATAAATATTGATAAATATGTAGATATAACATACTTACATGAGATATACATATATGAATGATAAACAAAATGTCATGTGAAAACATGACATTTTCAAAAGAATACATATTAAGATAAATAAGAAGTAGAACAATGATCTATAAGGTCAGATATACCTCAAGTGAGTGAGTGAGGATGGGAACAGAAAGAAAATTCCAGTCCAGACTAACAGTAAATATAGGTGGAAAGGCAGGAAATGTTCCTAATGTGTTAGAAAATAGTGAGTCTGGATAAATCAAAGTTCTCAGGAAATATTCTAGTGGGAGAAAAATTTGGAAGAAAGATTAGTTCTACTTCGTGAAGAACTTCTGGATCTTATTAAGGATTGATCCATACACTCTTTGTACTCTCAGTAGTATTACTAAAACAGTGTTTTTCTAAGCAGAGGAATGTGAAACTCCAGTGTTGACTAAAACTATTTTTATGAATACTTTAATATGTACAATTATAGTGTTTGATGCTTATAGTTTTTATGGTATAGTATATAAAATTAGACATATATGTTAAGTAGAGATAAAACCATAAAAATATTTGAATTTGCATTTATTTAATATGATGGGTAATGTTGGGAATTCACTGATGCTAACATAGCTGGCAATAAGTATTTTATCCTAGCATTTTTTTTTTATTCCTGGAGGATGCTATATCGGTATGATTGGTTACACCTTAATTCTCCTACCATTTTCCTCCACCTGAACTATCGCTAAACATTTGTTCCTATACAATTCTGTATGAGACATTATTTTTCCTTCACTGTGGCTGAATGCATCACAAATGTATAACATTTAACTCTATTCTTTAATCATTACCTCAGGACAATTAAAGTAGCATGACCTAATGCTAAGACAATTGGCCACCCAAAAACAAATACAGTCATTGAAATTTTTTTTTAATGTATTGTCTACAAGGTAATAAATAGTACAGATAATCCTACCTATGCTTAAATTAACATTTTCTTCCATTTTATTATAATAATTAAAGCAGAACACTAAAAAATTATGTAAACCTGGTAGACTTTCAACAATATGACTGTGGATCCAAAGTTGAACAACAAAGCCTTTGTAGTTATGTATTTTTTATACCTATGTATTTTTATTTGTTTATATTCTCTCTTAGCATTTAATTACTGCTAACTTGACTTTTTAAAATAAATTTTATTACATTTTTAAAATAAATTTTATTTTACGTTAGATTATTTAAATAAGTTTTTGCCCAATAAAATTGCCGAGACGATAGTATAATATGTTCCTGAGAGCAGAAGACTCTAATTCTATTCTAATTTTTAGAAATCAAGAAAAATATAAAAATAAATGTTGATAAATTTAGTATTAGGTATTTTATGATTGAAATATTGAGAAAATATCAAAGTAGAGATACCCTGTATATAGGAAATGTAAGGAACTAAGATTTGCAAGCAATGAAAATACATATTTTTTTATTTCCTGGTTTCCCTCTGTGTCTGAAAACCCTGGTGAATATCTTCTTTTTAATCTAACAGCCAAATGTTTGCTGGCATAATCCCCTCTCTTCTTCGTATCTCCCTACAACAAACCTCAGAGAATTAACTCTCTTTTTACTAATTCAACCTACCCCATATCCCATACCTGAGTTTCCACTTCCCCATAAGACAGACTCACATATAGTCTCATCAATTTCCCCTCTTTTATTCCCTTAAGTTTCTAATATAGAATATTAGTGATCACTATGAAGAATTATGAAGAAGTATAAAGGTAACAACAGAATCTGCCATTCTAGAAACTATTGGAGATCTACATCAATCTAATGAACTTGATAGTCCTGATACCACTATGTAATGAACATCACTTGTCCTGTTTGCCTGTGCCCTTAGTTTTATTTCTTGGGGAGAGACTTAGCAACACTCTTCCATGCTTCATCTTCTGACCACATGCAGAGGTTATCATACTCAGCCCTTCTTGGGTGAAAGCTCCATTAGGGGCCTGAAGAGACATTAGTGTGGGCCACTAAAAGACCACTCATCTCAGATGTGTAATGTGCCCAGCAAGAAACCTTAGCCAATACCTGGGGGCACTTTCTAATACTGTACGATACAACACATGTTACAATGTTAAACCATGCTGAAATTAATATTAAGTCTAATTTGGTGGACCTATGATCTTATTTACATGTAATAATACAAATAAGCGCTTCCAAACTTTATTTTTTCAATTATTACTTTCCTATGTTAATTACTTAATACATATTTTTGGGAGCAAAATCAGTGTTTTTAAAATATATTTTGTAAAGTCTCTTAAATAGTGGATAAATTGTAAATTTTAAGTAATAGTAATAACAAGCTTAGTTAATATTTACAAGTTTAAAAATGAAATAAAATTACCCTGATGAGTGTATTTCCAATTGTCTCTTTTACAAAAATGTGTGAATCTCTGTAATTCAACAGACTGAATAAAATAAGCACTATGATGTGCTCTTCATACAACACACTTTCTCTATTGGATGTTCAATTTTATGTTCCATGTGAATGGCGTTAATAGGGGTTTTCAAACACTTTTGACAACTACAATTGGTCCTTAAACTCTTCTCATCAAAGTGTCACTAAGACTCAAATTTGCATATAAATTCCTGTTCTCCATCATATACCATGTGAATAAAGAAAATAACTGTTTGCTTTTCCAGTCAGGCAAAAAGCACTTCAGGCAAACTGGATGTGTTATGTTGATAGAAAGATATAGAAGACAGCTGCTGGAGATGATGATCATTGTAAAAGCACCTCTGGGAAGGATTTCAAGATGTGTTTTCAAGGGTGGCTGTTCCCCATAGCTGAGGCACTACCAGCCATGGTAAGATCTACACATTGCAGTGAGCAGATTTTCTAAATTACCTCTTTATTGCATGCCTTTCCCATTAGCACAGCCACCTCTTTGTCGTTCACACCGATGTAATGATCACTTCTGAGGCATTTAAACCCTGGGCTTGGCTGGCAGCTTGCCTCTTACTCTGTGGCAAGATTATTGATTGTAAATGCTTATTAAGCAAATATGAGGCAATAAGCCATAAGAGCTGTTGATAATTCAAGAGGCAAAGCAAGTAATTATAGAGGGATCAGGAGGATTATTACATATGTGGCCTTGGTAAATATGACTGATTGCTAGTGCAGTGCTGTGATGACTGTTTGAATTTAAATGTATTATTATTGATTTTTTGTTTTTATTACATTTTAAATTGACAGATTTTTTTAATGCAAATAGTTCACTCTACCCACCTGCCAGATCCTGTTACTGTAACTTGATGATTTACAGCCATGTGCAGTAGTTAAGGTTTCAACTGCTCAGTACAAGGCAAAGCTACTATCATACTCCTCCAAATACGCTTTTCTTTCATTACTTTCTGAATGTAACACATACAGTGCATCAGAATTTCAGGGCATTTGGGTTTTTATTTATTTGGCACTGCGGTGCAGCTTATAAAGGTGCCAATAAAAATCATTAAATAACACTAAGATTTCTCCAGAATAAACTCAGATACAATAATGCCTTCTCGTATTATTCTTTTGTAAGTTACATCTGTTAAGGAGACAAAATTTTCAAAGGGCAAAATAAAATAAAATTTCAAGAAAAACTGGACAATGTCAATAGTCTGAAATTTCAACTCATTAAAGTGAACACAGGCAATAATTACTTTAAATGGACAATATTGTGGTTCTTTGAGGCATTTTAGACTGGAGAAACAAAGAAATATTGATTTTCTAAAACAGTAATCAAAGATACTGAGTAGAGAGGGATATATATGTGTTTTATCAGTGTTCGTTTATAGCACAATTTTAATTCATTTAAAATATGTACTAGAAATTGAACTTATATTCAGAATCATGGAGTTTGCTAGTTCTATAAACAGAGATTCCAACTTCCAACTGCTCCATGGAGCAGATGAAGAAACAGATGCCAGAAAATGTTAGAATCTTGGCTAAGGGCATCTGTCACTTCTAAGTTAAAATTGAAATAACAATAGTTACTATTATTATTACTATTTTTACTATAGCTAACATTTATTGACTAAATGCCATAAACAAGCTTCATATTACTCCAGACTAAAATAACTCCATAAAGTAAGTATCTTTACATAGAAGTAAGTAATTTATACATAGAAGAAAGTTGAGACTAAATTAGTCATTTGCCTGAGGACAAATTACTTAGAAAAGGTAGATCTAATACAATTAATACCTAGGTACAAACTTATCACCTTTAATCTCAGCACTGTTGGTCTATGATTACAGCACTGTGATTCTTCTTTTAACAGTACACTTATTCATTCATTCATTCATTCAAGAAATATTGAGTGATTACTACATAACACTATTCTAGGTTCTGTGGATAGAGTAGTAAAAAAGATGGATGAGATACCTGTTTTTTTTTTTTCTGTTTCTTGTACTATAATTAGAAAACAGACTTAAAAAATCCCATAACACAATAAGTGGAATATAAAGTGATAGAGTGATAATGCTATTAAGTTAAAACACTAGAGAGAAGGCAAATAAAAAAACAACAATGGTAAATTATATAGGAAAGTGAGAGAAACGACTTTGGTAAGAAAAATCAAGAGCCCCAAGTTCCATGGATATTAAATTTGAGCTTCTTATAGTATATTCAAGAGAATATATAACTTTTGTAGCTGGTTATATAGGGCTGAAATGCACTATCCAATATAACAACCACTAACCATATGTCGGTTTAAGTTTAAATAAATTTTAATTTAAAAAGTATTAAAAATTTCATTTCTCATTTACATTAGCTGCATTTCAAGTGCTTTAATAGGCACAGAGGGCTACTGACTATCATACTGAACAATTCAGAGATAGAATAGTCCACCATTGCAAAAGTGTCAATCAGACAACACTGCTTTAGAAATGAGAGAAAATGTCACATTTGGAGATAAGAATTTGGTGCTTAAAAGATGACTCAATAATGTTTTACTTGGGCAACTGGTTAGATAGTGGTAGCAATTTCTGAAATGAGTAAATTAGAAAAAATAATGAGTTAGTATGTAGATTGGTGATTGAAAGTTTTCTAAGTAGAATAAAATTGATAATGCATTAAATATTAAAAACAGCATAAAATACCTTAAAATGAAAAATATGTCAAAACTTATAGCTAAGAATATAAATACAAAAATTTCAACGTTGTTTATTCTCCTTTACAAAAAAAACCAAAATTGCTTCAGTTCTGAAGTAGTGCAGATATAAATACATGTATACACATACATGCATATGCCTATTATATTTATCTATATTCCATACATGTACATTTATATCTTATGATTTTGAAAGCCTATTGTTGATTTTTAAAATACTCTCATCTCTGATTCATGTAATTCTATTCCCAGGCTGCAAAATAACCTGGATACTAAAGATATAAATAAGCTTAACCAACTTAACTATATTCCTAGGATATTGGTAGAATCAACTCATCGCTCCTTTACACATTTACAAGAACCTAAATTTCTCCTGATAATGATGATTACATAAAGTTGAGTTTTAGCACTTTAATCATCTAGGTAACTCTATTTTAGAATGCAGTGTACTGAATAAGCAAAATCCACATGTATCATATATGCAGATTCATTCTTTGATTTTATGCATATTTCAAGATGTGTCTCACTTCTTCCTCCCAAATCACACATCCCTGCTATTAGCAAGTGCCAGAGTGAGATTCCAAGACTTTAGCATGCTTTACGTATGCTTCCATATTTCTTCTAAACTATTAAAATATAAAAAGCAAATGAATGGAAAATAATCTCCTACTCTTACCATAAAATAAGCTTTAGCTCTCTTTCCTGTTCTGTTACCTCTTATAATTTTTGCTACTTAATTTGATTTCAAATAGTGTATCTACTACTATTATTATAATAATGAAAATTATTGTAATACAGATTACTTATTTTGTAACATATTTTTTTCTGAAGGTGACAGCTATCCCTTTTGTGTATGTGTGGGTAAGCAATAAATCTCTAAAGACAATGCAAATAATTCATGGCAAGGAAGCAAATGCTTTCTAAACAAATGAAGACAAGTTAGAGAAGGACATGACACATTTATACAGAATATGAAAGGCATGACCAAATTCTATTTGTAAATACAGATATTTGGTAATTTTGTTTTATTCATATTAGTTTTTCAACTGATAAATATATTTTAATACAGAGATTTTCTGACCCAGATTTCTTTTCATTATTTGTAAGTATTGATATATTTTCATTCATTGTTGAAAATTAAATAGTAAGCCCCACAACCTTTTTATGTAGGATGCCTAAGAAGTCCAATTCAGTTTACAGATGGATGGATATAATTTATTATTTCTCTATTATATGTTCTTTAGGTATAAAAAATTCAAGGCAATCTGCAGTCCAACACTAAATATAGATATTCATGTTTAAAGCATGTCAGCAATGTTAATTATTAATACATTCTATAATTATTCTTCCTAAAATTAGTGAGAAAAGACATAAAACAAATCTAATGTTATTTGTTCTCAGATGTTTTAATGAAAAAATCACTTTGATCTAAATAATCTAAGATGCTTTTTGAGGTTGCTTGGTATATACTTCATGATTTTTATTTAAGTGATACAACATTCATGCATGTTCTTAAGGCTTTTGGACCTTTGAAAGCAATCAGTGTGCTAGTGCATCCTCCACTTCACCTTTGGTGTAAGGTCTGTGAGACACTCATATCTTTCCTCGGTGAGTTCTGGGTATGTTGACATATTTTTTAATAAAGCACAGAAGGATTCAGATTTTTCTAGATATTTTTATGTTCAGGTAATTTCTTCTTTTCTATTTTAAATAAATCAGCCTGATAACCAAAAATTACATAGTCCTACATATAAACTTGTGAGAAGTGTAGTAATTTAAGACAAAAATGTTCATATTTTAATAAAGTATCTCTGCCTATATAGAGGTGTGCCTAATAAACATCGTAGTAAAATGCTGTGTTTGGAGGTTAATGTCCTTGATCCATTATTGACATTCTATCAATGATGTTGATTTAATTTGTGGAATAACAGAAGAAATTTAAAACTTTATTTGAGATGAATATTTGAACATTTTGTTACTAATGTTTTGGCAGTTATTTTAAAAATTTGAACGTTTTGCACAAGAACAATAGTTTTCAACACAGGTATGTGCTAAATTCTTTCAACAGTATACTACACACTTTTGCTGCTAAAGAGTTGTTTGTATTAATTTGCTAGTGATAAAAGAGCAAGGCATTGTTTGACTCAACTTATCATCTAAAGGATGCTGTTAAAAGTGATGCTGGTTATAAGTTATAAATTATATATAAGGTTATAAATTACGTTTACCTTTTTCAGTAATACAATCTGTCTAAAATAAGGACTGCTGTCTTCTTCAATTCCTAGATTTGAAGATTTGGAGATGATGAAGATGACGATGGAAGTTGACTGAAGCACAAATTAAGGAGTTATGCAATGCTTTAAGAATGTATATTTGTCTCTCTTCAAAGCAGACCAAGATTTTTACTTTCACTCAAGTTTTTGTCATATTTTTTGCATATAATCTTATTTCTTTACATAAGGAGAGGAGGAAAAATGTAGCTTTTATTTTGGATCTAGAAACATGGCAATAAAGTAATGTAATTAGTATTCAAAACAGCAGAATTATTTCTGAAAATTTATCTGCATCTCTGCTTTTGCTATATGCTTACCAATTTCTTCATCTTCCATAGAAGCATGACAAGGGGTTTTTATAACAGGTGGCAAGTGAAAACTATTTTCCTCTCAAAGCACAATAATTGAACTATTTATTTACAGTTTCTGGAAAACAAACTGTTTAGGTAAATCTCAAAAGTTCTCCTTTTTTAACTACTAAAAATATTCATACTGTTTAGCAATAATTATAAAGAATTGTATAGATTGTGAAGATTTTCTCCCACACTGTGGGATTGTGTGTTTACTCTGTTGACTGTTCTTTATAGTCCAAATGCCCATCAATCAACGAGTGAATAAAGAAACCGTGCCATATATATATATGGATATATATATGGATATATAATTCAGCCATAAAAAGAAATGAGTTAACATTCACAGCAACCTGGTTAAAACTGGAGATTATTATTCTAAGTGAAATAACTGAGGAATGGAAAACCAAACATCATATATTCTCACTCATATGTGGGAGCTAAGCTATGAGGATGAAAAGGCATAAGAATAATACAATGGACTTTGGGTACTCCAGGGGAAAAGGTGGGAAGGGGGTGAGTGATAAAAGGCTACAAATTGTGTTCAGTATACTACTTGGATGTTGGCTGCACCAAAAATTTCACAAATTACTACTAAGGAACTTACTCATGTAACCAAATAACACCTGTTTTCCAAAAAGTTGTGGAAAAAAAAATATATATATATATATATAATAATTGATTAATTTTTTTTTTTTTGAGACGGAGTTTCGCTCTTGTTACCCAGGCTGGAGTGCAATGGCGTGATCTCGGCTCACCGCAACCTCCGCCTCCTGGGTTCAGGCAATTCTCCTGCCTCAGCCTCCTGAGTAGCTGGGATTACAGGCACAAGCCACCATGCCCAGCTAATTTTGTGTATCTTTAGTAGAGACGGGGTTTCACCATGTTGACCAGGATGGTCTTGATATCTTGACCTCGTGATCCACCTGCCTCGGCCTCCCAAAGTGCTGGATTACAGGTTTGAGCCACCGCGCCCGGCCATTGATTAATTTTTTAAAAGGAGTTGATTATTGGTAAATCTTGCCATTTAAAATTGGTATCTCAGACCATAAAGACATAGACTGTTTTGAGCATCTTTTACATATTTATTAGCTGCTGCTCCATCATCTTTGAATAACTTGTATTTGTCAAGGCAACTTTAAAATTAATTGACAAAAAATGATGGAAATGGGTCATGATTGTTTTATTACAGTAGGCATTTCTGTTATATTGTACCATGCTATAATTTTATTCTTAATATTTAAAGTATATTTGTAAAAAGTGAAAACACTTACTGATGGAAAGTGTCTTAATTACAGGCAGTTGAATCCATATCTTCCTCACTGCTTGCCTCCTCAAAAGAAAGCAGCAACCTCACTGCTTGCATCTTCAAAAGAAAGAATTCAACTGAAGTGCATAAGACAGAAAAGAGACTATCTTTGTGACAAGGCAGGGGGTCTAGATGAGCTGATTAACACAAACTATCTGTGGACAGCTAAATTGAGAGAGCACATTGTAACACATGTCCACTGGGGATTGAGCTATAAATGTTCACCCCTAGACACTGTCATGGGGTTGCAGCCCCACAACCTGCCCATCTGCATGTTCCCCGACTAGAGATTTGAGCAGCAAAACACTGAAATAGCAAACCACACCCTCATCCATCACATGCCCTGCAAGGGTGATAAAGAAACTTTTCTTGTTGCAACTGGGGGCTCATCTGTGATAGTGGAAGGTGAGTGTAAATATGAAACTGTTGGTTCTGCCTCTCTTCCCAAATCCTGCCATCTGTTTCTCTTTCTTGTGGGTAAGGCACTCTGTTTCCCATCATGGAATTTTAAACTGCCCTAACTGAGCCAATAATACCCCCAGACTTCATCTCTCTTCTCTCTCTCACAGTGTGAAACAACTCTTAGCTTTTCCTTTATACTGTTAAGAATTTTTCCTTTTTACATAATTCCATATTTCTTGAAGGCTTCATTCACTTCTTTTCTTTCTTTTTTTTCCTAATGTTGTCTTCTTGCTTCATTTCATTGAGTTGAACTTCAATATCTGATATCCTTTCTTCCACTTGACTGATTTGGCTATTGAAAGTTGTGTATGCTTCACGAAGGTCTCATGCTGTGTTTTTCAGTTCCATCGGGTCGTTTAGGCTCTACCTAGGAGCCACAGGGGGCGGAGGGGCTGCTGGTGGGAGAAAGCCACCATGGTATTCGTGACCCCACAGATCCAACAGATGGGTGCTTCTTGCCCCCCATGCCAATGAAACATTTCTCCCATGGCCAAGGAATTCAATCCAGTTTGAACCAGGGAAAAGATATAAGGATTAGAAGGGCCCACTTGCACTGAACAAGGGATTTCCCCTTTTTGCCCTTCAGAGTGTTTTACTAACACACACATTGTCTAAGTGAGAGGCTCCCCTAGCCAGCACTATTTCTGATGGGAATTTAACAGAGGAATGGCTCTTGCTGGCTGATAACGGCAAATTCATCAGAGCTTACTTGAGATGCTCTAAATGGTTATAAACAGCCACAAAATAATTTTTCAGTCCCAAACTAAATTCCAAGCTTCAGACTCAGGTCACAGAAAGAAAAACCAGGTCTGGAGCATCCAAAGCCCGGCAACAGAAACAATGTAAATGGCCAGAACCAATTTTTGCTGACTAAACCCCACCGCATGGAAGGAGGCCGTGCTTTACGGCATAAACAGGCTCAGGAAACGCAAAGGTTGCTGACAGCAGAGAGAAAAGGAGGGATAGGTGCTAGCGGTACATACCTATCCTTCAGGGGTTTTTCCTGATTTATGGGCACACGCCACATTGGTACTTATGGCTGGCACCTGCTGAGGTCATTGAGCCTCAGGGATAAGAGGTGGAAGGTGAAGAGAGGATGCTCGCTTTCTAACTCCATCACACCCAGAGTTCTTGCTGAAAGAAAAAAGGGAAAAAGGAACATCTCGGTTTCTTGTCTTTCAGAATTGGCATCAGTTCACTACACCACCCCAGCTTATACTCCTCTGGAGTGTATCCTAAACCACTGGGACTGGTTTGACCCTCAGAATCTGGAGAAAAAAATGCCTCATAGCCCTCTTCACAAAGGTTTGGCCAAATTATAATTTACAGCAAGGACTGGCTCAGAGTCAGAAAGAAACCATTCATTTTAATGCCATCCAGCCCTTGAAATTGTTCCATAGACATGAGGACAGTTGGTCTGAGTCCCTATATGTGCAGGCTTTCTATACATTGCAAGGCAATCCAGACCTTTGCTGACTTTGTAGGATTGATCCGGCTCTCCTGTTTGCTATCTCGGTGAAGGTTGTAAGAGGCAAGCCTGAGGAATTAAAGATACAAGTTCCAGAGGCACCCAGGCAGAGAAGGAAGCTCCCTCTAGGGCTGATCCTCTAGGTCCAATCTGACCTCCCTCTCCGGCTTCAGCCTCTCACTTGTACCCTTCTAAAAACCCTCATTATCAACAAGCCCTGATCACACCCTTGCCCCTTCAACAAAGGCTCATTGTCTTTGGGTCCAGTATGGGGCAAGAGTGAGACTTCTGGCTATAGGACTTAAAGCAAATTGAGAGGGATCTTGGCAAGTTTTCAGATGACCCTGCTAGATATGTAGAGGCTTTCCAAAATTTCACCCAACTATTTGAACTCTCCTGGAGAGAGGTCATGTTACTTTTCAATCAGACCCTGACAACATTGAGAAGCAGGCTGCTCTGCAAACAGTAGAGAGATTTGACAATGAGCTTTGCATGACATGTAGCATCACTGGTACTGCTTCTCTTCTAATTGGATAACTTTCACTCCCTTTGTAAAAGTTATCGGATTGGAAGAGAAGCAGCATTAGTGAATGACCCTAAACGGGATCCCAGTGGTGAGAATGGAGACTGGAAGAGGAGATACTTGCAGGTGTGCATAATGGTGGGCTTACGTAGGACTAAGACCAAGCCTCTCAACTATACTAAGTTGTAAATGATCGACCAGCGATTTGGTGAAAATCAACCACCTTCCTGGAGAGGCTAAGAGAAGCCTTGGTCAAGTACACCTTTCTATCTCCTGACTCAATTAAGGGACAGCTAATTCTAAAGAATAAATTATGCAAGTAGCCCCTGATGCCAGGAGGAAGTTGCAAAAATGTGCCCTGGGATGGATAGTACATTAGAGGGCCTCCTGTAAGTGGCCACCTTGGTCTTTTACAACAGAGAAATGGAGGCTCAAGAAAGAGGCAAAGCCTTCATGGCCACCAAGCAAGCCCACATATCCCAGAATTACCAGCATGCACCTGTTAACTGCTAAAGATGTGGCAAGAACAGTTATCTCTCTTCTAAACTGTATCGGCTCCTATACAAGGTTTAATTTCTTCCACCTGGGTGAAATAACTTGAGGTACAATGTTGTTGTTGTTAGTATATTTCACTTCTTATCACTGTAATTTTTGGTACACAATTCTTTCCTTGTGTAACACACGTTTAACCCATGCATATGTAACCTTACAAAACTTTTTTCATTCTCTCATGTGTAGAAGCCATCAAACTCCAGTCAGGCAAATGGAGCCTCAGATGATGACTCCTCTTTGCTTGGAACCTTTAGATAGACCTCTGGGAAGAATTTGACTGCTGTTTTTCCCAAAACTATACCCCCTGTCATCAGGAACCGGCTAAGACTGGTCATAGTCCATATTCTAATGGCAGCTAGATATAACTATTCAGAATGGAGATATGATACAGGAGTGGGGCAGGGGAGTTCTGGGAAGGAAGGGTGCAGTCCCTGGCTAGGCCTGGACCTAGTTGAGAACAGGCATTTTTGTTTGTGTACCCAATTGTGGCAATTCTCATGACCATGCTGGTCTGCTACGAGACACTAGTGGGCATGTACACAAATGGCTGGATGTCAAGAGGAGCACACTGGTGGAAGAAGGCACAAGCAACTGGACATTGAGAGGAATTCACTGGCCTAAGAGCACACTGATACACACCGCAGATGCCAGCAGATGCCAGCAGGTCATCGACTGTCAGAATGATGTGGAAATAGGCCAGGGCTGTTGGAGAAGAGTATGGCCACTGAGTGACCCAATTTCAGAGGGGAAAACCACCTTTTCACTCCATCTCCCTTTTTGCTCCCCCATCTGCTAAGAGCTACTTCCACGCAATAAAACCTTGAATTCATTCTCCAAACTCATTTGCAATCTGATTATTCCAGTACACCAAGGCAAGAAAAGCTGGGATACAGAAAGCCCTCTGTCCTTGTGATAAGGAAGGGAGTCTAACTGAGTTGATTAACACAAGCTGCCTATGGACAGCTAAACTAAAAGAGCACACTGTAACACATGCCCACTGGGGCTTCAGGTGTAAACATTCACCCCTAGACATTAGCAGGGGGTCAGATCCCCACAACCTGCCCATCTGCATGCTTCCCCTAGAGGTCTGAGGATCGAGGCACCAAGAAAGCAAACCACACCCCCATCACAAGCCCTGCGAGGGGGACAGGGAGCTTTTCCTGTTTCTGTATTAGAGATTTTAAAATTATGAATGTGCAGAAAATTAACATTCTTATAAACTGTAGAGTTCATACATAGAATTTTCCATAAAATAGCTATAGATACATGGAAATATGTAACTTAAAAAATTGTTTCTGAGTTATTTTGAAGTCATAAATGCTGATATACCATGCAATGATACAAAATTAGAGTTACAGTAAATTATAATTGATATTCTTTCTTGATATTCATAGTTAAAAATGAAACAATTTTATAAAAATAGTTTTATTTTAGACATATATAAAGAAGATACTGTTTAATACTTTTACAATATCTTTATTATTAAAATATTGGAAATTTGGTAATATAAATATATAAAAAATTGGAAATATCAATTTGGTAATAAAATCAAGAATTTTCACAATTAACATTTATCTATACTCAATTTTCTATGTATATAGGTATTTATGTGCACATATCAACTAGTTATAGAAGTTGAATATAAAAAGAATATAAGATTTTTCAAATTGTTATGTATAATGTTAATGTATGTTTTATGATGAATACTCAGATATTTAGTATAAATCCAAATGAAAATCTTCTCAATAATTATTGAGGTTACACTGATTAAATAGGATTTACCTTATAATAACCTCATGATAATTTTTCACACATGACATTATCACAAATGGGATTGGTATATACATTTGTTTATTTATAATTCCAAAGGACAAAAATTAATTGAATACTGACCGACACATTTTGCCTACATATCAAAGATGAAACTCAACTCTGGGGTACCAGTAAATAATCAAGTACAAGATGACAACCCTCACCTTGCTTAATCCTAAAAAAGTGTGATGCTTAAGTCAGAAGCCCAGTTTACTATTTCAGTTGTAATATGTAAACACACACACATACACACACAAATGCTTTCTCGCAGATATAAGTACATACATACACATATAAGAAATATAAAGTTTATTGAATTCATATTACTGCTGATCCTGATAACACATTTCCTTATTCAATTTGGGCTTCTGTAAAACAAACGAAAAACAAATTGGGTAGCTTATAAAAACTGAAATTGGACTGGTGCGGTGACTCACACCTGTAATCTCAGCACTTTGGGAGGCCAAGTCTGGTAGATCAACTGAGGTCATGAGTTTGAGACCTTGACCAACATGGTGAAACCCTGTCTCTTCATAAAATACAAAATTATCTGGGTGCCGTGGTGCATGTCTGTAATCCCAGATACTTGGGAGGCTGAGGCAGGAGAACCACTTTAACCAAAATGGCTCCACTGCACTCCAGCCAGGGCAACAAGAGTGAAACTCCATCTCAAAGAAAAAACAAAAACAAATTGTTTGTAGGCTGGGAAGTTCAAGACAAGAAAAATTTTGCTATAGGGTGAGAGATTGTCTTCTATATGTAGCCACACATGGTGAGAGAGGTGGGGTTTTCTAGGACCTCTTTTATAAATTCACTAATCTCACTCATGTGAACTCTACCCTAAAGCCTTAAATGTCACCTAAAGGCCCCAACTCTTAACACCATTAACATGTTATGTGGTTTTATCATAAGAATTAGAGGTGGATGGGAACATTCAGATTATGGCAGACATTAAACTAGAAGTTGTATAAGCTTTAATTGTATTTTTATTCATAACAATTTTGAAAATTGAGCAATATTATGCTTATTTTAGATACAAAAAAAATTGATGTTTTGAAAAGATTAACTAACTTTTTCATGATAATCACCAGGCTAAACAGCAGCCAAGTCGGGATTGTCACACAAATCAATATGCATGTTGCAATATCCCTATTATCTATGACGTTTTATTTTATTATCTATTCTATTATTTATATAATAAAAATATATGAATATTTAAATATAGGTATGTGACAAATGCACAGAAGAAAAAAATCTCTGCATTAATAATCTAAATCTGATTACTAATTAAGAGATAATTGAATCAGATGGATCAAACAACATATAACTTTTTCATGAGTGATCAAAATTTCATTTCACTCAAGGAAAAACAGCATCTAGAGGGAGAGAGATGACTTGGTCTCCTGTTTATGAAGTGTCAGTTACTGAATTATTTTCATGTGTCTACAAATAAACTGTGTGTATACCTGAAAGAAGATTTGAGAGGAGGCATAGCTTAGTATATCTAAACAAACAAAGCTCAAGAACAGAAAATATATGACAATTTTAAATATAGATTGCAAGCACCATGAAATGATAACTTATCAAATATAGAAAAATTTTCAAATCAGCCGGCCAGGAACTTTGTGTTTGGCATAAGCTATTGCCGATAAAACTTCTTTTGACTAAAGAAAACTTTTTAAGTTCTACTAAAAAAGCTCTGCTGCCATCCTAAAGATTAGTGTACTTAGCAGAAGTTCGCAAAGGCATTCTTTGGAGCAAAGCTCATTTACAGTGAACATAAACCCCATGGGAGTTAAGGTATTCAAGTCTCTCTCTCTTTTTTTTTTTAGATGGAGTCTCATTTTGTTGCCCAGGCTGGAAAACAATAGCGCTATATCAGCTCACTGCAACCTCTGCTTTCAGGTTCAAAGGATTCTCCTGCCTCAGTCTCCTGAGTAGCTGAGATTACAGGTGCATTCAACCACGCCCAGTTAATTTCTGTATTTTCAGTAAAGACGGGATTTCACCAGGTTGGCCAGGCTGGTCTCAAACTCCTTACCTCAAGTGATCCTCCTGCCTTGGTCTCCCAAAGTGCTGGGTTTACAGGCTTGTGCCACTTTGCTGGCCTATTTGTATACCTTTACATAAAAAGAGATACAAACCTTTGCATGTAATCTTGTTTCTTTCTTTGGTTTTATGATTTGCCTGGATCTCTACCACTGAGGTTCTCATTAGCCATAGTTAGTTTTTGCTACATCTTTTCAAAAAATAATTTAGTAAAGTCTAGTGACATATATATATCTTGATATTTAGGTGAGTCAGACCTAGTCAAAATTGATGACACTTATAGGTATATCTTAGACAGGTTTAACATATGGATGTCAGTCCTGTTATTGTGACCAAGATTCCACCTGCTGCCATAAAAACTGGGTCCTTTTATTGGTTTGAATCTAAATCATTGTAGTGATAATCTGTCCAGTATTCAGTTCCATTATCATCAACTTCCTTCTTGGCTATTTTACAAGAATATAAAACAAGATTTTAAATATGTTTACTATCTGTATACATATATGACTCTAATTTGATTTAGTTTCTATTGCTACCACCTCTTGTGCAGTTAAACATTCAGAGACAAGAGTTGCATCTGGTTAAATTCACTATATATATGGGCCCAAATAATCTTTATTTATTCATACAACTTGCAAACTAGAAAACACAGCACTCTAAATCAATGAAATGTCTGTATTAATCTGTTCTCACATTGCTAAAAAGAAATACCTGAGACTGGGCAATTTTTTAAAGGAAAGAGGTTTAATTGGATCACGGTTCTGCAGACTGCACAGGAAGCTCAATGCTGGCATTTGCTTGGTTTCTCTGGAGTTCTCGAAAGAAAACTGTCAAAAGTAATTTTTTTTTTTCTAGTACAGGTGTAGCTATATATGATCCTGTAAACTAAAGCATTCCTGACTATGCACATGAAAGTCAGAGCATTAATTAATCTTCTTACCTAAGTCAACAGGATGGTTCACTACAGGGTTGCCGCATAGACTACAAGACTTTAAGAAAAGAAATAGTGTGCTGTTGTTTGTAACCAAGAGCATGGTACTCAGGTTACTTTATAGGAGAAACATGGCTTCCTACATAACGGTGCTTCCAGTAAACTTCATATTTATATGGGGAAAGTTTACCACTTCTTCAAGTTTGAGATTTAGGTTCTAGAAAAATTTCTGGAAGCAACTTTCTGTTAATTCTTAATTTGGGATTTCAACATTGATGTGGAATTACATTCCTATTTTGTAATAAAAATAAATGGAATGTTATAGGGCTTATTGACCAGCAGGCTTCTCATTTTATTACTGTCAGTGCCAACTATCACTTTCCTCTAAAATTTTATTTATGTACTATCTTTCTCACAAATCATCTGTTAACAAATTAGAGTTTATAAGACATTAAGGAATACAATGTTGATTTTGGAAATGTTAAAAAGGTAAGTGGAAAATGGAATATTTAAGAAACCATAAAAATTATGATATTTATGCATAGTCCTTTAGATTCACACTAATTTACTAGATTTCAAAGATATAGGAATCTGATTTTTATAACCTATAACATTTTGGATTTTAGATCTCCTAAGACAATACAACAAGAACATGGATCGGCATTTGCAACCGAATGCATTTAGTTTTACCATATCTCTGACCACTCTGTTTATATTTAAATTCAAAGAAATCAAAATATGTCCAGAAATTCTTTGATATTCTCCTCCCTTATACTTGGTGTGATATGTTTGAGTTACCTTAAATTTAAATATAAATGTGCTTGCTCAACCTAAAAATATCTGGGAATTTCTTAGTTCATTGGAAGTTTATAATTTATTTCTGGTAGTTTAACTTGATATTCTTTTCCTTACATTATTAAAGAAAAACAACTTTTTGCACTGTATAAGCAGGGAAAATCTATTTTAGACTGTTTGTCTATTGTCTTCATATTTAGTCTATGTCAATACCTGGCACATAAAACCAATACATTTCATGAATAGCATGGGTGATATTGTTCCCATTTGACCAAAATCTAGTCATCTTTTTCTGCTGCTTCTTGCAAAAACTGATCTCAACTTTCAACTTCATTATCAGGAACTAAACATATACTATAGATACTAAAATCCTTGCCATTGAAGATCTGAATAAAAAAACGATCTGGTACATTTATAAAAGCATACATGTGTATAAAAAGTTAGCCAAATGTTTTATTGTTATTTATGCATCCTGGACTCCAAAACAAGTAGGTCGCATTTCTGTCTTAGAAGCACAAATCTTCTGCTTACCAAAATTCTGCTTTCCAAGAACTGCAAACAAACTAAAACAAATCAAAACCTACTATTACCCCATTAGAAAACGAATCAAATTCCCTTACTAAGCAATTTTATATTAACTTATTTCATAATTAAATGTGCAGTATTTGAAAATATATTTTTACCTCCTAATAATAGGTCTCTCTGGTCAAACTACAGAGTTATCTAAATAAGCCTTAGACTTTTCTTTCTTTCTTTTTTTTTTTTTTTTCTTTTGAGACGGAGTTTCGCTCTTGTTACCCAGGCTGGAGTGCAATGGCGCGATCTCGGCTCACCGCAACCTCCACCTCCTGGGTTCAGGCAATTCTCTTGCCTCAGACTCCCGAGTAGCTGGGATTACAGGCACGCACCACCGTGCCAAGCTAATTTTTTGTATTTTTAGTAGAGACGGGGTTTCACCATGTTGACCAGGATGGTCTCGATCTCTCGACCTCGTGATCCACCCGTCTCGGCCTCCCAAAGTGCTGGGATTACAGGCTTGAGCCACCGTGCCTGGCCGCCTTAGACTTTTCTAGCCATGATTCTGGCCTAAGATGATGCATATGTGACATACAATTAATATGTATATAGCAAGGAGATGATAAGTTCTCATTGAGTCCTACAGCAAAGTAATAAGGGGATATTGTGAGAAATGGCATGTTAAGGTGTAACCAAGACACATACAACTATTTAACAACAGAGATGCACTTCTGAGGACTGACTCACTTTCCCTGAAATGTACCGTTTACTCTATTCTACTACTTCTTATCAGAAAAATTAGTCTCATATCTTCTTACTGATGCGTGCTTCACTTCCTTCCTCAAAGCATCTTACTTTTTCCTGGTTCACATATTTTGCCCTTTGCAACTCCAGTCCCCTAATGACCATGCTTCAATCGACTTTCTTGGTATTTTTCTTCACATGAATGTAAACATGCATCTTTGAACTATTTGCTTGGCCAAATATAATCACATAGATCTTATGAATTATATTTCTAGGTGTTAACTTTTATTCTAAATAATAAATTATCCCAAGTATCAGTTCTTTTGGGTGAAAGCACTACTGACAAATTCTTTATTTCTTTCAACAATGACAGATTTGTATTTAGCTCAAAACTAATAAAATAAGCTGCTTTTCTTTAATTTACACATTTAAAAATTACTAGGGAAAACCTTCTTATAGTTTTAGCTGTTAAATATTTAATAATACACATTCGTGATGGCATTGATGTATAGTCCCAGCTACTCAAGAGGCTGAGAGGATCCCATTAGCCCAGGAGTTAAATGCTGCATTGAGCTATGCTTGCACCACTTCACTCAAGCCTAGTGACAAAGACCCCATACAAACACACATACACACACGCGGGCACACACACACACACACACACACACACACACTTACATTCTTAGTACAGCAGAGTACCACTAAATCACATGCATTCTGTGATAAGTAATTGAAATCATTTGGATACAGTGTGAGTTTGTCTTCCCTACACTCATATTGAAATTTGATCCCCAGTGCAGCAGTGTTGAGAGGGGAGGCCAATGAGAGGTGATTGAATTATAAGGGCAGATCTCTCTTGAATGGCTTGGTGCCCTTTTGCAGTAAGGAGCCAGGAGTTCTCACTCTGGCGACATGGGCTCAGTTCTCAGGGAAATGGACTGGTTAATATAGAGGGTTGTAATGAAGCCAGGATGCCTTTCAGGTTTTGACTTCTGCACATGTCTGCTTTCTCTTTGACCTTCTTTAACATATTTTGACCCAGCACATGTCCCTCACCAGAAGCCAAGCAGATGCCCACATCATGCTTTTATATCGACATCCCAGCCTGCAGACCATAAACCAAATAAACCTCTTTTCTTTATAAATTACTAGCTTCAGAGATTCTATTACAGCAACACACAATGCATTAAAATGGCAATTGTGGACAGAAGTCTAGATTCAAATAATAATACAAGTTTGATTTAGTTTGGCCAGATAGTTTCTAAAATCTGTAAGAGAAGATCTTATAATTTACTTTCTATATAAAGTAAATTTCTTTCTGTATAAAGTATATAAATTTCTTTCTATGTAAATTATGAGATTTAGTATTGAAAAATCATTAATTATTTATGTTGGTAGAATAAAATAAAGATACTCATTGGGAAATGATTTTAAATAATTATTAATTTACACATTTAAACTAAAAAAATAAATTTATCAGAAAGATCTCATTTGTTAATAATTGTTTTATTTCATAAAAATTGTATTAATCAAAATTGCTCAACATTTTTTAGAAGTGTATTTCAGCAGTCAGTTACCAAAACTGTTTTTGTTTGTTTTAGTTTGTGGGGTTACCCTTTGTAGAACTCATATTCATGTGATGGGTTTTGATTTACAAACATGCTGTAGAAATGCATTATTAGCAGCCATTTTTAATTTTATAAACATATTTGTCTCTTATCCAATTTAATTTTTAGCTTTTCTGATATATTTCCTGATGCTACATATACCAGTGGTTTCTACAAAATAATAAAATATATGAATTGTCTGTTTAGCATCTCTAATTAACATCCTGAACGCATTTAAGGTGTTCCTAGATGACATATAAGTATGAACCTCTGTTTGACACTTTATGCAATAGTGAATTGTGTATCATACACTTATTTCATTTTATGCACTCAAAATGCCTGGTGCTAGTAGATGTTCCACTGATAGAACATCTGTGAGGGTCCAGTTATAATCTAACACATTAATATTTGTCAAAATATATTGTTACTCTAGACTTTTTTAAATTTAAAAGATAATACAAATTTCCATTTAAAGACATTATGTTTAACTCATTTTCTTTTAAGAGACTGCAGTTAGTGGGGAAAAAAGGAAGAACTAACTAGAAAGAAGATTGCTTTTCTAAGCAATCATATTGTTTCTGATATGGAGAAATAGCTGCAAATACAGGAAACTCATTAGATTGTCTTGGCCAGCCATAGGTCTTAATAGAATATGTATTCCTATTTTACAGATATGCAGACATTATTACATGACTAAGTAGTGAGATTAAGTACATGGAAGTACAGGACCAAATTTCCATTAACAAGCACAATGTTTTGTTTTATCTATTTGATAGAGGCATAATTATACAGATGTATTCAACAGAAAAGGATGTTTCTGGTTCTAAGCCACTAAATTTCCAGTCTACCCTAAATACTAAAAAGGAAATATTTACTTATATAACATATACCATTCAATCCTCATTATGGAAATGTTATATAAAAGGCAACACATGATTAAAATTGTTTTATGATGCTATTTTTTGTTATTTCTCTTTGGTTGCTTTCCTATGTTCTTGAACTTATTCTGTCTAAATTCAATTTCACACAGCATCCACTCCACCAAAATTTATCATTCATTCTTCTATTTAGTACTTTAATATATTTTCTAAGACTGGCAGACATGATTCAATATCAGTTTTTGTGTTCTTTTTCACTTACTTTATAAATGAACACCACTTGAAAGTACTGTTTCATTTCTGACACCTACAATTCATATTGAGATTACAAACTTTGGTGATGAGGTGGCATTTCTATCTCTTAAAAAATCATATAACAAAACTTCAGTACACTATTTTATACACAAGCTATGCTCAATACATACTTCTTGAATGAATGAACACTAGAATTAGAAAAATAAAAGAGACTTCAGGTTATTATTGAGACCTCAGCATTACTGAAAATGAACTTTGGAAACTTCTTAAAAATATTTTCAATTGTGTTATTGTTTCAATATTATGACATGGAATACTCTAATTTTATTTGTCATGTATTCTATTGTTTTTCATTTCCTTCTTTTTTGATAATTAAGAGTGACTATTACTTTATATTGAAATGTATATATTTTTTATTAAATTCTGTATTTCACATATCAATCCATCTTGATCCTGGCAAATTTGTAAATTAAATAAGTCAATCAGGCCGGGCGCGGTGGTTCACGCTTGTAAACTCAGCACTTTGGGAGGCCGAGGCGTGTGGATCACGAGGTCAAGAGATGGAGACCATCCTGGTCAACATGGTGAAACCCCGTCTGTACTAAAAAAAAAAAAAAAATACAAAAAAATTAGCTGGGCACGGTGGTGCGTGCCTGTAATCCCAGCTACTCAGGAGGCTGAGGCAGGAGAATTGTCTGAACCCAGGAGGCGGAGGTTGCGGTGAGCCGAGATCACGCCATTGCACTCCAGCCTGGGTAACAAGAGCGAAACTCTGTCTCAAAAAAAAAAAAAAAAAAAAAAAAAAAAAAAATTAAAAAAAATATAAGTCAATCACCAAAAGATTAACCATACTGTAATTAGGGACCAAACCTGAAAAAGACAATACAAGTCAACTTTTCCTAAACACATGAATTGTGTGAAGCAATTTGATTAATTTATTCATTTTCACACTTTTGGTTGCTTAATATAAATATTGCTAGTAAAATTTATATGATTTTTATCCTGTTTGTAATGATTTATTTAAGATGATGTACTTAGTAAATGTCTTTTTAAGTACCAATTTAATGCCAAGAGATGAAATGGGAAATTTTTAGTTAGCATTCAACAAGTTATACAAATATATATTTATAAAAACATGAAACATAACCCTTGTAAATTTTTATTTATTTTCATTATGTGTTATATGACTATATTTTCTTTTCCCGGGATACTGATAGAACATGAAGCAAGGTTGTTTATGTGAAAAACTACCTCTAAACAGCTAATCTGTCTGGTGTGACTATGTTTCATAGTCCTGGCTTCTATAAAGCTTTACCACTTTATCAATGAAGAGGTCATAGTTCAAATATTAAATAGAAATTTGCTTCTAAGTTCGACAAACATAAATGTGATTATAGTACTAAATTTTCATAGTATATCTGTCCAGAAGTCTTTCGTTTTTATTTGATAATGTATAAACTAAAATGCTAGAGTGAAAATTATTGATTGGCAAAGAAACTCCAAACAAAAACAAGTCAAAGTAAAATGCTGGAAGGCAGAGAAGTTCTATACAATTCATTTATCAAGCTGACACATAATTATCATAGCAGTATATTATTAAAAAAATTCATCTATTCAGGCACTACATTGGTATAAAATGAAATGCAACTATATACCTTCAATCAAACTTGAAAATTATTTTTGTTTGTTTCTATCTTCAAGTTACAGAAGTTTGATTTTGAAAGTGAAATTTGTTGGAAGAAAACTTAAGTTTATAAAGAAAAAGGATGTAGATCGAGATACCCTTGGAATAACACAAGCACATTTTTGGGGACTTTGAAAATCATTATATTCATATGAAAACCAAAATGGACTAAAATCCTAACTCTGACTTTGTACTTATTAACATATTAATATTAAAATTAAAAACATCTAACATCAAAGATGTTAAGCTGTTTGTGAAGTATATCAAAACATAAACTTCAGTTTCTCTTCATAAATTTAACCATCACATTTAGGAGGTTGAGGCAGGTGGATCATTTGAGGCTAGGAATTTGAGACCAGCCTGGCTAATATGGCAAAACCCTGTCTCTACTAAAAATACAAATATTAGCAGGGTGTTAGTGGCACATGCCTGTAATCCCAGCTACTTGGGAGGCTGAGGCAGGAGAATCACTTGAGCCTGGGAGGTAGAGGTTGCAGTGAGCTAAGATAGTGCCACTGCACTCAAGTCTAGGTGACAGAGTGAGACCTTGTGTAAAAAAAAAAAAAAAAAAATTAAACATCACAAACAAACTTTGACTGTTGTGCACATGCATTTATTTTATTTACTCAGAAAGAAGTCATTGTGTTCATTAAATGATGATTTTCTACCATTCATATTGCAATAGCACCCACAAACGCATGCATACATGTGTACGTACAGTTCTTTAGCTATTTGCTTTCAGTTTTATTATTTTAGAAACTTACAGAAGTATTGCTGTTTTATCTAATTCATAGCTCCATAGCATCATTCTTCATATTTTGACTAACGGTAATCAAGTTAAACCCTTAAGTAAGTCCCTCAAATATAAGACTGTCAGAAATTTTAAAGTAGAGTAAAAGATTCAGCTACATCAATCTTTCTCTATGTTTTTAATGTTTATTATTCCCTATATTCACCTGGAAATAAACTTTCTGACATAGATACAAAAATCTCACTATTTTAAAGTCTATATAAGTTTCAAGAATTTCTTTGTCCCCTTTTCACTGTTTATGCTCCTAACAGTGCATTTTATGACTTGATAATATTTGATCTGTGGTGGTTGGGCTAAGAGGGCTGCCTGGAAGCAGCTACCCTGCCTGGCTCTCATGGAGCAAAATGAAAGGGGTGTGGAAATATAGCATCTTACCTGAAACATGCAGGAACTTGCATTGGGACCCATCAGGGAAATAGCTTGACCCAAAGAGAATGTAGAAAAGTAGGGCAGGATGATGGCCCACCCAGAAGCAACTGAGAGCCAGGGGAACCTGCCCTACTGGGAAGCCGTGAGTGAATCTACAACCCTGAGAAACTATGCTTCTCCTATGGAAGAATGGGCCTACCAATGTTCTCTAGTTCACAGCCCTTAGGTCAGGAGATTGCCTCATGAATCCCTTCCACCAGGGCCTTCCTATTGGACACACAGAGCTGTGTGAAGTCTGGGCAGATTAGCTGCTTAGGAATGTACAGAAACCTAAGAGCTTTGTATCCTCAGTCACCAGTATTTCTGCCAAGGTGACTGCAGCACAGGCAAGGTGGGAGTTTGCATTTCTCTACATACCCCTGAGAAAGGGGCTCAATCCAGAGGGATGGGTAGCATTGTTCTGAGGGCCCCTCTTCCATAGCACTTACAGGATAAGACTTCCTGGCTTGGAATGCCAGCCAACCCTCAGCAACAGTGTTGTACCTTCCTGGGATGAGACAGGGGTGGGCTTCCATCTTTGCTGTTTGGGCTACTCAGCCATTTCAGCTTTCAGGCTTAGGAGATTCCAAATAGACAAGGGACAGAAGGAATCCCCCAGCACAGTGTAGCGGCTCTACCAAAATGTGGCCAGACTGCTCCTTTAAGTGGGACCCTGATCCATTCCTCGTCTTTGAGTGGGACCTCCAAACCAAGGCCTACAGCCACTTCTACCCATATTTTCCGGCCAACAGTTTTTATTTTTCTCTGGGACAGAGTGTCCAGTTGAGGGGCATATGACCATCTTTGTTGTTTTGGTGACAATTGTTCCAGCCTGTGGGCATTAGAGAGTCCAAGATGACTGAGGAAGAAGTGGTAACGCAGCATGACACAGCTGCTCTATGAAAGCGTGGAAAGATTGCTCTCTTAAGTGGATCCCACTCACCAGATGACATTTCACAACCGGGGCCTACCAATGTTCTCTAGTTAACAGCGGTTTGTAAACTTCCTGGGACAGACGTTACCACCATTTATGTTGTTTTGGAAACTCAGTCATTCAAGCCTCCAGGCTTTGGAGAGTCCAAGCCAGCAGGGGACAGAGCAGTACCCCAACACAGAACAGCTGCTCTGCAAAAGCAGGGCTAGACGACTTCTTTAAGCAGGTCTCTAATCCCATTCCTCCTGACTACATGAGAGTCTCCAACCACCTCCTACAGATGTGTTCAGGTTGGCAAAAGGTATTTATCCACCTGGGATGGAGCTCCCAGCAGAAAGGGCAGGCTGCTGTCTTGCTGTTTTGCTAGTGATACCTCCCAGTCCTGAAAAATCCAAGGTGACTAGGGACTGGAGCAGACACCCAGAAAAATCTCAACAACCCTCAGGAAAAGTGATCAACCTGTTAAAAGAAACAACAACAACAACAAAAACAAAACAAAAAACCAAAAACCTCATCCAAAGGTCAGCAACCTCAAAGAATGAAGGCAGATAATCCCACAAAAATGAGAAACAATCAGCACAAACAGGTTAAAAACTCAAATAGCCAGAATGCCCTCTCCTCCAAATGACCATATTACCTCTCCAGCAAGGGTTTGGAACTGGGCTGAGGCTGAGATGGATAAAAATAACAGAATATAGGTAAAAATGGTCTTCACTTTCCAGCCTGTGGGCTTTAGAGAGCCCAAGATGATTGAGGAAGAAGGGGTAACCCAGCATGACATAGCTGTTCTATGAAAGTGTGAGAAGACTGCTTCCTTAAGTGGATCCCACTCACTGGGTAAGATTTTCCAAATGGGCCCAACCAATGTTCTCTAGTTAACAGAGCTTTGTAAACTTCCTGGTACAGAGCTCCTAGAGGGCAGGCCTCACTGAGCCAAAAAAGAGTGAAAAAAAAAAAAAAAGATCTTCACATTCTAACTCAATGCAAGTAAGCTAAAAATCATGATAAAGCATTACAGGAGCTGACAAACATAATAGCCAGGATAGAAAAGTACATACCAGACCTGATAGAGATGAAAAACACAGTGCAAGAATTTCATAATGCAATCATGGGTATCACTACCAGAACACACCAAGCAGAGGAAAGACTCAGAACTTGAAGACTGTCCTTCTTAAATAAGACTGGGAGTCCAGGCCATCTTTGACTTTGATCTCCAGGAGGATGGAGAGCTGGGTTTCCGCTGGGGAGACTTTATCCACGTCGTGGAATAACTCAGATCCCACCTGGTGGAAAGGAGCCTGCCACTGCCAGACCGGCATGTGTCCCGGCGTCTACGTCACCCCTGTGAACTGGAACTTCTAAGAGTCAAGAAGCGATTATTTAAAGAAAGTGAAAAACGTAAAACACACACACAAAAGAGTTAAACCCACAAGCTGCCTGTAACAACAGCCTGTGAGTGAGTGCAGAACACCTGGCCGGGGCAACCTGTGACCCTCTACTTTGGTTGGAACTTTAGGGATGGGAGGGGGCGTTGGATATGAAAATGCCAAAACTTCTCTATAAATTAAGAAGAGTTTTTATGACAAATTTTCACTGCTGCTCCTCTATCCCCTCCTTTGTCCTTTTTTTCATCATTTTTTCTTTTCTGTCTATCAGTGCGTGACATTTAAGGCCACGTATAGTCCTAACTGATGCCAATAATAAAAGACAAGAAACCAAGTGGGCTAGTATTCTCTCTATGCAGAATGTCTGCTTAAGTTGGAATGACTGAAAGAACCTCTGTTTCTGTGTTCTTCGTATATACACCTAAAAAGGAGCAGGCAGGCAGCTCAATACCTTTGCTGTTTAGATTCCTCCAGAGCAGAGGGCTTGTTGGAATCTGCCTCCAGCTCAGCCCCCCCCCAGTGTATTTTACCCAAGTTGAAAGTAGAGTGGGGTAGATGAAAGCATGTTGCTGCCTTTGTGGTTCCTAAGAAAGCCCATCTGGACTGGGCACGGTGGTTCAGCCTGTAGTCCCATCACTTTGGGAGGCGAAAGAGGGCGGATTACGACGTCAGGAGTTCGACACCAGCCTGGCTAACATGACGAAACCCCATCTCTACTAAAAATACAAAAATTAGCCGAGTGTGGTGGTGTGTGCCTGTAATCCCACTACAGTATACATTCTTTAGCAGTTCCTGGGCCAAATGTATTGTTAATATTGCTAGTTATCTCTGCTACTTTACAATCCATTTTGAACTCAAATAAGAAAATTGATCAAATTTGCTTTTTGAATAACATCATGTTCATAGTCTAAAATAAATATAAGGTAAACAGAAAATAATAAAGCAGAACCAAAAATAAAGCAAGAAATGCAAATTAAAATGATGTAAAACTTAACCGCATTTACCTAAGACTGTATCACAATATCAAATGGCAAATTACAAACATGTAAAAATCTCAATTTCTTTTTATGTTTGGTTTTGTTTTCTCCTTTGCAAGAAGAGCAAAGCTGGAGTCATCACCTGGCTTCATACTATACTACAGACTACAGTAACCAAAACAGTAAATGATGTATAACATAACCACATAAAATGATGTATAACATAACCACATTTATTTAAGAATGGAATCTAACATCAAATGGCAAATTTCAGCAATGCAAAAAACCACAATTACATTTTTACCAACCTAATTATCTATGCACTAGGCTTCATGTATGTAGAGATGGTGTTGTTTGCTATTTTCTTATGTGTTTACATCAGATACGTCACATTACCTCTTTTTTAACTTTTGCTCACAATGAGGAGATACTAAATAAAAGAAATAATCTTTATGCTAAGTGAATATTACATGATAAATTATTACTAGAATTAGAAAAATTTTAAAAATTAAAACATGTATATGTATATGTTCCCGTGCGTCTGATGTATGTTGTGGTCAGCTTATGTGGTACTATACCAAATAATATGATGCAATGTCTCAAAACTTTTCTCGTAAAATAGTTATAAACTATTATTTGGGTAGGTTGATTTTTCTGCTTTTTAGCAAGATCCAGGTTTAAATTTGCTAGTTTGAGGCCTAATCAATACTGTGCTAACTGCTTTGTTAATCCCCTATTACTGCTGTTCTCGCTCATGTTTCCAGAAAATTGTTCACTGATGTTACCTCACAGCAGATAATTGATTTTCTAAGGCAATAACTTTAGAAGCTTATCACTGATTTTTTCCTTTCCCTCAACTGCAGAACCCAATCAAATTTTGACACACAGCACTTACTTCTGATGATCCAAAATGGATAATTCTGTAGTCTAACTTAGTAAACAAAGACATACACACACACACACGCATGCACACACACACACACACACACGATGTAAAAAGCCTTGGCCAACACAGATTTTACACATAGGGTTTGCAACATTTGGCACTATGAGTTGAAACAATTCCTAAACACAGAAGCTCTCTGGTGAAATGTAAATAATTTTCTTGTATGTTTAACACCACGAAGCATGATAAAAATGTAGGGAGATACCTAATATACCGATGATTATAGAGACAAAGGAGTCTAAATTTTCCCTTTATTTGTGACATGAAATTTGTATGTGCAAAATGACCACTGATTTTGAATTATTTCCATATAAGTATAAAGGGCATGCTATTGATTAGCTTGCTTCATTCATATCTAGTTTCTAATGAGATTTTGCAAATTAATTCTTTAAGAATTATTAGCTTAATTGAACTTATTTTATTTTATAAAGTAATATTCCTCACATTACCTGCTATACACCAAAATAATGACAATTTCAACCTATGGATATAATAGTTCTCCATTATTTGACATTAAAAAATTCTGTACATTGGCAGGAGAATACAAATTATGTTTAAAAGAAAAGAGTGTGAAAAGTCTAAATTCTACACATAATTCACTTGCTCAACCTTTGTCCTCATACAGCTCAGAGACTTGGAAGGTACATTTGGGCATAGAAACAAGGACACAGGAATAAGAGTGAAAAATAACATTTTTTAGTTTTATTTAAGACCACTAAAAAGTAGCTCTTTTTCCACCTTTAGTTGATGGCATGGAGACCTTCTCAGGTAGTAGTCACCAGGTACCTGGTTGTCCAACTAATGTGGCAAAATAAGAGAATGTGCAGCAGGGCACTACTAAGCCAACACATGGGGATAAAAATTTAAAAAGGCTCAATGGATAAAGGTTGATGATTTATGTGATGTAAGTCACCTCACCATGGACAATTTCAATGTACCATAAGTTTAACAATTGCCTCAAATTTTTTGAAAATGCATCAATCAGGCATTATGAGACAGGTAAAGCCAGTTCCAACACATTATTAAATAGGGAATCACACATTGTCAACATACCTTAAAATGCACACTTTAATTAGGTGCTTTCCTGTAATTTAAACCTTATGTGCTAGTAATTTAATTCTTCACAGGACTTTGTGGTGTCTACACACAATGCACACACAAACACTCACAGAAGAAAAAGTTGCCCTGATTTATTATGCATCAATATTGCTAAACCAGTGTTGTCTATAGACTTCTTGTATCCTCTCCCTCTAGCCTGAGCAAAGATTAAATATATAACTATCTTTACTAGTCCTTTATCAAGCTATCAACAAAGTAATAAAGATGTATTTCCTGATTTGTTTTTCTTGCTCCTATGTGTATATTAGATTACTTATTAGCAGCATTTAAGTTTCTAATAATCCTTTCTATAGATTAAATAATTTGTAATTATTAATGAAGCAGTATTACATGTTTTTAAAATATTCATGAGGTTAGGTACATTAGTGATTATACACGATGCCATCTATCATTCATCCATGATAATTAAATCCTTAACAAAAGGAATCTGGATACACTTTAAAGATATATTTGGTATTTCTCAATGCATTTCAATTCTAGCATTTTATTTTATGTGAATATGTAACTGTTCTTTTATTGAAGATGTCATCTTTAGCCATTTTCAGAAATGCTCAAATCACAGAGTTGCTAAGGAGAGAGTTTTTAAGTTACTCATATTCTTGACTAGGAAACCACAGGTGCAAGAAAACTCAATGTGTTTTCCAATACACACATGGATCTCTCTGGCATCAAAATTCAGAGAAAAGTGGGAAAAAAAAGCTGTCTAATCTAATAAGAACTTTAAAAAATGGTAGTGTTCTTTTTCAGTCCACTATACAACACTGTCACCTCTGATTCTCCACACTGGAAGTATGGATGGGTACGTAAATCTACCCTAACGTCTTAAAGTTACACTTTCGAGTAGAATTAATGCAGTGATGTTAACACTTAGTGCCTCCAGAAGTGAAAAAAAAAATAGGTTGAAATTTAACTTTTATAAATATACTTTCACACATTTATACTCTAAACAATATTATTTCAGTCAGTTGGTTTTTGAAGAATGTAATAGATAATTACAGCAATCCTTTATCTGCTTCAGATGTTGAAATTCGGCAGGCTGCTGTTTCCTGATTTGAATTTGCTAACTAAGCGTCCTTTAATATGCCAGTCTTTAAAAGTTAGTAAAGAAGAAGAATTATACCATTTTCAATGTTGTGTATCCCTTTTTCTTTCAGCTCACCAACATTTATAATTCTTCTTTCACCACATTTTCTACTTAAAACTCCAGATAAGCTATCTTCTGTTTTTCTGGAACTGACACTGTAATTATTCTATAAGAAATAAATGAATAAACATCTAATTTTGGTTTCAGCCTGTAAAGATCTTAGAAGTTGTTCCTCCTGTATTTAAAACAAGAGAAAGATGGAATAACTAAAAATTAGTGATATTTTTGAGCCCATCACAAAGCTGAGGTTTTAGGACAAACTGATTCCACAAAATGTTGGATAGTCAATTTTTTAATCTCTCAGTAGCCAAAGAGATTAAAAAATTACAAGGCATTCCAAAAAGCAAAGAACAAAATGACACAGTCTCAAGAGACAAAGTAGTCAATAGAACCAGTCTAGGATATGACTCAGATGTTGGGATTATCAGGCAAGCAATTTAAAATGACTACAAAGAATATATTCAAAACCCTGTGTTAAAAAAAATAATAATTCATCAGACCTAGGTTGCACAAATCTTGCAGAATCCTAAAAAGGGTTTCTCTTTAGGACTGGCCCTTAACAGGCTCCTGGTTTTGTGTCTTTTGAATATATATAATATATAATATATATAATAATATATATTAATATACATATCATATATATATTGAATATATTATATATATTTTGAATATATACAATATATAATATATATATTTTGAATATATACAGTATATAATATGTAATATTAATATATATTATATATTAATATATAATATTAATATATATTATATATTAATATATAATATTAATATATATTATATATTAATATATAATATTAATATATATTATATATTAATATATTATATATATATTCAAAAGTAGAAATACACACACACACACGTAAGAGAGTATACTCTCTGATAAGAGTATTCTTATATGCCTGAAGTCTTGGCCCACGCTGTATCACTTTGATAAGACAGTTTATACCAACAATCTAATACATGGTGAATGCCTATTTTTGTTCAGGAAGTCTGGACACTAAGAAACTGAGATCACTCATGCAGTTACTAAATACGAGGACACCTGCAAGTTTGTGCCTGGATTATTCCCTACTTTTCTCGTTGTGCCTTTCCCCTTGGTTAATTTTATTTTACATTCTTTCATTGTATAAAATGAAAAATGTTTTGAGTCAACTTGACTGTGCCATGGGGTGCAGATTAAACATTTCTAGGTGTGTCTGTGAGCCAAGGATGTTCCTAGATGACATTAACATTTTAATGAGTGGACTAAAAAAAATAAGATTGACCTTACCAGTGTGGGTGGGCACCATCCAATTCATTGAGGGTCTCAATAGAACAAAGAGCCAGAAGAAGGAAGAATTAGCCTTTTTGTTTTCTGTTTGTCTGCTTGAGATGAAACTTAGTCATCCCCTGCTCTTGAACTGAACTGGTATTTTTACTATTGGTTCCTCCTTGTTTCAAGGCCTTCAAACTGAGACTAAAATTATGGCACCAGCTTTCTTCGGTCTCCAGCTTGCAGACAGCAGATTATGAGATTTCTCAGCCTTCATGGTTGCATAAGCCAATCTCTCATGATAAATATGTTCATATATATATATATATATATATATATATAATATTTACTGAATATATAATATATTCACACATATTATGAATATATTATACATCTATCCTATTAAGTCTGTTTCTTTCTCTGGAGAACCCTGGTTAATACACAATTATAAAAAGTAACCTTCAATGTAAGGATTTTTCTAGGTCCTGTGAGTCCTTCTAGTAAATCATCAATTCTGAGATGGTCTTAAAAATTCTAACATAGATTTTAATGGAAAAAGGTAGACAATATGAAAAATCAAAGGGATAATATCCACCTAGAGGTTGAAAACTACAAGATACATACATACATATTATATATATTTTGAATTTCTAGAAATAAAAACAAGGTAACATAAATAAAGGATGTCTTTGACATGTCCATCAGCAGACCTGATACAAATGAGAAAAGAATCAGGGAACTTGAATATATGCCAATAAAAACTTTCCAAATGAAAACACAAGGAGAAAGAAAAAAGAGATCAAATATTGAAAAATACATGGAAGATATTTGAAACAATATAAAAAGTTGTGATTTTGTTAATAATCAGGATACCAGAAGTAGAAGAAAGAGAAAAGTATTTATTTGAAGGAATGAATGAGCAAAGTGCAAATGAGTTTTCAAAAGTGAAACAGATCTGAAATGTTTCGTATTTCTTAAAATTTGAAAATAATATTAAAAAAGACAGTAAGATAGTACCAATGTCATTCTTCTAGAGATGAAGGCATTGGTAATATCTTACTGTCTTTTTTAATATTAAGAAGGTATATTCTTATACCCTACTTTCATATATTCAAAAACATATTTTTTCATATTTTAATGGAAAAAGGTAGACAATATGAAAGTAGGGTATAACTACTTTCATATGTTTTTGAATATATGAAACTAACTTTAATGTGAAAAAATATGTTTTTTAATGCTTAGAGACTTTCTTTCACATGTTCTTTTCTACATTAACAACTTTCATGCAAATTATCCTATAATTTGAAAGCCTGGTAAATGTAATTTACATTAATAATAGGACATAGGCTGACATGGGAATATAAATAAAAGCAACAAAACAGAGACTAAGTTTTTCACAACCTAACACCGGTCTCTTGATTCTATGACCTATAACTTAAATATTTTTACATCATTAGTACTTGGTTCAGAGTTTACAGAATGGTTTAAAAATTCAAAAACACTAAGGAAAATAAATAGCGAAATACCTTTCTAAGTCAGAGTTTAAATAAAATAAAAGTTTTGGGTTCTAGAAACCTACTTCCAGTTCCACCAGTTTTCAAGTCATTAATCTTACCCATAAATGGGTAGATAAATTTTAGATGTGAGTAAAATGATACATTGTGCCTGAGTTGTTTCATGTGAGGATTTGGTGACACAGCAAAAATGTGATAAATATTGGTAAGCTGTTTCAAACAAAAGTCTACTTCTCAAGCAATATTGTTCCTTTGTAGATTAGTTCAATAGAACTCAAAAATCAAAATAAAGAAAAAAAGCAGCATAACCTTGGTGTTAAATAAACTTTCCTTAATATAATATTTTAGGTCCAAATACCAACTTATATGTCACTAAAAAAACTAATGTAACAATCCTTCTGTCTAATATTTTGATGTTATATTACTTGGATAGGTAAGATTTCTCCATAATTCTAAAGTGTAATGAAATTGATTTTATAGATGAATGTACTGGGTGCATATAAGTAAGTAGTAACCACAGAAAGATGACTTCTTAGAAACAACGAGGAAATAAAAATATAAGACAGAGAATGGCATGCATAGAGCAGAAAAGAGAGAATACAGAAAAGAGTAAAGTTTTAATAAATGCTGAACTATTAAGCATGGAAAATATAATTAAATATATTTTAAACTTTTGAAAATATACCAATGCAGTGTAAGCATGAAAAGCCTATAACTTTCTAGATACTATATTCTACACTACAGTATGGAAACACTAGTAATACAGACTGGGAACAGTTTTGGCTTATCTGTACAGCTCAAAAATCATTAGCAGTTTAATAGATTAGTACCCAAATTCAGTGAGTATCTGTGTGTGCATGCATGTTATTCTAATATCTAAGTGTGTTTGTGTGCGTTTAAAGGTGTACTGGACTTTTAGAGTAATCTAAGCACTTATAAATTAGGGTTACATATATAATATGTATATGTTTTGTTTTGCTTTTTCACTTGACACTATAATACTTTATTTTATAAAATTATTTTAAATCTTCATTTTCCAAAACTCCTTCTTTATAGTTCATCATACAGATATATACTACTACATTTAACCAATTCTTAGTTTGAAATATTTTCTTTATTTTCCCTTATATTTTGTTAATTACTATGCAACAAACATCATTGTGTATACCGATAAACCATATTTTTTTCCTTCCTGTCAGGAAGAAGACTCCTAGAAATAAAAATACCGGGTCAAGTGTATAACTATTATAAAGACTAATCATGGAAAAGTTGCTTTCTAAATGCATTGCTATTTTATGGGATGGTGTTTTAAACAGAAATAATCTGTGCTTCAAAGAAAAAGCATAGTGTAATGTTTTCTAAAACAGTAGATTCTGGGGCTAGATAATGGTAATTTCGTATGGGAAAGTCAGTGATTCTCTTCAGTCCATCTCACATGTGCATAAAGACAGGAGAATTATAGAGCCAGCTGTTTGGATGGTAAGACAAGATAATAATTCTCCTCATTTTAGCCAATTCTGAGGTCTTGAGCTTTCTGCATAAAACCTTCCTTGACTTTTACACACATCATTACAAATGTGCATTGAATCATTTATTGATGCCTTATAGTGATTGTAGTTTATGGGATTTTCTACCTTTTTTTCTATGTATTCTGCATTTTTTTCCAGTTACTTTCTGGTAAATGCTGGTAGAATGTGAATTTCTTTCTGAATATTATGAGAGAATAATTTTACCTGTTTAAAAGAATTCAAAAGAAATCTACCTTTGGAAAATTGAATATCTGTGTATACAAAATATCTATATTCCACTTTAAAAGGAAGTTTTCGAGTATCCCAATTACTCTTTAGTTTATTTAAGTATTTGTATTATCTAGTCTTGAAGAGAATTTGGCAAGTTAAAGCTTTTGCAAACAAAAGCAAATAGCTCGACTGAAAATGGCAAAAGGGATGAACAGACACTTCTCAAAAGAAGACATACAAGTGACCAAACAACATGAAGAAATTCTCAGCATTACTAACCATCAAAGGAATGCAAACCCAACCACAATGAGATAACATCTTACACCAGTCAAAATGACTTTTAAAAAGTCAAAGGAAAGATGTTGGTGAGGCTGCAGAGAAAAGGGAATGCTTATACATTGTTCGTGGTAATGAAAAGAAGTTTATCCATTATGGAAAACAGTCATTTCTCAGTGAACTAAAACAGAGCTACCATTTAACCTAGCAATCCCATTACTGGCATATACACAAAGGAAAATAAATCATTTCCCAAAAAGATAAAAGCACTCATGTTTATGACTATGCTATTCACAATAGCAAAAACATAGAACTAACCCATGTTGTTATCAGTGGTAGACAGGATAAAAAAATATGGTACTGTGGAATACCATACAGCAATCAAAAGAATGAAACCATGTCCTTTGTCACAACATGGATGCAACTGGAGGCAATAATTCTAAGCAAAGTAATACAGAAACAGAAAATCAAACACTGTTTGTTCTAACTTATGCCTGGAATCTAAACATTGAGTACAATGGACATAAAGATGAAAATAGTAGACATTGTGGACTATTATGGGGAGGAGGGAGAGAAGAAGAAAAGGGAGTGTGCATTGGAAACCTACCTCTCAGGCCCTATGCCTACTACCTGAGTAATGGAATCTGTTCCCTAAACCTCAGCACCGTGCAATATACTCATATAGCAAACTTGCATATGCATCCCCTGTATCTAAGAGAAAAGTTGAAATTAAAAACATTAAAATGTAAACAAACAAACAAACAAACAAAAAACCCATAGGAAAAATGAAACGATGATAGTGATTATACATTTGTGGGGACAAAACAAACCTACTACCAACATTTTATATTGCATATACACAGAAATCCAACCAGAAATATACTTTATTCAAGTAATACTTATTTATTGAGTACTGCAGTATTTATTTGAATATATTCTCTCTTACTGGGATACTTGCAACTGGAATAATGAAAACGAGACTATTGTATCCAAATTTCTATTCTCTTTGTTCCTCCTTTACTATTCTTCAATAAATTATCCACATTACAGCCAGAATAGTTCAGAAATTATGTTTGATAATATGATTCTATTTATTTAAACCCTTACACGACTTTCCAAAGCACTAAGGGGAAGGATAAACATGTTAATATTGCTTACAAGACCAGAGCAACAGGACTCTTTCTATTTTCCATGCCTCTTTTCTCATTGCTAGATACTTTTTTTTACCCCTGCCCACACAGCCCACTCTATCACCATGCTGCTTCTTATCCAGATATATATTCATTACATTTAATTATTAATTTCTTCAAGATGTTTGTTTATAGTGCCGTTTTCTGGCAAATAATTTGTCAGTAGTCCTTAACACTTTATCTTTATTTGGCAACATTCTACTCAACTTTTATGGTTTACCGTAGATATCGGTTTTGCTGGGAAAAATACAAGCTGATTTTTACAAATCTGGAGTGAAACCCTTTTCTATTAGGACAAAACTATTCATATTCTATCATAATACTGATCACATTAAATTGAAATTGCATGTTACAGTGTGTAAGCTGCTAGACTGTAAATTCTCCTAATGCCAGACAGCATCTGCAACAAATTCACTACTTCACCCCATGTCCTAATGACGTTTGGCATTATTAGGATTCTAAAAATATTTGCTTAGGGAACAAAAAAAATCAGAGAAGGCGTTTTTTAGTTTTTTTGTTTTTTGTTTTTTGTTTTTTGTTTTTTTTGAGACAGAGTCTTGCCCTGTCACCAGGAGCCAGGCTGAAGTGCAGTGGCACAATCTCGGCTCACTGCAACCTCTGCCTCCCGGGTTCAAGCAATTCTCCTGCCTCAGCCTCCCGAGTAGCTGGGACGACAGGCGCGTGCCACCACGCCCAGCTACTTTTTTTTTTTTTTTTTTTTAAGTAGAGACGTGATATCCCCGTGTTGGTCAGGATGGTCTCGATCTCTTGATCTTGTGATCCGCCCACCTTGGCCTCCCAAAGTGCTGGGATTACAGACTTGAGCCACTGCGCCGGCCTCTTAGGTTCTTTAATTTGGAAATTCATGAGAATAAACCGTTGAAATTGTCAAATACAAAACCTGATATGAGAAAAAAATACTAATTTTACTATATAGTTCACATTAGCATGAATGTAAGAAGTGAAATTCTGACATAAATTATCTTTTATTTTTTCTTACTGGGGAAACAAAACAGTCACTTTGTGCAAACAGAATTGAATCTATTTTTCTCAGCTCACATTCTTTTTCTGCTCTTATTTTCCAAACTATACTGAATCTCTTACGTTTGTCCCAACTGATTATTGATTGTATGCACATAGGTTTCTTGTATTGGGACACTATCACATTGTGACTTGAGATGAAAATTGACATCAAAGTTGTGCAGAAACATGGAGACTGTGCCTTTCACTGGCCAAAGGCTATTCTTATTTATTCACTTTCATCTGGTATCATTTTGACAATGCTATCATTTTTGTAGCTCTTTTAAGAGAATGCTTTTCAATAGCAGTAATAAAACTTCCTAGAAATACTTCCTGGTCAGCTGATTGTTTATGTTCTTTCCCTAGGTCTACCTTTAAGTTAGCACAAAATTCTCAGTGTGGAGTGTGTATCAAATGCTTGAGTGATATTGACAGGGTAATAAGATGAAAATGTAGCTAGAACATTGTTTTTGGGGAAGCTGAATGCTCTATCTCAATCCATTATTATGTCAATTCATTTATTTATAAACAAATTTATTCATTGAATAAGTATATATTGAGACCCTTTTTAGTGTTAAATATAATGAGTGATAATTATCTTGATATACAAAATAAGAACCCAAAGACATAATTAATCAACTTACTATTACCCCTCTGTATATAATCAATTCCCCATGTAGAAATGGAGTAATCTTTTAAAATTATTATTTTTACTTCCTACATTGCCTAAAATTAATCACTAGCTTCCTGTTGGTTTTGGAAAGAGAAGCAAATTTTTTATAATATGGCATAATAACTTTAATTCTTTGATGTTCACAAATCTCTGATTTGATCACTCGCTAGTCTCTTACCCACTGTTTATAGCAACATTGCTGTCTTTTCTATTTATCAAAGCAGTTCATTGTGTTCCTCTTGTTGGCCATTTTCCAGGCCATTTTTTTTTTTTTACCTAGTATCATTTGCCCTGACTCTTTGAATGGCTGGCCACTTTTTATCCTTCTCATCTTTTTTCTAAAATTGCACCTTATAAGCAAAGCCATTTTTTTTTTTTTTTTTTTTTTTTTTTGAGACGGAGTTTCGCTCCTGTTACCCAGGCTGGAGTGCAATGGAGCGATCTCGGCTCACCGCAACCTCCACCTCCTGGGTTCAGGCAATTCTCCTGCCTCAGCCTCCTGAGTAGCTGGGATTACAGGCACGCACCACTGTGCCCAGCTAATTTTTTGTATTTTTAGTAGAGAAGGGGTTTCACCATGTTGACCAGGATGGTCTCGATCTCTTGACCTCGTGATCCACCCGCCTCGGTCTCCCAAAGTGCTGGGATTACAGACGTGAGCAACCGCGCCCGGCCTGCAAAGCCATTCTTGACCACCTATACTAGTAATTTCCACCTTAATTTATTGTCTATGTTTTTGGCCTGTGCATTTTCTTCATAGCACTTCTCTATGCCTCTAATTATTTTGCTTCTTTACTGTTTACTTATAGTCTTTCTTCCCCTAAGCTACGTAAATTCTACAATGGCAGGATGCTTGTCTCTTTATATCCCTGGGGACTATAACAGTGATAAAAATAAGAAAAAAAGTTAATACATGAATAAGTAAATAACGAATGGAAAGATTATATCCATATGTAATACTCTTTTTTTTTTTTTTTTTCGGGAATTTTACTAGAACTTCCCTTTGCATGGACTTGCATTAGGACTCTTTCAAACTAAAATAGACTACTTGACCACTCTATTTTAAGGTTACAGTGTAGACAAACGAGAGTTGTAGCCTCCAGAATTATGTGACTAAAGTTGAGGTCTCAGTATTCATCGTAATGAATATCAAGTGCCTTCACAATGTTAAACATAATTGCACAACCTTATCTATTCACTGCCCTGTCCTTCCTACATGCCTTTAAACATTATGAGAAAAACTAAGATCTCAAAAATAAACAAACAGATTTTTCAGATTCTGTTTTAATCTTTGTGTTTTCTTTAGTTCAGTCTTTAACTTCGTAGTACATTGAATGATTACTCTCCCATTTTTATAGAATTATTTTGTACATTTTCTCTGAAAAAAACAGCTGAGAAATAGGCATTGAAAAAGAGAATTTTTACTCACCAACAAATTTCACCCTAAGAAAACCCAAATCTCCAATATCATAGTTTATAGAGAAATCTATTGTGCTTATGACAGGGCTAGCTTTTGAGTGTTCCATTCATCAAATCTCTAACACAAAAGCTTCTCAGCACTGGTGCCTTTTTTCTTCCACAGTGACAAAATAGATATTGCTGGAATCTATGGAATATTGGGTCTGTAAATCAGAAAACACTGGTATGTTTTAAACAAAAATTAAGTTTTGACTTCTTTTAGTTCTTTTCACTCCTCAGGCCAAAATGTGTGAATCATAGTTGATGAGAAATCCAGCTTCTTTCCTCACATTTGATACTATTATGCCCTCCTAGCTTTTTGTCAAATCTATCCTCTAATGGACTGCACATTATGTTCAAAAAGGTGAACTTTCAAAAACTCTTATTACTCACTGACTGAAGGACACTGTATTAGTAAAGTTTCTATTAGTCAAGCTTCTTCAGAGAAACAGAATACATGTGTGTTTGCATGCTGTGCATGCGTGCGTGCATGTGTGTGTATGTAGAAATAGAGAGGATTTTTTAAATAAGGAATTGGCACAGGAAATTATGGAGGCTGAGCAGTCCCAAGATCTGCAGTTGGCAAGCTGGAGATCTAGGAAAGGCAACAGTATAGTTTTGCTCCTAGTCCATAGGCCTGAGGAGTAGCATAACTGATGGTGTAAGTTCTATTCTGAAGGTAGAAGAATAAGGTCCAGCTTCAAAGTCATTTTATCAGAGAATGAATTAGGTCTTACTCAACCTTTGTATTCTCTTCAGACTCTGATGGGACGAGAGGTCTCTCCACATTAAGAAAGGCAATCAGCTCTACTCAGTGACCAAGTCAAATGTTAATCTCATTCAGAAACACACTCACAGAAAAACCCATAATAATGATGAATAAAATATTGGGGTACTCTGCAGTGGCTCACGCCTATAATACTAGCACTTTGGGATGCTGAGGTGGTGAATCAAATGAGGTTGGGAGTTCTAATCAGCCTGACCAATGTGGTGAAACCTGTCCTTTACTAAAAATGCAAAAATTAGCCAGCTGTGGTGGTGTGCATCTGTAATCCCAGCTACATGGGAGGCTGAGGCATGAGAATCCCTTGAACAGGAGGCAGAGGTTGCAGTGAGTCGTGATTGCACCATTGCACTCCAGTCTGAAGCTCCATCTCACCAAAATCTGGGCAGTCTATAGTCCATTGCCCAATCAAGTTGACACATAAAATTAATCACCACAGAGCAACATATTATAAATGATATGCAATAGTCTTTGTTAATGGAAAATTTGTAAAGAGAAATAACAGAGATGGAACTCTCTAGGAACGAACTTCCTAATCTCAACTAATTATTTTGAATATAAACATAAGGATATGAAGATTAAAGTGGACAAATATAATAAAAAAATAAAAAATTTAGGCAAAATATTTATGGTTGATTATTCTCGCAAGGCTTTATTTTCCACTAACCACAGAAAGAAATAACATTTTCTCAGACTTAGCAGGTTTTCTTATTTTCTTTTCTTTTATTTATTTATTTCATTGTACTTTAGGTGCTGTGGTACATGTGCAGATCATGAAGGATTGTTGCATAGGTCCATACATGACAATGTGGTTTGCTGCCTCCATCCCCCATCACCTATATCTGGCATTTCTCCCCACATTATCCCTCCCCAATCTTCCCAGCCCCCAGCTGTCCCTTCCTTGGACCCTCCTAACAGACCCCAGTGTGTGATGCTCCCCTCCCTGTGTCCATGTGTTCTCATTGTTCAACACCTGCCTTTGGGTGAGAACATTCGGTGTTTGATTGTCTGTTCTTGTGTCAGTTTGGGTTTTCTAATTTTTCTTATTTAAAGTGGTAATCTTGATTTTCTAAGTGAAGCATGAATTGAATTAAATACTAACTTAACTGAGACTTCAGAAAAAAGCATGTGTAAATATGCACACACATATATATTTTTAAATGGGTTTATGGAGTGACCTATTATATGAAATACATAATAGTCTATGTCAAGAAATTTGTAGAGAGAAGCAACAGAGAGAGAGCTTTCCATTCCGTTTCTCTACATACTGACAATGGTCTAGTTTAGTTCCAAATTCATACTTCTTCTTAATGTTTTAAAACATGTGGATCCATCTTTCTTGCTTGCTTGCTTCCTCCCTTCCTCCCTCCTTTCTTTCTTATGTGTCTCCCTCTCCCTTCCTTCCTCTCTTCCTTTCTCCTTCTTCATCTTCTTTCTTTCGTCTGCCTTCCTTCCTTCTTTCTTTCTTTCCCTCTTTCTTTTTCTTTCTTTCTTTCCTTCCTTCTCTTTCTTTTCCTCCCTCCCTCTTTTTCTTTCTTTTTCCCTCCCTCCCTCCCTCCCTCCCTCCCTCCCTCCCTCCCTCCCTCCCTTCTTTCCTTCCTTCCTTCCTTCCTTCCTTCCTTCCTTCCTTCCTTCCTTCCTTCCTTCCTTCCTTCTTTTTTCCTTCTTTCCTTTAATTTCTTTCTGCTAGCTAACTGAGAGAAGAGTTAAAGAGTGGAAATAGTTTTTTGAAAAGCTCATATTTGAAATGATTTTGTCTGGATTGAAATACAGATTTTCCTTTATTCTCACAGAAAGCATTCTTTATTTATTATTTTTATTCTTGAACTGGTCTTGAATAATTCCTGAGCTTAAGTAATCTTCCCATCTTGGCCTCCCAAGTTGTTGGGATTACAGACATGAACCATGGCACCTGGCAGAAAGCATTCTTATAAGACATCTGTGCCACAGTTACAAGCAAATCTAGACAGAGAATTTCACAGAGGTGCTTAAATACAAACAATTCAGACAGTTTATTTGATTTCACCTAAGACATATTTAGAAGAGTCATACATTAGAAAATATTTAGGGAAACGATATCAAATTGTGAAATTTCACTTAATATGCTACCCATTTGCATGTATCTTCTAGGTCAAGGGTTCATAACAGTTTTCCAACCACGAATCTTTTCACAGTTGTTGGGGGAACAGCTTATGAAAATCTCAAAATAAGTCTACAAAATGCAATAGCAAGTCACTATAAATCCAACAAATATTGTTTAAATGTGGTAACCAAAATATGAGGGGGGAAATCTGTGATATATTTTTTCTGGAAGTCATTATAGTAGCGTATCACTCAGACCTCATAATTCAGGAGTGATCCAGCTGTGAGGAGCACAATGGGCTCACAGTCTCCAGATGTCTCACTTTCAGATCCCACTAAGCATTCAAATCAAGAGCTGGCTCTGCCTGAGCTGCTTGCAGACAGTGACTAAACACAGAGGAGATATAAAGCCAGGGCAATGTCCCCAACACCGGATCCTCTAATAATTCTTGCACTGTGGCTTCTTGTGGATCTGGCCAACATTTTGATAAAAGTCCATTGTAGTCTGAGGCTTTTCTTATTATTGCTCCTTCTTTCCTTATTATTCCTTCTCCTTTCTTAAACTCCTTTTACAGTTTCACAATGCCTACTCTCCCTTCTCTCTTCTTTATCCTTTGCATGCATTTTCCCAAATAATTACTTTTTACTTTGAATTTGTTTTTGGTATGCCTTTTGGAGAACCCAAATTGGCAGACTAATTAACTCATTACTAACCAGTCCACAATTTTATAGGTATGTTGTCACATATATACAAGCTAGGAGTGATGAAGGACCTAAAAAAACTCTCTAATAAGCAAGGGGTCTAGAATATTGGTAAGAAGGCATGATCAGTTTCTATCAAGTTTCTTTGTACTGAATTGTTAGGAACAAAACATTGCACTGCAGAAATGCTGCAAAAAATGTTTGACATTTTCTTATTTATTTTACTTTTATGTCAATTTATTTGTTTATTTGTTTTTTCTTTGATGGTGAAATAGAGGAACATTTACTTAGAGCCATTCATAACTTCTAGCATAAATACTATTGTACTCACCTTGGAATTTATAAATGTTATTACAAATACACAGATTACATTTCTAAAATTTTTTCTCTCTCTAATCATTCATTTAAATTTAACCCTGCGTCTTTATTTTCTAAGTAATATCCATATGCACACTTATAAGCACACAATGCATTATTTGTTAGTTTTTTTAATCTCAGGGATTATAGTCACTTTTATCACTTTTTAGACAGAATGTTGAAGATTAGTACATATTTGTCAATTTCCCAGAGAACAACTTTAGCCTTTACTTATTTTCAAAAAGCATCTATGAAGAGATTAAAAGCAGCTACAATTTGCTTTTCGTAGAGATGAATAATTCAGGTGTATGATGTCTAATGTTTTTATATTTGACAAAGTAGAACTTGAGAATTAATTTAGATGTGGTCTTAGACAAATACAACTAGGCACTCAAGAAGGCAAAATTAGACTTCAAGGGGCTTTTATTTTTCACCTGTGACTGATTTTTTCTATGAATTTAGCACCAAGGATTTTAGTCTAATTACTCACATTTAATGTACTAAATTTGAATCATCTCTCCAAATTACCAGAATCTACATTTTGTATTTTTTGAGGATCAATACAATATCCTCACTTCACAGTAACTTGACAGCTTAAAATCTAATAAGCTTTATCTGCATTTCCATTTAACCACTCTGAAAGTTGACTATAAGGATGGGGGGAAATTGGTGAAAGCTGATGATTTCAGCATAAGCCAGTTCCTTTCTGGTAACAGAATACCAATAAGAGACTGGCTTATGCTAAAATCGTCAGCTCTGACCCCAGAATATGTGTTGGATCTTAATCCATTTTTTTCTTCTATTGAAACCAAGTCCATTCTCATATTCAGCTTTAGTTTCTGGACTTTCTCATAAACTTCCAGTCCGTCTTCTTTTGATTTATTTTACAATTTTTCCAAGTGCTTATGCTTTAATGATTTCCTCTCTGGAATTCTTGACACATTTGCAAATCTCATTAAAATCTCATTTTTGATGTTCAATTAGGTACTATTGAATTGCTCCATATTATTGGACACAAATACATTGCTGTGCAGATAATATACATTACCTGATATTCACAGTATCACACTGTGGCAGGTGCCTCGATTAATAACTAAGGACTTCTAAATATACTTGACAAGTAATGGAGATCAATAATACTTTTGAGCACAATAAAAGTGTGACAGAAGCAATGTCTCTGCCAATATGTATGTTGAAGTTCACAACTTATGGAAGAGACATTATAATGACTTAAGAAAATCAATTTGGCATCTGCTGTAACAGTCCAAAACTTACCGATTGTTTTATTATAGTCCAGGTGACACAGAGTATATATCTTAAATACTTACTTCATCTAGAGATGATGTCATTAATTGCCCCAAAAGTTCAAGATTCTGGAATATTGGGACCTTAAATCTCAGAGGAGAAATATTCACTAAGTTATAATTATAGGGACAATATATCTGTTTAAATGAAGGCAAGAAAGAATTTAATATTCCAATCAATGCTTAACTGGAACAGGAAAAACAAAACAAAACAAAACAAAAAAAAAAAACAAAAAAACAAACTCGCCCCTACTCTAAGAAAGCTGGCTTAATCTAGTGAACATACATGTGTTGTATTTTTTCTGTTTATTTCCACCCCAACTAGCAAACAGAAAAAAACATTTACCTATAATTTTAATGAACTATGTCAGCTAGTATGAAACAAGCTGTCACTTCTACCTACCAGAAAATCTATTTCATATTACAGATATTAACTCATATAGTTGTTCTTGATGAAAATACCTCCCATTAGTACTAAAAGACAGATTTTACCTCAAAAAGGAAGAAGAAAGAAAGGAAATCTTTTCTGGTGTAGCAGACAATGAAAATATTTGTTGAAGAGAAGTAAATTTCTTAGTATCACAGCCTGACACTGATTTTTGGGACTTCAGGAAAAAAAGTAGCTAGAGATTTTTGACATACAGATAATTAAGTTTATACTTAAGGTCTAAACTTGGGAAAATTAGTGCCTTAACAGTATCTATAATTATTATAAAAACTGAGAAAATGAAACGACCCCTTCCAACTCAAGTGGATAAGAGATATAGGGCAGTGTGATTCCCTCACAAGGGTCTGCACAGAACAAAAATGCCATAACATATAAAGATTCAAATATGGAAGCGAGAAAAACATTTTGTTTTAACTACTGAGTAGCTGAATGAAGCAACTGTATTATGATAAATATTAGAATTATTTCTCTATTTCTGACTCTTATCTGTCCTCTCTCTCTCTCTCTCTCTTTCTCTCCCTTTTTCCCTGTCTTCTCAATTTGCTGTATAACTGAACACATTAGGTTTTATTTTGTGGGCTTTGTTTTTTTTTTTTGCAACTCATATATAGTTAGTACCCTATGGAGTGTTTATTATATTTCACTAGCACTTAAAGTATTATTATGTCAATTTCAAAAACAGATATTCAAATGGGCTGAAATTAAAAGATAAAGAATCAAGAATACAGTCTTTGAATTTCAGTTTAAAAACACTCCTTTGCTATACTATTACAGATGCACATATTAGATGATTTTCTTAAATAAGCTGTAACTTAACTATAGCTATAACTGTAACTCTATTGTAACTTTACTGTAAGCTGTAACTTTCCTATAGTTTACTTAAGAAAATAATCAATTATGTGCGTTTCTGTTTGTATTTCTACTACCCTTTAAGACAAAAACAAAATTCAGGATTATAAATTTGATTATTATAGTGCTTGAACTAATGATTACTTCTGTTTGGTATGCCATGTTTAAAATATTTTTTGCATATCTATTCAAAAGTCGCTTTAAGAAACATGTTCTGATAAGTGTGATAAACAGAACAATGCAAAACTTCAACTAAAACAATGTATGTGTGACATTTTACATATTAAGTAATGCAGGATTTCTATTCATCAGTAAAATATAAATTCTGTGAGTAGGCCACCTTTATTTAGATAGAGTCCTGCTAATTACTAAGAAAACAATTATTTCAATGGTTAGGAACAGCAGAAGAATAACACTTTCATGTGAAGTCTTTTGTTTCAGGGACACAGTTAACATCTACCCATTAAATGACTTTCTCTAATAAATGGTATCATTAGTTTGAGTTGTTCAGCAACTGACTGTAAATAGTTATAATTGAATGGAGAGAAATTCATAAACAAGAACATTTAAGAAGCTTTTGATAGTACTGTTTCTAGCAATTAAAAATAAAAATTTAATTGTTCATCAACAAAGCTTTCCTTAATTAGGGGTCAAATTATCATCCTACTTAACTCACTAGATAATTTTCAGCTATATAATAAAGCAACTATTAATCAAGGCACCTGGAAAAAGAAAACAAAACAAAACAAAAAATTAACTGATTATCAGAAGGAAAAGAGTATTATGATTTAAGACCCAAAATGAGAGATATATAATAAAGTCCAAGAAATTCTCCAAAGGGGACTTCCACCAAGATGGCTGAATAGGAACAGCTCTGGAGCATAGTTCCCAGTGAGAGCAATGCATAAGGAGGCTGATTTCTGCATTTCCAGCAGAAGTATGAGGTTCAACTCAATGAGACTGGTCGAAGAGTGGGTGTAGCCCAAGGAGGGCAAACGGAAGCTGGGTGGGGTGCTGCCTTACCCGGAAGTGCCACAGGCAGGAGGATCCCCAATCCTACCCAAGGGAGGTCATCGGGGACTTTCACCAGATACTCTGGGACTCTGGCTCATATACTGTGCTTCTCCCATGGTCTTTACAGCCCACAGAGCAGAAGATTCCCACTGGGGCCGACAAGTGCCATAGGCTTCCAGCACAAAAATGAGCTGCCATTTTAGCCAGTACCATGGGTTTCCAGCACAAACCTGGACAGCCTTTTTAGCTGGTGCCTCAAACACCTGCGAGACAGGCGACCCATTCCCCTGAAAAAAAGGGTTCTGAAGGTGGGGAACCAAGTAATCTGGCTCAGAGGGTTCCACACCCACAAAGACCAGCAAACTGAAACCCAATTGCTCGAGATTTTTGCAGCCAGTACAGCAGTTTGAGCTCCACCTGGGAGAGTCAAGCTTGGTGCGGGGAGGGGTGTTCACCATTACTGAGGCAGTCTGCCATTACCAAGGCAAGTCTAAACTTGCCTGTGTAAACAAAATCACAGGGAAGTTTGCACAGCAGCTGGATGGAGCCCATGACAGCTCAGCAACACCTCTGCAGGCAAACTGTGGGCAGCTCAGCAACACCTCTGCAGGTAGACTGTGATTAGACTCCCTCCTTGCTGGGCAGAGCATCTCTGAAAAAAGGCAGCAGCCCATCAGGGATGTATACATAAAGCCCCATGTTCCTGGGACAGAGGACTTGGGAAAAGGGTTGATTGTGAGTTCCTCTGCAGCAGACTTACATGTCCTTGCCCAGAAGCTCTGAAGGGAGCAATAGAGCTCCCAGCACAGAACTTGAGCTTTGAAGAAGGACAGACTGCCTCCTCAAGTGGCTCACTGACCCTCACATATGCAAAGAGACACCTCATACAGAGGCTGGCTGACATCTGACAGTTACCCTCCTGGGATGAAACTGCCAGAGGAAGGAACAGGGAGCAATCCTTGATGTTCTGCAGCCCGTGTGGGTGATTCCTAGGCAAGTGCAGGGTCTTGAGTGGACCTCCAGTAGTCCAGGAGCAGAGGGGCCTAACTGCTAGAAGGAAAACAAACAAACAAACAAAAAACCCTGAAAAAAATAGCTTCAAAATTAATAGAAAGGATGTCCATTCAGAGACTCCATCTGAAAGTCAACAAGTTCAACAACCAAAGGTAGATAAATCCACGAAGATGGGAAGAAACCAGCACAAAATGACATAAATCACTAAAACCCAGAATGTCTCTGCTCCTCTACAGGATCACAACTCCTACCAGCAGGGAAACAAAACTGATTGGAGAATGAGTTTGGTCAACTGACAGAAGCAGGCTTCAGAGGTGGGTAATCACAAACTTCTCTGAGCTAAAAGAACATGTTCTAAACCAATGCAAAGAATCTAAGAACCATGAAACAAGGTTAGATGAAATGCTAACTAGAATAACCAGCTTAGAGGAGAATATAAATGATATGATCAAGCTGAAAAACAGAGTACGAGAACTTCAGGAAGCATACACAAGTTTAAATGGCTGAATCAATCAAGCAGAATACAGAATATCAGAGACTGAAGATCAGTTCAATGAAACAAAGTCAAAAGTCAAGATTAGAGAAAAAAGAGTAAAAAGAAATAAACAAAGCCTCCAAGAAATAATGGATTATGTGAAAAGACCTAATCTACATTTGATCGGTTTACCTGAATATAAGGGAAAGAGTGAATCCAAGCTGGAAAACACTCTTCAGACTATTATCCAGGAGAACTTCCCCAACCTAGCAAGGCAGGACAACATTCAAATCTAGGAAATACAGAGAACACCACAGAGATATTCCTCAAGAAGAGCAACCTAAGGCACATAATCATCAGATTCACCAGGATTGAAATGAAGGAAAGAATGATAAGGGCAGCCAGAAAGGTCTGGTTACCCACAAAGAGAAGCCCAACAGACTCACAGTGGATCTCTCAGCAGAAACTTTACAAGGCAGAAGAGAGTGGGGCCCAATATTCAACGTCCTTAAAGAAAAGAACTTTCAACCCAGAATTTCATATCCAGAAAAGCTAAGCTTCATAAATGAAGGAGAAATGAAATCCTTTATGGACTAGCAACTGCTGAAAGATTTTGTCACAACCAGCCCTGAGTTACAAGAGCTCCTGAAGGAAGTACTAAGCATGGAAAGGAACAACCAGTACCAGTCACTGGAAAAAGTACCAAATGGTAAAGGCCATCAATACAATGAAGAAACTACATCAACTAACGGTCAAAATAACCAGCTAGCATCAAAATGGCAGGATCAAATTCACACATAAAAATATTAACCTTAAATGTAAATGGGCTAAATGCCCCAATTAAAAGACACAGACTGGCAAATTGGATAGTCAGGACCCTTCAGTGTGCTGTATTCAGGAGACCCATTTCACATGCAAGGACACACATAGACTCCAAATAAAGAGTTAGAGGAAGATTTACCAAGCAAATGGAGAGCAAAACAAAAACAGAATTTTCAAATGTAGTCTATGATTAAACGGAATTTAAACCAGCAAAAATCAGAAGATACAAAGAAGGGCATTACATAATGGTAAAGGGATCAATGCAACAAGAAAAGGTAAGTATCCTAAATATATATGCACCCAATACAGGAGCACCCAGATACATAAAGCAAGTTTTTAATGACCTACAAAGGGACTTAGACTTCCACACAATAATAGTGGGAGACTTTAAGATTCCACTGTCAATATTAGATAGATCAATGAGACAGAAAATTATCAAGGATATACAGAACTCCAGTTCAGATCTCAACCAAGCAAACCTAATAGAAATCTACAGAACTCTCCACCCTATATTCACAGAGTATGCATTCTTCGCAGCACCACATAGCACCTATTCCAAAATTGACCACATAATTGGAGGTAAATCACTCCTCAGCAAATGCAAAAGAATGAAAATCATAAGAACCAGTCTCTCACACCACAGTGTTATTAAATTAGAACTCGATTAAGAAACCCATTCAAAACTGCAAAACTACATAGAAACTGAAAAACATGCTCCTGACTGACTACTGGATAAATAATGAAATGAAGGCAGAAATAAAGATGTTCTTTGAAACCAATGGGAATGAAGACACATCATACCAAAATCTCTAGGACACATTTAAAGTAGTGTCTAGAGGGAAATTTATAGCACTAAACACCCACATTAGAAGGGAAAAAAGATCTAAAATCAAAACCTATCTTCACAATTAAAAAGAAACTAGAGGAGCAAAATCAAACAAATTCAAAAGCTAGCATAAGACAAGAAATATCTAAGATCAGAGCAGAACTGAAGGAGATAGAGACGGAAAAAACCCTTTAGGAAATCAGTGATTCCAGGAGCTGACTTTTTGAAAAGATCAACAAAATAAACAAACAGCTAGCCAAATTAACAAAAAAGAAAAGAGAGAAGAATAGAATAGATGCAATAAAAAATGATAAAGGGGGTATCACCACCAATTCCACAGAAATACAAACTACCATCAGAGATACTACAAACAACTCTATGCAATAAACCAGTAAATCTAGAAGAGATGGATAAATTCCTGCACTTACACCCTCCCAAGTCTAAACCAGGAAGAAGTTGAATCCCTGAATAGACCAATAACAAGGTCTGAAGTTGAGGCAGCGATCAATTGCCTACCAAGCAAAGAAGTCCAGTTTGGGATGGGTTCAAAGCCAAATTCTACCAGATGTACAAAAAAGAACTGGTACCATTGCTTTGGTACTATTCCAAACAATACAGAAAGAGGGAATCCTCCCTAACTCATTTACGAGTCCAACATCATCCTGATACCAAAACCTGGCAGAGACACAACTAAAGAAGAAAATTTCAGGCCGATATCCATGATGAATATCAATATGAAAATCTTCAATAAAATACTGGCAAATCAAATGCAGCAGCACATCAAAAAGCTTATCCCTCATGATCAAGGCTGGACCAACATATGCAAATATATAAATGTAATCCATCACATAAACAGAATCAAAGACTAAAACCACATGATTATCTCATCAACAAAATTCAACAGTCCTTTATACTAAAAACTCTCAATAAACTACGCATTGATGGAATGTATCTCAAAACGATAAAAGCTGTTTATGAGAAACCCACAGCTAATATCATACTGAATGGGAAAAAACTGGAACCATTCCCTCTGAAAACTGGCACTAGACAAGGTTGCCTTCTCCCAAGATTTCTATTCAACATATTATTGGAAGTTTTAGACAGAACAATCAGGCAAGAAAAATAAATAAAAAGTATTCAATAGAAAAAGAAGCAAAATTGTCTCTATTTTTTGATGACACAATTGTATATTTAGATGACCCCATCATCTCAGCCTAAAATCTCTTTAAGATGATATGCAACTTCAGCAAAGTTTCAGAATACAAAATCAATGTGCAAAATTCACAAGAATTCCTGTACACAAATAACAGACAAACGTATCTGAATCATGTGTGAACTCCCATTCATAACTGTTACAAAAAGAATAAAATACTTAGGAATACAACTAACAAAGGACAGGAAGGACTTCTTCAAGGAGAACTACAAACCACTGCTCAAGGAAATAATACAAACAGATGGAAAAACATTCCATGCTCATGGTTAGGCAGAATCAATATGGTGTAAATGGCCATACTGGCCAAAGTAATTTATAGATTCAATGCTATCCCCATCAAGCTACCAATGACCTTCTTCACAGAACTGGAAAAAAAAAAACCAGCTTACATTTGATATGGAACCAAAAAAGAGCCCACATAGCCAAGACAATCCTAAGTAAAAACAACAAAGCTGGAGGCATTGCACTACGTGACTTCAAACTATACTACAAGGTTACATTAATCAAACAGCATGGTACTGGTACCAAAAGAGAGATATAGACCAATGGAACAGAACAGAGGCCTCAGAAGCAACACCACACATCTACAGCCATCTGAACTTTGGCAAAACTGACAAAAGCAAGCAATGGGGAAAGGATTCCCTGTTTAATAAATGGTGTTGGAAAAACTGGCCAACCATATGCAGAAAGCTGAAACTGGACCCGTTCCTGACACCTTATACTAAAATTAACTCCAGATGGAATAAAAATTTAAACATAGACCTAACATCCTAAAAACCCTAGAAGAAAAGCTAAGCAATACCAATCAGGACAGAGACATAGGGAAGGACTTCATGACTAAAACACCAAAAACAATGGCAACAAAATCCAAAATAGACAAATGGGATCTAGTTAAATTCCACAGCTTCTGTACAGCAAAAGAAACAATCATTAGAGTGAACCAGCAACCAATAGAATGGGAAAAAATATTTGTGAGGTACTCATTTGACAAAGGCCTAATATTCAGAATCTACAAAGAACTAAAACAGAATTACAAGAAAAAAACAAACAAATCCATCCAAAAGTGGGCAAAGGATATGAACCACATTTTTCAAGAGTAGACATTTATGAGGCCAACAAACATATGAAAAAATGCTCATCATCACTAGTCATTAGAGAAATGCAAATCAAAACCACATTGTGGTACCATCTCATGCCAATTAGAATGGTGATCATTAGAAAAGATGCTGGAGAGGATGTGGAGAAATAGAAACACTTTTACACTGCTGGTGGGAGTGTAAATTTGTTCAACCATTGTGTAAGACAGTGTGGTGATTCCTCAAGGACATAAATATAGAGATTCGATTTGATCCAGCAATCCCATTACTGGGTATATAACCAAAGGATTATAAATCATTCTATTATAAAGACACATGGACATGTATGTTCATTGCATCACTGTTTACAACAGCAAGGACCTGGAACCAACCCAAATGTCCACCAATGATAGACTAGATAAAGAAATAGCACATATACACCATGGAATACTATGCAGCTATAACAAAGGATGAGTTCATGTCCTTTGCTGGGACAAGGATGAATTTGGAAATCATTCTCAGCAAAGTGACACAAGAACTGAAAACCAAACACTGCATGTTCTCACTCATAGGTGGGTGTTGAACAATGAGAACACATGGACACAGGGAGGGGAACATTATACACTGGCATCTGCTATGGGTGGGGTGGAGCTAGGGAGGGATAGCAGGGTATGGGGAGATTGGGGAGGGATAACATTAGGAGAAATACCTAATGTAGATGATGGGGTGATGGATGCAGCAAACCACAATGGCATGTGTATATCTATGTGACAATCCTGCATGATCTGCACATATATCCCAGAACTTAAGGTATAATTAAAAAAAAATTCCCCAAAGGCAATATAAAATCATCAACATGGCCTGAAAGCAAATAAGACATATCCTCCCATAATGTATGGCAGAATGCAAATAAACAGCTTTTATGACTTTACTGAATCTACCATAATATATCTTGGCTCTTCATTCTATATTTCTTGTGCTCCTGGAAAATTTTATTCACTGTAAAAATTAGAAATCTGTTTCAAATGTAATTTTTGCTTTCTAAGGTGCTTGGAGATATGATTACTTTGAGATTTTAGTTTCTTCTTCTGTGGATTAAGGAATTAAACTAGAACCCGTAAGAATTTTGATTCAATTTGATTATTTTGGGAGTGTGGACAAAGCCTAGACACTATCCCATATAAAGAGTAGATGTCTCAGTTTTAGAACTATTTGGGCTGAAAGACAATCCATAAGTTGAATGCTTAGATTGAAGAAAGAATTACAATTCGAATAAACCCATTCCAAGGAAATGAACACATAAGCATTTTTGCGTGTTTATATTTCTAAATATCTGATTGGATGATAGAGCTCAAGAAGAACTGAGAGACCCAAGATACCTCTCTCCACTCTTTGTGGGTTACACTGGGCTCATCTCTTAAGAAACTGTAGATTATATTTACTTACTTCACTCCTCTGTTCCTGGCCATTTTCCCATTTGCCACTATGTTTTCTGTAAGTCCCAGTGGTTCACGCACATCCCTTTTGTGTAGCACGCTCAGTTTTCAGCAGATGTAAGAAAATTGTATAGTGGTGGCATGGCTTCCAGTCTTGGGCCATAAACAGCAAACCCCTGCCTATTCTTCCAGCCACATCTGGTGTCACCCACCCTTGTCTTTCAACATTTCACCTGCACTGAGTTTTCAGCCATTCCTCAGATGTTCCAAGCTTTTTTCCAGACCAGAATCCTAGCCACTCCTTACAAGGCCAACTCCTCCCTCAAATACGCCCTTTTTATTTGGATAATTTATGTTAGACATTAGTGTAAATGCACGTTTCCTAGAGAGTTCTTCCCTGATTTCTCATCTTAATTAAATATCCTCTATCATTATATCTCAATACAGTGTTAGTCCATTTTCTGTCCCCATAAAATAATACTTCGGGCTGGGTAATTTATAATGAAGAGATGTTAATTTAGCTTGTGGTTCTGGATGCAGAAGAGTCCACTATTGAGGGGCTAGAATCTGGTGAGGGCCTTGGGCCATTCCATTCCATGGTGGAAGAGCAAAAGGAAGAAGGATCAAGCAAGTGCTTATGAAAGACAAGGGCAACAGGGGCCCAGCTAGCTTTATAATAATTCATTTTCAACCAGCTCCTGCATTGACCACATTCTTTTATGAGGGCTCTTCTCTCATGACCTCATCACTTCTTATTAGGTCCTTACCTTCCAATGCTGTTGTAAGATTCTTTCCAACACATGAACTTTTAGAGAACACATGAAAACCATAGAAAGTAATATATTACAGTCATTAATTATATCATTATTTCGAATTAAAACTATACCCACATATATTAATATATTATTGACTATCTCTTCCAACTTCACCGAAAGGGTATGGGTAAGAGAATATGAAAATCTTTTTTTTCCAGTTAATATCCAGTGCCCGACAAAGTATCTTATCAATTGGAAAGGCAAGGAATGAGAATTGCATACGTATGAAATCTAACTTTAAACAAATTTTACTTTTTTGTACAACCCATACACACCTTTTCTTTTCCTGATTCTGTGCTGATAGGTCTTCCCTCAATTTCATCTGCTGATGTAGATATTTGATAATAGTTTGCTTTGATCAACTGTAGCTAAAAAAATTAACATTCAGCTGCAGTCTAGTCAGGCTGAACACGGACAGGAGGATTCAAACTCTCATTTGGACATTTCTGTGATTTCCCGTATCAGACTTTCCCCCCATTCTATCTCACACTAACCTACCATGTATAACTTCCAGAAAATTGTTTAAGTTTACTTTTCCTGATGAGAACTTTACACAGATGCATGAAGCATTTTTGGAGCTCATTTAAAATTGATTCAGCTTCTCGAGTATCTGGGGTTTGTCTTAACCCCAATCCAAGTTACTCTTATACTGACAACTTTTATCTGTACTGCCTTGCAGTCCATACAATAGTCTACATAGCCGCTGTTGTTATCAATTGATTAGAAAACTAATTCAATAAATAGATAATCAATAACTTACATATTGCCAAATCCTTTTGCTAGATATTTGGCATAGAAAAAATGTGCAAACATGAGAAATGTGAAAATAAATGAATTCCATAGCAAATAAAATCTAACCGAAAAGAGATGAACTGAGACTGTAATGCATGCTTAATCTGAGAATTAAGAAACAAATTGGAATTCTTCGGGAGTCAAAGTTCATAGCAAATTTATGCAAAGCAGAGGTTAAAACCATGAGTAAAGGCAAAGATAAAAAGTTAACAAATGCAATCAAGAAACTTACGTGTTATCATCAATTAAAAGCCATTGGTGAACCATGGGAAGTTAAAAATAAATCATAAATAGGTGACAGAGTATTAATGAGGAATTTGAACAGGGGATAACATAAACAGATCTCTAAGTAGAAATATTAAATTAGCAAACATAGTGTGGGAAGTGTAACCTGGGCTGGAAAAAAGACTTCAGCAAAAAATATGAGGACAATGAGTTGCAATGGTACAGGTAGAAATGTGGAGGTTCTGAGATATGGCAATGGGTATGGAAATTAACAAGAGGGTATTGTATTAGTCCATTCTCACGCTACTGTAAAAGACTGCCTGAGACCTGGTAACTTAAAATGGAAGAGGTTTAATTGACTCACAGTACTGCATGGCTGGGAAGGCCTCAGGGAACTTACAATCATGGCAGGAGGGGAAGCAAACATGTCCTTCTTCACATAATGACAGGATGGAGGAGTGCCTAACAAAAGAGGGGAAAGCTTCTTGTAAAACCGCCAGATCTCCTGAGAACTTACTACCATGAGCATAGTATGGGGGAAACTGCCCCCATGATTCAAATACCTCCCACCAGGTCCTTCCCATGACACATGGGGATTATGGGAATTACAATTCAAGATGAGAATTGAGTGGGAATACAGACAAACTATTTCAGATATATATTCAGGAATATAAAGAAAGTTTAATCAGGAAAGCTTGATAATTAATCATATTTGAAGACTATGGGGAGAATGGAACAGAGCAATCTCAGTTCTCTCACTTGGGAAAAAAAGGTGGATGATAATAATACTAAAAACAAAATTTAAAAAAAATTATACTTTACTTATACCAGTAAATATTGCAGTTTTTTCCTTTATGTTGAATTTTAGATGGTGTGACACAATCAGGTAGATAGGTTGGATAGACAGACTTATACATCTCTGCTCTGAACATGAATATGAATATGACATCATTGGCTTTCAGGAATAAGGCTTAAACAGCTTAAAAACTCATTGAGAGAATGGCTACAAATGAAATATGAAAATATTGGTAAAAACCAAACATTCGGTGAGAACAACCCAGGATTGGAGCCCGCGTTGAATCCGCAAACGGTGAGTCAGTGCTGCATTTCCAGACTGATCTTTGTTGCCCACAGAACGGGGAAACTCCCAAATATAAAAAGACACGGGACACCAGGCAGTAGGTCTGCCTGGCAAAGCCGGCAGCCGGGGCGCCGGCGGCCGGCCCTACCCAGCAATCCCCACAGGGCGCGCTTGTCCGGGTGCCTTGTTGAACCGGCAACCTGAGACTTGAGAGGGCTGGACTTGAGACTGAACGAGACTTGCACAGTAGCCCAGCCCAGGGGATTGCAGGGACAGATCGTTTGGGATACCCAGTGGGACGAACAAAACCGCGATTTCAAACTATCCCGGGCAGATGGTCCGAGACGCTCTGTGGGGGAGGGGCGTCCACCACTACGGAGGCAACCTGCCCCAACTGATATACATGCCCAATGCTGAGGCAGCCAGCCGTTGCCGAGGCAACCCGCCCCAACTGAGATACACGCCCACTGCTGACGCAGCCAGCCGTTGCCGAGGCAACCCGTCCCTACTGAGATACACGCCCACTGCTGACGCAGCCAGCCATTGCCTAGGCAACCCGTCCCTACTGAGATACATGCCCACTGCTGACGCAGCCTGCCGATGCTGAGGCAACACGCTACAACGAAGAGACTCCGCCGCAGGGCGTGGCGGAGACCACAGCAGAGCCGGCAGGAACAGCGTGAATCACACAACAGCAGGGCGGAGCCTCGGCAGCCAAACAGTGGCTAGTCTGCCTTCGAGCTGGGCAGGACACCTGATCAGACATCCAAAAATAAAGCCCAAACCCCTCAACACAGAGCATTTGAGAAAAAAAAAAAGGGTTGTTTAATGAGCTGTGTTGCAGCAGAATCAAACATAGCAGCCTAACAGCCCTGAGTGAACAACAGAGTGCACAGCTCAGCAATTAAACCCCTATAAAGTACAAACTGTCTCCTCAAGCAGCTCCCTGACCCCTCTATATCCAAAAGACTGTCATTAGGCAGGCATCATCCTGGGACAAAGAGAGCAGAAAAAGAAACTGGTAGCATCCCTCGCTGTGCCACGGCTACTAGAGGTGCACCCCAGACAAGCAGGGTCTGGAGCGGACCTCAACAGTCGTACAGCGAAGGGGCTAGACTGGTAGAAGGAAAACCAAGCAACAGAAATACTTCATCATCAACATTCTGGGTGTCCACTCAGAGACCCAAACGAAAAGTCAGCAACTACGCAGACGACCAGCGGACAAATCCACAAAGATGGGAAGAAACCAGCGCAAAAAGGAGGAAAACACCCGAAACCAGAACACATTGCCTCCTAGAAAGGACCAAAACTCCTCACGAGCAAGGGAACAAAGCTGGATGGAGAATGACTGTGAAGAAATGACGGAATTAGACTTCAGAAGATGGATAATGAGAAACTTTTGTGAGCTAAAAGATCATGTATTAAATCAATGCAAAGAAACTAAGAACCTTGAAAAAAGATTTGAAAAAAGATTCGAGGAAATGATAACAAGAATGGATACCTTAGAGAGGAATATGAATGAATTAAAGGAGCTGAAAAACACAATACGAGAACTTCGCGAAGCAAACGCAAGTTTCAATAGCAGAATTGACCAAGCAGAAGAAAGAATATCTGAAGTCGAAGACCAACTCAATGAAATAAAATGAGAAACCAAGATCAGAGAAAAAAGCCCAAAAAGGAATGAACAAAGTCTCCAAGAAATGTGGGACTATGTGAAAAGACCTAACCTACGTTTGATAGGTGTACCAGAAGGGGACGAAGAGAATGAATCCCAGCTGGAAAATACTCTTCAGGACATCATCCAGGAAAATTTCCCCCACCTAGCAAGACAAGCCAACACTCAATTGCAGGAAATACAGAGAACACCACAAAGATATTCCGCAAGAAGAGCAACCCCAAGGCACATAATCGTCAGATTCAACAGGGTTGAAATAAAGGAGAGAATACTAAGGGCAGCCAGAGAGAAAGGTCGGGTCACCCACGAAGGGAAGCCCATCAGACTCACAGCAGATCTCTCAGCAGAAACACTACAAGCCAGAAGAGAGTGGGGGCCAATATTCAACATTCTTAAAGAAAAGAACTTTCAACCCAGAATTTCATATCCAGCCAAACTGAGCTTCAGAAGTGAAGGAAGAATAAAATCCTTTGCGAACAAGCAAGTACTCAGAGATTTTGTCACCACCAGGCCTGCTTTACAAGAGCTCCTAAAAGAGGCACTACACATAGAAAGGATCAATCAGTACCAGCCATTCCAAAATCACACTGAATGCTAAAGAGCTTCAACATAATGAAGAATCTACAACAACTAACAGGCAAAACAGCCACTTAGCATCAAAATGGCAGTATCAAATTCACACATAACAATATTAACCCTAAATGTAAATGGACTAAATGCACCAATCAAAAGACACAGACTGGCAAATTGGATAAAAATCCAAAACCCATCAGTGTGCTGTATCCAGGAAACCCATCTCACATGCAAGGATACACAAAGGCTCAAAATAAAGGGATGGAGGAAGATTTACCAAGCTAATGGAAAGCAAAAAAAAGCAGGAGTTGCAATTCTCATCTCTGATAAAATAGACTTTAAAGCAACAAAGATCAAAAGAGACAAAGAAGGCCATTACATAATGGTAAAAGGATCGATACAACAAGAAGAGCTAACGATCCTAAACATATATGGACCCAACACAGGAGCACCCAGATACATAAGGCAAGTTCTTAATGACTTACAGAAGGACTTAGACTCCCACACAATAATAGTGGGAGACTTTAACACTCCACTGTCAATACTAGACAGATCAACCAGACAGAAAATCAACAAGGATACCCAGGGCTTGAACTCAGACCTGGAGCAAGCAAACCTGGTGGACATTTACAGAACTCTCCACCCCAAATCCACAGAATACACATTCTTCTCAGCACCACATCACACCTACTCTAAAATTGACCACATAATTGGAAGTAAAGCACTGCTCAACAAATGCAAAACAACTGAAATCATAACAAACAGCCTCTCAGACCATAGTGCAATCAAGTTAGAACTCAGAATTCAGAAACCGACCCAGAACCGCACAGCTTCATGGAAACTGAACAACTGGCTCTTGAATGTTGACTGGGTAAACAACGAAATGAAGGCAGAAATAAAGAAGTTCTTCAAAACCAATGAGAATGAAGACACAACGTGCCAGAACCTCTGGGACACATTTAAAGCAGTCTCTAGAGGAAAGTATATAGCAATAAGTGCCCATATGAGGAGAATGGAGAGATCCAAAATTGACACCCTATCGTCAAAATTGAAAGAGCTAGAGGAGCAAGATCAAAAACACTCAAAACCCAGCAGAAGACAAGAAATTACTAAGATCAGAGCTGAGCTGAAGGAGATTGAGACACGAAAAACCCTTCAAAAAATCAATAAATCCAAGAGCTGGTTTTTTGAAAAGATCAACAAAATAGACAGACCACTAGCCAGATTGATTAAAAATAAAAGAGAGAACAACCAAATAGATGCAATAAAAAATGATAAAGGGGAAATCACCACAGATTCCACAGAAATTCAAACCATCATCAGAGAATATTACAAACAACTCTATGCACATAAACTAGTAAACCTGGAAGAAATGGATAAATTCCTGGACTCCTGTGTCCTCCCAAGCCTAAACCAGGAGGAAGCTGAAACTATGAATAGACCAATAACAAGGTCTGAAGTTGAGGCAGCAATTAAGAGCCTACCTCACAAAAAAAGCCCAGGTCCAGATGGGTTCACAGCCGAATTCTACCAGACACACAAGGAGGAGCTGGTACCATTCCTTCTAAAACTATTTCAAACAATCCAAAAAGAGGGAATCCTTCCCAAATCATTTTATGAGACCAACATCATCCTGATACCAAAACCCGGCAGAGACCCAACGAGAAAAGAAAACTTCAGGCCAATATCCATGATGAACATAGATGCAAAAATCTTCAATAAAATATTGGCAAGCCGATTGCAACAGCAAATCAAAAAACTTATTCATCATGATCAAGTAGGATTCATCCCAGGGATGCAAGGCTGGTTCAACATACGCAAGTCTATCAACGTAATTCACCACATAAACAGAACCAAAAACAAAAACCACATGATTATCTCAATTGACGCAGAGAAGGCATTTGACAAAATTCAACAGCCCTTTATGCTAAAAACCCTCAATAAACTCGGTATCGATGGAACGTATCTCAAAGTAATAAAAGCTATTTATGACAACCCAACAGCCAATATCATACTGAATGGGCAAAAACTGGAAGCATTCCCTTTGAAATCTGGTACTAGACAAGGATGCCCTCTCTCACCACTCCTATTCAATATAGTACTGGAAGTTCTAGCCAGAGCAATCAGGCAAGAAAAAGAAATAAAGGGTATTCAAATAGGAAAGGTGGAAGCCAAATTGTCTCTATTTGCAGACGACATGATAGTATACCTAGAAGACCCCATCGCCTCAGCCCAAAAACTCCTGAAACTGATAAACAACTTCAGCAAAGTCTCAGGATATAAAATCAATGTGCAAAAATCACAAGCATTCGTCTACACCAATAACAGACTTAAAGAAAGCCAAATCAAGAGCGAACTGCCATTCGCAATTGCTACAAAAAGAATAAAATACCTTGGAATACAACTCACAAGGAACGTAAGGGATCTCTTCAAGGAGAACTACAAACCACTGCTCAACGAAATCAGAGAGGACACAAACAGATGGAGAAACATTCCATGTTCATGGTTAGGAAGAATTAATATCGTGAAAATGGCTATACTGCCCAAAGTAATTTACAGAATCAACGCTATCCCCATCAAGCTACCATTGACTTTCTTCACAGAACTGGAAAAAACCACCATGAACTTCATATGGAACCAAAAGAGAGCCCGCATAGCCAGGTCAATTCTAAGCAAAAAGAACACAGCAGGGGGCATCACACTACCGGATTTCAAACTATACTACAAGGCTACAGTAATCAAAACAGCATGGTACTGGTACCAAAACAGAGATATAGACCAATGGAACAAAACAGAGGCACCGGAGGAAACACAACATACATACAACTATACAATCTTTGATAAACCTGACAAAAACAAGCAATGGGGCAAGGATTCCATGTTTAACAAATGGTGTTGGAAAAACTGGCTAGCCATGTGCAGAAAGCAGAAACTGGAACCCTTCCTGACACCTTACACTAAAATTAACCCCAGGTGGATTAAAGACTTAAACATAAGACCTGGCACCATAAAAACCCTAGAAGGAAATCTAGGCAAAACTATCCAGGACATAGGAGTAGGCAAGGACTTCATGAACAAAACACCAAAAGCATTGGCAACAAAAGCCAAAATAGACAAATGGGACCTAATGAAACTCCACAGCTTCTGCACGGCAAAAGAAACAGTCACTAGAGTGGATCGGCAACCAACAGAATGGGAAAAAATTTTCTCAGTCTACCCATCTGACAAAGGGCTGATATCCAGAATTTACAAACAACTCAAGCAGATTTACAGGAAAAAAACAAACAAGCCCATTCAAAAGTGGGCAAAGGATATGAACAGATACTTTACGAAAGAAGACATATATGAGGCCAACAGTCATATGAAAAAATGCTCATCGTCACTGGTCATCAGAGAGATGCAAATCAAAACCACATTGAGATACCATCTCACGCCAGTTAGAATGGCGATCATTAAAAAATCTGGAGACAACAGATGCTGGAGAGGATGTGCAGAAAAAGGAACACTTTTACACTGTTGGTGGGAGTGTAAATTAGTTCAACCATTGTGGAAGACAGTGTGGCGATTCCTCAAGGCCTTAGAAATAGAAATTCCATTTGACCCAGCAATCCCATTACTGGGTATATATCCAAAAGACTATAAATCGTTCTACTATAAGGACACATGTACACGAATGTTCATTGCAGCACTGTTTACAATAGCAAAGACCTGGAATCAACCCAAATGCCCATTGATAATAGACTGGATTGGAAAAATGTGGCACATATACACCATGGAATATTATGCAGCAATCAGAAATGATGAGTTCGTGTCGTTTGTAGGGACATGGATGAATCTGGAAAACATCATCCTCAGCAAACTGACCCAAGAACAGAAAATGAAACACCGCATATTCTCACTCATAGGTGGGTGATGAAAAATGAGAACACATGGACACAGAAAGGGGAGTACTAAACACTGGGGTCTATTGGGGGGAAAAGGGGAGGGCCAGTGGGAGGGGGAGGTGGGGAGGGATAGCCTGGGGAGAAATGCCAAATGTGGGTGAAGGGGAGAAGAAAATCAAAGCACACTGCCATGTGTGTACCTACGCAACTGTCTTGCATGCTCTGCTCATGTACCCCAAAACCTATAATCCAATAAAAAATTAAAAAAAACAAACAAACAAACAAACAAAAAAACCAAACATTCAGTAAACGTATATTTTAAGGGCTCAACATAGGAATAGGAGAAATTACTTGGATTGAAGTGGACTACCGTATAGGAGGACACCCAGACAGAAGTACTAGGAACCCACTGGAGGAGCTATGTTCTAAGAGGGAATATTTAATTCAGACCTAAAACACAGTAGCAGCTCAAATCCTTTCCATTTTTAAAAATATCAGGTTTAAATTCCATTTTTTCTACAAAGAAAGCCTTCACTTAACATAAAAGTAAAATGTTTCTGTTCTGCAAGCTCCAAGTCTCCAACTTTGTCATATTAGTCTTAAAACAATGTGTAAGAATTTAAGGATTTAGTTAAATTAGATTATACAAACAGTGGAAGTAGATGTCATATTTCTTTTATATGTACAATATTATCAGATATTTATGTCATAATTACTCTTTCATAAATGTTTATGTGTATATTTGATTTTAGAACCTTGCTATAAGAAGAGTAGCAACAAAATTAACTGCTTAGCACTCCTCTTTGGCTGCAATAAATTTGGTCTAAATATATATATATATGTATGTATATATAGTGGGGTGTTCCCTTTCAATGATATTTCTGATATTTTATCTATTAATTACCTTATTTAATCAATGTATATTAGGAGATATCATTTAATTTAGAATTCTGCAACTGTGCAATACCTTAAGGGAGATAGTATCTATCTAAATCATGGGTGCTTTTCCAGTTGAATTTCTTTGGGAAGAAAAAACAATCCTTGTATGTCAAAGATTTTTAGTTATTTTTTATGGAAATACAACACCAGTACCAAATCTGTTTTACTATCCAAAGTCACATCGAATAAACAGTAGTGTAATGGGCAATTAGAGAGTAGCTAGAACCATGTTAATAATCGTTGTGGTTTCATTATTCCAATGGTAATTTCCTAGATATGTTTAGAAATAATGTTGTTGATGGTGAAGATATGTCTTTTCCTCCAAAATTCAGTAAGTCCTTAGACTAGGATTTCTGAATCTTGCTTGAATAACTTTACAACACAAGCATCTTGTCCATATTGAAATTAAACTATCATTATTCTTGATCTAAATAAGAAAAACTTAATTTGTAATATTCTGCTTAAAGAGTGACAAAATGATTTTGACACTGCCTAATGACAGAAACTAGAATGAAAATCAAATAAGAGGAAAGGTAAAAAAAAAAAAAGGCACAAAGAATTATAAAGATCTAGTTAATTTAAATTAACCATTACATAAATTTAAGAGACATCCCTTAATTGTGGGATTACCTGAGATTAAAATTTTAATTAGTTTTTATATTTAATAAATATAGTACTTAAACCTTTAATACTAGGATCTCAAAGCCAATTAACAGACAAATCCCCAATTTTCCTATGAAGGAATGTACACACATTTGCTTCCTCATTTGCAGTTAGAACCAGGGTGGTACAGAGAGATTTATTGTAAATTGTATTATAAAACATAAGCATGTGTCAGTGTGACACATGGTCCTCAGTTCTTATATCGGGACTCAAAAATGTCTTATAATCTAATAATAAAATAGCATATCATTATTAAAAATCAGATATTTCATAGTTTATTATTTGACTTTTGGTGGAAAATACACTGAGTTCAACTTTAAGCTTTGAAAATTATGTGATAGAGAATCGTTGACAGGTTATGTAGCCAAAAATTTCAGTTACTTCACATAAAAATAGACATCATAGAATATTTTCAAGGAGATATTTTAAGTATTGAATGAGATAACAACTTTAAATACTTAGCATTACTTTAGAATATCACTACATATTAGGTGTTATAATATTAGTAATAAGATTAAAAGACAAGGAAGAGATATAACAACTGAAAATGACAATGAAGTTTTGAATATGGAGGTCCACAAATTACAGTGTCTCAACTTAATAATTTTTAGACTTTACAATGGTGCAAAAGTGATACAAATTTAGTATAAATTGTGCTTTGAGTATCTACACAAGCTTTCTGTTTTTCACTTCAGTACAGTATTCAATAAATTCCATGAGATATTCAACAGTATATTGTAAAATAGCCTCTGTGTAACATTATTTTGCCTAGCTTAAAGTGTTCTGAGCACTTTTAAGGTAGGATAGGCTAAACTGTGATGTTCAATGAGTTAGATATACTAAATGCATTTTCAAATTATGACATTTTCAAACTATGACATTTTCAAATTACAATGAGTTTAATGAAATGAGACCTAATTGTAAGTGGATGAACATTATATACATATATAATATATATGTGTCTATATTATATTTATGTATATATAGATGTATATATTATATTCATGTATATATATTTTACATATACACATGTATATATGTATATATAATATACATATATGTCTATAAACACATATATATGTATATTAACTATCTATGAACACATATCTATATACACATATTTATATAGATAGATAGATAGATATGTATTAATTTGTCTATATCTAGAGAGGCCAATGCAAATTTAGAGATAGGTATTAATACAGTTATACTCATTGTCAGGCAGTTGCAAATATAAACTTTCATGAATTTAAAATTAGTGAAACTGTAACTCTTGGCATGTAGACAGTATATAAAAAAAAAGAAAAAAACACTTATGGCTTTTGCTATGCTCAGAACAGCTACATCAGGCAAAGAAAAAAAAAAAAAAGCAATAGCTAAAGCTAAGATATACTATAGCCAGGGACGCTAATAGAACCTCCACATAAAAATGAGACCTCATAGTGTTACAAAGCTTACCAAAGTGTGTTTAAAAAATTAACGCCACTATTCCTAAAAATACAACAAATACAATTACCTATCTAAAACCTATTTCTATGTTAAGGCAAGGAAAATGTCCCTTTGAGAATTTATAACCGCAACTATGTCTTATCACATTTGCATTTTCAATTGATGTTTCCCATGTAATTAAAAAAAAAATCTCAGATAATTCAATTTAAAATAATTTGAGTCAGGGTAATCTTTAGATTACTTTTAGAAGTTTCATTAAAGAAACCTGGCAGAACTTTACTTCAAAACATGCTTCAAATATTAGACAAAATTTCAAGGAAAACAAAAGCTCAGAATCAACAATCAGAAAATAATAGGCTTTTGCAATTCAGATTATGGAATTATAGAAAATAATTTAAAAATATGAACATAATGTATATCAAAGATAAAGCAAAATGTCAAATGTAATCAGGTGACACGTAAATATAAAAAAGCAGCAAATGTAAGTTTTGAACATAAAAATTAAAATTGTAATACATATAAACTCAACACATGGTTTAACTAGCAGATTATTCACATTGAAGAAAAAATTAGGGAAATACAGGGGTGTGTCAGAACTATTTATTTGTGGCATGAGATAAGTAAGATGTTGAATGAAATAGGGATTCCCAATGTTTGTCCCTTCAAAAAACATCAACTTGAACCACTAACTGTGCTCTAATATACCTTCAGAAAAGCTATTGAATCCAGTTGAGAAATTGTAGCTCCTGATGCAGCACAGAAATAAAGAAGAGATGTATTGAAAAGGGTAGGAAAAACAGTTTCACATTACCTATATCACCCCATCCTAAGCATGAAGAGAGATATCCTCAGTGTTAGAAAAGAGGAGTAAAATGAGCATGTGACTTTGCCGCTTACTCTAGCATAAGACCCACCCCTGTAAACATTACCACCAGGCCAACACCTCTGGCTTTAGGCTCCAGCCCCTTAAGCTGAAATCTTCAGGCCTGCTCTAGTGCTACAATAGCCAAGACTTGTAATATGATAGTGCCAGTTGATGGGTGAATGGATAAATCAAGTGAGGTCTATATATAAAATTGAATACTATTTAACCCTAAAAAAGAATGAAATTCTGCCATCTGTGCTAATATGGATGACCCTGTAAGGCGTTATGTAAATATGAAATAAACAAGTCACAGAAAGACAAATACTGCATGGTCTCACTAATACATGAAATCTTAAAAAGTCAAACTCAGAAACAGAAAGTAGAATGGTGGTTGCCACAGACTGAGGAGCAGGGAAAACGGGGAGATGTTGGTCAAAGGGTACAAAGTATCAGTTTTGCAAGGTGAATAAATTCTGCAGCTCCAATGTGCAGCATAGTGATTACAGTATATTATGTTGTGTACTATTCTTGACATTTAGTACAAGTAGATTTAAAATGTTCTCACCACACACACACACACACACACACACAGAGTCACACACACAAGCACACATATAGCTATCTGATAGATATCTTAATTTGCATGACTGTGGTTATAATTTCACAATGTGTATGTATATCAAATCATTACACTGGACAACTTAAATATATACAATTTTTATATATCAAACCTAAAATAAGCTGAAAATAAAAAGAAAGTAACTACCCAAAAGATATCCTTTCAAAGGAAAATTACTCCCAATACCTAATTGTATGAGGTAAATCTTTTATTAAAGACAAAATGTTTAATTCCATGGGAAGATATAATAATTATTATATTTTTTTATTAATGCAATATACAGTCTCAAAATATATAAAACACGTGTTAATTGGTTAACCAAAAAATTTTTTAAAACACTACCTTTGTGTGAGATTTAAAAACTACTCTTTTGGTAACTGATACAGCAAGCAGATAGCTTTATAACTATTTTATACTATTTCAGTTTCCTGCAATAAGTAATGAACCACTACAGAGCATAAGCTTTTTTAAGGGCTGAGATGTAGTATAAAAATACATGCCACTTAAAAAGTAGTTTTTCTTCTGCATTTCTGTGTTCCTTTTTCATAGCTATTTTCAGAAAAAAAATCTATATTACTTTATACACTAATGGTACTATGATGAATAGAACATCCGGTTCTGATCATGTGTGATTTTCAAACTTAATTATGACTCAAAGTGAAGTAAATAACTAAAAATATCATATCAGGAAGTTTTAAATAAGATAGAGAAAGAATTATAATTAAACTAAAATTGCGATACCTATAATTCTATCTTAGTTTGAAAACCTTAATGCTTTTAAAAAAGATGAGATCTTTATCATCTATTTATACACACACACACACACACATTCATATATGTGTATACATATTTATGTGCCTGTATACATACATATGTATATATATATATATATATATGTATATGTGAATGGATATATATATATATAAATAAAGATGAATAGCTGTTTTTGAGTATAAATTAACAATGCAGTGTGACAACCAAAATTCTAATGAAATTATATTCTATATCAAGGAAAGTAGATTTCTCATTGTACAGACGTACATACTAATCTCACACAATTTCATGCATGGAGAAACTTGACAACATTAGGTTGTTCATTATGATGTATTTAAGAAGGCAGTAAAAAAACTGGAACATTTTGGTTATTACAAAAATATGAATGAAGCATTAACCAGAAGCCAGACTGCATACTATGTGAATGGCTGTATCACACACACATAATTAATGTATAAAATGAAATATAATATTTTGTCTTTTAAGAGAATACAGCATATGCTGGATACAGGGGCTGATAATGTGGGATATTGACTCCATTAATAATTTATATTACTGACTCATTTAATTAATATTATATCTGTCTGCCTATTATACATATTTTCTGTTGTGAAGAAATAAAACTTGAAACAGCCAATATGGGAAGTGTGTCATATGCACAAATGAGTTATAGCCACATTAAAAGTAATCAGTAATGGTGGAGTAGAGGTGAAATAGATGAGTACATTGAATAGAGAAGTAGATAAAGTGTATTAAATAGTTCCTGTGGAAGACAGCATTTGGAAATAGACCTGGAAGGATGTGTATGGTTTGGCTATAATAGAAAGAAAAGTAAAAAAAAAAAAAAAAATCCTAGGAAAGGAAATTTTAAAATTTTAAACAAAAGGAATTTAACAGAACAGTGAAGAATATTAGACAAGTCATACTGAATTTTGACTGCAAAGATAGTTTATATTTCTCTAATAAATCAGCATGTTTTTAAAGCAGAAGAGTATATCAGAATTTTGCTTCAATTAAATCAGTGTAATTGTGGATATAGTTATTTGGACATGGTGGAATTTTTCAAAAGATGAATTTAGAAACCAGATGGGTAGAATATTGGGTAGAGAAAATAGCAACCAGGATACAGGGACTGATTTGAGGATTAGAATAATAAGATTCAGAAATTACTTCATTGTGAAATATAATAAGGAAGCAGAATCAAATTAGGGTTTGGGACCAACTGGGAAGTTATTGATAGAAGAAACAGCTTGTAGAATATGGAAGTTGTTGGGAAATAGATTGGTTAATACTGGGAATACAGGGTGGTTATGTCAAAGTGGATATATTATGCAGTGATTTGGGCATGTAGTCCTATAGTAAAAGAGCTGCCCCAAGCTGAAGCTATTAATTTTTACATCTTAGATTTGTCAAAGGGGAATGCAGGTAAATATATTTGTGATAATAACCTTGGACCAACCCAATATTTTATTATAACTCAGAAAAAAAAAGTTTTGAGTCAGAATCAGAGGTTATACAAATAGAATCTACAAGAAAACATTTCTTTTCTAGGAAGGGAACATATTTAAAAATTTCTGGAGATTTGATATAAATCTGAGAATGGAAACAGTAGCTTTCAATAGGATGTTTTCTCAAATTTGGCAGAACAGTTCCTACTCTGAGACTGTAACCAGTAGCTGTATGCCCTTTAAAAACTATTAGTGTGCAAAGAAAAATACATGTCACATGATGCTTCATCTGCTTCCATTCTATAAACACACCTAGATTATGTTAAGGTTATGTGTCCATAGCAAAATAAAGTGGGACGTTTGGCTTGTATATGGTATTTTTCTCTGAAACTGTACATAATTTGAAATGCTGCAAGGAAAGAGTGAAATAACCAGTGGCAAAACATTACAGTAAAACTTTGTTATAAAAACTTGAGTTAAATAGGAAAAAATCAGACGAGAAGTTAGAAAGAGCTAGTTGCACTCTCATACTGGCTGATAGATCACACATATTTATATTATCTCCATAGTTTACCAGGAACAGTAAACTTTACAGAATTTTCAGAGGAAAACAAATTGTTGGAGAATTAATTGGAATTCTAGGAAACTTATGAAAATGGTACAAATTGTTTTGCTGATGAGCAGAGTAGAAGCAGTGTCTTACCATACATGCATAGGTGAATTTACCTGAGGAAAATTTTTCCCAGCTCTAGCATGTGCTGTTGAGAGTCACTTTTTCAGGTAAATAAGAAACAATTTATTGCTGCTTGGTAGATTACAAAAATAACCACAATAACTTTCAGCTTGCTTACTATTGGGGATCTAATCTACTTCTCTACACCTTGAGTCTGGCTGGTCTTGGAAATTGCTTTGTGACATTGCACATGTTTCAATCATATACCTCAAGAGAACTTCCAAAAATCCCATCTTCCGACTGTTTGAACCTGGGGACTATCATGTGGAGATGCTGGCTGGATGATGAGAGACAAAAGCAAAGTCATTTCTGTTGCTGTAGCCAACAGACCACTAAGCACCAGACTATTGACTGACATTGCATGAATGCTTATAACAGAGATTTGCTTTTGCCTAGATCAGAAGAACCATTCAGCCAACGAACTCAACAGGGACCAAAATAAAAGGTTATTTTCTTAAGCTATTAATGTTGGGCCGATTTGCTGTGCAGCAGAGCCTAACAAAAATATAAATGACTTCCTGCATTTATACAGTGTTTTTGTACCCATCAGTCAATGTCTTTGTTTCTGAACATCTATAACTAATCCTTATTTTACATGATGTTCTTTCACATGTTTGATGATAGTGTTTGTACATCTAAGTTTTTTGTATTCACATAAACATCATTCAAACTGGGTTGAATAATAGGCATGCTTATAACAATTAAAATAGTCAAACAATGAAAAAAATGGCATTTTGAGGAGATGAATTATTTTTCACTGAATTTTTTCTTAAGAAACTAGAAGGAGTCACAAAAAAATAAACAATAAAAAGATGACATAATCTGGATCTCAAAGGGAAATGTTTATACAGGTGAGAAAAGTAACAGAATTGTATGTATATAATCAAAAATGACAAGTCAACTGGAAGATTAGTCAACACTCAGCAGGAGAAAACAAATACTTTGCTAAATTGTGAGACTTGAGTGGCCGGATTTTGTGATGTTTTGAATAAAATGTGAATTTTATTCACAATCAATTGAATTTTAAATATTAGCATTTAGTTTAGTTTAAAGTGTTCATTGATAGTTCCAATAATAGAATTTTGAACAATGAAACCAGAAGTTTGAATGTTAAGTGTGTGTGTGTGTAGAAACAATATTGTCTGCTTTGTGATATAAAAATCCTTGGATCCTATAAAGTACTGCAAAAATACATAGGGTTATTTGGGAAAAGTATTCTATAATGAAATGCAATAGGTATTATGAGTCTAGTGGATCATGCATTTGACTGCATTTGTGTCATTAACAATGCTTTATAACCACCTTTTATTTTCCTTCAGAAAGGAGAAAAACAGGAGTAATAATGAGGGCTTATATAATAATGAATCCTAGGAAACAGATGGCTTGTTTTATTTACTATATGCTAAAATGACTAAGCAAAAGACAATCAAAAACTACTACATGTTTAATGCAGATATTATAAAATGTAATTTTGCTCAAGGATATATAATTTTAGTGTTTTACATATTTCAGATACACACACACACACACACACACACACACACACACACACGCTCTTTATACCTAAGATAAAGGATTAGAAAACTTGCAAGTGGTCATAGTGGTCTTAAAATTTCAAGACAGAGCCTCAAATTATGGGACTCTAGAAGAAAGTACATGAGATAATATGATTTCTAATCAATTTTATCATTTTTCTAAAGATAAAATTCAAGGTGGTGACAAGGTCCCCTATTACCTAGTTCCTGCTTATCTCTCCAGTCTTATATCTTGTTAAAGTAACAGTCAAAATATTATCTTTTATCAAAGAATTACTGCCTCTTTTAAAAAACTACCGCTACACCATGCGTTCTTATTTCTGGAACTTTGTACTTGAAGTTTCTTCAGTTAGATGTCTATGTAGAGAAGTTTGTATTATTCTTCACAAATGTTCTGTTCTTGTGTGGGAAAAGATTTTGTATATATACCCAAATTCCAATCATTTTAGACTTAGTCATGTGACTTTCTTTAGCCAGTGAACTATGAACAAAAGTGACTACATGAGTAAAAGTAGTGATTTCCAGGTTTTCTTTACACTGTACCTCTGACTGTAGGGGAACACGTCAGGATGTAGCCTCTATCTGCTTTGGTCTTTGAGTGATGATCCTAAGTATAAACCCTTTGGAAACACTCTATGAAAACATAATGTAAGCAATAAACCAATTTTGTTGCTTTCAGTCACTGAGATTTTTATGTTACATATTCATTTGTTATTTACTACAATAAAACATAACCTATTCTGACTGACACTCTGTCTCTCCCCACATATTATGACCACCTTTGTCTGAAAAATTATTGCTTATTCTTTAAGTCTATATTTATGCATTTTTCTTGAGGAAGCTTACTGGATCCCTGCTTCCTGGCTTATTTTCCCATCTTATATCCTTTCAATATATATATTATTTATCTAACCTGTATAATTTATAATTAGATCTATAATGTCTGAGAGTGCCTGTTATTACATAGACTTTAATTGATAAATATTAATGGAAGCATTACTAATAACAATTTAAATGAGGGGAAAACGTGAACATTTTCTATGACAAAATTCACTATGGCCCCAAGCCTACGGTATAGTTGGTCAACTGGGAGAATAAATAATGAGAAATAAATTTCTGATAGAGGAGCCTTATCTACAGTTATTTTAAATACTAGGCATTTGCTATCAAGTTAATACCATAACTCTGTAAATGTATTTCAACATTTTTGGGTTCTCAGAAACAGAAAATTTGCCTCAAATTGTTGACTTTTGCCTTTATTTGAATCCATGTTGCCTGGTTCAAAAAGCAAGAAAGAGGAAGATAAAATAGAAAAAGTTTTTACTGAACGAATCTGGTAAGAGAAAGATAGGATGTGCACATTACGGAAGCACAGAGGAATCCACGCAACCTCACGGCAGATTCTACTTCTGGATGCTTTTTAAATTTTCAAATGTGTAAATGGAAAAGGATTTACAGGAATGTTTTGCTGCAATCAAAACTGATCTCTTTACAATCTGTGATAAGGCAAACGACTAGTTTGTGAGTAACTCTTAGGTTATTGATACTTGGGCATTCATGATGCAACATAAAGATTAAGGTGTACAGAATAATAAAAGGATTTGGGGAGCATGTCCTCATATGAGGATTTGTCATATTTATAACTTTATTTACCTATCACATACAATTCAAATGTTAGCCAATAAACTATACCCAATAACAAGGCACCACATGTACACACCTTTTTCAGTTATTGGTGGCAAAATATTGCCTCAGAAGCCACCTAGAAAACTGAGCCCAATAAACATAAATTTTTATGAAACTAATTTGAATTTTAGAAAAATCCTAACAAAACATCCCTGAGTGTACACATAAGTAATTTGTTTTCCTTAAGAATAGTATGTAAATCATAATGAACAAAATCAAATTAATAAAAACAAACATGGGTTTAACTTTTAGAGTAAGAAATAACATGCTTTGTGCTACAATTAGAATTTTAAAAGTAGGAAAATTTTCAGGCAGCTGAAGACTCTTGAGTTTTTACTGAAGAGAAGACAAGAAACTTTATTAATTTTGGCTCTCTCAAAAATCAATAATTGAAGTTTCAATCTTCTTTGAGGGAATCTGAATCCTTTTCTTGTCTGTCCAAAGAAATAAGCTTCCCGTGGTCTCTGTCATATAATTTACAGGTTGTTGGCTTGAGACATTGGGGCAGTAAGTCAATAACCTTTTTTGAAAATCCTGCTGGGACTGGGGATCATCTAATACAAGGCATGCAATCAGAATCAGTTCACTATTTAGGGGCAATGTTCCTTTCCCTTGCCAGAGCCACCACCTGCAATAATTTCCCTAGAGTTTCTCATAGTTTGTCATAAGCACTCACTGGAGGATAAGAAATAAAAGACATCAAGCCTGTGAGGAATTGTTGGTATGTGATGTTTCAATTGTCTTGTTTCAGCATAAGGAAAAGCAGGAGAAAGAGCTTGTTCTAGTTGCATGCTAAGAATAAACGATATGAATCAAAAATAACTAACAGCTTTTATACTCTACAAGCACCCTCTCATATTAACAAAGTCTCCCTTTTTAAGGTTGCTAATGTATTGCTAATATTCTTGTATTTCACCTCTTTATCTACTCATCAACTAAATATAGAAAAAGATTGAGGAATAACAATAGAAAAAAGTAAGAAAAAATTAGAGTCTCTATGCAATCGTATAGGATGGATTCATTAATGTAATTTGCAGAAGGCCTTGCTTTAAGCTTTTCAACTGTTATTTTAGAGAGTTATAAATAAATTGGTTTTAATTTCTCTTTCTGTGAGAGTATAAAAGAAACAAATTATATAGGACATTGCTGTTGTCCTGTTCATTGCAAAGGCTCCAGGAAATTGCTGGGTTACATCATTGACACCAATGTAATTGTTGAGTTATCAAAATGACCATGAATCATAAATAGAGAAAAAAAGTTCATTTAAAAAATATTCTTAACATTTTTTAAAAGGAGATAGTATGCTTAAATGCGAAAGCTCATGTTAAATGAAAAATTTATCAAAAATAAATTTTAGGACAAAAATGGAATACAATCAAATATATATTTTTATTGCTTTACACTGACCATGTTTTATTGAAAAAGCTTGGATCAACATCTGAACGTTAAACATTCGCATTTTTATATCTTATAAACATCCATAATCCATCTGGTGTTTAAACAAGTGGGGTATATTGGAGCGTATCCTTGAAAATATACAACAATTTAGATATTTTAATAGTACATGATTTCTGTGCATGAAACAAATATGTTCAACACCAAATATTCTTTTAACATTTTAATTAATTTTAAGAATAATTCTGTTTAGCAAAGTTTGCTATTAACTGTTCTGAAGAAAGAATATACACAAAAAGCAAAAATCTAACAATAATTGTGCAGGTAAAATAAATTTCTAAAAAATTGCATACCTCTTGAGGTATGTTTTCAGGAAATTAATTTTTACATGTAAAAGATTAAAAAATATTACGGATTTCTTAAATTCCTTGAGTATCAATATACCCAGCCACCATGATATTCAGAGTAAAATATATTATTTTGTATTATTATAAATGTTAAGGATACCAGATTTCAGATTTCCTGAAAAAAATTTGTGTTAAAATTCTATTTCTTGAACTTACTGGCTGACTGATTCTCAAACTTTAGGATGCATTAGTATAAACCTGGGAAATTTGCTGAAAATTCAGACTCTTTAGTTCCACAACCTCAGAGAGTCTTGGAGAGAAGGTCAGGTCAGAGATGAATACTAAAAATAAGCATTTCACAATATATTCACAGGGATTCTGATGTAGAAGCCAATAGTTTTAATAAAGTGGTTCTAGCTGTGTCACTTTTTACTGTTTATAAAATACAAATGACACTAGAGCCTACCTCAAAGATTGCCTTTAGTATTGACTGAAATATATATGAAATGAGTATAGAACAGTGGCTAGCACACATGAAGTGAGTATTCTCTTAAAATTACCCTATTGATATACTGGCCATGGTAATTTTCATTGATACATAGTGGTACACATCATATAGAATGTCCTTCCCTACTTTTCCCTTTAGGGAATGATTAACATATCTGTGAATGGACTTTAGGAAAAACCGTATCCCTAGGGCAAGACCAAGCTTTTGTTGGGCAAGAATATAAAGAAAACATTAAGAACATGTTTGAATGGGAAAAAAAGATAGTTTATTAATACTACTGTAGAAATACTCCATAGCTGAATAATAAAATTTTGGAGCTATGAAAGCAGGAGTTCTATGAATTACTATAGAGAAATTACTGGAAAATATGTGATCCACTGTAGTCCCTTATTGAGTTGCTAATTTCTCTAGCTCGATTTCATAATATTTCTTTGTCACGATGAGAGCATCCCCACCTGCCAAAATTCCAGTACAGGTCAATCCAAATGTTTGCCATCAAAATGCCTATATAAGCACTTCTAGAAGAAAATAATCCACCTGTATAATATTGACAATGTTGTAAGAGTAACTATGTAGATAGAACTATTAGTTGACATTGACCCCAAAATATAAATAAGTTTGATGGTAAAGGATGATTTATTTTAAATTTTCCAAATTAAAAACAGAAGAATCACAGATGCTCTGGCAAACTTTTGAATTGGCTCTCTGGATTTTTTCATTCATTCTTGTGAGGATCATAGCCACCGATAGTCTGGAGAGAATATTTAAACTATACGGCCAGAGAAACAAAAACTGATTTCCTTCAATGTAACTCTAATAGGAAATATTACAGGAAATAAATCCAATTACTTTAACTTGCATCACATACTATCTATGCAGTGATTCAATAAAACGTTTGGCCTTTCTAAAACTGTTTTATACTCACCTTTTTTTTTTTAATATCAACAATATTGTAAACTCTACCAGGAAAAATCTTCTTCGCCATTGTACTTCCCAAGCCTAGAAAACTGTATGACAAATAGTAAGTGTTGCATAAAAATATGGTGAATGAATGGATTAATAATATCAAAACTTTCTGTGGTTATGATTTTTGATAACTTTATGGTACTGTTAATTTTTTGTTACTTCATGAAAACTTATCATCTCAAAAATGACTAGTTATATTCATTCTCCCTCACATGACTAACAATTTATTTAAATGACAAAATTACAGATTTCTTAAATTTGTAACCTCATTATTCATTTAAACTCTTCTCAAAACTAAGCATATGCATTGTTATCATAAAAAGCTGCCTATGGGTCTGAGCAAGCATTTGTTAAGTAAAAGGTTATATGCACATGGAATAAAATGACTCAAGCATAAAGCTAAAGTGAGAGAGAAACATTTACTTTGACCTATGCTGTTTTAAAGTTCACCAAAGTCAGATGAGATCAAGATGTTCCATTTGACATTTCTCATATATTTTCCATTAGGATTTCTTTACAAGAATCTTAGAGGAAAGTAGCATATGGAAGAAAATGCAAGAATGTAATAAGAATGTGTCACTTGCTAGTCGAAATTATGCTTTATCTTTGATTTCTTATCAGAGAGTAAAAATGGTCTCTGAGACAAGAATATCTAATAACTTTGGAAAATAATAAACAAATTATAATGTGCAAATAAAATAGTCAATTTATAAAGTAAAATAATGAATTATAACCATAAGGAAATATAAAAGTTATTTTTGGTACTATGGGAAAATAAACTAAGATTTTTCTTTTATTGAGAATTACCAGCACTGCCAGTACTAAGTTATATCTGTATATCAAAACAAAACAAACAAAAAATCTAGCTACTGAATCCATATGCAGACATGGTTTTCTCCCAAATATCTGTGTTCATATGATATATTTGAAAATTCATATTTATTTATAAATATGTTTTATTAAAATCACATGGTAAATGATTAGTCCATTTACGGAAATGGAACATATTTATTAACAGGAAAGCTGCAAACATACCTTTTGAATAGTAGCCATGCTGGCTCTGGACTAATTTTTTCATTAATTCATTTGTTATCACTTTCATTCAAACTGAAAGTAAAACTTTTTAGAGGCTATATGCGAAGCCGTTCAGGAACACAGCCTCTATTTGTTTATTTAACATTTTCTCAATGGCAAATTAATATATCTAATAATGAGCTCGTAATCTGCCATCAAACCTAATTATTTTGCAGCTTTCAGTGTTCTACTAATGGTACTGCCATCTATGGAGTTATGCCAAAATTAAACTTAGGAGATACCATGACATCTTTCTTCCTTCGTCCTACCTTCAATCTAAGGTGAAGATTCTCTCCATTTTAATGGCCATCCACTAATCCAAACCAAATGACTTTAAAATATGTAGCTCAAAAAGAGTAGCAGTAGCATATGGAGAAAAATAAGCTGGATATTTTCAGATTTTCATTATGTTCCCACATCTTCTCACATCATTCTTAACATCACCAAATTATCTTTAAAAAGTCTAATATTATTGTTTTAGTATTAACCAAATTTATTACATTGTAAGTGAAAATATACTACTATAATAATGTTTCAGAATTGAGGTATTGTACTATTTATGGAATTCCCATAGCACAAGTTAAACTTCTCAGTCTTTTGAGATCATTGACTAAAATGTAACTTTGCTAGACATTGAATGAATGAGAGGTTAAATTCCTTTTGGCTCCCTCATTGGAGATGTAATCACTCACTTTTGTAGCTGCCATATGTCATTGATTAGGAGAAGTCAAACTCTTTGCTAATTCTGGAATATCAACATCAAGAGATTAATCAAACTCTGCATACACAGAAAGATGGTCAGAAAACCAATGATTTTGATCTTTAACTAAATTTCATATAGATTTTTGTTTGTATAAGGCACAAAAATTAATTGTTCATGTAACAGGGCTGTGTAGAAAGAATGGTAAAATATATCTTGGATCTGCCCTGCTAATAACTATATTGTCTTATGACATCGAACATTGCATTTTGTCATGTTTCTTTATTTAACGAAAGCAATAAGATCTCCAGAACTATGAAAAACCTAAAATATTGTCAAATAAGTCAACTTTTTGAAGTTAGTACACATGATTAAAACACATTTTCTATTTAAAATATTTGTATGTTTAATTGTAAAATTTAGTTAAATAATGGCTAAGAGCTTCTACTTGATCAAAGAAGTGAAATCTGCAAAGCTTTTCAAAAGAAAGAACATACATATAATCACCTATATATATATACATAGGCATATATATATATATATATATATATATATATATAATTTGAATTTCTGAGTTTTAATCTTCCCTCTAGACATGTTCTATTCCTTCCTACAAATAAGCAAACTAATTTATGGTTCACAACCATAAATACTGCATATATATTCTTTCAAATGATTTAAAAGGAATACAATCTGCAGAACACCCAAACAGGACACCTTTTATTCCCCTAAACCTGAAGCATTTATTAGCATGTTTGCTATATCAAAACACTTTCAAAACTTTTAGAATTAACGTAAATGTGACACATCATGTGAACTATTAAACATTCTTTATCAAGGTCTGGCTAAGTGCTAATTAATGGTTCTGCCAATTTCCTTTGCTTTTTATGAGAGTTTATTCTTTCATCAAAATAACATCAGCTAGATATCATAAAATATTCACCGTTTAGTATTTTTGCTCTTTCCAGTTAAGAAACATTTTTATCTAAGTTTGAAAAGAAAAATTAGATCAAAAGTGAATGCTATCAGATTGTATCAGAGGTTAAATTCTAAAATCACAATGACAAACTGTTAGTAACTTTCTAAAAATACTAGTAATTGTTAAAACTGAAAATAATTTGTGAAACTATAAAGCTCTAAAATAATTTCAACTAAGTATGGTTTATATATTAAGAAATAAGCGTAACCAATGCATTTCTGTTGCATTAATGTAACATATGAATATTACTTAATGACATTTTTAATGTAGCCTGTTAATTTATATTTTATTTTAAAAACACCTTCCTTTATTTATTTCAGAATGACATTTCAAAATATATTTAGCCTTTATTAACCCGTGCATTCACCACATATTCACAAGAAACCTACTACAACATGGTAGGCACTGTTAATTATTGAGGTATCATATTAAGCAAAATTCATATTCTCCCTTTACTCATGGAGCTTATTTTCTACAGAAGAATATAGCCAATTATTTGAAGTAAAAAGAAATAACATAAAAATAATGTTTGGTGAATGGTGGTTGAGAAGAATAAACTGCTGTGGGAGTTCACAGAATCACAGAATGAATACCTGATATGTTTAGGGGACCAAGGGAAGGTATAATAATGATAACTTCTGAATATTTGCAAAAGTCCACTTACGTGTCACTCATATTAGTAGCTTCACTGCTGTCATTTCCACAATTTTATCTTTTTTGCTAATTATTTAATTATATCTTGGTATTAGACATTGTTGATATCTTACCTATCTTCCTATTACCTTACCATTTCAATGCATGATGGGCAGATACCCAATTGCTAGTACCTATATTTATGTGCCTATGTTCATCTAGGCTTTGTAGCTTTCTTTATCAACTATTGCAGTAAGCCAGAAGTACCAGGGAATTAGCATCTCTGACGAGCAGCTCTCAACCAAGAGCAGATGGAAGTCTTTATAGCCTCAGCTTCCTTGCCCTTCATGTGTGAAATTCATGATGTTCCATCCAGAGTCAGATGTTCCATACTGAATACCAGAGTTCCCCAGCAAGATAAAGCTTTTTATTTTATTTTTTTAAATTAATGGTGGCAACTTACTGGATAGTGAACATTTTATTGTCTGCCTTCTTCCTGCCTTATCTCCACATTCCCCTACAGGTATTTCCTGGAATTCCCTCCCAAATAAATAATGTGTTGTATAATGTTTATCTCAGGGTATGCTCAAATGAAAAAGAATTTAAGAAAGTGATTGTAAGATTTCACCAATTTGACCATTTCCAATATGAAACTTTGGGGAATAAATTGGTTAATTACTTCCAACTCTGCTTTTACACAGTTTCTGTATTATAAGTTTGGTTAATACCTTTAATACAGGTTAAACCAGGGCAGTTTGTAAATATTGAGGTGTATAAATCATTTAGCAATAAAATAGTAGTATGAAGTTTCTAGGAAGAAAGACTTCATAAATGGATGATTTTTCTTCTGATTCAGAAATAATAAATATATGTAAAATATATATGTTATAAAATATATAAATTAGTTATTTAATTGCATAGAGAAAATGAATTACTAGAGTGATAGGTCAATGAAGGCAAAATTATGTTTCTTGCTTACTACTCAATGACTAGCACTTAACATGAGACTAGTATTTAATAATAATTAATAAGGATTTTATGAATGAATGACTTAAGGTTAGAGATTAGATTGTCATTGAGACTGTTTCCAAAGAAGATAGCACTGCAGAGTTGTCAGATTTCGTTACTGGCTATTTTTGTTTCTTTAAGAAAACTTGCTGTTTATCAATGTTAGGGAGTATACAACTTGAAAAACATTAGATGTTTCAAACAAGTAAAGAACTTACTTGAACACAGCACAGATATTTAATGTTGAACGATTATTAAATTAAAAGGGATTGTGAATATTGGCTTCCACTCTCTTCTTGCTTGTAGAGTTTCTGCTGAGAGATCTGCTGTGAGTCTGATGGGCTTCCCTTTGTGGGTAACCCGACCTTTCTCTCTGGCTGCCCTTAGTATTTTCTCCTTCATTTCAACCCTGGTGAATCTGACGATTATGTGCCTTGGGGTTGCTCTTCTTGTGGAGTATCTTTGTGGTGTTCTCTGTATTTCCTGGATTTGAGTGTTGGCCTGCCTTGCTAGGTGGGGGAAATTTTCCTGGATAATATCCTGAAGAGTATTTTCCAGCTTTAATTCGTTCTCTTCATCCCCTTCTGGTACACCTAACAAATGTAGGGTAGGTCTCTTCACAGAGTCCCACATTTCTTGGAGACTTTGTTCATTCCTTTTTGCATTTTTTTCTCTATTTCTTAGTTTCTCGTTTTATTTCATTGAGTTGATTTTTGACTTCTGATATTATTTCTTCTGCTTGGTCAATTCGGCTGTTGAAACTTGTGCATGCTTCACGAAGTTCTCGTGTTGTGTTTTTCAGCTCCTTCAATTCATTCATATTCCTCTTTAAGTTATCCATTCTTGTTATCATTTCCTCAAATCTTTTTTCAAGGTTCTTAGTTTCTTTGCATTGATTTAAAACATGTTCTTTTAGCTCACAAAAGTTTCTCATTATCCACCTTCTGAAGTCTGATTCTGTCATTTTGTCACAGTCATTCTCCACCCAGCTTTGTTCCCTTGCTGGTGAGGAGTTTCAGTCCTTTGTAGGAGGAGAGGTGTTCTGGTTTTGAGTGTTTTCCTCCTTTTTGCACTGGTTTCTTCCCATCTTTGTGGATTTATCCACCTGTCGTCTGAGTAGTTGCTGATTTTTCGATTGGGTCTCTGAGTGGGTGCCCAGATTGTTGATGATGAGGTATTTCTGTTACTTGGTTTTCCTTCTACCAGCCTAGCCCCTCCACTGTATGACTGCTGAGGTCCACTCCAGGCCCTGCTTTTCTGGGGTACACCTGTAGTAGCTGCAGAACAATGAGGAATGCTACCAGTTTCTTCTTCTGCTATCTTTGTCCCAGAAATGCCCGCCTAATGTCAGTCTGATCAGTCCTTTTTGAGGTGACTCTGGATATACAGGTGTCAGGGACCTGCTTGAGGAGACGGTCTGTACTTTATAGGAGCTTAAATGCTGAACTGTGGGCTCTGTAGTTCATTCAGGGCTGTTAGGCTGCTACGTTTATGTCTGCTGCAGCAGAACTCTTAAAACCCCTTTTTTTCCCTCAGATGCTCTGTCTCAGGGAGTTGGGGCTTTCTTTATGAGTATCTGTTGCACTGTCCTGCCCAGCTAGGAGGCAGTCTAGTCACTATTTGTCTGCCGAGGCTCTGCCCTGCTGATGTGGGGTCCGCCCTGTTGCTGTGGGCTCTGCCCTGCAGCCGCAAGCTCCGCCACAGGCTCTGCCCTGCTGCCACGGGGTGGGGGGGAGCTGGGGAGGGATAGCCTGGGGAGAAATGCCAAATGTGGGTGAAGGGGAGGAAGGCAGCAAAACACACTGCCATGGGTGTACCTATGCAAATGTCTTGCATGTTCTGCACATGTACCCCAAAACCTAAAATGCAATAAAAAAAAAATAAAAAAAATAAATAAATATAACAGTTAAAAAAAAAAAAAAGAAGGGATTGTGATTTATATCACCTGTAAGACACTATGAGCTGAAAGAGAGGAGATACAAGCAGAGCCCATGCTGTTTCCTTTGGTGCAGTAGTAGTTAGTATAGCAAAAAGGTGACTGCCATTCATTTAAACAAAATGGGCATTTTATGTACCTTCACTGTCAGACAAGATGCAGTTGAGCAATGCTTTTGTCGAACATTATAAAGGGCATGAGTGATGGGGGTGTGGATAAGGCAAGGAAAGAGAAAAAAGCTATTTCATCTATTGATAGCCAACCCAAGAGAAAAGCTATTATCTCACTAGCATAGTATCAAGTGACTTTTTAAATGACCCCAGCACTTTCTCCTCAAAGAAAATCTTTCAAGGTGAGCAATTCAAACATTTATTATCATCTCAATGGGGAAGTAAAAAAAAAATATTAGGGCTTTTTTGCAGCATGTAGTTTTGTTATTTCAGTGCAATGGGAATTGGAATTTCTATATTTACTAAGTACTGTACTCTGTTTTGGAAATACAGCTATTTCCAGTAATATAGGAGTAACTAATATTTTGGAACTGGTCTCTTAGAATAATCTAAAGATTTGAACAGATCTTCAGCTTCTTCTCTAATATTTTTATTTATAACTATAAAGGTATGTTATTGGAAGATATTCATTGATTTATATTTTAGAACAATAAAATACTGAAAAGCAATAAAATAGATTTTGGATAACTACCATATGTTAGAATGAAAGATTTATTAAATACTTTACATTTGTTATGTCATTGTATCCTCACAGCTGCTTAATAAATATTATTACTATTTCCATTTTAAAGACAAGGAAGGACAACTAAGACTAAGATTGGTTAGGTACATTTCCAAAGGCCAGACAATTGGAGAATATGATTATTATTCAATTCTAATAAGAATAAAGAGAAGAACAGCAAAATGTCTTAGTATTTCTAGGGCTCATAAAAATATTTTAAAAATAAATTTTGGCTCATATACAATGTAATAAAAAACAGTGTAGATAAGATTTAATCATATTACATGCAAAATTACTTCTGTTCATTCACCCTTGAAACGGAAGGAGTTTGAGCAACACAGAAACTGTCCTTCACTATCTGGAATGACATAAAACTTTTATTTGCAGATAGAAGTGGGTGAAATGTTAATTTCTGTACTGACATGTAACTAGAAGAACTGTGGGATCTAGTAAAATACATGACCTTATTGTATGCTTCTTTAATTTTTGTAAGACAACTGAACATCTATCTTTATAATATTTAAACCTAAACTTTCTTCATTGGGCTCATTTGAGGAACTAAAGCAATGCAAATATAACACCTATCATTATCAAGTTTTAAACAAATAACAAAAAAGGTTTTCTTATATTTGATTAACTTTATTTTACACACAAGACTATTTCAGAATATTTGGATAAATTGCTGTAAGTATATGAAAAAATGAATTCCATAACATTAATACTGTCTCTTGAGGATCAAACAGTGACTAGACAGCTGCTCCCTTTTCTGAATCTGATTATCAATGATAAGAATATCTTGATTGGTAATGTTGTGGTCCTGCCTACACTAACATTATTTCTGAGTGAGATAGAATTGCAATAGCATTTTCTTGGTGGAAGGTCTTCAGGTCCTGATAAACCTGGGAGTATATTGACAAATGTATTTAATAATCATGTTATAAAACAAGTGATTATGTGAATCATTTATTGTATCTGATACATAAGATCAATACATTTGGTATTATATAATTAAAACAACACATATGAATCATGGTCATGAAAAAATCAGTATTACCTAGAAATGGTCAACATGATGGAATAGTGAGAATAGTAGAAAAATGGAGAGGATGTGAAACCAGGAGACAAAAAGAGAGAGTAAGAAAGAATGATATTTAGCATTTCCTGGGTTTGTTAAAATATTTTTAAAATAATTTTTTGACTCATATACAATGTAAGAAAAAAACAATGTGGATAAGATTTAATCATATTATGTGCAAAGTTACTTCCGTTCATTTATTTAACATTTCTTGGGTTTGTAAAAATATTTTAAAAAATTATTTTTTGACTCACATACAATGTAAAAAAAATTTGTTGATAGGGTTTAATCATTTTATGTGCAAAATTACTTCTGTTGATTCACCCTGAAACAAAAGGAGTTTGAGCAACATAGAGACTGTCCTCCACAGTAGGATAGATATTAATAATATCATACTAAAGAAATATCATACTAAAGAATTATATTTAGTAGAAATGCACTAAGAAATTTTACAGCTAATTTGGAAAGAATACCCATTATGTAGATTGACGTCAAGTATATCCTATGGCCCTCAGCATGATTCCTTAATGTACTAAGCTAGATTGCATGTAAAAGAAAAACGTGATAGTGCCATGAGAAGAACATAATCACAGTTTTCATATCTAACATTGGCTGTGGCGTAGGATGATTAGTACCATCTGTGTCACAGATATTTAACAAAGAAGATTTTTTAAAGATTTTATAGAAATAATGTACAACCCCTGGGTTTGTTAATCTCAAGATAAATGATACTCTCAAATATTATCCTCAGTGATGATTGAATGGATGTGTCTCAAGAGATCAAGGCAACTATTAATGAAGCTCTCAAATTAGCTTATATTTTAAAGAGACATTAACAAGCTGAAGGAGAGTAATATAAAGAAAAGCAAACAGGAAAATATTCCATGAGACTTTAAGAAGTGTATCAACACTATGCACTTCTCGAATGATTTGGATTTAGAAAAATATTCAGAAAAATGAAATAGTTGAATGCAGAACAATACTCAAACAAATAATGGTTTGAGAAAAGCAAAGTGAAAAAGGAAGAGAAGATGATAATACAGATATATCTACTGTAAGTTAAGAGGTATTTTCTACCTTACTGAATTATAATTTATTCAGAAAACTTGTATAGACCATAGAGTGGTAAATAATGCTTCATTTTTATATGAGAGTTTTAAGTGATACAGCTCAAATTATAAACTAAAGATTGTAGAACAAAACTAATGAATAAATATCATAGATGTATTAAATCATAATTTTGCAGCCCACTATGGACATTAGTTAGTAGTGTATAAAGACTCAAAAATTAAGAAAAAGATACAGTATTTGATTGACAGTTGGAACACAATGAAAAGTATTATGGACTTACATGGGACATATAAGCAGTACATGTAAAAATATTAATAAGGTCAGAGGATGAGAAGCACTGCATGAAAGTAAAAGAAAAGCATTGTTACAGCATAGGAGAGTATTGGTAGTGATCTACCAATTTAATTTCAATAAAACCAGAGCCAGTTTAATTCTGATGAAGCCAATTTACCTCAAAAAGGAGCCTTTTATAAAATCATTATTTTCTAAAGTGAATGATGTCACCAGGATTATATTTTCCCAAAACTAGAGCTGTTCAAGATAGATGACTAATGATTAGGAAAGATGTTATGACACAGATTCATAACTATGATAGAATTTAATTTTATCATCAATGGTCTATCATTAATTGTTCATAAATCTCATTTATTTGCTGATATTATTTGAACTTTATGTATGTATATATTTATTTAGAACTACTGTTTTGTCAGGTCTCAAATGGTATCCAGATTTATTTTTTTATCTTCAATTTTATTTATTTAATATTTTAGTGAAAGTTTTACTGAGATATAATTTATATACCATGAAATTCAGTCATTTAATGTATACAACTTAATCGTTTTTAGTATATTTTCAGAGTTTTACAACAGTCACAAGAATCAATTTTAGGACACCTTTAATAATCCAGAGAGAAGATCTTTAGCATTTAGCTGTCATCTCCAGATACTGCTATGTTCCCTGGCACAAGAGAATCAATTTTGTGCCTTTTGTCTCTATGAATTTGCTTAGCATGGAGATTTTATATAAAATGAATCATGTGATACATGGCTTTTGAATCTGGCTTCTTTCACTTAGCACAATAATTTCAAGATTCATCCACAGGGTGTTATGTATGAGTACTTCATTTGTTTTTATGCCAGATAATATTGCATTGCACGGATATGCCAGTACTGTTTATCTGTTAATCAGTTCCTGGTCCCTCGGGTTGGTTATACATTTTGAATTTTTTAAATTTTTTATTTATTTTATTTTATTGTATTTTAGGTTTTGGGGTACATGTGCAGAACATGCAAGATAGCTGCATAGGTACACACGTGGCAGTCTGTTTTGCTGCCTTCCTCCCCTTCACCCACATTTGGCATTTCTCCCCAGGCTATCCCTCCCAAGCTCCCCCCCGCTGTCCCTCCCCTATTCCCCCAATAGACCCCAGTATGTAGTACTCCCTTCCCTGTGTCCATGTATTCTCATTTTTCATCACCCGCCTATGAGTGAGAATATGTGGTATTTCATTTTCTGTTCTTGTGTCAGTTTGCTAGAGAATGATGTTCTCTAGATTCATCCATGTCCCTAATTCTGCTACAAGAATTTGTATAAGGGTTATGTATTTACATATGTTTATTTATTTGGAGTATATTCGTAGGAGTGGAAATACTAGGTCAAATAGTAACTCTACATTTAAGAAACTTCCAGTGTGTTTTTCAAAGTAGCTGTGCCAATTTATGTTACTACCAGTGGTGTACGCAGTTCCAGTTTCTCCCTATTCTTGCCATACTAGTTATTATTTGTTGTTTTATTATACTCATTCTAATAGATGTCAGGTGGTTTGTCATAGCGATTGATTTTGGATTTTCTTATGACTAATATTTTGACCATGTTTTTATGTATTTGATTGCTATTTGTGTATTTTCTTCAAAGAATTGTCTACTCAGTTAAGTTAATTTTTAATTGGATTATATAACTTTATTATTTGGTTGCAAGATATTTTTATGTATTTAGATGCAAGTCTCTTCCTGTATATTTTATTTGAAAATGTTTTCTTAATTCTGCAAATTATTTCTTCATTTTCTTTGTGGGGTCTCTTGAGGCAAAAAAGGGTTAAACTTCTTTGAAGTTTGATTTATTTAGTTTTCTTTTATTGCTTATGCTGAGAGTGTCATATCTGAAAGTTCATTGCTAAACCTGAGGTCAACAAAACTCTTTTTCTTGTAAGTGATTTAGCTCTAATATTTATGTTTATGGCCCTATTTGAGTTAAACATATATTTTGTATTTTTTGTTAATATGTTTAGTTGTACATATTTTGGGGGTATATGTGCTATTTTGATATATGTGTAAAATACGTAGTTATCAAATTAGACTCATTTAGATATCCATCATTTCAAATATTTATCTTTTCTTTGTGTTGGAAACATTAAATTTCTTCTTTTCCAGCTATTTTAAAATATACTATAAATTATCAACTATTGTTTCCTTACTGTACCCTCAAATATTAGAACATATTTTCTAATATTTCTAATATTTCAACAGTAGTTTTGTAACCACTAGCCAACTTCTCTTCTTTCTTCTCCCTTTTGTTTTTAGCCTATGGCAACCACCATTCTACTTTCTACCTCCATGAAATCCATTTTGTTATCTCCCAATTCTGAGTGAGGACATGTGATATTTGTTTTTCTGTGCCTGGCCTTTTTCACTTAACATCGTTATGTCCAACTCCATTCGTGTTGCTGTTGCTGCAAATGACAAGATTTTATTCTATATATGTATGTATATGTGTGTGTGTATATATATAGTATGTATACACACACACATATATATATATTTTTTTGAAACTCTCTTTCATATATATATATATTTTTTTTTCTTTTTTTTTTTTTTTTTTTTTTTTTTGAGACAGAGTTTCACTCTTGTTTTCCAGGCTGGAGTGCAGTGACAATCTCAGCTCATTGCAATCTCCGCCTCCCTGGTTCACATGATTCTCCTGCCTCAGCCTTGTCAATGTGTGTCAGTGTTGTCAATGTGTGTTCATGTGTATGTATGTTGTATATGTGATATAATTTGATAAAAATATTCTCAATAAGTGTTTATCTTAGTATTATCATTGCATACTGTACAGTCCTCAGTCTCAGAGTTTAGCAGGAAATAGTGAACATATCATTTATACAAGAAGTGTCATTGATTTTTCTTTCAAAATTGTTTTATATATCAGAAATTTGTTTAAAATACTTAAGGACAAATAAATTATTACTAAACATTTTACTCTAGACCAGCATTGAAATCACTGAAATGTGATTTCTTAGCTAACTTTTACAATTTTCTGATAAACTATAATTTTTTCTAGCACGCTCACATTTTTCTTTCATTTACTTTTTATTTTGTAAAATATTCATACCATATGGATTATTACTTTAGTTATTTTTAAGTTTGCAATTAAGTGCCATTATGTGTATTTATAATGTTGTGCAACCATCATTGATAACCATTTTTAAAGCCTTTTTATCACTCCAAGACGAATTCTATATCCATTAAACAATGACTCTCTATTTTCCATTTCCCCAACCTCCTGATATTCCCTTCTATTTTCTGTCTCTATGATTTTACCCACTCTAGGTGCTTCAAATAAGTGGAATTATACGGTATGTGTCTGTTCTTATATGGCTTAATTCACTTAACACAGTGTTTTCAAGGTTCGTTAACTGTAGTGTTTATCAGAATTGTCTTCTTTTCTAAGAGAAACACTCCATAGTATGTATATACTACATTTGTTTTATTCATTCATCTGTTGATGAATTTGAAATTACAAATTTAGTATGTTCTAAGACATGTGAATAGTCTCCAATAGTACTTGCTTCTTTTACATTTGTATTCCTACTTATGCAAGAACATAGATGAGTAAGTCCTACAAACAGGTTAGAAGTGACGTACACAGTAATTGGCAAATCACATCTGCTCTACCCTTTCTTGTTTAGAGAGGGAAACTGGGAAGTGATTGCTATCATTTAAGACCAAGAATATTGCTTCACTCAAGGTAGGAAGGGAGTATAAAAAGGAGTAAAAACACCAGAAAACTTTCCTACTGTTCTGAAGATGGCTTTTTATTGATTATTTTCTTGTTTGCTGAAAACTTTTGATTGTTGCCTAGAGTTTCTACAGTATTCATTTAGACAGCTTCTGGTTGTTTTTCCAATGTGTCAGTGGGAGAAAGAGTGATTATCTGACTTTTGCCAATGCCATTCCTCATGTATTTTAACCAAATTAAGCACTATCTTACCAATAAATAAAATAAAATAAAAATAGAACCTATGTTATAAGTGCATGAACGAAAAGAAGGTAGCAATGGCACAAATTCCCCTTCATCACCTCTTCCTGACTTTGTATCTCTTGCCCTAGGATAGAAGACTACCATGGGCTTGGTCACATTCTCTCTTCAGATATTTATGGCTTTTGGCAGGATCCCATATTGATTACTCTTGCTTAGGGAGAATCATCTCTAAAAATTCTTGCTCAAAAAGGAACTGAAAAAGTTTAGAGTATCAGCGTCGTTCCTAAAAAGAATGGATATTGGGCAGTCATGGAAAACCCTGTAACAGAAACTCTTAACATTTTATTCACTCACACCTTCCCAATTCCATCTTATTATTTGTTATTCTAATTCATTCTTGGAGTATAAAATGAAGCAGGGGAGAAGAAGGAGTTGTGCAACTACTGTTAGATCCATTAGTTGATTTTACTATGAGGTATGTACTTCAAACTAAAATATTTCTTCACTGGGGAATTTTTGACAAACAGTTGTCTTTTATTCATAGCATGCTTTTTTCATCAAAAAATGTTATTTGCTAAACCTTAATTATTTGTGAATATTAGAAAACATTTTTGCTTTAATTTTAAGCAAAAAATAATAATAATAAATGAGAGCATCTTATGAAGTATCTCTACATTATGGTCTAGTTCCCTCTTCAATTCCAAAATTAAGGTTACATAATTCTATGTCTGCATTATATCTACATTATGCCTTTAATAACACTTGTCATTATTTTATAAGCAAAGATAATTTAAACCAATAAAATTTTAACATATTATGATGTTAGAATTTCCAAAACAAAATGCTATTATCATAAAGAATATAATGGTTAATTCTATTCCCAGATATTAAATCAAATAATGGTCTTTTATAACCAAGGTAAAATTTTGAATTTAACGTGTCCCAAGACTTGGTCATAATCTTAATCAAGCACTCCTCAAAATTATACTACTTAGTAGTCTGCCACATTCTTTCTCTCAAGGAAATTTATTTCCAATTTAAAATGAAAAGAAAATTTTATTTTATTTCTAACTTTGTTTTCACGCTATATATATGATAGAAAGTGAACGCTGTTTTCAGAAATATTTTAGTTATTTTTAATTTTCTGTATTGAAATATAATTATGACTTTTTTTTTTTTTTTTTTGAGATGTAGTCTCACTCTGCTACCCAGGCTGGAGTGCAGTGCGGCTATCTCAGGTTACTGCAAACTCAGTCACTTGGGTTCATGTTATTCTCCTGGCTCAATCTCCCAAGTAGCTGAGATAATACACACATGCCACCATGCCCAATATTTTTTTATTTTATTTTTAGTTGAGCCAGATTTCACCGTTTTGGCTAGGCTAGTCTCTAACACCTGACCTTAGGTGATCTGCCCACCTTGGCCTCCCAAAGTGCTGGAATTATAGGCGTGGGCCACTGCACCCAGCCATTTATATATTCTGATGCATCACTAAACTCATATTCTAATAATGTTTTCATATGTTTATACACAGGTTGTAGTTTAGCATGAAAATTCAATTATTTGTTTTCCTGATTTAAACATAAGACAGGATATCCACATTGTTTTACAATTGTCAGCTACAAAATATTTAGCCAGGAAAATTATGCCCCCACACTGTTCTTGTGATAGTGAATTCTCAAGAGAGCTAATGGTTCTCACACATGCTCTCCCCTGCAACCATGTAAAAAGGTCTAAGGTTGCCTCACCTTTGCTTTTCACCATGATTCTAAGTTTTCTGAGGCCTCCCCAGTCATGCAGAACTGTGAGTCAATTAAACCTCTTTTCTTTGTAAATTACCCAGTCTCGGGCATTTCCTTATAGCAGTGTGAAAATGAACTAATACAGAGTGACACAGCAAAACTTAAGTTTTCAAAGTATAAAAATAGAGGGATAATCTGGAATGTTATATCATGTAGTAATAAAGTGGCAAAGTCAGTGATATAAGCCTGGTGACACAAACTTCAAGGATGTGGGATGTTGAAGAAAAGAGAAGAGAAAACGTTGGAAATGGCAATGAGGAACAAGTAAGACACCTAGATCTCTTCCAAGCCACAAGAAGTCCAGAATGTTAGAAAAATTCTATCACTTCAGACAGCTCCAAGACGAACTATCCTAAGTAAACAGACAGGTTCGAGTTCACAAAACAAACAACAAGTACTTAAAAAAGAAAAAAAAACACCAACACAACAACAAAAAACTAAGGGAAGTTGTAGAAGTAATTTGCAAATTACTTCTGAAGAGAGTAAATGATATGCTTCCAGAGACCAAAACAGAATGATATGATGAAAGCTAGAAAACTGAGATAGGTAAGCATATACGAAGAAATAAACGTAAAGAAACAGTTTGAGGATAGTGCTGCAAATGAACATAAATGAGAAAGTTCTCAAGTTCAATGGACACATCATGATAAGAAATTCTGATATGTGATGATAGACAAACAGAAATATCCGGCTTAGAAAATAAATTTCAAATATTACTACAAGCTGTTTAGGGATACAAATTGGAAAAAAATCACAATTGTAATTGATAAAATCAGCCTGAGAATTTATTATTTATCATGGTAAAATTCAAACTGGGAAAAAATTAAGCATGGTGCATGTTTATATCCATCTATGATATCACTTAAGTGAAAAGGCAAAAAAACAAAAAACACATTTTCTAATATAAGCATTTCTTAGGAAAACAAACACAGAAACAGTGAGGTAGAAACTATGGATGAAAATTATAAAGTGGAAGTAGAAGCTGTGAAAAGATTGAGATAAAATTTTGTTTTAAGAAAAGAATGCTAAGTAATTATAATATTTTGCCCAACATCAGAATAAAAGAGATGGATGGCAATATATGATTTGTGAAAGCTATTAACCTGTATTTCACAGTGTAGAATCAACTGTACCTGTCTAAAATACTTACAAAATATACCTTTATGTCTCCAAATTCCTGTTTTTAAAATTTATTTTTTACCTTTAAAATAACAAAAAATTAATATGCTTTGAACAATGAACGATGTATATGAGGTTCAGCAGTTCCTTCTATCTCACCAGTTTTCTCAGCCTATACTAAATGATAAATTAAAGTACAATTTAGTTGAATGATTCTGTCATTTTTATTATAAAGCAGCATGTATGATAGCACATTAATATGCTTTTAATATATGAAAAATTTAGTGGCAGTCACCAACTTAGACATTTGACATTTTTTTCTTTTCCTGTCAAGACATATAGCACTCTTCTAGGTTTTATTGAGGATATAAAAAATAAGGAAAATCTGTTCCTTATATTTTATATACTTATGTGAAAATGATAAATAAGAATATCATGTGGTTTATTATTTGGTGTCAAATAATTTATAAACACTATATTATCAGTTCACAAAATAAGTATAGACAAATATACTCTACATAACCAAACTAGACATCACAAATGTTGAACTTGAAAAATTAGTAAAAAATATAGGAAAAAAAATTTAAAGTTTGAATATACTTTATAAGAAATGGAAGCTTTCTCATTTATGCATTTTTAAGAAGAAGAGAAAGAGTTCTTGGCCTAAGAAATAAAGAAATTTTTTTGCACTTATTATTTATCTAGGAGCATCCAGAACCTCATTATTGAACAAAGAAATGAAACGTTTTCGCTCTTCTATGTCTGCCACTGTATTTATTTAAACATAATGCTAAGACTTCTTTAGAAATCAATAAACGTATTTAGGATCTAAGTCTTTCCAGGTTTAATGTCAATCAGGAAAAGTGAATATTTCTCCTGATAGTTATTATAAATGAACAGGAAACACGTTTCTCTCTGAAGCCACTAGCAAATCCTCCTTTGGTCTCCTATATCTTTAATTAATTTTAATGGCCTGAGAGAGGAGAAGTACAGATTTTCCAATGCCAATTTGTTATTCTTCAGGGTTTAAATTACATAGATTACTTAGTACATAGTTAGCAGCACACCAGCACCAAACGGGAGAACTATAAATGATAAATAAATGATGCCAGGATGTCGAAAACAGCAGGGACTATTGCCATGCCATTTGCTTGTCTGATTCACTTAAGTAGTGAATGATTACTTTTAATGGCACAGCACACAGGAAATATGAAAGGAATGGAAAAACCTCAATTACTTTTGCAACAACCTAATACACACATATTTCATATCTATTATATATTCCATATATGTTATATATACAGAGAGAGAGGGCACACATCAGGTTCACTGAGACTCATTAAGACCATAAGAAAATTATGTTTTTTGAAAAATTATTCTTGGAGAAGCTATTGGCCAGCGAGAGACAAAAATGAAGCAAGGAATGAGAGTTACATTGATGTTCAGAAACAAACAAAAAAAAATGACAGACATATTGATTCATATAATTTTGTAATACTAATCTAGCTTAAGAGAACATGATCTGAATGACATTTTGTGATCAGAATTAGTATATAGTTATGACATCTATATTTGAATTGATATCTAATTTTGTGTAAGAAAATTTAAAAAGCCAAAAGAGAAAGACACAATGAAGAAATATTACTTTGTACTTTTTCTATGCAGTTTTATATTGTTTAGGTGTCCTTGGCTGAAGATGGACACCTTCATGAGGCCATGCTGAAACTGTGACTGGAACTTTTGGGAAGTTCTGTTTGGAATGAACACCGAGAAAGTTTTTATCCTTTTATACTAAGCATAAACAAAAATAAATCTTTCTGCAAAAGTGCTAATGTGACATTAAACATGACCTTTTAAGCAACTGATTGAAATGCAAGTTTAAAAAAAGAGAAAGAAAGCTAAATAGCATCACATCAAATAATGTATCAATTTATTATAGCTTCATCAAAAATTCAAAAATAAGTTTTTGATTTAAAGGATCATTAGCACAGAATATATGATTGTATGGTACTGTGTGTTAAAATTATAAGATTTTTTTACTCAGCTAGTATTTTTATGCCTATGTAATTTTCACAAAAAATAAATAACATATCACTATGCATGTTACCTCTGGTCTCTAGCATAATGTCTAAGTGAAGCCTAAAAAGAGATGTAGTATATAACTTCAAAAAACGTTGAAATTGCTGGGTCAAATGGAATTTCTATTTCTAAGGCCTTGAGGAATCGCCACACTGTCTTCCACAATGGTTGAACTAATTTACACTCCCACCAACAGTGTAAAAGTGTTCCTTTTTCTCCACATCCTCTCCAGCATCTGTTGTCTCCAGATTTTTTAATGATCGCCATTCTAACTGGCGTGAGATGGTATCTCAATGTGGTTTTGATTTGCATCTCTCTGATGACCAGTGACGATGAGCATTTTTTCATATGATTGTTGGCCTCATATATGTCTTCTTTCGTAAAGTATCTGTACTATAAGGACACATGTACACAAATGTTCATTGCAGCACTGTTTACAATAGCAAAGACCTGGAATCAACCCAAGTGCCCATTGATAATAGACTGGATTGGAAAAATGTGGCACATATACACCATGGAATATTATGCAGCAATCAGAAATGATGAGTTCGTGTCGTTTGTAGGGACATGGATGAATCTGGAGAACATCATCCTCAGCAAACTGACACAAGAACAGAAAATGAAACACCGCATATTCTCACTCATAGGTGGGTGATGAAAAATGAGAACACATGGACACAGAAAGGGGAGTACTAAACACTGGGGTCTATTGGGGGGAAAAGGGGAGGGCCAGTGGGAGGGGGAGGTGGGGAGGGATAGCCTGGGGAGAAATGCCAAATGTGGGTGAAGGGGAGAAGAAAAGCAAAGCACACTGCCATGTGTGTACCTACGCAACTGTCTCACATGCTCGGCTCATGTACCCCAAAACCTATAATCAAATAAAAAATTAAAAAAAAAAAACTTTGAAATGAATACATATGGAAGCAAAAGACACATGGATTAACATAGGGCCACCCTAGATGAGCTGAAAAATGACTTTATTGTGATGATTTGGAGAAGCTTCAAAACAATCTAATACCCCGAGAAAAATCTACAGCAGAACCTGTTTAAAGGTAAGCACCACTTACTTGTTTACAGAAAAGTAAAGTACAATACTTAGACTATGTCAGGAATTAAAGAGGATAATTAGATAAAAACTATATTCTTGACCCAGGGAAGATCTTGTGATGATGCACAGCAATGAAACACTCAACAATGTAATTGGCTCCAAAATTGCTGTATAATAAACTAAGTGGGGAAGGGGTGTTGTATTCCATTAGACCGATGACTTGCATACTTCTGAGAAGCTGTGATTGATAAATTGTGAAACCTTTTTGAAATCTTCTTGTTTGACCATTTATAAATTGTGAAACCTTTTTGAAATCTTCTATATTATTTCTCCTACTTTGACTCCTTTATGTGATCACATGGTTTAATTGTGATTTTCCTTCTCAAACTAATGGTGTAATAATGGGAAAACATAGACAAAAACCCGTATCTTAGATTTGTTGCATATTAACTGAGATGAGAATAAATATTTATACATATGTGTAAATTCAGGTAAGTGACCATGCTTTCCTTCAGATTACACAAATGGACCTAGTAGTTGTTTGCTTATCATTAGTATTTCTCTTTTGACTAAGAATCTCTGTTCTAGTCATTGGAAGCTCTGTATGAAAATAATTTACAGGAGTCAAATAAAAAATGGGAATTTGAAAGAATCTATGGAAGTTCCATCAGTAATATTATACTTTTAAAATATTTCTTTCAATTAATCACAAATTATATTCCCCTGGCTATTTAATTTTTAAAGACAGCATTTAGCACATTGAACTAATATTTTCTAGTTTGAAGCTTACTTGCTGAACAGTGATCACATGTTATAAATATACATACAACTCTATTCCAGCATTGGACAAATATTTTGAAAGTACATACAATTTACTTTTTTAAAAAATGCCCCAATTTGCCTTTGAATATTCTCAGTATGAAGAGGTTTACAACCATGATTGGGGAGGCATCATGCTACCTGACTTCTAACTATACTACAAGGCTACAGTAAACATAACGACATGGTACAGGTACCAAAACAGAGATATAGACCAATGGACCAGAACAGAGGCCTTGGAGGCAATGCCACACATCTACAACCATCTGATCTTTGACAAACCTCACAAAAACAAGCAACGGGGAAAGGATTCCCTGTTTAATAAATGATGTTGGGAAAACTGGCTAGCCGTGTGAAGAAAGCAGAAACTGGACTCCTTCCTGATACCTTACACTAAAATTAACTACAGATGGATTAAAGACTTAAACATAAGACCAAACACCACAAAAACCCTAGAAGAATACCTAGGCAAAACTATTCAGGACATAGGAATAGGCAAGGACTTTGCGACTAAAACACGGAAAGCATTGGCAACAAAAGCCAAAATAGACAAATGAAATCTAATCAAGCTCCAGAGCTTTTGTACAGCAAAAGGAACAATAATTAGAGTGAACCTGCAACCAAAAGAATGGGAAAAAATTTTTGCAATCTACCCATCTGTCAGAGGGCTAACATCCAGAATCTACAAAGAACTAAAACAGATTTACAAGAAAAAAAAAAAAAACCCATTCAAAAGTGGGCAAAGGACATAAACAGACACTTTTCAAAAGAAGACATATATGAGACCAACAGACAATTGAAAAAATGTTCATCATCACTGGTCATTAGAGAAATGCAAATCAAAACCACATTGAAATACCATCTCACACCAGTTAGAATGGTGGTCCTTAAAAAATCTGGAGACAGCAGATGCTGGAGAGGATGTGGAGAAATAGAAACACATTTACACTGTTGGTGGGAGTGTAAATTACTTCAACCATTGTGCAAGATAGTGTGGCAATTCCTCAAGGACCTAAAAATAGAGATTCCATTTGACCCAGCAATCCAATTACTGGTTATATACCCAAAGGATTATAAATCTTCTATGATAAAGACACATGCACATGTATGTTTATTGCAACACTGTTCACAAAAGCAAAGACCTGGAATCAATGCAAATGCCCATCTATGATAGACTGGACAAGGGAAATGTGGCACATATACACCATGAAATAATGTGCAACCATAAAAAAGATGAGTTCACATCCTTTGTAAGGGACATGGATGAATCTGGAAACCATCATTCTCAGCAAACTGATACAAGAACAGAAAATCAAACACCTCCTGTTCTCACTCATAGGTGGGTGTTGAACAATGAGAATACATAGACACAGGGAAGGGAGCATCACACACTGGGGTCTGCTGGGGGAGAATAGGGAAGGGACAGCATGGGGTAGGGAGGTTGGGGAGAGATAAATGGGGAGAAATGCCAGATATAGGTGACAGGGGTATGGAGGCAGCAAACCACATTACCATGTCTGTACCTATGCAACAATTTTGCATGTTCTACACATGTACCCCAGAACCTAAAGTGCAATAAAAAATATAATTTATATATACTTATAATATTCATATTTATATAAATATAATTTATATTTTTTATATATTTTAAAATAAATATTTATATATAAATATGAATATAAATATATAAATATTTGTTCATGTATATATATGTATATATACATATATATACACACACACACATATATATATACATATATATATACACACACACACACACATATATATATATATATATATAAAGAATTTTTATTCTTGATCCTAAGGAGATTCTCAGCAATTGTTTTTGGTATTACATTACATAGTTTTGTCTCTTACCTAACTCTATCTCATTTTTAAGCTTATCCAGTATTCTGTTCTTTGCATATGTGGAAATCAATTTGCAACAAAAACCTCCCTTGAATAACTTCTTGCACTTAAAAGACCCATCTCATGTACAGTTCAACTTTCTTTTCACCAAAGAATCACTCTCAAATCTTTCAGATACTTTCCTCATTAGGGATTGTTTTAAATGTTTTTTGCTAAGATTATTTATTTATTTATTTATTTATTTATTTATTTATTTATTTTATTCCCTAGCTTGTCTTTCAAGCATATCAAAAGCTAAAGAAGTCAGGTCAGGAACCAGGATTTGGTCATAATATAGTCATAACTTACAACTAACTCAACAAGGAAATGTTAGGTCTATGAAATTCTGGAGGAATCGTAATTTACCCTTAACCATGTATGTTCAGGACTTTTAGTTTGTTTTCTTTGTTTTTCATTTTACTTAACTCATATGACAAGGTAATTATTTTTTAGGTATATTTTTCCTGATGTTATGATGTTGTCCTTTTAGAATTTTTAAAATAGTAATTCAACTAATAAAAACAACAACACATAGATGACAAAAATATATGTATGTATATAAGGTTGATTTATAAAAGCAAAATATGCTACCATTAAAATAAATATTATGCAGCAATCAGAAATGATGAGTTCGTGTCATTTATAGGGACATGGATGAATCTGGAGAACATCATTCTCAGCAAACTGACACAAGAACAGAAAATGAAACACCATATATTCTCACTCATAGGCGGGTGATGAAAAATGAGAACACATGGACACAGAGAGGGGAGTACTAAACTCTGGGGTCTATAGGGGGGAAAGGGGAGGGCCAGTGGGAGGGGGAGGTGGGAAGGGATTGCCAGGGGAGAAATACCAAATGTGGGTGAAGGGGAGAAACCAAACAAAACACACTGCCATGTGTGTACCTATGCAACTGTATTGCATGCTCTGCACATGTACCCCAAAACCTAAAATGCAATTAAAAAAAAAAGGAAAATAAATAAATAAATAAATAAATAAATAAATAAATAAATAAATAAAAATAAAACTTGGCTGGGCATGATGGCTTGTGCCTGTAATCCCAACACTTTGGGAGGCCAAGGTGGGTGGACAACTTGACCCCAGGAAATCAAGACGAACCTCAGCAACGCGGTGAAATCCTGTCTCTACAAGAAGTATAAAATATTGCTGGACATGGTGGTTTGCACCTGAATTTTCAGCTACTGAGGAGACTGAGGTGGGAGGATAAATTGAGTCCTGGATGGCAAGGCAGAAGTGACTCATGACCACAGCACTAAACTCCAGCCTGGGAAGAGAGCAAGAGACCCTGTCTCAAAACAAAATATTAAAACTTTAAATATAAATAATTTAAAACAAAATGAAAAGCAATCTATATTAATTCATTGTTACTATGATTTATCAATATAATTAATTCAAAATATGCCTGATAAAATGTTGGAAGAGATACAGAAACATTGACTAATATTTGGGTTATTGCTTGCTTTCTTCTTTCTGTATTTCATTCTCAAATGTTGGAAGAATTCAGAGAACCTCTGGGAGTCTCCTGTAAGTGAATTACAATGCAAGCCCTTAGGATATTGGAGCAAACTCTGCCATCCCCTATGAATATTCTCTTTTTGAGAAAAAAACTCTTTTTCTGCTACCAGGCATTAGTAGAGAATGAACATTCGAGCATGGACCACTAGGCTACCATGAGACCTGAGCTGCCGATCATTAACTATTAGGTTAGTGCAAAAGTAATTATGGTTTTGGCCAAAACCAACCTCATAGTTATTGTCTGACCCTCCATGCCATAAAGCTGGTTATGCAGAACAACAGTCCATCATCAAATGGCAGAGGTATGTATATAATCAGGCCAGAGCAAGCTCTGAAGGACACAAGTAAGCCATATGAAGAAATGGCCCAAAGGCCTATGATCCCCACTTCTGCTGCACTGCATTCTCACCCTCACACCATACCTATAGCTACAAGGGAAGTTTCTTGATCAGTTCACTGAGAAAAATAAGACTGAGACCTGGTTTACAGATGGTTCTGCATGATTTGTGGGCACCTCTAAAAGGGGGTTAGCTGCAACACTACAGCCCCTCTCTGGGACATCCCTGAGGGACAGTAGTGAAAAAAATCCTTCCTGTAGACAGAACATCAAGCAGTGTCCCTGAGTGCATCTTGCTTCAGTTGAGAAATAGTCAGACAGACATGTAATTTTATACCAATTAATAGGGTCTAGCCAATGATTTTGCTGGATAGTCAGGGACTTGGAAGCAATGTTATTGGAAAATTGGTCACAAAGAAATTGGGGGAAAACCTAAATGAATAGATATTTCTGAACAGGCAAAAGTCATGAAAATATGTATGTCTCATGTGAAAGCTTACAATGGTGACCTTTGCAAAAGAAGATTTTAGTAATCAAGTATATTGGGTGGCCTACTTTGTGAATACTAGTCTGCCTCTTCTTCCAGCTACCCCTGCCATATTGCCCAGTGGGCTCACATAAAAAGTGGCCAGGGTGGCAGAGCTGGTGGTTATACATTGTCTCAGCAACATTGACTTCTACTCTTGAAGGTCAACATGGCTACAGCCACTTTGAGGTGACCAATCTGCCAGTAGAAAAGACCAAAACAGCCTGCAAAATGACCACCTTCCCCAGGGTGATCAGTCAGCTACCTTGCAGCAGGCTGATGACATTGGACCACTTTCATTATGGAAAAAACATATTTTTTTGTCTTTATTGGAATATATACTTTCTCTGAATATGGATGTACACTTCTATCAGAACTACTATCTATGGACTTACAGAATGCCTTATTTATCACTATGTTATTTCATATAGCATTGTTTTTTATTAATGAACTCACTTAACAGCAAAAGAAGTTTGGCAATGATCCCATGCTGATGAAATTAACTGTTCTTATCATGTGTTTTACCATATTAAAAACAGCTTCCTGATAGAATGGTGGAATAGCCTTTGAAGACTCAATTACAGTATCAGCCAGGTGGCAATACCTGATGGGCTGAGGCAAAATTCTCCAGAAGGCTATATATGCTCTAAATCAGCATCCAATATATGATGCTTTATCTTGATATGCCCTAGATCAGCATCCACTATACGGTGCTAGGATTCACAGGTCCAGGAATCAAGTGGTGGAAATGGGAATGACACCATTTAGGGTTACCTCTAATCACTCTGTAGCAAAATTTGAGCTTTCTGTGTGAAGATTGTTTGCCCTTCTTTTCTAGAGGTCTTAGTTCCAAAGGGAGAAATGCTTCCACCAGAAGATGCAACAATGATTCCATTCAGTTGGAAGTCAAGACTGCTGCCCAGCCGTTTGGGGCTCCTCATGCCTCTATGACGTGTGATTAAGGTCCATGAAGTTGCAATCCAGTTCAAGCAGGACTATTAATGTCTCAGATCCTTCAAGTATGAAACTGCAACCAGATAAAGTGCTTGCTGTAGGCAAAGGGAATACAAAATGGTCGGTGGAGAAAAGTAATAATAAACACCAGTTACAAACATATCCCCAGTTTCAGAAGTGAAGCCTGTAATTTCCATGACTGTTTTCTCCTTGTTTTGTTATGAATATATTTATGCATATATATACACAGACACACACAGAGATGTAAATATATATTATGTATGTGTATCTGTATGTATATATCTTTGATTCCTTCCCTCTCTTATTACTTTATCATTTAGAGTAAGACGTATTATCTATATATCATTGGTGTTTAAGTATGGCTAATTTTTGCTTCATACCATATAAGGTACAACATATCAAGAAAAAAAGAAAACATCATTCAAGGACTTTATCTCTTCTTGAAAAGGAGTTAGCACATTCTCATTTGTGCACAGGCTAGTTGTACACATTAGTCAAAGTTAAGACCTTGTTATTGTCATCATTTGGAGATTGAGTATGGCTTAAAGACGTGCATGATTATCAAGTTGACAAGGGCTGAATTTGTTTTTGCTAATTTTGTCCAGTTGACTGGTTCATAGAGTATCTAGATAATTGGACGAATATTATTCTGGTTGCGTCTGTGAGTGTGATTTTCGATGAGGTCAATATTTAAATCAATAGACTGAGTAAAGCAATTTGTTCTTCTTAATCTAGGTAGGTAGGCTTCTTTCAACCAGGTAAAGGCCAGAATAAAACAAAAAGGCTAACCCTGCCCTGAATAAGAGTGAATTCTTCCTCCTTGATATCCTTTGAACTGAGACATCGTTTTTTTCCTTCCTTCAGACTAACTGAAACATCAGCCAACCTTTGAACTGGAACTACATCATCAACTACAATCAGCTTTTCTGGTTTTCATGTACTCAGACTTGGACTGGAACTAAATCATTTCCTGCCTGGATGTGTACCTTGCCAAGTCACTCTGCAAATCTTGCAAATTGTCAACCTCTATAATCATGTGAGTTAATTTCTTATAATAAATCTCTTTTCATATATATATATATATATATACACACACACTCATATTATGTGTATATAGTATAATATATGAAGTAATATATGTAATAGCATATATTATATCCTATTTGTTTTGTTCCCTGGAGATCTCTAATACAAGCATAAATTATTTAAAAAATGAACTGAATTAGTAGTTGGGTGAAAGACAGGATGAAGGAATTAATTAAGAGAAAAATAAATAATATTGATTAATTGAACCATCATTAATTGAACCATTAATGAACATTGTAACATCAGACTTTAGTAATGGAGACTTGAAATTTGTGAGCTAATATCTCTTTTGTATAGTTCAGTGATTTTTAAGTATCCTCCTGATCTACTTCAGTTTTTATTTTCCAATAGTTCTTAAAAAACCATAACTTACCTTAAATCACTTGTGCTCCTTTTTTAACCAACTGTATGAATGCACCACACTATTTATTTATCTTTTGATAGATAATGAGATCTGTTTCAGATTTTGCCTATGATAATTTTGTATGAAAATATGCTTTCATTTTTCTTGGGTAAGGGCTTAAAATAAAATGGCTGGATTATATGTTACAGATATGCTTAACCATTTTAAGAAACTGGTAAACTATTTTCTAATGTTGTGGTACATTTCATATTTCTACTAGTGACATATGAGAGTGCTCATTCTTCCACATCCCCATCACCACTTGATATGATTAGTGTTTTTAAGTTTTAGTCATTCTAATATGTGTGTGGTGGTATCAAATTGTGATTTTTATTTTGCAATTTCCTAATAAGTAATAATATTAAATGTATTTTTATGTGCTTATAAGTCATTGATATGTCTTATTTGGTGTGTTTCAAATTTTTTTAAAATGTTTGTATTGATGATATGCAATATTTGTACTTATTTATGAAGTGCGCGCAACATTTTGTTACATATGAATAGAAAGTGTAATGAGCAAGTCAGGGTATTTAGGATATCCATCACTTCGAGTATCTACCATTTCTCTATGTTGAGAACATTTCAAGTTCTTGCTTCAAGCTATTTTGAAGTAGCCAATAAATTGTTGCTAACTATAGACACCCTACTCTGCTATCAATGTCAGAAATGATTTCTCCTAACTTCAAGTTTGTGTCCATTAACCAATCTCTCTTCACTTCTGTTCACACCCCAACACATGCCCTTCCCATCCAAGGTATCTGCCATTCCACTCTCTACCTTTATGAGATTAATGTTTATAGCTTTCATGTGTGAGTGAGAGCATGTACTATTTGTCTTTCTGTACTTGACTTATTTTAATTAACATAGTGATGTCGTTTGGCTATTTGTCCCTGCCCAAATCTCAGGTTGAATGTAATCCCCAACGTTGGAGTTACGGCCTGGTTAGAGGTGTTTGAATCATGGGGTGGATCCCCCCATGGCTTAGTATGTCTTTGTAACAGTGAGTTCCCATGAGATCTAGTCATTCAAAAGTGTGTGGTGCCGCCTCCTCCACTCTCTCTCTAGTATTCTCCCGTTTTCACCATATGATGTATTTGCTCCCCCTTCGCCATCTTCCGTGATGGGAAGCTTCCTGAGGCCTCCCCAGAATCAGAGGCTTCTATACTTCTTCTACAGCCTGTAGAAGTGTGAGCCAGTTAAACCTCTGAGGTATTTCTTTAAGAATTTTTTTAATAAGATCTCTGTACTGTTTTCCATAGTGGCTGTACTAAATACCATAACTATAAACAGTGTATAAGAGTTGTGTTTTGTCTATATCCCTGCTAGCATTTATTATTTTTGTCTTTTTAATGATAGCCATTATACGTAAAGTAAACTGATATCTCATTGTAGTTTTGATTTGCATTGTTCTAATGATTAATGATGGTGATAATGCCATGGAGAAGATATTTTGCAACTGTATCTGTTTGGGGATCTATGAGCTTTCTGTATCTGAATGTATTAATATTTTGTAAGACATGGGAAGTTTTCAGCTATTATTTTATTAAATAGATTTTCTTTCCTTTTTACTTTCTCTTTGCCTTCTGAGACATTAACACTTACAATATTTGGTCACATTATGGTGTTCTCTGTGTCACATAGGCTGTGTTTACTCTATTTAATTATTTTTTAAAATTATTTTTGTCTGAGTTATTTTAAAAGGCCTATCTGCAAGTTCTAAATTTTTGTATACTGCTTGATAAAGCCTATTGTTGAAGCTTTCATTCAATGAATGTTTTAATTTTGGAATTTCTATTTTGTTCTCTTTTAGTGATATCAATGTTTCTGATAAACTGCACATTCATATGCCGATTTTTAAAATATATTTCTATTGTTTTTTCCAAGTTCTCTTGTGTATCACATAACTTCTTTAATGTCATTATTTTGAATTATTTTCCAGGATTTTAGAAATTTTCTGTTTTTTGTTTTATTTTGTTTTGACACAGAATCTTGCTCTATCACCCAGGTGGGAATGCATATAAATTTCTTTATTGGAATCTGTTACTGAAGAATTATTGTGCTCCATTAGAACTGTTCTATTGCCTTGCTCTGTCATGTTTATTGTGTCCTTATCTCTATATCTGTGCATCTGGCAACAAAAAGTCACTTCTTACAATTTTTTTGAATTTGCTTTCACAGTGGAAGGTTTTTTCCTAAATATGTATCTATGTCATTTGTTGGGTAGGGCATTTTGGGTTTGATTCTGTGTGTGTGCAGTAGTGAAGACTCTGTATGACTTATTCATCTGTAAAAAGTGTCAGTAATGTTTGTGATTTCTTCAGTGACCTTGGATGTGGTTGTTAATGTAAGCTGCGGTATAGTTTTCCTGAGGATGGGAACATCAGGTGAACCAGTCCTTAGGCTTCAGTGGTGATAGCAGCAGACCAATCATGTTCATCCTTGGGATTCAGGATGATATATGCTGGCTCCAATGTTAGCTGGTCTAGGTAGATAAGGTATGGGGCCTTGAGGCAGCTTACTTGGGTGCCAGCAGTGGCAGCAGTGTGCTAACTTGGTAGGCAGCTGGCATTATGTTGGCAATGGCAGTAGCTGTGGTGGGACAATCACTTTGCTCATAGGTGGTTAATTCTGGTATTGGCAGGGGTTGTGCTGGACTGGGTGGGCCAGTCCCCAGGCATATGTGCATGTGTGGTGCCTGCTGTGGTAATAGCAGCAGTTTTGTGGAGGAGAAGTGCTCAGGTGTTAATTGAATGGGTCAGGGTAATCTCTGGTCCCCTGGACTGTTTGTTCAGATGCAGGATGGGTAGAGCCAAGCCAGGGAGAACTTTGCTCAGGCTCCCACATGTTTCATGCCAGTCAGTTCTGGCTATTGTATGCAAGAACAGGGTAATACCTAGGCAGAAGGAGATTGTTTGATTGGGGGAAGCAGTGTCTACCTTGTGGTCCTGATGCTTGGGAAGGTGAAGTAGCTGTAATTGGTAGCAACAGTAACGGTGACTGGAAGAGGGTACCCCTGCTTCATGGCACTTTTAAATGCACAGTGGCCCTGCTGCTTGCAGTGGTATCATTGCCAATAAATTTTACCTTGGCTCTGGCAGTAGCACTAGCAGTAGCACCCAGTTATGGGTAAGGAATGTCAATGGGGGTCCAATGATGTAGAAATCCAGGGGCTGTTGAACCCAAGGAAAGGATGCAATCTGATGAGGTCTATGACCTCACAATGGCACCTTTCTACAACTTTTTAATACTAGGTATGTGTGAGACCCAGTGTGAGGTCCCTCTCTGGAGGAATGCAGTTGTGCAGTATCCAGAGAGCTCCTTATGTTAGTCTCAGGGCTCATGTACATTGAAGACCTCTCCAATGGCTAAGATTGCAAAAGTCCATGGTCAAAATGTGGACTACTTGGGACTACTCACTTACATATTCCCCACGTTGTGAACCTTCTCCAGGCTCTCAGATGATCCTGGCCAAGCAGACAACCTTGCTTCCCTGTCATTCCTTGCCTTAGTGTTTCCTGTTACTTCTAAATTGCATTTCAGATTTCTCTCTTAGGTGATCTATTCAAAGTGTTTGTTAAAATGTTCTGTCCATTTCTTATGTTTTTTTTCAATTTTCTTATTATTGAGTTTTTGTAGTTCTTTATATGTTCTAGATAAAAAATCTTTGTCAACTATATAGATTGTAAGTTTGTAATACAGTATCTAGTTTGTGTTTTCATTCTTTTATCAGAATCAATGGAATAGCCATTTTTTATTTTAATGAGGTTCAGTGTATCTATTTGTTCTTTTATAGATTGTACTTCTAGTGTTGTATCTAAGAAATATGCATTTGCTCCAAGATGAAAAAGGCTGTTTACTTTCTAGAAATTAAAATATATATATACAGTGTATTTAAAAATATATAAATATACATTGTATATTTCATACAGTATATAAAAATAAATATATACTCAAATTATACATTTTTTATATACTATGAGGTATGGTTTAGAATTCCTTTTTTATTTTTTAACAAACGTGTTTTTTTGCATATGTATATAGAGCTATTTCAGAAACATTTGTTAAAAGTGTTATTCATAAAATGTGCATGTATTTTGGCTTGATATTCAGTCACATTTTTATATTTGATTATTATTACATTATACTATGTTGTCTTGATTAGAGTAGGTTTATAATAAGTCTAAAAGTCAGAGACTATAAAATAAATTTATTTTTTTTCACATTGATTTTAGGTATTCTAGTGTCTTTGAAAGGTCCTATGAATTTGTGAATTAGTTTGCAACTTTGTGCAAAATAATAATGGAGTTTTGATCGGAATTATCTTGATTCCGCAGGGAAAAAAAATAGAGATAATTTAAATATTCTTTTTTTTTTTTTTTTTGAGACAGAGTTTCGCTCTTGTTACCCAAGCTGGAGTGCAATGGCGCAATCTCGGCTCACTGCAACCTCTGCCTTCTGGGTTCAGGCAATTCTCCTGCCACAGCCTCCCGAGTAGCTGGGATTGCAGGTACGTGCCACCATACCCAGCTAATTTTTTGTAGTTTTAGTAGAGATGGGGTTTCACCATGTTGACCAAGATGGTCATGATCTCTTGACTTCATGATCCGTCTGTCTAGGCCTCCCAAAGTGCTGGGATTACAGGAGTGAGCCACCACACCCAGCCTGATAATTTAAATCTTAACATTATTGAGTCTTCTGACACTGGAGCACATAATATTTTTCACATTTTTAGGTATCTCTTAAATTATCTGAATAGTGTTTCAGAGTTTTCAATATAAAGATCTGTCACATATTTGTCAAATTTATTCCTATGGTGTTTATATTTCTTGATAATATTGTAAATGGTATTTTTCTGATTTTAGTTTCTGATTTTTCATTGATAGAATGTAGAAGTACAATTTTCAAAACAGTAATATATCTTTCTACCAAGCTTGCCAAATTTACTTATGATTTTGTGTAACTTTTTATAAAGCTTATAGTTGACCATGTGGTCTTGTAAATCATAAGAGTTTTAGTCCTTTCCTTCCAGTTTTTTTTGTGTTTTATTCCTTTATCTTCTTATTTTATTGAATAGACCCTCGGAAATACTGTTGAATAGAAGCGATCAGAGTTGTCATCTTTGTATTTTTCCTGATTTTGGGGGGTGGGGAGTTTTGGTGTAAGAATTCAGCATTTCACCATTAAGTATGATTTATTTAAGTATGATGAATTTCATCATTAAATACTGACTGTAGTTGTCAATCTTACCAGGTTGAAAAAAATTATCCTATATTTCTAATCTGCTCAACAGTTTTTAAAAGATTATGTTGAGTTTTTTGAAATGATGTTTCTGCATCTACTGAGATGTTCATATGTTTTTTTTCATTCTGTGTGGTTCCACATGGGTTCTTTCTCCCTGCACTAAAGCCAGAAAACTGTCTCAAGCACTAAATTTGAGCAATGGTAAGGCTAACCTCTGTCGCTTTTCATCTCTTAAAAGTCACTCTGCCTCAGTGCTTGATGTCTAGTGAATTCAGAACTATTGATTCCAGTTTTATTTGTTTTGTTTTGTGGTTCGTCTATGTGGGAGGGTAAGTACAGATCATGTCACTCCACTTTGGTTTTGTGCAGCAGTCCCCAGTTCACAGATATGATGACATAATACTATAAGGTTACACTAAATCTGGTAGCACTAAGCTTAATATTCAGAAAGGATAAAATGTCTCCACAGAAGTGGTTAAAAATTATATAATTCAAGGTTTAAGGCAATTTTCAAATTAACAAACCAAACATATAATGCAGGAATTGCATTTTTAAGTATGAAGACTCAGTCACTTATTTTTTTTTTTCTTTTTAACGTGTTTGTTGCATGTTGGCTTCTTTAACAAGCAGAGTCTGGAACACAGTGTAGTACATAAGATCATTATTGAGAGTGCTCTTGGAATCACCACATGTATGTAGTTTAGAGTTAGAGGGCTTGGCATGGCAAGACTGAACAAAAATAAAAGATGTGCTGCAAAGGAAGCCTCACTGTATTCTTAGCCAACACTTCGGAGAGCTTGAGACTAAAGTAGTCCGTCATAGTTGTCCTGCTTTAGACTGAAATGGTGGAACAGCACCTGAGAGGATTCACAAATAGATGGTAGATTAAAACAAAAAGTCAGCAAATGGTCTTCCCAGCAGCAGTGGCAAAGAATCCTTCCCAAATGAGGGATTTAGTTTTGCATCTCTATGTTCTGTTAAAATAATATAAAGAAAAGAGGAATACATAAATGACTGAAATGTATAGATCCCATAGAGTCTTAGATAACAGTAATTTTGGTACATATTCCAGTATCTTTTATAAGTAAGATCAATTCAAATATTTCTAGTTAATTCATTTCTGTCTGACTAAATGGAAAGCTACAGAAAACCAAAGAGGATAACAATAAACTCTTTAATAGGAAAAAATGTTGTTATTTATAGTCAGTTACTTTTTGAAATACAGAACAAAACAACTCATAATTTTATGTACCCTTTTAGAAAGTAGACTTTGACATACTGTTAAAAATTGTTATGTGGTTATGGTTGTATTCTTCTGACTCTTACCACCAAATAGAGTGTTTCCAAGAACCTTTGGAATCACACTCTTAAATGTATACTCTTGACTGATTGCTCAGTCAAGACCCTTATTGAAAACAAGCCACATTTTGATCAATTATATTCACTAGTGACCTTCAGAAATAAAAAATAAAATGTTTCAGAAATTCTAAAGCATACCCATTCTTTAACACACACACAATCCAGCACTTTATTTGGCAATAACTGCCTTATATTTTCGTGTCAGTGTGTCTGCAGTCAGTCATGAATTGAAGTGTTATTCAGCAAATCCCTAGAATGTGAAAAATTGGCACAATTCAGTGATATAAATGACAATCCTTTCAGTGTTCACTAGGTAGGTAGATTATACATTATTGTCAAATGCAAATGACATAAGCATTTATTGACACATTCAACATTGTGTGTTTTCCCTAAAACTTAAGATTTTGCTTTTAAAATCCTGTTGTTTGCTTAAATATGTAAATCCTCCTATATTATTCTTGAGTTATTATCAAAATATTATTTTTTAATAAGTGAATATGCTATCTTTTACATACATTTTAAAACTATTAATTTCTGTGGATGAAAGCTTCAGCCTTTACATTTTGACAAATTCCCAAAATTGTTAACTACATAAATTTTATTGGTGGGAGCAAAAGTATAGTTGACCCTTGAGCAACTCAGAATTGAACTATACAGGTTCACTTATATGCAGATTTTCTTCAATAAACATATTGAAAAATTTTTGGAGATGTGTAACAATTCGAAAAAACTCACAGATGAACCATATAGCTTAGAAATAGCAAAAAGTTTAGGCATGTCTTAAATGCATAAAATACATGTAGATAATGGTCTTTTGTCATTTATATGATAAAATATAAATATATACCTGTTATAAAAATTTAAAATGTATCAAAACATATGCACTTAAATATTTTCAGAACTCACATGGTGCCAGTTGCAGTACAGACAAATGTAAACAAGCCCAAAAATGTAGTGTTAAATAATAGCTGCATAAGATTAACTGTAGTGCATACTATGTTACTGTGATAATTTTGCAGCCACCTCCTGTTCCTATTGTGATGAGCTCAAGTGGTTTGAGTATCACTTAAAACACTGTGTGGCACTAATCATCTTCTCATGAGCAGTTCATCTGTCAAGAAAATTACATATTGCAGTACAAAGTGGTCGTTCTTGTTTTTTTTTTTTTTTTAACATATCTTTAATTGTGTTTACAGTGATATTATAAACCTTGAATAACACCATGGCATCTATATGAAGTGGCACTAGTGATACTGGAAGTGTTCCCAAGAAGCAGAGAAAAGTCGTTACATTAAAAGAGAAAGTTGAATTGCTCGATATGTGCAAGAGGTTGAGCTCTGCAATTGTTGTTACTTATCATTTCAAGATAAAGTAATTTAGCATAAGGGCCACTGTAAATAAATAAAAACAACTTGTGAAACCCTTTCTACAGCTATACCAGCAGATGCAAACACCTTCCACTTTTTGTGAAATAGCTTTCAGTATCCTATATCTTTTATTCGAGTGGAGGATTTCTACAAGTAATACATACCTATGAACTTTAAAATGATTTGAGAAAAAGTGAAATAATTACATGAAAATTTAAAGCAAAAGGAAGGTGATGGATCTGAAGCTGGGGAATTTAATGCCAGCAAGGATGGTTTGATAATTTTAGAAAGAGGTTTGGCTTAAGGAAATGTCACAATATCAGGAGAAGCAACTTCTTCTGATGAAAAGGTAGCAGACAAGTTCCCAGACATACTATGTAAATCATTGAGGAGAAAGGATATTTGCCTGAATGGGTTTTTATTGAAAATAAAATGTCCTATTTTTGAAGAAAAATATAATAATGGAAATTTATTAGTAAGAATGCAAAATTAGCACCAGGATCTAAGGCAGGAGTGGATAGGTTAACTCTAGAGTTATGCTTCAGTAAAGGTGGGAAACTGGGTCCAGGACCCTCAGCATATACCAAAATTCTTGTATACTCAAGCCCCACTGTTGGCTCTGTGATACTTGGGTATAGGAAAATTCAATTCTCTATATATGCAGATTTTGCATCTCACAAATACTATATTTTCAATATTTTAGTTGAAAAATAAATCTGTGTATAAGTGGACCTATGTAGTTCCCTTCAAATTTATGTTGTTCAAGAGTCAACTGTAGTGTTTTGTGTCAGTTCACTCAGATTTATAACTAGGATTGTCCTTGTTTATACTGAGCCCCAAACCCTAAAGAGAAAAGATACACCCCAGCTGCCTGGACAATCAAAACCATTTTTCTAGATTGATTTTATGGGTACTCTGTCCTTGAAGTCAGGAAGTATCTCATTAAGAATTCAGAGGAAGTGTCTTTTAATGATTTTTTTGATATTGGACAATACCTCTAGCCACCCAGAGCCCCATGAGTTCAACAATGAAGTCACTGAAGTGGTCTACTTGCCTCCAAACACAACCTCTAATTCAGCCTCTAGATTGGAGGGGCATAAGGAAGTTTAAGATTCATTGTACATGCTACTCCATGAAAAGGATTGTCACTTCCATGGAAGAGAAACTCCCAGAGAGATTATCAACATCTAGAAGGATTACATCATTGAAGATGTCACTATTCTTATAGAGAAAGCCATGAAAGCCATCAAATCTGAAGCAATTTATTTCTGCTGGAGAAACTGTATTCAGATTTTCAGCATTATTCACAGGATTTATGACAGAGACAATGAAAGCAATCATAAAAAATACTGTGGATATGGTTAAAATAAAAAGAGGATGAAAAACAAAGAGTTTTAGATATGGATATTGAGAAAATTTGAGAGTGCATAAATACCACATCAGAGGAATTAATAGGAGATGATTTGATGATGGTATGAATGCTACTAAGTGCTAGACCATAGGGAAGAAGACTCAAAAGCAGCAGTGTGAAAAACAAGGTAACATAAAATAATTGGCAGAACAATTTCAATTATTCAAGACTGCTTTTGACTTCTTTAGTGTCATGGCCCTCTCTACGATATGGGCATTGAAACTAAAGCAAAAATGGTAGGAGGATTGGTACCTATTTTTTAGAGAAATAAAAAAGCAAAAAATGTCCAACAGAAATTGTGTTTTATTTACGCAAAGTTACACCGTGTGGCTGCCTCTTGTAACTCCTTTTACACTTACTCTACCTCTTCCATATTTGCCAGCCTTCGCACAGCAAGAACAACCTTTCATCTTCCTCCTCCTCCTCCTCAGCCTGTTCAATGTGAACACCATGCAGTTCCACTTAATGAACAGTAAACACATTTTCTTCCCAAGATTTTTCTAATAATGGTTTCTTTTCTCAAGCTTTCTTGATTGTAAGAACACAGCATATAATACATATAACATTAAAAATGTGTTAATCAATAGTATATATAATTAATATGGCTTCCAGTTAATAGTCAGCTATTAGTAGTTAAGTTTGGGGGAGTAAAATGTTACATGAGGATTTTTGAATGGGCAAGGAGTCAGTGCCTCTAATCATTATATTGCTTAAAGGTCAACTATATTTTATCTGTAAATCTTGAGTCACAGCTCTCTTCTTTAATATCAAAATGGATAGAAAATTACTGATGTATTTTGTTTTTTTAAATAATTTTAAAGAAATTAACCAAGATCAAATAGAAAGTATGCAGTAACAACTTAGCTAAAATTTAACTTACTAAATTGTTAATATTTTGCCACATTATTTTATTCTCTCCCATTGCATATACCTCGGTTTTATACATGCATGCTTGTGCACATATACATAAATAGTGCATTTTACTATTTGAGAGTAAGCTACAGACATTATTTCAAATTCAATTAAGTCTACATTTAACTCCTAAGAACCAGTGTTCTCTTCCCCATATAATAAAAATATTATTATATTTAAGAAATATAATATTGATATAATGAATGTATTTCATTTTACAATATCCCAACTGTTTCATTAATGTCTCCCTAGGCATTCTCCCATCCCTATCCAACCAAGCACAGCTCACTGAATGTAATTTTTCTGTCTCCTTAACATCTAGTAACCTTTGTTTTCTCCTATGATGGCTTAAATGTGGCCCAAAAAAGATATATTCATGCTCAAAAACATGTGAATGAGACCTTGCTTTTTAAAAAAAGAATAATTGTATCTTTTCCGATGTAATTAAGTTGAGGATTTTGAAATAAAATCATCCTGAATGATCTGTCTGTGTTTTAAATCTAATGACAAATGTCTGTATAAGAAACAGGAGAGAAGACATACATAGGGAAAGGCCATGTGAAGACAGAGGCCAAGATAGGGAGATGCAGCCACAAGCAAAGGAACACCTGGCACCAACAGAAGGTAGAGGAGGCCAGGAAGAATTCCCCTATATAGCATACAAGGGAATTGATCTGACGACACCTTGATTTTGGAATTCCTCCCTCCAAAGCTATGAAATAATAAATTATTTCTTTTAAGCCACTAAATGTGTGGTGATTTGATAGGGCAGTCCTAATGATCTAATACACACTCCAACCTTCTGTATTTTTGAATATTTCAAAGTAGTGCCTTTCCCCCCCCAATCCACACCAGTTGTCTAACAGAATATGTCAAATCTATATTCATTTTGTTATTTCCCCATAATGATATATAATTATTGTTATTTTCTCATATCTGAGATGAGGTTTTCTTGGTGAAAACATTGTATAGGTTGTGCTGTGTGTTATTACATTATAATCACAGAAATGTAATGTAAGCTTATTACACTATTTTTGTGCTAAGTTTTTAAAATACACTTTTATTTTGGAAAACAGTCCTCAACTAATGGTTTGACTTACGATTATTCAACTTGATAATGAGTTTTTCTGAAAGTAACATTTGTGATAAGTCCTGAATCATTTGTGATTTAGATTTATAGAAAGTTGAAAATAATACAGAGAGTTATTCTAAAACTTACAATTTGATCATGACAATGTTAACATCTTACACACTTATAGAATATTTATCAAAAGTATATATTAGTATTAGTACAATGCTATTAAGTAAATTACTAATTAATTCTGATTTTACCAGTTTTCTCATTAAGACCATGTTCCTCCATTCAAAGATCCAATCCAGGATACAATGTTGCATTTAGCCATTATGTCTTTTTAGTCTGCTCCTGTCTATGACAGTTTTATGCCTTTTCTTATTTTTCATGTCCTTGACACTTTTGAAGGAATATGATCAGATATTCTTCTAGAAAGCCATTCAATTTGTGTTTGTCTGATATTTTCTCATTATCACACTGAGTTTATTGATTTTTGGAAAAAATACCATAAAGGCGAAGGATATGTGATAGATATCATCATGACTTATTACTGGTGAGATTAATCTTCATTGTTTGGTTAAGGTGGTATCTTCCAGTTGTCTACACTTTAAAGTTACCATTTTTCTCACTCCATATTCTATTATTTGAGAGAGTCACTAAATTCAATCCAGTCTTAAGGGGAGGGGAACTAAGTTCCACCTCCTAACAAAGGAGTCCTCTCTTTTTCTCTCCCTCTCTCTCCACACACACACACAAAATAATGTAAAAGTCTTTTGTAAGAATTAATTATTTGTTTTACCTGAATTTTAACTATTTTATTTCAATTACTTATTTGTGTCAATTTGGATATGTGGATACTTATTTAGTTTAATACTTGGGTTATAATTATTAACACTATTATTTTTGTTTTTATGATTTCATTGCTCAGATTATTCTAGCTTTAATTATTATGAGCTCTTTCAGGTTGCTTCCTGTGTCTCTTTGCCATTGCCCTCTTCTTTAGTTTTTGAACATCTCCTTAGCTTCTGGTGCTGTAAGATACTCCAGGCTAATCTAGTATTTTTTCTACTTAAGTTCTAGGATCAGCTACTTCTCTAAGGAATGCTATTTTGTTTTATTAAGAAATGTACTATGAAGAAACCAGTATGTAGGCACTGGGTGTGCTTGATACGTATGTCTTTACATAGTTCAGCATCGATCTGTTAAAAAATACACAAACACATTGAAATTAGTACATACCAATATTTGCAATTCTAATTACACCACAGAGTTCATTCTAACTCACCTGTTTATTTGTAAGTACATTTTTGCCTGCTTGTTACTAAATTGTTACTTTGAGATTCTAAAACCTGGCTAAAATATAGTTTGAACCTGCTACAAATATAGTTTCAAAATTTGGAGCCATTACCTCTGTGGTAATGGGGGAGCTTATGCTTCACATTACAGTGTTTATTGTACCTTTTGCTGTCTGTAGCCTTGTAGAACCCAGTCAAAATATCATTTTTCAAATCTACATAAGTCTGTGATACTATAGTCACACTTTGAAGCTTCCTGCATTCCCCTTTTCACCCCAAGATATGGAAACTGATGATACCACACAAGCACCAAAAGAATTTGAAGACATTTATTATTTACCTAGTGAGGCTTTCTGCAAAGAGCAGGGAAGACATTTAAACAGGTTCAAAAATTGCCTAAGAGAGAAAGGAGCACCAACTAATTAAGGACCAGCAACCAATTGTGCCTGTGTGTATGTGCCTGTGTGTGTGTGTGTGTGCGTGCGTGCGTGCGCCTGTATGTATGTGTATGTGCCTGTGTTTGTGTGTGTGTGTGTGTGTGTGTGTGTGTGTGTGTGTGTGTGGTTAAGGGGTCAGGCTACAATGAGCATTCTGTATTCTTGTAGGCTGGATCTTGCATGATCTTAACTTTCCTTTGGCATCAAGACAGAGTAGTGCGGCCTTTCTTATCAGGTAGCCAGGATGTGAAACACGAGAAGAACACAGAATGATGATGCTTGAAAACTGCCAACAGTCGAACATCAATAATGGATTCAGACTTTTTTACAGCCCATTCCTTTCCCTCTGTACCCCATATTGAGGTTGTATCAAACATTTGTAGTAGAGGCAGGTACATGTATTTCAGCCTGAAATTATTTCCAAGGAAATTTTGGTGTCTGTACCAGTGAGTAAAATTGCTGCATCATACAATAATTTTTTAAGGAACTGTCAAATTTTTTTCTGTAGTGGCTCTTTATATAATATAATTGAACCTACATCAACCATTTATTCTTTATTTCTTTTTAACCATTTTTCTTCCTTACTTGAATTTAAATGTATTTTTTATGATTTTATTTCACATTTTATTTTGACTTGTTATATCTTTGTCTTATTAGCTTTCTAAATGTTTTCCATAGACATACTATATACACTTTAAACAGCCTGAGTCCATCTTTAAATATTGCACTGTTTCTAAAACAGTCTAAGAACTTTAGAACAGTTTTGTCCAATATCTCCCTTCTCTCTTGTGCCATAATTGTCACTTTACTCCACATATGTTGTAAACACAAAATACAGTTTTACTTATATTACCCTCAGCCACCAGTTCTTTTCAGAGCAATTAAACATAATAACTAATTATATTTTAACTCCATTTAGTCCATTTTAAACAGTCTACATTTTTGTAGATGTAAATCTTGATATATAGCATATAACCTCTGCCTGAAGAATTTTCTTTAACATTTATTAAGTAGGTCTGCTAAAAATAAATTTCTTGTTTTAATTACCTGAAAAAGTCTTTATTTGTCTGAAAAAAAAGTCTTTATTTATCCTTCACTTTTGAAGGATATTTTGCTAAGTAAACTATAGAATTCTGAGTTTGCAGGGGTTATGTTGTTGTTCATACTTTAAATATGTTACTAGTTTTTTTCTTGCTTATAGGTTTCTAACAACAGATGGAGGTAATACCATCGCCTCCGCTGTCTTTGCCATTTTTTCTTTCCCTTTGGCTTCAATAGTTTGACTATTATATCCACGATGTGGGTTCTTTGATCCCTATCCTGCTTTATGTTCTATGACAGTTCTGAGTGGGTGCTTTGGTATCTCAATCATTTTGACAAATTATCATTTTTTTTCAAGTATTTATTTTATTCCTGCTCTATCTTCTGCTTTTATGATTCAAAATTACATACATTTCAGAAATGTCTGATATTGACTCACAGCTTCTGAATGATCTGTTCTGCTTTTTGCTCATTCTGTGTTTAAATGTTAGTTTGGAAAATTTTTATTGATGTAAACTGAAATTTATTGCATTACTTTTCTACTGTAAGATACAAAGATATGTATTTTATAAATATTCTTTATTTCTGTTACTATAATTTTAATTTAAAGAATCTTTCACTTATTTTTTTCTTATTTTCATCTCTCTGATGGCATTGTTATCTGATTTTGCATGTTATTTACCTGATTTGTTAAAAGTTTTAGCATTAATTTTAGTTATTTTAAATTTCCGGACTGATATTTCTAACAACTGCATATTTCTAAATCTGTCTTTTATTATCTTCTTCTCTTCTGATGTGTTTATCTTGCTTTATTGTATGCCTTGACTTTTTGTTAAAAGCAAAATATACTGCATAAGATACTAGATACTGAGGTCAATGTATTTGTAAGTTTGCTGTTGAGCTTTTTTTTTTTCTGCTAGGACATTAATTTGGGTGTTTGGGTTGATCTAGTCAGCAGTGAGTTAGGGTTGAAGTTGGTTGGTACCATGGTATGGCTGGTGCACTGGGGACTCAAATTCCCCTAGTGATACTTAGTCATGCCTGATTTTTGTTTCTCTGACTGGTTCTGAATCATGCTTTTGTGTTGCTCCCAGAGGGATCCTGGCTCTTATAGTTCAACTAGCATTATGTTATTTTATTGTTATTGTTGTTTGAGTTTTGCTCACTGGAGGGAAGTGGGTGGATGGGTTTCCTCCAACCCACAAATAAATGTTCCTGTTACTCAGGAATGATAAATGAGATATATCTGTGAGGAGTTTGGATGTTCAACTTTGATCCATTTCCCCAGTCATAGACTTCTCATAGAACTCTGCTGCTGCATGTTTGATGTCCTTGTTCCTACAAATTAAGCTTTTGGTCCGTAAGGGAGACAGGGGAGACGGGCTTAGTTAGATTCTGGTAGTGGGTACCACTTCTGTCCTTAAGCAAGCTCCAGCATGGTGTTTTTTCAGGATGCTCTTTGACTTTCTCTGTGGGAAACTGGTGGAATTCCTTGAGAAAAAGCTTGTATGAGGGTGAACACCCTGCTATGACTACATCTCTCAGTGGCTTTACATCAGGACACTATAAAAAGTACCATAGATGAAGATGGCATGGTGGGAGCAACTCAGGATTGCAGCTTTCAGTGAAGATGCAGAGGGTGAGTGCAAGCCGTATTTCCAGACCACTCTATTTTGCCCACAGAACAGGGAAATTCCCAGGTGTAGGAGAGACACAGGATGTCAGTGCAGCAGTTTCGGCTGGTGTGGCCGTTTCGGCAGCACTGCAGTGCAGCGGCACTCCACACAAAACACACCAGTTGGGGTGCCCTGTTAAACCAGCAATCTGAGATTTTGGAGGGCAGATTAGCATATCCATCTGATTAAACAGGACTTGGAGAGTGAGCCAGACCAGGAGATTCCTGGGAAGTGACATTTGAGCCGGCACAGTGGGTCCCTGCAGGGGAAATCACACAGCTCCCGGTGCCCTATCAGCAAGCGACTGAAACACCTGGGAGAGAGTCAACCGTTCAACTTAAAAAAAAAAGGGGGCTCTGAGGCAAGGAGCCAGGTGATTAGGCTCGGCAGGTCCCATCCCCACAGGGACAAACAAAACAGCAATTCAAAATGGTTGGGGTGGAGAGTTTCACTGTGGGCACAGCTGAACCCAGGGTGGTGCAGCTCGGTGAGGGAGGGGTGTCTGCCATTACCAAGGCATTCCGCCCCTACTGAGGTACACTCCCATTGCTGATGCAACCTGCTGTGGCTGAGGCAACCCACCATAACTGAGAGACTCCGCCAATACAGAGGCAGGCCACCATCACCGCAGCAGTTTTATCCACACCCATATAAACAGAACTACAGGGAATTATACTTGGCAGCAGGGCAGAGCCCACGGAAACAGGGCAGAGCCCATGACAGCAGGGCAGAGCCTCAGCAGGCAAATAGTGACTAGACTGCCTCCTAGCTGGGCAGGACAATGCAACAGATACTCATAAAGAAACTAACTCCCCAAGACACAGCATCTGAGGGAAAAAAGGTGTTTTATAAGTTCTGCTGCAGCAGACTTAAATATACCTGCCTAACAGCCCTGAATGAACAACAGAGCTCACAGCTCAGCAATTGAGCTCTTATAAAGTACAGACCATTTTCTCAAGAAGCTCCCTGACCCCTGTATATCAAAAGAGTCACCTCAAAAAGGACTGATTAGACTGACGTTTGGCAGGCATCATTCTGGGACAAAGATAGCAGAAGAAGAAACTGGTAGCACCCCTCACTCTTCCACAGCTGCTACAGGTGTACCCCAAACAAGCAGGGCCTGGAGTTGACCTCAGCAATTGTACAGCAGAGGGGCTAGACAGTTAGAAAGAAAACTAAGTAACAGAAATACTTCATCATCAAAAATCTGGGCACCCATTCAGAGACCCAATCGAAAAGTCAGCAACTACTCAGATGACAGGTGGATAAATTCACAAAGATGGGAAGAAACAAGCACAAAAAGGAGGAAAACACCCGAAACCAGAACACCTCACCTCCTACAAAGGACCAAAACTCCTCACCAGCAAGGGAACAATGCTGGACGGAGAATGACTGTGATGAAATGATGGAATCAGACTTCAGAAGGTGGGTAATGAGAAACTTCCATGAGCTAAAAGAACATGTTCTAAATCAATGCAAAGAAACTAAGAACCTTGAAAAAAGATTTGAAAAAAGATTCAAGGAAATGATAACAAGAATGGATAACTTAGAGAGGAATATGAATGAATTGAAGGAGCTGAAAAACACAACACGAGAACTTCAAGAAGGATGCACAAGCTTCAACAGCTGAATTGACCAAGCAGAAGAAAGAATATCAGAAGTCAAAGATCTACTCAATGAAATAAAACGAGAAATCAAGATTAGAGAAAAAAGTGCAAAAAGGAATGAACAAAGTCTCCAAGAAATGTGGGACTACGTGAAGAGACCTAACCTACGTTTGATAGGTGTACCAGAATGTGACGAAGAGAATGAATCCAAGCTGAAAAATACTCTTCAGAATATTATCCAGGAGAATTTCTCCAACCTAGAAAGGCAGGCCAATAATCAAGTCGAGGAAATACAGAGAACATCACAAAGATATTACGCAAGAAGAGCAACCCCAAGGCACATAATCATCAGATTCACCAGGGTTGAAATGAAGGAGAAAATACTAAGGGCAGCCAGAGAGAAAGGTCAGGTCACCCACAAAGGGAAGCCCATCAGATTCACAGAAGATCTCTCGGCAGAAACTCTACAAGCCAGAAGAGAATGGGTGCCAATATTCAACATCCTTAAAGAAAAGAACTTTCAACCAGGAATTTCATATCCAGCCAAACTGAGCTTCAGAAGTGAAGGAAAAATAAAATCCTTTGCAAATAAGCAAGTACTCAGAGATTTTGTCACCACCAGGCCTGCTTTACAAGAACTCCTGAAAGAGACACTACACATAGAAAGGAACAGCCAGTATCAGCCATTCCAAAAATATACCAAATGCTAAAAAGCATCAACAAAATGAAGAATCTGAGTTAACTAATGGGCAAAACAGCTAGCTAGCATCAAAATGGCAGTATCAAATTCACACATAACAATATTAACCCTAAATGTAAATGGGCTAAATGCACCAATCAAAAGACACAAACTGGCAAATTGAATAAAAAAACCAAAATGCATCAGTGTGCTGTATCCAGGAAACCCATCTCACATGCAAGGATACACAAAGGCTCAAAATAAAGGGATGAAGGAAGATTTACCAAGCAAATGGAGAGCAAAAAGAAGCAGGAGTTGCAATTCTCATCTCTGATAAAATAGACTTTAAAGCGACAAAGATCAAAAGAGACAAACAAGGACATTACAATATGGTAAAAGGGTCAATAAAACAAGAACAGCTAATGATCCTAAATATATATGGACCCAATACAGGAGCACCCAGATATATAAGGCAAGTTCTTAATGACTTACAAAAAGACTTAGACTCCCACACAATAATAGTGGGAGACTTTAACACTCCACTGTCAATATTAGACAGATCAATCAGACAGAAAATTAACAAGGCTATCCAGGGCTTGAACTCAGACCTGGAGCAAGCAAACCTGATAGACATTTACAGAACTCTCCACTCCAAATCCACAGAATATACATTCTTCTCAGCATCATCACATCACACCTACTCTAAAATTGACCACATAATTGGAAGTAAAGCACTCCTAAGCAAATGCAAAACAACTGACATAATAACAAACAGTCTCTCAGACCACAGTGCAATCAAGTTAGAACTCAGAATTCAGAAACCAACTCAGAACCGCACAGCTTCATGGAAACTGAACAACTGGCTCTTGAATATTGACTGGATAAACATTGAAAAGAGGGCAGAAATAAAGAAATTCTTTGAAACCAACGAGAATGAAGACACAACATACCAGAATATCTGAGACACATTTAAAGCAGTCTCCAGAAGAAAATATATAGCAATAAGTGCCCATATGAGAAGAGTGGAGAGATTCAAAATTGACACCCAACTGTCAAAGTTGAAAGAGCTAGAGGGGCTAGATTAAAAAAAAAAACCCCTCAAAACCTAGTAGAAGAGAAGAAATAACTAAGATCAGAGCAGAACTGAAGGAGATAGAGACACAAAAAAACCCTTCTAAAAATCAATAAATTCAAGAGCTGGTTTTTTAAAAAGATGAACAAAACAGACAGACCACTAGCCAGACTGATAAAAAAGAAAAGAGAGAACAACCAAATAGATGCAATAAAAATGATAAAGGGAAAATCACCACAGATTCCACAGAAATTCAAACCATCATCAGAGAATATTACATACAACTATATGCACATCAACTAGTAAACCTGGAAGAAGTGGATAAATTCCTGGACACCTGTGTCCTCCAAAGCCTAAACCAGGAGGAAGCTGAAACTATGAATAAACCAATAACAAGGTCTGAAGTCAAGGCAGCAATTAAGAGCCTACCACACATAAAAAGCCCAGGTCCAGATGGGTTCACAGCTGAATTCTACCAGACACACAAAGAGGAGCTGGTACCATTCCTTCTCAAACTATTCCAAATAATCCAAAAAGAGGGAATCCTTCCCAAATCATTTTATGAGACCAACATCATCCTGATACCAAATCCCGGCAGAGACCCAACATGAAAAAAAAAACTTCAGGCCAATATCCATGATGAACATAGATGCAAAAATCTTCAATAAATTACTGGCAAGCTGACTGCAACAGCACATCAAAAAACTTATCCATCATAATCAAGTAGGATTAATCCCGGGGATGCAAGGCTGGTTCAACACACTCAAGTCTATAAATGTAATTCACCACATAAACAGAACCAAAAACAGAAAACACATGATTATCTCAATTGACATAGAGAAGGCATTTGACATAATTCAACAGCCCTTTATGCTAAAAACCCTCATTAAAGTTGGTATCAATGGAACATATCTCAAAGTAATAAAAGCTATTTATCATACAGCCAATATCATACTGAATGGGCAAAAACTGGAAGCATTCCCTTTGAAATCGGGCACTAGACAAGGATGTCCTCTTTCACTACTCCTATTCAATATAGTACTGGAAGTTCTAGCCAGAGCAATCAGGCAAGAAAAAGAAATAAAGGGTGTTTAAATAGGAAAGGTGGAAGCCAAATTGTCTCCATTTGCAGATGACATGATAGTATACCTAGAAGACCCCATCATCTCAGCCTAAAAACTCCTGAAAGTGATAAGCAACTTCATCAAAGTCTCAGGATATAAAATCAATGTGCAAAAATCACAAGCATTCCTATACACCAATAACAGACTTAAAGAGAGCCAAATCAAGAATGAACTGCCATTCGCAATTGCTACAAAGAGAATAAAATACTAGGAATACAACTTACAAGGAACGTAAGGGACCTCTTCAAGGAAAACTACAAACAACTGCTCAACGAAATAAGAGAGGACACAAACAGATGAAGAAACATTCCATGTTCATGGTTAGAAAGAATCAATATCATGAAAATGGCTATACTGCTCAAAGTAATTTACAGAATCAGTGCTATCCCCATCAAGCTACCATTGACTTTCTTCACAGAACTGGAAAAAAACACCATGAACTTCATATGGAACCAAAAGAGAGCCCGCATAGCCAAGACAATTCTAAGCAAAAAGAACACAGCAGGAGGCATCACACTACAAGACTTCAAACTATGCTACAAGGCTACAGTAATCAAAACAGCATGGTACTGGTACAAAAACAGAGATATAGACCAATGGAACAAAACAGAGGCATCGGAGGCAACACAACATTGCTACAACCATACAATCTTTGATAAACATGACAAAAACAAGCAATGGGGAAAGGATTCCCTGTTTAATAAATGGTGATGGGAAAACTGGCTAGCCGTGTGCAGAAAGCAGAAACTGGACCTCTTCCTGACACCATACACTAAAGTTAACTCCAGTTGGATTAAAGACTTAAACATAAGACCTGGCACCATAAAAACCCAAGAAAAAAATATAAGCAAAACCATTGAGGACATAGGAGTAGGCATGGACTTCATGACCAAAACACCAAAAGCATTGGCAGCAAAAGCCAAAATAGACAAATGGGACCTAATGAAACTCCACAGCTTCTGCATGGCAAAAGAAACACTCACTAGAGTGAATCAGCAACCAACAGAATGAGAAAATTTTTTTGCAGTTTACCCATCTGACAAAGGGCTGATATCCAGAATTTACAAAGAACTCAAACAGATTTACAGGAAAAATCAAACAAGCCCATTCAAAAATGGGCAAAGGATATGAACAGGCACTTTAGAAAAGAAGACATACATGAGGCCAACAAACCTAAGAAAAAATGCTCATCATCACTGTTCATTAGAGAGATGCAAATCAAAACCACATTGAGTTACCATCTCACACCAGTTAGAATGTTGATCATTAAAAAATCTGGATACAACAGATACTGGAGAGGATTTGGAGAAATAGGAACACTTTTACACTGTTGGTGGGAGTGTAAATTAGTTCAACCATTGTGGAAGACAGTGTGGCGATTCCTCAAGGCCTTAGAAAGAGAAATTCCATGTGACCCAGCAATCCCATTACTGGATATATATCCAAAGGACCATAAATTGTTCTACTATAAGGATACATGCACACGAATGTTCATTGCAGCACTATTTACAATAGCAAAGACCTGGAACCAACCCAAATGCCCATCTATGATAGACTGGACTGGGAAAATGTGGCACATATACACCATGGAATATTATGCAGCAATCAAAAATGATGAGTTCATGTCGTTTGTAGGGACATGGATGAATCTGGAGAACATCATTCTCAGCAAACTGACACAAGAACAGAAAATGAAATACCGTATATTCTCACTCATAGGCGGGTGATGAAAAATGAGAACACATGGACACAGGGAAGGGAGTACTACACACTGGGGTCTATTGGGTGGAAACGGGAGGGACAATGAGAGGAGGGAGCTGGGGAGGGATAGCCTGGGGAGAAATGCCAAATGTGGGTGAAGGGCAGGAAGGCAACAAAACACACAGCCATGTGTGTACCTATGCAACTATCTTGCCTGTTCTGCACATATACCCCAAGACCTAAAATGCAATAAAAAATAAAAATAAAAAAAATTAAAAAGTACCATAGACTGAGTGGGTCAAGCAACAGAAAGATATTATCTCACATCCCGGAGGCCAGAAGTCAAAAAGCAAGGTGTGAAAAAAGGGTGGTTCCTTATGAGGACTGTGAAGGAAAGACCTGTTCCAGAACCCTCAGCTTGTGGGGTGGTCCTCTTCTTCGTTTGTTTCTTCTTTTCATTTTCCCTTCTTCAGTGTCTCTGTCTACATTTTTGTTTTTGGTAAAGACACCAGTATTATTGGATGAGGGCCCACTAATGGCCTCATTATAACTTTATTACTTCTTTAAAGATACTATCTTCAAATAAGGCCACATTCTGAGACACTCAGTGTTTGGACTCCAACATGAAAATTTTGAGTGGGCGTAATTTAACTGATTGGTCTTCATGCTTCCTTGCCCACTCTTGGCCTCAAACAATTCATTCAAATTTATAAGGCACTGTGCTCTTCTGTTTCAGGCCAGTGCCTGCATCCTGTTTCTCCTGATGGGTGACTGTTTCTCTTAAGCTTTAGATTAGCTGCTTTCCCTGTGGATTCCCTTCTGTAAGGAGTGTAGAGGTCATTTATTTGCTGTTTGCCAAGCCAGTTTTTATATTGTGTTATTGGTAGAAGCAACATTTTTCTCCCAGTTCTTTACATCTTTGAGCTGAAACTGAAAGCATGTGATGCTGTTTGAATACTTCATTAAATTGAGGTGTACTAGGTTTCTTCATGGTGAAAGTATTCTTTACCTTTTGAAGTTAGTAGGGGATCTATGAGATGACATCTAGAGAAAATATAAATATTCTGTACAACATATAAATTTAATTGATGGCTTTCTAATCCATTGAGGTCTTTTGACTGAGTCAATTTTTAGGCTAGTGAGTGCAAAAATAATAATTTAAACAATTTTATTATTCTACTTTTATTATCTTCATTTATAGGCTAGGAAGAGTTTTCCCTCCACCCTCCAACATTCTTAAAATTCCTAGACTTATATATTTCAGTTCAATGTGTTATAATCCAGTACTATCATTACTCTTTTTAATTTTAAAATTGTCCCAAATGTTGACAGAGAGAAATCCTTCAAGGAAGTTTTGCCTGGTATATTTCCATTATTTTGGGGGAAACAATTATTTGCATGGCCCAGGAAGATATTCATGACTGATCTATTTACTAATGTGTAAAACCTAGAATTACGTATTTCTCCTGGATTCTCCTAAGAAGAATGCCATATAACAAGTACAATTTGGGTATCATATGATTTTTAAAATTACTTACCAATAATTTGAAAATGTTGAAGTGTCGAAAGATTTTGGGTTTTTTAACATACTGAGGTTAATATGCTTCAATAGACAGTTAATTATGCAACAAGATGTAAAGAATGACTTGTGCATTGGTTGATGCTACTTCACTTATGGGATTCTTAAAATACAAATTAGCCATCATTAAAGGGTAAATGACTAGATGCAATGAAACTAAGCTTAACTACTTTGTGTTTCTCCAGAAGGTGATCTCAGATTACTACTTCACTGCCTTAACAATTTAAGAATTATAACCAACTCCTTTTTCCAAATTCGTCATCCCAGAATTAAGCGATTGATGAAAAACCAAAAGGCACAATTTAGACTTGCAAATATTCTTGGATTCTGGAGGATGTGTCACTGCTTTGACTGAAAGAGCAACAAAATATGCCTGAGCCTTTCAAAAGACCAGAAGATTCTTCTTCTTTCCTCTTGGATTACTGAGTATTCACTTAAGAAATCCCAGTAACTGAGGTTGTCATGCAGAGATTACCAACATAGACATGAGGAAGGGTTGTGAGTATAGAGAGAGGGGAAGAAAGAGGATGAAAGAGAGAGGCCTGTAATCCCAGCTTTTCCAAAGGCTGAGGTGGGTGAATCAGGAGGTCAAAAGACCGAGAACTTCCTGGCCAACATGGTGAATCCATCTCTCTTAAAAAACAAAGACAAAGATTAGCTGGGCATGGTGGCATGCTACCCAGGAGGCTGAGGCAGAAAAATCACTTGAACCTGGGAGGTGAAGGTGTCAGTGAGCTGAGATCACGCCATTGCACTCCAACCTGGTAATAGAGCGAGACTCCAACTAAAAAAAAAAAATAAACAAAAAAACCCAGAAAGACAGAGAGAGGAAAGATGGGAGGTTGGGAGAGAGAGAGAGAGTAAGAAACAGAGAGAGATTACATTATTGTCTGAGAATCCAGACTCTGAAGGAGATCTGAGCTACCCCTGCTGTGTCAAAATTCCCCAAACACACAACTATGAAAAAATAAAAATGAATTTGAAAATGATTTATTACACATAAAAGAAAACTAAAAAGTCTCATCATTGGGAGTATCATCCCTCCTTCACAGCCATCTAGTGCCCGATGTCCAGTCACTGTCTACATTATTTTCAGAAGTATCATTCTAAAATATCACACCATTTTTTTCTGAATCTGGGCATTTGTTAGTATTCCATTTTCAGGGAATTGTGGCACTGTAAAATTTCCTCCCCCCCCCAGGAACTATAGGGAACCCTGACCACAGTTCTACTCTTAGTTATATAATATATATAACAGAGTATGTATGTATGTATATATATATATATATATATATATATATATATATACTCTGTTATATACTTTGTTATATATAATATATTTTTGTTATATATAAATTTTAATATATATAATTCAATATATTATATATATTAAATATATATAATTCAATATATTATATAACATATATAATTTAATATATAATATATAATATAAATTTTAATATATATAACAACATATTATATATTTTAATATATACAAATATATATTATACATTGATATATATATTTTTGTAATTTATATATTTATATATAAAATATTTATTTATAATTTATATAATTAATTTATATATATTTGCACTGTATATACATATATATTAATTTAATGTATATAATAAATATATATAATATATTAATTTCAACATTTTTATAATTTATTTATTTATATAATTTATTTATTTATATTTATAATTCATAAATTTAAAAACAAATATAATAAATACATTATATATTAATTTATTATTTATTATATATACTTAATATACAATAAATATATAATATATAATATTTATATATTATAATTTATATATTTATTATAATAAAATATTGTATATAACAATGTATATATAATATATTATATATTTATATATATAAACAAAGTATATATATATAGATATACTTCTTTATTAAGCCTTTTGCTTTATGAAGTTCTTTGCTATTAATTGCTCTTAAAAGAAAATACATGTATTTGGCATTATATGTGCTATAAGAGGCCTTAATATTTGTATGCCAAACTGTCTCTTTTTACATGGCCTGTGCTCTAGCCACACTGAACTTTGGACAAATTGTCAAACCTATTATCCTATTATGTGCCACCTAACTTCGCAAACACATCATTTTCCCTAGCACAATGTTTTCACTGCACCTTTATTCTTTTCTCTTGGGTAAATGTTATATTTTTTAAAATCTAAGTTTAATGCTCGATTCTTCAAAGAAACCTTCCCTGACTTCTTCCACCATTTATTTCTTTGGATTATATGCTGTCATGTCACTTTCTTTCTTTCCTTCAAAGTACTTATCTCTTCGCATTATAAATCAATATGTATGCTTTTTTGAGACTATTTTATTCATAGCTGACTCCTCCATTGAAAGATCAATAAATGTGTGAATATTTGCTTAGCATTGTATTTGTAGCATTTAGACAATGCCCGAAATGTATTAAGTATTGAGTAAATGGTTTTTGAATTAATAACTATTACTGAATGAATAAATTTTCAGAAATATTTGTATTAATTTACACAACTAAAAAACAAAACCTTGTTTGTTTACTGGGGCTGGCATTATTTTTTTTCTTTAAATCATTAGTATAGTTTCTGTATTCAACCTCTGCAGAATTATATAAAAATGAAAGCTCTTTCTAAAACACACCTATCCATGTATATTTATGAAGATTTCATTTACAGTGATCCCTACTTGTGTAGTTTTCCTTTTGCCTTTATCCTAATCTCTACTGCCAACGCTGCGTCAGACACATAAACAGTTGCAACACTTTTTTCAGCCCATGAATATAATTGCAATAAATAGGATCTGAATGTGATCTAGTGACTGCCAAGGTAGTTATTCTGATGGTCATCTTTCTTCTTAGCTTATAAAACTTTTTGGAATAATGCAACATGTATAATTTCTCATAGATACCCAAGATCTAGTTATTTGTTTGATATAAAATTCATTCTCAAAAATGTTTGCCGTACTAATGAATGCCTTTAAACTATTTACGAGTCAATTCAATAGATTTTTCGTAACCTCTATGAGTTCTAAATTGAGTGTATGGGTGTATGCACAAAGAGGAAATACATGCTTTACAAATTCATGCTATATTACAAACGTTGCTCCCTTCTGTTAACCTATGTTAATAAAATATGATTTTTATATACAGAAGTGGTAGGCATTTCATGGTGCTTGTCAGGTAATAAAATATGTTCTGCAGTGTTCTGCTTTTATCTTGATGGATGCAAACATAATATACAAACTATTTTGAGCCTTTCCACCCACCATTCTGGTCTTGCACAAGAGCTTTTTATTGATGAATGTGGTTACTCCAGAGCGTCTTAGGTCAGGAAATGAAGATCAATTACACACATACTTGACAATGCAGAGTGGATTGAGATTCATAGAGTGTGCTAACATTAGAATTTAACTTATTCTGCTAAAAATAGGTTTATACAACCTTTTTTTTTAAAACTGAGATATCACAAGCCTCTCAGGGAATATTTAGGAGGGATATTTATATATGATGATTATCATAGCAGTGGCTATGGTGATGACATTTACAAGAACTCCCAGTTATTGATCATGTTAAATGTGTATAATATACTACAAACTTTACTCATTTAATCTTGTAAAATTTAACAAAGAGCAAAACTGGGATTCAAAAATGCTAAATTATTTGGACAATTAGGTAAAATAACTAGCCTTTTGATGTCTATCAGGTAAGAGAGGGCGGGCACAAATCCAGCCTATATAATTACAAAGATGTTATTTTAAACATTCCCAATGCTCCAAACTGAACCAATTTATTTTCTTTAGGGATGTAAGAACAAGTGAGTGTACAGAAATACTAATCTATCACAAGAATAATTATAACCATATAACTAAGGTAAATTACACTTGAGAAAGAGATTAATTTATTGAAATTAAACTCCAATGGATTTTTTCAAATATTACATCAACTTGGAAAATTTTATAGAAATCCTTGAACAAGTATGTTCTGGCAAAGAAAGGAGAAGCTTTATGATACAGGCATATGTTCATATCAGATAATTATTTTTTATATTTGTATGACCACTAATTTTCCTCATAAACAAAGAACAATTTCTTAACTCCATTTTAATCTATCATTTAAGTTTAGTTATACTAAAATCACAGAATAACTAATTAATGTGAAATGGGAGTATTTTTATTATTAATTACCACTATTAATTGCTTTATCCCACCGAAAGGTTGCTTTTTCTGCGTTGGTAGGAGACCAAGCTTTCCAAACAATACAAAAGCAGAAACTCTGTTTTTGTCAGGAAAGCAATAAAAAGTTACAGTGATACTGATGAAAAAATGATTAAACTACATGGCCAAAAATCAAGTTTAGTACAGTTTGTTTCTACCCGGTACATACTGCCACAAAGTCAGTTGGACTGCAGCAACCCTCCTAGATTCGATACCACTGGTGACTGTATGATTGAGAGAACTTTTTGGCGTATTAGCCCAACTCTGCCAGATGAATTTTTGTAGTACTAAAGAATCTAGAGATAGAACTTAGTTCCTGCTTTGTCTCAATTATTCTTGAGTTTATATTCAGAGGGATGTTTGTCTTGTGCTTAAAAAAATTCAGAACATAATTTTATATTTTATCTGGGAACACTTCCTATGTTTAATGCCATTCTTGCATATTTTACTCTTATGTTCTGGTGCACTTGTCTATATTGGAATTAATCCACAATCAAGAGACAGGGAGACAAGCTAATTATTATTCTGCATTAATCATCTTTAGTATTTTTTCAAAACACTTTTAAAAAATTGATCAACTTCTGCTTTTTTGTGTAATAAAAATATATCAACTACAGATGTTGATATAATTTTTGGTTCTATTTTATGCCAATAAATCAATGAAGGGTTGTTACTTGTCAAGACTGAGTTCTGCTGTTTTTATAAAAAGCAATGCATATCAGAAATAAACACAAACACAGACACATACACACATACACACACACTCAAATGGATAAGAGAAGAACTAAGTCAGATGAGTATAAGGGAAATGGAATGTTTTCTCAAGTAAATTACTAGACAAAAACCAAATTCTTTGGGTATACATGAGATAAATAAAAAGACAATGCCAAAGCAGATAAAGTTGAAAAAGAAAGTGGACAGGCCTGGGAATGAGCCACATGGCAAAAGCATTCAGTGAAGAAAAGATACGAGAAAATAGCAATCTTCAAGGTTGCTATCATTTATTATGAAAGAATTATGAGAAGTCCCAGATCCATGTGCTGATGCTTCTCTTATATAGGAAACAGAGTAAATGCATATAATTATGTGGTCTCTAAGATAAATTATGCTATTTTTAGTACTTTCCGGGGTTAATATTTGAGATGCTTATATGATTTAATTTATTATCTTTTTTTTACTGTTTAAGTGGCAATTCACTTAAGTTATAGAAAAAAATAAGACATCTACATAATGATATAAAAAGTAACAACCAACCCTAAACTACTGTGTAAAATGAATCTGCTGGCTCAATGGGTTCCTTTATTGCAGAGCTTCCCCTAATTGCCTTCTCCTGAGTTACTGATGTTTTAGCCAAGGTAAAACCCAATGGTGTCCACCCCAGGTATGCAAAACTGAAATTATACAAAGTTGCTCTGCTGAGTTGACAGCTGAGCTGTTGACAATGTTCATGCCCATGTGTCTGCTAGAAGACTAGAGACTAGCAGATTAAAGATAACTCCTCTCTGGGTATGCAACACGAAATCAGAGTATTTGCATCACTCATGAAATGCCCATGGTAATGGCCTGGTGAGAGTTAAGGTGCTGATAAAATTGTCACCTAATTCATTGCATACATTACAATGTATCCACCCTTGTGGACCAAGCACATAGTGAAGAACCATACGTTTCTAATGGAGAAGCTACCACTGTATGCCATACTTGTGACTCCTGCCAAAGGATGTCTCAGCCTTATCACCTAACAGTGGAGAAAGCCACTTTGTATGGGCATTGGCCCTGCCTGCCTGACAGATTTGTTATTTCCGACCTCAACCCCTATCAATCATTCCCCACCACTGTTCGTTCTTGGATTAAAAATGAATAAAGACCCAAAGAAACATGACAATTCATTTTAAAGTAGTAGATTGCTAAACTTTTCATATAACATTTTTGTGGAGCTTTAGTCTTGATATATATTCCAGGATCTTGATTTCCAATATGGCTTTGACTGATTATAAAAATATATATTATTCACTTGTTCAGTTTTGTGCATAGCCCAGATCTAGCAGGTAGTAAATAAAATTAACCCCTTTTCTCTCAAAATTACATTCTCAATTTCCACATCAAGAAATAGTAATAGCTAACATTTTTGAGGACTTAATATTTGTCAATGTCATCTTACTCTATGATCAATCAATATATGCTCTTAAACATTTGTTGGTTTAGAAACATTCTGCTTACACCTGTTTAGAATTTCATTTCAGCTGCATTCATTTATTACATTTATTACAAAAGCTTTTCTGAGTAAAACAATTCCAACATCACAATTTCTCTTGATTTCCTTTTTGCCTTTAAGTTTTACTTTGACATACTTTTACTCAAAATATTACACAAACATGCCTAGATTTCTTGAATGATTATTCAAATAACAAAGCATTACACTAGTTCGCTATTAGCACCTTTTAAAAATAGTGTCTATACATATCTGCTTTTTGAAGCTTTAATTCATGTTGAATTGGATTTGGTGAAAGATTCACACTTATTTCAAAAGTGATGCAATCTTTCTTTTTAGCATGCATATCTTTAGGAAACCATATTGGATTCCTGAAGAGATATACTTCGTGTGTGTGTGTGTGTGTGTGTGTGTGTGCGCGCGCACGCAAAACATCTAAGTTACTCCGGGTTCTATTTGCAACTCTTGGGACTCTCCTGTCTCAGTTCTGCTGAAGGTATATTATGACCTGTCATGGTTCAAAGATGCTATTTCTCATAAGTCACTAGTTTCTTCTTTTTCTCGGAAACTCCGTACCACCCGAAATATACTGAACAGAATTTCATTGCTTTAGTGGAATGTCATCTCTAATGTAACAAAACTGGGAGGGAAAAAGAGTTGGGTATCAGTAACAGTTCAAAAACTGATGCTTTAATACTAAAATTTATATATAATCATATTAAGACAGTTCTAGGCAATGTAGAGCAGAATAGCTTCTCCACAAAATGTTATGGATTCTGAGCTATTCTGTAGATGTTATTTGTCCAACTGCAGAACTTTTTCTGGTCAAATATTAAACAAATAGTGCTTATGTCAAAATAACAATAAAAAGTTTTAGCTTTTCTTTCATTTCTCTTTTCTTAAAAGGACCAAACAGGCAGTATAAATGAGGATGTTTTAATAATGCCAAGTAGGTGGTGAGTGCCCAGGGGTAGATGATGGGATTGGGGACTGAGAAGGCAGTAGAGCCAGGGAGATAGCAGTGTTGCCAGCAGCAGAGAAGTGGCTAGCATCACCAGGAGATTGAGTTCATCTAGGGTTATTGAGCAACTAGATAAATACATTTATATTATAGGAAGCGGGACTCTGACTATCAGAGAAAGAATTTACAAATATAAATAGGGAGATGGTATTAGATTGGGCATGCTGATGTTCTAAATAGACCTCTACGGATTTATATATAAAAATAAATATAAGTACACATATGTATTTACATAATATTGGATATGGATATGGATATTTCTTAGCTCTGTTATCTAGAGAACCTGAATTCTATGATATCTCTGTAGCAATGAGGATGCTAAACACAGAGATCATGGTCTCCAAGCACCATCATCCTTTAAAGGAAATGAGAGTTCTTCAAGAAACCACTGAATGGCCAACTTCAAGGCTGGATAAGGAAAAGTGGAAGACGAGACTGCAACACATTTTTCCGACAACAATTTAAAAAGTTCTCAAAGAAGTAACAAGACACTTCAACAAGAGGAATAAGCCAGCTGAAGGGGCTCCTATTTGCTAAATCTAGAGAAATTTGACCATCAAGAAGTGTATCAGTAGTAATGGCTTATATAATATTGAATAAAATAGTAATCCATGATTGATTTTATACACATATAAATAAATTAACAGATTAATAAACATATGAGGATAAGGGGAAACATCATCATTATGTTAGACTGATAATATATGTAAGAAGAATAGAAAATAGATCATTACAGTGGACATCAATTAAGCAGGGGGCATCAAGGTTGTTAAAACTGGTGTGTAAAAATTTGTTGATAAAATAATACTGAGGTCTATTCACAGTAATTATTCTCCAGGTATCTAAAAATTACACAAAAAATCTATGCATTTTCAGTAAAGAAAATTTGCAGACAATTTTGCAACTTAACCAGTGTACTAGGGTTACAGGCACAGTGGGGGCATAGGGAAATGTCCTGTTCCCATTGTATGACACACTGAAAGGTACAACATTGTTGGGTAGTGTTCTTCCTCAAAAGTCATGAGCTAAGTTTGCACATGAGGAAACTATTCTATAGAATAGGACTGAGAAAAATTCTCTACAGAGAAACTTCTACATTCTTTTTTTTTATTATTGCATTTTAGGTTTTGGGGTACATGTGCAGAACATGCAAGATAGTTGTGTAGGTACACACGTGGCAGTGTGATTTGCTGCCTTCCTCTCCTTCACCCACATCTGGCATTTCTCCCCATGCTCTCCCTCCCCAACTCCCCCCCACCACTGTTCCTCCCCTAATCCCCCCAATAGACCCCAATGTGTAGTGCTCCCCTCCCTGTGTCCATGTGTTCTTATTGTTCATCACCCGCCTATGAGTGAGAACATGTGGTATTTCATTTTCTGTTCTTGTGTCAGTTTTCTGAGAATGATGTTCTCCAGATTCATCCATGCCCCTACAAAGGACACGAACTCATCGTTTTTGATTGCTGCATAATATTACATGGTGTATATGTGCCACATTTTCCCTGTCCAGTCTATCATCGATGGGCATTTGGGTTGGTTCCAGGTCTTTGCTATTGTAAACAGTGCTGCAATGAACATTAGTGTGCATGTGTCCTTATAGTAGAATGATTTATAGTCCTTTGGATATATACCCAGTAATGAGATTGCTGGGTTAAATGGAATTTTTATATCTAGGTCCTTGAGGAATTGCCACACTGTCTTCCACAATGGTTGAACTAATTTACACTCCCACCAACAGTGTAAAAGTGTTCCTATTTATCCACATGCTCTCCAGCATCGGCTGTATCCAGATTTTTTAATGATCGCCATTCTAACTGGTGTAAGATGGTATCTCAATGTAGTTTTGATTTGCATTTTTCTAATGGCCAGTGATGATTAGCATTTTTTTGTATGTTTGTTGGTCTCATGTATGTCTTCTTTTGTAAAGTGTCTGTTCATATCCTTTGCCTATTTTTGAATGGGCTTGTTTGTTTTCTTTTTGTAAATCTGTTTGAGTTCTTTGTAAATTCTGGATATCAGCCCTTTGTCAGATAGGTAAACTGCAAAATTTTTTTCCCATTCTGTTGGTTGCTGATTCACTCTAATGACTGTTTCTTTTGCCACGCAGAAGCTGAGGAGTTTCACTACGTCCCATTTGTCTATTTTGGCTTTTGTTGCTAATACTTTTGGTGTTTTGGTCATGAAGACTTTGCCTACTCCTATGTCCTGAATGGTTTTGATTAGATTTTCTTCTAGGGTTTTTATGGTGTTAGGTCTTATGTTTAAGTCTTTAATTCATCCAGAGTTAATTTTAGTGTAACGTGTCAGGAAGGGGTCCAGTTTCTGCTTTCTGCACATGGCTAGCCAGTTTTCCCAACACCATTTATTAAACAGGGAATCCTTTCCCCATCGCTTGTTTTTGTCAGGTTTATCAAAGATTGTATGGTTGTAGATATGTTGTGTTGTGTCCAATGCCTCTGTTCTATTCTCTTGGTCTATATCTCTGTTTTGGTACCAGTACCATGCTGTTTTGATTACTGTAGCCTTGTAGTATAGTTTGAAGTCTTGTCGTGTGATGCCTCCTGCTGTGTTCTTTTTGCTTAGAATTGACTTGGCTATGTGGGCTCTCTTTTGGTTCCATATGAAGTTTAAGGTATTTTTTTCCAGTTCTGTGAAGAAGGTCATTGATAGCTTGATGGGGATAGCGTTTAATCTGTAAATTACTTTGGGCAGTATGGTCATTTTCACAATATTGATTCTTCCTAACCATGAACATGGAAGGTTTCTCCATCTTTTTGTGTCCTCTCTTATTTCATTGAGCAATGGTTTGTAGTTTTCCTTGAAGAGGTCCTTTACGTCCCTTGTTAGTTGTATTCCTAGGTGTTTTATTCTCTTTGTAGCAATTGTGAATGACAGTTTGTTCTTGATTTGGCTCTCTTTAAATCTGTTATTGGTGTATAGGAATGCTTGTGATTTTTGCACATTGATTTTATATCCTGAGATTTGCTCATTCAGAGTAATGGCAGACAATGTAAGACTGGAGAAATGTTCCAGATGGAAGAAGAATGAAGAGACATGATCATACAATGAAGATCCTGGATTGGATCTTGAACCAGAAAGAAAAAGACATTGTTGGACTGTTAGTAAACTTTAAATGGAATTTGTGGATTGCATAGAAATATTGGTTTCCAGAGTTTCATGGTTGTGCTATGGTAATGTAGGAAAGTATTCTTATTTTTGTAAAATATGCACTGTAGTATTAATTAAGGACTAACTAAGCTTGATGTCTGAAGCCATTTTCGGTTGTTAGAAAAATAAAGAACAATAATTAGTATTTATTGTTGGGAGACAATTCTCCATGAATCTTTGCATTTCAACATGTCTTGAAAAATACATGATCTTGGATCAATCAAATGAAAGATTGATCCATGATGGCTGACCACTAACAGCTCAGAATTGTAGCTCCCAGTGAAACTGCAGAGAATGAGAGGACACCACACTTTCAGACAATTTTTCATCTCTTGTGGACCAGAAGATTCCCAGTGGAGGAGCCCCACAGGTCACCAGCGTGACTCTTGTGGCTGGCGCAGTGGTTTTTCCAGAGCTTTGACATGGCAGCTTTTCATGCAGAGTAAACGGGAGGAGATTCTCGGGCAGAAGATCACCATCAGTGTTATCCCTGCTGTTTTGGCCAGCGCAGTGGGTTGCTCGGATTCCAGTGCTGGGAGTCAATAAACTGGTTGTCCACTCAGAAACCCAACTAGAAAGGTGGTAACTGTAAAGACAACAGATGGATAAATTTATAACAAAGGGAAGAAACCAGCCTAAAAAGGCTGAGAATACCCAAAATCAGAACCCCTCTCCCTCTACGGGGGATTGCAGTTCCTCATCAGCAATGGAACAAGCCCTAATGGAAAAGGACTGTGTGCCATTAACAGAAGTAGGCTTCAGAAGGTGGATGATAAGAAACTTCCAGGAGTTAAAAGAACTTGTTCTAACCCAATGTAAAGAAACTAAGAACTTGAAAAAAGGTTTGACAAAATGCTAACAAGAATATACAATATAGAGAGGAATATAAATGAACTAATGGAGTTGAAAAACACAACACAAGAACTTAGTGAAATATGCACAAGTTTGAATAGCCAAGTTGATCAAGCAGAAGAAAGGATATCAGAGGTCAAAGACCTACTTAATGAAATAAAACAAGAAGACAAGAATAGAGAAAAAAGGATAAAAAGGAATGAGCAAAGTCTCCAAGAAATATGGGAGTATGTGAAAAGACCTAATTTACGTTTGATAGGTGTACCTGAATGTGACAGAGAGAATGAATCCAAGCTGGAAAATACTCTTCAGGATATTATTCAGGAAAACTTTCCCAATCTAGCAAAGCAGGACAATATTCAACCCCAGGTAATACAGAGAACACCACAAAGATATTCCTCAAGAAGAGCAACCCCAAGGCACATAATCGTTAGATTCACCAGGGTTGAAATGAAGGAGAAAATACTAAGGGCAGCCAGAGAGAAAGGTCAGGTTACCCACAAAGGGAAGCCTATTAAACTTACAGCAGATCTCTCAGTAGAAACCCTACAAGCCAGAAGAGAGTGGGGGCCAATATTCAACATCCCTAAAGAACAGAACTTTCTGCCCAGAATTTCATATCCTGCCAAACTAAGCTTCACAATTGAAGGAAAAATAAAATCTTTTATGAACCAGCAAGTACTCAGAGATTTTATTACCACCAAGCCTGCTTTACAAGAGCTTCTGAAAGAAGCATTATACATAGAAAGGAACAACCAGTATTAGCCTTTCTAAAAATATACCAAAAAGTAAAGAGCATCAACATAAAGTAGAATTTGCATCAATGAATGGATAAAATAGGCAGTTAACATTAAATGGCAGTAACCCTAAATTTAAGTCGACTAAATCCCCCAATCAAAAGATACAGCCAAAACCTAATGGTATGCTACATCCAGACCCATTTCACATCCAAAGACACAGAAAGACTCAAAACAAAGGGATGGAGAAAGATTTACCAACCAAATGGAGAGCAAAAGTAAATAAATAAATAAAAAGCAGGAGTTGCAATTCTCGTATCTGATAAAATAGATTTCAAAGCAACAAAGATATAGAGGTAAAAGGATCAATGCAACAATAAGAGCTAATGATCCTAACACCCAGATACATAAGGCCCTTAAAGATATTTAGGCTCAACGAGACAGAAAATTAATAAGGATATCCAGGACTTGAACTCACATCCGGAACAAGTAAACTCAATAAATATTTATAGAGCTCTCCATTTTAAATAAACAAAATATATATTATCCACCTTAAATACACAAAATATCGATAGGCCATTATTAATACCCATTTTTAGAATAAAGCTACATTCCCATTCTCTCTCCCTCTTTTTCTTCCGCTTTCTTCCTCTTCTTCACTCCTTAAAAAAAAATGCATTATCTTATACTCTCTTGTGGGGTTTTTGTAGAACAAATAGCCATGGAAGAAAGAGATAGTGTTGACGTTTAGTCAGCAGAAAGGAGATTTATGACTAAGATAATAAAGTTAATTTCTCCCTCTTGGATAAATGTTGGATGGGTTTAGTTGCAATATCTGTGTAAGATAGATGCTTTTATAAATTTGGGATTATTTAGTTATAAAGGCCCATTTGACGTAAATTGTCTACCTGGACCTGCCTTTTCATCATCTTCAGCACTGGGACCAAGAGAAACCAATGTGAGCATTAACCTAATGCTGCCTGCTATATCATGAATAATAAAGTATTTGTCTCTGACCCCAAAGTCTCTGTCCTTCTGCTGCCATCTATGCAATAATGACAAGCTAACATGCTATCTTGTAAGCAGGATAAAATCTCAGACCCTTCACTGTTCTTGACATTTAAATGCTGTGAGCCAGAAAGGGGTGATTGAGCAAATGTGGTAAAATATCACCAATTGGGGAATCTGAGTAAAGGCTGTATGAAAGTATCAACATAGCATTTCTGTAAGTGTAACTTTTCTATCACCAATTGGGGAATCTGAGTAAAGGCTGTATGAAAGTGTCAACACAGCATTTCTGTAAGTGTAACTTTTCTATTTCTGTGTCAATTTAAAATTATTCCAAAATATACAGGAAATAATTTTTGTTGACTTAAAAATAAGAAAATAAAACTCATATTTTAATTCCAGAAAAGTCCTTGCAAATTAATTTAAATCTTGGATTGTCATTTATTCTATATATATATATATATAAGCCTTATATATCCACCAAAGTAGAGATACATGAGTCATAAAGCAGTGGAAAGTTATTCTCACTTGGTCTATAATATATGTAGTAATATAATTTCAACTTGCCATTCATATTTTTGAAACTAATTATCTTACTACATTTAAAGAATAATGAATATCTAGAGACTTACAAATATCAGTGACCAACTGGGAATTTATTGGCATTTTAATTTTTCATAGACATGCAGCATTATTAAAAAAACAAAATTATTCACAAGAAACAGATGTAGAGAATATATTGTCTTCTATATGCTATTTTTTCTTCTGTAATCACTCTGATATATATAAACATATATGAATATTTTCATAACATTATCACATTTTAAGAAAAACATTGCCTTCAGAAAACATATCCTAAACATTAAACATTAAATATTAATATTTTAATTTAACATTTATTATAAGTGAAATATCCCAGTTGCAGTAAAGTAAGTATAAGTAATCTGAAGGCAGATAATTTGAAGTCTCATGAATATTATTTAATTTCTTTCATCCTCGATTTTCTTATCTGTAAAATGAGGATAACAATAAGGTCACCAAGAAGAGAAAATATAAAGTACTTGCTGCCTGGTAAGATTCAGCATATGATCTCTTGCCTGGCCTGCATATAATTCCTTTTTTTACATGTGCAAAATTATAGGGAGTTTTGGAAAATATGTGTTTCAATAAGACTAATATTCTATCTTCTAATAAAAATCTAATTTTTTTAACAAGTGACTTCTCACTGGACAAAAGAAGAGTTTTTTTTTTTTTTCTTTCCCCAGGTCCCTTTTCCATACTTTCCCAATTGAGTGAATTCTTTGATATGGCTGATGAAGATTATTCAAAAGCCTCTAACTAGTAGAAAGGAAGGATGAGCTTGGGCCAGTAATAGTCCATAGCAAGGATGCTTTTGATTCAAGACTCTGTTTATACTATTAATGAGAATAATATACAATTTTTTGAGGTTTATTTTTAGGACTAATATGGTTTGGGTCTGTGTTATGCTTTCTGTCTTTTTTTCTCTATTTTATTCACAGCATTATTTTTTAAAAACAATTTATTTTTTGAGTACTCCAGTATGAATTACTATTTTTATCCCAAATGCTAATATTTTTCAAAGCCAGAAAGAAAAAAAAATGTCTGTGCTTTAATTCTCTAATGCGTGTCTTCATGAATTTTGATTTTGTGTCTCTCAGGAGGTACAAAGGAGAGAAATAATGTTATCCATTTCAAATCAAATCAACCCACTTTGGTTAATTATAGATCTATCTAAAGGAAAACAATCACATTAAATTTTCAAGGTGTTAAAAGCAGTTGCACATCAATATATTTATATTTATTGAGTTCCCTGAACCTTTGAATAGACGTCAGAGTAGACAAGAAAAACTTCAAAGAGTTTACTATAAAGTTAAGTAGATTCTGTCCTCTTTTGCCCTCAACACAAAGGAAATCAATTATGTCAAGCTCAACTTTGATGTCCCTTGTATCTACACTTTCTTCTCAATTTTCTGTACTACTGCTGCTATACAGATCTGAATTACCTCCTACTGTTTGGGACACCCGAGACTCTCTGTACTTTCTTTGAAACAAGATTCTTATACAATGGCCTCACATGTATCTCTCTATATTAGCTCTAATCATGCTATCCTCTGGTGTATTTATTTATTGGTTGGTGGTTGGTTAGTTGGTGTTTTAAGACTTTCTATCTGTCTTCATTCCCTAAAGAGTAAACCAATGCCTAGCTGTCCGATCTTCCTAAACCTCAATTTGTTCAGCTATTGGATGAAGATAATGAGAATAAATTCATGCTTAGAATTCTTGATATAGTTGTTCAAAAAGTGTTAGGTTTCTTTACTATGTATTTTTAAAATAGAAATATGTTGTATTTTATAATTCATTTGAGTAAAAACAATAATAACAAGGTTTTACTTTATATTTTAAATTTTATAGAACTTCTCTATGTTCTTGGCAATTTGCTCAAGATTCTCCTGAATGCTAGAAACAAGGTTTCCTACTAGCCTGGACTATGTCCAGATAGCTTTTCAGGGTCCTGCTGGGCACTTCGAGAAAGTACACACAGAAGAATGTTAGATATACAGTACGCAAATATTTAGATCGGTCAGATTGCTTCTTTCCCTCAAACAGTAACTAATGCTTTGATTGCAAGAGATAGAAGGTTTGAACTTCTGATCACAATGTTTGCATGAATAGCAAATGGAGGGTTTATAACTTGCTATATTCTAAATAAAAACATGGTCATTGAGTTTAGCCTCTTAACAAGAAGCACACAAATACAAAAATTTAAACATACACTCAAAATCCCAATAAATGTTAATCATACTTACTAATTACCTTAATAAAGATATGACCCTTTTCCTACGTAAAACAGTAAGCTTTGAGAATAAAAACAAACAGAGCCTTTATTCATTAAATAGTTCTTCATTTTTCTTGCTTCAAACAATATCCAATATCCAATTATTACCTATGAAATACCCATGAAAAATTTCAGTTGCCCAATAGGACAAGAAATTTTTAGTGTAGAGCAAGCCCCAAAAGATCTTCAGTAAAAAATAAAATAAAATAAAATAAAATAAAATAAAATAATTTGACACCAAGAGAGAGGACTACCTCCCAAGCAGCTCAAACTAACCCTGTAAATATGCTTCACAGCTGGTGAAATACAGATAAGTCTATGCATCTTGAAAGAGTTAGGATGACATTTTCGCATTAAAACAGTTAAAATTGCCATGTGAATTTCATGTATTGTATATATGTATTCCTTCCAAGTATCTGGGATTACAGGTGTCTGCTACCACACCTGGCTAAGTTTTGGTATTTTTAATAGAGACAGGGTTTCACCATGTTGGCCAGGCTGGTCTTGAACTCCTGACCTCAAGTGACCCACCTGCCTCAGTCTTCCAAAGTACTGGGATTACAGGCGTGAGCTACCATGCCCAGCCTAATACTATTGTTTTATGCATTAAAATTAGATAATTTGGAGTATTTAAATCAATCAGCAAACAATAACCTGTCAATTATTCTCACTTTAAAAGCATTATTCTGAATAAATTTTTTTCATATATGGACTCACTAATGGCTTCTACAAAATTATTTTCTTAACATTAAATGTTTTGCATTTATATTAAACTTTAACTTTCCAAATAAAGGTTTTTTTATGTTTTAGAATAGTTTTAAGCAACAATATAAAAGAATGGCATAAAAATATAAGAAGAGTCAAGGAATGAGAACATGGAGAAAGAATATAGAAAAATAGAAAAGAAGGAAGTTTAGAGGAAAGAGAAGAATGAAAGAAACAAAGTTGGATCAAAATCATGAGGAAAGTGCTCCCCATATTCATTGTGCTTAAGCTTTCCAAAAACATTAACATATTTTCCAATAAAAAGGTGTAGTGAGAGATTTCTGAACATTAAAAAAAATAAACTATATTTATCTTGAAACTTCAAATTTGATAGGTTAACAGGAAGTTGTACTCACCGGCTCAGAAACACTGCCATCTGCTGACCATATAAAATTGATATGTTTTACTATTGTTTCTTTATGTTTATCACCAATAACATTGTAAACTTTGTAATGCATATTATGAAACTTGTGTGAGCAACAACATGTATTTAGCAAACAATATTAAGACAGCAATTTATAAATATAATTCAATCATAGACATTTGAAATATTAAAAGTACAAAAGAAAATACTTTGATAGCAAAATTGCAATTGCCCAAATTAGTAATTACTAACCCAGAACATAAAAAAATTTCATATAGTCTATCCAAAATTCTGTCACAATAAACAAATGTTTAAACATTAACTGAAGCCACAGCATTCTTCTAATTTATAGCTCTGATGTAAGAGATTCCTTCTAAGACTTTTTTATTCACCAAAGTCAGTCTCAATACTAAAAGAAAGTGTATCAGGTTGTTGAAAGCACAGACGAAAATGTCCAGATCCTTGTATGCTTCCATTTCCTTCATGCGCTTTCATTCTTCCCACACTAAACATGGGCAATAGGTAGGAAGGTGCACATTTTTTTAGGTACTTGGGAGGTAAAGACACATAATTTCCTGATATATCATGTTCTATAAATATGGGATATTTCTATAGCCTGTAAGAGTGATCACAAAGTTACCTGTAATATTCATTTCTAGAAGTGTTTGTGATTTAAGAGTTTACATGTAAACCTGCCCTTACGGGCAAGGTCTAGCTGACAGACTATGTGAATAATGTCATATTTATTAAGTGTCGCCAAACTGCAGAATTTGTTCCTATTCTACATACCCAGCCTATCTCTTATCACGCAAAGTCTTGATTTTTATACTCCAGCTATGGGAATTTCTTTGCAGCTGAAGCTTCATGTCTTTGCTCAAGCTCCTGTCTGCATTTTGGATACAATTCTCTTCACAAGGATATTCTTCCTGAGCAACAACACTAGGAGGGCTGAATTTGAAATCCCTTCCTCTCTGTTTTCAGAGAGCACTGTGTATGTATCTATCATTGCAGTTACCAGGAGAAAGTGCTTTCTTTTTGTCGGTTTGTTGTTACTTTTTGATAAAGAATGTCATCAAATGATGAATCTAGACTTACTTCCAGATGATTCATTATTGGATGGGCACCTTATGAAGAATTTTTTTAAATACCCCATCTTAGTATCCATATAACATTTTCTTGCTCTTCATAATGTCTGCAATGATGGAGAAGTTTCAATAGAAATTATTTAAAGTTATTATTGACTAAGTATATAACTATTTGGCTATTTTAGAAGGTATATTGCCCAGCAACCTGAATAATGTGCTAAATGCCAAGTGTTCTTACTAAACCTTCTTTTGTCATATATTATTAACTAGGTTACTAAAATCTAGATTACTAGAAAACAAATTAACATTGTGATATAACAAATATTATGTAATTTAGGGATTAAAAATGCAAGTGGAACACAGAAAATGATAAAATAAATCTGTGTGGAGAGGATCCTTTTCCTTGAAGTTAAATCACAAAGTGTAATTAGAAATAGACTACACAAGGATTATCTTTAACATAACAAGAAGCAAGAATATATGTAGTTGCTCTGATAACTAGCAAGTAGATTCAGAACATAAACTTTTTTATTTTTTAATTTCTATATGTAATGTGCATGGGACACAGTAGAGAGCAGTGTGAAACACATTGATGGTATTAAATTATGCAATTAAAAAGAACATTAAAGTGACTCTCTTCAATCAGGAGTATATAAAACAGTAGTTACTTCCTCAACACTTGGTCAGTATGTCTATATATCTAGCCAAATCTCTTAAAGTTATTTGAGAAAAGTACATAGCAAATTAAACAATTTATTTCCCTAGAACTTATCAAAGCATTGTTGGAAATCAGTTCTGGAAACTTTGCTTGAAAAGAAACAATATAGTATACTGTGAAAAGTGCAGTAAGATGTTTTCTCCTTTTTCTTTTTGGGTTCCTATATGTCTTCATCTCCAGGACAGAAGTTCTTAATGATACCTTACAGGACCAGATATCAATGGCATTGTCATTAGATACCTCATATAAGTGGAATCATGTAGTATTTTTCATTCTGTGACTGTCTTAATTCACTTAACATAGTGTCCCCAGGTTCATCTATGTTGTCGCCTATGGCAGTATTTCTCTCTTTTTAAGGCTGAGTAATACTCCATGCTTTGTATATACTACATTTTCTTTTCCATTGGTCTGTCAATAGAAATGTGGGTTGTTTCCACATTTTGGCTATTGTCAATACTGTTTGTAATAATGAATGTGGGAGTCATTATTACACAGATTTAGGTTCTTCTGGATATATGCCCATAGTGGGGTTGCTGGATCACTTAGTAATTCTATTGTTTTTCCTTTTGTTGTTTTTTGTTTGTTTTATTTTTTGAAGGAAAATTCATCAAACAAAATTAAATGCTCTTTCATGATAAAAATGCTCTACAATACAAACAAGGCATGGAAGAGATCTACCTCTTTTCTGCTTTACAGGCCACATATGACAAGCAAACAGCTAACATCATACTCATTGGTCAAAGACTGGATATTTTTTTTGCTCTAAAATGAAGAACAAAGTGCGGCTGTCTACTCTTTCTATTTCTATTCAGTGTAGTACTGTAAGTTCTACAGAGCAATTATACTATAAATGAATAAGTAACATCCCACTGAGTGAAAAAGGTAAAATCAATGCTATTTCCAAATGAAATGTTCTTACATGTACACAGCCCTATAGACACTGCAACTACAACAGGACAGCAAATAAAACCTTGTCACAGCTAATAAATACAAATAGTAATGTTGATGAATACAAATCAACGTAACAAAAACCACTATGTTTCTTGTTACTGATTGCAACTGATTGTCACTAATGTTGTGAGTGGCAAAATAACTCACCAAAACAGCAGTGAATTAAAGAAAGCAAGTTTATTAGAGAGACAGTGCATTTCAAGGAAGCAACAAGCAGCACAGCAGAGAAGGAGCTGTCTGCCAAGAAGGAAGAGCTAGAGTGAAGTTTTAAAGGGTCTTGCTGGGGGACTATGTGCAGATAGGGTCATGCTGCTGGGGTTATGGGCAGATTGAAGTATTTGGGAACAGGATGTTGTGCCAGTGAGTTGTTTGTAGCTAGCCTTTTCTCAGAACAATTATTCTCCCACGCATGGGGCCACTTCCTTGTTCTTGCTTACTTATTTTGTTCCATATTTTTACATATTAACAACAAACTATTCCTGCCCTTCAAAAAATTAAGAAAATCACATTTACAATAGCATCCAAAATAATAAAATGTTTAGGAGTACACTTAATTAAGGAGGTAAAAATCTTGTGCACTATACTCTATAAAATATTGATGAAATAAATTAAAGAAGATACAAAGGAAAAGAAAAACATCCTATGCCCATTGATTGGAAGACTTAGTTTGTTAAAATATGCATACCGCCCAATATAATCTCTATCAAAATCCCAATGGCATTTTTTATGCAAATAGAAGAAAAATGTTAAAATTCATATGGTTCCACAAAATATTCTGTATGTCCAAAGTAATCTTGACAGGAAAAAATGAAGCTAGAAGCATTATGCTTTATAATTTCAAAATACATTACAAAGCTATAGGATATAAAACAGTACAGTGCTGGCATGAAAAACAGATGTACAGACAAATGGAACAGTATAGAGTGCTCAGAGATAAATCTTTGCATATACAGAGGATTGACATTTGAAAAGAGTGTGAAGAATACACAATAGTGGATGAATCATCTCTTCAAAAAATGCAGTTGGGAAAATTTGATATATACATGTGAAAGAATGAAATTTGAATCTTATATTACACCATACACAAAAATCAATTCAAGTTGAGTTAAAAACTTAAATAAAACCTAAAACAGTAAAACTCCTAGAGGAGAACAGAGGAAAAGTTCTATAAGATTGGTTTAGGCAACAATTTCTTAGGTGTGACACCAAAGGTACAAGCAAAAAAAAGCAACAATTAGACAAAAGGGACTACATCAAAATAAAAATCGTCTGCTTAGCAAATGATATAATTAACCAAGTGAGAAGGCAACCTACACAATAACAGAAAACATTCACAAACTACGTATCTGATAAGGGGTTAATATTTAAAATATATGTGAGTCCTATAGTTCAAAAACAAAAATAACATTATTTTAAAATGAGCTAAAATAAATAGTTTTCCAAAGAAGACATAAGAATGACTAATATATATATGAAATGACATTCAAAATCACTGATCATCAGGGGAATGCAAATAAAGACCACAATGAGATATAACCTCATTGTCTTTGTTAGGATGGCTATTATTAATGAAAAACAAATGATAACAGGTGCTGATATGAATGTGAATAATTTATAAATTTCCTACACTGTTGGTGGGATATAAATGGAATACAGCAAAAATTAAAAAAACACTGTGAATGATAGGATACTCAAATCAATGGATCCCAGAGCAAAACTGCCTTTGTTGGAAGATTAAGGAATGGGGTTAGCTGGAAAAGATAATTTTATATGTCCAGGTCATGAAAGTTTATCCACAGGAAAAAAGATGGTTTAATAATGTATTATAAAATATTATATGTAGATACAGACATTAATCTATATTTATACAAATTTTAATAAGTGGTTATACCTGTCTTTTAAATTCTCCATTCTTGTTTTTCTAATCAGAAAGTTACAGATAGTATTAATACATTTTTAATATTTAATCCATAAAAAATCACAATTGGATCAAGATTATTAGTTTTGTTTTACAAATAAAAATGCTGAGGCTCAAGGAGCAAAGTAATATGCCCACTATCACACATTTTATTAAGAGGGACAACTGTGCTTCAAACCATACCTAACTAATTATACATTGATTGCTTTAAGCTAAAGGTGAGCCTATTGCACACTGTATGTTTTATTGTGGGAAATATGACCTCTATGCTAAATTCTTTTGATTTACATTGTAGATCTGCCACTTATTGGCTGTGCAACTTTGAACAAATTACCTTACTTTTCTGTGCAAATTGTTGAAGCAGATTACTTATTTTCTTTGTTAAAGAAAATTAATGATACTATATACTTCACAGGAGTTACTTCATGTAAAAGCAGTACTTTTAAGTGCCTAGGAAATATTACTACAAGTATTTTTAAGAACCGAAAACACAAAAGGAAAAGGCACATGAAAAGGGAAGAGTGATCAAAGATGAACACAAAGGATTCTGCACATGGAGAATACTGTTTCAGGAAAGGGGATAAATGTTAGAAATGAAGGTGTTTTTTTTTTTTTTTTTTAACATGTTTTGCCTTTGTGATTTGATTTCATTCAAGATTGCCCATTTAGGTTCATTCCTTAAAGGCTTGCAGACCTTCAGGATATAGGAGTAGGAATAAAAAGCTAAGAGAATGGGCATATGAGTAAAAGAAATAAAAGAAACAGATTGCAAAGGATACACTAATGCAAGATGTAATCAGATGGATCCAGTTGCCTTTAGGTAATCCCTGGCAACTCAAAAATATATATATGGTTCTCTTACTCTATTATGAGACTCAATATCCTCAAAATAACTTGTAAGAGATAGAATAGAAGGAGTAACAGCAGCAGACATCAAAATTCCTCCTACAATGCGGAGAGTTAAGGAATGGTGAAAACGGAAAAGGAAGGATAAATGTGGATCACAAAGCAGCAGTATTAAAGTTAGGCTGGGACATTTCAATATACTCTTTATTTCTTTCACAAGGTGGTTTTCTATGTATTAAAAATTGAAATTAGAAGAACATCTTGAAAACCAGTGTCATCCCTGATTAGAAATGGCATAAGAAGCAGGAGAAAAGCTTTACACTCAGCTTGAAGTCTTGGGAAATAAGAAAACCTTTCAGGAGTAAAAACAAAACAGCAGAGGAAAGGCAGATTAGTGTGACTTCAGAAATGAGTTCTAAGACTACTGAAGCACAGTGTATTAGCTTTATGACGAGAGCCATTAGCTCTCCACGGACAGACAGTATTTCTAAAGAGCTAAACTGCATAGAGAAGAAAATGCAAAGGATCTAGGAACAAAGCTCTGCTTTCTCACCAGTTATTAACCTCATTTATATCACTGAGTTCCTATCATTATGCTCATTGCCCTAACATGGTTCAGTGGACTGACTTTTCTTTCAGCAGGGTGCAAATTGTGATGACAGACGAAGGAAACCCAGGCGGCTTGGCTGCAGTTGTCTTTGTTATGACCAGCTGCACCTCTGGTCAAAGTAAACGTCTAAGTAACCATTCTTGAAAAAAAATTCCTAAAAACATTCTCGGAGTCCTGCTTTCCTGAAGCCAATTTGTCAATTATCCTCTTCAGGTTTTAACTTCATTTTCAAAAAGCAGTTGCATTCTTTCATTCTGTAGCATTGATAAACACAAGTTGTTCAGTCAGTATGGATCTTTCCATTAGCCTCCTTTGATTTTATTTTGTTCTTAATTTTATTTTTAAATTGTAATATATTTCTATATATTTAGGGAGTACAAGTTTAGGTTTCCTACATGCATATATTGTACAGCAGTAAATCTAGGCTTTTGCTGTAATAATCACCCAAATACTAAACTTTATATCCAATAGGTAATACTTAACCTTTACCCCCTTCCACTCTTCCATATTTGTAGTCTCCAATGTCTATTATTCCACTCTGTATTTCAGTGTCTACCCATTGTTTAGCTCTTACTTGTAAGTGGGAAGATGTGGTACTTGACTTTCTGTTTCTTAATTACTTCATTTAGGATAATGGCCTTTAGCTACATCTAAGTTGCTGCAAAATACATGATTTCATTTTCTTTTTATAGCTAATTAGTATTCCATGGTGTGTGTGCATGTGTGTGTGTGTGTGTGTATGAGTGTGGGGGGCAGGTGTGTGTATTCAATATGAAGAAAATACACCACATTTTCTTTATCTCATCCTTCATTGATAGACACTTAGGTTGATTCCAGATCTTCTTTACTGCTTTGAATAGGGCTGTGATAAACATATGAGTACAAATAGATTTTTGATAAAATAATTTAATTTCCTTTGGTTATATACCCAGTAATGAGATTTCTGGATTGAATAGTAGTTCTAGTTTTAATTCTTTGCAAAATCTCCACACTGTATTCCATAAAGACTGCCATTTCACATTCCTACAAACAGTGTATAAGCATTCCCTTCTCTCCATATCATTTCCAACATCTGTTTTTAGGCTAGCTATTCTCAATGGCATAAGATGGTATCTCATTGTGGTTTTAATTTGCTTTTCTCTGATGACCAGTTATGTTGAACATTTTTTTTCACATGTTTCTTGGATGCTTTTATGCCTTTTTTTGAAAAATGTCTGAGAAAACAAGATGGTCGACTAGACAACCAGGTGAAACAGCTTCCACTGAGGGACCAAGATGACTGGCACGTTCTTAGGGTAAGCACAGATATTGGGCAGAGGGAAGACCCAGAAGCTAGGCTGAAAAATGATAAAGCTGGTAACCCTGCAGGGCATTACCATGCACCAGGTTCATTCCTGGCCCCCAGTGACTTTAGGGGAATGGGTGGGTTAAATAGACAAGGAGAAATCCACTCTTGCCATGAGCCTTTGGAATCCCAGAAGGATGAGAACCCTCAACCACCATGGACATTAGAGTCAGTGAAAGAGCTGCTTAGAGAAGTGCTAAGGGCAGAATGCCAATGGAAGCAGAGCTCAGAGGGTTTGGTATGGCAATGCCTGCAGTGGTGCATAGTGAGGAAAATCCATCCTAGGCTTGACTTGCTTCCACAGAACTATTTACAACCAGGGTAACGTTAGACCTATACTCTGCAGGGCAGTTTTGCCTATCAGACAGAACTGTTCCAACCTGAGCACACCTTGGTCTGCCAACCACTGCCAGGGCCCCAGTCTGGCCATGCCTGCCTTCACTCATGTGTGCATGGGTGGCTTTGCCTTGCTTGCCCCACAGGCACACCTGTGTGTGTGTGTGTGTACCCTGCCCTGCCACTGCTGTGGTGGGAGTGCAGTCTATCCCCACTTACCCACACCAGACTGCCATTGTAGTCAGAGCCTTGGCAGGCACAGAACCAGCCAGGATCATCCCCACCAGCACCCTGCCCTTATGCCAAAGCTACCATGAGAGTGACACTAGGCACAGAGAAGAGCAGACCCTCCCTTGCCCTGAATGACCACCACTGCCTGCAGTGCACTGAGAGTGCAGACAGACCAGGATTCATGAGTGCCATGTCCTCATGTTAATACCACCACCAGTAAAACTGCATGCACAGTTGCCAGGAGGGGTCCCCTGTGCCCCCAAGCCACACTCCCTCTGCCACTGTGATGAATGCCCACACAAAGGCAAGATCCCCAACATTTACTAGCACCTGCTTCAGTTGGTGAGTGTGTGCTCTACCACACTGCCACTACTGTTGGCACATGTAAACTATAATTCATCCTGCTGCCACTGCACTATGAAATGCACTATGACACCACCCATCAGAGTGTAGTAACCAGTGGTTTGGGATCACCTTGACACCCCTACAGTCAGTGGACTCCTAACTACAAGGAGCTAGAGAACAATTTGGGGCCTGATACAAGTCCCTCAGCATGAGAGCACACAGACCAGGAGCTTGGAGTTAAATATTGTCTTCCTAAAATCCCAGAAACAAAGCTAGTTGGGCGAATCCACCTTATACCACAATCAAATCCTCAAGCTTTTCAAGTAGGATAAAAGAAAAAAACTAAGTTAAGAAACATCAGATTGAGGAAACATTAGCCTGCAAAGATGAGAAATAAACAACACAGGGACTCTAACAATTCAAAAAGCTGGAGTCCCTTCTTTCCTCCAAACAACAACATCACCTCTCCAGCAAGGGTTCTGAACTGGGCTGAGATGCCTGAAACGACAGAAATAGAATTCAGAGTATGGACAGGAATGACGAACACCAAACTTTAGGAGAATGCTGCAACGCAATTCAAGGAAGCTAATAATCACAATAAACTGATACAGGAGCTTACAGACAAAATAGCAAGTATAAAAAAGTACATAGCTAACCTGATAGACCTGAAAAAGCATCATAAGAATTTCACAATGTATTCCCAAGTATTAATAGCAGAGTAGACCAAGCTGGGAAGAATCTCAGAGTTAAAAGACTGACTTTATGATGTAAGGCAGTCATGCTAGAATAAAAAAAAAATAAATAAACGAATAAAATATCTGAGAAATATAGGATTATGTAAAGAAACAAAATCTGTTACTAATTGATATTTCTGTAAGAGATGAGGAAAATATAAGCAATGTAGAAAACATTTTAGGATATCATCCATCAGAAATTTCCCAATTTAGCTAGAAAGACCAACATTCAAAATCAGGGACTGCAGAGTACTCCGGTAAAATACTTCTCCAGAGGATCATCCCCAAGACATAGAATCATCAGATTTTCAAAGACCAAATGAGTGAAAAAATGTTAAAGGCAGCTCAAGAGAAAGGTCAGGTCACCTACATAGGGAAGCCCATCAGACTAACAGCAGAATTCTCAGCAGAAACCCTACAAGCTAGAAGAGATTGGGGGCCAATATTCAACATTCTTAAAGAAGATAAATTCCAACCCAGAATTTAATATCACATCAAACTAAGCAAAGGAGAAATAAGATTCTTCCAAGGGAAGCAAATGCTGAGGGAATTTATTACCATGAGACATGCCTTACAAGAGCTTCTGAGTATGCTCTAAATATGAATTAAAAAAATTACTACCAACCACTACAAAAACACTTAAATACAGAGATTGGTGACACTATAAAACAACCATACAAACAAGCTTGCATGATAACCAGCTCACATTATGATGACAGAATCAAATCCACACATATCAATACCAACCATAAATGTAAGTGGTCTCAATGTCCCAATTTAAGGGCATAGAGTGGAAAGCTGGACAAAGAGCCAAGATCCATTGGTATGGTGACTTCAAGAGACCCATCTCGCATACAATAACATCAATAGGCTCAAAATAAAGGAATGAAGAAAAATCTACTAAGCAAAATGAAAACTGAAAGAAGCAGGGTTTGTAACACTAATTTCAGGAAAAAAAAATAGACTCTAACCTAACAAAGATTTTTTAACAAGACAAGGAAGAACATTATATAATGGCAAAGGGTTCAATTCAACAAGAAAACCTCACTTTCCTATATAAATGTGCTTAAAAATGGAGCACCCAGATTCATAAAGCACATTCCTGGAGATCTTTAAAGAGAATTTGACTCTCACACAATAATAGTGGATGACTTCTATACTCCACTAACAGTATTAGACAGATCAAGACAGAAAATTAACAAACATATTATTCATTACCTGAAATCAGCACTGGACTACATGAACCTGATAAAATCTGCAGAACTCTCCACACAGAAGCAACAGAATATATGTGCTTCTCATCAAACATGAAACATATTCCAAAATCAACACAAAACTCTCCTCAGCAAATTCCAAGGAACTAAAATTATAACAGTTTCTTAGACCCAGCACAATCAAATTTGAAATGAAGACTAAGAAAAATCACTAAAAACCATACAATTACATGAAAATTAAATAAGTTCCTCTTGAATGAATTTTAGGTCAATCATGAAATTAAGGAAAGAAATAAAGAATTTATTTGAAACTAATGAGAACAAAGATAAAACAGACCAGAATCTCTGGGACACATCAAAGTCAGTGTTAAATGGGAAAGTGATAGCACTAAATGTCCATATTGAAAAGTTAAAAAGATCTTAATTTAACAACTAAAATAACTAGAGAAACAAAAGCACACAAACCCAAAGCTAGAAAAATAAAATAAATAACCAACAGAGCTAAACTGAAGAAGATTGGGATGCATAAAAAAATTCAAAAGATCAATAAATTCAGAAGTTTGTTTTTTTAAAAATAAATTATTAGAGAGTCTAATATAAAAGAAAAAAATTAGAGATTCAACTAAACCCAATTAGAAACAAGAGGATATTACCACCAACCCAACAGAAATACAAATAAACTTAAGAGAATATGATGAATACCTTTGTGTACATAAACAAGAAAATCTAGAAGTTGATAAATTTCTGGATGTATACACCTTCCCAAGACTGAACTAGAAAGAAATTGAATCCCTGAGCAGAACAGTTATGAGCTCTGTAATTGAATCAGTAATAAATAGCCTACTAACTAAAAGAAGCCTGGAAAAGACAGATTCAGAGCTGAATTCTACCAGATGTACAAAGAAGAGGAGGAACCATTTCTACTGATAATATTTCATGAAATTCAGGAGGTGGAACTCCTAGGTAACTTATTCTATAAGACCAGCTTCATTCCAATCACAAAATCTGGCAGAGACACAACAAAAACAAAAACAAACAAACAAACAAAAAAACTTCAGACCAATATACTTGATGAACTACTATACAAAAATCCTCAACAAAATACTGACAAATTAAATCCAGCAGCATGCCAAAAAGGTAATCCTTCATGATCAAGTAGGCTTTATCCCTGGAATACAAGGTTGGCTCAACATAAGCAAATCAATAAATGTGAATCATCACATAAACAGTTCTAAAGACAAAAAACACATAATTATCACAATAGATGCATAAAAATCTTTTGATAAAGTGAAATATATTTTTACATCAAAAATTCTCAATAAATTAGATATTGAAGGAACATACCTCAAAATAATAAGAGCTGTCTAGGACAAACACACAGCCAACCACATGTTGAATGGACAAAAGCTGCAAGCACACCAAAGAAAAGGATACCCTCCCTTACCACCCCTAATCAACATAGTATTGAAAGTCTTAGTCAGAGCAATCAGTCAAAGAATTATAATAAATAAAGGGCATCCAAATAAAAAGAGAGGAAGTTAACCTAACTCTGATTGCAGATGGCATGACTGGGTATCTAAAAAATCCCATGTATTTTGCCCAATATCTCCTTCAGCTGATAAAGAACTTCAGCAAAGTCTGAGGATACAAAATCAATGTACAATATTACTAGCATTGTTATACAACACTCAAGCCCAGAGCCAAATTGGGAGTACAGTCTTATTCACAGTTGCCACAAAAAGAGTAAAATACCTAGGAATACAGCTAACTAAGTAGGTGAAAGTTCTCTACAAGAAAAACTACAAAATACTGCTTAAAGAAATCAGAAATGATACAAACACATGAAAAAAAGAAACATTCTGTGCTTATTGATAGGAAGAATCAATATCACTAAAATTGCCATACTTCCCAAAGCAACTAATATATTTAATGCAACTCCTATTAAACTACCAATGACATTCTTCACAGAATTAGGAAAAAATGTATTTTAGAATGTATATGAAGCCAAGAAAGAGCCCAAATAGCCAATGCAATTTTAAGCAAAAAAAAAAAAAAAAAAAAAGAAAGAAAAAAAAGAAAAGAAAAAAAACAAAGGTGAAGGCATCCTGCTATCCAAATTCAGACTATACTACTTGGCTACAGTAAACAAAACAGCATGGTACTGGCACAAAAACAGATACATAGACTAATGAAACAGAATTGAGAGCCAATAAATAAGACCACCCACCTACAACTATCTGATCTTAGACAAAGTCAACAATAAAAAGCAATGGGGAAAGGATTCTCTACTCAATAAATGGTGCTAAGATAACTGACTAGCCCTATGCAGAAGATTAAAACTAGACACCTTCCTTACATCATGTACAAAAATCAATACAAAAGAAATTAATGACTTAAATGTAAAACCGAAAACCACGAAAACCCTAGAAGGCAATCTAGGAAATGCCATTCTGGACACAGGATCAGTCAAAAATTTTATGACCAAGAAGCCAAAAGCAATTTCAACAAAAGAAAAAATTGACAAATGGAATCGAATTAACGCAAAAGCTTCTACAAAGCAACAAAAAACTATCAACAGAGCAATCAGACTTCCTACAGAATGGAAGAATTTTTTTAAAAAACTATGCACCTGACAAAGGTCTAATAACCAGCCCCTATAAGAAACTTAAACAAATTCACAATGAAACAACAAACAACTCTACTAAAAAGTGGGCAAAGTACATGAACAGACACTTTTTCAAAGAAAACAGACAATTGACCAGTTATCATATATAAAAAATACAGCTCAACATCACTGATCATTAGATAAATGCAAATCAAAACCACAATGAGATAGCATTTTATGCAGTCAGAATGGCTATTTATAAAAAGTGAAAAAAAGAAAAAACAGGTGCTGGTGAATTGCATAGAGAATAAAAGGCTTAAACACTATTGGTGAACACGTAAATTAGTTTAACCATTGTGGAAAACAGTGTGGTGATTTCTCAAAGACCTAAAAACTGAATTAACATTTGACCCAGCATTCCCATTACTCTCTATCTATCTAAATAATCACATACTTTTTTTGTCCTTAATTCTCTTCATGTGATATATCTTATTTATTGATTTCTGTATATCGAACCATCATTGCATCTCTGATCATAATGTACTATTTTCTTGATGTGTTGTTGGATTCAATTTGCTAGTGTTTTGTTGAGGATTTTTACCCCTATGTTCATCAGAGATATTGGTCTGTAGTTTTCTTTTTTTGTTGTCTCCTTGCTGCTTTTGGTATCAGGGTAATGCTGGCCTCATAGAATGAATCAGTGAAAAGTCCCTCCTCCTTAGTTTTTAGGAAAACTTTAAGGGAGAATAGTATTATTCTTTGTATGTTTGGTAGAATGTGACTGTGAATTTGTCTGGTCCTGGGCTTTAATTTTTTGGAAGATTTTTAAATTGTTGTTTCAATCTCACTACTCATCATTGATCTGTTTAGGAGTTCTATTTTTTTTTTTCTGGTTAAGTCTGAGGAAGCTATGTTTCTAGGATTTTATTTATTTCCTGTAGGTTTTCTAGTTTGTGAATATACATTGTTCATAGTAGTCTCTGAAGATCTTTTGTATTTCTGTCGTATCCATAGTAATGTATTATTTTTCATTTCTGATTGTGTTAGGGTCTTCCCTCCTTTTTCTTGGTTAGTCTAGCTAGTAGGTGTGGTGGGTCATGCCTATAATCCCAATGTTTTGGAAAACCTAAGCTGGAGGATTGCTTAAAGCTAAGAGTTCAAGACCATTAGCCCCTTAAATGAGAAATAGCTTTACCTAGATTTAGAAACATCATCCATTAGGAAGCTGGATTGGAAGGAGTGGGAGAGGTAGTATTTTAGTTTCTTGCAAAGTAAACAAAGAATGCATGCTCCAAATTTGGAAACTATCCTTTTAGGATGAGAATCTTTGGTTTGACTAGCACTCAGTGAATACAAGATCTTGTGCTTTATTACTTTATGGGTATACTACGATAGAGTCAATAAAAAAAAGAATAAAGATGAGTTTAATTAAATTATGTTAATTATAATAATTTTGAGTAGCAATAATAATGTTTGATAAAATGTTATCTACCTTAGTAAATAAAAGAAAAGATAAACTTTAAGTATAAGCACAATAGCATCTATCCCTCTAAAAGAAAACTTAATGGAAGCAATCTTATATGGGTTATTTTCATTTATCAATAATTCTTGACCATTCATACATAATATAATTTATAAATGTCACTAGTATAGACAATTTCCTTTAGAACTTTAGAAATAACCTTAATAAAAGTTCAAGTATTTCTATAAGAAACTTTGTTTTAACACTTTAGCCTGAGTTAATATATAAATTTTCATTCATGGGAGGTATCTGAAGTAAGACTACTGAACAGAAAGTAAGTATCATGTCTATTCAGGACTTGATAATATGCTATCCGGTAACATATTATATGTATATCTAATCAAAAGGCTGTTTTTGTGTAAGCAAGTGACAATTCTGATACCTTGGTATATATTCTTATGCAATATTTTAAAAGTTGTTATAAGGCGAGGCATGGTGCATTTTGGAAGGCCATAGCAAGCACATTGTTTTAGCTCAGGAGTTCAAGACCAGTCTGGACAACATGGCAAAATGTCATCTCTTCTAAAATTACCAAAATTAATTGGGCATGGTGGGTAAGCTTGCAGTCCCAATTACTTACCTATATGTAGCAGCCTATGAATTTAATTATTTTAACCAAAGTGCTATATTCAGTACCCCTGCTTCACCTCCAAAAGAATAGACTAGTTAAAACAAATAGCAGCAATTGGGTAGATGTCAGAATGCAGTGAGTAAATAGGAGAAATGCCAATTCAAAGAAAGATATGCATGAATAGATTTGAATAGAATTTGCTGTACAAAAGTTAAATTCACTTATTTAATCTGCAGACATCTATTGGACATCATGTATATTCCTGTTGTCACTGGGGACATACAAGTGAATAAAACACAAAAATCCTTGCAACAGAATAGAATTCCTATTTACTGAATTGGGAAGACAGCTTTACATTGTATGTGGACTAAAACCTGCATTTTTTTCACCATAGCCTTCAGAATCTCAAGGATATTCACTGCCTGCCCATCTCTGCAGCCTCAAATTCTGACACTACCCTCATTGCTCTCTCAGTTTCAGCTACAATAACCTTTTTCCACATCCTCAAAAACACTATGCACATTCTATTCCTTTTTCCTGAATAAAATTTTTAAATGTCACTAAAGACACAGTGTAGGTATCTCTTTTCAGACAGAATTTTCCTAAAATCAAGTACAAATAATCATTGTTTTTCTTTTCTTGATAACTTTTATAATTTTGTTATTTTTCTCTAAATTATGTAGCATGTCTTGATATATTTTATTTGTTCATTATTTGAAAATAATTGGCATTTTTAAATGTATATTTTATTCATTACTGTAAATCTACCATGTTATTTAGTATTTGGTAAATATCAGTAAATAAATATTTTTGGCTATCTGAATTGATAAATTTTTATGTTTTATAGTCATTTACAATTATGTCTATTATATTACAGACAGTGTGATTATCTATGTAGAACTCCTCAAAGATTATTTTCAAAAAGCAAACATTTTTTCCAACAGTTATTTGTGAATTGCTTTCTATATTTTTAACCCTGTTCAAGTGGGGCTATAACATTCCTCATGCTCATGGAGATTATTTTCTAAAAGAAAAAGGCAGAGGCAGTAAACAATTTATCATTAAATTAAAAATAATTCTATAGAAAAATGAATTGGAGGCTATATAGAAAGGTCATGCCTGAGGCAGAGTCAGTTTTCATATGATGTTTAAATGAAGTTCTCATTGAGAAAGTGACATTTGAGCAAGCAGCTGAAATGGGTGAGTGGACAAACCATGTGGCTATCTGAAGAAGGAGTGTCCCATAAATTATAAAAGCACTGACTTGAGAACTTGCCGTGTATACAGATCAGTGGAAATACGCAGTTCCTATCTCCTATGCTTCTCACCAGGTAGGTTTAAGAGAGCCTCCATCTATCTGCAGGTAGGTTTAAGAGAACCTCCAAATAAGTAGTGGCTACTTAGAAGAGAAAGAGAGAGAAGAGACATACTAAAAATCAGAGGGCAGAGTGAAAGTCTGCACTCAAGAGTGACACCAATTTCAGTCACATTTCCTTGTCTTGCTTCAAAATGGCTATTGTCAAGCTTGTTTCTGTTAGGGAGGAGAACTCTTTACTGAAGGAAATTAGGAGTCTTAATAAAATCTTTTCAAAATGACATTAAGAGTCTACAGCAAAGGGGTTGGGTGACCATCTTCCTATAGTATAGCCCACATGTCATTTTTCCTATTCAGACAAGCAGAGCTCGCATTCCATAATTAGCCATCATTACTCTTAATGATGAATGAATGAACAACAAATGCCAGTAGTAAAAAGAAAGTCCACAACATGAAACACAGTCATCAAAAAGTTGGGGTGTTGTTTGGTCGCAAAGAGGAATTGACTTAACCCAAATGATCCAAATGTTCCAAATAAGATTTTGGGAACTAAAACTTTAATTGCATAAAATATCATCAAGAATTACATAAGATGATAATGTATAAGTATGTATAAAGAAATAACAGAATATAAAATCAAAAGAAAAGAAAGGTAAAAAATTAAAGAATCAATTCAGTTCTGATATATGACAAAAATTTTAATAAAGAAAAATAACACATAAGTTAACACACAATTGTTTTAAAATAATAGTTTAAAAGTTAATATTAATATACAAACATAAATTTTAATACTTAATGCATCTTAACTATTAAAAATGTTTCCCTATAGAAACACACACCCTCCTGTGTACCCAAGACAACGCATGAAACGATGCACAAAACACAATCTAAGGCAGCTTATCATGAAGTCTTAGAACATGAGAAATAAAGAAAATACCAGAAGGAAAAGTCATGTTGCAAATAATGGAGAAGAAACTTTAAGTTACATCAGATTTCTCATTAGGAATATGATCAAAATTTCTAAAGAGAAATAATTCCAGCTTAAGATTATATACCCACACAAATACTAGTCAAGTGGAAGGTTAGAAAAAAAGATATTTACATGAGTGAAAGCATTCTCAATATTTACATTCCATTATTCTTTTGACATATAGCTACTATGGAATGTATGATCCAAGAAACTGGAAATCTAACACGAAATAAGAGGCAATGGCTTGTCCAGGGTTCTGTAAGAAAAGTATTACAATGACAGCGTGTAGTCGGCTAGAATAGCCAGGCAGCACTTAGAGTAGCAGAAAGAAGGAGGTCTCTGGGGATAGAAAACAAGACCCTGATTATTATCCAGTGTGTTTAAATGTCTTTAAAGTGACACTGATAGGTATATATATATATATATCAGATTAAATGGTGCATATGGAAGCAATTAAATTAAGACAAGTCAAAACATGAGACAATCTTTAATTTCAGAAAAAACAGTAACTTGTATAACAAAGAAAACTAAATATGACAATATTAATGTAGAAATAAATAATTAAAATATATAATTTATAATAAAATACAGCTTTTGATTTTTAAAAAATGCTGATATAGCTATACATGGCAATATTTAGGAGGTTGAGGTTAAAGGGATACTGGTATAATCAAATTTTACCTACCATACAGAAATCTGATATAAAATGTAAAATGTTGTCATATGCAATTGCTAACAAAGTATACTGTTTATGAATGTAATGGTAAATACTAATAATAACAGCTAAATATTTGAATATGGTAACCCCCTTGTGAGAGAGTAGGGACTGGACTGGGGAGATTGAAGCTAAGTATTGCTTTTTTTTTTAATTGTAGAGTTAGTGTCTTATATTATTTGCTTTTTTTTTTTACTAACAATGCATTTTTAAGATAATACAGCTCAAAATGCTCTATACAATATAATGATGAGCTGCAATATCCTGAAAACAACCTACTGCAATAAAATGCACATTTTTTATTGTAATTTAGGTTCTGGGGCATATGTGCTGATCATGCAGGATCGTTGCATAGTTACATACATGGCAAGGTGGTTCGCTGCCTTCATCCCCATCATCACCTATATCTGGTATTTGTCCCCTCATTATCCCTCCCCTCCCTCCCCATCCCCGCTGTTTTTAGATGAAAACCTTGAAATCAGAAATCAAGAGCTTGCCATAGTTAGAACAGACATAAATTGTTTTCAATTTTTTTTAAATTTCATATCAATGAAGTTGAGTATTATCTCTAATGTTCTGCCATAAATACTTTGCTACTGATTTCTGTAAGGGTTCACTCATTATCATATTTTTGGTAGGAATATTTTGAGTAAGGAAGGAAATAGAAATTTATTTCTCTAAAGCTACTTTGAGTTTTTGGTTTTTGTTTTTTAATGTTACGGTAGTGTCATGAACTTAATGCTAAATTATGCAGTTTTAGTCCTCTCAGAACAATTCTTAAAATTACCCCCAAACTAAAGTCAGCTAGTTCTTTATGAATGAGTTCATTTTCCACAAAGAAATTCCAGTGCCTTAGCATAAACTGTATAGTTTTTCCAAGTGGTTTGAGTCTAGTCTGGTAAGCAAATAAACTACAATCTATGAGAAAAGCACACGATAGGTAATCATTACTTGTTTGCAAAATGAACAAATTGAATGAATGTTTTCATAACAAATTAAGAAAAACCCAAAGTGGGGATTACATTATATTCTAATACCATTTTTAGCATCTTCCTTTGGAAGGCTAGCAATAAGCTCAGCAAGTTATTTTAATCACAGGGAAGACAGACAATTGTCAAACCTAGTGCAGAGAAGCCACAAAAGAGCCATCTGTTTTTGACTGTTGAATAAATGATCTACAGCAATAAAGACATTTTTGCCAGCTTTTCAGAAAGGCAAATTGCTTTGGAAGAAGGAATAAAAGTCAAGTCTGACATCTACCACTATGTTATATTGAATTATTTTGATAACATAAGCATTTTCTACATTTGTATGTTATTTATTACAAAAACATTTCTTCATCTTACTATGATTCTACAAAGAATATTAAATAGATAAAAATTTGCCATGGATCTGTTCTAGGCTGCTTTCTCATCTTTCTTTCTATATATTCTATCTCAATCATCCTACCAGATCAGAGTTTAATTTTCATCTCTGTGTACATGACTGCCATATCTGTGTTTTTAGCCTTAACTGTTTTTCTATTGTGAATTTCCAGCCCCTGCTTCTGAACATCTCCAAATATCTTAGGACTGCTGCAAAATATGATGCATCTCTCAGCTCAAATTTTCTATTTTATCTTTTTCTTTTTTTCTGTGTCTGTATTTCATTTTATTCTGCCTCTGTGCAATACTGAAATTACTGAACATGCATTAATGTGAATCTAATTGATGATAGTCCAGATCTTCTGTACTAGATTTTTTCTAAGTTCAAAACTTAATTTTACTAGAAAAGATACAGAAATGCTCACAAATATTATAAAGATAGTTACAAAACATAAACTACTGAGTACCATTACTCTGATTAGTCATGTAGAAATATAAATCTATATATATTTGGTTTAAATAATTCTTTAATATTTAAACTTACTTTAAAAAATATGACGCAAGCAAGTAGGTATTTGGATGGACAGAGTCAAGAATGTGGTTGATTTATTTATTTGTTAAGAAAGAAAGAAAGAAAAAGGAATGAAAAAGAGGAAAAAAGAGGAAGCGAAGGAGGGAGAGAGAACGGGAGTGTTGCTTAATTGCCCAGGCTAGAATGCAGTCTAAAAATGGGTATTGAAAACCTCCCTTATATCATCAATTGTGCTTAATAATGGCCAACCAATATTTCGTTTAAACCTGTGAGTAGATGTGATGTGGTACTGATAAGAGTGCATATCTTGTGTGTTTAAAGTGGAGAGTTCTATAAATGTTTATTCAGTTTACTTGTTCTGAATCTGAGTTCAAGTCCTGGATATCCTTGTTAATTTTCTGTCTCATTGATCTATCTAATATTGATGTTGAAATCTCCCACTACTACTGTGTGGGAGTCCAAGTCTCTTTACAAGTCTTATGTATCATGTATTGGGTGGGTACACATCCAGGATCCTCAGCTGTTCTTGTTGCATTGATCCTTTTACCACTATGTCCTCTTTGGATCTTTGTTGCTTTCAAATCCATTCCATCAGAGGCAAGAATTGCAACCTCTACTTTTTATTTATTTATTTATTTTTGCTCTCCATTTAGTTGACAAATCTTTCTCCATCCCTTTGTTTTGACTCTTTATGTATCCTTGCAAGTAAGATGGGTCTGGATGCAGCATACTGATGGATTTTGGCTGTATCTTTTGATTGGAGGATTTAGTCAATTTAAATTTAAGATTATTGTCATTTGATGTTAGCTGGCTATTTTGCCCATTAGTTAATATAAATTCTTTATTATGTTGATACTCTTTCCTTTTTGGTATATTTTTAGAAAGGCTAATACTGGTTGTTCCTTTCTATGTGTAATGCTTCTTTCAGAAGCTCTTGTAAGGCAGGCCTGGTGGTAATGACATCTCTGAGTACTTGCTTATTCACAAAAGATTTTATTTTTCCTTTGATTGTAAAGCTTAATTTGGCTGGATGTGAAATTCTGGGTTGAAAGTTTTTTTTCTTTAAGGATGTTAAATATTGGCCCCCACTCTCTTCTGGCTTGTAGGGTTTCTGCTGAGACATTTGCTGTGAGTCTGATAGGCTTCCCTTTGTGGGTAACCTGACCTTTCTCTCTGGCTGCCCTTAGTATTTTTCTCCTTCATTTCAACCCTGGTGAACCTAACAATTATGTGCCTTGGGGTTGCTCTTCTTGAGGAATATCTTTGTGGTGTTCTCTGTATTACCTGAGATGAATATTGTCCTGCCTTGCTAGGTTGGGAAAGTTTTCCTAATAATATCCTGAAGAGTATTTTCCAGCTTGGATTCATTCTCTTCATTGCATTCAGGCATACCTATCAAACGTAGATTAGGTCTTTTCATATAGTCCCATATTTCTTGAAGACTTTGTTCATTCCTTTTTATCCTTTTTACTCTATTCTTGTCTTCTCGTTTTATTTCATTAAGTTGGTCTTCAACCTCTGATATCCTTTCTTCTGCTTGAGCAATTCGGTTGTATAAACTTGTGCATACTTCACGAAGTTCTCGTGTTGTATTTTTCAACTCTGTTAATTCATTTATATTCCTCTCTATATTATCTATTCTTGTTGGCATTTCATTAAACCGTTTTTCAAAGTTCTTAGTTTCTTTGCATTGGATTAGAACAAGTTCCTTCAACTTCCAGAAGTTTCTTATCCTCCACCTTCTGAAGCCTGCCTCTGTTAATGGAACATAGTCTTTCTCCATCAGGCCTTGTTCCGTTGCTTATGAGGAACTGTAATCCCCTGTAGAGGGAGAGGCATTCTGATTTTGGGTATTCTCAGCCTTTTTAGGCTGTTTTTTTCCCTTTATTATAAATTTATCTATCTTTAGTGTTTGTAATTACCTCCTTTCTAATTAGGTTTCAGAGTGGATGTCCAATTTATTGATTCTCAGTGCCGGAATCTGAGCAACCCACTGCGCTGGCCGAAACAGCAGCATTAAGACTGATGGTGTTCTTCTGCCCAGGAAATCTCTGCTCTGGCTTCCTTTTCGAGTCCGTAATAGGCGACTCTGCCTGCCCGGAGCTCCAAATGTCGGTCAGAAGGGGAACCAGTCCCGTTTACTCTGCACCAAGAGCTGCGGCCCAAAGGCACTGGCAAAACCGCTTCGCCGGCCACAGGAGTCGTGCTGGCAACCTGTGGGGCTTCTCCACTGGGAATCTTCTGGTCCATGAGCAACAAAAATTCGTCTGAAAGTTTGGTGTCCTCTCGTTCTCTACACTTTCACTGGGAGCTACAATCCCGAGCTGTTAGCGATCAGCCATCTTGGATCTCTCTCCAAGATGGTGCTTTTACCTTTTTCTTATTCATGCACATATTAACCTTCATTTGTCCAATCACCTGAGCTCAAAACCTTAGGGTCTTTCTTGACTCTGTAATTTTTTGTCAATTCCATGTATTTTTTCTAAACAACATTTTCACACATACACTCATTGTTCATCCCCTTTTCCATTCTCCTAACTGACATTTTCCTTACTTTTCATCTTTTCAATACCTTTCATCTAGCAAGTCTTCAATGACTTAATTACTACCCTATGTATTGTTATCATATAGTTTCTTCAGGAAAACCAACACTGGTGAACTCTCTGGTCAGAAATCACCAAAGCTTCTTCAGCATTTAAGAAATAAATCCAGTTTCCTTGGTTGTAATTTAAAATTTGTCAAGGTCGTGCCTCAATTATTCTAACCTCATTTTTCACTGCTTACTTTCTACCATCTTATTTCTCTGTCAAACCATTTCAATACTTGTGCTTGCCTGCAACACTTAGACCCTATATTCATGTTGATGTTTGTATTGTGATTTCATTTTACTGTTAGTTCTACCAAGAGAAATTCAATCCATCTTCCCAGACTCATCCAACTGTCAATTACAACAGAATTTTTTTCATGTTACACCACTGAAAATAATTTTATGCACATGTGAGTACTCACAGTAATTTTTGTGTGCCTAACTGCTAGTCTTTTTCTACAGTATAAAACAATAGTCTCTAAAGGCTAGGATTTATAATAGATTGCCCATGTATTCCATGTATGTTCAATGCATTTATAAAGAAAATATCTGCTACATGACTGATACTGCTCTGGGTATTAAGAATATAGAGATGATGGCCGGGCGTGGTGGTTCAAGCCTGTAATCCCAGCACTTTGGGAGGCCAAGGCAGGTGGATCACGAGGTCAAGAGATCAAGACCATCCTGGTCAACATGGTGAAACCCATCTCTACTAAAAATACAAAAAATTAGCTGGGCATGGTGGCACGTGCCTGTAATCTCAGCTACTCAGGAGGCTGAGGCAGGAGAATTGCCTGAACCCAGGAGGCAGAGGTTGCGGTGAGCCGAGATTGCACCATTGTACTCCAGCCTGGGTAACAAGAGTGAAACTCCATCTCAAAAAAAAAAAAAAAAAAAATAGAGATGAATACAACAAGATCCTTGATATAGTAAGGTATTCGTTCCTTTAGTGGGAGGACAGTTATAAAATAGGTAAGTGAATAAATACAATTTAAGAGACTGAGTAGTGCCTTAAAAAAATAATGCAGAGTAATATGATAGAGAGCATGTGTAGACCTTTGTAGAGAAAAAGTGTCAGCTTAAAGCATTTAATACTATAATATGATGAAAAGAAGGAAGGAAAGAAGGAAGAAAAAGAAGAGAAAGGTGTATACATTGTACTTGTACCAAAAAATATGAGAATCATTCATACATTTATTCAAAAGTGTATACTGAACAGCTAAAATATTCAAGATCTACTGTAATTACTGGATACATAAAGCATGATACAAACTCAAGTAGCTCATGTCGTAAGGAGACAGGTATGTAAGATCATGTAATACTATATGACAATTTCTGTAGTAGCATAAAATGACTATAAAAATTGTATTGCAGACATAAAACAAGTAGTAATTAGTGCAGTCTTGAAATATCATCTTCAAAGTGTGATGAACAAAGTGTTTTCTGTGCTGGATCTTAAAGGGATTAGCACTCAGTACTCTTTTCTCCTTTATAATTAATGAGCTCATTGTAACAACATACTGCTCATGGAAGTTCCAATGCTTTATGCTTTTTTGTTTGCTTGTTTGTTTTCTGTGCTTTCCTGGCCACACTGTTTTGTCTATTGGTAGAGTTATGACCCAAGATTGTAGCACACTCTTACATCACAAATGATTAGTTCCACCATGGAAAGCAAACAAATGTGAACCTTTTTAACAGGAACCTTAAATTTGAGATTAAAGATAACACTTAGTGTATGTCTAGAGCAAAGCTAACAAATACCCATCAAAAAGCTGCTGAGAGCTTTATTTCAAAATCCAGGGACAACCTCAGTCGAAAATAACGGAAAAGACATAAAAGGAGACACAGATATCCAATGGAAAAAGAAAATATTTTTTTTCAAGATTACCTGTTGATTCCTGAAATCTAGTTCAATCCTTCAACTTTCTTTGGTTTAATTTTTTGAACTTCCATTTTTCTTAGCTGGTTCAAATTAGCGTTGTGTTGCTTAAAACCAAAACACTTCCAGATTAGTTTAAAAATAGCAGAGTGTTCCAGGTAGGGAAGACAGCATAAGGAAAGACAAAGGCTAAGAGATTGGCCTGAGTCTCATTTGCTCAGGGAGCACAATGTCACCATGCTTCTTAGGACAGAATAAGATAAAACAGTGAAGGGTTACAAATAATAGGTGTGATGTGTCTAAGTTTTGGTGATGATGGCAGGAAAAATTGTGTAAATTAGAATCACTATTATGATTGCTGTCTAGCTTTTACTCTATGGTTTGCCTTTGAACCATATATTTAAAGTCTCAAAATTTTGCTTCATAGAAAGCCTTTTTTTGCTTTTCACTTCACTCATCTCAGACATGCTTTCCAAAAAAATTACCAATTTCATAGGAAATGTCTTAACATTAAATTTGCTTCTGGAGAATTAAAAAAGTACTGAATTACAGAAAGAAGATCAAATGTGTACCACACAAGACAATTTCAAAAAGCTGATTAAAAATAAAAGAAATGAAAACTTCAGGCTAATGTCCATGATGTACAACAATGCAAAAATCTTCAATAAAATACTAGCAAACAGAATGCAACAGCAAATCAAAAGTTTATTCATCATGATCAAGTAGGCTTCATCCAGGGGATGCAGGGCTGGTTTAACATATGCAAATCAATAAATGTAATCCACCACATAAACAGAACCAAAGACAAAAACCACATGATTATCTCAATAGATGCAGAAAAGGCCTGCCACAAAATTCAACAACTTTTATGCTAAAAGCCCTCAATAAACTAGGCATCAATGACACGTATCACAAAATAATAAAAGCTATTTATGACAAACCCACAGCCAATATCATACTGAAAGGGCAAAAACTGGAAACATTCCCTTTGAAATCTGGCACTAGACAAGGATGCTTTCTCTCACCACTCCTATTCAATATAGTATTGGAAGTTCTAGCCAGAGCAATCAGGCAAGATAAAGAAATAAAGTGTATTCAAATAGGAAGAGGGGAAGTCAAATTGTCTCTATTCACAGATGACATGATTTTATATTTAGAAGACACCATCGTCTCAGCCCAAAATCTCTGGAAACTGACAAGTAATTTCAGCAGTCTCAGCATACAAAATCAATGTGCAGAAATCACAAGCATTCCTATATACCAATAACAGACAGAGAACCAAATCAAAAGGGAACTCCAATTCACAATTGCTACAAAGAGAATAAAATACCTAGGAATACAACTAACAAAGGATATAAAGGACCTCTTCAAGGAGAGCTACAAACCACTGCTCAATGAAATGAGAGGACACAAACAGATGGAAAAACTGAAGTCAGTCAGAGTGGGGCTAGGGGAGGGACAGTTGGGTGGGGACAGTGGGATAATAAGGGGAAAAATACCAGATATAGGTGATGGGGGGATGAAGGCAGCAAACCACCTTGACATATATGTACCTATGCAACAATCCTGCATGATCTACACATGTACCCCAGAACCTAAATTACAATAAAAAAAATACGAGCAATAACAATGGCCACTTATAAAAAGATTAGTCTTGAAAGAAGGTAGGTGTGGTTGGTTAGCATGAAGGCCAATCATATATATATATCAGAGTCAATATAAGGTACTACTGTTAATTTTGGTTTTTAAATTTACTTTAACTTATAGAACTTGAAAAATTAAGAATCCATTCTATGTTTAATGATAGTAGAGGACAATATACTATTTTATTAGCTTTTTGCCACTATGAAAGAGAGAGTCATGAGTCATTCAGAATTAGTAAAGTAAGATTTATGAGTTGAACTCAATGTGGGGATGATATCAACATGTCAGTGTCCTATCAGCTTCATTCCATTATTTTCTGGCTGATGAAAACCTAATATTTGTTCATTTTGTCCAGAACAATAAATCGCAAATCCAAAATTTCAAAAAAATCTACTGAAGCTCCTGAAAGATATTCCAAAGATATGTACATTTATTTATTATAAAGGATATGTTATAAAACAAAAACTGAAACTGAAGATAACATGCAAGGTTTACAGCTGCACAATATTCCCTTCATTTTAGAGGAAAGATTTGCACTGCATGAAAGCTTTGTTTAGGTTTAGATAGAAATGAGAAAACTAATGCATTTTATTATCATAATGGAGTAGGAAGACATTGGAAAATGATATGGTTATGTAGAAATATGCCAGAAGACATTTGAAGTGTATATAATTGGTTTGATCTTTATAAGTTTCTGTGTACAGGACACATGTATTAATAATTGCATACGTATTTGTTTTGTATTTTTGCAGTAAGCTTTTTTAAAAAGGATCTCTAATATTAAAATATTATCTAATAAAATTGAATAAATCATAACCCTAATGATTAAATATTGCAGTCTTTAGATAATGTCATTGCTCATTAAAACAGTAGGAGCACTTTAAAAATAATTGTCTCAAAGACATGAATTTCTTAAAAAGTCTTTATTGTCACTAAGGAAGACATGCATTCATAGCATTTTACAATTAAAATAAAATTCCATAATTCTGTAAGTCTCAGACATAAAAAAATACAGTTAAAGATTGTAGTCAATAATTAGTTATTGAGGATAAATGAGAAAAACTAATTGACTTTAAAGAGTTCAGGCAAAGAGAGGAGATACTTCTAGAAGTGGACAGATGAGTCAAAAGTATTTGAAGTGTAATGCAAGCACCTCTTCACCCTAACAATGCCAAGTAAATCACAACACAGTACTTCTGTGTATACCTCTCAACAATCCTGAAGTTAGACATGTTTTCAGGTGGACACATTAACAGATGATTATTCAGCCTGCTTATGGTTCAGTCAGTTATATTAATTCCACAGCCCAGTTTGAAAAGTTGTAAGGTTTCTGGGGAATTTCTTTTCTTTTCAATGCTTCAAATTTTGTCAGATGCCATAAAGACACATTGTTATGAGATTATCAAAGCAAATAATCATGAGACATATAACATATATACTTAAACTCATAAAATTACTGAGTTTTGGATGTTTCATTCAATAAGAATGTTAGGAGAGATTTAATTTTACCTATATCAAAATTGTATTGTGTCAATCCAAGACTTTGTTATAAATACAATATTAAGTATGCTTCAAAGTAGAATACATTATATATATTTAAATCTTCAACAAAGTATATTTTAAGTATTGAAACTCAGATATGCTTGGGTATTTTCCTAAACATGGCATTGTGAGAAATACCAGGTTTCTGTGGCACTTGATCAATTATTAGGCACAAATGACGGTGCCACGACCAAACCACACTAATACATGCATTAGTATTTTCATTCACTCAATAGTCATTACAAAATGAAACTGGACAAAAAGAAAAAGAATAAGTTGAAAGATGACATCTTATTTAAAGAATAGAGGCAAATAATAAATGAAGTTGTCTGAGTTGTCCACTATTAAATTAAAAAATATTAAGTAAAATATTTCTTTATTGCAGTTTTTATGAACTTTGTGAGTCTGTTTGCAAATATATGTGTATATATGTGTGTGTATATACGTATATATGTATGCATGCATTTTTTCTATATGAGCAACAGAAGAGAAACAAACGTCAGTCAAAAAAAAACAAAGAAAAAAGGAAAATGAAATGTACAGAAATTGCAGGAAGTTGGTTTTGCTTTGAGTCTGAAAAATAGTCACAATGAAATAAATGAGGGATATGACTGGAAAGAACTTAAGTTGATGTCAGAAGGAAGCAGCTGAATGTATTGCTACTGGACTAGCATGAGGCTGGCTTTGTTGGCAATGTTAAAGGTAGTGATGTGGGGATAGACAGCAAATGTACTTTAGTGGTAAAGATCACTTTGTGCAGTCTGATTTTATGAAAAATGATATTATAGAAATATGTTGAATGTAATTCTCCATTTTGGATTTCCAGCATATAATTCAGTATTGATAATAATTTTATCTCTAGATCTGATATCAAATGAGCTTCTACTATATGTTAGGCATTGAACTGAGTGCTTTACATTGTAAATTCATTTAATCCTTACAATAACCACATGAGAAGACATACTCTAAGTTTACAAGTGAAAAAATGGTGGTTCTAAAAATGTGAGTAGCCTTTTGAAAATTACACAGTAGGTAAGTTATGAAACTGTTCAAAGCCAGATAATCAAACCCCAGGTACAACATCCTTAAGGAATTGCATTATACTATTATCTGAAAATAAAGCCAAAAAAAAAAAAAAAAGGTAAACAGATTTAATTGCATATTTTGATGGTTAATTTTAGGTGTCTATTTGGCCAGACTAAAGAATACCTAGAAGGTGGAGAAAGCATTATTTCTGGGTGTGATTGTGATAGTTTTCCAGAGATGAGTCTGAGTCAGTGGACTGGTGGGAAGATCTACAGTCAATGTGGGTGAATACAGTCCAATCTGCTGCAGGCCTGGATAGGACAAAAGGCAGAGGAAACAAGAATTCTTCCTTTTTATCTCTCCTGGAGTTGGGACATCCTTCTACTCCCCTTGGACCTCAGATCTCTAAGGTCAATGGTCTTCAGACACTGGAACTTACACCAGCACCCACCTGGGTTCTCAGACCTTCAGCCTCAGGCACACATTTTACACCATCGGTTTCTGTAGTTCTGAGGTTTTTAGACTTAAATGGAGCCATACTACTAGCATCTCATGGTTTACAGCTTGCAGATGACTTCGCAGCCTCTGTAATCACAAAAGCCAATTCACCTAAAAAATATCCTCTCATGTACTATACTTATATTTCTATCTATGTATCTATACGTATACCTACATCTATCTATGTCTACACATCCCATTGGTTATCTCTAGAAAACCCTAATACACAATTGAACAACAGAAATAGAAATAATATTTAAGTAATATGGAATATTCTCTGGCAGTGTATATTAATTTTGACTGTCACAAACCAATTAGCAAATCTAATTAGATCTAAGAATCATGTCTAAAGAAAACACACATACAGAGAGCAGCTGAGGGCTGGAGGGGAAGCGCAGGCTCCAAGGCTTGGGTGTTTTCAGAAGCTCTAGGGGTCCCCAGTTGATGGTGGTGTGTAGGGTACCATGGTGGGAGGGGTGGGGGAGCGTGTGGTAGGCAGGTGTCAGAGGCACGGGCTTGCTGTCTGCGTGCTTGCTGGACAGAGTGACCAGGTGGGAGGGGAGGGTATGAGATGGCACCGAATGAGTCTTGATGGTGCCACAGACGTGACTTTTGTTTGCTTCTGTAGGTGGTCCACCCATTTCTGCAGATCCTGCTGGTTGTTGCAGGACACTAATATCTGCTCAATCATACTCCCTGATATTTCAAATGCATTTCTATGATTTTCACTGTCCTCAAGCTTTGTGATTGTCATTCCTGTCGTTGGAAGCTTTCCCTGATCGATAAAGCCACTCATCCTAGGACTGGCAGACAACATTAGCAAAACATTTGAGAAGAGTAGAAGATATCATTCATTTTTTTCCTCACTCTCTGCTACAAGGAGGATCTTAGTAAGAGTCCCAAGACCATGAAAAAGCTGCTGCCCAAGCGCAAACCTGAATGGAAGCCTTCGAATGAAGTTTGCCTCGCGGATAAGCACAGCTACTTTGGAAGAAGATGCTCAGATTCTGAAAGTCATCGAGGCTTACTGCACCAGTGCCAAAACAAGGCAAACACTCAATTCAAGGTGGCTGTAATTGCAGGTGGCCGTGATTTCTTTCTTCCCCACCGCCCACTCCTTCGCCAAACCCACGTATTTTGTGTTCTGATCTTGTGTGTGCAGTGTGAACTCTGATCCATTATCAGTCTTGTCCTGGGAGCCAGGTCCTGCCTTGCACAAGTCCAGAGCTGCCAGGGAGCTCCTGGCAGTAGCATCTTGTTTAGAAAATTTGGTGGTTTAATTCAGAATGGACCAAGCTGATGGCACAGGAGGTATCAGGGCAGCTGTTAATTCCAAATATTGGTCTGTTCCAAAGTAGCTACTGAACTGCTCATGCCACAGAAGATTTTGTATTTTTATACCAATTAATAAAAATAAGGAAGTTGAGGAGCAGTCTTCTAAAATTAATCAAATCTCAGTGTTAACTCTCTGGCAGAGATGGGGTTTATATATGTTCAGCCAGATAGTAAATGGAGTTTTTGGAGAAATAAGATAACCACAAAGTTTCTATACTTACTATGAGTGGAATTAGAAGTGATTTTGTTTGTGTCACATACAGTAGTCCTCCGCGTCAGGCAGCACCTTTTTGTTTGCCTCGAGTTGACTTATTAGCGTGTTGGCTTAGCTGCCTTTGCCTTCTCTCAGAGGTTGCCCATGTCATGGGCTGTGTACACCACAACACTCACAGTTGCTGCACTTGGATTTTTTTTTTAATACCAAGTATCACTTGTTTATCTTACCAGGACATTTTCATTGATATTCTGTACACCAAAGTTTTGACAGTTTCTCATCATTCCATTTTGTACCAGCTCAAGGCATTTTGATGATGCTTTTTGTTGATGCCGAGATCACTGCATAATAATAACCTGACCTTTTCTTTGTTTGCATTTGTTTTGAATGTCTAACACCATTTGCTTTTGTGACCTGGATAAGAAATATTAGTACCACAGGCCTGAAAAGACAGTTCTCTTGTGGCAGTGGTGATATGACATCCAGAGAGGGCCAGTGTTCTACTTTTGTGGGACTTCAGTCATGCGGATAATGGTATCTTCTGTTCGTGCAATTCTCTAATATCTATGTGTACAGTTAGTATTCTAATGAAAGGATGAAGAGTCTGAACTAGAAGGTAGGTTTAAGCTATCACCAGGCCTTTGCAAATGGCCATAAAGGTTTTCCTTTTGAAGTAACACTTGCCACAAGTATATAATAAGCTATATTAACTGTGTTTTGCATAAAATTGCCAAAACATAGTAATGTGTAGGTAGTGGTATAAGATCTTGAAGAAAATCTATTTAATTGTACTCTTTATCTGTGAATGGGAAAAGCCATGTTTAGTAGGTGACTACTGTTTGAAAAACTCAATTGGATGTAGATCTGAATGTTACATTGTATTGTACAGTATGCATATTATTGTTTGTGGTCGCATATGGCAATGAAGTGTTTGTTTTATAAAAAAAATCTGTTAAATACAGTCAAAATAAATTTTGCATTTGCAAAAAAGAAAAAGAAAATACACATACATATATATTACAAAAATTGTTTTTCATGGTTTTTTGGAAAACCAGAACAAATTTATTAAAATGATAGGCTATAAGAAAAATATATAATTTGAAACGCATATGTAAAACACAATACTTTGTGCAAACTGGAGATTTGTCTATGAAACTGGTTACATTTTTTGTAGTCATTTTGGGCTTTAAGGATTTTAAAATACAGTGTGATCAGAATTAATGAGCCCCAGCTGACAGAGCATCGATAGCATTATGATATTCTTTTATGGGAGACATGAAAATTCCAAACATCCTGTACTTTACTAAGGTTCTGTCTAGCAAGGGATTACCATGAGACACCTTTATGAGTTGTCTGAAAATTCCTTTGCAAAGGTCAGTTCTCTGCAGAATTGATATTGGTAATTCATTCAAAAGCAAAACTACCTCTCCAAAACATTCAACTTTCTGTCTGATTAGAGCTGAGAGACCATGAGGAAAAAAAAAAAAAAAAAAAAAAAAAGAGGCTTCTAAATTATCTTTGTTTCTAATGCAGACTTATTCAGAGTTTCTTTCAAGAGCATAAGCATCCATACTCTTCAGCATTTTCCAAAATTTCTTGGTGAGGCAAGTTTCCTACCTTGTGAGAATTATAGATTTCTTTTTAAGTTAAAAATGGGCATTTTTAGAGCTTATTATTTGCTTCCCTCTGGCAGCTGCCATATTGCTGTGAACATTACTGCATCTGCCGTCATTTGTGACATACTCTGGTAGGAGGCCTGTCAGGAAATTTGATCTCAGACTCTAACCTAATGCAGATTTAACAATCAGAAGATTCCTACACCTTAATAAAACATTAAAAACATTCTTGGCAGTGTGAAGACTGAAAGAGAGCCAGTGGTAAACTCTGAGCTGTCTGTGGCATTCTGTGAGGATCAAGATGAGAGCACGCAGATGATTTTGTAGCTTCAGACATGGTCAAGTACTTGCGTAACTGATTTGTGAAAATATGTATATAGTAATGGGCAAGGTGGTAAATTTACTTAAAATAAGTTCCAGATGAAATTGTAAAACATAGTTGAACTATAGTTTATTCTTTCAAGAGGAATCACAGAAGGAAAATAGTGACAATGTGTGTTTTCTTTCTCATTTGTATCCTTTGCATTATATAAATTTCCATATCAATTAGTGCATTTCTATGATGTTTCACCTTCAAACTATTTCTGGGGAAATCACAAGAAGAAGAAAAGAAAATAAATAGAAAAATATTTATAACTGAGAATGAGGAACCTGAGTCATAGACAAGGACTGAAGAGAAACAGAAATTGATTCTTTACTTGTGTGTTACAAAACATTGTTATGAGTTGTGTAGAGCAGTGCCGTGTCCTCTGAAAAATGTGAAAAAGACATACACTAAAATAGTTTCTTAGACTTAAATTGGTCAAGTTTATTTAATAATACAATTATTATTAACAAATAGTGGGAATTGTGCAACAGATTGTACATTTGTAGCAACCAGTGGGAATTGTATACCTTTAACAAAAGTGTCTTACTTAGGCATTTGTAAATACCTGGAGCACCAATCAGGCTACATGGAACTATTATCTGAGATTCTGTACTCAAACGGGATTATAATTTATCATCTAAAATCTGATCACTGATATTGATAAGGGAAATACTATGCAAGGAGTTCATTGCAAAGTCTTATAGAAAAGAATGCATTTTCAAAAGATAAGGGAATTTGGACTGAAGATATTAATGCTTTGGTCCCTATGTGGATTGTGTTATGACTATTACCTGGATTGGTTTAGCTCATTTATTCCTGTTGCTCCATTTCTATTTTCAACTTCTGATTATATGTCTGCCCATGAAGATTTCCTTTAAGGACAGAACATAATGATCCAATTATTTAAATATTTGGTCCCCTGGACAGTTGATTTTCTCATAGAAAAATCATGAATTATGGCCGGGCAGCGTGGCTCAAGCCGGTAATCCCAGCACTTTGGGAGGCCGAGGCGGGTGGATCACGAGGTCAACAGATCGAGACCATCCTCGTCAACATGGTGAAACCCCATCTCTACTAAAAATACAAAAAATTAGCTGGGCATGGTGGCGCGTGCCTGTAATTTCAGCTACTCAGGAGGCTGAGGCAGGAGAATTGCCTGAACCCAGGAGGCGGAGGTTGCAGTGAGCCGAGATTGCACCATTGCACTCCAGCCTGGGTAACAACAGTGAAACTCCGTCTCAAAAGAAATAAAAAAAATTATGAATTATAATTCTTTCTATGTAAAATTGGGTGTTATAATTTCTCCCTGAGAATCCCTTATAATTTCAATTGCTAGAAAGAAAGAGAGTAAGAAAATGTTTCTACTTTTAGAAGCTTCCAGTCAAATTTGAGAAAATGATTAAGACAATGAGGTATTCTTTATATTGGGATGTGCATTGCCAGCCAGCCAGCCAATTAAGACAGACAGTCAGCTAGTCATCTTTCATGACACTCAGCCTCTGTGAACTAAACTAAGTCAATTTTGCCAATTATATTAAACTCTTTGGGTAGCTACACATAGACTTTGGAAATTAGATGTGAGGGCTCTAATTCTTCTCTTCCACAATCTCTCTACCAGGTGGAGCTACAAGATTAAAGCAAGACTCTAGTGAATTCTGCACTAGAAAGAAGGCAAAAATTGTCACACGACTTACTTTTGTGAGTGCAGCAAATTCTCCTAAACACTTTGCATGATTGATTCAAGGCACATGCCATGATATTTTAGCAGCAGAAGCCAGCTAACCTTTAGTTGGAATCTCCTTACAGTATTAATTATTATATAGCAAGAAAACAGAATCAGCTAGAACTTCTATGCCTAGAGCATCAATGCGATTGGTGTAAATTGTTGTATTTTTGTTCTAACAAGAGCTGCTGTTCTTGAACAATATTTACAGCCTGCTCACATATCTATAACAGCAAAGTCAAAGTATCCTATCACTTCTTATTGTGAAGCAATTTGTCTCTAGCCATCAACCTGACAATCATAACAATATTATTGACAATCATTTGGTTGGGAAATCATTTTTTGTAATTCTTGCCTAAATCTCAATCAAAATTGGCAATCATTTGATTGGGAAATCATTTGTTGTAATTCTTGCCTAAATCTCCATCTCTGTAGCTGGTTTGCACGCAGCATTCACTAAGAAGTTGAAATCCTTGAAGTCCAGTGAACTAGGAGGAAGAAGATTGAAAAGACCACACTGCGTGCTAACACTGTCCAAATTAATGTGTCCTCTAAGGACATGAGAGGAAAGTGTCTTAATGTTACTGGCTGATCTCTCTGCATCTCTGTGGTTTGTTTTACACCAGTAGACTCAGAAAGCACAAGGCACATCTCACAGGGCAGTCACTTTTACCAATCTCAGTGAAGTGGCCCGTCACTGATTTGCAAACTAAAATTGATTCTTGTGAAAACACCGTAAGAAATATAGGCATGCAGGGAATTAGGTGGGCCCAGCTGGACAGGAATACAATGATCCCAAGAGCAACCCTGAAGTTATTAAAGTTGCTACTATTGCTAACTCCATGGGCAAGTTTCATCAGTGTCAGCCCCTAGGTGGAAAACTGAGCAAACTTGAACCTTTGTTATTTCTGCTTAGCATGTTAGAAAAGAACACAGTGAATTGTTGAGAAGCCAATTTCCAGTCTGTAGTATAGTTAGATATGCTGATACAATAAAGTTTTTTTTTTTTTTTCTTCTAGGAATAAGCTTCATATTAGTGCTTCTGCAGCCAATCCCAGGAGTCTAAATAGGTTCCTTGACTAGGGTTCCTGTTCTCCTTCTCTGGTCCCAGTCTGTTGAAGAAGAATGGTCTAAGACAAGGTCATTATCTTCAGCTTCACTTCCAGACATTGTAGGAATACATTCTTGCTTTTCATTCTTATTGTTTTGTTTTTATTTTTTACCTCACTAAAAGAAGTAAAACAGTTTATTTCATCATAATAAAGAGCGATGGGAAAAGGGGCAATCTTCCTTTTTTTCCACAAATCACCCACACAAATTTGTGGGAAGTACTTCAGCCATTATAATTGTTTATAATTAAGTATCTTCAATTTATCTTCAATCTTAGGCAATTGGGCCTTGGATACTGTTCAGCAAAACTTCAGCTTCCCTCACTTGTCATCTTTTGGGTTAACTTTTGGTGATTCTCTTTTTCTTTTCTTTTCTTTTCTTTTCTTTTTTCTTTCTTTCATTTGTTATTTTTTTGTTTTTTGTTTTTTTGACAGAGTCACACTCTGTGGTGAGGCTGGAGTGCAGCAGCACAATCTTTGCAAAAAAAAGGCAAAACAAAGAGGAAAACACTGTAACCTCCACCTCCTGGGTTCAAGCGATTGTCCTGTCTCAGCCTCCTGAGTAGCTGGGATTACAGGTGCATACCACCATGCCTGGCTATTTTTTTGTGTTTTAGTTGAGACAGGGTTTCACCATGATGGTCAGGCTGGTCTTGAACTCCTGACCTAAAGCAATCCACCAACCTTGGCCTCTCAAAGTGCTGGGATTACAGGTGTGAGACATTCACCTGGTTGATACTTCTCTCCTAGGTATACTTTCCACTTCATATGACTACTTTGTTCTGGCTGCTTCTCTTGGTCCATTCCCTAGTATCTTAAGGTTTAATGCCAAGCAAAACAGAAAGAATACAGGTGTTTTGTTTTGTTTTGTTTTTTCCAGCTGGAGTCCTTGCTTCTCTCCCATAACTCTCTCTTCTTCACTGCAACCAACCTTCCAGCAATGGATAAGTAAAACTATAGTATAAACCAGAATTTCTCAAATCACTAACCATTTTTGGATATGCACTGCTGTGTATACTAAGTGACCACCCTAAGTAGCACAGATTAAGTCAGCAAGCATGCATTTATATTGAAAGCTGCATACTGAAACACTGAAAACTAAATTAAGGTAATATAACAGTGACATTAAACCTTCCATTTTCAATTTTAAATGTGTAATACTATATACTAATGCAAACATCTCAAGATGTATTATTAATACTTTCTTGAAAACATCACAAATGGCCTTATTCGTTGGGTTAGATTTTCTAGAATGAGGTGTAGTTAAAATGATGTTCTGACATCTCAAATCTCAGGCCTTAACTGCCAACTTGTACTTTCTGTCTCTTCAAGTCCAGCCTCTGTGATAAAAGAAACCCAATCCCAAATGGAGAGACCGCATAGAAAGTAACCAAAATACTATGTTTAACAGCTCTAGCTGAGCTGCAAGCCAACTACCACATGAGCAAGGTATTTTGGGTGGCCTACCCTAGTTGAGCTCCCTACTTGTTAAGTACATCTCAGCTGACATCACTTACTGCACAGGAATCACTAGACCAAACCCAAATAGCCTAAGAAAAATGAGTGATGCAAAAGTGGTTCTTGTTTTAGGTTATTAAGCATTGAAGTTGCTTATTATTTATTTAGCAATAGATAAACAAATATTGTGTGTGTGTGTTTGTATGTGTGTGTGTATGTCTTTACTGAAATAGATAAATCAAGGAATTCACACCATTATATGTAGGTGTGCAAATACACACATACACACACACACACCCAACACAAACCCAATAATTTTGTAGTCACAGTTTTGAAATGTTTATTTTAGATATCTCACAGGCAACACAATTATGAACACTGACAAGTATCTATGTGAAGTCAGTTAATTACTTCCAGCATAACAAAAGTTGATTTTCAGGCCAATAGTGCCCTTTCAATTACCATGTAATATCATACTACACAAATGTGCTGAAATAGATCTCTGTGTATTTAGATTTTTTTAACTTTTAAATAAAATGAGAACTGAAAATGTATGTCACATCAACTGGTTATAAAACTGCAGAAGGTAGTAGTGAGATTATATTTTTAGACATTATGGATACTTTTTTCTATGGCATTTAATATTTCCTTAATGCTTTTCATAATTGGGCAATTTGAGGGACATAATTGCTTTCAATGGGGGAACAGAAGAGTCAAATTAACAGTCTTTGAAATTCAAACCTCAAGATATAAGGTGAAACATTGAGAATAATATATGATATATGAAAAAAGAGAAGTGAAAAGAGAAAGAGAGAGGGGAGAGGAAGGGAGGAGAGAGGCTGGTGCACGTACCAGGGATAAGAGACATATTTCTGTGAATCTTAGGCCCTATCAACGGAGGTCCAGAGTAGACTAAAGCATTCATTTGAGAATCAAGAATAAAAGAATATTTGTACTCCCCATACCAATGGGAGATTCTGGCTTGCTGGTAAGATTCCAGAGATTTTCTTTACCCAACTTATGGGAAGACATATACGACAGATGAGGGTTAGTGAGCCACATGAATTCTTATGAGTACAGTTGTTCTCAAGAGGGGGCGATTTTGCACTACCACCAAGGTAATTGGAGATGTCTAGAGACTTCTGGATTGTAAAGACCTGCGGGGATGATGTATACTGGGTACATTTCAGGGTTAAGGCTAAGCTTCCTACAATGCAGAAGACCACAAAGAATTATCAGGTCCAAAATGTCAGTAGTGCTGAGCCAGAAAAGTCTTTCACCACTCAGTGTGATGCAAATAATGGAGAAATTTATTCCATTGCCAACAAAATTAACCGTAAGTTAATGAAGAGCTTTGCACAATTCAACTTACTCTTTCAGCCCCCTAGTGGATTGAGAAGAATACATTTTTAAATGCTATGTTTAAAAAGTTAGGAAAACACTGAGAGAAAGGCAAATCTGCAAAGATCTTTTGTTTTCAAACATGGGAGAATACACCACCATATTGTGTAAACAGCAGTTGAAAACGGGGTGAAATGATGTTCAACAATTGACAATGTGCAGCATAAAAGATCTAATGTCGACCGGGCACGGAGGCTCATGTCTGTAATCCCAGCACTTTGGGAGGCTAAAGTGTGTGGATCACGAGGTCAGGAGTTTGAGACCAGCCTGACCAATATGACAAAACCCTGCCTCTATTAAAAATACAAAAATATACTGGGTGTGGTGGCACGTACATGCAGTCCCAGGTACTCAGGAGGCTGAGGCAGAAGTATCACTTGAATCCAGGTGGTGGAATTGCGGTGGGCTCAGTTCTTGCCACTGTATTCCAGCCTGGGTAACAGAGTGTGATTTCATCTGAAATAAAAAGATCTAATGTCAGGATATCCTGACCTCTTCTTCCACTGACTGGTGTATTATGTAAGGCCCTCATGTTAGGCTGTGACCTAAAATATAAGAATAGATTTTAAATTAAGTTTTACCTGAATTCAATGTTTAATGGTCAGCAAAATAAGAACATGGCTAAATGTAAGTTCAATTTTAGAAAAAAAAAAAAAAAATTCTAGCACCTCCGAATTTGTAGAATCTATATCATATCTGCTTCTAAACTATAATATTTAGGTGAAAAAGAAAGTTATCAGCTGCACCAGCGTGGGCTACATCTTTTACTTTCTTGAAAGCAAAGTAAAGTATAGTAATGATGAAACATTAAGATTTTTATAATATTAAATCTGGGTCATTATTAAGCATGAAAAATGCTTCATGGTTAAAAATACCAAAAATATGAAACTAGAAATATGGAAGTATAGTGTTATTAAATTAATTGATTGTGTTAGATTAAAACTTTTCATAATCATTTTTCTTTATTTTGCAAACATGTTTATGTATTTGTTTTTGTCATAAATTGTTTACATATTGTGCCCCATGTAAAATGGGAAAGAACGATTATAGATGAAATGGCTTTCAGTTAACTGAAACATACTTTATGAACATCCATATATTTCTAATAGAGAGAATTTGCAAAGATATATAACTTTCTCTATTTCTGTTTTTCTCTATAGAGGACAGAGATCAGAGTATCTATAAACTTATAGTTCCAGGTAGAATAAAAAGGCAAGTCAGGTCAGAAAAGAGTCAAAAACTTTTGAAAAGGTAAGTCTATAAAAGCATTAGTTTTCATCCTTCCACCTCTCCCACTCATAGAAAAAAATATGAGTTGGAAAGAAAAATGAACAGAAAGTTGCAATGTGAGAGGGTTTTTTTTTTACAGTTCAAATTGCTGAATAAAGCAGCTCTGAGTGATGGTGAGGTTTGGGTTATGGTTTTGTGTGGGTGAGTTGCTGAAAGAAAGTGAAGACAAAAAGTTTCAGAGAAGAAAAGGTCAAGGAGAGCCAACTGATACAGGCCTATATTTACAAAAGGACAATTAATTGTGACTTCATTACTCCATGTACATTAAAAATGCAGTATAAATTTTTCTTAAAATGATTTACATGAAAAATTTTTTTGTAGTTGAATTATGTTTCTTCTTTCAGAGAAGAAAAACTATATCATATAACTTTGTGTTTTCTCTCTTTTACTAATGTTATTTAAAGAAAATCCTAGAAAGTAAATGAGTAAGAAAGAGGATTGGAAGGCCGAGGCAGGTGGATCACAAGGTCAAGAGATCGAGACCATCCTGGTCAATGAGGTAAAACCCCGTTTCTACTAAAAATACAAAAATTAGCTGGGCATGGTGGCGCGTCCCTGTAATCCCAGCTACTCGGGAGGCTGAGGCAGGAGAATTGCTTGAATCCAGGAGGCAGAGGTTGTGGTGAGCCGAGATCGTGCCATTGCACTCCAATCTGGGTAACAATAGTGAAACTCCGTCTCAAAAAAAAAAAAAAAAAAAAAAAAAGGAGAAGAAAAGAGACTAGATGAGGGAGAAGAAGAAAAAGAGAAAGAAAAAGAAGGAAGAAGAAGAGGAGGAAGAAGTTGCAAAGGAGTAATATCTTTGCTAACATCTCATGAGTTCAGAGCAGATTTAAATAATGGGTTGTAATTTTTTTGTTGTTGTTGTTGAGCCTGAGCACAACAGTCACAATCTCTTCTCCAGTTGGTACTTCACAAAATCATTACCAATTTACTGAAAGTGACAAGTGAGATAAATGTCCTTTCTAGTTTCATTATAGATGGATCAATTGTATTTCCTCCTGAGAAATTACTAAACAAAAACTGATACATAACTGTAATTATTAGCATACCAGTTTATATTTCCCCCCTACAGGTTATCAATGTATATGAGTTCTTTCACATATTTAACAAATATATGTGAAATACAGCGTGTTATATTCTTGAGATTCAAAGAAAATTGTTGTGGTCACTGAATAACTTGAAAATCAGTATAAACCAGAAAATGGTGAGAAAGATAGAGAAAAAGTGATTGAAGAAACATGAAAATGGTAGATGAGGGAGAATTGCTAAAAGAGGAGACAGATGGGTAAGAAAAAAGAATGTTACACTTGATCTTAACTAGATTTCCATAAGTTAGACAACACAGCAGTGACAGAGGAAGTAATAGCCAATGCAGAGACAAGGAGATGGGAGATAAGGGAGAAATTGAGTAAGTGAAAATCATTGCAATTTCAACAAAAGTAGAGAGTTTTCTTATTGCTATTACTTTACACTGTGATATCTTCAATTCCTAGAATAGTGCTTGGCACTATTCTAGGTGGTCCATAATACTTCCTGACTGAAATTATAACTCCTAGTATTCTCCTGTTCTAAAGTGTTTTCAAGGTTTAATAGAGATAAGAATACAAAAAAAAAAATGGCTCTTCTTTGTTCATGTAGTTTTACACAATGAATTTAACATTATGTTTTACACTGGGAAACATTAAAATAGGTCTGAATCTTAAGATGTTAGTTATGCAGTACTTTCATTATCATTTAATAACATTGTCAAGTTGTTGGAGAAGGAATTTACTTTGCTTGAGGCCTGGTTTAGCTCTGTCTCTGTAAGCTGGTGCTGGGTAGACAAGCACATTTTTAAAGCTATTTTATAGTGTTCTTCAGAATTGAGCAATACCCTAGGGAGCTGTCAATGCATTGCCTGAGGTGATTTCATATGTTTGTGCTTATAATTGTGAAAATGTAACTGCAGTTGCACAGCATGAATTTGTACTGAGACAGGTCTGCATAGTGTTACATCTCCTCCAACAATACCCTCCCATCCAGAAGCAAGAGAGGAGGGGTTGGGTGTGTGAGTTATCTCTGCTGGGGTTATTGCTTTGGGCAATAAGGAAAGTTAGTTGAGTAAAAACAGTAATACTAAGGATAGCACTGAAATAGCAAACTAGGCAAACATCAATGAGAAAAAGATGGAAATCAAAATGCTTGAAGAGTCCAGAGTATAGAGTAATGCAATATCCACTTTTCCAGTGACTTTCAGCTGAGTACATTGAGAGGAAAAGGTTCTCAGTTTAAGAGAAACTGATTATCCAAGTCATACCACCTCCTCTAGGAGAGCCTAAATCCAAAGACTTGTGCAAGCCAGCAGCTAGGAATGGGATGGGAGGAGAGTGACAACCTTGACTCACGCCTGTAATCCCAGCACTTTGGGAGGAATTGATCACGAGGTCAAGAGATTGAGACCATCCTGGTCAACATGGTGACACCCCGTCTCTACTAAATATACAAAAAAATTAGCTGGGCATGGTGGTGCGTGCCTGTAATCCCAGCTACTCAGGAGGCTGAGGCGGGAGAATTGCCTGAACCCAGGAGACGGAGGTTGCGGTGAGCCGAGATTGCGCCATTGCACTCCAGCCTGGGTAACAAGAGTGAAACTCCATCTCAAAAAAACAAACAAAACAAACAAACAAACAAACAAACAAACAAAAACATCCCAACTCTTCATGGAATTGGCCAAGGCCTTTTTTTTCCATACTGTCTCACAGTTCAACTTCCCCTTTGTCCAATCCTACTTTATTCATGTACAAAATGTCAAGCCTAATGACACTCTCCAATACTACTTCTCTCAACAATATTTATTTATGCTTATTCCATCTCAAAGTTTATTTTCTGAAGAATCTGAACTGATACATTTTGTGCCAAGAATTATCTAATGAATAATCTCTAAGAAAATTTTAGGGACAGGATGGTGATAAAGACCTCATCACTGGTAGTAGGTGGATTTCTAATAATGCCTGGCATACTATTGCAGTGAAATTGTTAAAATATTTACTGGTGGACTTCTGCCAAGATGGCCTAATAGGAACAGCTCCAGAGCTCAGTTCCCAGTGAGTAAGACACAGAAAGCAAGTGATCTCTGCATTTCCAACCAACATACCAGGTTCATTTTAACGGGACTGGTTGGACAGTGGGTATAGCCCAAGGAAGGTGAACCGAGGCAGGTTGGGGAACTGCCCCACCCAGGAAGTGAAACTGGATGGAGGATTGGACACTTTACCCCCTCAGCACTCCGGTTCAGATACTGTGTTTCTCCCATGGCTGCTGCAACCCACAGTCCAGGAGAAAGCCGCTGGGCTGAAAATTGGCACAAGTTACCAACATAGACCTGAGCAACCACTCCGGCTGGCCCAGCACCATCAGTTGCCAGCACAGATCTGGGCAGAAGTTTTGACCAGCACAAAGACCACCTTCAGGATGGATCTACCTGCCCCCCAGGAAGAGGGAGAGCTGAAAGCAGGGAGACAGGTGATAAGGCTTGGCAGGTCCCACCCCACAAAAACCAGCAAACTGAAGCCCTCTTGCTTTAGAGTTTCTCAGCCAGCACATCAGTCTGACCTTGACCCAGGATGATAGAGCTCAGTGATGGGAAGGGTGTCTGCCATTGCAAAGGCAGGTCTAATCTCACCTGTGTAAACAAAAGCCAGAGAAAGCACACATCACAGCCAGGCTGAGTTTGAGGCATCCCAGTAGCGCCTCTGCAGGCAGACAAGAGACAGACTCCCTCCTCAAGCAGCTCCCTGCCCCTGAATAACCAAAAAATGCCTCATATAGGAAAGCTCAGGCTGACATTTGGTGGGTACCTTTCTGGGCAAAGCTACCAGAGGAAAGATCAGGCAACAATCCTCACTGCACCACACCCACCACAGGTGATTCCCAGGTAAGCAAGGTGTGGAGTAGACTTCCAGCAGTCCTACAGCAGAGGGGCCTGACTGTTAGAAGGGAAACAACAAACCAAAAAGAAATAGCTTCAACATCAACAGAAAGGACGTCCACTCAGAGACCCCATCTGAAATCAACAACTTCAAAGAACAAAGGTAGATAATCCCACAAAAATGAGAATAAACCAGCACAAAAAGGATGAAATCATTAAAGACCAAAATGCCTCTCCTCCTCCAAGGGACCACAACTGCTCACCAGAAAGGTATAAAAACTGGATGGAGAATGAGTTAGATTAATTGACAGAAGCAGAATTCAGAAGGTGGTTAATAACAAACTCCTCTGAGCTAAAGGAACATGTTCTAACCCAATGCAAAGAAGCTAAAAACCTTGAAGAAACATTAGACAAAATGTTAACTAGAATAACCAGCTTATAAAAGAACATAAATGACTTGATAGAGCTGAAAAACACTGCATGAGAATTTTGTGAAGCATACACATGTATCAATAGCCAAATTGATCCATCAGAAGAAAGGCTATCAGAGTTTAAATATTGACTCAATGAAATAAAATGAGAATGCAAGATTAAAGGAAAAAGAGTGAAAAGAAATGAACAAAGCCTTCAAGAGATATGTGATTATGTGAAAAGAACTAATCTACTGTTGATAGGTGTACCTGAATATGATGGAGAGAATGAATCCAAGCTGGAAAACACTCCTCAGGATATTATCCAGGAGAACTTTAACATAGCAAGCCAGGCACACATTCAAATCCAGGAAAGAGAGAGAACACCACAAAGATACTCCTCAGGAAGAGCAACCCCAAGGCACATAATTGTCAGTTTTTCCAGGACTGAAATGAAGGAAAAAATGCTAAGGACAGCCAGAGAGAAAGGTCAGGTCACCCACAGAGGGCAGCCCATCAGACTTATAGTGGATCTCCTGGCAGAAACCCTACAAGCCAGAAGAGAGTGGGGACCAATATTCAATATTGTTAAAGAAAGAACTTTCAAACCAGAATGTCATATCCAGCCAAACTAATCTTCATAAGTGAAGGAGAAAGAAAATCCTTTATGAACAAGTAAATGCGGACAGATTTTGTCACAACCAGACTTACCTTACAGGAGCTCCTGAAGGAATCACTAAACATGGAATGGAACAATCAGCACAAGAATGGAAATTATAATGAACAGTCTTTCAGATAATAGGGCAATCAAATTAGAACTCAGGATTAAGAAACTCACTCAGAACCACACAACTACATTAAAACTGAACAACTCGTTCCTAAATGAGGACTGGATAAACAATGAAATGAAGGCAGAAATAAAGATGTTCTTCAAAACCAATGAGAATGAAGACACAACATGCCAGAATCTCTGGGACGTGTTTAAAGCAGTGTCCAGAGGGACATTTATAACAATAAATGCCCACCAGAGAAGAGAGGAAAAATCTAAAATTGACATTCTACCCTCAAAATTGACAGAGCTAGAGGAGAAAGATTAAAAAAACTCAAAAGCTAACAGAAGACAAGAAATAACTAAGATCAGAGCAGAACTGAGGAAGTTAGAGACACAAAAAAACCCTTCAAAAAAATCAATAAATACAGGGTCTGGTTTTTGAAAAGATCAACAAATAGACAGACAACTAGCCAGACTAATAAAAAAGAAAAGAGACAAGATTCAAACAGATGCAATAAAAAAATGATAAAGGGGATATCACCACCGATTCCACAGAAACACAACTTACTACCACAGATTACTACAAACAACTTTAATCACATGAACCAGTAAATATGGAAGAAATGGATAAATTTCTGGACACTTGCACCCTCCCAAGACTAAGCCAGCAAGAAGTTGAAACCCTGAATAGATCAATAACAAGATCTGAGGTTGAGGCAGCAATTAGTAGCCTACCAACCAAAAAGTCCAGGCCCAGATGGGTTCACAGTCAAATTCTACCAGATGTACAGAGAAGAGCTGGTACCATTCATTTGGAAACTCTTCCAAACAGTACAAAAAGAGAGTATCCTCCCTAACTCATTTTATGAGACCAACATCATCCTGATATTAAAACCTGGCAGAGACACAGCTAAAATGGAAAATTTCAGGCCGATATCCATGAAGAACATAGATGCAAAAATCTTCAATAAGATACTGGCAAACCAAATGCAATAGCACATGAAAAAGCTTATCCATCATGATCAAGTAGGCTTCATTCCGGGGATGCAAGACTGGTTCAACATATGCAAATATATAAACATAATTCATCACATAACCAGAACCAAAGACAAAAACCACACGATTATCTCAATAGATACAGAGGAGGCCTTCAACGAAATTTAATAGCCCTTTATGCTAAAAACCCTCAATAAACTAGATATCCATGCAGTGTATCTCAAAATAATAAAATCTATTTATGACAAACCCACAATGAATATAATACTGAACAGGCAAACGTGGAAGCACTCCCTTTAAAAACTGTCACTAGACAAGATTTCCCTCTCTCACCACTCCTATACAATATAGTATTGGGAGTTCTAGCCAGAGCAATCAGGCAAGAAAAAGAAATAAAAGGTATTCAATTAGGAAAAGAGGAAGTCAAGTTGTCTGTATTTGCAGACAACATGATTATATATTTAGAAGGCCCCAAAGTCTCAGCCGAAAATCTCCTTAAGATAGTAAGCAAATTCAGCAAAGTCTCAGGATACAAAATCAATGTGCAGAAATCACAAGCATTCCTATATACCAGTAACAGACAAACAGAAAGCCAAATCATGAGTGAACTCTAATTCACAATTGCTACAAAGAGAATAAAATACCTAGGAATACAACTAACAAAGGAAATGAAGGACCTTTCAAGGAGAACTACAAACCACTGTTCAAGGAAATAAGAGTGGACACAAACAGATGGGAAAACATTCTATGCTCATGGCTAGGAAGAGTCAATATTGTGAAAATGGTCATATTGCCTAAAGTAATTTATAGATTCAATTCTATTCCCATCAAGCTACTGTTGACCTACTTCACAGAACTGGAAAAAAAAAAACACTCTGAACATCATACAGCATATGGAACCAAAAGAGAGCCCACATAGCCAAGACAAGTTTAAGCAAAAAGAATGAAGCTGGAGGCATCATGCTACCTGACTTCAAACTATACTACAAGGCTATAGTAAACAAAAGAGCATGATACTGGTACCAAAACAGAGACATATGCCAATGGAACAGAACAGAGGTCTCAGAAGCAACCCCACACATCTACAACCATCTAATCTTTGACAAACCTGATGAAAACAAGTAATGGAGAAAGGATTCCCTGTTTAATAAATGGTGTTGTGGAAACAGGCTAGCCATGTGCAGAAAGCAGAAACTGGATGACTTCCTGACACCATACACTAAAATTGAATCCAGATGGAATAAAAATTTATACATAACACCTAACACCCTAAAAACCCTAGAAGAAAAGCTAGGCAATACCATTCAGGACACAGGCGTAGTCAAGGACTTCATGACTAAAACACCAAAAGCATTGGCAACAAAAGCCAGAATAGACAAATCGGATCTAATTAAACTTAAGAGCTTCTGCACAGCAAAAGAAACAATTATTAGAGTGCACTGGCAACCAGCAGAAGGGGAAAAACTTTTTGCAATCTACCCATCTGACAAAGGGCTAATGTCCAGAATCTACAAAGAACTAAAACAGATTTACAAGAAAAAAAAAAAAAATTCAAAAGTAAGCAAAGGATATATACACTTTTCAAAAGAAGACATTCATGCTGCCAAGAAATATATGAAAAAATTCTCATCATCACTGATCAATAGAGAAATGTAAAACAAAAGCACATTGACATATGGTCTCATGTGGTTACAGTTACAATGGTTATCATTAAAAAGTCTGGAGACAATAGATGCTGGAGAGTATGTGGAGAAATAGAAACACTTTTACATTGTTTTTGGGAGTATATAGTTCAACCACCGTGGAAGACAGGGTAGTGATTCCTCAAGGACCTAGAAATAGAAATTCCATTTGACCCAGCAACCCCGTTACTGGGTATATACCCAAAGGATTTTAAATCATTCTTTTATAAAGACACATACACATGTATTTCATTGTGGTATTGTTTACAATAGCAAAGACCTGAAACCAACCCAAATGTCTATCAATGATAGACTGCACAAAGAAAATGTGTCACATATACACCATAGAATACTATGAAGCCATAAAAAATGATGAGTTCATGTCCTTTGTAGGGACATGAATGAATCTGGAAACTATTATTCTCAGCAAACTGACACAAGAACAGAAAACCAAACACTGCATGTTCTCACTCATAGGCAGGTGTTGAACAATGAGATCTCATGGGCACAGGGAGGGGAACATCACACACTGGGGTCTGTTGGGGATGGGGGTTAGGGGAGGGATGGTAGGGGATTGGGAGGTTGGAGAGGGATAACCCTGGGAGAAATGTCTAATGTAGGTGAGGTGGGGATGGAGACAGCAAATCACCATGGCATGCACTAGCCCTGCAAGGTCTGCACATGTACCCCAGAACTAAAAGTACGATAATTAAAAAAAAAAATTACTGGTAGAAAATTGACACCAGTAAAATGTGTTGTAATTCTTGCAGTATCTTAGGCTAAGATATCTAAGAAGAAGTATTTATAAAGAAAATGGAATCAGACAGCTAGGTTCAGTGCCATTGATACTTTGGAGGATGAAAATAAAACACTGGGGCAATTATTCATCACTTAGGGTTACTTTGGCAGTACTGGCTAAAAGTCAAAACTACTCCTTGGTAGAATAAAAAAAAAAAAAAAAAACTCACCTCCTGCAGTCAAGAAGAATATTATAAGTGTTTCAGATTTCCAGAGAAAGCTGAATTATCAATCTCAGCTAGTCTGGGCTGCCACGGTTAGGGTTCTGGTTTAGAAGGAGTGGGACACTGAGACTTAAGATGTGGATATATGACTTAACATTGTTGGAAATCTTGAAATTTCATGTCCCCCTGAACCCACTGAGTATGCACAAATGGTCCCTCCCTTTCTCCTCACAGCTAGCATTTCTCTTGCTTGGACATTTTGCAAACACATCAGGCTCTACCCTCATTTTCTCTCTTGAGCACTAGATTTTAACTATGGTCATTTTACACGATTCAGCAAAAAAGGGTTAGGTCTTCTAAGAAAGTAAAGGACCTGTATTCCAAAGGAGCTCCAGGACCTAGTCCAATCATTCTGGAAACGGGTCGTAAAGCATGTATGCATATTTCCAATCGCTGTAAAAAAGCTGTTGTAAAGTAACGATAGGAAAAGAAAAGCATATTGGCTCCTAGTATACAGGTAGAAAGATCTTTGGAATCCCTGTTAACACTGCTAAATGTATCTTGGAAATTCGTAGGAAGCAATTCACCGTATTAAGTGCAGTGGATATTCCACTGACTACATTGACAGACAGTGGAAAAAGGCACCAAAAGGCTTAAAAAAGTAGGCAGGCTAGAGTAGCTATACTTTGTGAGATCTGAAAATCCTCCAACTGATTATGCTTCACAGAAGGGCCCAGAAGACATCCCATTTTATAAAGTAATAGACCAGGCCAGGCACGGTACCTCATACTTACAGTCCCAGCGTTTTGGGAGGCAGAGGCCGGCAGATTCCTTGAGCCCAGGGGCTCCAGAACTGCCTGGTCAACATAATAAAACCCTGAAATCTACCAAAAATATGAACATTAGCCAGACATGGTGGTGTGCATATGTAATCACAAGTACTTGGGAGGCTGAGGTAGAAGTATCCCTTGAGTCTGGAAGGTAGAGGCTGCAGTGAACCATGATCACATCATTGGACTCCAGCCTGGATGACAGAGCAAGACGCCATCTCAGAAAAATAAATAAATAAACAAACAAATAAAATAGCATATGCTGGTGAGAGTTAAATCTTAGATATCTTTGTGAAGTCCAAGGATAATTATGGTTCATAGGTTGGTCTAATGGTAGGAAAAAGAACAGAGGTTGTTGAAGGCGATAGTGATGATAAACCTCAATATCATAGAAACCAAATGTCAGAGCAACAGTGTCAAGAATAAGTAGAGTATGCTTATCAGAATGGGCAGCAAGATTGGACTAACAGCTAGAAGGACTTAATCTGCAAATAGCTATTATGATGTAAAAGAGACTCTACATCCACAGGAGCAAGAGAGACAGGCAGACTATAAGAGCATCAGATGATCCCTCAAATCAAAATAAAAAGATTGGATGATAAGAAAACTGACACAACTATCTAATAAAAAGTCACAATACTTTGCCTAGTTCCTGAACTGGCAGCAGTATTTGGACCTGAAATCCACTAAAGAAAGAAGCAGCTAGATCATCTGGAGGAGGGATCCCATGACAATACAGCTCATGTTTAATACCTCTCCTGCCAGCAACAGAGACCAACACTGAGTTCATCGGATGACACTATCCCTCAAGCAGATCAGTAATCCATTTAAATGGGACCCCTTGCAACTGGAAAAGACATCAATTAATGGTAAGTAAGATTTACAGATATATTGATTGTGGATGTAAGTTTACCTTTTCAACTCAGCCAGCAACACTATCCATCTCAGTGACTGATGCCCCAACATGGGATCAACATCTCATTCCACTAGGAAACAAAATTAAAGACAAAGTATGTCATGAGATCCAGTGATCCTACAGCATATGTTATCATTCAGAAGCTGCTGCAGGCATTTTAGTGTAATAGGATATGGGATGGCCTCTTTAAAGTACAGTTGAGTATTCAGGTACTCTGCAAGATGGGATATCATCTTTCAAGGGAAGGGAGAAATATATAAATTTATAAATATGTATGTATCAATTCATAAATTATTTATAGATGTGTAAATGTATTTACAAATTTATAAATGAATGTACATCTCTATATGTATAGCTGTAGATATAGATAGATATATCTCAATGATAATTATATGTTGCTGTGTTCCAGTAGATAGACTACTTAGTTCAAGGAACCAAGGCATGAAAATAACAGTGAGGATGATGCTTTTTATCAACCTTAGTGGTTCAATTGGAGAATGTTGCATCTTATTTCTACAACTCTGAGCTACTCGGATTTAGAGGTCAAAATCTTCAGATATAGATATTTGTTGTAGCAGGAAAACACTTTTACAAGAACGCTGACCAAGAGTCTTAATTGACTGTAGCCCAGTTACTTTTAGTTCCTTATTCTACTCTGATGTGCTCTACCAATGTTCTGTAGATTCCTCATTTGATTTGTTGATACCTTTGTTGTTACTCCGTCTCAGCTTAGCTCCTTTGCACAATCCTGCTATTTTCAGCCACCATCAGTTGATCCTGGGAACACCCCTTAAGAAACTTCCTATGCACAAATTTTCATCTCAGAAAATTTTTCCTTGGAAGTGTAAGTACAACAGATAACCCAAAAGTAGATTAATCAAATAGGTACTAGATAATTACCTTACTTCGTCTAATTTAAATTATATCAATTTTAAAAGGAAACATTTTATATAATATTAAAACATATTTTATTTAAATAGTGATAAAATGCAATCTTTTCACTTGTAAGGTTTATTTTATGAGCTCTTTGAGATGAATTTAGACATATATCAATTATTGAGTGTGCATTTAAAAAACTCTAAATGATATAATTGATTAACCTATCATTGATTAAGCTATATTTAAAATATATTTTCATTCAGGATCTGAGTCTTCTGATTCAATAGCTGGCACAACCACCATTTCTTATGTTTTCTTGCATAATATTCTCCTCTATGCTATGAACAATCTAGCAGAGACAGCATTTCTCAAAGGATGCCATGTTGCTTTCTCTGAGATTTCCTTACAAGCCACTAACACTCATACTGAAGATTTTGGTGCCAGATATTTTTCTTTTACAACCCATTTTATTTCTGAGGAAAGAGATGCTCAGCAAAAGTAGTTGATATATAAAATTCCCAGAACAAGAAAATATGTAAGTAAAAGTATTTTTTTTTAAATTATATCACAGGGGGTTAGGGATAACATATCTGTGGTACTTAGAGAGAACCATGCTGTGAGTACTTAGAGAGAACCACTTTGCTGGGTTAATATCCATCAGTCATTTGTATTAATTACAGATAACTACTTAAATCTGAATTTTTGTGACCAGTTACTTCTTAGGGAATGTTCTACTTCATGAAGAATACCTAGGTTCATACATTTAAATTAAATAGAGATATTTTTTCTGTTCTTTTTCTTTCATACTTATCTTTCTGTCATAATTATAGGGAGTAGAAGGGAGTTTAAATCCAGCTAAGGATTCACTCAAGGCAAAGTTGAAATATAAAGAAATATAGTGTAGCAATCCAAACCAAAAAACATGGCAAGATAGGTTCATGCAAAGTCAATCAAGAGCACGGCTATTTATTTAGGTTGGTAAAGAAAAAAGGAGTTATGATCAGAAGGGGTTTAATACACGTCACCAAGTAGGATACAAGGGAGACAATTTCAACGTCAGGATTCCAGGACCTGAAGAGGGTTCAAATAGCCATGGGGAGCCTTGACACTGTTATAGAAAAGAAAACTTGCTAAACAAGAGCCAGAATAGATGGGGAGGTTTTTCAGAAAAGATAAGGCAAAAACATTTCCTGAAGCATGATGCTGAACAGAACATCCTTTATCTCCTGGCATTCTAGACAGCCCTCACAATGCTCACTTTTCCTCTGAGGTGTCAGAGGTTTCCGACAGGGAGATTAATAATGACTGTAAAACAAACACTATTACTACTAATGCTGAAAGTGTTAACAATATTGTTGCTTAAGCAATACGCAACCATGGCAACTACGAAATTTGCCTCCAGATGCCTGCAGAACTGTGAGTGCTTTGATGGACTAGAGAATCTTCTCAGTTCAGAGGGATTCATAGTTCCTTATTTTTTTATTTAATAAATATCAATTTGGCACCCATAATTTGGCACACATTTTCCAGATGCTGATGTTAAATTTTTTTAGAAAAATAGACAAAATTTGGGTTTTTGCATAGAACCATGTGTTTAGCATCAACTATTCACCAAAAAAATCAACTTTGTACATACTATTAAATTTTGTTCATGAACAATTATTTACTTCTGTAAATTATGTAGGGTATTAACTATTACAAAATCCCTCTAACATGTTTTGGAATTGTTTTATACTGTTCACTTAAATTTGATGTGCATTTACTTTCTTTCCCAGGAGGTTTACGAGTTATTTGAGAGCAAACTCTCTAACTTACTCTTTTGTTTTTGTCTCTCACCAAACAAATAAGAATTAAAAATGTATTAACAAGTAATTGATCGTGAAAAAAAGGCAAACAGATTTCAGCAAATGTAAAGTTAGGGAATATTACTTAGTAGTAATTTGCACTGAAAGACTAAGGGGGAAAATACCTAATCACGTATTTCTTGTGATGTGGTGTATGCAAATCTCATTTTAAATAAGTCAACAATGATTACACATAACTCATTTATACATAAGAGTTTTTTGTGTTCTACAGCTGATCCACTCATACTGATGACATTCTAGTTTAATCAAGTTGAAAAACAGGTGGTTTGAAATGTATTTCATTAATAATCCATTTCAAACTGTGACTCGTGTGCATAATATTTTCCTCTATTTTATTCAACTTATTTTATAATTAGAAACATGTATTTATTTGACAAATATTAGAAAAAATAAGTACAATTATATTGACATTATTTTTAATATCAGGTTTCATAAAAAGCTTTTGTAATGTTCTTTGACATTTTCTTGCCCAACATAGAAAGAAACATGAGGCCAAAGATTGTTCCTTTAAAGTAGAAAACATCTCTCAGTTCATAAGTTTCTTTTCCTTGGAGGAATTTCCCTGGTGCTTTATTATCAAGGGCTCCAGATTAAAACCAGATACTTGGAGCACAAAAACATACCTGTATTCCTCTTGTATTTTCTCACTACTCTAGAGCAATATTTCTTTTCTGAAGAGAAGCCCAAGAAATATTGTTTGTTCACAACCTAATCCAATTTATCTTTAGTAATTTAGAGATGAAAGGGAGTTGTATGGATGCTTCCAATTGTTAGTATCAGAAGTTTCTTGAGGAAAGCAGGAAGACAAACAGATTGTATGCATGTGCACATTATGGGAAGACATTTGTGTAAATGGCATATTACTTTACTTGTATTTCAAAATGAATGGCTTCTTCTACAAATGTTTTCTCTAGAGAATTTATTTTGTAAAACAAAATATATGTGAGAAAAACTACCAGTAGTTATCAAAAAATTGATGCCACATTTATCTATTTTACTTATAACACATAATTTTTAAAATGTTTTCCTCTTGTGTGATTTTGTATTCAACTGTGTGTGGTTATGAGGCCAGCAATAGGCTGCTAGCACTCGGTGAATATCAGGGTTTAGAAATGTAATTAGCTTTTACTTCTCAGGAAAGCAATGTAACATCCATATATTTATTTGTTGACTAATTCAGCACCCTTTTAGTTTAATTTTATTTTATTTTTAATCCATACTTTGAATTAAGTTGCTTTGTAGATGCTTTTCTTTATTAAAATGCTAGAAGTTCTTGAATAAATTCTAATATTGAGTAGTCTGAAAGATCATCACTTAAAGTATCTGGCATTCTTAAGTAGAAGTGTATCGATCAGACAACACCCCGTACATAATCATAATGTTCTAAGGAAAAGGGCTTTCCTTGGCAGCTATGGAGATGGATGAGAAAACATCCACTCTTAAAGTTCTTTAAATGCCTATCCATGAGGACAGCTTCAATAACTAAAGAAATCTGTAAGTTTGTATGAGCATGGTAAAAATTATCTTTATTTAAAATGCAAGTGATCCATATAAAGAGGTAAGGAGCTCCTCCTACCTACCTGACTCTAAATTTTTGCCTTTCCTGAGACTAGAAAGTATTCTGCCTTTAGTACACACTAAATAATTGACATGCTTTTAGAAAGACGTTTTCATGCAGGTTGTGCATGTCTGGGTGTCTATATAAAATACATGGCATGTCAAAATTAGGATAATTCTAGGAGTCTTTAAAAAGTGACTCTTTAGAAAGGTGTGATTGGGTATAAAAGAACCCAAGGGTTTAAGGTTGGATGTGAGAAAGAGTACGATAATCTGGGGCAGGGAATACAGAGTGGTGGTTCCTAGAAACTTGAAAGAGAGTGTCCAGTGAAACAGAAAGCTTTGAGAGGGGTAGTTACCTTCAGGGGAGAGACATAGTCAGTGGAGGCATACCCTCAAAGAGGGAGATAGTGGAACAATTACCATGTTCTCCCTTTTTGCCTTCCCATCTACCTCTGGGCGTACCACTGACCCAAGCTAATGTAAAGACAGAAGGCAGGGGATTTGTGTCATCTGTGCCAGCCATGCTTTCAGTGAAGAGAGCAGGAGAAAAGTGGAGAAATATGGAGGGTTGATGTGAAAAGACACTTAGATGATGTGTAGAAGATATAAAAACCAGTGAGGGCAAAGTGGAACATTTCAACAGCTTCAGATTTAATGCCTATACAGTCCTTGCTTGTTTCTGTGGCATCAAACCCTAGCAATGGATTATCCAGGTGAACGAATGACTTTCCTTTAGTTGGTAGAGGGTAGTCTTGGGTGATTACATAGTTGAAAGAGGAATACTACTAGGAACCTACTAGAACATTTCTATTTCCCTAATAAGAGAAATAGGGAATGAAAGACTGTAACTGTGTATAATGTGCCACAGTGGACATACCACTGCATATGTAGACCTCACTGTTTAAAGTTAAATGAAATATCAGAAAGAAACTTTAATTTATAGTCTATGTAGCAAACTAAAAGAAGCAGTCATGTTTTAAACACTATGAAATAAATAAGTGCTGAGTGCTATTAAGTTGAATCTGAATAAAAAACAAGGTTACCTTTTAATATTGAATGCTTACCAAAGATAAAGCACCAGTTTACTTTTTTTTTCAGATTTTTGCATGTGTGAAAGTATTTAGACTTTATTCCAAAATTTTAGGTGTTCTAATTGTCCTTTGGATAAGTTCATGTAGACAATGGCCTCTAGATTTTTTGCAACAACATTCAACCCTAAACCCTTCTCTTAGAAAAATTGCAGAGATATCTAATAACTTGTATTACATAAATCTTGTCCTAGAGTCTCCCAGCCCCAATTTGGGAACTTTCTTTCTCTGCCTTTAGCAACTTGTGTGAATGGACTTTAGGATTTATAAACACAATTCTTAATTTACTGTTTTTCAAGAGAGGTGGGTTAGTTAGTTGATTATTAAATCTGGGAGAAGCAATGTAACAGTGTGGCTCTGTTCTATTTTTCCTGTTTTGTGGGGAAAAGGAACAGTTTGAGGTGAAAGTAGGGATAAGAGAGAAGTATTCTTTTAAAATTGCAAATTAAATGTCTCTCACTATGTTAGCCTGGAACAAACCCTTAAGAATCAGTAGAATACAGTTCCAAAAGTTTGACATACTTGAGAGGAAAAATTCAAGAAAATAAATGTAAACCAATGAAAGAGTAACTGGGTGAGTATCAAGGAGAAATGGTTATTGCAGGATGATAGTCAGGTTGTCTTGTCCTGAGGGAATCCCACATGAATGATGTGGAATTGAGACTAAGGGAAAACACAAGATTAAAGAGATATTTTCAGAGAGCCAATAAGACCTTTTTATGAAAATTTACAAATTTTATGCATATGGTCCTAAGGCTAATATTAAATCCCTAATTAAAAATGTTATAAAGCACAGGTAATGACATTTTTAACCCCCACTAAGGAAATCTAATGAGCAAATTAATAAATTGTGATGTTAAGTTGAACCAAGTCTTCTGTTTAGGTTGCTCTTATCTTTTTGTCTAAAAAACAGTTTTGATTAAAAGTAAATGAATTAAATACATAATGCTTGATGAATTACAAAGGTTTATCACTTGAGATGTTGGAGTATGTATTAACTAGGGTGATGGACAGAAAATATGAAATGTTGGTAAATTACATATAAAGTGTATTTATTTATAAAGTTTAGACAAAGTCACAAACAGATTTGGTGAGTACACACTCTATATTAGAACTTGATATTATTATAACATTTTGGCAATGATGAGTAAAATAAACTCATTGGTTATTCATTGCACCTCTTAAACATTTCAATACAATTTGCAATATTTAATGGGTATTCAACATAACATGACTCCTCTATTTGTTTTCCAATTATATGCAAGTGATGACCATCTTGCTGCTTTCTTGCCCTTTATTTTGCCTGTGGGGATAAATGTTTCTAAGTTTCTCTCAGGTAATATGTTCTGTATCTTATTTCTGCTGTAATTGGTCTTCGGAATACTTGCTATTCTTATGGCCATGATTCATTTTTTTATGAAAAGATGCTAACAGTTGTTATGTTTGTCCTTTGTGTCATCCTATATATCTAATTTTAATAAATAATCATAATACTTGTTAGCAGTATGGAAAGATGTTTTTAATGCTCAGAAGAAATCCTTTCCCATTTACCTTTCCATTTATCAAAAGAAAAAAAGAAAGAACACAATTAAATAAAGCATTGCTTTGTTTGGTTTATTCTATTCCTCCTTTAGTAAACAATTTCTGAATTTCTCAAGCATTATTGCAAAGGTAAATAAATAATGCTTATAGAAAATTACATCCTTATACACTGCTTCCTGCTAGATCTTCCTCTGCAATTATATTTCCTGAAAAAGAAACTCTTTTTATTTTGTAAGTCACATTTCACCTATGACCCACAAGCCCAATTAACTCGGAAAATGTTTCTAGCATTAGAAGCTAAGCTTCAATTGGTTATACTATAAATCTCTTCTATTTTTCAGTGTGTTACAATAATCCTCTTTCTTACTCTGCCTGTCTATAGAAAAGCATCTTTTATATTCAAGGATATACCTTAAATCAGTTTTAGCTGGGAACAAGTATCCTTGAGGTAAACCTGTGGTTGCCACATTTAAAAAGTTTCTACTAATGAATAATTTGCTAATGTGAGGACAAAAACAATCTTTGATATTATGGAAGGCTTTTGAAATTAATTTTAGTTTTGTACAATTGAAATTATTAATAAGAGTTTTAATTAATGCATACCATGTATAACATACTAGCAAATGTAAGGCCTTGTGATATGCATACTCTATTATTATTCCCACTGCTATTATTATTATTTTCCCACCACTATGCAACAAATTGCCACAAATTTGTCAGTTTGCAACAGGATATGCTTATTATCACACAGTTGCCAGAGGACAGGAATCAGAGCACAGTTTATTTGTGTCTTATGCTCAGTATCTGGCATGGCCATATCAACGGTGTCAGCGGGGGATGGTGGCACCCAGCACTTTCGGAAGCTGAGACAGGAGGGTCACTTGAGCTCAGGAGTTCAAAACCAGCCTGAGCAACATGGCAAAAACCCTGACTCTACAAAAATCAGCTGAGCATGGTAGAGCATACCTGTAGTCCCAGCTACTCAGGAGACTGAGGTGGCAGGTGTCACCTGAGCCGGGGAAAGTCAAGGCTGCAGGAAGTCAAGCTCACACCACTGTACCACTCCAGCCTGGGAGACAGCGTGAGATCCTATCTCATAAAAAGAAGGAAGGAACGGAGGGAGGGAGTGAGGGAGGGAGGAAGGAAGGAAGGAAGGAAAGAAAGAAAAAGAAAGAAGGAAAGAGAAAGAAAGAAAGAAAGAAAGAAAGAAAGAAAGAAAGAAAGAAAGAAAGAAAGAAAGAAAGAAAGAAAGAATAAAGGAAGGAAAAAAAAGAAAAAGGAAGGAAGGAAGGAAGGAAGGAAGGAAAGAAGGAAGGAAGGAAGGAAGAAAAGAAGGAAGGGCAAATGCAATGTCTTCTGCCACTGTGCTTGTGACCTCACCTGAGTCTCAGGGTCCTCTTCCCAGCTTACATGGTTTAAAGCAGAATTCATTTGCTTACAAATGTGTAACTCCTAACAGCTTACTTTTTCAAGGCCAAGAGAACTGCTTCTCTGAAGCTCTGAGTCTTATTAAGGGCTCAACTGATAAGGTCAGGCCCAGCCAAATAGTTTTCATTTTGATTAAATTTAAGTCAACTGATTGGGAGATTTACTGAATTCTTCCATACATGTCATTTGATGTAACCTATCATGACAGTGGAATCTATCATATTCACAAAGCATACCCACACTCAAAACGATGGCATTGATTATGCACAACATGCATGCCAGACAGTGGAAACGTTGGGGACAGTCTTAGAATTCTTCCTACCAATGTGTCTTTCTATGGTGGTCAAAGTAGCTGTAACAAATATGTTTCTGAGTTGTTGTGAGAACACATACATATATACATACCTATCAAGCAGGTCCATGCACACTCCTGTTTGAGAAATTTGAAAGAATATGTATACATCTATTACTGTTAGGCATATGTAAGCCCAAGTAGCACTACATTTTTGCTTATTATGTCTACTATGAATATATTTTGGCTGTAAACTAGAGAGAGATGTCGGGATGACTTATGTAAGCATCTGGATTCCTTTCTTCTCACCCTAGGCAGTTACAAACAACCAGATGTTCTCTTAAATTAACTCCTTGTTAATCCAGCCGAGCCTAAGCACCTGTATTTTAGAGTTCTATGTTTTAATGAGGGAAAATGACTACAATTGTTATATGTTATAATAACTAATCAATTTAAATATTTCTTTTTATCTTTAATAGGATGCAGAGCATACATAAGGGCAAAAAGTGAGTTACTAAGAAAAATGTTTTTTTTTAATACATATTTTATTGCATTTTAGGTTTTGGGGTACATGTGAAGAACATGCAAGATTGTTGCATATGTGCATACATGGCAATGTGGTTTGCTGCCTTCCTTCCCATCACCTATATCTGGCATTTCTCCCCAGGTTATCCCTCCCCAACTCCTTACCCCCAGCTGTCCCTCCCCTAGTTCCTCCCGACAGACCCCAGTGTGTGATGCTCCCCTCCCTGTGTCCATGTGTTCTCATTGTTCAATATCTGCCTATGAGTGAGAACATGCTATGTTTGATTTTCTGTTCTTGTGTCAGTTTGCTGAGAATGATGGTTTCTAGGTTCATCCCTGTCCCTAAAAAGGGCACAAACTCATCATTTTTTATGGCTGCATAAAAAAATAAGTTTCAGGCAAAGTCAATGAAAAAAATACTCAAAATTTATTTTAAGAAGTTGTATTTTATTTATAATTATTTGTAACCTAGTATGCTAATAATAGTGTCACTTTTAATTCACATGTTTTAAAGCTAACAAAGCTTTTTTAAAAAATGGTATTTTTATTTTACTTTATTATAAAAATAATTATACCCACTTTAAAATGACCAGTAATCTCTGCATTATTACTTTCATACAGAAGTTTAAATCAGAATAATATTTTCATGGTCTTGTTTGACACCACTAACATGTTTCTGAAGTTGAAATGAATATTCATTTATAACTGTAACTATCAGAATCAGTAGGAGTTCACGTAGTCCCAGAAAATCGTTTGCTTATTTTTCATTCGGGGTAAACCAGGAAAAATGATCATTATGCATTCTAGAAATCAAAATGCTCCTTAAACATGTATCTACATTATCTGCTGTTTCAATACTTCCTCTCATCTCCCAACATTTTCACTTATTGAATAAAACTTTGTAATATATCAAATTTGTCTTATCATGTAGGAAATAAAAAGCCAATTCTGATAATTTAGAAGAAGTGAACTTTTTTTTTTTTAGATGGAGTCTTGCTCTTTTTGCCCAGGCTGAAGAGCAGTGGTGTGATTTCAGCTCACTACAACCTCTGCCTCCTGGGTTCAAGCTATTCTCCTGCCTCAGCCTCCTGAGTAGCTAGGATTACAGGCACCCACCATCATGCTTAGCTAATTTTTGTATTTTTAGTAGACACAAGGTTTCACCATGTTGGCCAGGCTGGTCTTGATCTCCTGACCTCAGGTGATCCACCTACCTCAGCTTCCCAAAGTGCTGGGATTACAGGCATGAGCCACTGCACCTGGCCAAGTGAAGTTTTTTATACTCAGTTAATGTTGGTGAAATAATTCATGCAGTTGTGTAGTTGAAAGACCATGAGTTTTGTTGTTTGTTGAACTTTGGTGTGAATCACAGTTTTATCATACAGTAGCTAGTAGTCTTTAGAAAGTCATGTAACTTCTCTATGACTCAATTTTCTTTTGCATAAATAAAATGTAGCAAAACCTATTATTTGTCATAAGCATTATGCAAGTTATGGGAAACATTCAGCATCATATCTGGCTCATATTGTGTGCCCAATAAACAGCCTTTCTTCCTTGCTGTCTTCACTTTGTCTCTTCATTCTCACTTATTTTTCCTTGTTTAAATAGCTATAGTGAGGCTATTCACAAGTTACAAACCTACTAAAGTATATAACTAAATATTAAATATTTTAGTGTATCTAAAAAATTTGGCAGTCATAACCACAATTTAATTTTAGAAGAATTTTATCATCTCAAAAAAAAAATCACTAATGGCCACTACTAGTGAGTTCCTATACACTAACCTCATACTAAAAAATTACTAGCTTACTTTTTATCTCTGTGTATCTGCCTATTCTGAATGTTTCATATCAATGAAAGCATCAAAAACATAACTTTCCACGATTGGCTTCTTTTACCTAAAGTTTTCAAAATCTTTCTGTATTGCAGCATGAATCAGTACTTTATTACTGTTCATAGATAAATAATATTTCATTGTATGAATATACCGCATTCGTTTATTTATTCATTATTTCATGGACAATTAGGTTGTTGTCACATTACAGTTATTGTAAAAAATGTTGCTCTCCACATTCATATGCAAGTTTCTGTGCAGATATGTGTTTTTATTTCTCCTTGGTGTATACCAAGAAGTGAAATTACTGGGTAATATGGTAAGAATATGTTTAACATTTGCAGAAACAGTACAAGTTTTCCAAATTGATTGTACCATTTAATATTCCAACTAGCAATTAATGAGGGTTCAAATTTTTCACATACTCATTAAAACTTGTTATTATCTGTCTTTTTACTTTAGCTTTTCAAGTTTATGTAAAGATCATATCTCACCATGGTTTTAATTTCTATCTCCTATTTTTAATTGGTTGTCTTTATTATTGCATTGTACATGTTATTTATGTATTAGGTATAGCAGTCTCTTGTCAGGTATGTGTTTTGCAAATACTTTCTCCTGTTTTGAGTTGCATTTTTATTTTTTTGAAGTGCCATTTGTAGCAAAAACATTTTTAATTTTTATGAAACCTAACTTATCTAGTTTTAAATTTTATTTCTCATATTTTCAAAATGACATCCATCCAAAAAGCAAGGTATGGATAATTAAGTAAAAATATTAACTTTACAGTGCAGAGGACTGAAAAACTACTTTGGTCTGATAATCAAAGTGAACATCAACAGTGATAAGCCATTTTGATAGTAACTTTGTAATGATGTGACAAAATGGTATTTAATCTTTGTAATCTTCCACTCAAAAATACATAATACAAGTCTAATCATGAGAGAAACATCAAAGAAATCCTAATTGATAGACATTTTACAACACAGTTTTACTTTGAAAGCTTTATTTTGAACTTTACTCCTCAAAATTGTCAATACAATCAAACAAAGAACATCTTGACTGCTCAGCCAAGAGGAGTGTAAGGAGACACCATCGTTACACATGATGTGGGATTCTGGATAGGATCATGGACCATAAAAAGGACATTAGGTAAAAACTATGAAAAAGTAAGAAAATATGAAGAATATCTAAACTTTAATTAACAATAACGTATCAGTATTTGTTCATCAGTTGTAATAAATATACCGCACTAGTGTAAGATGTAAATAAGAGGGAAACTGGGTGCAGAGAATACGGTGACACTTTACTGTCACCACATTTTGTTTCTAAGCCTATCTCTATTCCAAAATAAGTTTATGGAAACAAGAAAACTTCAATTTTTAACTCACTTACATATAAATTATATTTTATGCATAAAAATGATAAGTAAAAAGTTCTATAATTAATATTCTATAAATTAATGAAATATGTTTTGGCAGTTGACTTTAAAAAGAGAAAAATACCACATATAAAAATTTAAAAATTTTGGTTCCCTTGAATTACTGGGGACTGAGCATAGACTATTGTAAAAGTAAGAAGCTCCTGAGGGCAGCAGTCTTACAGTGACTCTATATTTCTTGGGGTTTTACTTTCAGAAACTTAACAAGTTTCTCATGGTGAAGAACTAGGAAAGATCTCTTCCTGACTCAAGCTCTACGAATCTTTTAAATTAATTAAGTCTACAGTTATGTTCAAGTATCAGAATACTATATGTTTGCTTTACTCTCTTGTTTGTTTTAAAACCCACAGATTTGTTCGCCCACTGCACAATAATGGATCAAAATGCTGAGATAGAAGGGTTCACAGCAGAGACATATGAATTTCCCTGAGGAGCTCTGGGCTAGGATTTTTAAGGGGATCACAGAGGATAAAGGGCTGGAAAATTGAGGTCATTGATTGGTTGGGATAAGGAGCTGAAATTTTCAGGATGTGGAAACTCATTTTTCCACATCCTTGTGGGACTTCAGACCAGCTTGTGTTAGTGGGGTTCTTCAGATCAGCTGAAATCAATAATCCTAAATCTGGGCTCCCCAAGGGCTCCTTCTCCTTTCTCTTCTCTCTTTTTCATCACCCACAATGTGGCTAACAAGGGGCATGTTTCAGTTCTGTTCGTGTTACTGATCTTTCAGTCCTGCCATTTGGCAGGTCCCAAGTTCTTGTCTCATGTCCAGGATGAAAGAGATTTGCAAACAACTGAAGGGCGAGTAAGGTAAAGAAGTGTTTTTTTGAGCAACAGAGATTTGAACTGTATAGCTCTGATCTGCAGGCAGGTAATCCTCGGGGGTGGGAGAGTATCTCCTTTCTGCAGACAGGTCATTCTGATGTCTGTGCAGCCCTTAGTGGAGAGGTGACCTAGGGTGGGTAGCTCCTCCAGACAGGCCAATCTGACATCTGCTCAGCTTTCAGCTGAGAGGAGACCCATGGTGTGTAACTCCTGTCTGTAGACAGGTTGTCCCATCATCTTTGCTCAAGTCTGGCTGAGTCTGGGGAATTTTATGGGCTTTAGAGGAGAGGAAGTGCATGCTGATTGATCCATGGCTGGCCATGGATGGGCCTGGAGAAAGTACCATAATTTCTCTCTCCAGTCCATGGAACTGTCAGCCCAACTCCCTGACCTGAATGTGGGGCTTCATCAGAGACTCACCCCTTTCTGCATATGAGCCTGTTGCCCTCCCACCATCATCAACCTACTGTCCCTGGTGCCCAAGCTGTTCATGCTGAGGGATGCCTGTAGGTGCATACTGAGCTTCCCTCAAAAGTCCCTTGGTCTCCCTCCAGTGCTTGTAGGTGCTCAAGGTCCAGAAGGGGCTGAAGTGGCAGGGGGCTGGTGTGTCAACACGACAGTGCCTGGCCTCAACTTTGCTCCAAAATCAGAGTGGGCACAAGAAGTGGGGAGAGACAAGGCAATGGGAACAGGTACTTCTGGGTCTGTGAAGGCAGAGGTTTTTCCTGGGTCCCTGAGAGTGCAGAGATGTCTGGGTCTGCAGCCAGGGCTGAGCAGCTGCAGCTGCACCCAAGAGGGTGAGGCTCCCACAGCTCCAAATCAGAAAGGATTGGAGATTTCACTTGCTCCTGGCTCCCACCACCTTCAAGCACATAGCCTAGGCCATATCATGGTAGCGGCTACTCCAAATGGGCCTCCACTGTCATCAAGTCTATGACAATAGGCAGTGAAGAACCATGAAGAAGCAGATAAGAGAGCAAGCTAACCTTAATTAATGCTGAATGTGCTGCAAGCTTAGTTCATTTTCATTTTCCCCACCACCAATTTGATTAATTTTAAAGAGCTTATAGGGATGATTTCAGTATCTGTTTCATTTTCTCCATCTCTCTCTTCATATTTATTGAAAGGAATATGGAGGAGGTGCATATTTTTAAATTGTACTTTAGGTTCTGGGGTACATGTGCAGATTATGCAGGATTGTTGCATGGGTACACACATGGCAATGTGGTTTGCTGACTCCATGCCCCTGTCACCTACATCTGGCATTTCTCCCCATGTTATCCCTCCCCAACCTCCCCACCCCTCTGCTGTCCCTCCCTTGCCCCCACCAGCAGACCCCAGTGTGTGATGCTCCCTGCCCTGTGTCCCTGTGTTCTCATTGTTCAATACCCTCCTATGAGTGAAAATGTGCACTGTTTAATTTTCTTTTCTTCTGTCAGCTTGCTGAGAATAATGGTTTCCAGATCCATCCATGTTCCTACAAAGGACACAAAATCATTATTTGTTATGGCTGCGTAGTATTCCATGGTGTATGTGTGATGCATATTCCTTGTCCAGTCTATCATCAGTGGGCATTTGGTTTAATTCCAAGTCTTTGCCTTTGTAAACAGTGCCTCTATGAACATATTACTGCATGTGTTTTTGTAATACAATGATTTATAATCCTTTGGGTATATTTCCAGTAATGGTATTGCTGGGTCAAATGGAATTTCTATTTCTAGGTCCTTGAGGAAGTGCCACACTGTCTTCCACGTGGTTGAACTATTTCTCCACATCCTTTCCAGTATCTGTTGTCTCCAGATTTTTTAATAATTGCCATTTTAACTGGTGTGAGGTGGTATCTAAATGTGGTTTTGATTTGCATTTCTCTAATAATCAGTGATCATGAGCATTTTTTCATATGATTGTTGGCCTCATATATGTCTCCTTTTGAAAAGTGTCTGTTCATTTCCTTTGCCCACTTTTGAATGCGGTTGTTTGATTTTTCTTGTAAATCTGTTTTAGATCTCTGTAGATTCTGGATATTAGCCTTTTGTCAGATGGGTAGATTGCAAAAATTTTTTCCACTCTGTTGGTTGTCAGTTTACTCTAATGGTTGTTTCTTTTGCTATACAGAAGCTCTGAAGTTTAATTAGGTCCCATTTGTCTATTTTGGCTTTTGTTGCCAATGCTTTTGGTGTTTTAGTCATGACGTCCTTGCCTATGCCTACGTCCTGAATGATTTTGCCTAGGTTTTCTTCTAGGGTTTTTATGGTGTTAGGTCTTATGTTTAAGTTCTTAATCCATCTGGACTTAATTTTAGTGTAAGGCATCAGGAAGGGCTCTAGTTTCAGCTTTCTGCACATGGCTAGCCAGTTTTCCTAACAGCATTTATTAAACAGGGAATCCTTCCTCCATTCTTTGTTTTTCCCAGGTTTGTCAAAGATTAGATGGTTGTAGATGTGTGACATTGCTTCTGAGGCCTCTGTTCTTTTCCACTGGTCTATATATCTGTTTTGGTACCAGTATCTTGCTGTTTTGATTACTGTAGCTTTGTAGTATAGTTTGAAATCAGGCAGTGTGACACCTCCAGCTTTGTTCTGTTCTTTTTGCTTAGAATTGTCTTGGCAATATGGGCTCTCTTTTGGTTCCATATGAAGTTTAAGGTGTTTTTTTTCCAGGTCTGTGAAGAAGGACATTGGTTATTTGATGGGGATGGCATTGAGTCTATAAATTACTTTGGGCAGTATAGCCATTTTCACAATATTGATTCTTCCTTGTGTTGCGCATGGAATATTTCTCCATCTGTTTGTGTCCTCTCTTACTTTGTTGAGCAGTGGTTTGTAGTTCTCCTTTAAAAGGTCCTTTACATCCTTGTCATTTGTATTCCTAGGTATTTTATTCTCTTTGTAGTAATTGTACATGGGAATTCATTCATGATTTGGCTCTCTGTTAGTCTGTTATTGGTGTATAGAAATGCTTGTGATTTCTGCACATTGATTTTTGTATCCTAAGACTTTGCTGAAGGTGCTTATCAGTTTAAGGAGATTTGGGGCTGAGAGGATAGGGTCTTGTACATATACTATTGTGTTGTCTGCAGATAGAGACAAATGACATTTTCCTTTCCCAATTGAATACCTTTTTTTTTTTCTTGCCTAATTGCTCTGGCTAGACTTCCAAGACTTTATAGAATAGGAGTGGTGTGAAAGGGCATCCTTGTCTAGTGGCAGATTTCAAAGGAAATGCATCCAGTTTTTGCCCATTCAGTATGATATTGGCTGTAGGTTTGTCATAAATACCTTTAATTATTTTGAGATACATTTCGAGTTTATTGAGAGATACCGAGTTTATTGAGAGTTTTTAGCATAAAGGGCTGTTGAATTTTGTTGAAGGACTTCTCTGCATCTATTGAGATAATCATGTGGTTTTTGTCTTTGGGTCTGTTTATGTGATGGATTATGTTTATAGACTTGCATATGTTGAACCAGCCTTGCATCCCCAGGCTGAAGCCTACTTGATGGTGATGGAAAAGCTTTTTGACATGCTGTTGCAACTGGTTTGCCAATATTTTACTGAAGATTTTTGCATTGATGTTCATCATGAATATTGGCCTGAAGTTTTCTTTTTTTGTTGAGTCTCTGCTGGGTTTTGGTATCAGGATGATGTTTGTCTCATAAAATGATTTGGGAAGTATTCCCTCTTTTTGTATTTTTTGGAATAGTTTCAAAAGGAATGGTACCAACTCCTCTTTGTATGTCTGGTAGAATTCAGTTGTGAACCCATCTGGACCTGAACTTTTTTTGGTTGGTAGCCTATTAATTGCTGCCTCAACTTTAGCCCTTGTTATTGGTCTGTTCAAGTTTTCAACTTCTTGATGGTTTAGGCTTGTGAGGGTGCAAGCATCCTGGCATTGATTCATTTCTTCCAGGTTTACTGGTTTATGTGCATAGAGTTGTTTGTAGTAATCTCTGATGGTAGTTTGTATTTCTGTGAAATCAGTGGTGATATCCCTTTTTTCATTTTTTACTGCATCTATTTGATTCTTCTCCTTTTTCTTTTTTATTAATCTGGCTAGCTGTCTGACTATTTTGTTGATCTTTTCAAAAAACCAGCTCCTGGGATTTTGATTTTTGAAGGGTTTTTTGTGTCTCTATCTCCTTCAGTTCTGCTCTGATCTTAGTTATTTCTTGTCTTTAGCTAGCTTTTGAGTTTTTTTTTTTTATCTTGTTCCTCTATCTCTTTCAGTTTTGATAATAAAGTGTCAATTTTAAATTTTTTCTTGCTTCTCTGGTGGGCATTTATTGTTACATCTTTATTTCTGCCTTAATTTCATTGTTTATCCAGTCAACATTCATAAGCAGGTTGTTCAGTTTCCATGAAGTTGTGTGGTTCTGAGTTGTTTTTTTAATTCTTAGTTCTAATTTGATTGCCCTGTTATCTGAGAGACTGTTATGATTTCTGTTTTTTTGCATTTGCCGAGAAGTGATTTACTTCCAGTTATGTGATAAACTTTAGAGTAGGTGCAATGCGGTGCTGAGAAGAATGTATCTTCTGTGGATTTGGGGGTGGAGATTTCTGTAGATGTCTATTAGGTCCGCTTGGTCCAGATCTGAATTCAAGTCCTGGATATCCTTGTTAATTTTCTATCTTGTTGATCTATTATTGACAGTGGAGTGTTAAAATCTTCCAGTATTATTGTGTGGGAATCTCTATCTCTTTGTAGGTCATTAAGAACATGCTTTATGTACCTGGGTGTTCCTGTATTGGTTGTGTATATATTTAGGATGTTTAGCTCTTCTTGATTGGTTGATCCTTTTGCAATTACATAATGCCCTTCTTTTTCTCTGTTGATCTTTTTGTTGGTTTAGAGTCTATTTTATCAGAGACTAGGATTGCAACTCCTGCATTTTTTTGCTCTCTGTTTGCTTGATTAATCTTCCTTCATCCCTTTATTTTGAGCCTATGTTTGTTTTTGCATATGAGATGGGTTCCCTGAATACAGCACACCAATAGGTCTTGACTTTTTATCTAATTTGCAGGTCTGTGTCTTTTGATTGGGGCATTTAGCCCATTCACATTTAAGGTTAATATTGTTATATGTGAATTTGATCCTGCCATTTTTATGCTAATTGGATTTATTACCCATTAGTTGATGCATTTTCTTCATTGTGTTGATGCTCTTTACCATTTGGTATGCTTTTGGAGTGGCTGGTACTGGTTGTTCCTTTCCTTAATTAGTGCTTCTTTCAGGAGCTCTTGTAAGGCAGGGCTGTTGGTGATGAAATCTCTCATCAATTGCTTGTCCATAAAGGATTTTATTTCTTCTTGGCTTATGAAGCTTAGTTTGGCTGGATATGAAATTCTATGTTGAAAGTTCTTTTCTTTAAGGATGTTGAATACTGGCCCCCACTCTACTCTGGCTTACAGGGTTTCTGTGGAGAGATCCACTGTGATCTGATGGGCTTCCCTTTGTGGGTAACAGGATCTTTCTCTCTGGCTGCTCTTAGCATTTCTTCCTTCATTTCAATGCTGGTGAATCTGATGATTACGTGCCTTGGGGTTGCTCTTCTCGAGGAATATCTCTGTGGTGTTCTCTGCATTTCCTGGACTTGAATGGTGGCCTTCCTTGCTAGGTTGGGAAAGCTCTCCTGGATAATATCCTGGATAGTGTTTTCCAGCTTGGATTCATTCTCTCCATCACACTCAGGTATAACTAACAAACATAGATTAAGTCTTTTCACATAATTCTATATTTCTTGGAGGTTTTGTTTATTTCTTTTCACTCTTTTTTCTCTAATCTTGCCTTCTCATTTTATTTCATTGAGTTGATCTTCAATCTCTGATATTCTTTCTTCTGCTTGTTCAATTCAGCTGTTGATACTTGTGTATGCTTCACAAAATTCTCATGCTGTGTTTTTCAGCTCCATCAGGTCATTTATATTCTTTTCTAAACAGTTTATTTGAGGTAGCATCTCATGTAACCTTTTTTCTACGTTCTTAATTTCTTTGCATTGGGTTAGCACATGTTCTTTCAACTCTGAGAAGTCTGCTATTACCCATCATCTGAAGCCTGTTTCTGTCAATTCATCAGATTCATTCTGCATCCATTTTTGATCCCTAGCTGGTGAGGAGTTGTGATCCCTTGGAGGAGGAGCAGTGTTCTTGTTTTTGGTGTTTTCATCCTTTTTGCACTGTTTTTTTTTTTTTTTTTCCATCTTAGTGTCTTTATCTACCTGTGGTCTTTGTAATTGGTGACTTTCAGATGGGGTCTCTGAGGGGATGTCCTTTTTGTTGATGTTGAAGCTATTTCTTTTTGTGTCTTAGTTTTCCTTCTAACAGTCCGACCCCTCTGCTGCAGGATTGCTGGTGGTCCACTCTAGGCCCTGCTTGCCTGGGGATCACACACAGGAGCTAGAGAACAGTAAGGGTTGCTGCCAGTTTCTTCTGTTATTTTTGTCCCAGAAGGGTACCCAGCAGATGTCAGCCTGAGCTCTCCTTTATGTGGTGTCTGGGTGTATGGGGGTTGGGGAGCTGCTTGAGGAGACAGTCTGTTTCTTATAGGAGCTCAAGTGCTATGCTGGAACCTCCATTTTTGTGTGCAGAGCTGCTGGGCAGGTATCTTTAAGTCTGCTGCAGTGGAACTTGTAACTGCCTTTTTTCCTAAGTGGTCTGACCTAGAAAGGTTGGCTTTATTTATAAGTTCCTGATGTGCTGCTGCCTTTTTTCAGAGATGCCCTGCCCCACATGGAATAGTCTAGTCACAGTCTGCCAGCAGAGGCATTGCTGAGCTGCTGCAGGCTCTGCCAAGCTGCTGTGTAAACTGCCTTGGTATTGTTGGACTGCCTTGGTAGTAGCAGACACCCTTCCCCCCACTGAGCTGGACTGTCCTGGGTCTGGCTGCACTTTCTGCAAAACTCTCAATCCAGAGCATTTCATATTGCTTGTTTGGTCAGGGTGGTACCTGGCGAGCCAGATCACCTGGCTCCCTGTCTCATGCCCCTCGCTTTTAGTTGAATGGTTGGCTCTGTCTCCCGGGCATTTCAGGTGCCAGTTGAAACAGTTGCCCAGATTTGTGTGAGTTAATGTGTACCAACCTGTGGCACCAGTGTGCTGAAAACTTGTGGTGATTTTCAGCCAGGGAATCTCCTGGTGTGTGGGCAGTGAAAATTCGTTTGAAAATGCAGTGAGCACGCACCCTCTGCATTGTTCTTGCTGGAAACTGCACTCCGAATCTGTTCCTATTTGGCCATCTTCAATCTTCCCCCACATATTTTTATTCTACTCACAATTTAGTTTAACTCAGAAAATTAACATATCTAGACAATGATCAGTTTGTAAAAATAAAATCAATGCCAAACTACCAAATTAGATATATTTATTTTCTATTGTTTCTTAAAACAGTAACACAAACATAGACATGTAAATCCACAGACACACATTTTTCTCATATTTGTTTTGGATTAGGGGTCTAGACACAAGTTAGCTAAATTTTTTTGTAGGTATCACAAGTCCTTAATCAAGATGGTGACCAGGACTGAGGTTCTTCTCTGGGGCCCAGCCTCCTCTACCAAGCTCACCCAGGTTATTGAAATAATTCAATTTCTTTCAGTCAAATAATTGAGATGTCCTCCTTCTTGCCAGTTCTCAGCCAGGGATTTGCTCTAAGCAACTAATGGAGGCCTGCAGTTCCTTACTTGAACAAACAGAAAATGAAAAACTTATAAGAAAAATAAAATTAAATAAAATTATTTTCAGGAATCCAAAAGCTAGCTAATCTGGGAATTTAGTGGTATGGAGAAATAACCCTTGGTATTAAATCTTCTCCCTATGGGAGGTTGAGAATTTCTGTATAGTAAGAACTTAGAAGTAGGCTTCAGTGACACAGTTGAGAAGTTAAGACTTTTGGACTTGTTTGTCAGATGCATTGTTTATATTTAATGTATACATTTAATTATAATGATTGGTGAATTTGGGGTGTTGTGCTGAAGCCCATCACCATCAGAAACCAATCTGGGAGCCTCCTCTGCATGATACAAATGCATGAGTGTGAGACAAAACATATAATTTAATGACTATGTGTGTTTGAGGATGATAATACTTACCTCTGAAGGGTTATTAAGAAAAAAAAAAAAATCACGTGAAGAGCTTACTACAGTGTCTAGTGCCTATTATATAATTATTATTATTGTTGTTGACTATTAAAATAATTATGATTAAGATAATTCTTATAGCACATCATTCATGAAAATATAATTTTCTTATTTCATAGATGACTAAAATTAGTTGATTTAAACTGCAAAGGTTATTCTTGGACCAAATAGTATTTGGCAACATAACTGAACTATAGTTCATTAATGGTTATTGAAGTAATTGTACTGAAATTATTGAAATAATAATGAGGAATAAGAATTATATAGATTAAAAAAGAATTGTGTAGATATAGAATTCTTATATTTCCAATTCTAATTATATATAATCTCTTAAAAACAAATAATCATATATTAAACATTTCTGTATGTCTATGTTTGTGTATACTTATGTATTATTTAAAATGTATTAAAAAGTTTATAAATAAAGAGTATTCAATGCATACCTGTAAAAGTAGTATCCTGCATCATTGTATTTACATGGTGTGAAAAAAATAAAATTACAAGGAAATATGTAAACTAAAATAAAACTAAATAAAAACTATCTTTTCATTAGGACTTTTAAAAAGGTAACCACTTTTATATTTTCTCTAAGTTCAGGCAAATTAGTACCTGTATAACTATAATACCAAATGCTTTTTATTAATTAGTATTTCAAGTTAAATAAATATTTCCTAAACTCATTATGTGTAAGAAATTAAATATTAATCTGTGTCAAAAGAACATAGTATCGTGTTTTTTTTTTTTTTCATACTATAGATATGAGGTTCACTGAGTCACATGGAGTTGTTCAAGCTTCACTTGTTCAAGATCAAGAACTAGTCACTAGGGGAATCCTGCCTCCAACAAAGTATTTTTATTTCCTATAACAGAACCATGTCTTTTACTGAGGCTGAGTTTTTGTCAGTTAGATGTTCATGCAAAACAAAAAGCAACAACAACAACAAAAAAAGAGAAAAACATGGGCATCTCCTGTGTAGGCTCAGAAGAGAAGCTAGGCAATGTTCTTAGCACAAGCTAACTGATTATAACTAATTCTGATGCTGATACATTGTTCTTTTGAATGCCTTGCCTAAGTGCTTGCAATTTTCTAATTGAAGTGTGAAGGAGACATGTGTGTTCATACTTGAGATGACACTAGTTAATTTTCACCTTCTCCTAAAGGCATATATTTTAGATTTTTTAATTCATGAGATATGTTTTCACTTTTTTTAATGACTCCATTTTCAAATTTTTTAAGTAAGACAAAATAGTTATATTTTTAGGATTGTGAACCAGTGTAAAATATTAATGGTTAACATAACTAATTTCAAATACAGTACAAATATTAGCCTTATATATTAAATTTCCCCAACTGTGTACTATATATTAAGGTGGAGTTGTGAGATAATTTACTTGACCAAGATAATAGTTGGAAGATAGAACAAGATTCAAAATTTGCATTTTAGCATTATATTATTTGTACCTATTACAATTAAGTAATGCACTGATGCTTGCATCTTGTTATAATAACAGTACATAATGGGTTGAAAAATGCCCCACCATTGTTTTGGTTTTTAATGTGTATGAGGGCGTAGATTGGTTGTGCACAGGAAAATAGTTTGGAGAATTTTGTTTCCTTTAGTTCTCTTAATGGGTAACTATGAGCATGCTCTTTGGTTTTAGAGTTTGATCTAGTCTCAGTTTCATCACTGAGCAGCCATGTCACCTTGGGCAGTTTCTTTTGCCTTTTGGGGCAGTTTCTTTTGCCTTTTGGGGCAGTTTCTTTTGCCTTTTGGGGCAGTTTAGTTTGCCTGCCTGTAAAAGGAGCATACAATTAATAATCAGATTTATGGCAAAGACTTTTAAAACATATAAGTTCACATTACTTAGTTCTTACCCAGTTTTATTTTATTTTACATATTACATTGTAATTTTATTTTTTCACACCATATAAATACAATGATCCAGGATACAATTTTTACAGGATGCATATAAATGCATATAAATTCACATTACAAAGTCTAGTTAGAAGAAATGTTTTCGTGTACTTCTATTTGTTTCAGAAAGTGGAGAAGGATGAGTAAGAGGAAGGAGAAGGAAGAAGAGACAAGTCCTGACTTTGAGACTTAAAGACAAATGCACACCGACACCAGCCTTTATTTATTTATTTGGTACATGCAGAGAGAGCACCCAAAATAGTTATTCTTCTTCAGTATTACATACCATATTCAGAATGGATTTGCAGGGAGATCCAATAATCCCTTGCTCATGCAGAAGTTTCCAAGTGCGTAGTGCCTACTGAAAATAATATGACTATTCAGATCCCATCTCTCCAGCAAGCTTTGTTTCTGTCCTTTCACAGATGAAAGCTTTTAAATTTATCTGTCTTCTCAAGACTTTAAGAATGAGATGATTTGATTTCTTTAGTTTAATGGGGCTGAAACAACGAAGTAAGTAAGAGGGTTAATTAATTTATTTGGAATCTAAGTTTTATTTTTGAATAGCATATAAGGGAAATAAGCAAAAGCAAAAGTGCCGGATCAACATGGGACAACTTTAAGAGCACTAACTAATTCGCTTGTAAGCCGGTTATGGGTTATGGCTTTGTTAGTTTGTAGAGGGCTCTAAACCCAGTTGTGTAGTAATGAGCCTTAATTGTATCCCTTAAACCATAATTGCAGCCAGTGATTGACTGGAAACACATCAGATGAGTTTGTATTCTGATTATATTATTATATAAGATCTGGTCATTTATCTGGGGATTTATTTATATTTTATATTACATGTATTAAAAAAATTATCCCTCAGACTTTCTGAGTATGCTTATATGAAGTTTCAAAATATTCCTATAGGAAGTAATCTCAGTGAGTTGGATATTTAAAAGAGAAAGACTTGTAGTGGAAAATATAAAAATGAAGTGAAACTTATTCAGTAAATATTCCAGAAGTTCTCACTGAGTTTAATGTACACACTTCTTGGGTGACTGATACACTAGAAGCCCAGACATCATCCCTATGCAACGTATCCACATAACACAACTGTACTTCTACACTTACATCCATAAACATAAAAATAAATAGATTAGTTCATTCAATCATTTATTTTTATAGTTTATCTTCTAGGTTTTCTCTGTTAGGGGGTATGAACAATTAGAAGAGTCCTTTAGCCCACTGATTTATCTCAGCAGACGTGAACTGTATCTTGACATGTTGCCGTGTGAAGTATTATGGTCTCTGAAGTATTGTTGACCAAAAAAATGTTTAAACTGAACCCAAACAATCTTTTAGATGTAATAAATACAAGTGAAAAAGAGCACGTTAAAAGCCATATAGAAAGTAGATCAGACAAATTCAGAAGCTGGGACATTCTGCAAGACAATTAATTGTTTGCTTCAATAAACTGGTATCATAAAAGGTTTAGCCATTGCTTATATCAAAAGGAATTAAGGGACATAATAGTCAAATGCAGTATGTGGATATGGTTTAACACTGGTTTGAAATGAATTGAAAAATGTATTTTGGGAAAATCTGGAGAAATAAGAATATACTCTGGGAGTTAGATAATATTAAATTATCATTATTTTGTATTTTTCTTAGATGAGATGTAGTATTCTGATTAGGTTATATAGGAGGATGCTTTTGGTTTTTGGTGTTCATACTGAATGAAGTACTATGGGGTACATAACATGAAATTACTTTAAGATATTGGATCAAAATAGATGAAGTAAATAAAAAATATAGTGACAATTGTTAGATATTGATAATGGGAATTCAGGGTTTACCATCTTTCTCCTTTTACATTTCTGCATATTTGTAGGTTTTAATAATAAAATGCAATATAAAATGGAGACTACTTGATGCTAAATTAAATATGAAAATTTCATTCAAATATTTAGCTTCCAACTATTTATTAACTAGCCACCTATATTTGGCCATCTTCCATGTTATCTGTGGGGGGTAGTGCAGTGAGCTTCTCTGATTTATTCTCTGCTCTCATGTAACAGGCAGTGAAGGAGATGATAAGTACTGACCAGGTCATTATAAAGGGATAAGAATAAAATAGGAAGTGCTACAAATGTGAGTGACAGTCAGACCTCACTCAGTTCGAGAAAAAATAAAATCTCCCCAGAAAAATTACCTATTAGAAGAAATTCAAGTGCAGATAGAGGAGATGCAGTGGGTGGTGGATGGCCTTGCAGCTTCCTCTTTTAAAAAAGTAAATAAATATAGCCCAATTTATTAAAGAACACACGCACAAAAGCACAAAAGGTGGTGATAAAAGAGAGAGGGAGAGGGGAAAACAAGATAAATGAAATAAGACTAGAATGTTAGACAACAGCTGAATTTCCTTTAGGTAAAGATGATGATTTTAGGATTTTATTCTGAGAAAAGTGGAAAGTGTGAATGATCTCAAATAAGATTAAATGACTATTTATGTGAGAGAACTCACTCTTGCTGAAATGAAGAGAATGAAATAAGGGCTGGAATATGTGTTTGTGAAAGAACAGTTAGGAGGATACTGTAGGGGCATTGAGATAAGAGATGGGATGATGATGTTTCAGGAGGAGGAAAGGAGAACTGGTATCATGATACATGGCTCTGAGAGCTGGAAATTGAATTGCCCTCTTTAAGATCTTCTAAGTCTCCCTCTGGTATGTAGTGTCCAGAGTGGCAGCACCACTAGGTTGGCAGGGCATCTTGAGCTCAGATCATGACCTCCCTGAGTCCTGTGCATCCACTAGTGAGCTTGATAGAAAACAGTGGATTAGGAAGATATTTAGAAAGAGAATGTAGGATTCGATGGTTTATCAGATGTAGAAAGATGAAGAGCTAAATATGCCTTCCAAGTATTTGACTTGCATAATTAAGTAGATAAAAAGGGTTGTAATGAATTTCCACAAAATTATTGTTACTCTTCAGTATTACATAATTGGTTTTGTAATATAATGCCATTGGAATAGTAATTTCTTCTTTAACTATCATTCTCAACATTCTCAATATTTGTCCAAATTGCCATCCACATTAATATAGAACAACAAAAGTCAGGGGTAATTTTTTTCTCTTCTATCTCTCTTAAATTTAAAACACTGTAACTCTAGTTAATATTTTTATATGAATGAGTGGATTGCATATACTGTATAAAATGACCCAAATCACAAAAGTTTCATGAATTTTCAAAGTGCACTAAATCAATGTAGAGCAATCCAAACAACTGAACTATAAAAATTGAGAGTTGTATAACCTTGACTTGATTTGATTTGAGTAGGATAGTGAATTGATTGCCATTTGAGAAATGTAGCATTCAATACTTACCCTCCAGAGAAGATGAAAAATAGCCACAAATTCAATAACACCCATCTGCACATAACTATTACCTCGATTTGATCTTCACAGGTTTGAATTTTGATTTTAGGTTGATATAATTATAAAAGGGATTCTGCATTTTAATAAAGTATAATATAAATTTTAACATTAATTCATTTTTAGTTGTTATCTATAGAATTTCCCAACATGCAGGCATGAGCACACCTCAACTTACTGTGACTCACTTTGTTGTGCTTTATTGATATTGTGCTTTTTACAAATTAAAGCTTTGTGGCAACCCTGCATCTAGCAAATCTATTGACATGATGTTTCTATCAGCATATTGTTACTTTATGTCTCTGAATTATATTTTGTTAATTTTCACAATGTTTCTAATATTTTCATTATTATTATGTCTTTAATGGAGATCTGCGATCAGGGATCTTTGGAGTTACTATTGTAATTGTTTCGTGGTGTCACAAACTGAACCCAAATAAGAGGCCAAAGTTAATAAGTGTTTTGTGTATTCTAACTGCTCCATTGATTTTTCATTCTCCTGTTTCTCTCCATCCATTCAGACTTCCTGTTACCTGAGATACAACATTGAAATGAGGTCAATTAATTATTCCATAATACCTCTAAGTGTTCAAGGGAAAGGAAGAGTTGCACATTTCTCATTTTACATCAAAAGATAGAAATGATTAATCTTAGTGAGAAAGGTGGAAAGCCAAGATAGGTTGAAAGCTAGGCCTCTTGTGCCATTTAACCAAGGTGTGTATCCAAAGGAGAAGTTCTTGAAATAAATTAAAAGTTACTACACATTCCTGCAATCCCAGCACTCTAGGAAGCCAAAGAAATGAATCTCTTGAGCCCAGCAGTTCGAGAACAGCAAGAGCAACATGGCAGTACCCCATCTCTACATTAAAAAAAAAATAACGTGGTATGGTGTTGCACACCTTTAGTCTCAGATACTCAGGAGGCTGAGGTGGGAGAATCACTTGATCCAGGAAGGCTGAAGCTTCAGTGAGCTGTGGTTGAGCCCCTGAACTCCAACCTGGGTAATAGACTGAGACTGTGTCTCCAAAAAAGTGTTAAAAAAGTGAACACACAAATAATAAGAAAATGAACTACATAATTTCTAATATGGGGAAAGCTTGAGTGGTCTGGCTAGAAGATCAAACCATCCACAATATCCCTTAAGCCAAAGCCTAATCCAAAGCAAAGCCTTAACTTTCTTCTATTCTGTGAAGGGTGAGCAAAGTGAGAAAGATGCAGAGGAATTATTGTAGCCTAGCATAGGATAGTTTATGAAGTTTAGAGAAAGAAGTCATATGGATAACAGAAAAGTAAAGTTGGAGTAATAAGTGCTAATGTAGAAGCTGCAGCAAGTTATCCAGAAGATCTTGCTAACACAGTTAATAAATGTGCCTACACTAAACAACTGATTTTCAATGTAAGTAAAACAGCCTTCAGTTGAAAGGGGATGTCATCTTATACTTTCATAGCTAAAGAGGAGAAATCAATGCCTGGCTTCAAAGCTTTAAAGGACAGGGTGACTCTCTTGTTAGGGGCTAATACAGCTGGTGATTTAAGTTCAACTTAATATTTATGTACTATTCCAAAAATCACAGGACTTTAAAAATTATGCTAAATCTACTCTATCTGTGTCTTATAAATGTAACAGCACAGCTTGAATCATAGCACATTTGTTTATGGAATGAATTACTGAATACTTTAAGCCCACTGTTGGACCTACCACTTAGAAAAAAAGTTATTTCAGAATATTGCTGCTCATTGACAATGTGCCTAGCCACCCAAGAGTTCTGACAAAGATATGCAAGGAGATTAATACTATTCTTCCTATTAACACAACATCCATTCTGCAGCCTGTGAATCAAAAAGTACTTTTGAGTTTGAAGTCTCATTAAAGAAATGAGTTTTGTAAGGCTACAGCTGCCATAGTGATTCATCTGGTGGATACGGTCCGAAGTTAAAATAACAAAATTCACAGGAGTTTTGAAGAAGTTGATTGCAACTCTCATGGATTACTTGGAGTGATTTAAAACTTCGGTGGAGGAAGTAACTCCACAGAGAGTGGAAATGGCAAGATAACTCAAATTAGGAGGATGAAGATATGAATCAATTGCTATAATCTTTTTTTTTTTTTTTTAATACAGAGTCTTGCTGTGTTGCCCAGGCTGGAGTACAGTGGCTCCATCTTGGCTCACTGCACCCTCCGCCTCCCAAGTTCAAGCGATTCTCATGTCTTAGCTTCCCAAGTAGCTGGTATTACCGTGATATGCCACCACAACCAGCTAATTTTTGTATTTTTAGTAGAGATAGGGTTCACCATGTTGGCCAAGCTGGTCCCCAACTCCTGATCTCAAGTGATCCGCCCACCTCAGCCTCCCAAAATGCTGGAATTGCAGGTGTCATCCACTGCACCTGGCTGATTGTTATAATCTTGTGATAAAACTTGAATGAATGAAGATTTGATTTTTTTAAAAAAATTCTATGTTTATATTCGGGGGTACAAGTTCAGATTTGTTACATGGGTGGATGGTGTGATGCTGAGGCTTAGGGTCCCCTTATCCAGGTCGTCAGCATAGTACTCAACAAGCAGTTTTTTGACCCATGCCCAACTCCCTCCCTCCCCACTCTATTAGTACCGAGTGTCTATTTTTCCATCTTCATGCCCATGTGTACTCAATGATTAGCTCCCACTTATTGGTGAAAACATTCAGTATTTGATGTTCTATTCCTGCACTAATTTGCTTAGGATAATGGCTTTCGGCTCTATCCATGGTGCTGCAAAGGACATAATTTGTTGTTTTTATGACTGCATTTTTTCTTTTGTTTATACACCCAGTAATAGGATTGCTGGGTCTAACGATAGTTCTGATTTTAGTTCTCTGAGAAATTCTTCCATCAAGGCTGAACCAGTTTACATTTCCACAACAATGTATAAGCATTTCCATTTTTCTGCAGTCACTCCAGCAACTGTTATTTTTTTAATTATTAATAATAACCATTCCAACTGTTGTGACATCCTCCTTTCCTATGGTTTTGATTTGCATTTCTCTAATGATTACTGATGTTGAGCATTTATTTTTGTTGGCCACTTGCCTATCTTCTTTTGAGAGGTGGCTGTTCATGTCTTTGCTTAGTTTTAATGGGGTTGTATGTTTTGCTTATTGATTTGTTTAAGTTCTTTATAAATTTTGGATAATAGAATGCCATCAGACATGTAATCTGAGAGTATCTTCTCCCAGTTTTTAGGCTGTCTATTTACACTGTTGACTTTTTTTTTTTTTTTTTTTTTTTTTTTTGCTGTGCCAAAGCTCCTTAGTATAGATAGGTCCCATTTGTCAATTTTTTTTTCTTTTTAAATCTGGAATTGCTTTTGGGCACTCGGTAAAAATTACCTGACAAAGCCAATCTCAATAAAGGCATTTCCTTGATTTTCTTACAGTATTTTTATAGTTTGAGGTCCTATAATTAAGTTTCTGAAACAGGGTATAGCTCTGTCACCAAGGCTGGAGTGCAGTGGCATGATCTCGGCTCACTGCAACCTCCACCTCCTGAGTTCAAGTGATTGTCTTGCCTCAGCCTCCCAAGTAGCTGGGACTACAGGCATATGCAACCACACCTGGCTAATTTTTGTAATTTTAGTGGAGATGGGGTTTCAATTTACTATGTTGGCCAGGCTTGTCTCAAACTCTTGACTTTATGTGATCCTCCAGCCTCAGCCTCCCAAAGTGCTAGGATTACAGGCATAAGCCACCACACCCAGCACATCTTGAATTGACTGTTGTATATGGTTAAATGTAGAGGACAAATTTTATTCTTCTGCATTTGGCTAGCTGTTTATCCCAGCATCATTTGTGGAATAGAAAATCCTTTTCCCATTGCTTATTTCTGTAGACTTTGTTGAAGATCAGACCATTGTATGTGTGTAACTTTATTGCTGGGTTATATTTTCTATTTCATTGGTCTATTTGTCTGTTTTTATACCAGTTTCATGCTGTTATAATTATTGTAGCCTGATAATATAGTTTGAAGATGAGTAATGTGATATTTCTGGCTTTGTTCTTTTTCCTTAGGATTGCTTTGTGTTTTCATGCCCTTTTTTCATTCCGTATGAATGTTAGAATATTTTTTTTCTAATTCTTTGACAAATGACATTGGTAGTTTGATAGAAAGAGTGGTGAATCTACAAGTTGTTTTGAGCAGTATGACCATTTTAGTGACACTGACTCTTCCAATCTATGAGCTTGGAATGGTTTTCCATTTATCTGTGGCACCTCTAGTCTGCAAGGACAACTACAAAATACCTCTGGTTTCTTTCAGCCGTGTTTCGTAGTTCTCCTTGGAAGGATCTTCAGCTGTTTCTCTAGGTACTACACTATTTTTTTGACTATTGCAAGTGGGATTGACTTCTTGATTTGGCTCTCAGTTACAAAATTGTTGGTGTATTATAAATACTACAGACTTTTATACAGTGATTCTGCATCTTGAAACTTTACTAAAGTCAGGTTTGTCACTTCTAGAATTCTTTTGATAGTCTTCAGAGTTTACTATATATAGAATTATATCATCATCAAAGAGAGATATTATGATTTCTTCTTTTTCTATTTTGATGAATTTTACTTTGTTCTCTTCCCTGATTGCTTTGGCTAGGACTTCCAGTACTGTTAAACAGAGTGGTGAGAATGGCATCTTGCCAAGTTTCAGTTCTCAAAGGGAGTGGTTCCAGTCTTTGCCCATTTAGTCTGATATTGGATATGAATTTGTCTTAGATGGCTCTTATAATTTTGATATGCTTTCCTTTGATGCCTAGTCTGTTGAGGGTTTTTATCATGAATGGAAGTTGGATTTTATAAAAAAATTTTAATCTATGTATCAAGATAATTATGTGGGTTTTGTTTTTAATTATATTTATGTAATGAATCGTAGTTATTGATTTGTGTATGCTGTGCCAATCTTGCTTCTCAGGAATAAAGCTGCCCACTTAGTCATGGTGAATTAACTTTTTGATATGTTGCTAGATTTAGTTTTGTTAGTATTTTGTTGAGAATTTTTGCATCTCTGTTCATCAGAAATATTGACCATAGCTGTGTTTTTCACTGTGTCAATTCCAAATTTTGGTATCAGGCTGATGCTGGCTTCATAGCATGAGTTAAGGAGGAGACCCTAATATTTTTGGAATAGTTTCAGTAGGATTGGTAGCAGTTCTTCATTGTATGTCTAGTAGAACTCAGCTGTGAATCCATGTGACCCAGGTCTTTTTGTTTGGTGTTCTTGCTGGTCATTCAATTTAAAAACTCGCTTTTGGTCTGTTCAGGTTTTCACTTTTTTTTGTTTGTTTGTTTCAATCTTGAGTGATTTCATGTTTCCAGGAATTTATCAATTTCTTCTAGGTTTTCTAATTTATGTGTTTAGGTGTGTTCATAATAGCTTCTAAGGATCTTTTGCATTTCTGTGAGGTTAGTTGCAATGTCATCTATATCATTTCTGATTGTGTTTAGCTGGATTTGCTCTTTGTATTTTCTCTGCTAATCTAGCTGGTGATCTATTGTTCTTGTTTATTCTTTTCAGTAATGAGCTTTTGGTTTCATCAATGCTTGTTATGGAATTTTACATATCCATTTTATTCAACCCTCTTATTTTAGCTATTTCTTTTCTTCTGTTTGTTCCATGGTTGGTATGGCATTTTTTTTTCTAGTTCCTTTAAGTGCAAGGTTAGATTGTTAATTTTAGGTCTTTCTAGATTTTTTGTGAAGTCATTTAGTGCTATTAACTTTTCTCTTGTCGTCCTAAAGACTGTATAAGTCTTGTCTTTATTTTTCTAGATTTAATTTTTTTTAAATTTTTGCTTTAATTTTGTTGTTCACCTGACTTATTTAAAAGTAAATTGTTTGCCTTCCATAAATTTGTGTAGTACTGAGATATCTTAGTATTGGCATCTATTTTTATTGCACTGTGATCTGACAGTGTGCTTTGTATAATTTTGATTTTTTGAATTTATTGCAACTTGCTTTATGACTGAGCATGTGGTCAATTTTAGACTATCTTCCATGTTCAAATTAGAAGAATATACACTCTCTTGCTGTTGAATGGAGTATTCTATAAATGTCTAATATGTCCCATTGGTCAAGTTTTGAATTTAAGCCCAAAATTTATTTGTTAGTTGTTTGCCTTGATGATCTGTCTAATGCTGTCAGTGAGGTGTTGAAGTCTCCCACTATTATTATGTAGCTTTATACCTCTTCATAGGTCAGGAACAACTTGTTTCATAAATCTGGGTGCCCCAATATTGGGTGTGTAAATATTCATGACTGTTAAGTCTTCTTGTTGAATTGAACCCTTTATCATATGTAAAGCTCTTTTTTGTTGACTTAAGGTCTGTTTTATCTGATATTAGAATCACATCTCCTGTTCTTTTTTTATAACTCTCTGTTTGCATGGTAGCTCTTTTTCTGTCCCTTTACTTTGAGCTTGTAGGTAGACAGGCCTTGTCCAGCTTGCAACTCTATGCTTTTTAATTGGGCTGTTTAGATAACTTAAATTCAGAGTTAGTATTGCTATGTGACATTCTGATACTATCATCATGTTGTTATCTAGTTGTTTTGTAGACTTGAACCTCTTATAAGACTCATCTAGTGGTAATGAATTCCCTTAACATTTGCTTGTCTGAGAATAATTTTATTTCTCCTTTACTGATAAAGCTTAGTTTGGCAGGATATAACATTCTTGGTTGGTATTTCTTTTCTTGCAGGATGTTGAAAATAGGCCCCCAATCTCTTCTGGCTTGTAAGAGTTCTGCTGAAAGTTCTGCTGCTAGCCAGGTAGGTTTCCTTGACCCTTCTGTCTGACTGCCTGTAATATTTTTTTCTTTCAATTTGACCTTGGTGAATCTGATTACTTTGTAGCTTGGGAATGGTGATCTTGTATAGTATCTTCCTTGGTCTCTCTGTACTTTTAAAATTTCCATGTAAACCTCTCTAGTGAGATTGGTGAAATTTACATGGACTATATCCTCACATTTATTTTCCAAGTTCCTTACCTTCTCTCCTCTCTTACAAATACTAATGAATCATAGGTTTGGTCTCTACGTAATTCCATATTTCCCAGATGTTTTATTAACTATTTTAAGGTTTTCCCCTACTGTTTTGACTAACTGAGTTTATTTGAAAAACTTGTCTTCAAGTTATGAGATTCTTCCCTCGAGTAGGTCTATTCTGCCTGTAATACTTTCAACTGTATTGTAAAATACCTGTAGTGACTTTTTTTTTTTTTTTTTAATTTCCAAAGGGTCATTTTGGTTCTTTCTTTAAAATGACTATTTTATCTTTTAGCTCCTGGATCATTTTACTAGTTTCCTTGGATTCCTAGGATTGGATTTCAATTTTCTCCAGATTCTTGATAAGCTTTCATGCCATCCAGATTCTGAAATATACGTTTGTTATTTCAGTCATTTCAACGTGGCTAAGAACCATTGCTTGGGAGCTAGTGTGCTCATTTGGAGTTAAGGGGGCATTCTGACTGTTTGAATTACCAGTCTTCTTATACTGATTCTTTCTCATCTGAGAGGGCTAGTATTCCATTAATTGTTGTGTGTGTTGAGTATAGTCAATTGGCTTCATTTCTGGGTGTTTTCAGAGAGCCAACATTTTGTACAGGACCTTTGTTTGCAGGTGGATTTTTGCCCTGAGTGTCATACTTTTTGAATATTTGCAGAATATTTTTTGTGTTGTAATTTGGGATTCAAACTCGTAGATGACACTTAAGAGTAATTTCTGTCAGATAGTCCCTTGCTTGCTCCACAGCTCTTTTGTATTTCAGCATGTTCACAGTGGTGAGCCGGGGGAGATGATTCCTTCACTAGGTTCGCTCCTGGGTCTTGGAAGAGCTCCCTCAAGTCACTGGTGCTATACCTGCATTGCCTTTTTTGGCTGTTCCATGCCATGAGGCTCTCTGGAGCAATGGCTATAGGTAGAAGACAGGCGATACCCTTCCCAGGTAGATTCTGTAAACTAAGGCACACCCTGCTTCTTTGCCAGTCCATAAGCCTACATTGCTGACCCCTCCCAGATTTCTGAAAGTGGACGCTTCTCCCCTGTTTCATTGCTGGACACCAGTACCTGCACGGCACTCCTTAGTTGCATGCACCCCTAGGCAACTGGGACCTGCCAGCAGCTCCAGTTTCCGATCCCTTGGGGTTGTGCCCTGACTGCACTGGAGTGCCAGAAATAATCTCAGGCCACCAGAAATGGGTGAGTTGAGTTGCCAGTGATGCACTGAGGCTGGGCAGTGGAAACTGCTGCACACATGCTCCCACAAAAATGGCCAGGTAGGGGCTTTGGGAGGGGCTAGCAGGCAGAGGGCTTGAAAAACAAATGTGCCCTAACTTCGTAGGAAAATCAGCCATGCACTTTTTTGGAACTTCAGTATTCTGGGGTAAGAGCAACTCAGAGGAAAATGCGGAGTCTTGGGGTATGGGTGCTTATGGTCCTGCTCCGCTGCAACTGCCCTGTGCACAAAAATCCTTCGGCTTAGCACAGGCTGAAGTTCTGCCTTGGCTTACTCTTTAGGCAGACTTCCCTGCCAGCTCAAGTGTCTATGGGGGATGTGGAATCTCTTGGAATAGGATCCCATAGGTCCATGGAGAGAGAGAGCTGACCCACCACTCACACCTTCCCTAGGAGCAGTTCGGGGATATGTATTAGCTTTGACATTTGGCAACCCCACGCAGGATTCTCAGATTTTTCTCTCTTCAGCATCAGCATCTGCATTGCCCTTCTACTGATTCTGGGTTTTCTCTCTCCAAAGACGTGTTTTCAAATGTTGCTTTACTCAATTTTGGTCTCTTTTCCGTGGGAGTGGTGCTTTCTAGCTGCATCTATTTGACTATGTTGTCTCCTATTTCAAAGTGTTGCTTCTTACAGATGAGCAAGTAAACTGGTTTCTGGAGATGAAATCTATTCCTGGTGAAGACAGTGTAAAATTGTTGAAATGACAACAAAGGACTTAGAATATTACCTAAACTTAGTTGACAAATCAACAGCAGGGTTTAAGATGACTGACTCAAATTCTGAAAGAAGTTCTACTGTAAATCTAGTGCTGTGAAGCTGCATTTCAAGCTAAAATATATATATATTTCATGAAAGCAACAATCAATGGGTCAGCAAACTTCATTGTTGTCTTATTTTAAGAAATTGGCATGGCCACTGCATCCTTCAGCCACCACCGCCCTGATCAGTTAGCTGCCAGCAACATTGAGGCAAAACCTTCCAACAGTGAAGAGATTAAGACTTGCTGAAGTTTTAGATTATCATTAGCATGTTTAAGGAATAAAATGTTTTTAATAGACTTTCTACATTGCAATATTTGCTTTAATATTGTGATCTGGAATCGAACATGCAATATCTTCAAGATATTCCTGTAGCTACTTAAAGATAATTTAAACTTCCACAATTTGTTTTTAGCTAGTGAAAATATAAAAAATATTCTCCAGTGTCACTTCCTGTCTCTGCTATTAAACTCTCTCTATATAGCCGAGAAGAGAGGTGAGCAACTAGAAATCATTTCCTTTCCTCTTACCAGTTACTAGTGACTGCAGCAGCATTTGAATTAGTTCCCATTCTTTCTGTGATTGTCAAGGTGGTGATGCAGGACTTCAGAGGAAAGAATTTTACTATTCCCCACTCAGCATCACCCTCATTGTTTCCCCCCCCATTTATTTGTAAGAACAATAAAAACAATGATTTCATGAGCGCTCATAATGTGCAAATTTAAGTGTATGCCAAAAAAATCTTTTCATTTTACAAATATTAGTGATAGGGGATCTTTGTTCATAAATGAAACTAGTTTGTAGATTAAAAAAAAGATGGTCATCAAGGTTCCATAATATGTCTCATGTCACATAACTAGTGAGAGAATGCTGAAAACATCATGTGCAAGTCTCTCTAATTCTAAATTACCATCTTTCCTTTCATTCCCAGAGCTCTTCTGTGAGTATCAGCATTGTCAAGGATTGAAGTTAAATGTTACCTGAAAATATACAAGATTTCTCTCAGCCTTGAGAGGATAATCAATGTCAGTATTATAAATCCTTAGATAATGACATAGTGTATATACTTAGATAGTATAATTCATGCATAACTGACAGGTAGATACCATTTAACATTTAAAGGGATAGTGATAAGAGGGAAATCAAAAAAGGGAATAATATAGTTTAATGTTTTTGCATGCCACTTGTCTACTGAACTTCATAAAAATTTGTGATTAGTTATAGCATTTCAAAAAGCTGAATTTTATTTAAATTCTTTAAGTTATTAAAGACAAGAAATAAAATTTCTTTATATATAATTGGTTAGTAGCCAGTGCTTTAATTCATTAAAAATATAGTAAATGTATTCAAGGGCTATAAATGATAGCAATATTTGAAAAAATACATTTTTTATAAAGAAATAAGTTCAACTGAAAATTTTTCTTTAAAAAAGATTATTTCCTAAAACATAGTTTCTACTGAAGAAGTACTTCAGAAATTTATTCAAACTTTGTAAATTGGGGGTAAAAGCTTTTAAAATACATTAGCTGTTGAAATAGTATGTTGTAGAAAAACAGGCATATTATTATTATTTAAAATTATTGTCTGAACAGATGAAAAATAAGATACATCTTGAACATTGATAGAAAGCTAACATCTAGAAAAATAGGTGCATGCAGTCAGAGTTTGTTGAAATAAAGAATGACAAAATTTCTATGCATCAAAGTTACTCATTGAAGAAAAGTAAAACATTTCTAAATAGATATTGATTAAAGTATGAAGCATAAAACTGACACTTCAATAAAGGTCAGAATGAAATTATTACAGGAAATTGTTGACATGACCTGGAGATATGATAGAACAATGAGAAACATAATGAAATATAAATGAAATACAATGGAACAGAAAGATGAAATGTTGAAAACATATGCAGTGATTAAAAATAGGAAAGACTGTAAATGAGTAAAGATAAATTCTGGAAGAGTGTTTTAAAAGGAGGCACTGGTGACTTTTAACCAAACTGAGTACAGATAAATACATCAGATGGTATGTGGGATTAATTAATCTGTCTAAACAGAGCAGAGGATGAGTGAATTCATGGCTATTCATCATGGTATTCAGGACTGACAAGTTTCTTTTTGGTTTTGACAGAGAATCTGTGCCTATGTAATGTGTCAGAGTGGGCATAGACTGCCAAAGAGAATGCCTAAGATAACTCTGTGTAGAAATATGAAACACAATTTTATTGGTCTGTGATTCTTAATTGTTAAATGTGTAATTCCATCTAAAGTAGTTACAAATCAGTATCTCTGTTTTTGTTATTGTTTTCTTAATGCATGGTCACTAAAAATTAACAAAGCCATATTATACCTTTGCAACACTATCTTACATTTAGCTTTTTCCTTGAACTACTACAAAATATTTCCCATCAATGAAACAAATGAATAAAATATGTGTAAGACATTTCTTTCACCTCCTTTCTTAATAGCAAACCAAAATTTTTGGAATGATTTATTCCATTTTTTATGCTTTGTACCTCAAGAACCTTGCCTTTCAGAAGCCTTGACTTGCCTAATGTTAGCTTGCTTACTGGGTTTTCAGAATGCTGGCCTGTGGTTAGTATCTAATAAATGTGCTTTGAATTACTGCTCCATAGAAATTACATGTTCCAAAAGAGTAAACCAAACAACCCTTCTTCTTACATTTAGTAAACTAGAATGTTATTGAAGTTAGTTGAAGCAAGAAAATATTGTAAGGATATTTCTATAAACTGTAAGTAGTTATATCTAAGTATTTTTTCTTATTAATTGTTATTTTTTCACTAGGAAACAACTGTAATTCCTCATAAGCCAGGATGACACAATGAAGAAATTCATACTATGAAATCTGAAGTTGAATTCAACTTTATGTGGACTTGAGTAATTTACTGAGACTCTTTTGGCTTTATTTTCTATTCTGTAAAAGGTAAAAAAAAAATTGTGAAGATTTCAAACAATATATGAAAAGCTTTCATATGTAAGAGGGACTGAGAAAATTGTCACATAAAAACTAAATTCAGAAATCTTTACAATTAAATACTTCATCATCATTTTTTCCTCTAACTTTTCCAAATAATAGCTATTTCCCGATTATAAGTTTATTTTATATAAAACATTTTATTATTATGTAATTATGATGAAGAATGTAAAGTAGTATTTATAGAACACTTTTTCTAGATAGAGAAGTAGCACTTCTAAGGATGTTGAGGCATAAATAAGGCTTTGTGACTTGTAATTTAGAATGATATCTTATTATTCCAAGTACTTGTTCGTATCACTATCTTAAGATTATTTTAAAAAAAGAAATTCAGCTCCCCAAATAGCTATTGAATTATGAGCAAATTCTTATTTTCTAATTTGCCAAAACAATTGGATTATTAATATAGTAATTGTTTATAATTTTTAAAACTTCTCAAAAATTATAATATCTAAAGACAGTGCTATTCCATCAGCCCAGAGTTATTTTAGGTCAGGTTTAGACATTGTTTTAATACCAAAAATACATTTGATGCATTTAAAAGAGCTCTATTATAAACATAAAAGTTTTCTTACTGAAAACAATGGCAAAACATTTATCTAGTACATTCACTCTATAGGAGAAACAAGACACTGAAACTGAAAATTTTAAGAAGCTAAACAGCTATATATGTCATTTATTTCTTTTTCTACAGACTGATGGTTTCTTAGCTCTTATTTCTATTCTCTACATGCTTAGTAGAATATGAAGTGGCACACAGTGAGCACATTATAAGTGTTTGCTAAATAAGAGTACATTCTTTAAAATGTTGGGTGATTTTTAGTTCATAAAGATTCATAGGTTACAAGTTTTATTTTAAGAGGTTAAAAGATAGCAAACTGTCAGATGTCTCTGAATCCATATATCATGGAGAAAGAATCTAACTGGCCCTGTGTTTCTGAGGGAATCACTTCCAATCATTGTACTGTGATTAGGGGCAGGGTCAAAAGTCACACACATAGACCATGAAGCATAGTTCTCTGAGAAATGGATCTTGTTCTTTCCCTGTACTTCAAGACATGTTTACTGTAGGAAACTTGTGAGCTTTTCTTTCCAGCTACACCATCAGTACTCACGAGGCATACAAAAATAGAAAATACTTAGTGGGAAGAAAAAAATGCAGTGGGTCTATCTATCTATCTATCTATCTATCTATCTATCTATCTATCATCTATTATCTATCTAATCTATCTAATCTATCTTTTGCTAGTGTTATACATCAAAGAACTCTCTTGCATGACATTGAGATTAAAGAGCTGTCATTAACTGTAGCATAGAAAACTAAACTCCTGAAAATCTCTTACATGCTTCAGAGATATCAACTTTTCTCAGTGTGTAGTTGCATCAATATTTAACTTGTACATTCAAAAATGTGTAACACTTTCTGTATGAGTTTGTGTGTGTGTGTGTGACACTAATCACTTTGCTATTACAAATAACATCTTTAAATGTTTGTTTTGGTCATGGTCTTTCCCTTCATAAGGTGCTTAATATATAGTGCTTTCTCTTTCTTTTTTTCCTTGCCAGAAACATGTTATCAATACTCATTCTTTTGTCCCTATTTTTTTTCCATGGCCAAGTATTAATTCATCCCTAGGATCTGACTTAGAAGTTACTTCATTTTTTGTAGAAGTGGGAAAGACCCCATAATTTTATCTCAAATGTCTGTATTTTCTGCTTTTGTGGAAATTTTGTAATGGTTTAACTCTTATTATTTTTAAATTACTGAGACAGTAAAGCCTATCTCAGAGCTTAATGCATTGCAGAGAACTGAAAATATCTGTTAACTATATAGATGAATAAATCTAGAGTTTATTTCAATCATAATTAATTATAATAAATTCCAGACAAAGTAGTTTATACTATCTGACAGTAGTCATTCTTGTCTTCATATAAAAAGAATACTCTATTATGTATTATTTTACAAAAATAAATAAACATTTTTGGGCTACTTTCAGCCCTCTCATTTTGTGCCAGAGATAAGGCCAAGAGGTTGGGTTAAGAATGGATTTCAAAAGCAGTCACTTCCCTGTATTAAAACTCTCAGCTGGGCATGGTGGCTCATGCCTGTAATCCCCGCACGTTGGGAAGCTTGGCAGGTGAGTCAGGAGGTCAGGAGATTGAGGCCACCCTGGCTAACATAGTGAAATCCCATCTCTACCAAAAATACAAAAAATTGGCTGGGCATGATGGCACGTGCCTATAATCCCAGCTACTAAAAAATAAAAATAAATAAAGAAAAAAAAAACTTTTTCTACTTTTCATCACTGACTAAGCCTTTGTTACTAGATCAGGATCATTATGTCTCCTTCTCAGAATCAGTTGCTTTTCATAAACCTGTTATTCCCCCTGAAAAATAGACATGTGTCCAGTCACCTTAACAATTTTTTGGATTTTGAGATATGTCTGAACTTCAGCGATTGAAACAGGTTGAAGGTTTTCATATATCTGTATGTGTTTGTTTTCTTGGTCTTTCCTCATATGTCTCCTGACTCCTCAAACAAATTTGATATATCATGCCACTTTATTCACCAACCATATTCAGGGATGCTTGCACAAATCCCTGAAATAAATAGGAGTAGTTCTTTATTATTAAATGTTAATTCTCTACTAGGGGTTGATAATTCAAATAAGGCTGAAATCAGGGCTATAAAGATACAGGGGTCCGTTTATAAGTCAAAAGAGGAAATCAAAAAGAATAAAATAAAAAGAAATAAAGAAAAATAAGGAAGAGAAAAATGAAACAACCAAACAAACTAAAATTTCCAACTGGTAACTTTGTAAAAGCAATCGTAAGGTTGTTTTCTTCTTGTAGCCTAACAATAAAAACTATTGCACAGTGCTAGACACACCTCTTAGGACTGAATAAAATTTCAGTGACTAACTAGGGGAAGTTAATTGATTTATGCATTTGTTCACTGAGTAGAATTGTTAATTTAACATGTCAACTTGACTGGATTCAGGAATAACTAAATAACTGGCAAAGCATTATTTCTGAATGTATCTGTGAGGGTGTTTCCAGAGGAGACTGGAATAAATCAGTGGACTGAATGGAGATGATCTCTCCTCAATATGGAGGAACAACATCCAATTGTCTGGGGGTCCAAATAGAACAAAAAGAAGAAAACAATTTCCTTCTCCCTCTCTCCTAGAACTGGAACACTTTTTCTCCTTCTTTTCTTTTTTTTAAATTGTACTTTAGGTGCTGGGGCACATGTGCAGATCATGCAGGATTGTTGCGTAGGTACATATATGGCAATGTGATTTGTTGCCTCTATTCCCCCTGTCACCTATATCTGGCATTTCTCCCCATGTTATACCTCCCCAGCTTCACCACCCTCCCTCATACATTCCCCTAGCCATCCACAAGAGACCCCAGTGTGTGATGCTCCCCTCCCTGTGTCCATGTGTTCTCATTGTTCAACACCCTCTTCTTCTCCTTCTTATGGACATTTGAATTCCAGGCTCTGCAGCCTTTGGACCCTGGGAATCTTGCACCAGACTCCATCCCCCTCTGGGTTCTCAGGCCTTTAGCTCAGACTGAGGATTATACCATAAACTTCCCTGATTCGGAGGCTTTCACACTTTGAGCCACATTGGCAGCCTCCCTGGTTCTACAGCTTGCGAAGACTTTTGTGAGACTTCTCAGCCCCTATAGATGCATGAGCCAATACCTCTATTAAATTCCTTCTCTTGCATCTATCCACATACACATTATGTATGTATGTGTGTGTGTGTATGTGTCTGTGAGTGTATCTCCTGTTTATTCTGTCTCTCTGGAGGACCATGACAAAATAAACCCAAGCAACATTTATAGAAGCTTTGTTTATGTTTAAGAAAACCAGGATGAGAAACTAGAAGCTTAGAGAAAGGAGTCCATGTTAGTCCTCATGCATCTAGACAGTATACAACTTTAAATTTTCTTAGAAATTGATTCCAATAAAATAATTAGTAAAGGTGTCTTCAATACAAAAATCATGAGGTGAGGTGTTTTTTAAAAAGTCCCCCATACATGGTGAAGCACAAAATGTAGATTCTAAGTTCTTAAGAATATAATTAAACACATTTAAATGTTTTGGGAAAATTTTTGAAATCTAAGTTAAGAATAAAACTGATTCATTAAAAACTACTTATAAAAAATCAGAAAAACAATATAATCATAAAATCTACATATCCTTAGGAATCAATTGGCGGCACAATAAAGTCATTTTCAAGACTAGTGTTTTCCTAACCTGACTGAGAATAGAATCCCCCATGGACCATTTTCCAAAGAGGCACCTGGAGACCCTAATATAGAAGACTGTGGATTGTTCTGAAAAATTTTGTAAAAAAAAAATAAAAAAATAAAACACCTCCCCTGATAATTCTGATAATCTGTCAGACTTGGGATCGATTGCTCTACCTTCTGTAACCTATTAGAACCAGAAAAGCATAGCAGTTAAATAGCTTAGCTCTTCCTAGTTTCTTTTATCATGTTATCAATGAGCAAAATCCTTAAAATATCATCTTTTTTCTTGACTTAAAATATGCCATCCGATCATACACATCATTTGATTTCTCAACATTCCTCAGCCCTCACTGACATAAATGAATGAGCCTGGGGAAGAAAGCATATGATAGTTTCATCAATCTGCTTTTTGCCTTCCTCTACTCCAAAGCTTGAGAATGCAGTTGAATCCACAAGTTACTGCAAGAAGTCTGCACACTTGAATTGTCTGGTCTTTATATGATATAGACCGGGATGTTAGGATAATTACATTCTACTCTGATTCTGTTTTTATTTTATTTTTTCTGTCCTACATGGAATCATCACACCTGCACCTAAACTTGGAACTGGCCTCCAGAGTCCAGGCAGTTGTATGAACTGGATTCTGCTAATGTTTGGAAGACTGAGGTTCTCTAATCCCACACACAAATAGTCATTCATTGTGAAAGACTCGCTACAGGGAGATTACAAGGTGATGTGAAGATATTGTAATCCTAAGAGCCATTTTGAAATACTAATTAAATACATTTATTGTTTTATCCTCCATGACAGAAGATCCAATCCATCCTTCTAGATGTGAGACTTATTGGGGGTGGGGCAAGAATCTGGCATGATCAACAAAACACTGCTCTAAATATTTTCATGTTACTGTTTCTGCTTTGTCTTTGGGGCAACCTCCAATGGTGAGGATATAAGTTTATTACTTCTTATCACAACAGAAACTTGCATAGTGCAAAGTGAAGACACAAACATAGCTGAAGGCTTGGACTTTAAACACGCAATCCATCCAGTAAACTGTTGGTCCTCATAAACAATTTATTTGGATTTCATGAAAATTAATGTAAATGTAAAAGCAATTGTAATAATATTATTTAAATAAGATGTGCATATTCCAATAACAGAACTTAACATGAAAAAATCATGAGGGTCATAAGAGCATAATTTTTGTACTGATTTTATAACCAATACCTGATTTGAATAATAAATTATTCATCTGTATGCGTGTGGTTATTGAACTAAGTTTTCATTTTTCTTGAACCATTGGAACATGAAAGCCATAAAAATAGCAGAAACAAAATATCTCTTTTTCCTTGCACAACTTAATTATTAAATTGAATAGCTAGGAAGCAAATGTATCTCAATATCTCCTCATAAATATAGTTTTCTTTTACTCAGCATCAGTGTCTGATATGAGAAGTAATTGCTGAATCAAATAATTGGAATCTCAATTCACATACATTATTTCAATTTCTACTGAACTTATGTCATGCTTTAGATCACTTATTTATTGTTCTGATAAAAATTCTATTAGTTCATTTTGTAATATTACATACATAATACTAGCTGTCTTTCTTCAAGTACTTAATAAGTGCCAAGTACATTGTTAAATTTGAATAGTTTATAATATAATATCTAAAAATACTTACAATCCCTATTTTATGGATGAAGTAGGTGAACAAGGAGAGGTAAAGATTGTCCTATATCTCATCACCGAAAAATGGTGCAACCAGGACATGAAGGCATATGACAAGTTCTTAGCATTCAGTTATTGCACTATACTGTTTCCTATTTCAGGTATGTCAAATACAAAGGAGGGAATTTTTGTCAAATTCTCTTACATAAATATTTTATAAACTTTATACATAAAAGTATCATTGTTATTTTTTGTGATATTCTACTCTTCTTCTGTGAAGGGTTTCATATTTTGTGTGTGTGAATTGAAAGCAAAGAGGAAAAAAATCACCTTTCAATCTACCATAAATATGATGGAACAATGTGTGTGTGTAGGTCTGGGTTTTCCTCAAACATTTTGTGCTATCTTTTCTATTATTCACCTGTAAAAATTATTAAAATATATGATTCTAAACATCATGGTAAATTTAAGGATAAGAGGAAAATAAAGTCTTATTTAAAGTAATTCTACGCACAATTGAAAAAATATATTTTAAAAATCATTTGTGAATCTATACTAGATGTGATGGTATAATATTTTATGTTTCTTTTACACACATACCTATACATATTATTTTTCAAGTTGTAAATTTCATCTCATTAATTAAAAAATACATTTTAATGTCTACATATCCAGTATTCCTTATGGATCAATAATTTAAATTTAATGCAAAGGAAGAAATTTTTGTCCTGTTCACTGACATGAACATCAAAAGTAGCTGGCATATGAGTCATGTATTGAATTATTTTTTCATGAATAAAGTAATGAATGAATTTAATGATGAGTCTGAATTTGGAAATGTTGGCTCTTTTCAGTTTCCTAATATTTAAAATTTCATGTGATGATCACAGCTTATTCACTGAACAAAGACATGATTACTTTCTTATGATCAGCTCCCAGCAACAGGATTATCAGTTCAAAGGGTATATACATAATATTATGACTTCTGAGTTCCAGTTCTTTATGTAAGAATTTAAAAAATACAAAAGGATATTGTCTATTTATTTTCTTGTCCCTGCAGTCTAGCATTGGAATTAGTGATAATGAGAGAGAGCAGGATTGGTCTTTCCATTATTTTTTGGTTCTTAGAAGAAATATTTTAGCAATTTCACTACACTAAGATTTTTATGCTTTTCAAACTATCTGACAGCTGCAGGGCTGTATGTCTCTCCCATTAAAAAATCTGGCTCTTGAGTCCACTTCATATCTAATTATCTGTACCTATTTTTTTTTTTCCTGCAAGTTTTCCTTGTTTCCTCATATCGAAATGACTCATGCCAAATTGGCTTTTGGTAATCTATCTGTCTATCTATTCATCCATCCATCTATAATTTTAGGTTTCATGAGATGTCTGAGGGCAAGAATGGGTCTAGAGAACTGATAGTTGACACCTCTATTGGCATTGTTTAATTGAGATTTAAGGGCTCAGAAATGGGCTCATTATTTACACAAATTATCCCAAGAAATATATACAATTACTCATAACCCTCATTATCTTTGAACGGGGACACTTCCTTTCCTAATCTTTGGACTACTATGAATAATTTTAGGTGCCATTTTGTTAGGAGAAAACTGGCATGTCATTTTCATATTTTGATTACAAGTTTAATGCGTGCATCTAATAAATGTACTGTCCATTTGACTTTTCTTCATTTGTAAACTGCCCTTTTTTCTTACATTACTTATCTCAGTGTATTTGTCTTATTTCTTACTGTCTTTAAAATTTGTCTTTGAGGTTGAGTCAATATTGAGATATAAAAATGATAATATACATAAAAACATTATTTTGAGAGAACCTGGTTTCCAACTGACATCTGAGATTACTGTATGTCTTTGTATTTCTAATCTGATTTACTAGTTTTATTTAATGCTTGTTCTTTTCATGTTGGGGTATGCAGAGGTGAAGAAAGGGAAAGATCCCTGCACTGGATGTTTAGATACTGAGAAGAGGTTGGCACTAAGTTACTTTGCCAATTAGCACCTGGGCCAGCAGTTAAGAAAAGACACAGGGCATTATTGAAACTTTCAGGCATCTATTGTTTAAAATTTTTTTTAAAAGATTAAACATTTCATTCTCAAAATTACAATGAGTTCCAAATAAATTGAAAACACTGTGAAGTGTGTAGCATTTTGCTTCCTTTAGAGAGTCACAATCTACTTTTTGTTTATTTTTTGATTCCCATTACAGGAATGTTTTGATGTATTATAATAGGACTACAATACTGAACTGAAAACTGAGTTCAAGTTACATCACTTGCTGTATCAACAGGGCCCTCACCTAAAGCCGTGAGAACATTCATTGTGTACCAATTACTGGGAAAAAAGATCCTGGCTGGGCCACATTCAGGTAAATTCTTTCTTGGACCTTTACCACAAAAGCATAAAGAAATAAAAAAGCAGACAAATGGGGCAGAAGGTAGGCAAAAAGAAACCTTACAATGTACCTATGAAGTTGTATCAGGTCTTGAAGGCACGAACAAGCTTACTGTGTCCCAATAAGAAATGGAGCAGTCACTTTCAGCCCTGAGAACAAATTATATGTGCTAGCACGAGAAACTTACCTTGTTAACGTTATTCCATAGTATTTTATTCTATTTTACTGCTATTTGCTCTTGCTTAGTGTTTATTAAGATGTGTGTGTGTGTGTGTGTGTGTGTGTGTTTGTGTGTGTGTGTTTATATTTATATTTCTGGGCTGCTTATGCTGAGCTAAATTGAACTAAGAGTAGAACTGGGATACAAATCTATATCAAAACTATAATCTGTAAGTGATGTACTCCTGAGGTTCCTCCGTGCTGGAATATCAGGAATTGAGGTGTGAGAACTCCAAAGAGAGATGCTTCACTCTGGAAACTACTGGACTGATAAATAATAGTGTCCCCTTCCCACTTTAAGGTTCTTCTTCTAAGTTTAAAGCACAGAAAGTGTAATCCCTGCTTTAAAAGTTGAGGTAATTTTTTTTGCACACATAGACATATCTAAAGACAGCACGGAAAATTTTTGTGAAGTACTACTAACTGAGTGACATCTTGATCAAATGCATGTAAAACTTCTGAATCAATTGATACCCAGTGAATTTGGCATGTGTTCTATGCCATTACTCATCAAAAATTTGCAAGATTATTTCTCTACTATAGATTATTCATTTATTATGAGTTTGATAGAAGGCAAACTGATCTAGCTCTTGGGAAGAATAATTTGAATTACATAGATCATTGTTGGCAAACTGATCTAGCTCTTGAGGAGAATAACTTGAATTACATAGATCATTCCTGAGTCCATCATATTTTTGATTGCAGGACTTTATTGTCAAGATACTTCAGTAGAGGGAAGTGGGACAGTGAAAAATAGCCAGAGATGGGTGTAGGATGCATGTGTGTGGGCAGCACAAGGGGAGCCAATGGCAAAGGGTTAAGTCTTCTACAGATATATACTCACATAAAGTCTGAGTTCTCTAAGAATCACACACCAAACTGAGACTAGAGTTGTGTATATTTTAATAGTGTGTGTGAAAGAAAATGGGGTGGCTGATAGAGGCACCAGGTCACAATGCGGTCTACCACAGACACAAGAAGAGAGAAAGAGTAGGGTGGTGAAAGTATTCTGGACTGTCACACAGTCTAAGAAAGATTTGGCAGGGTATCTGCAAGGCTTAAGACCAAAGTCACCTTTCAAAAGACTCCTATGTGTCTCAGGAAGACCTTAGTCTCCAGCTATACTCAGTCCTTGGCTGGGAGAAGCCTGCCGGAAGCATGTCACAACTATGGATTTAAACCACAGCACCTGGGACTCTTGGTCCATAATTTTCCCCGAGTTGGAGATCTACAAGGTGCATTTTTAGTGGCATCACAATGAAAAGGGGTACAAAACAAATTAAAAATTTTTAGTATTTATCAAATGATTACAATAAGGATTTCAAGTGAATTGTTATACTCAATGTACACAGTAATTATTTAAGAAAAGTATTATGTCACAATTATCAATATTAAAATTCAGCATATGAAGAAGTAAAATAATTGGCCCATCGTCATAAGTTAGTTAGTGGGGGATAAGCGGGAATTAAGGCAGATCTGTCTAATTCTCAAATCCATGCTTTTAACTTTTGAAGTTAGCCTCTTGAAATACAATAAGAAAAATAAACAGAATCCATTCACAGTTGCCACAAAAAGAATAAAATACCTAGGAATAGGGCTAATGAAAGAAGTGAAAGACCTCTTCAAGGAGAATTACAAACTGCTTCTCAAAGAAATCATGGATGACACAAACAAATGGAAAACATTTCAGGCTCATGGATAGAAAGAATCAATATTGTTAAATTGGCCATACTGCCCAAAGTAATTTATCGATTCAAGGCTACTCACAGTAAAATACTATTTACATTCTTCACAGAATTATTAAAAAAAACTATTTTAAAATTCACATGGAAACAAAAAAGGGCCCTAATAACCAAAATTATCTTAAGCAAAAAGAACAAAACTGGAGGTATCACACTATCCAACTTCAAGCTATACTACAAGGCTACAGTGATCAAAACAGCAGAGTACTGGTACAAAAACAGACACAGACCAATGGAACAGAATAGAGAACTCAGAAATAAGACTTTTCACCTACAGCCATCTGAACTTTGACAAACCTGACAAAAACCAGCAATGGGGAATGGATTCCCTATTTAATAAGTGGTGCTGGGATAACTGGCTAGCCATATGCAGAAAATTAAAATGGAACCCTTTCCTTACAGTATATGCAAAATAACATAAGATGAATTAAAACCTTAAATGTAAAACCCCAAATTCTAAATACCCTAGAAGAAAACCTACATAATAAAATCAGGACATAGGCAGAGGCAAATATTTCATGACAAAAATGCCAAAGCAATTGCAACAAAAGCAAAAGTTGACTAATGGCATCTAATTAAACTAAAGCGCTTCTGTACAGCAAAAGAAACTATCAACAGAGTAAACAGACAACCTAGATATTTAGAAAAAAATGCAAATTCTGCATTTTAATAAGATCTAATATCCAGGATTATAAGGAACATAAACAAATTTACAAGAAAAAAAAAAAGACTGTTAAAAAGTGGGCAAAAAACATGAGCAGACACTTCTCAAAAGAAGCCATTCCTTTTGGAGGCAGAGGCAGGTGGATCACGAGGTTGAGATCGAGACCATCCTGGCCAACATGGCAAAACCCCGTCTCTACTAAATATATAAAAAAAAATAGCTGGATGTGGTGGCATGCACCTGTAGTCCCAGCTACTCGGGAGGCTGAGGCAGGAGAATTGCTTGAACCCTGGAGGCGGAGGTCACAGTGAGCCAAGATTGTGACACTGCACTCTGGCCTGGTGTCTGATGACAGAGTGAGACTGTCTCAAAGAAAAAAAAGGAAGAAAACATTCTTGCAGCCAAGAAACATATGAGAAAAAAAAAAAAGGAAGAAGACATTCTTGCAGCCAAGAAACATATGAGAAATAAAAAAGTTCAACATCACCGATCATTAGAGAAATGCAGATAAAAACCTCAAAGATATGCCATCTCACACTATTCAGAATGCCTAATATTAAAAAGTCAAAAAACAACGGATTATGGTGAGTTCAAGGAGAAAAATCAATGCTTTTACATTGCTGGTGAGTATAAATTAGTTTAACCATTCTGGAAGACAGTGTGGCCAACAGAGACAGAGGCAGTAAGAATCTTTTGACTCAGCATTCTCATTACTGGGTATATATCCAAAGGAATAGAAATTATTCTATTATAAATATACATGGATGTATATGTTCCGCAGTAATATTTACAGTAGTCAAGACATGGAATCAACTTAAATGTCCATTAATAATAGACTGGATAAAGAAAATATGGTACATATACACCGTGGAATACTAAGTAGCCATAAAAAGGAACAAGATCATGTTCTTTGCAAGGGACATGTGTGGAGCTGAAACCCATTATCCTCAGCAAACTCATGTAGAAACAGAAAATCAAACACTGCATGTTCTCACTTATAAGTAGAATCTGAATGATGAGACACATGGACACGTGTATGAGTGAACAACACACACTAGAGCCTATGGGAAGGTGGAGGATGGGAGGAGGGAGAGGATCCAGAAGAATAGATAGTGGATGCTTGTCTTAATACCTAGGTGATGGAATGATCTGTGCAGCAAACCACCATGGCACACATTTACCTATGTGACAAACCTGCACATCCTGCAAACATACCCCTAAACTTAAAAATAAAAGTTGGAAATCAAAGAGAAAGAAAAATAAACAAAGAGAAAAGGATAGGCAGATAAAATAATTATGCAAGACAAGAAATTCATGTACATTTCTGTGAATGTTGAATCCTTTAGCTAGCTTAGGTCACTGGATTAAGAAAAGTAAAAAGAAGAGCAAAAGAAAAAATGCCTCTCATTTTACTTTTATCCAAAAGTAGTGATTTGCTATTATATTACTGGAGCTCTTTGTGAATTTTTTGGTGAAAAGTAGTAGATTCTTCACTTAATTTCTACCTCTAATTGTAGGCAAATGTAAAACATTTGTGAATAGGCTGTTAAATTTTGAGGTGATCCCTGAAATGTTACGGTCTCATAATTTTGTAGATAAGATGTAGGTTGGGGCTGAAATAATTAGAATGGGTGATTGAGGTTAGAGCACCTATTTCCAAAATGGCTCACTCACATGAATGTTGACAGAATGTCTCAATTTCTCATCATATGGGTTGTCCATAGGATTGCTTGGGTTTCTTGAAAACACTCATGTCCCAGAAAAAGTTATCCTAGAACACAAGATGGGACCTTCAACATCTTTGCTAACCTACCTTTCAAAGTCGCACCTATTACTTATGCAATATTCTATTGGCTATCCAAGTCGGTCCAATTCATCACGAGAGGGTTCTATGCAAGTATATGAATATCAAGAGGTAAGGTCCACTGATGGACCTCCTGGACCTTCTTATGATATAGGGTTTGAGTGAATAGTTCAAGAAGGCTGTATGGTTTGTGTCATACGGCAATAGATATTTCTACTTAAAAATGACTGAATAAAATCATAAACCAAGTGGGATCTAGCAAAGCACAAAAAAGTTTGAACAAGCAATATCAGATGAATATATCTATAGTAATAGGAAGCCTCTATATTTTAAATAGCCTTGAGGATTCCAACTGTACAGAATGTGCTAAAATGAGAACTGGGACAGGCAACAAAGGAGACCGTCTGGAGATATTGCCTTTACTACTGAATTTATTGTATCAGTAATCAGCATACCAAAACAGCTTACTTCATATAAGAAATTAAAGGCTCCCGAAAAACTTACCCAACTGATTTAAAGAAATAAAGCCTTCTGTTGGCATTAACCATTCTGCTACCTTTGCCAAAGGCTTATACAAATATTCAGCATTAAATACTGACAAAGAAACCTGAACACTGCATTCTGAAATGTTTTCTTCTCTCTAGAATACTTGCAGAAGCTGTATGAAAGGGCAATCTAGCTACCTAGAAGCAAGAAAATATTTTTAAAAGAGAATGAAGTTGAATATAAAATTGAATCATAATGAGAAATGTTATTATTCATAAAATGAGAAGGTTGCAATATTTTTACTTTCCTAGTAAATACATGGATGCCATGGAACAGCTTAAGTAATAAGAAAAATTTCACTTGAATGGGTAAAATCATTTTTATGTACTCCTGATTGCTGACTTATTTTTAGCATAATGTTATTTAAACATGTAAAATAATGAAATTAGGAATAAACTCCTAGCTTATGTATAATAATAAAAACGGAGATTTAGTAAATAAAACACAAAAAAACTCAAACAATACTACTTAAATTGAGAACAGAGGATATTTACAAATGGAATTGCTTATGAAATAATTAATGTGTGATATGCCATAGCAGAATTTTCCTTATATTCAGCACATCTCTTTAACTATGTGTCTTGAGATAACTTAAATCTTCTCTTATCTCATGTACTCAGATTACAGGGATGACCTAATTTGGAGTCATGGCATAATCTGGCCATTAGTTGACATAAATGCATCATATAATAGTTCTCATTTCTCTTCCTTTGACAGTAACTTTCTGTAGTTAAACTAGTATCTATTGCTAAAGTAATTATAAATAAAGACACAAGGTACTTTAATGGCATAGTATTGATTGATATGAAGTGCTGACATAGACAATCCAACTACACACATGCAAACACAAAGAACAGGCAGCATGCAATGGATATGTGTCTGTGTGTATTCTGATTGAGATTAGCATGGAAATTAAAATAGAAAATTAGGAAAACAGACAAATAATTATTTTTTATAACCAAACAAAGATCAACCTTTTTGATCTTTGAGAAAAATGGGAGAAAATAGAAAAAAAAATGTTTCTTTTGTTTGCTTGAAAGCGAGGGTGGAATAGGTGAAAGACTTAAAATCCAGTTAAGGAAATAGCTATTAGGAAAAGGTTACTGTGAGTTTTGGAATAAAGTACCTGCCATTAGGATGTATTGTACTTGAAGAATGCTGTAAGATTGTATAGTGCCTGTGTCAGATAAATATTAATAACTGGAGCCCTAATACTAAAAATTAGTTTTTTTAATATTATTTTATAGGAAGTGAGGAAAATATTCTATAAAATCCATATAAATTATGATATACTAAGAAATTTCTTTTGTGAGTGAAAGGTAGAATCCACAATAGAAGAATTGCTTAATAATTCACTAGGTGTGTATTAAACTAATTCCATTTAACATTGCCAGATAACTATTACACAAACACACACACACACACACACACACACACACAGCAATGCCTATTACATCTGTTCTGTTATTCGAGAAGCCAATAAATTCTGAAATTTGAGGATAGTTTTTTGGTACTTTGTTTTTATCTAAATTAAAATATATGTACATTTAAAAATATTCCACAAACTTTACACTTTCTTTATATTCTTAAAATTCGGCTAACAGAACATTTTTCCACTAGTCAAAATGACAATCTACTTACAACTGGAAAGAGTTGGAAGCATTCACATTCTAGAGCACCTGTCAGAGTTATATTAAACGATGGTCCAGCTCATTTACAATGGACAAAAAAACAGGAAAATCAAAAGTGAGTCTTTTGTTCTTATGTTCAGAAGGTTACGTCCCTTGAGGTATAGGAACTGCACATATAAAATGTCTACTGGTATTTGCAACAGGCAGCTTTATAAATAAAATATTTTAACACTCGTAGACCAAGAAACTTGAGAGAACTTTGTTTCCAGCATAGCAGAGCTGCAGGTGGTGTGCCATCTCATATAAGAACCTGCTTAGTTATGGCACTTTCCTTTGTCTAGTACTGTGAAAGAATGTGTAAACTATTTAAATTCATTATGAAACATGCTCTTTATTCATAAGTTTTCTGATCCAAAAAGCCTAATTTGCATTCAATTATATTGCTATGATTATTCCAAAGAAGCAACTTAAAAGATAAGTAAATCTGAGTGGGTGCAATTGGCAAGCAGATATTCATATCCAAAATATAAGTCAATGTGATTTTTCTTGTGTTTGGATTAAAACCTCCCCATTTTTGAGTAACGTAAAGTTCTGATTTAAGCATTCACTCTTTTAGACCTATGTTTGGGATGAAGAACTTTTGCACACTATGTGTTCTTGGGAATGAACAAAGCAAACGAGCTTACATGTCACAGGAGTAAAGTGTTTCATATTAGTTAACTTAATTAATTTTCATGGTACATTTTCAAGCTTTGAAAAATTTTTTAAATAACAACTTTAAATGCACACGAATGTATGGAAACCAAAGAAAAGATATTATATTTTCATTATTTAAGCATATTTAAAAGAGTAATGAAATTCTAAAAACGAATACTTTGTGCATTCATTTATGCAATTTCTTATTCTATGCCTATTTCATTTAAAATTAAATCTAAGACTTCTAACACATTTACATAATGTGCACATCATATAGATTTAAACAAATTTAAATATTCAATTCACCATTATTCATATTATCAGCATGGAGTCATAAAATCATTTTTATATTCTTATTAAGCAAATCAAATTTCATTGCAAATCAATGAGTCAGTTAAGAAAAGACACTTAAATCTCTGAAACTCACTTCAATTAGTATTAAATTGATAATAATTTTGTTAATGTTTCTTTGTCTTCTATGGTTCTTAGATCATGCCTCATTGTAAGTTTTCTGATACTTCAGGAAGTAAATATCTTTTCTAGAGCATTAAATATTTTAGTAGGTAGTGGCTACTCAGAAAATCCAAGCTAAATATTATGCATATTTTTCCATGAATTATACCATTACTGCTTATTGAACTAAGCTGATAATTTATGATTGTATTTTGAACTAAAAAGTACAATTGAACCTCATTTACATAAATGTATCTGGGTAAATGTTAAAAAAATTCAATATTACACTTTTAAGTAGCAGCTTTTTTTTTAAATGCCAATTACTTTTATTAAAAAATATGAGTCAAAGCAGAACTTCTATATTGTCTTAATTCAAGTAACATGAGTTGCATAATACATTTTCTGAGATAAATTTCCTAGAAAAATGGTGACCAGAGCACATGCCACCACAGGATATTATCTTTGGGAAAGCTTGTAATGTTTTTAGGCCTTAGTTTTCTCACACATAAATTATAACAGTTTCTGTAAACACCTGTGTACCTAAAATTAAATACAATTATATCATTGTAAATGATCTTCAGAGAGGTGGTCTTGGGGAGCTCCATTTTCTTGAAGAGAAGCTAAGCACTATAATTCCATGGTGAAAAAAATATAACATAATAATAATTACAACAATAACGATAGCAGTTAATATTTACTGAGGTCTTATTGGTGCCAGACAATATTTTTGGTACTTTACATATGTTAATTCTATTAATGTTCATAGGGATTATAGATTTTAAAGCCAACTATGATGGCCCCCCTGTTGTAAGTGAAATAGTATTCTATGAAGTAAGTATTATTATTATTTTTAGTTTATAGATGTAGAAATTGAGACCTAGAGTTTGAGAAACATGACCAAGTTCACACATTGTTTAAAAAGGAGGAGCCTGGATTTAAACTCAAACCCTCTGACTCCAGAGCCACTTAATATAACCTCATTTAACAAAAAATACATATGTTTCTAGTTATATAATTCATTATCCACTATTTGAGTCCAACAAACATTAATTGATTTCAAATTACTAATAGGTAGATATGGGAGACAAAATGACAAAAAGCCACCTTTAATCTTCTGATTGTCATATGAATTGAGTTATCCTAATGCAAAATAGTGAAAAAGATCTGCACTATGAGATCCTTCTTTGCCTGGTCCTGTTACTGACTAGACCGGCAACTTCAGTGAACTCAAGGACCACTTAATTGCCTCTGATTTGCCATTGTAAATTATTCATAGTAAGACATGTCTTTTTATATTTACACATATGCTTTTTCAAAGCTGAAGGAAATGACGTACTTTGCTTAGTAAAATAAAATGTGAATGTAAGTTATGATTGCTATTCATAGTGGTTTATCCAATTGGCAATTAATACAAATCTGTAACTAGACTTAAGGTAGCTTATGGCTTAAGTTGGGAAGTTTAGACATACTTTGAATTAAGATTACAATCTTTATTGAGCTCCACTTAAAGTTAATTATTTGAACTCCCTGGAACTTGTGTCTTATTCACATATTGAAAACAATTGAATTCATTAACTTATCAAATATTTTGTGATTCTTAGATAACACCGAATACACATATCCATGTATTACCTTCTTGGCATTATGCAATAGCTTTTCTCCACAAACCCCAAGGCTTTTCATAAATTTGAATTTAATTTCACAGGTGTTAATTTTCAAAACTGAATATTTACAGAGGTACCTGCTAGGCATTTTTGTTATAATTTTACTATAATATAGGTATCAAATAATCAGCAAATTCATTAAGATCACTTCAAGGTAAGCTGAAAATCCCCGCACAAATGTCAGAAATGGCCAACTTGCAGACATTGGAAGACAATTGTCATGTATTTTCTAAATCTTCCTTATTTTATGCCAAGTAGTTCAATGCTCTTCCACCAGTGCTTAATATGTGCTAGATTTCAGACTTTTCCTCTTCTGGTTACTTTCCTAAAGACATGCTCTGACATCTACAAATTCCACTTCTTTTCTTTGAATATTGCTTTAATATTAAACTATCTGTAGTTTTCCTTTCACATCACACATTTCACCCCTTTATGCTGTATTGATACATAAGTTTGCATTGTATAGTTCAACAGTTACCATGGACAAGAAGCCACTGACTTCATAGACAAGCTGAGCAGATTGAATTGCACTTGCCATAGAAAATGACTGGTGCCTATACCAAAGCAAAGAAACTAAGCCACAATATATATTTAATATTTTTCTCTATCCACAGTGTATATACATGATATAGTTGTAATTAATGAGGTACTTGGCCAAAGATGTTCACTGGTGGATAATAGAAAAATAGCCATGTTAAGTCTTGGATTTGCCTTTCATATAGAACCTGCAAAAGCTGAGACTATTCACTTCAGCCTAAAGCTAGAATTCCTTGTTCAATCCCAAATGTCAGCTAGATTTTAGATCTGGAACTCATTGATTAAAGAAGTGGCTGTTTCATGATGAGAAAAGACCCTTCAACACCATAGGAAGTATATATTGTGATGATTTTCCCAGTTTTATGGAAAAAAAATGATATCCAGTTATTTAAAGAACGATTACACTCAAGACACAACGAATGAATTTACCTTGATACCAAGAGACCAACAATGTCTCTTCTGTTATAAGTGGGAGCTTACAAGAACCAAGTCATAAATAAAGTACTGGCTGGATTCCTAGCTCACATTGACCCTACAAAGTCCATAGACCAAACTAATATTCAATTCTTTAATCTGCAAATATTTATTTAAAATGGGTATATATAGCAATTAAAATATGCCGCCCTACCCTGGCCATTGAGAGCTTAGATTGTTAGGTAAGACCTATTCCAATGATAAAAGGCAAAAGAAAACCTCTGAACCTTCCCCAATACTTCAGGAAAGATAACACATTAAATAACATTTCATACTTAGGAGGATGGTATAGATTATTGCCATCAGTAAAGACCTAAAAGATGCATGGCTGGTTGTCTGAGTCATATCTCTACTTCATTATCCAGTCTGGCCATAGTAGAAAACAATGAGTTCTGGAAATGACTATAAACTGCCACAGTCTTAACCAAAAAGGAGCCGCAATAACAGCTGTTTTGCTGGTCATGGTATTTTTGGAAGAGAACATTCGTAATAAAATCTCATGTACATGTAAAGTAGTCATTGGGTTGGTAAATATGTATTTTCCATTCCAATTAGTTAAGAAGATGAGAAACGTTTTACATGTACGTGAGATGGACATCATTCATTTACAGATTTACACTTTTGTTTCAGATTTATATTAACTCTCCCACCCTTTATCACCTATGTAGTCCAAAAAATCTATACCATTAGAAGTAGTGTTATTTTGGACCCACTAAATGTAAGCATTCAGATGAGTCTGGCAGCAGGCGATCTTAACATAAAAATATTTTATACTGCTTTCAGCCTAAGCTGAGTAAAATATACAGGTAAGCTGCACGGCCAGGACCCACACTGTGCTTGTGGTCATATTGCGGGGAAAGATTCTTATGACCAGTTGAAGGAGGAGAAAAACATAATCTGAGTTAGCTTACAGATAAATTTTCTTAGAACATGTATGGAAACCAAATTGGACAACAGCTACATTGTGGTCACATTAGAAGTAGCCCTGAAAGATGGTGGAGATCAAACATTTTCCCAATGGACAGAACTACAACACCACACCTAGTCATCCATATTGGGTGAAGAAGAGGTGGCCCAAGGTGAGAATGCATAGAGATTTTTAGAGTGATCAATGGTCTATTTATGTGCTCAGGGTCCTGGAAGGAAAAGAACTAGAAAATCCATGTGGTAGGGGGAGCAATGGCCCTATCCCTCCAAAACATCAACATCCTAATTCTTGGAACCTGAGAATATATTATCTTACATGGTAAAAGGCACTTTGTAGAAATAAGTAAGATTAAAGATCCTGATATGGTGAGATTATCCTGTATTATTAGGTGGGTTCCTGTCTAATAATATGAATTCTTAACAGTGGAAAACCTCTCCTGGCTGTGTTGAGAGAGAATTATGGCTACAAAAGCTTATAAGAAGGATGCAGAGTCATGAGTCAAGAAATGTGGATGGCCTCTGGAAGCTGAAAAAGTAAAAGATACAGACGTACCTTTAGAGAGGAATGCAGCTCCACTGATCTTTTGATTTTAGCCCAGTGAAACCAGTGTTTGACATCTAATCTACAGAACTGCAATGGGATAAACCTGTGTTTATTTGCACCACTGAGATCCCAGTAATCTATTACAACAATAAAAGAAAATTAATTAAATAGGAGATAAGAAGGTCTGTGGTACAAGCACATGGATAGATACACTAGAGTGGGCGGATAACAGGAAGGTTTTGGGACACACGTTATAGCCCACTAGATGACATCCACAATGAGGAACTGAACAACACAGACCAAATGACCTGACCGGTTCTTCTTCATCAACTATTCCAGAACTCACCCTCTAGGCACAAGAAAGAAATAATCATGGTAACGGAGACAGAGGCTATCTAGAAACCCAACAGCATGGATTCTTGCTAGTCATTTCTCTATCTGAATATTCAAATGTTCAGATAAATACCAACACTAAGTCTGCAATATGGCATTTTCCTTAAGGAATTGATTTTCTATGGCAAGTTTAGTACATTGAGCTCAGTTCAATTTGGACTCTGCTGTCTGTCTTCTCAAGAAGTTATACCTTGTGCTGAGTATGAACTTACCTTTCTTGCCTGCAGAGTTCACTATAAAGAAATTTACAAAATGCCCGTTCTGCAGGCATGAAATCTAACACAGTATAGCACATGACCAGGGTACTCACATCACATTGAAAAATTATGTCCCATACTCCACCATCTGAAAATAAGAGCCCCATAAAAATCTGGAAAAGACTTAAATGGCAGCTAACTTATTATCTTATAAACCATTTTGAAATAATGGGATACCATCCTTCAGGATAAAATACATGTATTAAATTAAATCCAAGGAATCTATATGATGCTGTGTTCCCCAAAAGAAGAATACATAGGTCCCAGAACAAACATGAAGAAGTGGAGTAGTATAGATCCATTACTAATATTTCTAAAGACACAACTAGAGGGAATTTGTGCTGCTTCTCTCTAAATCCATGTGCTCTTCAAGATTGGAGTTTTAAGTCCATAAATGGAGCACATTCTTTAAGGGGACACAGCATGGATGCCATTGGACTACAAACTACGAATTACACTATGGTAGTCTGACTCCTTGTGTGCAGGATTCAGTTGGTAAGGGGAATCACTATACTGGCCAGAATAATTGACTGATCAGCAGAAAAAGTAAGAGTGCTTTTACCCAATGAGGGAGGAGCATTGAGAAGCTGAAGTGATAAGTTTGGGTGCCTCCTGATATTCCCTTGCCTTTCTATAACTGTAAATGAATAAATACAGCAATGCTGAAAGTCAAATGATCCCTTAGGAATGAAGGTTGGGTCACATTACTAGGTTGGCTACTAAGACATGCTGAGGCAATGGCTATCAATAAGAAAAATTTAGAATGGATAATGTAGGAGAAAGAGGGTAAGAGCAATGCAAATTCAAATCCAACTGCAGTGACCAGGGCTACAAATTGTTCCGTTAATCTCTTTTTCCTATGTTTTCTTTCAGGAGGAGAAATCCTGTGGTCTGTGAATGAGCTATTCTTAAACCTGCATTTAAAAGTAAATATTTTACCTAAAAAGGATTAATTGGAGTAACTCTGAAAATATGTGGCTTTCTGGGTCTCTGCTTCAGGTAGTATAATTGACTGACAGCCCCCTCTGCTGCTTTCTGATGCCACATTTCTATGTTTTTCAAGGCTTGATAGATTATTTATTTTTAGCATTGAATGATGTTCTATTGTCTGGATATGCTACAGTTTTTTTAATCTATTTACTTACTGAATAATATCTTGGTTGTTTCCAAGTATTGGCAATTATGAGTAAAGCTGCTATAAACATTTGTGTGCTGGTTTTTGTGAGAAAATACGTTTTCAGCTCCTTTGAGTAAATTACAAGGAGCATGATTGCTGGATCTTATGGTAAGAGTGTATTTAGTTTGGTAAGAAACTGTCAAATTGTCTTCGAAGGTGACTGTACCATTTTGTGTTCCCTCCAGCAATGAATGTGAGGTTCTGTTGTTTGACATCCTTGCCAACATTTGGTGTTGTCAGTGTTCTGGATTTTGGCCATCTTAGTGGTGTGTAGAGACATCTCATGGTTGTTTTATTTTGTGTTTTTCTGATGACATATGATGTGGACCATGTTTTCCTATGTTGAACTGTCATTTGCATATCTTCCTTGGCAAGTTGCCTGTTAAGGTCTTTGGCCCAATCTAATAAGGTTGCTTGTTTTTTTTTAATCATTGAGTTTGAAGACTTCTTTGCACATATTAGATAACAATCATTTATCAACTATGTCTTTTGCAAATATTTTCTCCCAGTCTGTGTTTTTTTTTATTCTCTTGACAATATCTTTCACAGAGAAGAGTGATTAATTTTTAATAAAGGCCAACACACCAATTCTTTCTTTCATGGATTATGCCAATGGCATCATGTCTAAAATGTTATTATTAAGTCCTAGGTCACCTATTTTTTTCTCTTTTGTCTTCTAGTATTTCTGTAGTTTTGATTTTTACACTTCAGTCTGTGATGCCTTTTGATATTTGTGATACCATAAGGGTTTATTTTTCTCTCTCTCTTCCATTATTGTATATGTCACTTTCAGAAACACTATGCATATATAGGCATACCATATTTATTGTATGCATTATGTACTTATTTTATTTATTGCTGGCTTAATTCCATAGGAATACACCCCTCTGAATATCAGAGTCATCTGTTGTGTTTCTGTTGTTGCTGTTTGTTTTTGCCAATCTACTGTTAGTAGCTGCTATGATTTAAATGCTACACTTCATACTGAAATTTAATTACTATTGTAATGGTATTCAGAGGTGAAAATTTTAAGAAGTAATTAGGCCATGAGGGCTACACTTTCCTGGGTAGTATTGTTGTTACTATAAAAGGATGAATTTGAATAATTCTGTTCTCTCTCTTGTCCTTCCACCTTCAGCCATCACCATTTTCATTTCCTTGATTATAGTTTTTAGCAGTGAATTTACTTATTTATTTTAGAAGAGTGTGTTAAATCTATGACCTACCAGCATTAGTTGTAAAGCAAAATGGTTTTTTTTATGGTGATGATTGGGGGGTGTGTGTGTGTGTCCATTTCTATATGTGAATGTGTACATATATGAATGTGATTGGCAATTTTTCCTTCCTTTAATTTCTTATTTTATAAAATGTACTACTAATTTTCCTTGTGAAAGGAACAAAATATTGATGGTATATTAGTTAGAGATCTCTAGAAAAAGAGCCAGTGAGATGTGTATGTGTGTATATAGGTGGGGGATGCAGGGGAGGTTATTTTAAGAAATTAGCTCATGTGATTATGAAAGCTGGCAAGTTCAAAATCTGCAAGGTGGGTCTATAGTCAGGAGAATGAGGGAAAGCTCATATGCAGTTTAAATCTGAGGGGATGATGTTGCACATGAAGTCTGAAGAGCAGTCTGCAGAATTCCCTTTTGCTTGTGAAGGACAGTGTTCAACTTTGCTCTTTCTAGGTCTTCAACTAATTGAGTGAGGCTCACCCACATCAATCTGCTGAGGACAATCTGCTTTATTCAAAGGCCATGAATTCAAATGTAAATCTCATTTGTTTGGAAACCCTCACAGAAACATCCAAAATACATAAAATTAAGCCCAGGTGATGCATAAAAAGGGACACAAATGGACAAAAGGGAACAAAAAGGATATGGAGGGATTAATGGATACCTGAGTAACTGACAGAATGCCAATTCAAGGCATTGCTGCTGGATATCCAGGTCCAAACTGAATACTTCTGCTTCAGAGGATGCGCTGTGGAAGCTGAGCGAGTTCTTAGTGAGGCTTTTGAGGGAATGCACTGGGAGGTACAGTGCATGTAACCTGAAGCTCTGAGAAAGGAATCCTTATCCATCAGCCATAAGAACTCCCATCAGCACACCATGTGTGTGTTCCATTGAATATCTACTCTACTCTGCAGAAAGTCGATAGAGATCTTTCTTTCCTAGTATAGCAATTGAGTAAAATCTGGACATGCACAGGATTTCACTTTGTCCCATATGAACTACTGGATAGTGTGTGGGGTTGTGAAGAAGATATTTGCAATCTGTTTTTTTTTTTTTTTTTTGCATGGAGATTGCAGAAATGAGCAAGTTCTAGCCCTTGGAACTGGGGAAAAAAGGTCTTACAGAAGAAATTCTGGAATTGGTGATAAGAAGAATAATAGGGGAAGCATATATTGTTTGAACTCCACCCCAAGTTCATCATGCCCCACTACTAACAACAAAATATATCACCCTTGAGAACCACTTTTATAGACTACTAACCACAAGATCCTATGACTCCTGGTCATCTTATTAGTTACTATAAGGTCGGGTCTTTATCTAAAGATGAACATAGTACTTTTCATAACTAGGTTAAAAAATGTAATTTTAAAGATTCAATTAGATAACACAGCATAATGCATGTTTAAGATTTCTGTAAATTATAAAAACATATATTTAGAACATCTGTTCGTATGTGAAGGAGTATGTGAGAACTATTTACCAATGGGAATTTTAATTTGCAGATTTCCTGGGGATAGATTAAACCTTTTAAACATTAAGTCTTTTATACAATAAACATTCTTTTAATATTTAAACATTAAAAAAAAAAGGGTTAGGTTAGAACTTAGGGTGCTTGGAGAGTCCTAGCTTGCTCCTGTTGCTGTAGAGATCTTGTTAGAATCACCCTCAAAAGAGGGTGATTCCACCATCAAAAGAATTTGACTTGGATGATGCGTAATATTATTAGCATCTGTTAGCTTCTAAAATTGTATGATATTTATCCTACTCCACTGCCTGAATCCATCTACTTGTTGTCTTTATCTTTTCTTCTGTGCTCCCAAGAGGTCACATGTCTTTTACTAATTTCGTTCTACCCACTTTAAAGGGGATTGACCAAATGTTTGTCTTGGTTGACAACTTAGAGATGGTGGCCTAATTTCATTCCTCTGCAATTTCCTGTTCCACATTGTAACTTGGAGTTTCAGTGTTCAGAAAATATGAGATGATACCAAATGATGTGTAAAAAGTATATCTGTTCTATGCATTTGAGCTATGAATTTTATGACATTCCAATGAATTAAGATGCAAAACATCAGGGATAAAGAAGTCTACATTTGTATAGTGCTTCCCAGTTTAGAACATGCTTTCATATAAATAATGTCACTCTGGTTCTTTATATAAAAAACAATCATTTCTTACAATCTCTTTGTCAAAATGACCAAATAAATGTGAGCTCATTTGTTAATGCTGAGGATACATTCTTGACAAATAAAATCCACCCAAAAGCAGCACTTCAAGCTTTCCCCTAGGAACCTCGCCTTACTGCCAATGTTAAAATTTATTTCAAGTTCTCTTTTGCTTCAGAACACTTCAATAATTCATCATTGTTTTAACTGGCCACTGCCCTTCCTTTGTTTGACTGTACATAAAAACCTATACCCTGTTTCTGCTGAAAAAGCAACTTTAAAGACAAAAATCAAAGTCTTAACAAAGGGATTGTTACTTGTACTGCTATTTGAGACAATGTCACTTTTCCCATCACCCCAAGGAAATATGCTTTGGTTCATTCAAATAGCAAGCTATTTCAATCATGCTTCAAAATCTTAACCAATACCAGGTAAAAGAAAGATAATCCAGGTTCTCCAGATAGTGCCTAATATATGTTATGATAACCTATTATTTAATAGATAACAATCTGAAATAATATATTTTCTACATTGGTATTCCAAAACTTAAAGCAGAATCACCAAGTTAAAATCTGGACACTGGTGTTAAGCAATGTCACTAAGTAAGTTCCACTTATTGTTCTTAACTTTTGCCTCAAATCAGTTTTCTTCATATCATATTGGGCTTTTTTATCCTAACATCCAACCTCATTGTGATAGTCATTAGAACTATTCACCAACATTTCTGATTCTTTTCTTTGTAGGCACAAAATAGGATCTCTTGTTGTTAGAGGTGGTAAATGAAATGTCAGTTTCCAGATGGAGATTTTAAAAAGTTGATGGTGCACAATGACACAATTTTTGTGTGTGTATACCAGCTCATGTTTTTAAGATTAAAAGCTCAATCTCAGTATGAGAATAGTATGATAAATGCGGACATGAGGGAAAAATAAGCCCTTGATATTTTCAGCCACCAATATTTTGGGGTTATTTTATACAGTACTGTAATAGTAATTTATTTTTACCAACACATTCATAAAAATAAAAATTACTCATGTATTGCAAGGTGGTTGTAGTAGGCTGATTAATATTCCCCTGACCTCCAAAAAGAGATGTCAACTCCTATTCTCTGGAACATATAAATGTTGCTTTTTAAGGGAAAAGCATCTTTGCAGATGTGACTAAATTAAGGATGTTGAAACATAGTGATTTTCCTGGATTATCCAGGTGTGCTCTAACTGCAACCTCAAGTAGTTTTATAAGATAAAGGCAGAAGGTGACTTCACACAGACACATACAGAGGAGAAGTCAATGTGAAAAGGGAGCAGAGAAAGATTTGAAGATGCGTGCCTTGATTGGAATAATGTGGCCACAATCTAAGGAATGCCAGCAGCCAACAGAAACCAGTCAAGGTAAAGAACATATTCTCCCCTCTAGGGAGAGAATATGAGAGAGAATAAGAGCCTTTGAAAATGATATAGCTCTGTCCATACCTTGACTTTAGCACAGTGCTATTGATCTAGGACTTTTGGTTTCTGGAAATGTGAAAGAATAATTTATGTTGTTTTAAGATACTAAGGTTGTGATAATTTGTTAAAACAGCCTTAGTAAACTAGTGTATAATAGCTTACAGCTGCTGTATATTTCAAAAAACTAGCAGTTTTGAATAAAATATATTTATTTTTAGTTTTTTTCCCAGGAATAAGTATTGGCTTCATATAAAATATATTGATACTAAATTATTAGTAAGTTATAAACCCCATAAAACAATCAAACTGAACATTCTAGTTTATAATAGGTGCTTTGTTTTACATTTAGAGGAAATGTATGTAACAAATATATATATATATATGTATATATATATATATATACATATATATATATACACGCACACATATATATACATATATATTCCTGAAAAGCTGTTTTTCAATGCTGACAAATAATCAATATACTATAGGGAAGACTTTAAAGAAATTATATATCCCTGAAATATATTTTAATAAAAATAATCTCAACACACATTGATAGAAGATATGGAAAGATTTTGAAAATATTATTTTTTCTCCCAGAGTAGATATTCAGAGATGTGTGTTTCACTATTTCTAAATGCTTCCATGTGCTGTAAGTTTTCAGTAAGTTTATGTTACTAAGAATGCAAAAGTCTTGCCAGGAGGAAGAAAATCTTATGTATGTGCTGCAGAAAGAGGCCTTTTGCTTTAAACAATACAAGTTATTCATATATCGTTGCCCCAGAATCAAAGCATTAATGTAATGACCATATATAAAGCATACATCTAAGAGATATATCTGCCAGTTTTATCACTCTATTTCTAAATCCTGGAAAAGAGCATGTCTCTCAGTAGGTAGTCAGTAAACATTAGGTTATATTTTTAAAAATAAGTTGGAATTCAGCTTTTTATTCCAGAAGCTACCCATTTTTGATGCTTAATTTTGAATGTCAACTTGGAGGGTGTTTTAAAATCAGTTTACTATTTCGGTGATGAACTTTGAGTAAACCAGTTGGCTTTTCAGAGTGTTGGTGGTCCTCAGCTAAACAGTCGAAGGCTTAGTTAAAACAAAGCATCATCCTCCTCCAGTAAGAGGCGTTGATAAATAGAGTCTATAAAGAAATATTTTATAACTTGGCTCACCAAACAGAATTGTGATGTAAAATTGAGCAGGAGCATCGAACATTTTCTGTCTTCCTTTTTCATGTTTCACACAGCTATCTCATTATTTACATCATTTTTTTTTCTAAACAATATTTAGGAGTATCCCTTTGGCATTTCTGTGTAATATACCTATGTTTTTTTACTTTCATACTTTATTTTGTTTGGCTTCTTGCTGATTTATTTATTTATTATATTTCTCTACACATCCAAATTTGTCTTCTGATGTAGTTGGAATTGTACTATGAAAACTGTAAAAACTAGCTGGGAGGAAAAAAAGCATTTTTTTTTTTAGTTGAATTTCTGTTGTTGATTAGCACTTCATCCTAGACCTCATCTATAATATATAACTGTAATGTTTGCCTTATTTAATTCCCAGAATTGACAGAATGAAAATCAAGTATAGTAATAAAATTTATAAATCAAGAAATTAATTTTATTATCTCAAAGCTCTGTGTTTTGCTGTCCCATCAAAAATTTATTCTAATATATTAACTAATAATTTATTTATACTAATTATGAATATGCTTAAAGACTAATATCTGTATACACTCATAAACTTTTTCCTTTTTTTTTTTTATTGTGCTTTTAGGTTCTGGGATACATGTGCAGATCTATGCAGGATTGTTGCATAGGTACATACATGGCAAGGTGGTTTGCTGCCTTCAAAATCTTAAAAATTATTTAACAATGGAAGTTGATTTTGTTCATGTAGAACGTTGAGAACTTGAAATTTTGTGTTAGATATTTCCTGTTTTATCTACTTGTGATTTACCACTGTTTTCTTTTGTCTTTTTACATATTTCTTTTATTTTCTTTATCTTTGAGGTTTTTTTATGCTGCATTATTCTTTTACTCCATTTTGCTTTTGCTAAACTTGCATGTATATCTTTTTGATGTTATCTTGATACTACTTTTTTCCTTTTCTCAATATATTTTAAAACTATGATGAAAAGTGCTGTAAAAGCAATTGCATTGTCTGTGGGTTTGTATCTTCTTCAGCCTTTAGTAGAGATTTCATTTATAAACAAAACAAAACAACAAAAACCAGTTTCCACTGACATCTCTGGGATACTTGTCCCTTTACTTCAAGTTTCATTGACATCTGGCAGATGAGAACACTGCAGTAATTTCACAGAAAGGCTGCCAAATATGATACCAGAAAAAGTACAAAGCAGCTTCCCTTTCTTGCTTCAAAAAGCCTAAGGCCTAATGACATTCTTAAATGCCTGGAAAAAGCAAATGATGACATGACTGCTAATAGGGGTTTTGTCAGGTGCTAGACAAAATGGGCTGGAGATGTCAAGAGGAGAAATTGTCCCCTGAGCAGGGAACTATTCTGCTTATATACACATAACACATCAGCTATTTTTATATAACAGGTCCTACTGCAATAGCTAGCCTGTGGAATTTTAATATTATAAAGATATGAAGAGACTACCTTTTTGCCACTGACTGGCTGAAAAAATAGAAGACAATGAGAAATGCAAGATTTGTCATTTGAATTTTTTCATAAAAGTAAAACACTGTTTTGTAACACGTAAAAGATATTTTGTCCTTTCTTCTGTATCCTGGCTTCCATTATTTTCTGTTTCTTGATAATTTCTGTCTTCACTTTTATCTTTTTCTATGTCCATCATTACTGATATCTGTATTATAATACTATTGGCTCTGTCTCGTCTTCATTCATTTATGAACTAATTTCCATAACTAAAACCATGTCTTTCTCCACTGAACATTGCTGATTTCTTTCTTTCCTTTGACATTTTCTTTTCAGAGTGAGGAGCCTCTGGTGAAATCTTTTTTAACTATGGATTTAATATCTGAATATTATTGCTGAATATTTGAAACTTTGTTGTTTTTCATGGTAATTCCTAATTGGATTGTTGCTGTTGGGAGTGACGTATTTAATAGAGAAGAAACTAATTCCAGGAAACTCAATATGTCACGGTGGCCCACCAGTCAGAGTGGGGACTTATGAAAGTCAGGTGATCAATGGAATTTTATTTCAGATCCATCTCATACTGGGCCTAGTGGGTCCCTGAACCCATCCTGTGCTTATTTCCCCAGTTCCAAGGTACATAATTGGTATAGACACAGTCAGCAACTGGCAGAATTTCCATACTGGGGATTCTCCTCTTCACCATTTAGACTTCTAATACAATTTCAGTTCTGTAGAACACTATTTCTAACCCTTCTCAACAGATTAGCTTAGGTATCCTTATATGACCCCATATCACCCTGAATTTTACATTTGTGCATTTTTCTTATTCATAACTTTTAAGTCAGTTATTGACTATTTGTTACAATTAAGCATGTCTTGTTTGCTGTATTATAAACTCCAAGAGTGTAAGGACCTGTCTGCTTGTTCATGGCTATACTTTAAGTATCTATGCAGTGCAATAGGTAAGATATTAAATTAGTCTTTGTCAATTGGATGTCAGAATATGCTATTTCATTAAATCTGCATTCATATCTGTCTCACGTGCACACATACAAAGACAGCTTTCTAATTTATTCCAGGCTTTCTGTTTACAGCCTGTTCTGTATTGTACTGCCTAGTCAAGGCTTCCACAAATTCCTTGATTTGCTCTTCAGGATAACCTTTCACTGCTCTTGGTTCCATCTCAGTTTTAGGTTGTTGTTTTGGTTGGGAATTGTGCTCTTCTCTACAAGTCAATCTTGAACTTCTCTTTTTTCTCTTACATGTCTAATTACATTAAGCTTTAAGAACTTGCTTGACCAGAGCTGAAGAATCTTGGTAAAGAGGAAAATATCAGGGGCAAAAACAAATTTGTATAAATATTTTTGTACTTTCAAACAAGTAAAGGAGTCATCCATCAACACAAGGAGTCTTTTTTAGAAAAATGGGCTTTAATACTTTAAACACATTTCTTTCTCCTAGAGAAAGAACTTTTTGTCCTTTACATCTTTTCTAATTATATTCCAATTCATTTTTAAACCTAAACTTTCTCCTATTTTTTGTACTTTCATCTTTTCCTAACATAGTTATTTTTTTAAGTTGGCTGAAGTCACACTCCCATTAAATCACTTCAGTGTTACCTTGTCATTGTTTTTTCCTCCTAATTTACTGTATGACAAATAGTATCAAAATTTAATACAAAAATACATTAAACCATGCTTTGAATAAGAAATAGTTTTATTTGCTTCTGTTTTTAAATGAAGAGGCAAACTATTATATTCCACAAAAAGTTTTTTATTAATAGCACACATTCTAATTCAATAGCAAACAATTAAATATATTAACAATATAAATTTCAACTAAGTCAAATAATTCTTCTCATTGTGACATATAATATACAAACTGAGATTCTGAATAATGTTACTATAGGTAATTTGTATGCATCATCTATATTTCAATGCGCAGATCACATTATTATATAAAGAGCTTCAAATTTAGTTCCATAAACCAAACAGAACTGTCAGCACACTTGACAAACTTCATCTGCTCATGTTCTCACTGCAGTCAAAGGATGCTGGTTACTTACTAAAATACCTTCATTGTCTAAAAGAAATCTCTGAATGTGACTGATATTGAGCTTCAGAAAGAGCAGTAACAAATGCATGGATCAAACCTCCACACAAGCTATTACATAAGTCCTACGGCAATTTCTCAAAAGATTGTGATGAATTGGTCAGCTTACTCTATAGACTTAATTTCCTCTTTCTTATATTGAAATTTAAATATAATGCCATAAATGTAATTTTCTTTGAAAGTTAGCACATAACATTTTTATATATTCTTTAATATGAAAATTTCATCTTCTGATATTCACATCCATAGGTGTAAGTTGTACTAAGTAATTTTTGAATGACAAAATTTTACCTGGAACTTATCTGCAAGAGGTATTTTTTTTCTTGATGACTGAGTGCTATTTGACTATTATAAATGACACCTGTAACTTTCATTTTGAAAACACAATCTGCTTTGCAGGTAAACCGCAATATGGAATTTTCATGGAGGTTTTCTATTTCTTAGACATCAGTTGGAGGTATTGAATCGTTCATGTGTTGATCGGATGCTTCTTTATTATATGCTGCAGTAGTGTCATTTAAAAATCGTACTCTTCTTCTTACAGTGGTAACATTATTTACTTTAGAAGAAAAAAGTGAAAATTTGAGATAAAGAAAACCAACAAAAATTACCTGTAAGTCTGTAACAGAAAAAAACAATTAAATAATCTGAATTAGTTCTGGTGTTCCTCCAGTGGAAATGTGTACATTTTATATCTGTAGTCAGGTAAGTTGGCAAGTGAATAAAATTTCTAGGACATATTTTTGTGTAATTTTGAGTTTTTCTTTCAGTGTCTTTGAAAATAATGGGATACTCCTGAGGGTAAGTGAAATAATTGCATGCTCATTGTTTGGTGCCAGATCCAGCATATGATAGATGGTCAATGAGTACCTTATTGTTAATATGCAATCTTAATCAGTGGCTTCCCAACTACAATATATTATACATCAATATGATAGAAACTTATGTTTTTAAAATGCAGATTACCTACTTCTCCTTCAGAGAATCTGATTCTGTAATTTAAAAAACTCCTCAGAATTTCATTGAAAAGTATCTTAGGTATTGATTTTTTGTATGCTTTTTTGGTTCTCTTATAATGTCCCAGCATGTTTTACCTCATATTTATCTTTTCTGAGGGATATTGACTCTTAAGTATTAATTATAAGTCCCCCTCCCATCATCCATTTAATTTCTAATATCTTTTTATAATCTACCTTTTGTATAATGTATGGAAGAAAATAATTTCATATTTCTTTATAGAATCTTGTTACAAATTTAAAAAATTAAGTTTTACTATGAAATTCAAAAGTCTAGTTTAGGAATAATTTAAAAGCAGTGCTTCATGTATTCCCCAAAAATTAGAAATAAATGTCAACTCTAGTATTTTTCTACCCTCTGTGGATAATAATGCTGAAGATCACGACAAATTATCATTATTCCAGAGACAGGTGCAATGAATAAGAGCATGGCCCACATGACAAGAGGGTAAGGATCCAAAATCCAAGCTCTGTCACTTAATGATTGATGTTTCTGTGGGTGACTAACCCCTTTTCTTCTCAACTGTGTATCAGTGGACAGGAGGAGACATTCAATTTGCTTACTGTGGTGTCCGAAGTATTTAATATGTTTGTGAATGGAAAGCTCGTGGTGACATACTTGGCACAATGTAATCAGAATGCATGTTTCCTATTTTAGTTTAGGTAGTGTTTGTTAGTGTAGTAGGCCAGGCAAAAGCCTTCAAATAATTTCCTATTGGTATATTTTAAAGAGATTTTATGTTAAAGGAGACAATTTTAGACTCAACACTTCATATTCCCTGCAGTATATTGACCCTCTTTCCCTTTTTTTAGAGTTTATATTTCATAAAATTATATAAAAATGCAGGACCATCTACTTTAACTTCATCTGACATGTTTGCATTCTTCCACATACATTTGTCTCTTCTTATTTTCGCTCATAAACATTTTGGGTAGTTGAATGCCACAGGAAATATATGTTAAGTAAGTAAATGTTCCACATGCTTTTTCTCTCTATATGTTTAAACATGTCATCCATAAAATGTGGGAATTAGTATTGTTATGAAAGTGGATATAAAATGATACCAAAGAAATATTTTGATGACAATTGTCTGTACCTGTCATGAGGCACAAGACACTAGGCTTTGAGGCCTGAGATTGTCATTTAACGATTCCTTCCTGATTGAAGTCTTGGCTCCCTTTAGTTTCCCATTCACTATTTCTTGTAAATACAGAGAACAACAGATTCATGCTAGGAAAATTCAGACTTACTACAATTTTATCAACTCTTCTCCATTACAAATGCTGCTACACAACTGTGCTTCAGGTAAGTGAATCATTTTCATTGATTTAAACATTTCCTGCTGAGGTACATGAAAAAAAAAGCTATTTTGTAGGAAGACTGTCAGCAGAGAATTTTGTCATCTATTTTGCTTAAATATGTCAATGAGAACTTAAAAACACATTTTGTCAAATGCATAAGGTACAGCATGGATGATTCTCTGGTAGATTTTTATATTTGTAAAAATATTTTTTGTGTCAAAAATGTGTGTTTTTAATAGGTATCTTAGTCGTAAATTTTCAATTTTTAGTATCATCAATGACCAGGAAAATGTCTTTCTAACATTACACTGAATGCCTTGAGAAGGGAAGTCAGACATGAAAACCACTTCTAACTTATGTATATTTGTTTGGAACAAATTTGTTTTATGGTATGTATCATATACAGTGATTACATAAAAAAACTTGGAGTTATGACTGAAAGCTACATTATACTCCTACATATTTATAACACACGAAGGTAAAATATTTTCAAGAAGGAAATTGTAGCAAACAGATCAAACTGTTTTTGAAGGAGAATATTTTGATTTTGAGTACACATAAGAATAAGAAGATTACTAATATTTCTTTCTTTTAAAGATTAATAACCTTAGCATTACTTTAATAAATGCTTCAGTCAGAGAAGTAAATGATTATAGTAGATATGGTAATTAGCTTGCTCAATATTTGTTTAAACTTTTAGTGTAACAAGGACCTCATTCACAGCAGAACAAAAAAATCGCATTCACTAGGGTTGTTTTCAGCTAGGGTTCTGGAATTCATGTAGAATCTCTTTACCTAGGACTTGAATTCAGACCAGAATTAAGTGGAGACTTTAACAGCAAAGGCTAGTCAGATATAGCAACAGAAGTGTGTACCTACTTCACCTTGGTAAGAAATTAGTCACACAGTATTAACTAGTTACGTTAAAAAATTAAAAAATAAATAAATTCAGTCACTAAAAATTTGAAAATTGTATCAAGTGACTCTAATTTCTGCAATAATTCTCTTCCCCAACATCTGCCTTCTTCCTCTGCCTTTCTACTTCCACCTTTTTATGTTGTTCAGTTGATCAGATTGATTTTTAAATTCATTTTCTAAAGAAAGAAACATTGCTTAGATTAGAGCTTTGGGCCTTTTTCAAAAAGATCAGTATGCATGAAAATGCTTAACAAATGTCTTGGAAATTCTCTGTATTAAGTAACACAGTAGATAGTCTCTGTGCAATGGTTCTACTGCCTTTCGAAGAAGCTCCGAATTTGAGGAACACATATAGTGCAAACTACATTATAATATGAAATACTTTTTAACATCATGTTTTATTCTAAAATAAATATAGAAGACTGGCATTAATCAGTTACTGATTTAATAATGTACACAGAAGGAAACCCATTAACATTTATGTTTAGGGAAATACTCATTCACTATATATTCTTGTCCAACCCCTACATTAGCCCTCATGTTTCATAGAGAGAAAGGAAAGGGCAGTTCATGCAATTCAGAAGCTATACTTTTAAAACTTATAAATGTCGGCTAATGTATCCCTCAAAGTGTCTGTGCTCTTAAAAAAGAAAAATAAACTTTAATTTTAAAAATATTTTTGTATTTCTCTTAACCACTTTATAACAGACTTCCTAGGCTATGTTATTATCTGTTATATTATTTAGCTTGGTTACTGTAACTTAATGCCATGAACTAGGTGACTTCTAAGCAATAGAATTGTATTTCTCACTCTTCTGAAGACTAGGAGTTTGGGATCGGGGACAAGCATAGTCAGGCTCTGGTGAGAGCCTCTCCTGCGTTTCAGGACACATCCTTACTGTGTCCTTATGTGGCAGAAAGCAAAGCACAGGAAGCAAGCTCTCTTGTGACTTTTATAAGGACATTAATGCCACTCATGACCACTCCTCCCTAGGACCTCATCTAATTATAATTATTCCCAAAGTTTCTATCTCCTAATATCATCACACTGAAAAGTAGGATTTAACCATACAGAATTTTGGGGGTAGTGGGCAAACAATTCTTCAGTCTACAAGACTTGTATTTGAGTGTAAATTTGTTTTTCTTATTTTTGAGTTACTTTCCGATATCCATCAATATCAATACTGACTTCTCTCCCTCATATCACCTTATATGATATTGCATAGTATTTTATATTATATAGTATATTAGATATTATATTATATATTTGTATAGTATTATATTGCCTTTAACTTTTAGAATTTAAAATATTAGTCATACATTTAATACTTTCTACATTCTTAATACAATAAGATTGTATGATACTATGTGACTTCAGGATATAATTATCTTCTGTTTCATTGCATTGCTATGCTTAAAAGCTTTCAGATGTTATAACCCTTTTCTTTGAGCATAATTCAAAATGTCTGGTAATCTAATTTAGCTCTAAAAACATTAGAATATGGATAATTAAGTATTTAATGGGTTTCAGATATTTACATACAAGTAATCTATTTTTTTCTTTCCTTATTATACCTTCAGTTCTAGGGTACATGTGCAGAATGTGCAGGTTTGTTTTATAAGTATAAGGTGCCATGGTGATACGCTGCAACCATCAACCCATCATCTACGTTAGGTATTTTCCCTAATGTTACACCTCCCCTAATCCCCTACCCCCTGACAGGCACCAGTGATGTTAACCTCCCTGTGTTCATGCGTTCTTATTGTTCAACTACTACTTATGAGTGGGAACATGTAGTGTTTGTTTTTCTGTTCCTGTGTTAGTTTGCTGAGAATGATGGTTTCCAGCTTCATCCATGTCCACGCAAAGGACATGAACTCATCCATTTTTCATGGCTGCATAGAATTTCATGGTGTATATGTGTCACATTTTCTTCATCCAGTCTATCATTGATGGGAATTTGAATTGGTTCAAGTCTTTGCTTTTGTGAACAGCGCTGCAGTAAACATATATGTGCATATGTCTTTATAATAGAATGATTTATCATTCCTTTGGGTATATATGCAGTAATGAAATTGCTGTGTCAAATGGTATTGCTAGTTCTAGAACCTTGAAGAATGGCCACACTGTCTTCAACAATGGTTTAACTAATTTACACTCCCACCAACAGTGTAAAAGCATTCCTATTTCTCGACATCCTCTCCAGCATCTGCTGTCTCCGGATTTTTAAATTATCACCATTCTAACTGGCTTAAGATGATAACGCAATGTAGTTTTGATTTGCATTTCTCTAATGACCAGTGATGATAGCTTTTATTTTTCATGTTTGTTGGCTGCAAAGGTGTCTTCTCAAATAATCTGTTTTTTAAGTTAGCAATAATTTTACCCAAAAAAGTTATGGCATGCGGACATGAATCCTCATCAAACAGCCACACATAATGCATATGTATAAATACATCACCAAAAGCAAACACAATAATATTAAGCATATAATGTATTAAAGAAAATGAAAGCAACAAATCTTGTAGCAAAGAGAATATTACTTTCACTGTTCAGGAATAATTAGAAATGAGGTTTAAATCAGTTAATAATTTAAAATGCTAATTAATATCTTGTTTATGTTTACTTAAAATTTCATTTTGATATGCAGATTGTATTAGTCTTTTTTCATGCGGCTAACAAAGACATATCCAACACTGCGTAATTATAAACAAAAAGAGGACTCACATTGCCACATGACTAGAGATGTTTCACAATCATAGCAAAAGGCAATGGAGGAGCAAAGGCCTGTCTTACGTGATAGCAAGAGAGAAGTACAGCAAAACTGCCCTTTATGAGATGATCCGATCTCATGAGACTTATTCACTGTCACTAGAACAGCGTAGGAAAAGCATGTCCCCATGATTCAATTACCTCACACTGGGTCCCTCTCATGACCCATGGGGATTATGGGAACTACAGTTCAAGATGAGATTAGGGTGTGGACACAGCAAAAACGAATCACAGATAATTTCAGTGTACCATCTTTCAGGAAAGTAGGCAAGAAATACAGCTGTATTCTGTGTAAAGTGTGGTAGGGGCTTAAACAAGAATACCCATATCTGCAAAAGGAAAGAAATAGCTACTTATATACATGAAAATATGTCCTGTGTGGGCAAACTATTATTTACTTTAGAACACAATGATTCATCTGATGTCAACACTGGTGAAATCTTTTCACAACCTCTATCAATCACTGATGTGTCATTTGTGAACTGAGGGAATCAATTCAGTTCATATCCTGTTAAAGTTAATTTGGCAGGATAAGGGGGCAGGTGGACAGCAGCTTTCCTAGAAAACAACATCAATAATAGTTGTTTAGCGGAGAGAGCTGTACATATTTAGTAAGTTTCTCCTCAGTTTGACTCAATGCATTTTGCTGGCAAGAGATTAAGCTATTTTCAAATCAGGAAATGAAAAATAAATTATATCTTTTGTAGGATGATTTCAAATTTTAAAAATTCCAGTTACCTTTTAGAAATAGTTCCAATTCTCTTAGTGTCAGGCAATCGTTTATCACCACAAAGCACCACCTGAGTCTAAAATATTAACAAAATTCATGTATTTTATAAGCAATGCAAATATTTACTGGAAGAAATCAAACCACAAATGACTAAGATTATGTATAGAGTATGAAAATTGAAATTTAAAAGCAAGCTTTGAATCAGCATTTTGTGGCATGGTAATATATCTCTTTTTATCAATTTTTGCCATATATATCATCTCTGCCATCAAAAACAAACACCTCTGAGGCATGACAGCACCTGGTACAATCAGGAAATTTGTGCTGGAGTAACAAATTTGCATTGATAAATAAGCCTTCCATTTAGCGACTTCTCAATTTTTACAGTTATTTTTTATATCTGCTTCTGACAGTAAGCTTAGTGTTGCATAATTAAAAAGATTAAAGTGCATTGAGTGCTATGACTTTGAAAGACATTCAATTGGGACTTTATAGTATTCCTAAGCAAGGAAAAATGTGATATTGTGACATATTTTCAATGTGTATAGTTTCCAACCATTTGAAGAAAAATAGTCTGAAGGACTCAGGCTAATAGACTAGAACTGTGCAACACTGCCAAATTATTATTTTATTAATATATTGATGTTTATATTATTTTATTAATATAAAATATTTTAACTTTCATTGAATTTAAGATCAATTATTTTCTCTGCCTACCTTTCATATTTTCTCTCTTTTACTTTTTCTCTTATTTTGATGTTTACGAACAGGTTTGGAAATTTGACTTAAACAGGTATTCAATAATGACTTCTTTTTATTCTATTTTATTTTATCAAAGCCATAAAATTATGATAGAACAAGAAAGCATCATGTCATATTAGGCATGCAGAATTATTTAGTAAGTTTTCATTAAGCTCATTTTTATAAGGCAGAGTAAAATTTTTCTGCTGCTATGGTCATGTTTAACATTCTACTAGCCAATGGTGATCATGAAGATGATGGTGATGAGAATAATGCTGATGAGATGAGACTAGCAGGAAGAACAACACCTATCTAAAAATATACCAGGGGTCATCCTGGCCATTAGCTACATTTTTAGAAAAACCTAGTAATTATTACAAAAAAAAAAAAAACCTATGAGAAAAGTAATCTTAGGATAACCTACATTTTATGGTCATTTTTAAGGAAAGTTTATGAGAAAAAATAATAATAAATATTTTAAAATTTTGATTACGAGAAGTAAGAATAGGGAAGCTTAGTTTTTTTTTCTGTTCATTTACCTATTTACATTATTACTGAATGCTAACTATGTATCAGGCATTGTGGTGACTACTGAGGATGCAGGGGTAACAAAACAAACAGAAATTTAACTTCCATTATATTTACATTTCATTGTAAGTAAACAGAGAACAAACAAGTAAAACAGTATTCTATGCAAGGAAACAAACTCCTTAGATAAATGGCTGAATCTAGATCTGGAACAGGGAAAATCCAAGATGAGCCTTTAATGGTTTGAACTGCCAGAATATAAGGGGGTGCTAACCAAACCAGCAAGCAAAAACAAAACAAAACAAAATCCATAAATGGAGGGCAGTGTGTCAAAGGGGCCAGTTGCAAGAACTCTAAAGGGAGAACAGTTTGAGTAGATATAACCTTACATGTTCTTCACATGTACCCCAAAACCTAAAATGCAATAATAATAATAATAATAATTGTAGTGTACTATAACCCTAAATATATAATAGTACTTATGTCCTTACTGATAAAAATAAATCTTTAAATAAATAAATACATGGAAGAGAAGAGATACTTTTTCTTTATAGAAGAATTCTCAAATCTGTATACAGATCTCTACACTTCATAAGATGGAGATTAATTCCTCTTTCTTTGAACACGGGCTGGATATAGAAATTTGAATATAATGTAGAAAAGTAAATAGTGACATTGCAGTGGGGACTGCATGAGAAACAGCATACACCACAAGTTTAAGGTTAATGTCATCAGTGTAAGTCATATCTATATCGTGAATCCCGGTTGCGCTGTCATGAACAGCATACTATTCACCATAATACTATTCACATAAATTTATAACTGTAGTGTAATCATAAGAAAACATCAGACAGCCTTAAATTGAAGAGCATTCTACAGAATATCCTATGAAATCTCTTCCAAATTATCAAGGTCATGAAAAGCAAGACTAAGAAACTAACATAGATGGTAGAGACCAAAGAGAGATGTGGTATCTAAAAATGTCACAGTATCTTAGATTGGGTTCTAAAATTTAAAAAAAATATTAATAGATAACTGGAAAAATCTAATAGTGTTTGTAATTAAGCTAATAATATTGTAACAAAGTTAATTTCTTACTTCGCCCAAGTGCACCTTGTTATGAAAGACTCCATTAGTAAGGCTAACTGAGTGAAATAGTTACTAGTTTCTACAACTTTTCTGTAAACTCAGATTACTCCAAAATAAGTTTTTTTTTTTTAATGCTATATATTTCTGATGGTGACAAATGTTATGGAGTTAGAACTGGGATGAGTGATAATGTTTGGTTACAAAAGCCCTTGGTGAGAAGTTGACATGAATAAAAGGCTTAAAGAAAAGAAAAAACAATTCACTAAGGTATCTAAATACAGATATCCATCATTTAGACACATGGAACAGCTACTGCAAAGAAGAGAAGAGGCTATTCTTGTGTTTTATTCATTGTGAACTGTTCATTACTAATAACTCATTATGCATTTAAAGAGATCTTTTGTTCACACCATGCTTTAAGTTCTGTCTTAATTGAAGTAAAAAACAGGTATTAACTCTTGTATTATTGATTTAATTATTTATATTTTTATTTAAGGGTTGAGACTGAACTATCTTTCTATTACAGTTTTTTTTGACACCTGAATTTTAAAATAATAATAAAATCCTTTGGGTCAACATAAAACAATCTTTTTAAACCGAGTCTAAAATTGACTTTTCTACTTTCTGAACTTAAATGCACATGTAATATTTTCAAATATTATAAGGTAAAGGGACATTTATCTTTAAAGTAATGTGTCTGAGACTAATGAAACAATAAGCTATCTGGCATCAACACGTATTCAAAGTGCTTATATACTGATGTCTGGCTGTTGCAAATCGTTATGTGTTTATTCAGTGCCTTCAGATATCTGACTATCAGTGTAAACTAGACATAGTGGCTAATAAATACAAAACCATGGATAATAGCTATTGGCTAGCATCTCGTTCAACTAAATTGACTTTCCAGTAATAGAAGACTTATTCTTTATTCAAGGGACTATTTTTTCTCTGGGTATTAATTGGTTATCTATTGGTTGATGCAATCATTCTGTTTATAATCTTGTCATTATATTCTGCAGCTCTGACTTCACAGGCAGGTTTTGTGCCAGGTCAAAATCTATGAAATCTCCCAAATTGAAATATTCCTATTCTTCATTATAAACCCCTACTTCATCATAATTCTACATAATAATTATAATTGTGAAAGAATTCTATTCACTCCAAATTAGGAATTTTCAACAAATAGAACTAAGACAACTGGATAATGACATGACAAAGAGTGACTTTGGACTCCCTACCTCACTCCATATACATAAATTAAATCAAAATGGAACAATAATCTAAATGTAAGAGCTAAAACTATAAAACTCCTAAAATAAAACATAAGGCTAAATCATCATGGCCTAGAGTTGGAAATAGATTCTTATTTGACAACAAAAGCACAATCAATAAAAAAATAATATATTGTACTTTAAAAATGTTGTGTATCAGAAACAATACAAATAAAGTAAAAAGACAACATAAAGAAAAGAAAAATAATTGCAAATTATATCTGATGACTTACTATTCAGAATATATAAAGAATTCATAACTCAACAACAAAAAGACAACCGAATATAAAGATGGATAAAAACTTGAAGAGGCATTTCTCCAAAGAATATATTCAAGTCCAAGTATCATCAGAAAAGATGTTCAATATAATTGTTTGCTAAAGAAATGCAAATCAAAACTGTAATAAGATACCATTTGAGACCCAAAAATGTGACCATCATAATAGAAAGAAATGAAATAACAAGTCTTGGTGAATATGTGTAGAAATAGTAAACCATGTAAATTACTGATGGGAATGTAAAACGGTACAGTCACTGTGGAAAATGATGGTTTATTAAAAATTTTAAAATATATTCATTTTATGGCCCAACAATTTCATGCTTAGGTATATGCTATGCCAAAAAGAAAAGAAAATAGGTACTCAAACAAATTTTAATTTGTAAATATTAATTGCATCACTATGGATAGCAACCAAAAGGTGATGTAATCCAAATGTTCATCAATGGATAAATGAATCAACGTATTATGCACTTCCATGCAATATGAAATTTTCCAGCCATAAAAATGAATGAAGTTTTGAAACATGCTACAACTTGATGAACGTTAAGTCTTTAGTCCCAGATGAGAGAGAAGACAAAGAGCAAGAACCAGCACAACTAGCAAGTGTTCACTTCTAACTCATCCAGGTGATTTTTCACCAGGGCAACTGCTATATCTCATCTGGTTTTGAAATTGCCACTATCAAAATGTCAAGGAATTAGAAAGCACCTAACAATCATTGTTAAAGATGTTGATTTTAGGATTAATTGAGTCAATCTGGGGAAAGGTTGCTAGTAGATAGCAAGAATTTCCTCAGCCATTAAATTGAAGATGCAGTATGAGACTGGAGAGTACGGTTTGTTGTCAAAGTATTTCTTGAACTTATTTGATATTTATAAAAACTATTGAAGAAAATAGTCTCTTTCTTTCACTTTTGACCCTCTTCCATGAGTTGCTAACATATCTGCCTGCATCCTCAGTACTGTCCCCCTGATCCAAATTTTCAGTTACTTGTGATGACTCTGATGAATACTATTGCCATGTTCACTGGCATCATTTCCTGTAATGTTCTAGATGCTTTTGAGGCCGTATCCTGTGAAAAATAGAAAAAGATCAGTCTCTTGATTTAGTATTACACTGTTTTTCTGCTGTGGCATAATCAGGTTTTGTGGGCTTCAATGTACTAAAGAGATTTTATTGCAACGATCTTTCATTTTCAGTCAGAAAATTCCCTCCAACCACTCATCCTCTCTTGCTTTACCATATTACTTGGGGGAATAGTTTGGAGAAAAAGTCCAAGTGACAAATATGATATTAAACTAAAATTTTCCCTCCTGTATAACCCAGAAGTCTCAGGTTCAAATATGATTGTGAATTGATGTTCTTCCTTAATATTTATCCCTAACAAGAGGCTTTTCAGTTCCTCATGCTAACAAATTTTTTCAGGGGTAGATCTACCATTTCAACAATACAGGCTTAGAACCAAGTTTTTCCCACCCTTACCCCAATACAGCATAGAAATAAAGATAGCACTTGACAAGGGCATTTTATAAATACAATTTTCCAGTAGTTTCAGTACATCAATGTTTTTCAGGATTGTCTTGCAAAAAAAATTGTTTTTGGAAAAGAGATTTCTCATCAGATCCAATCTATTATTTTTAGTATGACTGATCAAGACTGTTAAGGAGACCTCAGTAACAAAGGAAGTATAAAGGAAAGAAAATAAAACAAAGGCATTGATTTGCAACAAGCATTATGGGAAGAAAGGTTGAGATATTGTACAATATATAAAAGGTAGCTGAAAGAGATAAAAGCAACAGTTATAAAGGCCAAAAAATATATAGAAATTTTTCAAAGCAACAGTTATAAAGGCCAAAAAATATATAGAGATTTTTCATTCTCTCTCTCTCTCTCTCTCTCTCTCTCTCTCCTTAGCAGCAAGGAGTGTATATCTTATAAGCATTCTAAAAAAATATCATTTAGCTCAACCTGTTGGCAAACTTTTCTATTCTTGCATGACAACTTAGGAAGTCCAAAATTTTTCAATATGAATATACATAGTTGTAAAATTGCTATTTCACAAGTCATTTATTTCAAATGCACCTCTAAAACTAATAATTTTTCTCTTTTCAGTATTTCAAGGTTCAAAGTCTAATATGTTTTGACTAATGTGTCAGAGATTATGATTACCCCATATCCATTGTCCATTTTTTTAATTTAGTAAGGGTACAACATTGATAATCAGTTGAAATCTACATTGCCTGCATAGTTTGCAATGAGGCTTAGCCATGTGATTTAGTTCTGATCAAGGATATAAAATGAACTAATATGGGCAATTTTCAAGTTATGCTTTCAAAAAGAAGCAAGCATGTGTCAGGTGTTAAGATGGAGCAAGCAAGAAAGTAAGGGAGCACCTTTCCTTAATATCTTAGGGATGCCCTATCTGCCTGGACTGTTCACATTTTGTCACATGAGAGAGATGTAATCTAAACTTTACTCTCTCTCTCGGATATCTGTTACAATAGCCAAGCCTATATTCTAATACAAGAGACAATAGTGAAGTCACTATCATTTGAAGAGTCTTGGAAATTTAGTATCTGTATTTAGAAAGTTTCTTAATATTAGTGGTGGTGAAGTGGGGAGCCTTTATTTAAGAAATTTGCCAGAAAAAAACACATTAGTTTCACAAAGGCAAATGGTTTCATTTGTTTTTGGCAAGTAAATATCAATCTGAATAGAAATGTTGAATACTGGGTTGTTGTGGCTATCATTAACTATACACTTAAATTATAGCTAGATAGTGAGACATATAGTGTTGTTTTGTTTGCTTGTTTGCTTGCTTTTTGAAACTGTGTCTTATTTTATTACTTAGGGTAGAGGGCAGTGCCTATTCACAGGTGCAACCTTGGGGCACTACAGCCTCAAACTCCTGGACTCAAGTAGTACTTCTGAGTAGCTGGAACCAGAGGTCTCTCTCTCTCTCTCTCTCTCTCTCTCTCTCTCTCACACACACACACACACACACACACACACACACACACACACTCACTTTCTCTCTCTCTGAGTCCTTATATTTCTCTTTCTATATTGTTAATCATATTCTTGCTGTCTTCCAATTTCTTTCCCGTTTTTATTGTTAAATTTATTCTGCACAAAATTTTAACCCCCTTTTTCCGTTGTATTCTACTTTTTTATATATAGTTTATTTTCTTTAGCATCTCAATGCTCTTTGTCATGTGAATTATAAACCTAGATAATTTTTGAATGAAGAAAAGAGTTGCTTTAGGCATGGTAATCACAGGACAAATAATAGAGTCAAGACAGTTTGGAAATGTTAATTTGAAGGCATAAATCTTCAAGGATCTGGAGCTGTTTAAGATTTAAAAAGCCTTATACTCATCAACATACTGGAAGGCAACCTCTATGTTATAAAACAATACAGCAATACTCATCAAAGTTTATTAACCATCAGTTAAAGCTAGTACAGGGAATTATGCAATGAAGTTTAGATAAATTTGTTTTTTAAGTAAAGGAAATTAAGGTAATGAAAAGGTACTTACAATGACAAATCTGCTATTAAAATAAATACAATGTTTAGAGTATATTTTTTGAATGTGTGGCTTAGTGTTATAAGTATGTTTAGGTAATTATTGGGCTATCTTTGTTGGTGGTAGCCCAATATTGAGCTTTTGGGGAATGAAGTTTTTAGACTGTCTACCTCTTAATTAATTAGAAACACATTCTATGGAGGTTTTTATACATTGCTGGATTGGACTTTCTAACCTTCATTTATTCTTGGGGTAAGAGTTCTCTCTCATTTGTAATCATAAACATAACCAAAATAGGCTATTATAGAAACAAAAATCTTTTAATAAAATTAACACAGCTGCTTATAGAGGTACATTCATCATGAACAAGAAAACTATGTGCACCATTATAAATGTTTTATAATAACACTAATATTGATATAGTCATTTCAATATATGCCATTTGGGAATCTTCTGAATACCAAATACTATACGTCCAGGCTTATTGTGGGATAAAGTAGAAAAAATAAACTAAGAGCCTGCATTAGGGCTGACTTGAGGAAAAGGATCAGACTAATTCTAAGGAGTTAATAGAAAGATGAAAGGAAGTGACTTAAGAAAGAAAAGATTCCATGATGCCTATCCAAGTGATCTCTGTATGATTGGCATCTAAGGCAAAGAGAAAGTAAAAATCCCATTACAATTAATTTGAAGAAAGGGATCCACTGAAAGGAGATGAAAACTTCTAAACCTGACAATGACAAGTAATTCTGAACCACAACTGTTGTGTACCTGGACTTCTCTGTCAAGGAAAGTACAATTTGTGAGAGTAACTGCACCAGATGCTGCAAACATCTTCTCTGTATATGTTTGTGTATGCTGTATGCAGGAACAAACTTGCAAGAAGGCGTTGGTTTGCATTTTACTTTACACAATGTCCTTTCATGGACACATCACTATTTATCAGCCTCTATTTCAATTTTTTCTCAGAATTAATTCTTAATAATTAAGCAATGTCCATTTCTTAGTCCTACCTGTGAAACAACCAAAAATTTTTAAAACCATTTCAAATTATTTCTGTACCACCTGTCTAAAAGATGCAATTTTTTTCTTCTCTTACATAAAAATTTTACAACCTTTTATCTTGAAAAGATAATTACAGACAACATTAATTAAGTTTAAGGAAATATTCTATACATTTTTTGGTAGACTTACTCTTCCAATGACTCCCTAAAATAGTTATTTTTAATTCCCATCTAAAATGAGAAAATGAGAACCTTAGGTTTATTTAACTTACAAAAAAATCATTTTTACTCAGTTGCTTAACTTTCTTTGAACTGCTTTTATGATCTTCATACTTCCATTAAGATTATTGTTTAATTTTGAGTCCATTTCCATTTTAGGAACTAGGTCTTCTCATCCAAGAGAATGGCTCATGTTTTTATTTGTTGTATCTCTTATTGTTCTTTAATAAATTTTTAAATATATCTGCAGTTTCATTATGAGATTTTCCTAAGTATTTGGTTTTATTTTATTTTAATTTTTACTTAAGTTTTAGTTACATAGAAGTGACAAACTTTACTGTAAAAAGACCAGCAAAGCATACTATTTATGTCTCCTAGTGGTTGGGTTCAGAAATCCTTCCTTCATGATGAGTCTTTAGATAAAACCCACGCACTGTCACAGAGTTGGAACGTGGGCCTAGTAGGTCAGAGTGTTGGATCCACAGGCAGACTGCAGAGTTACAATATCTGCTCTGTCATTACCTTGGAGTTAGTTTCCTCATTTGATTGTAAGCTGTGATTTAATTTATGTAACAGAATATAACAACTTGGTGTATTGCATTCATTTCTCAGTTTTAGCTATGAGGGTTAGTTATGGTTCAGTTCAGAACATTTGCAGAATAACCAATGCATCCCCTGGCACTCATAATTTTGCAGGCTACAATTTTTGCTTTATTTATTTTATCAAGTATTCACCATATTATATTAAAATTGTGTATTTTCCATTTGTAGATAATTGATAGATTAAGGAAAAGCTATACACTCTTTTATAATGAAAAATTATGTGTAATTGAAAATTAATAGAATTCAAAATTCTGTTACTGATGCTTATTAATGTTTTTTACAGACTAAATCATCTCAGATTCTTTAACTAGAAAATTAGAACATCTGAAACAAAATAAAATTGAAGTTGTAATAAGAATAAGTGGTGGTTACATAATGTTTATTATAGAACCAACATAGCTATAAGCACTTTATATGTACTAACATGTACTATCTCATTTATTGCAGTGACATTGTGAGGTGGGTATTAATAAAATTTTGCTTTCATCAGGTGGAGAGATTAAACCACAACTAATATAACTAAGTTATAATAGCTAGTAAGTGGGAAAACTGAGATTTAAATTTACAATCTTGGTCGAGAGTACCTGCTCATAAGGCGTATTTTATTTTCAGAAAATGACCACAACAGAATTCCTGGGCCCACATATTCTTTCATAAACTTTCCACTACATATCAGTATATGGAATCTCTTTCTCTTGAGCTGGCTTATGTGCCTGCTTATATAGTGTAGTGGAAGTGACACTATGGGACTTTTAATTAATTAATTAATTATTTGAGACAGAGTCTCACTCTGTGGCTCAGGCTGGAGTGCAGTGTCACTATCTCAGCTCACTGCAAACTCTGCCACCTAGGTTCAAGTGACTCTCCCTGTAGTTGGGATTACAGGTACCTGCCACCTCACCTGGCTAATTTTTGTATTTTTACTGGAGATCAGGTTTCACTATCTTGGCCAGACTGGTCTTGAATTCCCTGCCTCGTCATTCACCCACCTAAGCTCCCAAAGTGCTGGGATTATAGGTGTGGACCACTGTGCCCAGCATTATTTGTTCTTTTAAAACTTGCATTGAAAGTCTAGTTTATACTTTATTTTTCTTTGAGTCTATGTAGCTTTGACAATGTCTCATTAATTTTGGTATGAAGTGTGGTATAAATGTCTCTTAACTTCTTTCATAGTTTTATCTCTGTCATAATGAGCTACACACTAGGCAGATTTTTTCATTGTTTTTCAGTTTACAAATTCATGCTATGACCATTTCCTATAGATAATGTATCCTGTTCATTTTCTGATTTATTTCCATAGTTTTTATTTTATCCATTTCTATACTAATCAACAGGTATTAAACAATTTTTAAGTGGAAATATGCCTTCATTTCTTTTGACAATTTTAACACACTTATTTTCATTTTAATTTGATTTTCCATGTTAATTTTTATATAATGAGACTTAAGTTTTATTCAATATTATTTTTGACTCTGCTTTATTTTTTTATATGATTTAAATATTGTTTTGCTGAATCATCTTGAGTGGAAGCTTTGTTAGTATTATTATTATTATATGGTTTTTAAATCTCCTAGTCTTTTCTACTGTCTTTCTACACTCATCCTTCTGTTTTGAAGTTGCCTCTTCCTAACCCTCCAGATTCTGTGTCCACAAAAAATTGTAAAATTACAATCTTCAAAATTGCACAGTGTTCCTTGTGATGACTTGAGGATTTCACAGATAGTGACACTAAATTTGCAGTAAGAATTGTGACTCAGCACATCTTTATCTGGCAGCATGGGAGTAAAGGCAGGGAAGATACTGGGTACACCCTACCTCTGGTTGTCAAGAGTGAACCTGGCTCCAGTCCTTTCACCCTTCCTTGACAACTTTAACCCTCTTCATCTTGCTAAAAATAAAATTTTTGGCCTCTCAAGCATACTTGGACACAGAGCCCACCATATTGGCTTCTTGTTTCATTTTTTTTTACACTCAGAAATTTTTTTTATTTGATACTTTCTGGTATTTTTTAAAATTTCTATTCTGTCTGCCAGTGCTCCATGTTTAGAGGATTATATAGAAGTATAAACTCACAGTATCATTTTTACTAGATACTTTTTAATTCTTTAATACAGTTATAATAGCAAAGAAACTGTGTAATACTTTATTTGATATTTTCTAGGTTGCTGGTTTTCTTTTTTTCCCGTTTTCTATTTTGCCTGCCAGTCCTCCATGTTTAGAGAGGACTATATAGACACGTAAACTCACCATGCCATTTTTACTGGAAACTCTTTTTAATTCTTTGATACAGTTATAATAGCAAAGAGAGTATCTTTGGTTTGTTGTTTTTTTATGTGGGTTTGCAAAACTGCCAACATGTCCCCCACCTCCTAATAAACTCCACTAGTTTTAGACTATTATCTTACTGTCATATTTAAATATACTTATATTTTCTTTTTCAATATTGGTCTACTGTGCTTTCTAATTTTTTTCTGAGATTATATTTAAAATTTATTTTATAGGAAATCATTTATTTAGATATTAATTTTTAAAATTTATACATCTATTATTTGTTCATTCCATTTGTAATAATTCCTCCATTGTTCAGATATTATTTTGTTAACTTTGATTTGATTTTTTGTTGCTTTGTCAATTTATTTGTATTATTCTTAGTTTTGGGGACCTACATATGTATATAACTCTGTATAGATATGTTTTAACTTTTCTTAAATCTTACATGCCAAAAGTTTTATATTTTAATAGACTGTTCAGGAAAAAAAGTTTTTGTTTGCTGTTTGAATTCATTTTTGCTTTCCCATTTTTCTGAATTTTTGTTTCAAGCACGTATAATTTTTTCCGGCACTCTCTTGGGTTATTTTATTATTCTATGGAAGTTTTGGGGTGAAGAGTGAGTGCTTTTTATTTTCCAAGAAGTGTATTTGATGGATGCACATTGCTTTAAATTCATTTGCTATCAATATCTGAACAATAAGTATTTATGTCACACTTAATTGATGTATTATTCAGAAAAATATTAAATGCAAAATAGTATTTTTTTATTTCTGGCTATATACAGTCTATTTTATTCTGGGTATTATACATATATATATATATGAATTATGTCTAACTTTTAGTATTCATTTATGTATGTATATAAATAAGGGTCAAGATTTGAAAATAGATGAATTTCTTTGACCAAAAAGCACCTCTTTTCTTATGTGAAACAAAGTTGAATATTAGTAAAATAATCTGTCTATGCATACAGGTTTTCTGAAAAAAAAAAAAAAAACTAAACTTGCAGAAAACACAGCAAAAATTACTATTTACTCATACTCATCTACTGTTAAAATTTTATAATATTTTATTTTATTTGCTTTACTGAATGCTCTATGTGGGTACATGTGCATTATGTGTTATGTATGTGTATGTGCATTCATTTAATTTCAAGATTGAGTTTCATACATCATGACACTTTACTCTTAAATAATAGTTCAACATACATATTCTAAAAATAGGGATATTCTTGTACATAATTATAATGCAGTTATCAAGGAACACCTTAATGTAATACTTTAACGTCTATATTGTAATTTTTTTCAATTAAAAAAGTCTGAAATGGTTTGGTTGTGTCCCCACCCAAATACTTCATGAATTGTAACTCCCATGGTTCCAATGTGTTGTGGGAGAGATGCAGTGAGTGGTGATTGAATCATCGGGACAGGTCTTTCTTGTGCTGTTCTTGTGGTGAATGGGTATCATGGTATCTGATGGTTTTAAAAGGATGAATTCCCTACATAAGCTCTCTCTCTCTCTCTTTGACTGCTGCCATTCATGTTAAGACAGGACTTTCTCCTCCTTGTCTTCCACCATGATTGTGAAACTTCCCCAGCCATGTGAAACTGTAAGTCCAATTAAATCTCTTTTTTTCCTTCTTTGGTAAATTGCTCCATAAGCTTCGTCTTTATCAGCAGCATGAAAACGTGGTAATACAAAGTCAAAATGTGCCTTTTCACATTTTTCTCCCCTCAAGTGCAAGGGACCTAATTTGCATTTAGTTGCCACGTCTCTTTAGTCTTGTATGAAGTGGGACAGATTAAGTACATTTTTTTTTTTGGTGACATTTTTGAAGAAACACTTCTAAAACATTAGTTTTAAAATCATATTGGGGGCTCGTTTGATGTTTCTCAAGATTAGATTTCGATTTTGTGTTTTTGGACAAAATACAATGTAAGTGATTTTTTGTCCTCTTGGTATGACACTAAAGGCACTTGATATCCATTTACCACTCATTGGTGTTACTCATTCTGTTTAATTGGTCAAAATCTTGTACAATTTCTTTATTGGATAGTTACAGTATAAGACTAAGAAAGTAATTGCTTTCCTTGAAATATTTCCTTTACATGTAATGTCAACCAGTGATTTTTATCCTAACAAATGTTTCCCAGCTTAGTTGAAAAAAGATGAATTTCCAACTTAGGTAGTTCCTAATTTGCCTTTGACATTTGACATTAAATGACAAGCAAAAGCCCTTCCCTCTTCTTCTCTATCTATGATTAACTGTTTATCTATCAATGATCTATATCTATAATTATCGATCACATATTTTCTATCTATTAGTATAAGTATAAAGACATGGATTTTTTTTCTTTATAATGTTTCATGATTTATTATTGTACTTATTTGTGTGATGCTCAACTTGTACAGCATTCGGCTGAAGGGGAACTTTTTTCGTTTCAGTGACAATTTAAGAGAGAATAAGATAAATGTATATAATTAGGGCTGTCATTTATCTGATCACCATAGCACACTAACTTTCTTTAAAAGTCTAAAACATCTAACTAAATAACCTAGTTTTTAGATATATTCGGGTCATTTCATTTCCTTTAATTTTAATAATAATGAATGACCAAAGTAAAATAAACTGTTCAATGTTATGCTTGGTCTCCAAATAAGTAATAGATAACCGCAATTCACCTAGCTATCCTAACATTTTACAGACAGCAAAACATTTTTGCTGACACTCTTATTTGAAATATGTGTTCAGAAATTTCAAAATTCTACAACTAATACCTAGATTTTATTTCTATTGAGTGCCAAATGAAAAATATAATTTCTTTAGTAGAAGTTAATTTTTTTCAAAGGGAATTATCTATTTATTCATTAATGCCTTCCCTGCTATTTTAAAATTCTGATATATATTCATAAGTAATAATTCAACTTATTGGGCCAGGCTCGGTGGCTCAAGCCTTTAATCCCAGCACTTGGGGAGGCCGAGGCGGGTGAATCACAAGGTCAAGAGACCGAGACCATCCTGGTCAATATGGTGAAACCCCGTCTCTACTAAAAATACAAAAAATTAGCTGGGCATGGTAGCGCATGCCTGTAATCCCAGCTACTCAGGAGGCTGAGGCAGGAGAATTGCCAGAACCCAGGAGGTGGAGGTTGCGGTGAGCCGAGATTGTCCATTGCACTCCAGCCTGGGTAACAAGAGCAAAACTCCGTCTCAAAATAATAATAATAATAATTCAACTTATTAGACAATACCAGATAGAATCAATATGTTTTCAGTTGGCTGCTTCTCTGTATTCTATTTGGAAATGTTCACAACTGTATTAAGTATACAAATTCATATTTTCAACATTGGAATGGCAAAATCTTGTAAAATAATTTAACACTTTTAATGTATGAAGACTAAAGTTGGAAAGTAAATCCATATTTTTTATTAATAATATTCTTTTTTATAATAGATTATATGATCTTCTTTCAAGGCTATGTAAAATGAGAGTGATTGTGAATATAGAGTTATCTTTGTTAGTATGATGTTAACAATGTGATTCAAAAGATAAATATTACATTTTATTTTTATTTTCTTTGAGAGAAGCAGAATAGGGCAAATATATATTAAGGGATATACAGGTGAAAAAAATTTAAAAGATGCCAGTAATACTTATATGTAAACAATTATATATGAGTTGAGAAACAAAATGTCAGTAACCCACAGTCTAATAAACATATGTGAATATAAAAGTGGAGGTAGAAGCAGTTCCAGGAAATTTGCAATTCAGCCACATATTGCAGAAAATGTAGCACGTAATCTAGGAAACACAGTATGCTGTTGAGACTACAAATCCTGCCGATAGGAGCAATTATGAGGTCAGAAGCACTTATACATCTATCAGAAAGAGAAAAATAAGCTGGAAAATATAATAGAAAAGTTAAGAAATATGGAAGACAAATTCACAATGTCTAATTTTTTTTTAATATCGCAAATTTTGAGTGAGAGAATGAGACAGAGGTGATGTTGGATGATTTAACAAAAACAAAACAATAGCCTTTAAGACCAGAAACTGAGTTTGTCACCAGAAAATAGTTACTAAGGAAAACTATAAGGGCTATGTTTTAAATAAAGGGAAGCTAATAATAGAGAAGTACTTGAAAAATTAAAGTGATATTAGATAGAAGATGTGGATGCAAAAAGAAATAAACAAAAATCTTGTAAACATTAAGGTAAATCTGTAAATAAATATATGCATTTGGGATTTAAGTGTATAGTATGCTAATATATATGAGAGAAATTACACTTAATTTGAGAAGGAAACAAAGGGAGGTATATTACAAAATATATATTTTTAATTCAGAAGAATAAAGGTGCTGATTAACCATGACTTTGATAATTTAAAAAAGCATGTTTTAATTTCTAATCACTAAAAAAATAAAAACACTTGAATAACTTCAAACATACATAAACGAAAAAAATGAATTACAAAAAGTAACCAATTTGAAAGAAGCCAAAGGGGTAGAAAAAAAGAAACAAAGCACATATACGACAAAAAGAAAACACCAAAATGAAATTATTGATTCTACAAGCAAATGAAAATAAGAAACATAAATAGACTAAATGCCTAATAGAAAGTCACCTACTTGGGGGAAATCTATTAAAATGCTGTGGATAGGAGACCTATGGAAAACATAAAGATAATAAAAAGATTTTAAAAAATGCAGCCAAAACGTAGAAAAAAAACTAACAGAAGAAAAAAAATTAATGTTACAATATTAAATACAGAAAAAAATAGAATTTAATGATTACATAATTGGAAATTTGTAAATATCTACTGGTACTGCCTTGATGTGTATGAATTAGTCTCCTAGGACTGCCAGAATAAAGTACCACAAACTGTGTGATTTAAAACAACTGAAACTTACTCCCTCAAAGTCTTAGAAACTGCAAGTCTAAAATCAAGATATTGGCAGGGTTGATTCCTTCTGGATGTCCTGAGGAAGAAACTCCCAAGGCTTTCTGTGCTGGTTACTGTAATCTTTGGCATTCTTTTGCCTCTAGTTCACCTCTCTAATCCCTCTCATCACAGTGTACTCCCTCTGTGTCTCAGTGTCTGTGCTTTCTCTTCCTGTGAAGATATTATTTATTCAATTTGGGTCCATTCTAATTCAATCATATCTCATTTCAACTAATTACCTCTGAGCTGACTCCTCTATTTTCAAATAAGATTATATTCTGAGGTTCTAGGTGGACTTGGATTTTTGGAGAACAATATTCAAATAGTGATGAATAAGAAAAATAACTACAAGGAGAAATAGACAAATACACAATAATAGAGCCAACTACTAACACACCTGTCTTGGTAATTATTAGAAAAACAGTCAGCATGTAAGTAAGTTTATAGAAATTTAAAGAATATATTTTTAAGGCATACATACACTAAAAATAAATGTTGGCCATATTCTAAGTTATAAATCAAATGCAAACAACTGCAAAAGATTAAAATCACATTAGACATAACATAGTAGAGCCAAAAGCAAAATTTCCATCCTTTTTTGTTTTAAATTACAAAATTTGCATAGCATAGGAAACATTCATTTCTGTATGTATTTATTTTAGGTGATCTATTTATTCAAATATAATTGATGCGTATTTTGAATGCTCTTAGAAAATTTTTTTAAATGTTCATTTCTAAGTACCTTTTTGAGGTTTTCTACTCCAGTAATTATTATTTATAGTTCATCTTTTCCAGTTATATTTTACCAAGATTTAGAAGGTACTAGCAGAAAAATAGTATTTAAATTTTTGAAATTTTAATAATTATATGTACTTACAGATTTTTGTATAGCAAGGCTATATGATATATATATATGTGTATGTGTATATATATATATATATATGTGTGTATCTGCATACATACACATGCATATATATTCTAGCTAGATCCTGGTTATTACATTTTTAACATTAGCTCTTGAAGAAATAATAAGTTTATCAATTGTCTTTTTTGACTTAATTAATTTCTCTTTAGATTTTCTCTTTCCCCATGGAGTTCAGGCTTGTTTAATTGTCAAATCAGGAAAAACAGTCTTTTGAATTAAACATGTATCCTTTTATTTTAATATTCTCTTATTAATAAGTTACGTTAAATTATGTTTATCTTGACGCTGATTGTTATTTTCTAAGAAATATAATTATAACTTTGATTTTTCTGATGCCATCAGTTTTTACTAGTAACATTTAAAAACTTTTTCAAATGAATTATTTTCTTGAATAATTAGTCCATTATATTGTATGTTAGAAAATATGATTTCTGCTTTTTATAATGTATTGCATTTTTTAATAATATTAAATGTTATATAGTTTCATGAAGTCCTATGATTGCACTGGAGTAAGGCTGTACACTACATAATGTATTCTAAACATTGAATATAATGTTTTAAAATGATTTTAAATGAATTTAAAAAATTAATATTATTATTGTTATTGCTATGCGGTCATAAAGCGCTTAATGATGGAAATATATTCTGAGAAGTGCGTCGTCAGCCAATTATGTCACTGTGCAAATACCAGAGAATGTACTTACATAAAACTTGGTTCTGTATCCTACAATACACCTGGGCTATACGGTATAGCCTGTTGCTCCTAGGCTATAAACCTGTATGGCATGTGACTGTACTGAATACTGTAAGCAATTGAAACACAATGGTAAGTATTTATATATCTAAGCATATCAAAGCATATAAACGTTATAGAAAAATATGGTATTATAGTCTTAAGGGATCACTACCCTATATGTGTTCCACTGTTGACCAAAACATTGTTATGTGGCGCACAGCTATATAACAAGTCTTAGTAATTTGTAATTGAGAATTTGAGAACTTTGCAACTATATCTCATTTCTATTATTTATCTTCCTATTTCTCCTTGATTTCCATTCATTTAAAAATTACATATTTATAAGTGCATTTATTTTTTGTAGAAAAATTTTGATTTTCCTTGCCTTGAGTCATTATTTCATTAATGTCACAGACCTATTTTATAAGATATATTAAAAATTGTTATGACCACTTTGAAAGTATAATAACTTGTTTAACATAGGTCCTTACAAGGAAGGACAGAGGAAGCAGAAGCAGAAGAACAATAATTATACCGGGCATGTTGGCCACTTTCCATTTGTCTGCGTGTCTGCACTCCACTCTGTCCTAGGTTCTGGGAGGCTCACTGGGTGTTGTCCTTAGTTTCTCCTCCCCTAGGGCTCTCTGTCTTTGGTTTATGTCTGCCCAGTGGGAAACACCAAAAGAATATGAGGAAAAAAAAAAATAGAGAATGAGGTTGAAGTTACCCTTTAAGGTTGCTCTTCAGTGGCAAACTTGCAACTGTGTTCCTATTCTCTCCTTTAAGCTGAAGAGTGTTCCTTTTGATCTGCTATTCCCAGCCCCATAGTACCGCACTGTTCTTTAAGGTCTTCTCACACCCTGCACATAAGGTCTTATACATGATCTCTTTAAAACAAAAGACAAAGCAAAGAAAAATAAAAATCTCTTCCAAGGTTTCAACTTAATTGGATGTAGAATCTGTTTCTGACTAGGACCCTGACTGATGTACCAGGAAGTTTTCTTGCAAATGACAGCCTCATGGAAACTGTCCAATTCTCAGGAGTTATATATTTGATAATCAGTCAGCTCCATGTTTACTGAGAAGAGGCACAATGCAGACCCAACATTTGGGCTCTCTTTTTAGTATGAATAGTTAGAGAGTCACTTTTTCTCGTATACCAATGCCAAATTTAAGTATTACCACCATCCCAAACACATGTGTTTTCCAAATAATTTTAATTCCTTTAATGGTGTTTCTGTGTTACATGGGAAAAGAGGGAAGTAAGACCCATTAAAGATCAATATTTGGTCCTGACACTTGGTAAGATCCTGGAAGAGAGATTTGCCATTTAAGCCATCAAATTTAGGAAGTGATCAGAAAGAATAAGATAGGCAAATCAATGAGTCAAGAGAAAATAAAGCAATGGGAGGGTAATGAAAAAAAGAGCTCTAAGTATTAAAGGAAAGAAATAACTTTTTAGAGCAAGATAATGAACGTCTTTAGGCAAAACGAAAGAGGGTGAAAAGCTGCTTTTGACAAAAGTGAAGAACTTAAAGCACGAACTATGGAAAGTGATAAATTTTTTTCTAGCACGACATCATTAGTATTCAAAAAGTATAATGAAATGAGCACAAGACAGTTAGCTCACTTAATTATGCATTGGATTAATTCTGAATGGAAAAATTTTTCTTATTAGATAATTTAGAAACAAATAATATACCATGTACGGATAAGTAAAAAATACACCAAGGACTTCTCCCTGTGATTTTATAAACAAAAAGATTTCCTTTTGAAACCTGTATTTACGGGCTTTATGCTTCACAAACAGTTTCAGAAATTTACATTTGAAGGAAAATCTAATAAACTGAAACAAAATGATGAGTATTTTGGTTACCATTATAATTTTTCCTTTCTGTATACAGCAGGGAGGCAATCTGATGATTTTATGTAGCTTTAAATTTAGAATAAATGAATTTATTAAATTCATATAGAATTAGCAACTTGAGACTTAGCCTTTTCAAAATATAACACACAAAAGATATGTAGATATATTTTATTGAACATAGTAGACACTTAAAAATACATTTTCTCAAGTAGTTAGTTGTTAGAAGACTTATATTTGACATCTCAGGTTTTTTTTTAATAAATCAGCCTAAAATATGAACAACTACATGCCTCCTGTACCTGTATCATGTCACACCGAACTACCATGCCAATGTTCATTTTAAAATCACATATTCATTTTATTAAATAATAGGTAGAAAGATTTCTGAAAATAAATTCTGTATATTTGTTTTTTAAAAAATAGCTCTGGTTAAAATATATAGAGAAAATATAGCCTGGTTTCATTAAATTTAAAAATGTATTTCTGGCAAAGATTAGCTTACAATATTAGAAACATGCCAAGATAATTAAGAACAATTACATAACACTTTAATAGTTCCAAGGTAAGGGCCAGCAAGAATATTTTTCCTCCAAAAGTTTAAACTCATGCATGTAAAAAATTTTGTTGTGTAGGTGTGTGTGCACACACATTTTGTTTGTGCATGCTTGAACATACTCTTACTGGTATTGAAGAAGGAAGAAGAGAGTGATTAAAAAAATGTAATTATAAAAGAAACACAATCAAAAATGAGGCAAAAATTAAAATGGAAAAATGTAAGAGGAAAGTTAGATGCCATTTTGGGTATGTTGCATAATTAAATTCAGATACAGATGTATCATATTTGATTAAATCATTATTACTAGAAATTATAATTTTAACCTCATTCATAAAGTGTATTTTGCTTGAATATTCTTCATTTTCTCTAGTTTTGTAAAAGATTATTTTTAAACTTATGTTTGTAAAAGTTCCAAGTACATGTTTTTTCCAACTCTCTCTCAATCATAACATCCTTTCCAAAATGTTTAAAAGTTATCCGTCTGACAGGTTTTTGTTTGTATGTTGGTTTCCTGGTGACATGTATTCTGAAGTTATCTACCCTCCTGACTCAAATTATATCAAAAGCTGTATAGATCTATTTCACAGATGTCTTACTGGGCTTTTGTTTTTCCATTGTTCAAGAAAATTCCTTTGCTACTGGAATTACTGAGTCTATTTCCTGAATTTCTTATGTTTCTATTTCTCATTCGTACTGTTTTCATGGAACATATCCCCTGGGAGCATCTGGAGAAAAGTTAGGTAGGAGAAAGTTTTTGAAATGCTACATGAACAGAATATATTTGTTATTTTTTTTTAAATCCAATTGATAATTTGGCTAGTGTAGAATTATAAACTCCCTCAGAATTTAAAGGACATTTAAAAAAATCTTATTTCCAAAATTTGTCTTCCAAAGTTAAGATGATGTTGATTTTTATTTATTCATATTTTGAATTTCTAGTCATTATTTCCTACTCCTATCTATGGAAAATTTTAGAGCTGTTCTTTATCTCAATGTTCTGACATTTTTTGTCATGTGTTTTGTTCTGTATTTCTCAAATTATTTTTATTTGTTTCAAAGTAGGTAAGTTTGATTCTGAGAAATAGTCCTCTGTTATTTTTTAATAGCCTACTACTCTCAATTTCTTCTTACTCTCTTTTAAAAATCTCGTGATTAGTTATTAGAACTAAGGGATTGAGCATTGATTTTCTTATACTGTCTCACAAATTTTTATCTGAAAATGTATGTAAATATATGCATATGCTTGTTTGATAAAACATTTTCTGATATAAAGGATGCATAGCATACAAGTTATGAATAGTAAAATATACTTAAATTATAAATAGCAACATATTCTCACAGAATGCTTTCATTGATTTTGTTCAGAATTTTTTGGTCTGTATTCAACTTACGTCTGCAATTAACAAATATGATTATTAGTTGATATATTCATTTTCTTTAATAAGAAAGACAAAGTGAAACAAGAAAGACATATTAGGAACCTCACTCATTCATTAATGGCATGTGCTACTTCTTTATTGGATTGAATAATTTGAAATACTAAAAGAATATTTCCTCAGATTCATAGTGAAAAACTATGGCATTTTTAAGCATAATTTACATTTTCAACATTTTATCTTTTAAGAAAATCTATAGACATTTTATAAAACAATAAATCATGCCAAAGTTTATTGTGTTTGCCAATGTCTCTGATATAAATATTTCCAGTAGGGCCAATTTTAACCTATGATCTGAGAATACTGAATGGAGAGATGGAAAGAGATGTTCTATCTCATTATTAATAGAATTTCCTATCTAGTGATGTCATAGGATCCTTAGGGTGTTGCTTTTCCAGCTTGAAGCCTTTGTGGCCTGTGAAACATTTGCCTGAGTTTTGCTCCAGCCTGCTGGGCTCATTCTGCCCAGTAACCCGATAGGCCACACTTGGTGCAGGCTGCATTTGGCTCAGGCTACCAGCCCAGATCCCATGCCTGCCAAGGGTGAGCCAGGTGCAGAGTAGCCAGAAATGTGTGAGCGAGTGTAGGCCCCGACCATGGCACACAGCCAGGCATACCAAATGCAGCAGGGCTGCCAGCTCCAAGCACCAGCACAGGTGCCTGTTTCATGCAAGCCTATGGCTGGACCAGGTCTACCAAAGAGGTTTCCACTACAGGCACTAGGGAATGCAATGGAACCCAGAAGCTTGGAGGTGCCGAGAACCACAAAGCCCCAAAGTGGGTGTTGTAGCTCTGGCTCGAGTAGACCCTACATCTGGGCTCCCCAAAGGGCTACAGTTCTTTTTTTTCTCATTGCCCATAACTTGGCAAGCTGGGTGTGTGTTTCAGCCTGTCTGTATTATAGTTCTTTAAGTCCTGCCATTCAGTGTATCTGAAGTTCTTGTCCCACATCCAGGAAGAATGAGGTATGCAGACAACTGGAGGATAAACAAGGTGGAGAGGAGCTCAACTCTCTGGAGACTCAAAGTGGGTAGCTCCTTTCTGCAGACAGGACAGCCTGACAAGTGTCCAGCTGTCAGTAGAGAGGAGACCTGAAGTGAGTAGCTCCTTCCCACAGCTGGTAGTCCCTGTGTCAGAGCCTCACTGAGTCCAGGATTATAATGAGCTCAAAAGAAAGGAAGTGTATGCTGATTGGTCCATGGGTGGCCATGGGTGAGCCTGGATAAAGCACCAAAAGTTCTCACTCCTGGCTACAGATTCAACCCGGAACTGGCAGCCCAGCCCATAAGGTTAAGGCTGTCCCGAGCTTGAAGGTGAGGTTTCACCAGGGACCCACCCCTTTCTGCCCAGGAACATGTCTGTCTCCTGCCATCAACATGTCTTCCACATCACCCAGGCTCTTTGTGCTGAGGGGTACCTTCAGGCCTGTGATAAGCTGCCCTCACCAGCACCCCCTCTTCCACACTCATCTGCATTCAAAGTCTGGAGGGAGCCAAAATGTCAGGGAGCTGGAGCTTCAGTGCCACTGACCGCAAGCATGCACATACCCAGTGAGGTAGTGACAGCACCTGGACTCAGCCACTACTTTGCTTCACCAAAGCCTGAGTGATGAACACAGGAAGAGGTCAGAAAGTGGAAGCAATCCTGCAGTGGCATGACTTACTGGGCACTCAAGAGCTCGGGGATGACAAGGTCTGGAGCCATGGCTCAGCAGCTGCAGCTGTGCCTGGGTGTACAGGGCTCCCACCCCACCAGCTTCGTAGGAGCTGGGGCTTCCACCTGTTCCTGGCTCCCACCAGCCCTGCAGGGCATGCAATCCCAGCTGCACCTCCCTCATTATAGCCAGTGTCTTAACAGCAGCCGTTCCAGATGGGCTGCTGCTGCCATCACTGGAACAACAGATTTAAATAACATCAAGAGCATATATAACAGGAAAATGCCTTAAAATAATTAGGAGTTGATATGTTTGAATGTCTTTTGTCTTTTTAAATATAATTTATTTAACAGTAACTTTATAATTTAATATTTAACCAAAACCCACAAAATTTCATCAAGCTTTGTTTTTTTTTTTTTTTTTTTTTTTTTTTTTTTTTTGAGACAGAGTTTTGCTCTTGTTACCCAGGCTGGAGTGCAATGGCGTGATCTCAGCTGACTGCAACCTCCGCCTCCTGGGTTCAGGCAATTCTCCTGCCTCAGCCTCCTGAGTAGCTGGGATTACAGGCACGCACCACCATGTCCAACTAATTTTTTGTATTTTTAGTAGAGACGGGGTTTCACCATATTGACCAGGATGGTCTTCATCGCTTGACCTCGTGATCCACCTGCCTCGGCCTCCCAAGGTGCTGGGATTACAGGCGTGAGCCACCACACCCGGCCTCATGAAGTTTTAAGAAGTGTTTTTTATGAGCTAGTACAGTAGTCTCCAACACAATAATATCAGCAATAATTCTTTTATATATTTTTAGCAATGTTTGAATTCCAAATGCTCTTAGATGCCTTCTAAATGTTTATGCATAATAGTATTATTAGAACTTTTATTATTAATTTTGTGTAACTTGTAGGTTATAGTTATTTTGAATAACTATAGATACGATTGAATTTTTGGTTCTGATTGATTTTCTTATTGTTTCATTGTTACCGTTTCATTCTTGATACATCACATTAGAGAATTTTGCCAAATAATTGAAGATTCTTGGAGGTTCGTTCAGGCAAGAAGTGCAACTTTATGAGAGAGACTGGCATCTCTGTGTGCATATACTCTATAAGGATTGTTATTTGAAGGGATTATCTGTAAGGCAATGAAGTAGCAAGCTGCCTGTTTCATGTAAAGATCTACAATTGTCAGAATCTAAAGATTATTTCTTCTCAGCTGCTAAAGTTTCAACACTATCCAGTGTGCTAACACTCGTCTATTTGCTTTTATTCACAATATTTTATTCTATTGTTATTTAATGTGTTCTTCACTTTGTCGTTTAGAGTTTATGGCTTTTTAAATACATTACTTAGTTGTATTTCTTGGAAGAGTAAAAATAAATGTGTGCATTCCATCTGCCATATTTAACAAAGATTGTCCAATTTATCATCTGTTTACTCTGTATTTATCAGCACTACTCTACTGAAACGGATTTTTTTTGGGGGTCAAATTGTTGTTGCCAAATTCAGTGGATACCTCTTTGCCTCCCATTTCCTTGAACTTTTGACAATATTTACCACAATTTACTATTTTTATCCTCTTGAAATGTATACTTAGAGTATATGATACTGTTTCTGTTTTCTTAATTTTCTTGCTAACTCCTATCTGATGACTGTTCTTTTCCTTTAAAAAAATTCTGCCCCTAATTTTCTTCTCTATGGAATCTAATTCAAATCAGTGTTAAAAACAGTACAGACAATTATCAAATCTCTAGCCCCATACCTCTATGAACTCTTCACTGCATGGTGTCTCCAAATTGTATCAGTTGATAGGCTTTACAACACTCTTATTTCCCATTCACCCTTATCCCACCCAGTGAGATTCACCTTTCAAATCCAAAACCTGGCAATCAATCCTAATTCCTCTTTCTCCATAAATCTCAAAACCGTAAGTCCCAATCATTCTGTCTTCTAATATATAGATGGCACCCACTCATCTCTCACCCAAGCTCTTGCAAGTATGCTTCTTTTTGTTCACCCTTGCTCCTATATCCACAATTTATTTCTTTTTCAATATCCTATATTGTCATGAAATATTCTCAAATATGACACAGAAGATTCAGCATTATTTATCTAAACTCTGGCCAACTCCCCAAATTTCTCCTTTCCATCTGCTGAATTCCTCAGAAAGAGCACTTTTTTTTAATTTTTTTCTTAAATATGTCATGCTATTTCCTTCAGGATTCTTTTTATAGACTTTGTTAATTCTACTCTCTGCCTGGAATTCTCTGTTCCTCACTCTTAGAGTGACTATAAACATTTATCATTCAAAATTCAGGTAACTTAAATGCAGGGACTATTCTTTTTCACCATCATCTTATTTTGATTCCTTACTAGAATTTATTATTACTAACAATTGTTTTATAAATTTGATAGTTAAAAAATTCCTTTCTAGTGAAATGTCTAGGAAAGAATGAACATTGTTTGCCTCCTAGCTCTGATTCTTTAGCTATTAGCAAACTGCTTAACTCATAAGTACTCAAGAAATAATAGCCAATTTAACAAATAATATCAGAAACTGGTTTTTCATGAGTAAATGTGACATTTCATTATATCTTATTTTGTATTTCAACTCTCAAAAAAGTAGATTTACGTGATTGTAACAAGTATTTATTCATAATGTCACTCCTTATGAAATAACTTTCAAGTAGAGAAAAGTGATAATAATGATATCACATGTTATACATTACCTGAGCTTTCAGTAATCTATGCTGTGTTAAACTTTTTACTGGTTTATGTAGTCATATGTGGACTAAAAGAGTAGTTCAGAACATATTTGTAATTGTATATATTGTGTTTAGAAAAGAAGAAGAAGGTCTAGAAATTACCCTAGCACAGCATACCAGTGTGTGTTGTTGCATAGCAATTTTAGAGACAGCAAGTTGTTTCCTCTCTTTAAAAAAAAACTTTAGTGATGTTCATACATTTAGCTCTTTCAATTGTCATCGATCGTGGTGGAACCGAAAATTTAAGGTGGCACTAGTTTGAGGCATCAATCTAAGTCACATTCGTCAACTTAGAGTGCAATGTATAGACTCCCTTATCAGTGAATGAATTGAATTATCTTTGAGGATTATCTTATTCTTTCTGATAATCTAGTCTCTGCATGTTATATGAAATTAATGGCTACTTACATCTTAATAAGCATTTTATAATTTTTAGTATCATTCTCTAAAAGAATCACTTTCCCATGTCACAGGTGTCAAAGCATATGTTTAATTTAGGAGAACACTGTCTCAGAGGAGATAATGAATAGCTCTTACAGCTGGTTTCTGAGTTCTTGTCCCTTACTTTAATAGCTTACTATTTTACAAGTTTGACAGGGGAAAAACTTAGGCCCATGGGCCTAATTCAGTTTATTGCATATATATAAAACTTTATTAAAAATATTAACACTCATTTGTTTTCATATTCTCTATGGCTCTTTCTTTACTACAACAGTAAAGTTAAGTAGTTGCGACAGAAATCAAAGGGCCTGAAACACCTAAAATATTCACTATATGGCCCTTTGCAGAAAATTTTTGCTGACCCCAGTTTAAGATATTGACCTTGGCATCTCTCATGTGTGGGCTTCAGTTTCTCTGCCTTGAACAGAGGTGTTGGGCTATGAACTCTAAAACTCTTGCAATCTCATATTCCTTTATCTTCTATGCCTTTCTTTAGCTGTGTCTGGGTTTCTAGATTCAGACTACATTAACATTTACTATTTCATGTCAATAGTATGAATTTATGTTTCTGCTTTTCCCTTTCCTAGTTTGAAATATTAAATAAATATGTTAGAGTCAGTAAATATTAACTGCATCAGGAATGAAAAATCAATATTTTCTGTCTCTAATTTATTTTTATTCTACACAGAAAGGTTCGGAGGTGCCAACAGGTGATAATAATCAATCAAAATTTAAGGCATATTATCAGAGCTATAGTTTTGGTTTATTTAACTTAAACATCTTTGGCAAAAAAAATATTGCAATCAAGATGACCCTCAATATCAATATGCATTTATTTCATTTCAGTCTGCAACCAATTTTCCTAGTTTGTAGTGTGTGACATATATTATTTATTTAAGTCCAGAAATAATTTATGGCAAACTTCTTTCTAAGAGGTAAGATATTTATACATGCTAATTGGAAAATGAATGAAGTTGACATGTGAAAAATGAAAAGAACATTTGTATGATTTCTATGCTATTTGTAAATTTGTAGAATATTTGTAAATAATGGAATCTTACAATTAATGACAATAAAAAAAATGAAACACCATGCTGTTTATTTTCAGCCTTTTTCTTCCTTTGCACATTTGTTTTTCAACTTCGAAAAAAAATAAAATTACACCTAAAATTATAAAGTATAAAATACATTAAAATAATTTTCTCAAAACCTTATACTATACATATGATTCTAAAACAATTTTTAAAATAATCTAGTTCTGAGTGAATGGTCTCAGCTCTGCCTTACTTTGCCCTTGTACCTCTGATGGCATTGCCCTGTGATGACACAACAAATCATGAGCCAACGCTATGATTTGTTGGCTATGAGCCAACAAGGAGCCAAAGGCAGAACAAAGATTACTTAATAGAAGGCTTAAAACAATAAAATTGGTCTATTTATGGATAAGAAAAAAAGAAGTAACATCCTTCATGGTAAACTGCTGTAGAGTGTCATCTTGATATTATTATTATTATTTATTTATTTATTTTTAAATATGGAACGCTTCACGAATTTGTGTGTCATTCTTGCGCAGGGGCCATTCTAATCTTCTCTGTATTGTTCCAATTTTAGTATATGTGCTGCCGAAGCGAGCACCATCTTGATATTATTTAAAATGAAGTGTTAGGCCGGGCGCGGTGGCTCAAGGTTGTAATCCCAGCACTTTAGGAGGCCGAGGCGAGTGGATCACGAGGTCAACAGATCGAGACCATCCTGGTCAACAGATCGAGACCATCCTGGTCAACATGGTGAAACCCCGTCTCTACTAAAAATTACAAAAAATTAGCTGGGCATGATGGCGCGTGCCTGTAATCCCAGCTACTCAGGAGGCTGAGGCAGGAAAATTGCCTGAACCCAGGGGGCTCTGGTTGCGGTGAGCCGAGATCACGCCATTGCACTCCAGCCTGGGTAACAAGAGCGAAACTCCGTATCAACAACAACAAAAAAAAAAAAAAATGAAGTTTTAACTACATTCATTATAGGGATGATGATAGAAATGTACCCTGAAAATTGTCATATAATATTTAGGGGCCAGAATCCATGTCCCTAAATATTCATATTTTATTCGAGTAAGATGCTAACTTTAAAACAGAAAGGCTACTCAGATTTGTTTGATACATAGTTTTTGTTTCTGCTCTTCTCAAATTATTTTATCTTGTCTCTTAGCTTATTCTTGGCTGAACAATGTTTTCTTTGACAAGCTTTGGATGCCTCCAAGAGATTAGAGTGATTTACTGTCAAAGATACACGTGCTATACTTCCCTTAAGAATGAAAGATGCAGATGTGAATGACCTTAAAGGTCTTTATCCAAATCAGCTTCTTTACCCCATCCTTTTCTTTCCGCAGTAGGAAAATCAGTCATGTCTACACAAATCCCAATTCCATTAACCTTTCAGCTACTGCTGAGACATGGTTGTACTAAGGTCCCTAACATTATATATGTCAAAAATTGGCTGGCATGTCCTTTATAAGTCTCTCTTGTAATATTGACTATTTCAGATAGTTTGTAGTTCAGTTAGCAGAGAATATTAAAGTGCTGTAAGATTTGATTTTTAAAATTAATACCTGAACATGCAGTTCATTAGAGAGGTGAGGAGCAGCAAAGGCATGTGCACACACACACGCGCACACATGCACACATACACACACATTTTTCTCTTATGTTACATTTTGTAAAACTTAAAACTTACTATGTTTAAAGTTCTAGAAAGATAACAAAGACAGGAGTAGTGAACATTACTTCAAAATATATAAAAGTATTCTCTCTCACACTCACTCTCGGAAATGACAGAAATGTGTGTAAATTGAGCCCATGAGACAGCACACTGTTGCAAATAACACTGAGAACTCTGCAACCTAATTGCTTAGTTCTCACTCTATCTTCACATTTTATAAAACATGTAGCTTGGGAAGTATAAAAACTTTATTGTGTATCAGTTTTCCAAATTTCAAATGGGTATAAAACTAACATAGTTAATTGCAACGACTGAATTAGTCCATATTTGCCTAGAAAATAGGAATCATTCACTATATGGTAAATGTAATTGTATTTACTCATGGATTCTGCAAAAAAGTGATTGATAAAACTAATTTTACATTTTTTTAGTAATGAGAAATTAATATCTTATAAAAGAACAAGGCTGGGCGTGGTGACTCATGCCTGTAATCCTAGCACTTTGGAAGGCTGAGGTGGGTGAATCACTTGAGGTCGGGAGTTCAAGGCAAGCCTGGCCAACACACTGAAACTGCGTCTCTACTAAAAATACAAAAATGAACCAGACATGGTGGCATGTGCCTGTACTCCTAGCTACTTGGGATGCTTGAAGAAGCAGAATCACATGAACCTCAGAGGCGGAGGTTCCAGTGAGCCAAGATCACACCACTGCACTCTAGCCTGGGTTGATAGAGTGAGACCACGTCTCAAAATAAATTAATTAATTAATGAAAGAACAAAAAATACTTATAATACAAAGTAAAAGACAGGATTTCTGAGGCCATTTTAGAATAATAAAAACATTTCTCAAAATTATATATTTTTGAATCTGATAATATTACCACATTACAAATTATAAAACACCAAACCACACTGGATTATGTGGTTATTATCAAATTACAGAACACCAAAGAACACTGTATTATATTTGCTTATCAGTCACCCAAGAAACGACTGAATTATTTGCAATGAAGAAAATGGAGTGGGTTAATGGCAGAAGGAAAAGCAGATATAATGGGCCAGAGAAATATGAGTTTTGCAAATATACTGTAATCCAATATGTGATCTTTCCTCTCTCCTGTATTTTTAGCCTGTTTATTCACAGGTCTCATCTTCTCATCAAACATATTTGTTTAGAACAAATCTTTTGTTGAAAAAACATTAAAGCCTATCATTGTTTGCACTTCTTCATGCTACCAATGTCTATTTGCTTTGAATAAAAAATAATTTAAAATATGATTAATATCTACTTTTCCTCTTTAAACCACAATAATTGTTTTTGATACAAAAATGTTATTGAAATCACTTTCTTCAAGATTACCAATCATTTCCTCCAAATTGAATGACTAGTGTTTCATTTTTAATATTTGCTTGTGTTTTTCTCTCATCTTTTAGCTATCTGTAAGACTTGGTTGGGCAGCAGCTGATCTTGATCATCTGTGCTCCCAATATTGCTGTCATTGTGGTGGTTTGTCTCTTGTTCTGTGACTATGATTACTCCTCCATCTCATTGTTCCAGACTCTTTGTATCCTCTGGAGCCCTTAGTACATGCAGCAACCACCAAGGTTATGAATATAGGACTCCATTTTTTTTAACAAATTATTTTTCCTATGCATTGTATAGCACTGTGACTTCATCTATCACATCTATGCAAAGAATGAGAATGTGCTTGATATTTATTGGGATATCTGGTACATAGAATGATAGATGGAGTGATTTAGTGGAGAAGAGATGGGTGCTTCCTTTGCTAGGAAAGCAGATACAGATGTGAACAACCTTTGTCTAAAGCATCTTCTTTTCTTCCTTCAGGAGGAAAAGCAGTAAACAGAAATGATAAATAATGACTCATCATTGCCTAAAATTCACCGTTTTCAAAATAGAATATATTATCTTATTACCTTTTTTTGTAACTGACTCTGTGTTTTTCCTAGTGACTCAGGCTTTAAGCTTGGAGTCACTTTCAGGTCTTCTTTTTTTCTGTCATATTCAGCAATTTTGTACGCAATTGAAAATAAGTTCACCATGAATGCATACCCTAAACTACCAAAAATTTAATTGTAGGTAATGCGGGTTGAATTGTTTCCCTCAAAAGTTATAGTGAAGTCCTAACCTCTAGTACCTCAGAATGTGACTTGTTTGGAAATTGGGTCATTTCAGATTTAATTAGTTAAGTCAAGATAAGGCCATACTTGAGTAGAGTGTACCCTTAAATCAATATGACTAATGTCTTTACAATAAGAGGAAAGACAGAAACACAGGGAGAATCCTGTGTGACCACACAAGGAAAGGTTGGAGTGATGTGGCTGCAGGTCAAGGAATGTCAACGACAGGTGGCCACCAACAGAAGTTAGGAGGAGATAATGAAGATTATCTTCTAGAGACTCCAAGCAAACATGATTCTACCAGCACCATCACTTTGGGTTTCTGGTCTCCAGAACCATGCGACAGTAAATTTCTCTGTTTAAGCTATCTACTTTGTGATATTTTGTTATAGCAGCCCTGGGAAAGTGATATAGTGGCATTTCTCATTTCTCAATCACTAAACGTATGTGTGCCCACGTAGTGTTCTGGGCATGCTATTAAAAGTTATCTACTTGTTCACATTCTAATTGAGGTTATGTTTGTTATTCTGTGTATTTTTATCAGTTGTATCAGATACAATGCATATATCATGAGACTCTAATATTACATGCATATATGTTTAAGTCTTCTTGATGAATTGACCCCATTACTATTATAAAATCATTTTTATATCCCTTGTGATATCCTTTTCTCTAGAATCAATGAAACAGTTCACTTTTTGTTTGATTAATGTATATTTATTATGATATATTTTTATAATGTTATATTAAGATAGTATATTTTCCCCATTATTATAATCTATGTGTGTCTGTGATTTAGTCAACATGTAATTGTGCCACATTTTTTACCAAATATAACATCTGCTTTTAATTGATATACCATTAAATTATTGGCACAGTTTATTTTAAATAAATCACTTTGTTATGTATTTTCTATTAGTCCTATCTATTTTTTTTTGTATGCTTTTTTTTTTTTTTCTGCCTCTTGAGAGTATATTGAGTATACAGTTGGGTCCTGAACAACCTGGATTTGAACTGCATAGGTCTACATATAAATGAATATTTTCCAGTAAATACATTGGAAAATATTTGAAGATTTATGACAATTTTTAAAACAATCCCAGGCAAACCACATAACCTGAAAATATAAAGAAAATAACAAAAAGTTTGATATGTCACAAATGCGTAAATTATATACGTTAAGAAAATCAATGAGAAGAAAGGATATCTGCCTGAACAAGGTTTTCATGCAGTTGAAAGTGCTCTATTCTAGAAAGAATATTCCATAAAGGACATTTATGAGTAAGGAAGAGAAGTTATTACCAGGACTTGAGGCAGAAAAGTTTATGCTAACTCTACTGTTTTGCGTAAGTACAACTGGGCTGATGATAAGGACCGTCCTTATTTATAAAGCTGCTAAACTCAAGCCTTGAAGGGAAAAGATAAATATCAGGTGCCGGACTTTTAGTTGTGTAACCAGAAGGCCTGACAAGTAGAACCTATTATCTGGATTGGTTTCATTGATGCTTAGTCCCTGAAGTCAGAAGGTCCTCAACAGTAAGAGATTGCCTTTGAAAATTCTTCTGATATTGAACAATGTCCCTAGCCACCCAGAAATCCATGAGTACAATACTGAAAGTACGGAAGTGGTCTACTCGCTTCCAAATGCAATGTCTTTGATTCAGTATCTAGGTTAGAGGAATCATAAGGCCTTTTAAGTTTCATTATAAATGATACACTATGGAATGGTTGTCACCATTATAGAGAAGAACCTCAATAGAGAGAACTTCATGAAAATGTGAAATGATTACACTATTGTAGATAAATTCTTGTTGCAGAAAAAGCTGTGAAAGTTGACAAGCCAAAACCAATAAATTTCTGAAGGAGAACTGTGTCCAGATGTGGTGTCTGACTTCATAGAGTTACAGCAGAGACAGTCAAGAAAATAATGAAAGAGACTGTGGATGTAGTTACTAGAAAAAGAAAAGAAAAGCGTAAAGAATTTTAAGATATGAATCTTAAAGAAATTCAAGATCTAGTAGACAAAACACTATAGGAATTAGCAGAAGACAACCTGATGAAGATGAGTGTGCCCAAACCAGTGCCAGATGATGAGGATGTATAAGAAGCAATGTCAGAAACAAACTGACATTAGACAACTGTGCAGAAACGATCTGATTTTTCAAGACTTTTTTACTTATTTTATCACATGGACCCTTCTGTGATGCAGGCACTGAAACTAAAGAAAATGGTAGAAAAAGAATTGTACCATATAGACACATTCTTAGAGAACTGAAAAAGCAAATGCATTAGATGGAACTTATTATGTATTTATGTAAATTTACACAGCCTGGACCAGCCTCCCCCTTTTTCCATCACTTCTTACATCTCTGTGACAGCAAGACAAACCCCTTCCTGCCCTTCTTCTCCTTAGCATACTTAATGTGACAATGATCAAGATAAAGACCTTTCTGATGATCTACTTCCACTTAACAAACAGTAAATATCTCTCTTCTTTCCTTTGATTTTCTTAATTTTTTTCTCTACTCTAGCTTATTTTATTGTAATAATAAAGTATGTTTTATATATATATATACATATATATATAAAACATACAGAATATGTATTATTCAATTATTTATATTATCAGTAAGATTTCTGGAAAACAGTAGGCTATTAATAGTTAAGGTTTTGGGGAATCAAAAGATATATATAGATTTTTTGACTATGCATGGGATTGACCTACTAATTCTTGCATCATTCGAGGGCCAAATGTATTTTATTATTTATTTTGTTTTTCCTTTTAGATTTTGGCAAATTTTTTATTGTGTTACTTTAGTTATTGTTTATGTATTTCAGTGTACAAGTATATCTTAGTATAAACTACATTCACATGATATTTTGCCTTTTTGTGTTTAAAATAAGAATTTATAACAGTAACCTTTTAGCTATTGTCTTATGTTTTATTCTTATATATGTTGTAAAGCAGGATCGGTATACTGTTCCCTGTGGGCCAAATATAACACACAGCCTGCATTTTTATAACCTCAGGAAAGAAAAAATGTTTTTTCTCTTTTAAAATATTATGAAACAAACAAAATCATGTTCAACAGAGAACAAATAGGTTCTAAAAAGCTTAAACCATTATCCTCTATCCCATTATAAAATTCCTGCAATACATTGCCATAGTATTCCACTTAAACAATAAATTACCTTTTAAAGAGTTTTGTGTTAAATATTCATTGTAGCAAAGACCTAGAATCAACCCAAATGCCCATCGACAGTAGACTGGACAAAGAAAATGTGGCACATATATACCATCGAATACTATAGCCATAAAAAATGATGAGTTTGTGTCCTTTGTAGGGACATGGATGAATCTGGAAACTATCACTCTCAGCAAACTGACACAAGAACAGAAAATCAAACACAGCATGTTTTCACTCATAGGTGGGTGTTGAACAAAGAGAACACATGGACTCAGGTAGTGGAGTATCCATCACACATTGGGGTTGGTTGTGGGGGACTAGGGGAGGGACAGCAAGGGGTAGAGAGGTTGGGGAGGGATAACATGGGGAGAAATGTCAGATATAAGTGACAGGGGGATGGAGGCAGCAAACCACATTGCCATGTTTGTACCTATGTAACAATCCTGCATGTTCTGCCCAGGTACCCCATAATCTAAAGTATTATATATATATATATATATATATATATATATATATATATACACACACACACACACACACACACACAACAAAATCTATATACATATATTAAAAAAATAAAAATGTATTCATTGTATCAGTGTTTCTGATTTTCTTCATTCCTACGTGTAGATTCAGATTTCTACACGTGTTATTTCCTTGCTTCCTGGAGTCTTTGTTTATGTTTCCTGCTGATAAATTCTTTAAATTCTTTCAGCTTTTGTACATATCAAATAGTCAAGTCTTCCTCCTAACTTCTGAAAATTATTTTTCCTGGTTTTAAAATTTTAGAGAGATAGTACTTATTTTTCTTTTATTACTATACGGAGTTCCTCACTATCTTCTGGCTTACATTATTTCCAAATAAACATCAGCTGTCATTCTTATATTTGTTAATTTGTTCATTTTTTAATCTGGCTGTTTTTGGAATTCTCCCTTAATAATGGGCTTGCAATCATTTTATGGTAATTTTGTGTAGTTTTCTTCTTGTTTCATTTGATTAGTTTTCTTTAATTTGTGTATTTACAATTATCCTTAATTTTGGACATTTCTGGGCAATTATTTTTTGAAACATTCCTTCCATCCTTGACCTCCTTTGAGTTTTCATCTCAGTCATTCTGATTTTCACTTTTAGAAGTTTCATTTGGTTCCCATTGCATTTTCCATGTGTCTAATTTATATGTTCAAGTTTTCCTCTAGCTTTGTGGATCTATGAAATACAGTTATATCTGTTTTAATACCTTCTATGCTGATACCAACAGGTTTGCCATTTATGTCACTTTTGATTGATTGATATAATCCTCATAATAGGTTTTATCTTTCTGCTTCTTTTTATGCCTGGCCAATTTTGATTGAATTACAAGCATTAAAAACTTTATATAATTGATTTTTGGATATGATGTTATTCATACAAAAATGTTCCTGTAATCATATAGACTCAAATTATTTAGCTTTCTTCTGGGATGTGTTTATGTTACTTAGGAAGTTTGATACTTATGTAACTTGGTGAGGGTTTTTAAATTTTTTATTTGGGACAAGATAAAGAATTACTGTGTCCAGTTTTTCTCTACTACTGAGGCAAGACTATTCTGAGTAAGATAAGTAGTGTGCTATAAATTATGAGGGTTTACTCTCTGCTTGGTAGGAACAGAAAATATTCCCAGACCTACAAAAGCTTTAGATACTGTGGACTCTAACCCTAGGGTGATTTTCCCCAGTCTTGAATAGTTTCCTCGCATCAGGAGCTGATCAGTACTCAGATAATTACTCAGAGTGTTCACTGAAGCAGGGATTTTCAACCCTAGGCTGCCCACCGGTAGGAACTGGTGGGAACTGGGCAGTGGAGCAGGAGGCGAGCAGTGGGTGAAAGAGTATTACCACCTGAGCTCCACCCTCTGTCAGATCAGCAGCGGCATTACAGTCTTACAGGAGTTGGAACCCTATTGTGAACTGCACATGCAAGAGATCTAAGCTGCATGTTCCTTTTAAGAATCTCATTCCTGATATCTAAGGTGGAACAGTTACCATCTTCCTACCCATCTGTGGAAAAGTTGTATTCCATGAAACTGCTCCCTAATGCCAAAATGTTTGGGGACCACTGCTCTAAAGATCTCCACAGCTATCTCTCTGAGCAATTCTCTGTTCTGATACTAAAGCCTGTTAATTGCAGCTTCCACAGCTTCTCTAGACTGCCAGCTTCATCTCCTCAGGTAAGGAAAACAATGCTGCTTTTGTTTTCCTCCGTTTGGCAACACAGCCTGAAAATAGTAAGATAGGGCAGTTGGAAGACTCACTTTGTTTTCAAAATATCAGGGGCCATTGTGTTTTGTTGTTGGTTCCAATGTCTTAAGAACTAGTGTTTCATTTTTTTTTTATATTCCTCAGTTGTTTCAAGCAGAAGTAAAAAGCTGGTGTCAATTTCATCATCTTCAATGGACATAAAATTCCCAATATTCTATTTTGAACTCAATTTTTAGTGGGTTATTCATATAGTCATAAAAAGAATTACTTCATCTTCAATCTACATAAAATATATTATATTATGCTCCACTTCATTAAAAATATATTACTTCCTCTGGAATATTTAGATGAGTGCAAATAAGCCTAAAAGTCTGAGGAAACTACCAAAGGCTGAGAAAATTATGATAATATTTAAGCATAATATACATAAGTACAAAATGACAACTAAATACTAGTCAATAAACATGATTGTGAATTGATCAAAATTATTTGTTTATGAATCTAAGATTGACAGTCATTTAAAATATAGAGTATAGAGTGAATTTTTTAACATCCTGAAATAGAAATCCCATGCTTTCCTAGCTTATGACTATGTAATCATGTAGAAGTCTAAAATTAAAAAAAAAATAATCACAACACTACATGTTTATCATTTCTGTATAAGTGGTTAAAACACTCACCGAAATCTTACTTTAAAGTGACTTAACTCAAGAATATTTATGTAATAAATTTTAAAAAGCTAGCAACTAAGTTTGATACAATATAGATGTTATATACACATTATACACTACTGATAAGAGGCCAATTACATTCTAATATGCATATATGTTTTCCTCGAGATTGTTTTGGAACTTACAAATATAAAAACCTTAGCTACACATGTCATTTATACTTTGAATTTATTTAGTTTTTTTCCCCTAAAAAATAAGAGAGTTTAAGTTTGTCGAAAAGTGATTTTTAGCATATATCTTCTCTACCTGAATTTTTCATCTAATCTAAACATATGCAGCAATATTACCTATATAATGACCTAGAATGCAAAGACAAAAGGCAAGTTAAGGGCTTAACATTAACCTTTGAAAAGAGCTCCATTTATGTTATAACAAAACCCAACTTTATTTCATTTTTAATAATATTTGCTGCAAGCTGTCATTTTATCTTCTGACTACAGTTCTGAGTCCTGAGAAAATAAAGCTAAGCCATATTTGGGTCAGAAGGACTGCTGACTCCACAGAATAGTTTTTTAATTATTATACTTTAAGTCGTGGGGTACATGTACAGAACATCCAGGTTTGTTACACAGATATAAATGTGCCATGGTGGTTTGCTGCATCCATCACTCCATCATCTACATTAGGTATTTCTCCTAGTGCAGAAGATTTGTGTTAGAAAATTTTAGCCAGATAATTTCATCAACCTTCCACATATCTCTCACCTATGCTGGTAACACTATATTAATTGGTTTTAAAAAATTAAATTTTAATCCAAATAGTATTTTTGCTTCTGAAAAAAGCTTTTAAGGTTTTGGGAAACATACATGTTCAATACTGTTCCCTTTTTATCATCTATTCATTCAGTGATTTATTCCAGAAATATCTTTTGATTCTACACTTTGCCAGTAATGTATTAGGTGCCAGAGACACAATAATATTTTTTAGTTATTTTTTAAAATTACTTTACAAGTGGAGTCTTGCCCCGCTTCCTAGAATAGAGTGCAGTGGCTATTCATGAGTGCCTTCATAGTGTACTGAAGTCTTGAACTCCTGGGCTTAAGCAAATCCTCCTGCCTCAGCCACCTCAGTAGCTGAGATTATAAGTGAATGCCACTACCCCAGTTTGAACCGATTATTTTTTTGTTCACGAATTCTTTTTGACTGCATATTCAGGCCTTGATACATATTCTAATAGCATCTTGAATTATCCTATGTTAGTATTTTATACTGTATAGGATATACTAACATAGGATAATTCAAGATGCTATTAGAATATGTATCAAGGCCTGAATATTTTTATGGAGTTAGTGAAAGTCTCATTAAGAAAGTGATAATTTTTATCAACAATAGAAAAAAATAACTTCCCTGCTTATATAAAAGTCATTAATAAATACAGCTTTAAACAATACTTAATATGTAAGGAATCTTTAAGACAATGAATGTAAGATAATCATCATTCATATTTTGGTGATAAACCTTTTGTGCACCTCCTTCCCTTCATGCTATTAGATTCCATGTAATAATGATGGAGTCAATTAACATTCTCAAGTAACTAGAGAAGTTCATGTCTGCATTTAATAAAGATATACATAAAAAACAAATAATTGTATTTAATCTAAGAATATCAAATAGAAGAAATGAGACTATATCTATGATTCACTTCTTTAATGTCATTCAAATGCAGTAAATACGCATCTCTACATACACTACCATCACTACCATCACCTTAGTTCACAGTATTCTCATCTCCTACTTTATCATTGTCATGACTTGCGTATTACTCTGTCTGGACCCAATCTTCATTCCAATACAATCTGTATCTTCTTGCATAGTAATATGATAAATAACCATCAATGAGTTCTCATTATCAGCAAGATAAAAGCCACCTTTCTAAAATGGTACTAAGTACTCATCAAAATCCAGATCAAAAATGAATGCATGAAAAAAATTAATCATATTAATTTTTTCATCCTCAAATGTTGGGATGGTAACTCACCCATAGTAGGTGCTCAAAATTATATATATTTTATGGTTGGATATTTAACAGATAAGGGCTTTTCTCTATAGGATTTTTTTTTAAGCACATTGCTTTAGTGAGGAAATACCATAGAAATTATTATTGTTCCAGAAAGCAAATGAAAAACAGCAATACTGAGCCAAGCACTGGGCCTGGTATAGTTTTCACCTAAGCAAAGTCTATTGAATAAGTGACTCTCCATTTCTTTATTATTGGAATTAGTAATGCAAAAAATATAAAATAAAATAGTGTATACCCTGAATACTTAGCACCATTCACACAAATACTTCCCAGGAGGTCTGCAGCATAGTTAATTCTAAGTTTATTCAGCTCTCCTGCAAAATAGCACTTCTTTTATGCTGCATTAACTTTTTGTGTTGTAATTTGGTTTTAAGCCTTTTTCATTACCTGTCATTATGTTATATTTGTCATATAACATAATGTGAATGTAAGGATTTTATTATTTTATATAGTACTATACATGCAGTACCTAAAATAGCACCTAGAGTATAGTAAGCATTAATTAAATAACTGTTGAATGAGTGAATACATGAAGAAAAGCTTTCAGAGACCTCCCTCTTTATTTTTCATTAACTTCCATCACTATTAGAGCAAGGACCAAATTATACAATTAATAAATTAAATGAAAACTAGAAGACAGAACTGTGGTGTAAGAGAAACATGCTCAATATCGTTGCTGGTCATTGAAGCTTTGAAGACATATCTTCACATATTTTAGAATGGCTATAAATCTTTAATAAATGAGCAAATGTGATTATCCTTCTGAAAAAAAACTGGCATCATTAAATAAATTCTGCATCAAACTAAAGCCTATAAAATCTGTGTCACTTTTTGATATGGCTACTGTTGTATCGGCAAAACAAACAAACAAACAAAAACTTATATTCTATAATTAAGTCTACTGTAAATACTCATGAATCTACTGGATCCATGTGTGACCCTTTTCTGTTTTACAATTTATCTCATCACTGAAATGATGAGCCCATGAACATCCATGGATAGCTAAAATGTGTCATATTTTTTATCTCTTTTCTTTGCAACAGCTCAATATGATGGAAATAGATATGCTAAAGGAGAGCCAAATAATGAATTCAGTCTGTCTGTCATAACATTGGCACTTGTAGTTTCATTGTTAGATAGAAAACACAAAGCAGAACATGAAAGGGTGAGAAATACTCATGTGTCTTAGTTACCATACTGACTTAATTGCCTTAAGTTAAAAACACTCTACATTGGAGAAATTGTTTTCACATAGATGATCTCACACTTTTTAAAAATAGACAGTTGATGTCTGCTTTTAAATACGTAAAATCTAAGAAACAAGCTACTTTATATATTTTATTAATTTAGCTGACAAAGAATAATATTTTAATATGACAAGATTTGAAACACAGTAGTATATATTTTTACCTTGTCTTGTGATTAGAGATTTAATTGGTCTATATTACTTTAAAATAGGCTGTGTTAGTTGTCTTATCCAATAATATTACTACTTGGGCAAAAAAGAGTAGGTTCAAATAAACTTTTATGATTTTTAAACATCATTTTGCCTTCATCACATTATTTGTTGCATTAGCCTGAAGTGAGTTCATTGGCCATCTTGCATCCCGCAAAGGCATCTTTATGAGGATGTTCTTTATTTAAAATAAGGAAAGCACTTTCATGATAGGTTTTTATGTCATTTCCGAAAAAACCTTCTAATTGTCAAATGTATTTAAACTTGTGTCTGCCTTAATTCTTACCCAGAATATAAATAAACACTTTCAATTAGTAGATTAATTCAGAATTGCTGTGAGCAGTTCAGAGAGTTAAATTCCATTACATTCTCTAAGTGTTAATCAATTAGTAATTTCACTAGCTGTAGGTCATAAGATTGGAGTGCCCCGATGAATTGATTCCCTAATCTTTTCATGAACGAAAATATGCTTATTAATTCAATTCAATGAAATGTGTCACATCTATGGCTCATTTTTTCTTTCCCTTTTCAGTCTCCCTGGAAAACTCCACCCCCGCCCTTTGGACTTGCACAAAAGCCCACCTCTACACATCCCCCCTTGACATGTGATTAAGCGTGCTTCAAACTGCTGGCATGCTCTGTATACTAAATATTGTACCTATCAAGCTTTTACATGTTTTCATTTTGAAATTTCCATTTAAATGCAAATTCTGCCATTTAAATGGAGTCCTCATGTTCTTTATTACACTATAATTACTATTTCCCATCTTCCTGGGACTGACTGCAAGAAAGGCCATAGGTCACTTTACGAGCCCTATAAAAGTGCAGTTGAAATCAAGAAGTCATCATCGCCAGCATTTCTGAGTGACACCCATTTGTTAAGGGAGGCCTGAGGGACTGATTCAAACAGTGCCCTCAAACCTGTCCTGTCCTATGATTTACAGGAACAAAAACAAACCCACAGCTACCATTTCTTCAGGACCATGTGAGTTAAATAATGTAGCCAGGATTTGGCACAAATAAATACTAATTGAAACGCTGCCCTCGTTTTCAAAGGAGGCATGTGCAAAGTGATACAAGCTAATTCCAATATCATGGGACAAGCAAGAAACAAAAATATATTTAGATATTCTTTATTCTGATTAAACAAAATGCAATCAATCATGAGTTAAACTGAATAAATACGTAAGAACTAATATTTTCCATAGGTCTGGTTAGTAACATTATTGGCAATAAAATAAAGTGAATAAATTTAATATAAATTTGGCAGTCCCTAAGGTACATTCATATAACTGAAATTAATACTAGGAATTTTAGATGATAAAACTACAGAGTAAAAATAGTTTATGAGATACAACATTCTGAATACTTATTTATTAGCATTTAGTGCAACCTTAAAATTATATATTTCACATGCATATTTTGTGGTGTTTTCTGGGGGAAAGTCTCAAAGTGGGCAAGTGGGGTTGGGATATTTGAAAGTGGACTAGTGGAGTCGGGATGTTTGAAAGTGGGCAAGTGGGGTGTGGGGTCGGGATGTTTTTTTCGGACAAGAAAAAAAAAATATCTCTAGGCAGTTTATTTCTAAAAGGCTTGTTAAGTGTACTTGAATCTCTGCTTTGATAGGCTGCATTATATAGTGGAAAAAAATAAGAATATTTGAATCAGACAAACATGGGCTCAAATAGGATTAAAGTTATAAAATGGGTGTCTCTGAGCAAGATATTTAATCTTTTTCTAAAACTGGAAACTGAGAATATAAAATATCTCCTAGGGAAGAACATAGTAAGGGGAGAGAGAGAAAGGGGCAGATGGATTGCTTTAGGTAATAACATCATTGAACACAAGACAGATCATTTCTACAGATATTGAAAATACCTATGCACTTAGTTCCACACTCATTGTGAACATATGTTGATATTTGATTACAGGAGAAAAAGCTATCCCTTAACTCATAACTTTTTGATACCTAAGCCTCTCTATTAATTATGACAAGATTTGAAACACAGTAGTATAGATGTTTACCTTGTGTTGTGATCAGATAATTACTTTTTACATATTGCTTCAAAATAGGCTGTGTGGTTGCCTTATCAATAATATTGCTGCTGTATTTTTATCTCAGTTCATTGGGTTACAAATCCTAGGACACTAAGTGAAAAACATTACACCAGCACTGAAGGAGCCAAACACAACCATTTATATACAGGGTAGGTTCAATTTTAGCCCTGTGATCTTTGACTATATCTCTTAAAAGTGCATTAAATCACCAACTAGAAATTTATTCTTTGTTCTACTGTTTGCTTTCACCTTGACTCCTTATCGTGTCTCCAATATAGAGGTATATCAGGCTTTATTTTCTAAGTAGAATTTGAATATTATACTTGCTATTAAGGAAACTTAAATGTTAGTCACAAAGCTCTGATTTGGTTAGTCACTGGTGCATGCTGAACTTTGTAAAGCATGTTGTATCAAAGTTGCTCTTTCTACCAATAATATTACTTATTCTTAATTGTCATCTGAGAATATGCTCCATGATGAGAATATTATGATCATATTTCCAAAATATTTAATGATTATTCAATTCTTTACAACTTCTCATTCAGGTAATTTATTATAATATAAAGTACATTTGTAAAAATATAAATCTACTTTAAAACATAAAGCATTTCTCTGCATATGATATAGCTATTTAATAATGGGTATTCTTTTCTTTTTAAAAAGTAATAAAAAGATTTGGCTCTCTCTTTAGCCTAAAAGAACAAATAACCAGGTCCAATATTTGTAACCATCTGGTTATACTTACATAGCCGATAAGGCTGTGACTGCCAGAGCCCATGGGGAGCTTTTTTGGCAAAACAGACCGTAATGCTCAGTATTCTGACTCAATGTATAGGTTTGGATTAATAAAATGTCATTCCTATTGAATGATTTAAATCCCATTTTGAGTATTGTTCACAATTGGTGAATCCCATAAGTTTCAATTTTGCTTCCCAAACTGTTCATTACATTTTCTTCTAATATTATGTTCTTGAGGAATTTTCTACTTGAGGAATTCATTTCTGGAAATTATTAGCATGGCCCAAGCACATTGTTTCCATGCAAAAATATATATTCTTTATGTCTGGTGCTATGGATTTATCTTTACCCTTATTCTATTTTCCAGACAACAATATTTGAACTCCATAAATTGTTTCAAAATGTCAGCAGAATGCAATTGCTTTTGTCAAGATATTAACAATATCAGTAATGGAATCTTTTTCCCTTCTCATTTGGTGGTGCCAGCTACATTATGACATCTCTCTAGTTTCTTGCAGTTCCCCAATTTCCTTAACTTATTTCAACTCCCAAAGGTGGAGCACCTGTGGAAGATTGTAATTACACCCACCTTTATATTATTCATTCATTTATTCTTTCACACAACACAAATATGTCTAGAGTGCTCAGGCAACAACAGATACTAATCAAGCACTGGGGACAGACACATAAGCAAGTCAGGTAATTCTCTGCCCTCATTAATTCTTAATTTAGTGAGGGAAGACATACAAAAATACCATATAACCAAATAAATATATTGCATGATGTCAACCACTAGTCCCACAATCAAAACAGAAAGGACTAAAGTGAAACAGAGTGGTATGAGACAGGAAGGGGAAGGCAATAGAAACGGAATGGGCCTGGCACAGTGGCTCACACCTATAATTGCAGTACTTTGGGAGGCCACAGTGGGTGGATTGCTTGAGTCCAGAAGTTCAAGACTAGCCTGGGTAACACGAGAAGACCCTGTCTCTACAACAAAAAAACAAAAATAAACAAACAAACAAAAAATAGCCAGGCATGGTGGTGCACACCTCTAGTCCCAGCTACTTGGGAGGCTGAGGTGGAAGGATCCACTGAGGCTGGAAAGTCAAGGTTGCGGTGTGCTAAGATTATACCACTGCACTCCAGTGTGGGTGACAGAGCCTGGAAAATCAAGATTGTAGTGTGCTAAGATTATACCACTGCACTCCAGTGTGGGTTACAGAGCCAGACCCTGTCTCAAGCAAACAAAAACAAAACAAAAGGAGTTTCAAACTGTCATTTACCAATAGGTTAAGTTTGAGGAAAAAAAAAAAAAAAAAAACTTGAGTAAGGTGAATAAGAAGATAAGAAGCTTTACCAAGACTTGGGGCAACTATTTTGAACATAACAAATAGTTCCTATTCTAGGGCTATTCTATACCCTGGAATTGGAACAATTTGTTATGTTCAAAAAGCAAAAATGCTGTTTGGTGCACACTGAGCAAAGAAGATTGATTATAAATGAGGTTGGAGGTCTCCTTGGGATGCACTAAAGGGCCTTTGAAATTCAAAGGAAGGGCTTTGCATTTTGATCCGTGTGATGAGAAATTTTTGTTTTCCAAAAGATCCCTTGTGCTATTATCTGGAGAACTGACTGTCAGTGGAAGAGTGGAAAGAGTTTTACTATGTGAGGCAGTTTTAGTGGTTCTGGAGAGATGAGGGTTACAAAGACCAGGGTAGCAGCAGTAGGTATGATTGCATTAGAGGGCCCAGTCACTACATACATATGTAAAGTTAGAGCCTATAGAGCAAATTAACCCCTTAGTTTTCTAGGATAAGACTGTGATCTTTGGATTCTTTCTGTCTCTGTTACTTCCCCTATAGTATCTAATCAGCCAAATATAGTATTTCACTCTTCAAAATACAAACAGAATCCAACCATATCACCTACTTCATTAGTACCAACTTGGTTCAAGCCCATGCTGTCTCTAGCCTGGATAAATGCCTTCTGACGGGTCATCTAATTTTCCCCTAACCCCACGTCGTCTACTGGTAATACAGTTACTAGGAAGATACTGTTAAACTATAGGAAAGACCATTTACTTCTTCTGCTCAAACATTTGAAGTGGCTTTAATTGAGGTGGTTTATTGCTACATGTTCAATTTCATTTCCTCCTGTACTCTCCCATCTCACTCCCTTTCAGTGCTAGCCTTCTTGCTGTTCCAGCAGCAGGTGACACAGATCTCTACCTCAACAACTTTTTGCTTTCTCTAACCTCTGCTAGAATTATCTTCCTCATCTGCCTTACCTTCCACTTACTTCATATCTTAATTTAGTGTCGACATCACAGCTAGACCTTTCCTAGTTTGCTATTTTTAGTTACAACTCCTGAAGATAAACTTTCTCAATAATTCTTTTTTGCCCCAAAACTCCTATATATTACATATGTTCTGGTTATTTGATTTCTTATTGTATGTTTATACTCAAGTGTAATTTGTTTTGCTCCTGAAAAGGATCCAGCCCCCCATCTTCTGGGTACATAGGAGAATGACATTTCCTGACCCTTTTATGTTTGGGTGGGACCAGGTTACTAGTTCTGGTAAATGAGGTGTTGACCAGTAGAAATAGGAAAGTGTATCATTTCTGTTCCGGAATATTTGGCTACTGGCATGAGGCCCTTCATAATATCTTTCCCTCTTCATTTGTGATTGGTGGAAAAAACAATGGGTGTACCATAGGCCTTATAGAGCAGAGCTGCAACCAACCTACAACAAACATTTAGTTTGTACAGAAAATAAACCTTTATTGTTTTAAGATCTAAGATTTAGGTGTTATTCAACAGGGCAGCATTTACCTAGTCTGTGTAAACACATATTTTTGTCTGTTTTGCTCATTGTCGTATCCTTAGAAAATGGAAGAATATCTTGCACATAGTAACTTACCAAACAAGTGCTGAATAAAGGAATTAGTCATTCAGTTACTACTAATTATGAGATTATAATTATTTCCTTGTTGTAGTCAAGAATGGCCCCTCACTGAACCCTACCATTAACTATTAAACCTCTTAGTCTCCATAGCACATTATACTGGAGTATCAACCTGATTTTGATATTGAATCACATTTATGAGTTGTAATGTTCATTAGCTTTGGGGAATTATAGAAGAGCCAAACTCTCTTTAAGAACTTGATTTGTATGGTTGTATTGTCAATCATGGTGAATACTAATGGCAGGGAAGGCTAGAAAAAAATGAAATGAGAAATTAAGCATGTTTGCCAGATGCTCCAATTATGTGTGTTGCATCACTGGCAAGGGAGAATACACTGCTCAATACCATAATCCTCGAGGAGGAAAGACAGCCTTAGAGAACAGCAACTCACGTTGATTCAAGGCAGGTAGAGAAATGTCTATGCCCTGCAGAAAGCAAGAACCCCCTCTAAGAGTGTGAGGCTGCATACTGTTACGCAGGCTCTATCATAGTACTACTCTGCGGTAATTTTTAATTTTTCGTTTTAAAATAATGAGCTGTAAACACCAGCCATGATTAGAAATCAAGCATAGTTTTTGACTTAGCATGTTGGTGTAAATGACTGGCCACTCTGCTGAAACAAACACAGCTTAAAGCAGCTGGACACACCAAGAGATGACCGTAGTTGATACTAGAGACCAGTAAAGGAAACTAGAGGCTGACTGAGTTGCTTATGTCAAGTTATTAGTAGACTCAGCAATATTATTATTATCTCCTTTCTATTCAGAGTGCTTCTTAAATTGCTTTAGTCATTAACATTTCATCAGATTTTAAGCAGCTGCCAAGAAGTGCTCTTACAAAATAATGACAGATACCATTGCTAATAATGTCTACTGTGGGTAGCAGAGAGGATGTTTTATTCTAGAAACACCACAAATCTCTGCCTTCTAAGCATGAGTCTCCTTGCTAGGATATATGACCTCACTCATCTAACTTCATAGCCAGGGTAAAGATAACACTGATTTTCAAAGAAAAATGATGGATTCACTGTGAGTGGTGATACAAGCTATATTTGAAACTCCATGCTGGAATTCATCCCTTTGGTTTTTAATAGCATGTCATCATCTGAAAAATAAGCACATTGCAATTTTGATCTTAATGATATGCAGTTTAGGATACTTTACTCTCTCTCTCTCTCTCTCTCTCTCTCACACACACACACACACACACACATACACACTTCTCTCTCATACACACACATATATATAGAGAGAATTGTTTTAAGATGAGGAGTTACCTTTTCTGTATCACTTGAATTTTCCAGATAACTGTATTTTATCCACAGTTAATTTTTACAAAATATTTACTTAGCTAATAAGCCACAGCTAATTAAAAAAAATGTTTAGAGGATAGCTATAAAAGGGAAGCTAAATCTAACAAAACTGATGCACAGTATGGATTACTCAATTTTTAAAAATCCTGTTATGATTTAGAATTTAGGCAATAATAGTTGTAATATATGCACAAAGCTTAAATATATCACTTTAGTGAAATAAATTTTTCCTAATAATATTTGATTCATGATTTGACAAAAATACAGACAATTATAAAATGCAACTTTAGTCTTATCTCTATCTACTTATGTTTGAATTTTCCAAGATGGAAGCAGCAGAGACCAAATGCTTCTCAGAAATACTCAGATTGACTTTCTGTAATATATTAAATTACTTTTCAAAATAACAAGAGGGAGACAGAGCCAGTGTTCGTAAGGCTCTATTTTGTCAAACCCATTGTAAATGCTAAATAATTAATTTTTATTTTAATTTAATACTTATTAAGTCAAAGTATTAATGCCCACTACAGAGTAATGGGACTATGGGGATTTAAGGGCAGGGTAGTATTTTCAGTGATGAAGGTGAGACATGTCTGTTTGTCCTCTAATTTATGTTCGGTAATTCCCTTAAGGGTATAGGGAATAACTTGTTTAAATCTTCAGGTGTAACTCTACTTTAAGCCCCAATATCAGTTAAGACCATAAAATTTTCTCAATGGGGCATTTCAGCAGATGTTAAAGTTAATTCAGAATCTATATTGTACAAGTAAAAAGCCAGTCAGTATCCTTTTATCTTTTTGTTTTATCTTTGCTCTTATACATTTCTTTCAGTAAATTTTGGATTTTCTATTGATTTAAATTTCAGATATGTTTCCATATTTTTTGTTTTATCCCCTTGTCTTCCAGTTTTTATTTGTTTGTCTATCTTATATTTTTGTGTGTGTTTGTTTTATTTCTTGATACATTTTAGGAAGTTCTCAGTACTTTGCTCATTTTTATAAGCTTCATCCTCCAGAGGGTCTCAAATCAGTATTGCCGAAGTATGTACTTATTTCATGGCTATTGTTGCTTTATTACACGTAAGGACCATAGGCTTGGAGTAGGTTTACTGTGTCACGGGTTTGCTGTGGGTAGTTTTCCTATGGATCTGAATGTCAGAATCTTTGTTGTGACAGAGGTAAAGCAGCATCAGTAGCAAAAAGGCATCTTGTAGGATTCTAGTGAGCCATCTTGTTTTACTTCTGTGACTTCATAACAAGTGGTAAAACTATTTTTTCTCAGGAGCAACCAACCATGCAATGGGGCTGTATATTTCTGGCTATCAGTTTTTCTCTGAACACTCTATACAATGGGAACAAACTCCTCGTTGAGACACTACCAATAGTTATTTTTTTTCCTTCGTTTTTTGTTTCATGTCATTTTTCTTTTTGCTACTGAGAGTACTGTGTTTCACAGATTTTGATAGAAACAAAAGATAAAATTTGATTTAAGATGCACAGATAGGTCTGGATCAAAGCCCAGAATCAAGCCCATTTGAAAAAAAGGTATCACTCTTATACTGTCCCTATTCACCAAGCATTGAAACTTTACACTTATATAGGTTAAATCTATAACAGAGGCTCAACAGGATTCAGAAAATGTAGCATGGAAGAGCAATGCTGAAAATTCATGTAAGTAGGGTGCAGAGCCAGTAGGTAATCCATTGCAAGAGAAGCCACAGTAGTGAGGGCATCATCCACACCCTTTGTTCCTATTGCTAGGGACACAACAATATTGTGTATGAGTCTTACCTTAAATCTAGTTTAAACAATAGGACTGATAATGCCACACTTGCACCAGGATGGTATAAAAAGGCTTATTTCTGAAATAGTGAAGCCTTCTACAGAGTGTAGGTAGGTCTGACTCACAACTGGTATAAAAATGACTTGAGAGAGCTGGGAAAGAAAAATGGCCTGACTTATGGAGCTTAGAACATTGTACTGGGGTAAGTGTTTCTTCTCTGGCTGGGGCTGACATGAACCGAATTTCTTACAGGTACCAAAGTAGAGAAAACTGAACTTTCTTATCAGCTTGTTAGATTTGAGGCAAGAAGAGGAAGAATAATGATTGGGCTTGAAATCTGTCAGTAGTAAAAAATAAAGAAATGAAATTAGATTCTTATCATACTCAGCCAACTTTACTTCCTCTGTAAAATGTTCTTCCCAATGGCAATGCCCCATATGTAATTCATGACAAGTTCAGCACAGTAACAAAACTTATTATGATGTAATGCAAATTATTTCTCCGCATTCCTGAGAGGAAGGACCATCCATGTCACTATTGGCTCTCAGCTAGACTGCATAACATAGCTTGTCCCTGCTTCCCTTTTGACCACCCAAGACCAAGCAATGTTTAGCAATGGTAGCATTCATGTTCAGTACAGGAGGATAAACAGCTACAAGTTGCTAAAGCGTCAAGTGTTATAATACAGAAATTAGGTGCTTACAAAATGAATGGATGAGTTCTAAAGAGGACTAGGCTTGATTTTTTAAAATACACCTTCTAGAAATGATTCAATAAAGACTCTACAATCTAAGAGCTGCTACTGAAGCCATGCCAGAATTCACCGTGTATCATCTTTACTCAAAAAACCTTTGCTATAAGAATTTAAATGAGTAACACATATAAATACTATGTTAGCACATTGTCCAGAACATAATAAAAACAATAGATATTTTTGCTGTGGTATAGTTTTCATTTGCTGTCTGTAGTTTAATGCACATCATTGTTTTATACTGTTTATTAGTTTTTTCTAATATTTGAAATAAATATTAACTGTAGTAATTCTACATTTTTGTGACAGATGATATTTCTTTAGATCTCATTGCTTTATTTATGTTTATTTCAACAAAATGTGAGACTGTCTGAAATACTTTGGAAATCTTAGTCTAATTGATCAACTTTCCAGAAGATTTCTTGGTTGCATCATGTGTGAATTACTGTATGCTAATTCACTTCAGGAGTGTAGGCCCGAATTTGCTGAGGAGGGACATGAAGCCTATGTTTTTTTCCTATGTGGACTTAAAAATTTTTAGTTCCAATATTATTTATACTTGAGTCAGAATTTGCTGGATATTAAATTATAACCTAAATATTAAGAAAAACATCATATTAAAATACATTTTGTGCTCTTCCTACAGAAATAAAGAATTAAGAAATTCAAATTTAAAAGAAAAAACTATTTCATCATATTTTCTATAGGATAATGTTGGCTATTAAAATCCAAATATCTCTACATCTTTCAAAACCATACATATCAACATAAAAAACAAGTTAATGCATAAATTATCAACATCTAGTGATTAATTAAGGAAATATTTCTAAAATAATTTTTAGGCAGACAGATAAACTTTCTGAAAACATTAGAGCCATGAGATTTTTTTTTCAAAATGTTTGAAATAAGTAAATAAAAAATTTAGATTTTGGTCTTGCATAATTCTTCTACTAAAAGTAAAATTGTATGTTACGATTTCCATATTAATTGCATTCAAAAGACTTTGGTACATTGTGTGAGTACTTTCTAATATCACACTTAAAGAAAAACAACTGTTTCTTGAAACTGTTTGGGTTACATTGTCTTCCCTTGAAAAATGAAACAAACTTGAAGAATTGTTCAAATTTTTCTACTTGGAGAATGTCGCTAATTTTTTTTAAATTTTCTTTTCTGTTTTGTTATCATTATTATTATTATTATTATTATTATACTTTAAGCTCTGGGATATATGTGCAGAACGTGCAGGTTTGTTACATAGGTATACATATACCATGGTGGTTTGCTGCACCCATCAACCCATCATCTACTTTAGGTATTTGTCCTAAAATTTGTATATTAATTCTTGTTCTAACTTCTATAACAGATAAAACCATATGCAGATATGCCAAAGTGTCATCAACATATACAAATTATATTTTCTATTAAATGTCATATTTGTTTTATATCATATAGGTATTGTGTCTGATTATAGATGGTCACAAAGTAACACTCCCACTACTTGAAAATTTCTGTAAGCTTCTAAAGTATTGAATAACCAGCTACATTACCAACTCCAGAAAGATAAATTTTTTTGATATTTAAAATATATTTGAATATTTAAAGTTTAATTCCTAGACTCTGAGCAACACAATTCTAACTTCACGTTTTAGTAAAAAAAATCACATATAGAAAATCTCAATACTAGTCTCATGAGCAAAAGAGTGTAACAAACAAATGTTCTATGAATAATGGGAATTCAAGAAAAATTAATTGAGGTTCAGAAATATCTAGTGAAGTTCTGATCTCCTCTCAGAGAGATCAGTGATAAGGCAGCTGATAAGGACAAAGTGCTATTTTTTAAATGAGAAAAGGGGATGAACTCATTACAATAAAGTCTAGTTCCAAGACCTTGCATGACACAGAGAAGTAGAAGTCACCTCAGATGAAAGATATGGGGAAGCATCTTTCTGATAAGCTAAATTGATGAGAAACCTACACAGGCCTTCAACAGGGGGGCAGGAATTATCCCTGACGGCCAAGAAGGAATTCATAACATTTAGTACAGTCGTGCACCAATGCAGTTCTATGTTTTTAACCAGGATACAATTTAGACTGAACTTATTCCTCTTAATCTCCCTGTGCATATGTTTTTTTTGTCTTACATATGAAATATGAAGACTAATAATATATTATTGGTTCATTTTGGGAATCAAATAAAATAAACTATTCTGTATAAATCATTTAAAATTATGGCTATTATATAGAAAACTCAATAAATGGTACACCATGGTAAGAATGTTTCACTTAGGAAACAGAATTTAAACATACGCTCTTCATTGGATGGAGCTTAATGTGGTTGTAGTATTACTGTAATTTTATTACTTTTATTTATGTAAACAGATTTCAATACACTTCTTTCAAATTAAGTATTCTTATTAAGTTTACCATTGACAGGCAAAAAACATCTTACGCTACATTTAAAGAAAGTTATTTTCCTGCTCTGATTACCTCTGTTACCATAAGAGTTTTAATTTTTCACTGCTTGGTAGTTCTTGTCTATGAAACAGTCTAAATGTAATTTAGGTATTGCATCACACCAACATTTACAGAGTATATTGTGTTTTATGATCACATAATGAGATGCAAGCATATGTAATCTAATAAATTTAATTTAGAAGAAAAAACACACAGGATCAAATACACAACACTGCTTTATATAGCCCCTAAGGAAATGTTCTTGCTTGCCAACTAGCAGCCTAGCATTGGTGACAATCAACATAGTATAAGACTATTGAGAGAGTATTGACAATCTTGTGAGTCACAAATGAAAAAACAGCCAACCTGATAGGGCAGGATGCAGTGAAATGTTTAGGCAGATATGAGTGAGACCCCAGTGAAACCCAGCCTTTAAGCCACAGACAGTTTACAGCTTGACAACCAAGCTACAATTCTCAAATAAATCCGTGGACCGGGTTGAAAGCCTTTTCTCCTGTTTGATGCACTTTCCTCTGAGTGATCCCCTTCCATCACTATTTTACATCTACCTACCCTTTAGTTTCTTACATTTTGTACCTATCTTTGAGTGGTGTCTTTTTTTTTAACCTTTTTTCACCTTTTTTTCATACTCACAAACGAATCATCACTCACTTTTCCATTGGAGCCAGTAAAAGCCCTGACTCAGCCCCACTGGGGGAGCTACCTGACTCTGGGTAGGGGGCTGTCTTCTTCGGGTCCCCTCTCCATTGAAAACTGTTCCATGGCTCCATACAATTCTCTGCTCTGCTAACCCTCCGATTGTTAGCATAACCTCATTCATGTACAGGGGACAGGAACTCGGGACCCAAGGAAGGCAGGTATGAAAAAAGTTGTAACATTGCAGCTCTCATCCCTCTCTGCTGGCACCAGGTGTTGCCCCATGTGATGGGAAACAGCAGTGGGACCCAGACCAGGAGTGGGCATTGGTGCAAAGGGAATGAAGAAGTTGTTAACACGTTCCCATCCACCAAGCAGATGGTGGGACGCACTCTGGGGCTCTGAGGTCACTGGCGTCTGAGTTTTTCCAGCACCAACCCATTTCCCTTGTCTAGACACCAAGCACCCAAGGAAGAAGCAGGTCACAGCATAACTAGCCCAGCCGCAGGCTGAGTGGGGATCCCAAAGTGAGCATGGGATCTGGACGAAAGCACAAGCCAAGTGCAGCCAGCCAGGCCGAGTGCCTCCTGCGGGGATTCTGGAGCCTAGCAAGACCCTGGGCAGGGGCATCACCAGCCACAGAAGTCTACAGCTGGCAAAGTGACAACCAAAAAAATCTTGTGTCAAACTCAGGGTTGTGAGTAATTAAGCTATATCTAAATAATCAATGATGAAACAATATTACTAAGTAGTTTCCCTGAATGCAAATTAACATGATGGGCACATGCACAGCTCATGACACATTTGACATTCCAAATAACTTACATACTTTCATGCTGGGTTCAGAGATCCACCACTGGCAGAAGAGCAAGGGCAACAGAGTACATTACAATAGACTAGCCATCTTTCCTTTATGTAAGAATTGGGTAGCCAGATTCCTATTACCATCTATTGTTATTCTCACATGAATATGTTGGTTTTGGCAGACTTGCCTAATCTTCAGGGAAAGAGCTAATTTAACCCTGTTTGAGGTTATACTGATTAGCTAAAGGAGAGACACATGCTATCCTTGAAGATGGAAACTACTCTGGTCTTATAATCGGTTAGGAATTATTTCACACACATTATCTCCTTTACATTTAGAAATAATATTGTGACATGAAAAGCAAAACCTTCATTATTTCTACTTCAAAATTATGGAAACCAGATCCCAATAGATGAGGTATAAAGCTTCAGTTTTCTCAAAAACAAAGAACGTCATTGAAATACAAGCCTCAGTTTGAAGCCCATTCTAAGCACATTTTTCTGTATACTTCTTTGCCTTTATTATGGTTAAAAAACACTATTCAACTTTGCTATGTGACATCAGAGTGCATGTCACAAATGCCCTACCACTATAACTGAAATTCCCATTATATTTAGAGCTATTTCTCTGCCATCCATCTTATTTATATGGTCATCAGAGATAAGCAGGCTCCTAATGAGATCATCTCCTAATGCAAAGAAGCTGTTAATAAAGAACATTTCCATATCTGAATTTGACAGCTATACCTCTTACAGTCCTTGTTCTTTCAGATTATAATAGATGACACTCTACTTTGCTAACCTGTGATTTCAAAAATAAATGAATACATAAATAAGCATAATGCTGCAAAAGACAGCTACTCGTTTGCCTTCCAGATGAACTTCTAAGTTATTTGACCCACAGTTGCTCTAAATAAGCTATTTAACATTTTGGCGCTATATATTAGTGGCAACTTTCAGTTCATTCATCAGAGATGGTTAGGTTTCGCCTTCTGAAAAAAAAAAAAATCTCCCTGGAACTGATACACACAGAAAATCTTAAGAACTACCTGTATGTGTTTCTTCTTAGAAAAACAAAGACCCTTTGTGTGTTATTTCTAGAGCCTTAAAACAAGCTATTTAATTCTGAAACTGCCCCTTAGATTCTTAATGAGAAATTATGATGATCTCTAGGCACAAGCAGTCTTTAACCAGAAAAGCTAAGTGCGTGCCTCCACATGTGACCAAAGGCACTCCTTATCTCACAGGTTAGTGGCAGCTCCGAAGACCCTTCTCACTACACAAAAGAAATCTTACTAGATTGTTGAATTTGATTAATTACTTTCCTACCAAAGCCTCTGCTATTATTATGTGATGTTTGAATATAAGGAACGAAAGAATAAGGTGTAGAGGGATGGTCAAAAATATGTATCTCAAGAATAGGTGATTGATTTCCTCACTTCTCAAAGGAGTATAATTTTAATTGATTTAACTCTTACTGCTCTTTATATTGGTTCTATGCATTCCAACATTATTAACCCCATTTTGTACTTCTATGCAGCACTTATTCTCTTATGTTTTATTTCTGTTTTTAAATCCACCAGTATAATGTAGAGTTTAAAATTGTGTTACTTTATATTAAAAAGTATTAAAGATTTATCTGATGCTACAAACTTCTCAATTAATATATTAATATTTTAAAATAATAATTAATATTTTTGTTGTCCTTTATGGAAGAATGGCAATGAGTGTAGGAATTATTTCAACAAGAAATTGAAATGAAACTGAATATTTGCCAAGCTCCATTATAACTACTTTACAAATATTGACTCATTTAAGCCTTAAAACATCTCTGTGAGAAAGTCATTATTATTATCCCCACTAGACAAATGTGAAATGAAGGCACTCAAAGGTTGAAGAACTTGATTGCTCAAGTTTATGTAAATAATTAGTAATTCAAGAACAGAGACAAGCTCACTCGGGGTCATACTCTAAGCTATGATACCATACCTTACATGTACAATCAGCCTATTCAAGATTTAGCCACCTCTGAACTGGTGGATTTTCAAGTATCTGAAGAAGTCATTTCTAATAAGATTATCATTTTCTTTCTGGTTTTATTTGATAGATTCAAATTAACCCAAATAAAAATCTCAGCAAGTTTTGTTTAATAAACTGGCAAGCTGTTTCCAAAGTTCACATGAGAATGCAAAGGAAACAGAGTAGTCAGCATGATAGGATAAAGGATAAAGTTGAAGGACTACAATACCAGAATTGAAGATTTACATAACACAAACAACATCAAAAATAAAAGAAATCTGTATAGCTGCATTACCAAACAAAATACAAAACACCCATGCAAGCTAAATGTTTCTTAACATTATTATTTATTAGAAGAATGCAAATTTAAACTAGTACATACCTACGAAATTAGCTAACACGAAAAAAAAAAGGCAGCACTCACATTGACAAAGATGTGGACTGACTAGAAGTCTCAAGCGTTACTGATAAAACCATAAAATGACACAGCTACTTTGGAAAATAGTTTAGCATGTTCTTTATATTTAAATACATACTCGTCATACCACCCAAGGAGTCTACCCTGTGGCTTTTTAATTTCAAATAACTGAAAACATGTCTACACAAATAATTTTTCATGGATTTTTATTGGAGCTTTATTAAAACTCCACAACTCAGCACAGCCCAAAGGTCCATCAACAGATAAATGGGTAAATATCCTAAGGTATAGCCAAAGAATGTAGTACTACTCATTAACTTAAATAACAGCATATTGATGCATCCAAAAATATCACTGAATCTCTAAAACATTACGCTGCGTGAAATAAATTAGCACATAAGAGTAAGACATGCATACAGCAAACCACCATGGCACACATATATCTATGTAATAAACCTACATGTTCTGCACATGTACCCCCAGAACATAAAGTATTATATACAAATATATATATATGTATATATATATATATGGAGAGAGAGAGAGAAACTTGTTTAGTTCCATTTATATCAAAGCATAGAACATACCAGACTAATTGTGACAGAAAGCAAATCAGTGGTTGCCAGCGGCCAGAGTCAGATAGAATTTACTGCAAACAGTGCAAGGCATATGTGGCGGTACAACTATTTTATATATTGATTATTATTGAGACTACACGGTGAATTACTATTGTCAAAAGTAGTTGAACTTCATACTTAAAAATGGGTTTGTAAATTTTCTCTCAATAAAGTTTATTAAAACTGTAAAAAGAAAGACTTTGCAAGCAGTAACTAGAATAAGATAAAATGGCAAAAAGAAGGGAGCTATAAAGCTAAAGTATCAAGTGGCCATAGGCTGACCTAAAATACATAATTTATTTCAATGTATGTAATCATATTCAATCACCTGATTCCCATACCATTGGCACGTGCAGTGGGATAGCACTGCCAGAAAAAGTACTGGCAAGACAAGCTAATACTTTTTGTTTTATGCAATTCTCAACTCTGATAAAGAGCACTAGCAATTGCCTGTCTCTCTTCTATATATCCATTAAGTGCAACCTAGATAATTGTACACTTAGAAATAGATACTGAATGCCTAGTCTCCCAAAGAACACTAAACAAGTATAAGCTTTGTTGAATTATTATGAACCAATGTTTTGTTTTTCAAATGTCCATACCTTTTATGCATTTGGTTATATCTAAGCTGGAATAATAATTTATCTAGAATAAATGAATTTCAGTCAAATAAATTTCCAAAGCTAGGGATGACGTTTCTCTGTCTAGAAGAAAAGTGAATTAACTCAGAATCAGAGAAAGAGCGAATAAAACATTACAAGTAACTTCATTTAAATCATCATGCTTACTTTCCAAGTATGAAAAACAGCACTCTGAGAAAGAAACCAACAAGAGTGCGTTTGATAAGTTGGTGATTTTTCTAATGACATATAATTGTAACGGACCTTATGTCAGAATACCAATCTTCTCATTCTCAATTCAGTACTCTTTTTCTAATACCTAGATACAGATTACTAGGACAAATAGTTTGGGATTATCTAGTCTAACTAGCAATTCAAAGGTACGACTGTATTTTCTATAATATTTACATTGAAGCCTTAATTTTAAACTTATTTTCACATTTGTCTGTTTCATAATCAATTCACTGAATATTTCCATTCATATGATACCCATATTAAGGGCATCAGGTAGACTTTTGTTGGTATTATTGTTAACAAGTTAAGTCAGTCATATTTTCCACTGTCAGTATATATAGTCTGTGAAGGATCTGTACTTCTGGGATTTTTGTAATTCTCAATGTATTTGTTTATATTTAGTAGAATAAGTTGAATGTGGTATAAATGTTTAAACTGATTTAAAAATAATAAGGAAGAGACTTGATACCTCCTCAGATGGTGCATTATTATATTTGACTAGTATAATCACTTATTTTAAGAAATGAGGAAGATTAGACCCTGGAACCTTAAAAGACCTTCTCAAAATTGCTTATTTAGGAAACAACCTGTATATTCCAGTGGAGTGGTTGCATGAACTACACCTAGGGCTTTCCACTTTACCTCAGCCATTGTCAACTCTCTTACATATGTGTAAAGTTCAGTCAATATGAATAAAAGAAGCTCTATGGCTTGTATTTGTCATTATTATTTCTTGTTGATTCTTGAAAAAATTGAGAGTATTCTTATCAGTGAACTGAAAAAAAAGCATTATTTATTAGTGGAACAGCCATGGAGATTATAAAGCCTCTCTAGCACAGAGAATAAACTCTTCCACTTTCCATTATTACATATATAATTTATGCTTGAGGGATTTTTGAATGAATGATAAAATTGTAAGAAAACTATGACGTTTGTAATAAGTTGTGCTTGTATCAATTGTAGTGTCTGTTTCACATCAGTGACAAGCTAAGAAATGAAATATTTCCCATAGCATTTTTAAGCATTTCATTTTGAAAGAGAGTAGGTGCTCCTATATTTTATAAAGGGGGAATTGAATTGTTTTTTGTTACATAGTAGGAAAGACTCAACTTATTTTGGTGAAATTGATAATTCTGATGACTTACATAATAACTAGTCTTATAATATTGTTTTCCAAAAATATATTTAAATTTGCTTCTCTACCAGTATAATTGTGTTTTATGGAGTTTTAAAAACATCTTGGCCAGGCGCGGTGTCTCACATCTGTAATCCCTGCACTTTGGGAGGTCCAGGCAGGCAGATCACCTGAGGTCAGAAGTTCAAGGGCAGCCTGGCCAATGTGGCAAAACCCTGTCTCTACTAAAATTACAGAAAATTAGCTGGATGTGGTTGTAGGTGACTGTAATCCCAGCTACTCCATAGGCTGAAGCAGGAGAATCTCTTGAACCCTGGAGGCAGAGGTTGCAGTGAGATGAGATGGCACCATTGCACTCCAGCCAGGGCAACAGAGCAAGACTCTGTCTCAGAAAAATAAATTAATAAATAATTATCATTACACAAGCAGTTGTGTGCATATATGTATAAACACACTATTAATTTTTTAATTCTACCTTGTTGCAAATTTCTGAGGATACAGAATGTCTTAAAAATGTCTGATAACTTCAAGTTTATACTTTGCCATGTTAAGGTCATCTAATGGTAACTCCTCTAGAAAGCCTGGTATTTCTCAGCTAAGGTATATGTTTATTTACTTATGTATTTACTTACTAACTATCCATGGAATATTACTGCAATGACAATTCTCTCGTTTGTTCATATTTCCCTGTGTCAATCCCCTTGAGTAAGCCTTGATACATGGACTATTATATACTAACACTTTAGCTTGCTTGGACCAATAGGATAGTAGGCAATATGAGATAAATAGTGACCTAGAAAATGTGTTAACGCTGGTGCTTGCTCTAATGCTAGTCTGGAAATCTTGGCAACATGTTAACAATTGAAGCCTAACCTGCTATGTGATAAGAGACCAGGTGAAGTGATATCATTTACCCAGCCCTCCTAGGCAAGATCATCATTAACCAGCAGCCCCGCAAGCTCACCAGATAAATGAACAAACACAGTTGAGATTAGGTAAACCAGATCAAGAGCAGAATAAACAACTAGCTGGGTCTGTGTCAAATTGTCAACCTGGAGAAATATAAGCTAAATAATAGTTGGAATTTTAAGTCCTTAAATTTTGGAATGGTTTCTACTGTCTTCGCATAATTGCACACAATTTCTATTAGGCAAGTATTTTATCTTGTTCTTTTTATATTTCCAGCACCAAGAACAATGCCCAATATATCATAGTGTTTCAAAAATATTGGGTGAATAGTGAAGAAAATAATAATAGAATACAATTCTAGCTTCTTTTTTTTTTAAATTTTTTATTGGATTTTAGGTTTTGAGGTACATGAGCAGAGCATGCAAGACAGTTGCGTAGGTACACACATGGCAGTGTGCTTTGCTTCCCTTCTCCCCTTCACCCACATTTGGCATTTCTCCCCAGGCTATCCTTCCCCACCTCCCCCTCCCACTGGCCCTCCCCTTTTCCCACCAATAGAACCCAGTGTTTAGTACTCCCTTTTCTGTGTCCATGTGTTCTCATTTTTCATCACCCGTCTATGAGTGAGAATATGCGGTGTTTCATTTTCTGTTCTTGTGTCAGTTTGCTGAGGATGATGTTCTCCAGATTTATCCATGTCCCTACAAATGACACAAACTCATCATTTCTGATTGCTGCATAATATTCCATGGTGTATATGTGCCACGTTTTTCCAATCCAGTCTATCATCAATGGGCATTTCGGTTGATTCCAGGTCTTTGCTATTGTAAACAGTACTGCAATGAACATTCATGTACATGTGTCCTTATAGTAGAACGATTTATAGTCTTTTGGATATATACCCAGTAATGGGATTGCTGGGTCAAATGGAATTTCTATTTCTAAGGCCTTGAGGAATCGCCACACTGTCTTCCACAATGGTTGAACTAATTTACACTCCCACCAACAGTGTAAAAGTGTTCCTTTATCTCCACATCCTCTCCAGCATCTGTTGTCTCCAGATTTTTTAATGATCGCCATTCTAACGGGCGTGAGATGGTATCTCAATGTGGTTTTTATTTGCATCTCTCTGATGACCAGTGACGATGAGCATTTTTTCATATGATTGTTGGCCTCATATATGTCTTCTTTCGTAAAGTGTCTGTTCATATCCTTTGCCCACTTTTGAATGGGCTTGTTTGTTTTTTTCCTGTAAATCTGTTTTAGTTCTTTGTAAATTCTGGATATCATCCCTTTGTCAGATGGGTAGACTGCAAAAATTTTTTCCCATTCTGTTGGTAATTCTAGCTTCTTAAGATTCTCATCTGTAACAATAGGATCAATATTTATGTGCTTCATATATCTTATTTTTATACATTTTTTTATTGCATTTTAGGTTTTGGGGTACATGTGAAGAACATGCAAGATAGTTGCATAGGTACACACATGGCAGTGTGATTTGCTGCCTTCCTCCTCTTCACCTTTATCTGGCATTTCTCCCCATGCTATCTCTCCCCAACTCCCCACCCCCCACTGTCCCACCTCTATTTTCCCCCAACAGACCCCAGTGTGTAGTGCTCCCCTCCCTGTGTCCATGTGTTCTCATTGTTCAACACCTGCCTATGAGTGAGAACATGCAGTGTTTTATTTTCTGCTCTTGGGTCTGTTTGCTGAGAATGATGGTTTCCAGATTCATCCATGTCCATACAGAGGACACAAACTCATCATTTTTGATGGCTGCATAATATTCCATGGTGTATATGTGCCATATTTTTCCTGTCCAGTCTATCATCTATGTGCATTTGAGTTGGTTCCAGGTCTTTGCTATTGTAAACTGTGCTGTGATGAACATTCATGTGCATGTGTCCTTATAGTAGAACGATTTATAATTTTTTGGATATATACCAAGTAATGGGATTGCTGGGTCTAATGAAATTTCTATTTCTAGGTCCTTGAGGAATCGCCACACTGTCTTCCACAATGGTTGGACTAATTTACACTCCCACCAACAGTGTAAAAGTGTTCCTTTTTCTCCACATCCTTTCCAGCATCTGTTGTCTCCAGATTTTTTAATGATCACCATTCTAATTGGCGTGAGATGGTATCTCAATGTAGTTTTGATTTGCATTTCTCTAATGACCAGTGATGATGAGCATTTTTTCATATGTTTGTTGCCCTCATGTATATCTTCTTTTGTAAAGTGTCTGTTCATATCCTTTGCCCACTTTTGAATGGGCTTGTTTGTTTTTTTTTTTCTTGTAAATCTGTTTTAGCTCTGGATATCAGCCCTTTGTCAGATGGGTAAACTGATTTTTTTTCCCATTCTGTTGGTTGCCGATTCACTCTAATCACTGTTTCTTCTGCTGTGCAGAAGCTGTAGAGTTTGATTAGGTCCCATTTGTCTATTTTGGCTTTTGTTACCAATGTTTTTGGTGTTTTGGTCATAACGTCCTTGCCTATGCCTATGTCCTGAAAGGTTTTGCCTAGATTTTCTTCTAGGGTTTTTATGGTGTTAGGTCTTATGTTTAAGTCTTTAATCCATCTTTTTTTTTTTTTCTTTGAGGTGGAGTCTTGCTCTGAAGTATGGTAGTGTGATCTGGGCTCACTGCAACCACCCCTTCCTGGGTTCAAGCTATTATCCTGCCTTAGCCTCCTGGGTAGCTGGTACTACAGGCACGTGCCACAATGCCTGGCTAATTTTTCTGTTTTTGGTAGAGTTGGGGCTTCACCATGTTGGCCAGGCTAGTCTCAAACTCCTGAATTCAGGTAATCCTTTCACCTCGCCCTCCAAAGTGCTGAGATTACAGGCCCGAGCCGCCGTGCCACACCTTCATATGTTTTATTGCCCTTAAATTCTTTTTTCTCAATAATATTCAGAAATCTTACCAGAGAAAATAATGTGGCTTTTCACAAGTGGAAAAGCCCCTCTGTTTGCTTATATACCTCCTCTATGGAGGATAGGAGTGGAGAATGTGTTACAGTTGTGAGCATCTCTCTTACATTGAACAAAAATAAGAATACTTTGATGCAGTACTGCATTAAGGATGCCATGGAGTGAAGTATGGGTGGATGCATAGTTTATTTGTTTAGTGTAAAATATTTTTAAATGTGTGTACAATCACAGTACAAATATATTTTAATCGTTGATATTCTCAGAGATATTTGCATTGTTGAAGTTTTCTTGCATATGCAAGACTGTATAATGCCAATATTAACCTTCTGATTTTCTTTTCAGCTGAGTTTAGTTTCACATTCTGTAGACTCCGTCACAGATTACACGGAATAGTGGCAAGGGGACACTGGGAAAGTATTTTCTGTCCCTCTGGCCCTGAGTTATTACTGTTTCTTTGCAATGATCTGTAACAACACTATGTTCCTGGTTTTATGAGTAAGATTTTTCATAAAATGGCTGCGCTTATGTGAGAATATGGCTAGTTTTCTATTTTATTTAAATTTAAGGTATATGATCTTCATTTTATCATAACCCTGTCTGTTCTGTTAACACTTCATACTTTTTTATGAAGTAATTCTTGTCAAAAACAGGCTTGAATCAATTCAAATTTGAACAATAAAAAACAACTCTTTACAACAAAAGAGTACACAGGCTATAGTCAACTGTTCCCAGAAACTCAAATTTACTATAGCTGAGAGTTTAGGGAGGATGCCTTTAACTACTCTGTAGGTTAGAAAAATGTAGATTCCTTCTACCAGATGCCCTTCTTAGTGTGTGCCTCAAGATATTGTCTTCATATGCAGCGACCAAAGACATCCAGCGATGTCCATAACATTATTAATAATAGCAAAATAATTGAAAACCATAGAATTATTCATTAACATTAGAATAGAAAGGTAGCTGCACATTTAAGTAAATTATTATATTACAATAAAGTTATGTAAACTACAACTGCATACAACAACGTAGATCTATCCCACAAATTAATCTGGGGAAGAAAATGACAGCAGTATAAAAATACATACTATATGATCTCATTTCTATAAAATTAGGCAAGAAAGACAAAAATGACTCCAATGTTAAATGTCAGGATAATCATTGCCTCTGGGGAAGAAACAACAGGGATAGAATAGAATACAAAACAAGAGGGACCTACATGAATGTGGGCAACTTTCTCATTGCATTTTAAACTCAATGATTTTTAATTTCTGAGTACTGCATATGTATTTTTGTTAAATTTTCTATTTATTTTTCTATTTTGATATTTACTATTTTTTAAAGTGTGTATTTTATTGCTTTTATTTTTAGTTTTTTTTTTTTTTTTTTTTTTTTTTTTTTTTGAGACGGAATTTCGCTCTTGTTATCCAGGCTGGAGTGCAATGGCGCGATCTCGGCTCACCGCAACCTCTGCCCCCTGGGTTCAGGCAATTCTCCTGCCTCAGCCTCCTGAGTAGCTGGGATTACAGGCATGCGCCACCATGCCCAGCTAATTTTTTGCAATTTTTAGTAGAGACGGGGTTTCACCATGTTGACCAGATTGGTCTCTATCTGTTGACCTCGTGATCCAACTGCCTCGGCCTCCCAAAATGCTGGGATTACAGGCTAGTTTTTTAAATATTCTGAACTCCTGCTGTGATTGAACAGACAAAAATCACTGCCTTCATAAAGCTTACATGCTAGTCAACAAAAACAAATCAAAATAGGAAATTGTACAGTGACAAACACAGTAAAATATAGAATAGAGCTAGAAAGATTAATTTAATAAGATGATTCCAAAAGACTTTACTGACATGTCTGTGCAAGGACCAGAAGTGATCAAGGGAACGAGCTTTCAGATATCTGCATAAGACAGTCCAGGCATATGGAATGTCAAGTGCAAAGCTGAGAACCAATCTGGAGTGTGATCATTGAGGACCAGAAAGCAAGCCACTGTGGCTAAATTAGAACGACAAAGGGGATAATATTAGATGGTGAAGTCAGAGTTATTATGGGTGGTCAGCACAGGCAAGGCATTTAAGACTTTGAGATTTCTTTGGATGATGTGGAAAACAACTTGAGAGTTCTAAAAGACTGATATGATCTATCCATCATTGAAAAAGATTTCTCTTTCTGCTCTGCTGAGAATTGATTCAAGATGACAAAGGCAAACACAAAAGAGTGAAGCCTTGAGGACTATTACAAAGGTATTACAATACTCCAGAAGAGAGTGGATGCTGACTTAGATCACAAAAGTGGCAGGTGGATAGGTAAAAATAGTCAAATTCTGGGTTTATTTTGAAGGCCAAGCTGGAAATATTTGCTAAAAATTTGGATTTGGGGTGTGAAAGTAAAAGAGGAGTCAGGATAAACCCAGACATTAATACCTGATCAACTGGATTTGCTGCAATTTATGAAACAAGAGCAGTATAAAAAAGAAAAAGCTCTGGGGGAGATACAAGGAGCTTGGCCTTGGCCGTAGGGGTTTCAAGATGCCACTGATATGCTCAAATCAAAGGACGGGTAGATGTGAAGCAGCTCACATGAGACTGAGTCAGTGAGATCAGGAAAAATTAGGCAGCTAAAGTACTTCAAGAAAGAATAATTAATAATCCAGATTATATGTTCCAAATAGAGACATCAAAGTTAATATCTGTGCCAGGTATTGCTTACAAATATTCAGATAAAATCGTTACCACTTGTATGGGAATCAGGACAACAATGTCCCCAAGAGAGGCATATTTCCATAAGAGCAAGATAGTGAAAGGAATTCTCTGAGAATTTCATAGTAATAGACCACACATTCTAAAGAAAGGGGAAAAGACCCAGAAGAAAGGTAAGAGTTGGTAATGCATGTGAGAGTCATGGGCTTTTCTTAATTACTGATGCAGCAGGGATAAAGAGACAACTGAAATGAAGCCTGCAGCTTCCTCTTACTCTTGTCAATACTAATGCTCAAGCTGGAGGTTGGGGTTGGGAGATGTATCAAAAGTGTATGGCTTTCTGTTGCCCCATCTCTCCTGTTTGTGCTCATGCACATTTGTTTCTCATATTTGCATTGTTTCCTTTACCTGGGGATCTCCAGTACCCTTGTTGTTTTTTCTTTTTGTTCACCTTCTTCAACCCAGCTCAAGTGTCTCTTCCTGTGAAAAAAATCCTCTCTATTTATCAGACTTGCTCAGTCAGGGCTGCTATTTACTCTGCTTCTATATCATAAATCAGAGTAGTCAATTTATCTTTACCGTTAGACTGTTATGTACTGGATATACTTTAAAAACTATGTGCTTCATCTTTACATCACCAATACTGGTTACATAATAGTTCATTTGCTGAATGAAAGAAAACTGATTTGTAGTAGTCTAAATTTAAAAGAACATACTTGAATTTTTAATAAGACTATTGCAAATCATAGAAGTGAATCTCTCTGTTTATGTGACTTTGATATTAACCAACATAAATACATAAAGGCTTTCTAAATAAGAATCAACAAACCCATTCAAAAGGGGGTAAAGGATATGAACAGACACTTTTCTAAAGAAGACATATATAAGGCCAACAAACATATGAAAAAATGCTCATCATCACTGATTATTAGAGAAATGCAAGTCAAAACCACATTGAGATACCACCTCATGACAGAATGGCGATCATTAAAAAATCTGGAGACAACAGATGCTGGAGAGGATGTGGAGAAACAGGAACACTTTTACTCTGTTAGTGGGAGTGTAAATTAGTTCAACCATTGTGGAAGACAGTTTGGCGATTCCTCAAGGATGTAGAAATAGAAATACCATTTGACCCAGCAATCCCATTACTGGGTGTATACCCAAAGGATTATAAATCGTTCTTTTATAAAGACACATGCACACGTATGCTCATAGCAGCACTGTTTACAATAGCAAAGACCTGGAACCAACCCAAATGCCTATCGATGATAGATTGAACAAGGAAAATGTGGCATATTACACCATGGAATACTATACAGCCATAAAAAGTAATGAGTTTGTGTTCTTTGCAGGGACATGGATGAATCTGGAAACCATCATTCTCAGCAAACTGACGCAAGAACATAATATCAAACACCACATGTTCTCACTCATAGGCAGATGTTGAACAATGAGAACACATGGATACAGGGAGGGGTGCATCACACACTGGGGCCTGTTGGTGGGGGCAAGGGAGGAACAGCAGGGGGGAGGGATAACATGGGGAAAAATGCCAGATGTAGGTAACGGGGGGATGGAGGCAGCAAACCACATTGTCATGTGTGTACCTATGCAACAATCATGCATGATCTGCACATGTTTCCCAGAATCTAATGCAATTTAAAAAAAATCAATTATCTCAAATTAATGTTAAAAAGCTTAAAATATTCACAATGAAATGAGACTTGAACAAGGTATTAGGCTTAGTTTACTAACAGATTTTAGGGACCTTTTAGAATAAGAAGTAGAATAAATAATGGCTAATCTTAAAGCTTAAGGCAAGGTTAACTGGGAATTCAGAAAAGAGAGAAAATCTATTTTTACATGTTTTCTATCTTCAACAGCAAGAAAGAGAGATAGAGAGAAGGACAGGAGTTGGTAGAAGAAGAGAATCACCTTCAAACTGAAAAATTACATCATTAAAGCAAAGTTGAACCCAAGATAAAAACAGACACTTAAAAAAAGCATTGACTCTAATAAAATAAGGCCAAAACACAGTGGCCTATGCCTGTAATCCAGGACTTTGGGAGGCCGAGGTGGGTGCATCACTTGTGGTCAGGACTTCAAGACCAATGTGGCCAATACAGTGAAACCCCATCTCTACCCAAAACACAAAAACTAGCAAGGTGTGGTGACATGCACCTATAGTCCCAGTTACTCTGGAGGCTGAGGCAGGAGAATCACTTGGACCCAGGAGTCTGAGGTTGAAGTGAGCTGAGATTGTGCGCTTCTGCCCTCCAGTCTGGGCAACAGAGTGAGACTCCATCTAAAAAATATATGTATAAAATGAAATAAGGCCAAAACACTTTGTCTAGATATTTGGTGTTCAAGGATACTAATAGATCATCCTTAACACACTTATTTACTGGTATATAGTGATTTACGATTATCCATATCCTGTATTGCTTTGAAATAGTATGCCATAGTCCAGACTTTATTCCATATAACTGTTAATTGTCTGAGAAATGCATTCTTATTTCCATTCTACAAATGAAAACAGCAACTGTACCTGACTTACCTAGAGACCTAGGTAAGTTAAGAAAGCAGACCCAGGGACCAGGTGTGGTGGCTCATGCCTGTAATCCGAGCACTTTGGGAGGCTGAGGTAGGCAGATCATGAGGTCAGGAGATGGAGACCATTCTGGCCAACATGGTGAAACTCCATCTCGACTAAAAAAAGAAAAAATACAAACATTAGCCGGGTGCGGTGGTATGCACCTGAAGTCCCAGATACTAGGGAAGCTGAGGCAGGAGAATCACTTGAACCCAGGAGGCTGAGGTTGCAGTGATCAAGCCACTGCACTCCAGCCTGGGTGATAAAGCGAGACTCAGTCTCAGAAAAAGAAAAAAAAAAAAAAAAAGCAGATTTAGGACTTAAAGCCAGATCTTTTGAATTCAGAGCACTTTCTCCAGGAAAGGAGAACCTGCATATGCATTGTAAAAAATATTTTTGAGAAATAATAAAAAATGGGAGGGACACAGGTATACTTGAGTCAATTTGTGTACTAATGATCAAAAGGAAGAAAGGTATGTAATGAAATTAAATAACTCAAACTGGCAAGTTTGATGTCAAATCCTTGTAAATTCAAAAAGCATGGGTAAATACTTTATTGGAGAGCATTAGAAAAGAATGTTCAAGCAAAATTATCTAATGCCGGTTTAATATGAGCAAAATAAACTCAATAGTCCCTTTCATTTTTGTAATTTTATATTATGCATATATGTTTGTTTCTTCATGTGGTAGGGATATCAAAGATCACAGGACTGTTGGAAACACATTTAATCATTTCGCTCAATACAACTTTGTGTATGATATGAAACAGGTTAAACGATCATTCCTAGAATGCATTGACCAATGAAACAAAGACAATCTGTAGAAAGCACTCATAGAATATGCCTGAACGAGTCATATCTGTACCAATTTCTTAATTCTGGAACATGTCAGAGCATAATTTACCTCCTTAATAAGATCCTGACATTTTTCTGAAGAGCAGAAACTGATTTTCATATGAATTTTATAGTTAGAATTGATTTATCTCTTACAATTAACAGTACTTGGCCAAACTCAGGTGACTGGAATAATCAACCTAAATTATATTAAATGTGAGTTGGACATAGCTGCATTTCTAGGCACACTATTATTCTTCCCTCATGTTATAATTAAATAATTAAAATTATTCTTTTTTCTTCAAAATGATAAATGACAAAAATAAGGAGAAAGAAAGGAAAAACAGCAGAAATTAACCTTCCATTTTTCAGCATGACATATTCTCGACACAGGCACAGCTGCTGCAGGCAAAGCCTATTACAAATGCAAGTAAACTCATTTGTCCCTACAAATATTATTTTCATTAATTTCACAGTGTTTCAGGAACAAATCACATTGCAGTAGACCATTTGGTGCTTCAAAGATATAAAACTGGCTTTCTTAAACACCAAGTTAAATTACTGACCACAGCAAAAGAGTGTTGAGCATTAGTTTTTATTTTATTATAAATAATTGTTTCCTTATTTCCTTATAAAAATGTTATTACACTTGTCATAATCACTTACAATTATTATCTCATTTCTTACATTATAGTTTTATCAGAGTAAGAAAATTAGGCGATGCAGCAAAACTGATCATTTAAAATTCAATAAAGATGACACATTGCTCACATAATCTCTCTTTATAAAATTCAAAGAATTACTATGTCAGAGGAAAGAAAATGGGTTGTGAAGGCAGAGAGGTATTTTAATCAGCATTCTCCAGAGAAACGGAATCAATAGCATGGATGGATGGATAGATAGATAGATAGATAGATAGATAGATAGATATACAGATAGATAAATGGATAGATATGTTGGTGTTCAGGGGAGCCCTCAGTTCCCCTGAGTGAACATTTATCTGGGTTCTTGGTCTATCACTCCCCAAGAATGAGAGAGGAGACCATGGCACAGTGCACACGTAAAAGTAAATGCTGGACTCAAAAGGGTTTGTAGAAAATGATTTATTTAGATAAAGAAAGAGAAAAAGGAGAAGAGAGAAAACTTCCATGAAGAGCATGTCGAAATGGGACCCCAGATGAGAAATCCAGGAGGGGAAAGAGAGTTTCCACTATGTAAAAGTGAATTCCAGCAAGCTGGAAATCTGGTGTGGGTGAAGGAGCAGGGGAATTTATCCTGGGAGAAATTCCCGCCTCCCCAAGTTCCTCTGGCCAATGAAAGGAGTTCCTTTAAACTTCTGCGGGGGCTATTGACTTTTAGTTTCTTCCGGAAATTTAAACATAAACCATTACATCTCCAGGATGGAGAGAGATGGGAGTGGGGGATGGTGCTGGGAAATTCTTGCCCTTAAAACTATGCCCCCTCGCAGACCCAGTAAGAGAATACATTCCCTCAGATACATACATACATACATACATACATACATACATACATACATACATACATATGTAGTTTACTGTGAGAAACTGGTTCACATAATTATGAAGGCAGTGAAGTCTCATGATCTGCTGTTTTCAAACTGACAGCACAGGAAAGTTGGAGTTTTTGCTGCAATACAAAACAGAAGGCCTGAGAACCAGGATGCTGATCACATGTCCCTATCCAAGTCTAAAGGTCCTAAGACAACAGCACCGACATCTGAAAACAAGACAAGATGGACATCCCAGTTCAAGCAGAGAGCAATTTTGCTCTAGTCAGGCCCTCAAATGATTGGATTATGCCCAGCACCATTGGTGAGAGTAATCTTTATTAAATCTATCAATTCACATACTATTCTCTACCAAAAACACTCTCACAAATACACCTAGAATAATGTTTGACAAACTATCCATGCATCCTCAGCTCGGTCATGTTGACACATAAAATTCACCATCTCAAGATGTCAAGTTTAAATTCTTGTTTCACTATTTGCATGACTTCTGGCAAGTTACATAATCCGTTTTAATCCCCCTACATTTTAACGGGAAGAAAAGAGAAGAAAGGACAGAACAAAAATGCAAATATTGATAGATTTGTGTTATACCTCTTGGATGTTGAAATAGTTCCCATCAATTTGTCTAGTTTTTCTTTTTGTTTTTTACTGTGTAAAATCATTCCTTTAGAAAGAAATAAGATTTACTGGAGGTTTGATGATCGGTTAGGAGAATTTAACATTTGTGAAAAGTGAAAAACAAAAACATCCAGATAAATATAATTGTTCGGTGGGATCAATGATCCAGTTAAGAGTGTTAACAATCTATAGTTGTAAATACATATAATGCTAATATATATTATCTATTTCATAGTATTTATATTATATCATAAATACTCAGCAGGCCAATTGTAGCCAAGACAATGTAGATAGTTGGATTATCCAGAATTGGGGTTTTGTTATGCAATATAATGAAAGGACAAAAAGGTGAGTGAATTTGAAATTTTGACAGGAGGGTTAGTGTATCAGAAGAGCTGTGAGCACAGTAAAAGAAATCAATAAAATGGTGATCCACATAAATTTCAGGTAATTTGGAATGAGCACAAGTTCAGCAAGAAATTCTGAAAAAAAACTACAAATGTAAGGTCACAGGGCAAAAAAGTCAGGGTTTTTTCAGTTGGGGAAGTATAACAATAAGGCTCATGAATTTAGTTACAGGCTAAAGAGAAACTGTGTTATAAACGGTAGATAGCAACTGGTCAGAAGCCTTGCAAGTGTTCAAACATGGGTGGATGCTAGCACCACTTTAAGGTGCATTACTATAAGATTTGAGAAAACGTACTTGAGACTGTGAGTCCTGATTGAATATAGGTTTTGAGGTCAAAAAGACCTAATTTGATGTTATCTCTGACACTTTCTTGCTTTGGAAACTCTATTTTCTCTTAACCTCAGTGTCCTCATGTCCAAAGTGAAGGTTGAGTTGGAGAAAGATATAGACAGAGGTTACATCCCCAAGGTCATATATCACATTACTGGGTAAAAAGTATGAACCTCAATTTTCTAAATCCAAATTCACTTTTCTTTCCATTATAACACAATAACCTGTGGTTAAATATCTAGAAAAAAGCAATAAAGAATTCACAATTCATTTACTGGATTTGGGGAATTCAGACAAGATTTATGTTAGTGCTTATCTCTACCAGCTGTCTTTAAATTACAAGGCTAAACACAGGCAACAGTTTGCTTGGATTTTCCATTTTGGTTACTTAAAACATATTGCAAGAAGTTTCTGCACCTAGGTTTATAGCACAGTTTAGTTGGTGGCAAAGACTAACTGTTCCCTGCAAAAAATCTAAACAAGCACTAGATATTTCTTCAGTTTTCAATCAACTGTGCTACATGTTCAAAATATAGTTAAAGCAACAGCAAAACTAGAAAGATGGCAGAATGCAAAGGAGTATATAGGCAGGGCCACTTTGCCGCCAGAAAAGGAAGCAGATGGAGAATCATGTAAGTAGGGAAAATTAGAGCCAGGCAGCGAAGGCAGCAGAGCCAACATGGTGAGAGCATCACCAGCGAGGAACACAGGCAGATTGCTAAGCTTCAATGCAGCAACAGCAGCAAGATATTAGAGGCAAGTCATGTGAGAAGAACTGCTCTCTGGAAATTGTAGACCACGTAGATGCAGAAAGACTGAGAATATACTAATTGAGGAGTCACTGCACAACACTTTTTTTCATCTTCAAAACTGAAGATTTCCCTCTCTGGTGCTCAATAAATAAAGCTCAAATGCCTCATTCTAGCTCCTTGTAAAGTATCTACAATAAATTTAGATATTACTAAAATAACATAACCCTGAGGATCTGCACTGTCACTATCCCAATATCTTTCATACACACCTTCCGAATTGTTGTAGGAATTTTTCCACTATGCTTTAGCAAAATATACACATCAACAATTTAAACTTTTCTTGAGATTAGTTAACAAAAGTTAAAGACAAAAACATCAATAGATATTTGCAGATATATTAACTGACTTGTCATGTAAAATACTTTTTCCTTTGGTGAAATTAAAGTACTAATACAAAATTAGATATAATCTAAGCTTTAATTTTACGGACTGAAAAAGTATTCAGTAAAATGAAAGTAACCCAAATCACACTTATTTGAAGGACTAGAGACATATTATTATCATCATCTTCATCATGATCATCATCATCATCTAAAGCAAATTCAAATGCAGTACAGATTGTGTCTCTACCTCATGTACTGTAGAGCACATTGTTATATTTCTAATTTCCTTGTTAAAAATATAGACAGAAATTGATTCTCTCTTTACAAAGAATATGCAACCAGAAAAGAGCTAAGATTTTCCAACTAAATTGGGTAATATGTGGGATCATTTCTTCTCTGACTTCATTGAATACAAAACTGAAGTTTCTACTTATCTAGTGAACACGAAGAACCAGAGCAAATTATTCCCTTGTGGCTTGCTGTATTGTTCTGCAGAGTCTATCCCACTATTGTGACATAAATGTTCAATTCTAGTAATACTGATTTTTTTCTAGCCTGTTTTCTAATTACAGAGAGACTCAACTATGACACAGCTTTTGTATTTGTCAACGGACAAGCAACCAAATTTAAACTTTGTTTAAAGCCAAGAGAGGAAAATAATAAATATTATATATTGATATTTTTGCTAAACACCATGCTTCAGTAAAACCAAATCACTTTAAAACATCAATTTAACACTACTTTATATCTTGCCATTTTCGTTGTTTACAACCTACAGCAATTTCTTTGCCTAATTTACACAGAAAGTGAGACCATCAAATTTACAGTCTGATTTTTTTGTTTTATGCATACATAAACATATATATACCTAAAATCATCTCTATGTCCTTTTTACAACTTGTCTCAATGGAAGAGTCATCCTTGTTCTAACAATTTTTAAACCTAATTTAATATTTTTCTATATAATTTATCTCTTAGGTATCTTGAAATTTCCCTTTTCCTCATACATATTTCAGTTTATAAATATGACCCAAGCATCCTTCTCTCAAATCAATATCCACCTTCAGAATTCACCTTGACTTATGGTAAAATAAATAACCTCCAGTTGTGAAAAGAGTATGTTACTAAAATAGTAATTGACAACCAAGAAATAATCCCTAGTAAAATTTTTGCTTTTGGTTTAAAATAAACTTTAGCAGTAACTGAAATCAAAAGCATAGAAAAAATGGCTATTTAGATAAATAAATATACTTTAATCTCATAAAAAAACAGGTGGATTCAGTTACATGGATAGCGGAAAATGTATATGTGAGTATATAGCTACAGTCTTGGTTTGGGAAATCTTAAAAATGATAACAAAAATGATCCCATGCAAAAGTAAGTTACATATTTTACAGCACAAATTTGACTAAAAAAAAATTGGAAATTGAAAGTTAAAGTAAGAAGTAAAAAGCAAACCAACACAAAGGTGTAGTAGTACATTTTCCATGACCGATGACTCATTTGTCAACTGACAGGATGTGTTTGTGTTTATTTACAAATGAGTGACATAATATCTTCTATGTAATGCTGAGCTTTTGATGACTAATCCTGAAATGAGTAAAGGTTTGCCACAGGGTGAATTGTATAACTTATTACTTTATATGACACATATCATTAATATTTAATAAAATAAATCATTCAAGGAAAAGGAAACACTTTGGAAAATCTCCATATCCAAAGTAGCTTATTATTCTATACCTTTCTAATAATAATATAAAACTGTATTATATTAATTTGCATGTATACAGAGTGAGACTAATGAGGGAACTGTTATGTAGAGTATGCAAATAAAACTTTACACCAATATTAGACATAAAAAATATTTCATATGTATGTAGTTTGAGAACATTTGGAATAATTATATAATTAAATTTTTTGTTTTATGTAAACTTCTTTATAATATGTAGGATACTGAAAGACTATCATGTATCATTTTAGTTAGAATTTGTTTTTTACAGAATAAAATTTTTGAAATTTCTGAGCCTTATTAAAAAAAAATCTATGATTCATTGCTCAATAAATACTATAAGTTCTAATATTATCTTCCTGAAATAACTAGGAATATAGTTCTTTAGATGACAACTGGGCATCAAATAAAAGTAATTTTTTTGAGAGTTTGTATTTGTACTGGTAATAATCTGTTTTATACTTCAGAATAGAAATAAGAAAATATCTGCTATGTCTATTCATAGGCTATGTCTATCCTCCCCCTTAATATGATTTCTTTGAGATGAAATACTATAAAAAACAATGTACTACAGGTTGAGTATTCCTGCTCCAAAATCTTAAACATTTTGAGTGTTGATATGATGTCACAAGTGCAAAATTCTACACGTCTTTGCTTTCTGATGGCTCAGTGTAAACAAACTTTGTCTCATGTACAAAATTATTAAAAACCTTGTAATAAAGCTACCTTGAGGCTATTTATATACGATGAATATAAAGCATAAATAAATTGTGTGTTAGAATGGCATCCCATCCTCAAGATATTTCATTATGTATAAGCAAATATTCCAAAATCCCCTTCTAAAAATTCTGAAGTCTGAAACACTTTTGGTCCAAAATGTTTTGGATAAGGGATTAAGGGATACCCACTTAACTCATCTTTCATATATAAGTTACCAATTCATGAGCATAAGATTATAAGCCAAGAACTATGGCTAGAAAATTGACAAAAATCCATAACTTTGTGATGTTTAAATTCCGTAAAACAGGCCTATATATTAAACAGGTAAAATATGTAGTACATTAAGTGAGGTGAGGATCAGGAAGAGTATTTTGGAAAGGTTTTTGAGATATTTTGGATAGATATATTTCTATATTTGGAAAGTATTATCGTGAAGGACAGAGATGAAGACATTTAACTTGAAACTAAGAAGCACGTTTAATTTGATGTGACCAAATATCAACAAGGTGATTGAAAATTTTTATTGCTATTTTCTGTTATCTCTGTTACCCACCAGGCAGTTTACTTACCAACTTGTTTAAGTTCTATTTTTTACTATATTTTTAGTGTTTCTTATCCATCATGTCCCTTACTTTAATAATAGCTGATACACTTGGAATCGATTTATATTAATTATTGATTAATATATGCATTCCAGTGTTATGTGCTGGTGATTACACTCTGCCAAGTGCTATTTTAGGTTTTAGATAAATAATAGAAATGAAATAGAAAACATCCTTGCTGTTTTGGAACTCGCAATTTAGGTGAGACTGTATGAAGACAAAGTCATCTTCCAATAACCCTTAAAAACTTAAGGAAACTGTCACCATTTAATGTTGATAGAGTGGATTCTCATCTTCGAAAATAATATTTATTAAAATGTGTTATTACTCTTAGTTTATTATTTTAACTAAAAATATTCACAAGATTTTAATCACTATAATTTATGAAGAAACACTGCCTTTTCACAATTCATAAATAAGGTATCCTAATTTTAAACATAACTTTAATTTTTTTAGGTTACTTTTTTGTACTTAAAAATTTTTCTTACAGCCCCAAGGTTGTATATGCTTTATATACATATATATATGTATATATGTTTTATATGCTTGAAACGTGCTAGGTCATTATTGTACTGCGCTTTGGGTAGGAATTATAGTTAGTAGCATAGGCTCCATAGTCGAGTTCCTGAGTATGACTGAGTAATAATCCAGGCTCTGCAGTTTACCAGTTGTGTGAACATAGGCAACTTGTTTAAGTTCTATTGACTACACTTTTCCCATCTACAACATACAGATACAATTAGTTAAATTAAAATTAAAAAAGGAAGTTTGGAGAATTAAGTGACATAATATAGATGATGTAATTACAATTAGCTTGGCACTTGTCAAATCTTAAATGGTTATTGGCAGTTCTTATCACTTGAACATATAAAATTATTAAACTATGTATAATGGTTTATAATAAAATTGAGAAAATAATATGAATTACATGAAGCAATCAGCAAATGATAAGTAGTTGCCAGAATTTATTAAAGAGAAAAATTATATGGTTAATATAGTACTGGATGGACAGAACTGTGCACTGAATTGACAGAACTGTGATGAATACTTGCATTTTTTTTAGGTGTGGTTATTTTAGGTAATGTTTAAACGTATATATTAATTTGCCAGGGCTGCCCTAATGAACTATCACAGACTGGGTGGCTTAAACAACAGAAATTTATTTTCTCACACTTCTGGAGGGTAGGCAGTTCAAGATCAAGGTATTGGCAGGTTTGGTTTTTTTGGAGCCTCTCTCTCTCCCTAGTTAGAAATGATCACCTTATTGCTGTGTTCACACATGGAAAAATGAAAATTTGCTTTTCTTTACTCTCAACATTTCTCACACCAAATGTGTGGGTTTTCTACCCATAGCAATTCTACAACTCTTTGCAAACACCAATTGGGTATCTTACAGTTTAATTCAATTTTGACACTAAATAACTGAAGTTAGTGCAGACTCCCAGGTTAAAGGGTTAACCTGAAAAGACTGTGGACACCAGTCATAAATAGTACATCTCCAGGTTATCTGTACTTCTGTCTGACATGGATACAAATTAGGCATTCCGTAACTCCCTTCCTGTTTGGTAATTTGCCATAACAGCTCACAGAGTTCAAGGAAATGCTTTATTTACCCTAATCAGATGATTTTATTTTATTTTGAGATGGAGTCTCGCTCTGACCCCCAGGCCGGAGTACAGTAGCACACAATTTTGGCTCACTGCAACCTCTTCCTTCTGGATTCAAAGGCTTCTCCTGCCTTGACCTCCCCAGTAGCTGAGACTACTGGCATGTACCACCATACCGGGCTAATTTTTGTGTTTTTAGTAGAGAAAGGGTTTTACCCTGCTTCAGCCTCCCAAAGTGCTGGGATTATAGAAGTCAGCCACTATGCCTGGCCCCTAATCAGATTATTATAAAATATATAATTGAGCAGCCAGTTGATATGATCGCATTCACCAACACAGAAGCCCTCAAAATTGTATATAAAGTTTTTTATGATCCTTTATGTAGGAATGATTGAAAATATTATTGGTTATTGATTATTGGACTCAATTTCCAATCCCTCTCCCTTCCCTGGAGTTGAAAAAAGTTCCAACCTTCTAGTGATATGGTTGATTGCTCTGGCAACCAGCCCCCATCCAAAAGTTTTCCAAGGGCCCCAGCCAGTGTTCAACTCATTAACATGCAAAAATGACACTTATGACTTCACAGTTTCCAAGGGTCTTAGAAGTTCTTGTGTCAGAAACTGGAAACGAAGATCAAATATTATAACACAAGATGCTCCTATCACCACTATTATTTAGGAAGTTACGTGTATTTTAGAACCTCTGTGCCAGAAACTTTATGAAGAAACCAAAAATATACTTCTTATTATGTCACTTATGGTCATCCCTAAGTCTGTGCTACTGTGTTTTAATCTGCTCTTCCTAGAATTACAACAGCTGTATTGGATTAGAACTCACACATAGGACCTCATTTTACCTAATTGCCTCATTAAAGACTCTGCCTTTAAATTCCTGTCATTCTGAGACACTGGGAATTAGAATTTACACATATGAAATTGTCAGGAGGACAATTTGGTGTCTCAATTTTATCATCTCTAAAACGCAGAAGATACTATACAAGCTGCAGATGTAATTGCAAAGATTTATTTTAAAAAGGTATGTAATGCTTTTAACACACTGACTATGATTTAGTACTCAAATGTACCTGTGTCAGTCAGCATCACAAAAGGGAACAGACGACACATTCAAATGTAAATCAAGGAGGGTTTATACACAAAGGGATAATTGCAAATATGTGAGTGAAAGGGAATCCAGATTTCTAAGGGAAACCAAAAGGAAAGGTGTGTCTAATAGCTCCAATACTGTTAGTATCCCGAGCCATTAAGGCATGAAAAAAGTAGAGGTTACTAAAGCCAAGAAGTAGTTAATGTCTTGCAAAGGAAGCTAACAATAGGAAAGCTAACTTTTGGTTTCAGAAAACAGCCAGTTCAAAGTAACTTGGAGAGAGGATATAGGGGAATAAATACCTTCATGTCCTGAGTGATATTGCCTAGGTTTTCTTCTAGGGTTTTTATGGTGTTTGGTCTCATGTTTAAATCTTTAATCCATCTGGAGTTAATTTTAGTGTAAGGGTTAAGGAAGGAGTACAGTTTCATAGGCATAGGCAAGGACTTCATGACTAAAACACCAAAAGCAATGATAACAAAAACCAAAATAGATAAATGGAATCTAATTAAACTTAAAAATTAATGTAAATATTAATTAATTATAATCAATCAGGTATTTTGACAGCTCTATTAAGAGAAGTGCCAATGAGTTGCAGTGAATATTTATTATAGAAGTTAAATCTCCACATTATTTTTCTAAATATATATATTGTATTACAACTTCTTTAAGATATACCCTAACATGTAGGAAAATACTGCTTTGAAGCTTCATTTAATACGAAAATCATGTTTCTCTCATATAAAATGTGAAATAATTGTTCTTGCTTCATGGTATTTAAAAAAGTAATTTTTTTCTTTTATAAATATTGTGTACAGGTTTAAATGCAGTGAAAAAATAAAATTTTAGTAGAATATCAAGTCAAATTTAAAAATCTGAAAAAAGAGGGCTGTTTAAATTTAGAATTTTCTTATACTGCTACGGTCAGATTTAAGAGAAAATCAGTTAAGATGCCCTGGAGTCTGAAAATGCAGCGTTATAGACTTACAATTCATGTTTTTCCTTTAAAGAACTGCTACCTTGCTGAGCATATGCACATTCACACACACATTCACACACACACATTCACACACACACACACATTCACACACACACATTCACACACATACACACACACACATTCACACACACATTCACACACACATACACACACACACTGCAACATAAAATAAACTTATTTTTATCTCTGATACATGCAGCTAGATGAGAAAGATACTTATATATGGGCATTAATGTTCCACTGGGAGTCAGTAAAAAGCTTTTAGAGTAAAATCTAAATGTATTGTTTTTAAAATCAAAACTCTATCAAATGAATACCCTTTAAAGCCTCCCCAAAAAGTCATTTTTTTAATCAAATATATCTGGTAATATATTCATTTTGAAATAGTCTAAGGAAGACATTCATTTTCAGAAATGAGCAAATTTCTAATTAGAATAAAGATGTACATATTTATAGATTAGTCTAATTTATTTTTATATCTGTTAAACTTAAATGATACTTACAGTTAATCAAGGCTTATCAAATGTTTATATTTCATTTTTTTTCAGAATTCAAGTAGATAAAAATGAGACGAATGATAGAAATTGATGTGAAAAAGGATTAATATCACACAATTTAATGTATTGTAAGGATTTTGTTAATTGGCTTACCTTCATAAGCATGACAAAGAATCTACTTTTGCTCTAAATTCCATCAGTGTAAACTACTGGAAAAAAACAAGATTATCAGCGGGTCTATTGTTATTCTAAATTTTAAGAGCACAGCATACTGAAGAATAGTTATTCGGTAAATTCTCTATTACCAGGAAAGAAAGGAAAACCCTCAGTCATAGTTACAAAGACTATGTCTCAGCTGAAATAAGGATAAGAATCTAAGGGATCTTGCTATCATCCATGTGGAACAATTGACTAAATTGGAGATTAGAGTTTAGAAGGAGAGAAAGAATGGGAAGATCTCCAATATCACCTGCAGCCTGTTTTCTTAATTTTGAGCATCTTAAAAATAGAGTATGCATTTATTACTTTAGTCCTGTGAAAACAAGCTACAATGTGCTCACAGATTTACAGACATATATAAAAATATATATGTGATTTTATATATGCATCTCTAAAATAGTAAACTTGACTCTAAAAATTTGGATAGCTCATTTTGTCTGTCACCTGAAAGACTGGCTGATTTACTGAAAACTTAAAGTATCTGCAATAGTCTGAGTATCAACACTAACTAAACTTACATTTTGCTACTTCTGTATTCAATTAAAATTTTAAATGTGTTTTTACATCGTCATATTATACTATACATGGAATATCACACTTTTGTATTCATAGTAGAGATTACTATACTTATAGTCAAATAAAGTTTTATATTCAAAATGTTAATTATTGTAGACGTTTACATTGATATATTCTACTATTCATAAATGTGCCCATTAGGAAAAAAGAAATTTGAGCAGTCATTTTAAAGGCATCCAGCAGCATGTTGGTCAACAGTGACATTGAACACAGTTGGTATTATATGACTTTCACATTGGGGTTTTCAACCAACATGAAGCTATTTTCCTAATGGCACTCTCGCTTAGATTCTGTCAGAGCAACAGAACAAGGCATTCTTTTTTTTCTAAAAATTCCATTAGTTTCAATTGTTTTTCCTCCTGCAATATCTTTACAAATATAAAGCTGAATTTTTCGGTTTAGCTTCACTTTAATATGGATACTTAAGACAACCTGGCAATACTTTTACTAGACCAGTTCCTAAATAAGCTTTTCAAATCAAACAAGGAAAAATAGCTGTTTTAATAAATAAATTATCTTTAGTAGATTATTAGTTTTATTTATTGATAACTAGAGATATACTCCATTTTAAAAAAAGAAAAAATAGAGCAACGGTGATTTCTATAAATAATTACATTTACAGATATTTATAAGGTTTTATAAGTCATCCTATTTTGTATTAATCTTTAATTTGATCCATAGTTAATTTTCTATAGAATAATTAATAATAAAAAAGAAGACATTATTGTAAGATGTATGCAAACAGCTGTTTCACAACAGCTTTTTCAATAGCCTGAAATTGCTTATTCAAAAGCTATATGTGGCATTGTTTAAAGTCCAATGGCCTTAATTTGGATCCTCTTTTCTGTCTAAAGGTAAAGTTTTAATCAGATTTATTTTCTTGACTTTCATAGCAATTACTAAGTGTTCATCCCTATGATTAATTTAAATATTTATTATTCAATACATATCCCTTCATAAAACTGCCATAATTTTGTATCAAATCATTTAAACAAGTTATCTTTGTTAAAAATTGTATGATCGCCCTTCTGTGCTTTCAGTTTTTACTAAATTTCTGTTTCAATGAAATGAGTTATTATCTCCAAAACTCTTTATTTAATTGATCAACACATTCTTATTGATCCTTTTCAGAAAATGGTGACTCACCCTTTTCTCATTGCCCCTCCATTGCCATGATTCCCAGCCATTATCCTTACTAGTAAGGTGATGGTTAATTGTATGTGTCAGCTTGACTGCATGTGGTGCCTAGATATTTTCTGCAGCATTATCCACTGTGTAACTGTGAGAACGTTTTTGGATGAGATTAACATTTGAATGGGTAGACTGATCAAAGCAGATTTTCTTCACGAATATGAGTGGGTCTCACCTAACAGCTGAAGGTCTGACTAGAACATAAAGAAAAAATGGAATTTCTCCTGCCTGATTACCTTGGCCTGGAACATCAGTCTTTTCCTCACATTGTACTTGAACTCAGACATTAGCTTGTCTCAGGTCTTGTGACTGCTGGCCACGAGACTGGAACTTATACCATTGGCTCTCCAGATTCTCAGGACTTTGAAACAGACTGAATCTATACCATCAGATTTCCTGGTTTCCAGTGTGCTACTTCAGATCTTGGTACTTAGCCTCCAAAATCATATGAGCCAGTTCCTATCTATAAACAGTTCTCTGCATACATGGACATCCTATTGATTCTATTTTTCTGAGAAACATTGACGAAAATATCTCACAATCTTTATAACCACTTAACTTTGGCTTCCTGACTATCCCTTCTAGCCCAATGTTTTCTCTGAATTGTTGCCTGAATATTTTATTCCTTTGTTTGTATTTTATGTTTTTTTAGTATCATATATTGATATCATAGCAGAGTAATATTCAACTATTAAATATATGGATATTGTAGCAGGATAGTATCTCGTCTTTAATTAATTCACTCCTCATTGAGCTCACATGTGGGGAAGTAAACTGCTTAACAAATAACATACTAACTGTAATGTCTAGTACTAATTAATACAAAGACGCAAAAGAACATTTATGAGGGGATACTTACTAATAGAAGATGTCATTTTGAATCAAGTGGCTAAGGAAGACCTGCATGGGGAAATAATAACTGGATAAAGATAAGAGATAGTTTTAAACATCTAAGGAAAGTTTATTATTTATCTTTTCATAAGCAAACTCAATGAGGAAAGACATTTTTCCTTGTTTATTATTATTACCTAATTGCCTAGCAAGATGCATGGTGCATTTTTAATATAAAATAGATATTCATTGAATGAATAATTAAATTAAGAGGTGAGTTAATTAATTTAAATAAATGAGATATTTTCGCAGATACCCATATGACTAAATCTAAGCAGAGGTACAAATAGTAAAATGTATTTTATATTTACTTTGATGACAATACTAAAGAACAGTGGGAAATTATGTTATTACAATACATGGAAAAGAGTCTTTGAGGATTCTATAAGGGAAATAAAAATGAAAGTCAACCATATTCCATAACCCCGAGTCAATTTCATATATATTAAACATCTAAGTTTGCAAGGGCATACTTAACAGAAAATATAGTACATTTTCTTTATAATGTCAGTATGGCAAATGCTTTCTTAAACAAGACATAAAAGGTACAAACTATAAAGTCAGCCAGTGATTGACAAGTTTGACTTAGTTAAAATTAAGGACTTGTATTCGTCAAGAGACCACTAAAATAATAGATATATAAGGTGGTGAATCTGATAACTGTGAAGCATAAACCAACAAAGGCTCATTTTAGAACATGCAAACACTGCTGCAAATTTATTAGAAAATGACAGTCACCCAGTTGAAAAATGGGAAAAATACTTAAACAAGGACTTCACAATACAGAAAATCCAAATATTTAAAATGTATTCAAAAGGCTTAACTTTGCAATTAACTAAGAGAATGAAAATTGTGGGTATAAAAACTTTGCTACTAATTCAGGGAATCAATGTTAGGTACTACTTTATACTCATAAACATTAAATGTCTGACAAAACTAAATATTGAAGAGAATGTGTAGTAATATAGTGCTGTTGGAGTAGAAATTGATAATATTCATTTGCAAAAGAGTTTGGCCTATTTGATTAAGTTGAATATCATTTTCCACTAATTTTATTCTATTATACAACTTACAGAGTTGTGTGCTTATATGTGTCAGTTTAAATGTACAGAATTTTTGTAATAGCATTATTCATGATTATACCAACTGTAAACAAAGCAAGGTGTTTGGTAGAAGTGTGGACCACTAAATTGTGTTATATCTATACAATGTTATAGTGAGAAAAATGAAAAAATATATATGTATATCCAAAAAATATGGATGACATTTCATATAATGTTGGCACCAGAAGCCAGAAACCAACCAACACAAAACTGCATGTAGTATGAACTATTTACCTACACTTCTAAAATACAACACTAAACATTACTGTTTATTTATGCATCATTATGCATGTGCAAAAAAAAATCAAGAAAAGTGAGGAAGTGATTATCATAAATTCTAGAATATTTATAATCTCTAGGAAAGTGTAAAGAAATTGTCACCAGTAAAACACCTGAAGGCCTCTTAAGAGTGCTGACCACAATATAATACAAATGTAAATTATATAGTTTGCTACAAAATTCAAGATGGGGTAAAAGGGAATAAATATAAGCTGGGAGTTGTAGTTTTAAATGGGATGATTAGGAAGAGCCTTATTGAGTGGATAATGTCTGAGCAAACACTTAAAGGAAATGAGGGAATTAGCCCTGTTGGGTTGGGAGAAAGGTGGTTGGGCAAAGGAGGGTTCAGTAGAAAAATACCCAGAGCCACTAAGGACACTAATGCAGTGGGTAGAATAGTGGCTTCAAAAAGATATGTCAAAATCCTAACTCTCAATACCAATAAATGTGACATGATTTGAAAACAGGGTCTTTACAGATGTAACTGAGAATCTCTAAGTGAGATTTTTTGGATTTAGGGTGGGCTCTAATTTAACGACTGGTGTTCTTGTAAGAGAAAGGCAAAGGAGAAGACATGCAGAGAAGAAAGCCATGAGAAGATAGAGTCAGGGACAGAAGTCATATAGTCCCAAACCAAAATGTATGTCTAGCGTCACCAGAAGCTGAAAACGGCATGGCAAGATTTTTCTATAGAGCCTTTGAGCGACTGAAGTTCGGCTGATACACCTCACTATTTAATTTCCATCTGTAACACTGGGAGATAATTTCTGGTGTTTTAAGTCACCAAATTTGTGATACTTTGTTATAGCAGCCCCAGGAAAATAATATAAGGAGTATACTGAGACTGTTAATGTTGTTCTTCCCTAGTGTTCTTGATTTTTACTATTTGCTCATGTAACTATTAAGGGTGAAAAACTTTGTGGCCTGTGAAAATCCACAATTTTGCACATTATATTAAATATTATGTTATATGTCTATATAACTCAGCAAAATATAAATCTAAGAACTCAGGGATAGTTATGTTTTTATATGTGACATATATTTCATACATAATTTGAATAATTAAGCATGATTGATATAGAACTTAAAATTACAGAAAACATACTGAAAATTATAATTTTTAAAAATAGTCAAAAACTGACCCTGCAGGAGTAATCATTTGATATATTATCCTGCAAATGTTACATCCATACTTGTTACTATGAAGGGAGTAAATATAAACTTATAGTATTCTCCTTTTTAACTTAATATAAACATTTTGTCACACAATTAAGCATTCTACAAAACATAAGTAGAAGCACAGAGTCTTATTCTTTAAATATAACATAAATTATTTAGCTAATCCTGCAGTACTGAAATTTAGTTTTGTCTATTAGTTGTCTGTTATAAATAATACTATGCCAATATTCTAAGAATGATCCTGGAGCAAGTCCAAATCCTGGTTGTGTTATATAATATTTTAATTTTGAAAAATAATTAGTACTCAATATTTATACATATAAATTGGCAAATTTATTAGTCAAGTCTCACAATGCTATAAAGAATTAGGTGAGACGTGGTAATTTATAAAGAAAAGAGGATTAATTGACTCACAATTCTGCAGGCTGTATAGGAAACATAGTGGCCTCAACTTCTGAGGAGGTCTCAGGAAGCTTCCAATCTAGGAAGAAAGTAAAGAGAGAGCAGCCATCTCACACAGCATAGGAAAATCAAGAGCAGTGTGGGAGGTTCAACACACTTTTAAATGACCAAATCTCATGAGCATTCACTATCACAAGGGCAGTACCAATGGGAGGGCAATAAACCATTCATTGCACACCTTTTTTTTTTTTTTTTTTGCGTGTGTTTTGTTCCTTTAATGCTTCTACCCATATCAATCTGCCTCAATTCTATCTGCTTTTTAAAGTCAATTATTATGTGTTATTTCCCTTCTTTTTTCAACTGGATGTCAACACTAGTTCCTTGATTAGCATATTTTTAGAATATTTATCTTATTCAGCCCTGTATTGCAAGCATTGGGTCACCTACTCATTCAACAAATATTTATAAAACCTTAATATCTGATGAGAATTAAACCAGACTATGGAAATGAAGAGTAAGCAGAAGAACTTTGGTTCATCATGGAGCTTACAGACTAATAGAGAAATAGACATTACTTACTATACACCGTATGCCAATTTTGAATAAGAAATATTAATTTCTATATGGGAGCAAATTAATATTTTATATAGTTAGCTTCTTATCAAGGACACTGTTCTGTTTTTCAATATCAACATCAAACAACTATTATACTGTCATGCATATAATTAGTCATCTGTAAGTATTTGTTGAAGTAAAAGTAGTTGAAGAGGTAAGAAACTTTCTGTGCCTGAAGATATTTTCTTTCTTTATTCCTATCAGTAGAAAAATGTAGACGGTTTTGGTTTGTCAGTGTAAGTGTTTTTGCTGTGCTGAGATTTTACTTTCAGCTGAGGTAGTATAGCAGAAATAGTTTTTCTATTCTGAAGTTATGTTTAGGTTTTAATGAGCATTTTTTGTGCTGGCTACACTTCAAATTTATTATAGATTTTGTCATTGATTTTTGAGAAATGGGCTATAGGAATTTCTATTTAAAAAGCTAAACCACATGTGTAATTGAAAGTGTTGCAAAGCCTCTACAGTTTTCCTCATTAGATCTCCCTCTGAATTAAAATTGAGTTTTTAGGATGAGGTCAATACCTCCCAAAGAGTAATTAGACTGTTTCAGCAATAGGTCAAAGTTCTAGACTCCAGCTGATACCATACATCAAAATTATTTTTCAATTATTTTTGTGTGTTACTAGAAATATGTGAATCAAATGTTATAATGAGATTTGCATATATTAAAAATGAACAGAAAATTATCCTGCTAGAAGGCACATTCTCATAAGACTACTTATGTTTGTTGTTTTGTTTTATACTTTTCAAGCTACAATATTCAGAAATGAACAAAAGTAATATTTTTTTTCTTGGAAGATGGAGCCAGATCATATGTCTATTGCTATAGCACAATCACTGAGTGGAAAGAGACTGAACTAATTGTCAATACCGGGAAATAAAAAGAAGATCTGGATTAGAGATAATGTGAGAAAAGGCTCAATAAAATGTGTGGGTTTGTAAGGAGACTCCTAAGCCTGATGAAATAAAGCCAGGAGGAAATGACCTTGGATGTCTTAGACAGTGATAATATGTAATCTTTGTATAAATAAATAAGGGGGAAAAGGTAGAATATACTGATTATAAATTTAGCAACTTGGAAAGCCAATCTACCAATAAATAATGCAATGCTCCTATTATTTTGAAATGTGTGGGGAACTCAGAGGTGAGAAGTAAGGATGATAGCCTTGAGCTATTTTTCTGAGAGTAGTAAACAGAATTGGACACTTTTGGAAATAAAAATATAAAACAGTCATAATTTGATTTTATAGATATTGTAAACTGAGAGTTCTTGAATAAAGGCAAATTGATATCTAAAGTAAAATTTTGAAATGTGGTAATAGTATCAAAGTAGAATTTAATTAGATTGCTTTTTTCTGACAAATGTCCTATTTATGATAAAAAAATTGACTTAGAATTTTAGTCTGGTTATACGATCATTAAGTTAAATTTTAAGACTTATTAATTTAACTTCTAAAAAATAAAAGATGTATTAAAAAATATTATCATTAGATGCAAAATATAGTTTTTCAATTTAGTACCTCATTATATGTCTAGTACTTTAAACTAAAATTATAACAAATGTAAAAATACCAAGACATTGAGAATGACATTGTCCAGTTTTTGGATCTTTCTCTAGGTATGAATTCAATAAATTTAGAGTAATAAATGCATTTTTTATGAATGTCAGCATCATGATGTCCTAGACTGCAGAAAGTTGCAACAGTTCTTTATGACTGCATGTGAACATTCATACAAATACACTGAATAGAAATAAGTCTTTCATTATTTTTAAACAGCACATTGTTCATTTTTTAAAATTGGCTAGTTTAGAAGTAATTGAATGTTTTCTAAATTTTGAAGAATATATTTATATTAAATTTATAATGCAATAAAAGAGAAAATATGACAATAAATATCACTTATATATAATTCAAAAGATAGAAAACAATGATATGGAACAAAACACAGCTGACATTTTCCAAGATATTTGTGACATATGAATTATTTTAGTATGTCTTGAGCTAAACTTACTATTTTATGCATTTTATTTATATTTCATATAAATTATGGGTAAAGCTAATGAAAATAAACCTGCTATGAGATAGGGAGCTCTTTTAGCAATTCTCACTATTTTTACCTTCTCTCTATATATCGAATATGTATTTAATTAATTTTAAGAAAATATAAACTTAAAAGTCATTCAACCCCCTTATCTCTGTTATAATATGTACTACCACTTATAAAATTTATAAAACGACTGTTAATATTACTACAGATACATGTTCTTTTCAAAGAAAATTAAATTCTAAATATGCACGGCCAAATTTATTTCTCTCTGTTCATCTTCTTTTAGTGAATTGCCTATAAATAACAAAAGTGATAAACATACAAAATCATTATACTATCTATATTGCTATTATGTCTAAAATTAACTACTAATTAATTTTTATAAAATAGTTCCTTTTGTAGGTCATTAAAAGGCAGTTATTTGTTGAACATAAGAAACATGTAACAGCCAGTAACCTTGTTACATCATCACGTAGCTCTGCCATGATTAACAAGCTTTATAAGGGGATTGCTTCTTATTTGTACCTAATTATGCAGATACATTCATAAATGCATCAAATGATTTACGTTTTACTACTTTTGTGTTGAAAAATTATCTCCCAATATGTTGGTTGTAATGGTGACATAAAATCAACAACATGAATTCTTTAATTTAGTAACTACTTAGCAAATATCAAAATACAGTTAAATGTCTTCTTTTGTAAAAGGCAATAGCAAAACATCTAAGATGATAAAAATGCAAAGAAATTAACAGTTAAAAAAAAAACCAAAAACATTTCTGCTACCTTTTGCCTACATTCACTTAGAACCTGTCTTTCTGGAGGCAGTGGCTATCATGGCCAATTTATTGTAGATCTTGGCAGGGATAGTCCATACATTAACAAAATTATACATATATCTGTATTTGCAGTTATAGCTATATAAAAGATTATGCAGACATAATATATGCATTTATATAAATATATATATTTAGATACAGAGTCTAACACTGTCACCTGAGATGAGTGGAGGGACACAATCACAGCTCACTGTAATCACAAACTTCTGGACTCAAGAAATTCTCCCACCTCAGCTTCCCAAGTAGCTGGAACTAAAGGAATGTGCCACTACATGAAACTAATTTTAATATTTTGTAGAGATTAAATGCTATGTTGTCCCAGCTAGTGTTGAATTTCTGGCCTCAAATAAGCCTCCTGACTTAGACTCAAAGTGTTGGGATTACAGGCATGAGCCAGAATGCCTGGCCTTATATATTTACAAACTGCAATACTTAATACACTTGTCTGTATTGTTTTTTCATTTAGGATTTTTCTAGATACATCTACATTAGCACAAATAAAGCTGTATTTTTCATTTTCACAACTGAATGTATTTCTCGTATGGACATTTATACTATGATTGATTTTCTTTGACCTTAGATACTAAAGGACGCCCATATTTTAGAGACACTTTCAAAAATAAAAATATTTACTATCATATTATATATATTTCTAGCATGTTGTTTAGTTCTAAATATATTTTTTCTTTGAAACTGCATTTTTGAAAACATTTTGCTTGGTCTTAACTTTCTATCTTTTTATTCTTTACATGTCTCTCATTTGAGATGGGTGGAATCAAAACATCATCATAATGTTTCCAGAGTAAGAATTTAAATATTATTACAAATTCACATTTTATTTACTTATTTATTAAGCAATAAAATAATAAATAATATTGTCAAAATAAATCTGCATCATTAATTTATGTGAAGAGGTGTCAACTGATAATAAGTTTTAAAAATATGCTAAGAGTAACAAAACAGATATATCAAACTAAATACACTATCATATATTAAAGTTTCAGACATGGAAGAATAAGAAAAAATGTAAAATAGAAAGAACAAAGAAAGAAAAAGAAAATACAAACAGAAGGAAGGACGGAAGGAAGGGAAGGAGGGAGGGAAAGAGGAAAGGGAGGGAGAAACATCAATTTTCAAATATAAAAACGTAGCATGCTAAGCTATTCAACTTACAGTGTTTTAGTTTACTTTAATAGTTTCTTGAGAAGTAAAGACTATCACAAGTGAAAAACAATCCCTTGGGCCAAGACTTTTACATTTCCTGTTTTTTTTACAAATAAAGTTTTATTGAAACAGCAATGTATTTCTTGTATGGACATTTATACAGTCATTTATTTACTTACTATTTATGGTTATTTTTTTCATGCTGCATTGGCAACACTGAACAGTAATATTGGTAACAAAAGCCATATGACCTGCAAAGCTTAACACTGTTATTATCTCATCACACACACATACACGTGCACACACACATGCATACACACACAAACACACATAACATTTTGGGAGACTAGTTCAAGAATTTAATATATAATGTCTATGTGTTTATTTTTTGATGATTAATCTGTGTAACAAAATATTTGAATATACTTATTAAAACAAATTACAGGATATTTCTGGAAAAAAATTCAAAATTTTAATGTAGATGTTAGTGTCCAAAAAAGCAAAACTAAACTTTCAATTATCTCACCTGTTACCTCCAACTAGCTCTGTTTTTCTTCTTGATTTTTGGTTCATTTCCTCACCCAGATATTTTGATTACACAAACTCAGTCTCATCAGGACCTATTGTCTGTTGGCCCTACTCTTCTCTATCTTTCAGGGCTTCACCTCTATTCTCATTCACTTAAATGTGATAGATCTTTCTTACAATTTTGCCCTTAGCTAAGTCCTCAGTTCCTTCGTTCCTCTCGTGTCCCTTAATATTTTCTTAACAAACTAAATATGCTTAAATTCATGCTTTTGTGCCTGTCTTCAATACTCCTAAACAGTGCTGAACTGAAACAAAGAACTAAATTGAAGTAAACCTTCATTGTTTCCCACCAGACTACATCTTTCTAGTAATTTCACTTATCCATTGATCCTTCCAAAAATTCACAAATTTTTCACATTCTACAAGTACTCAAGACTTCATTTACCTTTTCTTACTCTTAGTTTCTTTTCTTTCTCTGTCATTAAGAAAATAGAAAAAATGTAAAGACACCTTTCACATGTTTGTACTCAAACTCCCATGACCATAACTACCACCTAACTTTACCTGTGCTCATCTGCTATATCCTATATGAGCTATCCTCTCTTTCATTGCTACAGCAACTTTCATACTTCTAATAAAGGCCAGCCCCTCTATCTGGGCATGCTTTCCTTCCACTTGCAGAAATTCTTCTCTTTCTCTTACATCACAATGTTCTCCTCTTGACATTCCTAATGGCATACACATATATCATTTTTCTTATTCTGAGATAAAAGAATTCTTGATTCTACAGTCACGTATAGGTGCCTTTCCATTTTATTCTTTCCCATTCAGAAAAATACTTTAAATGCATCATTGTTAATATTTTTATTTTTTTCTATTTCAATAAAGTTTAGCCTCCTCTCAAAATTGTCCGGTCAAAATTAGCAATGTTTGCATTTTGTTAATCTGGTAATTGTTTCTACTCCTGAGTTTAATTAACCAAGCAACAAGATTTGGTCACTCATTTTTGCTTCAACAACTGTTCTAACTTGTTTTTTTAAGGTGCTGTACTTTTCTGTTTTTTTCTTTGACCTAGTGGCTTTATGTTCCAGCTCTTTATTTTTCTCTTCATCTCCCTTAAATCTTTATTTTATACTCCGAGTTGTTGTTTTGTTTTGTTCTTAGGATATTTTTTGCCCTCTGAACTTGCCCTTCCTTGGTGATCTCAATCAGTTATAAGCATGCAAATGCACTCTATATGTGGAGGTCACATATAGTTATATTTTCATTTGAGCCATCTTTCCTAAACTCCAAATGTATATGCCCAACTCCCTAATTCATATCTTTTCTTATTTTCCATATGCCCAAAAACATCTCTTGAGTTCTTACACACATCAGTCTTAAAATGTCCAAAGCAAATCTCTTGATTTCTACTTTTTATCTAAACTTACTTTTCCTATACCCTTCCCAATTCTCAATACTACTGACTTCTTCTGTCTTGCTACTTTAACCAAACACTTTACAATTATTCTTGAACTCTATTTCTCCCAGGTCCTAGTCTGATCTACCAGCAAATCCTGTTATGAATCTTTTTAAGCTTTATTAAAACATAACCACTATCACTACTTCTACTTTGTGTATTTGGGACATGGTCTTTCATTTAAAAAAAATAATTTATTTTAGAGATGATGTCTCATTATGTTGCTCAGCCTGGAGTGCAGTGTATATTCACAGACACAATCATAGTTTACTGCAGTCTAGAACTCTTGGCCTCAAGCCATCCTTCCACCTCTCAGATAGCTAGGACTACAGGTGCACACCATAGTATCTGTTGGGCCATGATCTTTCCAGGAATATGTAAGATCCTGGTACTCTTGTTTTAGCAACTGTGTTAAGCATAAATCAAAGAGAGTGATCTACGCTGTCTACATCAATATTGAAGAATAAGCTAAAGCAGTGAGACTAGTGTAATCACACAGTAAAGTTCTTTGTTGTCTGGGAAAATACCCGAGGTTCGTTGTCTGGTGACGAGATTAACTACATGGACACAGAGTGGGTTATGGAGCAAAAAAGTTTAATAGGCAGGAAAGAAGAGAGCTGCTCCCCCATGCAGAGGGAGGAGGGCTCAGAATGAAATTCTCACTCATGGTGGGAAGCAGTAGATAATATAAGGAGGTTTGAGGAGGAATGTGTCTCATTTACATAGGGCCCAGGGGATTGGTTTGACCAGGTGTGCCATTTACATAGCCCATGAAGAAACTGACCATCCCATCTTAAACTTATATTATGTAAATGGGCTTCTTTACCTGGCTGGCTCCATGACACTGGCATAGGTGGCTACCAAGAGATGGGAAGGGGAGTCACCATATTAGATGTACCTAGCTTTTAGTAAAGCTGCTGGCATTCCCCTTGGGTCAACCTGGCCCCAAGCTTCCAGGTTGCTTATCTATACTTGCAGCTTGGCTTTTCAGGCTACTTTCTGTTAGAAATAAATGATCTGAGTGCTTTTCATTAAAAGAAAATCTTACCCAGGACTCCTGTACCTCTCTATTCTCCCTAAATAATTTCTTTGTAACTCCTATGTTAACAGGACCATGAACCCAATTCCTCATTGTTGGGGTGTGATGCTCTGTGGTTGCTGTTTTGAAATTCGTAGTTTTATCTCCATTTCTGCTTTGTAAGTAACTACAAAGAAACAATGAAGAATATGCTTCTACTATCTCTCTTCTTCTTGGGATGGATTCTCATCTCTTGGTTTCCTATATCCTGCTCAATTGCCCTCTTGCTGTCCCCACTGTGCAAATCAAACTCTGCTGTACTCTGCTTAGGCAGATGACTGGGTAGCACAGGCAACAGTGGACCCATGTTTCGCTGCTGCTTGAAGAACAGGGGAGGGAGGGTGGAAGAGCGGAGAGCCCCGATTGTCAGACTCCCCATGAGGGTCCCACAGTGCTCTGGAATATGACTGTTCTTGCTCCAGATTATCAAGGAGGGTGTTCTCAATTTGGAGTGAAAGGATGGGTTTAAAACCACAAGTCTGAAAACTAAGTGAAGGCTTAAATAGAAAAAAAAAATGAAGAAAACCCATCCTTTTGCTAGCTTGAAGTTGTGATCCTAGTTAAAGCAAGAGGTGATCCAGAAAGAAATCTAGCAGTTGTCAAAGTGAAAATTTTATTAAACAGGCAAGGGAGACCTTATTCAAAGCCATTATAAAAAGAAAGTGTATTAACTTGCTAGGGCTGCCATGACAAAATGCCACATACTAGATGGCTTAAAGAACAGACATTTATTTTCTCAGTCTGGAGGCTTGAAATCCAAGACAAATGTGTTGGTTGGTTTTACTTTTTCCGATGCCTCTCTCCCTGGCTTGCAGATGGCTGCTTTCTTACTGGGCCTTCTGGTTTTCCTGCTCCCTGGGTATCTCTTTTTTATCCAAATGTCCTCTCCTTGTAAGGGAAATAATGAGATTTTGTTAGGGCTCACAAAAATAGCCTTATTTAACCTCATTATTTTTGAAGTCCTTATCTCCAAATACAGTCATATTTTTCTTGGTTCTGGGAGTCAGAACGTTAACTTATAAATTTAAGGAGACCCCAGTTCAGCTCATCACCAAGGAAGAGGCCAGAGCTCAATCTAAACTCAACTCTGCTGAAACAAAGTGCTAGAGAAATTTCATGAGTTTGCATGTGGAGGTTGTAGGCCATCTGTGTTTGCTGATTAAATTTATGAAAAGAAAAAATAAACTTCTCATATCTTTACAACATGAGGAAGATTTACAACTGGGAGCAAAGCACCTACTCCAAATTCAGCTTCTACTCCTGCATAAAAATGTGGAGATAGGAGTGTTATCTTCCTTGGCGTTTATGTTTTAAAAGGATGGCTCCCAGGTCTTTGAGAAAACAATCCTGGGTTGTAACACCTGGAAAAAACTATTAAAAATATTTACATCTCAAAGGAACAAAAAAAAATTTATAACGAAAAGTTTTCTGAAATAAATACTCTACTGAGAAAAAGAAGTCAAAAGCCTGGAATCAGGAAGAAGTTGGAGTTTAGTCAAGCCCAAGGGAAAGTTAAGCCACTCTTTTGACAGGCAAATCCTAGAAATGAGAGTTGGATATATGGTTAGATGATTTCCCGCATATTTTTTCCGAGGTGAAAAACTATGTCAAGTGTAGGGAATGCCAATGAGAGCCTAGTAGAAAGTAAAAACTAGTGGAGAATTGACAGGAAGCATTGAGTGTGCTCATCCATGGGCAAAGGGAAAACCTTATGGCTTAAGAAATTTCATAGAAACTCAAACTAAAATCCTTTATTTAATGAACTGTTACATGAAAATGAAGGCATAGATTTTCTACAACATTACAGAAGTTAGTGCCGTGAATCTATTTGTCCGTGCCAGAGACTGCAGAGAGTATCTTCTTTTTCCATGGACATTTCAGTTCTCATTAGATCAGCTGGATCATAAGGACCAGGTCGAAGAGTAATTTTTCACTACATCCTGAACATGCTGCAGACCTTCTTTTGATGTCTCTATTTGAATCTTGAAGCTTTATTGGTGACTCTGTAGATTGGTCGGAGTAACATACTGAAATGTACTAAATATTTTCTCTAAAATCTAAAAAGGCTGACCACAGGCACCACTGGACCTTTTTTCTGGCAGGTCATGTGAGCTGTAGAAACTTGTTTGTCAGTATGAACAGACTATGTTAACATGGCTCCAGAGAACTGAACCATCAGAAAATTCACTGAGATGATAGGTCTATAAATTTGTATGGGTTTTAAAATCTCTTAAATTTGAGTTTTCATTTAAAATATGTGCTAATTCCTGATTATTATATACAGTCCACGCAATGTTACTGTAGTAAATTTTGTGATGTGTTATGGAATTCCAAGACAAATTAATATTTCTTCAGATTGTATTATGACAAAGAGTAGAAAAATTAGCATTTTCCTGAAGTAATACTGTGAAAGTATACTACTGACCAAAATGTGTTTAAAAAATATCAAATGTTCTCTGCCATCTCTTAGCAATTACAAACAAGAGATTCAGCTCATTTCATACCCTCTCTACAGATGCTTAGACACTTCCTCTTCATCCTCTTAGTAACCACTTAATTTCACCATTTTATTTAACTCTTATCTACCCTAGCATGATCTGTTATCTTTAGACAGTTTCTATGCATTCTCTGCATTAATCCCGTCTTTTATCTTTAACTTATACTCTTCTCTTATTTTTGCCCATAATTGTTTACTTTTTTGTAATTTAAAAAAATCTATATTTCTTGGCATTTGTGCTTAAATTAGTATTCAAAGAGAGTGAATTACATAAAAAAAGAGTGTTTTGCTTTCCATCCATATTATATTTTCCTATGCCTACAAGCATTTTGTATTAAGTTTAAATTTACATTCAGAGTATTCATATGTAGATTACTGGGCTACATATCTACAGAATAGATACTTATATCATTTATATTCCAAAGAGTAATTATCAAAATAGTATCTTTCTTATAAATAGTTGTTCCTCTAGAAACAGATAAAGGCATTTGTTACAGTATTTTTTTGTTGTAATCATAAAATCGAATTCTCTTATTATGAGCTCCTAGCCAGGTCATTGAAATATATTTAATGACATTTCCAGATAAGAGAACACTTATAAAACATTGCATCCTTTGAAAAGTAACACATGTATTTGTGCCACTTTTTATTGCTTTCTTCTAAGCTGCATTTGTTTTCAACTATATTCATCAGATAATAGGAGAAAATAAAAACACAATGCTTTATATCACCTGTACAGAAAATGCTACCATCTAAAGAATACTCTTTGGTGAAATTCTGATAAGGTTATTGACATTTTCTTTCTTTTTAACAGAAAACATGAACAATAATTATGTGTATGTAGGGTTGTCAGAAGACAAAATTACAACAAATTTTGATTAAAGATTTAATTGGATTTTATTTGAAATTCTGGAATCAGGCATTTTTAAAAAATCATTTAATAAAACAGGATGAGTATTCCAATGAGTTGAGAATAAGATTTGGCTTTACAGATAGAAAAGGGATGAACAAAAAGAAATAGAAACAGATTTATCTTTTCAAAGTTCCTTTCCTTCTAAGGTTGGAGGGACATTCTTTCATGCTGGTTCAGGTAAACTGGAGGCACCTTCTGATTGGTTGCTATGAGTCTCCTGCTTTCGGAAAACTGGCAAATTTCAGATATCAGGTTGATTTTATGGCACCTATCATGAGTGCTCCATTCTGGTTTAGTCTGTTCTGCTGGGTCCTAGTTTAGAATCCTCATCCAACACAGAGGCCCCAGAAAACTTTGTTTAACAGGGTTATATTTCTAAAATAAGAGTATTTACTTAGACCTGTTTTGTAGACTTTATTAGTTTTAATTGAGGAAGAACTACAAAAATTGCACATAAAAACCCTTATATTTCAAATACAGAATATGAGATCTAATGAATCAACATAGGCAAAAATGCAATAAGAAGAAATGTTACTTAAGTGTTATCAATTTTTATTGACATTTTGTGACCTAAAAAAACACCCACTTTGATGAGTTAAAATGTGTAAATATTTACCATTGAAGAAATAAATTTATTTTATTTTAGGAAAACAAAAAGCAGAAATATATGAATGCATTTTGGGAGATATAAAAGTAGGCACTGCTTTAAAATATGCAAGGCAATGATAAAAATAATGTACCTATAGTATTTATAATATCTCACATATGTCTTATTAATTAATCTTATCAGATACCCAGTGAAGCGTCATCAATTCCATTTATTTAGTGAGAAAGAAACTTCAGGTCAGACAAGTTCAGTGATTTATCCATGTTTACATATCTTAAGTGGAAGCCAGATTCAAACACATACTTCCACTTACATATCTTAAGTGGAAGCCAGATTCATGTTTTTTTTTTTTTAAATATATTTACCACAACAAATCACAATTGAATTGTAAATGTCATGCTGAGAAACAAAAAGATGTTAATATGCTAATGGCTATAATTTGACAAGAGCTGTCCACTTTTATCTTTAATCATAATAGAGTAATAATGGGGAGTGTTTTCGGGATTTGTCAATCCAGCAAAATTTGTAGAGTATTCCATCTGCAAATAGCCTTCTAAAATAATTTCTCATAATATGCTATTCCTTCATTAGTATATTATTCTTCATTCAGGAAGACCTTCTAGAAGTCATATTTTTCTATAGGGCATTTGATAAAGTCTCTACCAGTTACGGTATAATTTATAAGTCATTGCTTTTCAGACTCATTTCTTTGTAATAAAATATATACTAAGACACTGATTTTTAGTTCTAGCTTTTACCAAAATACCAAAACAGTAGTAGCAGATAGGCAACACTGAAATAGCAGTACTTTATGGCTCAAAAGAGATACACTAATTTCCCTATTTAGTGATGTACTTTTATCTCCTTTCACTGATGTGGGATTTTTGCTCCTTATTTCAGCTAAAACTAGATTTTTGTTACTTTACCAAAACAGATTACACATGTGGACATATTGAAAAGTGAGGAGAGAAGAATTTATTAAAAGAAAGTTCTCAGATAAATAAGAAGGGATTAGGACACGCTCCCACTTCATAGACTGAATACCAGGTCACCCCAAAGGAGCTGAAGAGGTCAGACTCCTCCTTCCTTCATGAGGTACAAATTTCCTGTAGCTCCATCCCAATCTCCCAGTTTTTGACATGTGCAGACAAGACCCTGGGCAGGTTCCTTTCTCTGTACAAAAGCATCTGACATAAACACTTGTAGTGTGGGTTGGAGACTCTCCGGGGACACCCCCTGCTCCTTATATGCCTCCTGCATCTATCAGTATAATCAATTTATGTGATTAACCTCCTATAAGCTCTAACACATCTTCATTAAGGAGAATAAGGCTGCCACAAATTGTAGAACAAATAAACACAAAAAGTTCAGCACCCTAGGAGTCCTTTGGATGTTTAGAGAAACTATTATTTGCATAATTACCATAAAGTATTGAACCTAATCATCTCTAACCATCCCATCATAAACTCTGCCCTTTTTTTGACAAAATGTCCCGAAGAATTGTGTAAGAACACTACAAAGTTGTGTGTACTACTTGCTTAAGGTACACATTAGAAGCTAGGCTCAAAAGAGTCCCATACTAAAAAGAGATGGAGGCCAGATTAAGGGGTGAGAAGAGAGCTGGTATGGGGAGGCAGAAACTGTTGTAAGGCATTTGGCAACTAGTAACCATGGTGTCAGTCACCATTCTTTATCATTATTCATGGAAAAACCTCCCAAGATCCTGCGTCACATAACATTTTAGCACTTTGCAGAGCAAATTATTTCACTGTACTCAAATCTGAAGAACAAATGAAAGGAATGTATAATAAAATTATTTAATCCTGAGGCACATAAAACCAGATAGTAACCAGGTAATCTAGAAACATATGGTTCCAAATACTATTGATACCTTAGAGAAAGCGAACTTTGGGCCAACTCCAGCAAAATCATAAACTCAAGCAAATGCATTTAAATGATCCCATTTAATTGAGGATCCTTGGAAAATGTGAAAAAGAATGAGTACAATAAGTAATCCAATTTTACCATTTTATGCAATTCAAACCAACAGCCTCTTCTCTCATCTCTAATGAAATCGGAGATGATAGGATGGGAGATGAGAGTAAAGAATCAAGGGATATGGTGAATAATAAACCCAAGCATATTAACTCATTTTAAATTTGAAGGCCAGACTAGCTAATTTGGATATCATTGCCACATTTTTTTTTCCAATTTTACAAATCCTCATGCTTCCTGTTTGTCTTCAACTTGCTTATTTACTTTTTAAAGATAATTTGAAACAAAATTTGTTATCTTCATAATGTCTGTGGGACAGGGATTTTGGAATTACTAAGCTAGGCGATTTTGATTCAGGGTCTCTCATAAAGTTCAGGCAAAGTGTCATCCCAGGCTACGGTCAGCAGAACGTTGATCGTAGCAGGAGCCACTTCCAAGCTTACTTACAGACTGGGAAGTTCATACTGACTGTTAGTGGATGTCATCAGTTCCAGATCCCCTCTGCTGTCCTGATATGGTCCATCTGCTGCTAAAATGGTAGCATAGTCATGATATTACATTATTGACCTTCAACTGGTCCCCCAAATTAAAGATAATTCTACCCAACAAGAAGCCAATTCAATAGCTGATTTAGATTCATCACATCTACTGACAGTTTCATAGAAAAACCACCAGTTTACTTGGGCTTCAATGCTGATCAAGAGACGATAAAACAATCCTATATATTTATAGAAATGTAAATTTGTTTATGGAAATTGTAAGAAAATTCTTTACAGGCTTTTATTAAATCTTTATCATAAATATGAGATATATATTGTTTCACTTATTTTACAGTGGAAGTAAAGCCTTTAAAACACAATCCATAATCACAGGAAATTTAGTAATGTGAAGTCCAACAAAAACATTAGTATTTTAATATTTATGTTTCTTTTCATTTCCCAGTGGATATAAATTGAAAAAAAAAAAAAGGTGAGAATCCATGTAACCAAAAAACTGTTAGCAAAATATTTATTTTAAAACACGGTTTCTGGCTGATCATGGTGGCTCCTGCCTGTAATTCTAGCATTTTAGGATGCTGAGAAGGAGGTTGCTTGAGGGCAGGAGTTCAAGATCAGCCTGGACAACATAGTGAGATCCTGTATAAATTAATAAATAAAAATTTAAAAAATTAGCTGAGCATAGTGGCTCATGCCTGTAGTGCCAACTACCTGGGATCCTGAGGCAGGAGGATTGCTTGAGCCCAGGAATTAGAGGTTACAGTGAACTATGATCATACCACTTTACTCCAGCCTGTGACAGAAGAAACCCCACCTCTGAAAACAAAAACAAAACAAAACACAACTTTTTTTCTGACACATTGGTAAAAAATAATTCCAAATTACAGCTTGCATTTTATCTTTATGCATTTTTCTGAAACTATTAACATCTCCAACTTGTATAATGCAAATATAACAATGCTTATCATCTTAAGCACCAATGGATTTCAACACTTGATAAAATTTAGCTCAAGCTTATCTCTGTACAAAGTCTGCCAGAGGAGTTAAAAATATAGTCAAGCAGTAAAATAGGAACAGAGATTAAGTGAGGATTGACTTGAAGAGTAGGATGGTAAATTGTACTGATTCTACTGAATTAATCATTTCTCATTGATTTTTAAAATCCTTAGTGGCCGATTACAACGATCTTTATCTCCAGCTGCTTAGATGAACAGTTTTTTTTTTTTTCCATAAAGATGAAGATGTTTCCATGGAAATGGGCCAATTTATCATAGCAAAATTAGATTATATTTGAGTTTGTAAGAATTTTGTATAACTGATTAAATCTATTCATTTGGGAGATGTGTAGATTACTACGTTATCTCCATCTCATCCCCATTCAGCGATATTTATGTGAGGGGAAGCTCGCTTACATATGTCCAAAATATAATGTGACCAGGTGACTTCAAATCCCAAAATGGATAAAAGACAAATGGAGTTTTCTCAGCATCTGCATGTATCTATTAGAATCTGCATTTCTGGTTCCCAGGCAATGTAAATATGTCAGAACACATATAATAGTTCAGTTCATGTTAAAGAAAGCTCCTAGAATTGTGAGAGATAATAACAAAATTAGCAAAAGCTTTTAGCTATGTTTTTCTTTTAAATTAGTCAACTTACAATTTTTAAAACTTGTATTTATCAGAACAAAAATGAATAATACTCATGAAATTGAGGGGTGTCCATTTTTAGAGTAGTAGAATTCCAGTCCGGTTAATGCTTCAAACAGGCTCAGGTCTTATCAACTTATAAAATGTACTAAAAGCAACAAATAACGGCTATGTTGACAAGCGTAACACTGAAGACAAAGCAATTAATGGCAGCATATTTTCTGCCATAGACAGTTGAAAAACAGTAAGGTTTTTTTTTTTTTAAATTTTTTATTGCATTTTAGGTTTGGGGGTACATGTGCAGAACATGCAAGACAGTTGCATAGGTACACACATGGCAGTGTGTTTTGCTTCCTTTCTCCCCTTCACCCACATTTGGCATTTCTCCCCAGGCTATCCCTCCCCACCTCCCCCACCCACTGGCCCTCCCCATTTCCCCCCAATAGACCCTAGTGTTTAGTACTCTTCTCTCTGTGTCCATGTGTTCTCATTTTTCATCACCCACCTATGAGTGAGAATATGCGGTGTTTCATTTTCTGTTCTTGTGTCAGTTTGCTGAGGATGATGTTCTCCAGATTCATCCATGTCTCTACAAATGACACAAACTCATCATAAATCAGAGAGGACACAAACAGATGGAGAAACATTCCATGTCCATGGTTAGGAAGAATTAATATCGTACAAATGGCTATACTGCCCAAAGTAATTTACAGAATCAATGCTATACCCATCAAGCTACCATTGACTTTCTCCACAGAACTGGAAAAAACCATCACGAACTTCATATGGAACCAAAAGAGAGCCTGCATAGCCAAGTCAATTCTAAGCAAAAAGAACACAGCGGGGGGCATCACACTACCGGATTTCAAACTATACTACAAGGCTACAGTAATCAAAACAGCATGGTACTGGTACCAAAACAGAGATATAGACCAATGGAACAGAACAGAGGCAACAGAGGCAACACAACATATCTACAACCATACAATCTTTGATAAACCTATCAAAAACAAGCAATGGGAAAAGGATTCCCTGTTCAGCAAATGGTGTTGGGAAAACTGGCTAGCCATGTGCAGAAAGCAGAAACTAGACCTCTTCCTGACACCTTACACTAAAATTAACTCCAGATGGATTAAAGACTTAAACATAAGACCTGGCACAATAAAAACCCTAGAAGGAAATCTAGGCAAAACTATCCAGGACATAGGAGTAGGCAAGGACTTCATGAACAAAACACCAAAAGCATTGGCAACAAAAGCCAAAATAGACAAATAGGACCTAATGAAACTCCACAGCTTCTGCACGGCAAAAGAAACAGTCAATAGAGTGAATCGGCAACCAACAGAATGGGAAAAAATCTTTGCAGTTTACCCATCTGACAAAGGGCTGATATCCAGAATTTACAAAGAACTCAAACAGATTTACAGGAAAAAAACAAACAACCCATTCAAAAGTGGGCAAAGGATATGAACAGACACTTTACGAAAGAAGACATATATGAGGAAAACAGTAAGTTTTTGATTTTATTTTTATGGTTTGCATAATAAGGCCAAATATCATTTCACTATAATATGTAAATAATTAGATTAAAGCATGACAATTACAAATTGAATCATATTTTCAAAATACAGCTTTTAATTCTCTTGTCAAGAATCTATTTTAATTTGATATAATTAACGTCAGAGACTAGAAGCAAGCATTCCGATAGTTCACTGACCACTGCTATTTCAGAATTTTAAATAGAAAACAAGTTATAAACTTTTCCTTAATGAATTCAATCATATACTCATTTGTTCTTCACATATGCTGGGTCATGTAAGAATGTTTTAGTAATTATAGCACATGGGTGCTCAGCATTTGGTAGCTTAAAACCTAGAGAAACCTATCATACAAAGTTGTAACTAATTAATTAGCTTTTTATACTAATGTAAAAATTTCAACTAAAGTACCTTCAGTAAAAAATTTAAAATATTTTAATACTACTATCAACATAAGAAAAAAGTGACAGAATTTAACCACAATAAAAAATATAAACTTCTACTCTTAACCATGACATTTTAAATAACATAATTACACTGTGATAAATATATCAACTACTGCAGCAAGTTCTGAAATAAATAAGTCACAAATTCTTTAAACATAGGTAACCATTATTAGCTTTACAATTTCCTTGACAAGAGGCTTGATGTGGTTACAAGGTAATGTGAAACATTTTTAGTTTTATCTAAATATTTTAAGTTTTTTTAAACATAGTCTTAATCTTTATTTAATAAGCACTTTACATAGTGCTTATTATGTGTCAGGTACCTTTTGGGTTTTTTTTTAACTTTTATTTTAAGTTCAGAGGTACATGTGCAGGATGTGCAGGTTGTTATACAGGTAAACGTGTGTCATGAGGGTTTGTTGTACAGATTACTTCATCACCCAGATCTTAAGCCTAGTATACATTCATTATTTTTCCTGATCCTCTCACTCCTCCCACACTCTGATAGGCCTCACTCTTGAATAGGCCACCCACTCTCTGATAGGCCTCAGTCCATGTTGTTCCATTCTATGTATGCATGTATTCTCATCCTTTAGCTCCCACTTATAAGTAAGAACATGTAGTATTTGGTTTTCCTGTTCCTGCATTAGGAGACTAAGAATAATAGCCTCCAGCTCCATCCATGTCCCTGCAAAGAACCTGAGTTCATTTTTTAGTGACTATGTAGAATTCCATGATGTATATGTACCACATTTTTTTTTTATCGAGTCTGTCATTGATGGTCATTTGGGTTGATTCCATGTATTCATGATTGGTTATAGTGCTGCAGTGAACATATATGTGCATCTTTATGATAGAATGACTTATATTCCTTTGGGTATATACCCAGTAATGGGATTGCTGGATCAAATGGTACTGCTGTCTTTAGGTCTTTGAGAAATCACCCACTGTCTTTTACTTTTAATTAACACTCTCACCTACAGTGTATAAATGATACCTTTCTTCACAGTTTTGCTAGCATCTATTTTTTTTCACTTTTTGATAGTAGCCATTTTTGACTGATGTAAGATGGCATTCATGGTGGTTTTGATTTGCATTTCTCTAAGAATCAGTGATATGCTTTTTTTTATATGCTTCTTGGAAACATGTATGTCTTCTTTTGAAGAGTGTCTGTTCATGTTCTTTGCCCACTTTTTAATGAGATTGTTCCTTTTTTTCTTGTAAATTTAAGTTCATTATAGATGCTGACTGTTATGTCTTAGATACATAGTTTGCAAACCTTTTCTTCCATTTTGTAGGTTGTCTGCTTAGTCTGTTGATAGTTTCTTTTGCTGTGCAGAAGCTCTTTAGTTTAATTGGATCCCATTTGTCAAATTTTGCTTTTGTTAAAATTGCTTTTGATGTCTTTGTCATGAAATCTTTGCCTGTGCTTTTATGTCCTGAATGGGATTGCCTAAGTTGTCTTCCAGGGTTTTTACAGTTTTGAGTTTTACATTTAAATGTTTAATCCATCTTGAGTTACTTTTTGTATATAATGTAAGAAAGAGATCAAGTTTCAATTTTCTGCATGAGGCTAGCCAGTTATCCCAGCACCATTTATTGAATAAGCAATTCTTTCCCTATTGCTTTTTGTGTGTGTGTGTGTGCTAGGTTTGTTGAGTATCTGGTATTTTCAGGTGTGCAGTCTTATTTCTGGGTTCTCTATTCTGTTCCGTTGGTCTACATGTCTATTTTTGTACCAGTACCATGCTCTTTTGGTTACTGTAGCCCTGTAGTATAGTTTGAAGCCGGGTCGCATGATATCACCAAATTTGTTTTTTTTTTTTTTTTTGCTTAGGATTGCACTGACTGTTTAGACTCTTTTTTGGTTCCATATAAATTTTTAAATTTTTTTTTTCTAGTTATGTGAAGAATGTCAATGGAGTTTAATGGAAGTAGCATTGAATCTATAAATTGCTTTGCATATTGCAGCCATTTTGGCGATATTGATTCTTCCTACCAATTAACATAAAATGTTTTTCCATTTGTTTGTGTCATCTATGGTTTCTTTGAGTGGTGATTTGTTTTCCTTGTGGAGATCTTTCACTTCCCTCATTAGCTATATTCCTAGCTGTTTAATCTTTCTGTGGTAATTGTGCATGACAGTTTCTTTGTGATTTGGCTCACAACTTGACTATTGTTGTTGTTTAGAAATATTAGCAATTTTTGCACATTGATTTTGTATCCCGAGATGTTGCTGAAGTTGCTTATCAGTTTAAAGAGATTTTGGGTGGAGACTATAGAGTTTTCTAGATATAAGATTATGTCATCTGCAAAGAGGGATAATTTGACATTCTGTCTTCCTATTTGAATACACTTTCTTTCTTTCTCTTGCCTGATTGCTCTGTCCACAACTTTGAATACTATGCTTAATAGGAGTGATGGGAGAGGCCATCCTTGTCTCATGCCAGTTTTCAAGGAGAATGCTTCCAGCTTTCATTCATTCCTTACAATGTTGGCTGTGGGTTTGTCATACATGGCTGTTACTATTTTGAAGTATGTTCCTTCAATACCTAGTTTATTGAGAGATTTTAGCATAAATTGATGATACATTTTATTGAAATATTTTTCTAAATATATTGAGATAATTATGAAATTTTTGTCTTTATTTCTGTTTATGTAAATAATCACATTTGTTAATTTGCATATGTTGAACCAACATTGCATCTCATGGATAAAACCTACTGAATTTTGAAGAATTAGCTTTTTAATGTGCTGCTAGGTTTGATTTGCCAATATTTTATTGAGGATTTTGGCATAGATGTTCATCAAGAATATTGGCCTAAAGTTTTTTTTGTTGTTGCATCAGTAGTGTTTGGGTATCAGGATAATGCTGGCCTTACAGAATCAGTTAGGAAAGAGTCTCTTATCCCTGAATTTTTGAAATACTTTTATTAGATATAGTGCCAGCTCTTCTTTGTTCACCTGGTAGAATTCAGCTATGAATCCATCTGGTCCTGTTCTTTTTTTAGTTAATAGACTATTTATTACTTTCTCAATTTCAGAACTCATTAAGGGTCTATTCAGGGATTCAATTTCTTGCTTGTCCAATATTGAAAAAATGTGTGTCTAGGAATTTATTTATTTGTCTATGTTTTCTAGTTTCTGTGCATATAAGTGTTTATAATCTCTGAGTGTTTTTTGTAGCTCTGCAGGGTCAATGGCACTATCCCCCTTGTTTCTGATTATGTGTTGTGTTTTTAAATTTTCTCTTTCTTTTCTCTTTATTGACTAGCTAGAAGTCTTTTTTAATTATTTTTTAAAAATAAAACCAACTCCTGGATTTGTTCATCTTTTGAATTTGTGTGTGTGTGTGTGTGTGTGTGTGTGTCTCTATCTCATTCAATTCAACACTAATTTTGATTATTTCCTGTCTTCTACTAGCTTGGGGATTTGTTTACTCTTGGTTCTCTCATTCTTTTGGTTGTGATGTTAGTTTGTTGACTTAAGATATTTTGACTCTTTGTTGTGGCCACTTAGTGCTATAAATTTTTATCTGAACATTTTCCTAGCTGAGTCCCAGAGATTCTGGTATGTTTTATCTTTGTTCTCATTAGTTTCAAAGAACTTCTTAATATCTGTCTTAATATCATTATTTACCCTAAAGTCATTTAGAAGCAGGTTATTCAATTTCCATGTAATTTTATGGTTTTGAATGAATTTCTTAGTCTTGGTTTTTAATTTGATTGTGCTATGGTTTGAGAGATTCCTTGTTATGATTTCAGTTCTTTTGCATTTTCCAAGGAGTGTTTTATTTCCAGTTGTGTAATTGATTTTAGATTAAGTGTCAGTGAATGTGAGTTGGGTCTCCTAAGGACATATGGAAATGGGTTTTGGTTTTTTATCCTGCGTGGCACTCTGTATTTTAACTGGAACATTTAGCCCTTTTACATTTAAGGTTAGTATTGATATGTGTTAATTTGATTCTGTCATTATGATGTTACCTGGTTGATGTTGTTGCTTTATAGTGTCACTGGTCTGTGTACTTCAGTGTGTTTTTGTAGTGATTGGTAACAGTCTTTTTTTTTTTTTCATATTTAGTGCTTTTTTCAGAAGCGCTTGTAAGGCATGTCTGGTGATAAGAAATTATCTAAACATTTGCTTATCTGAAAAATATCTTATTTCTCCTTTGCTTATAAAGCTTGGTTTGGCTGGGTTTGAAATTATTGGTTGGAATTTCTTTAAAAATATTGAGTATTGGCCTCTAATCTCGTCTTGCTTATAGGGTTTCATCTGAGAGATTTGCTATTAGTTAGTCTGAAGGGCTTCCCTTTGTAGGTAGCCTGGCCTTTCTCTCTAGTTGCATTTAACATTTTTTCTTTCATTTTGACATTGAAGAATCTTATTATTAGGTGTCCTAGGGATATTTTTCTCATGGTGTATCTTACTGGGTATTTTTTTTTTTTTTTTTTGCTTTTCCTGGATTTGAATGTTTGCCTTTCTTTCTTTTCTATTTTTTTTTTTTTCCTCTTTGTGTCTCATTGTCTTATTCAGAAATCTAGACTTCAAGCTCAGAGATTCTTTTCTCCACTTGGTCTCTTCTGCTATTAATACTTGTGTTCACATTATGAAATTATGTAGTGTGTTTTCAGTTCTATTAGGTTGGTTACACCCTTTTTTATATTGACTATTTTGCCTGACAACTCCTGCAATGTTTTCTTATGACTTTTAGTTTTCTTGCTTTGTGTTATAATGTACTCCTTTAGTTCAGTGAACTTCATTTGTATCCAAATTCTGAATTCCAATTCTGTAATTTTAGCTGCCTTAGCCTCAGCCTGATTCTAAACCCTTACTGGAGTCCTGATGCAGTAAGGGTTTGGAGGAAAGAGGGCACTCTGGTTTTTTGAGTTTTCAGCATTCTTGGGCAGAGTCATTCTCATCTTTGTAGGCTTATTTACCTTCAATATTTGAGATTACTGACTTTTGTATTTTTTCTTCCTTTAACAGTCTGTGCACTTTTCTGTAGGGTTGCTTCAGTATGCTGGGGTTTTGCCTCAATCCCTAATCATCTCAGAAGTTCCTGTACCTACAGGTATCACCAGTGAAGCTTGTGAAACAACAAAGCCTGCCCCATCCTCTAGAAGCCCTGTCATAGGAAGGTAAGGACATGTTGCTTGCTCAAAAGCACCTGTAGGAGGTGGCTGGAGACTCTAGTTGGGAGGTCTTGCCAGTCAGGAGAAATGGGATCAAAGACCTGCTTTAAAAGATACTTTAATCATGGTTTCAGAGGGAAACTGTGGGGTCTACTTCAGGTCATGTTCACCTCAGACACTCTGAAACCTGAAGGCTGAAACAACTAAATTGCCCAAACAACAAAGATGACATCCTGCCTTTTCTTCTGGGATCTCCGACCCACGAAGGCCTGAAACTTCTGTCATCCAGAGAATACTGGTTGGGGTAGCTAGAGACCACGGCTGGGAGGTGATGAGGAACAGAGTTGGGGATCCACTTAAAACAGCAGTCGGATTATGTTTTCATGGGGCTGCTGTGCTGTGTTGTGTTACGACTCCCATCACTGGTCAACTTAGACTTTCCAAAGCCTGTAGGCTGGAATGGCTAAATTACCCAACCAGCAAAGATGGTGTCCGACCTGTCTCTCTGGGAGCTCGGTCCTAGGCAGTCTTTAACTGTCTGTCAGCCAGAGAACACCAGCAGATGTGGCTGGAGTTGCAGATTGGGAGATTCTGCCCAGTGAGGAGAAACAAATGGGTGGGAGATCCACTTGAAGCAGTCTGGCCGCATTTTGGAGGAGCAATTGTGCCATGCTGGGGGATTCCTTCTTCCCCTGGCTGGTTTGGACTCTCTGAAGCCTGCTGGCTGGAGTAGCTAAAAAGCTCAAACAGCACATATGGTGGTTCACCCTTCTCCATCCCAGGTAGACTATCAGAGCTATCAGTGGCTGGCTGAAATTTCAAACCAGTGTGTCTTATCCTATGAGGTTCTATGGAAGTGAGTCCCACAGACCTTCACTGTTTGGCCCCCTGGATTCAGCCTCTTCCCTAGGGGTATGTACAAGCTTCTAACCTCCAATTTTGCTGGAGTTGCAGTTACTTTTCCTGCGAAGCCCAGAAAGACGAACTATCTAAAGCTCCTGGGTGTCCACGTGTGTATGAGTGACTGCTCTGCAGAGACCCCATGTAGCTTTGTGTGTCATACTGAAGGCCTGGTAGAATGAGCTCATGAGTGGATCTCCTGACCTGAGGGTTGCAAAGATCTGTAGGAGAAGTGCTTTCCTGGGTTACACATTTACTCACTGCTTCCCTGGGAAGGGCAGTTTCCTTGGGCTTTGTGTTGCTCCTGGGTAGACCACCGTCCTGCCTTGCTTTTCCCCATTCTTCACAGGTTGAGTTTGTTCCTTGATTAAACCCAATGCAAGTACTTGGATGTTTCCATTGAAAGTGCTGTATTTCCACACTCCTGCCATTCCTCTCTGTGAGAGCCATGCATACTAGTCGCTTCTATTGACCACCATGGCCACTACCCCTGGTTTTTCTTTTCAATGTATTTTGTAATACTGCTATGTGGAAACCATGAGTATATATAACATAATCTTAAATGATTATACAGTACATTCTTTAATATCAAATTTATATCGCCAATGATGTATGAAAAATTCAGCAAAATTTTGCTGTACCTGATATAACATTCTTAAAGATACGATATAATTATATTTACAGTCAGAAGTATTCAGCATAAAGGGAAATTTTGTGACTTGATCAAGGTCTTTTAAAAATATTTTGTAGAACTATGAATAATTGCTAGGTTTACTAAACTTGAAATTGCGATTCTTCTACCATGCCCTGCCTTTCCTATTTTATTTTAGCATACACAGAAATCATTTTATTTGAGTTATGTAACAAGAACCCAACTTAAGCAAATATAAAATTTATAGCTAAGTCAATGTTCTGATATTAATGTATATGAAAACTGATTTTTTCATGGGTTAGTCAGCTATTCATATGCCCTTTACAATTTTCTAAATTCTATTTGTTGGTTAGAAAAAGAAAACAAGCTAATACTTATCACCTTCCAAGAAACATGTGATTTAAATTTTATGCCTTCAATGTCTCATGTTAAATGCTAGTTTCATTACTACTCTACCATAAATGTTTGTAAACCAGAAAGTATCTGAGACAAATCTCAATCAGTTTAGAAGTTTACTTTGCCAAGGTTAAAGATATTCCCCGAAGAAATAAACATGGAATCACAGAAACAGTCTGTGGTCTGTGCATTTCTCCAAAAATGATTTTTAGGACTTCGGTATTTAACGGAGAAAATTAATCTTGAGGTGAAAGAGAGAGGGTATGATAATCCACATGTTGTAAGAGAAAAGGAACAGATAGGAGAATACACGATTGTATTTTTGTCTTGTTCTCAGTAAATTGGAACTTCACATAAGATAATGTGAATATGGCCTAGCAGCCTGTATTTTACCTTTCATCTGTAACTGTCTGCTAGAGAATAAAAGGAGAGGTGGTTTCTTGCATGACTCAGCTTTCAGCTTATTATTTTTATTATTTTTATTTGGCATAGTGAATTGAGTTCTCAAGTTTCTATTTTTCTGTCATATATCTTTTGGGGAATTTGATAAAATTCAAATTTTAGAACATACGCCCTGAAGATTCTGATAGCAAGAGATGTCATGTAAAACAGAATTTGTACTTTTTAAAAGCCTCTAGGTGATTCTCATAGCAGTCCAATTAGGGAAAAAAACTGATTAAGTACTCTATACTAAACCGACTTGAAAAAGAGAGAGCTAAAGCATTTGAAGACTGTATAATAGCAAAATTTAAAAATTATATTTATTTCATGTATCCAGTACTGCATACAGAAGATAATAGACTTATTTCTGTAACTCATGAGTTTACCTTTAGAAATCTTATAGAAGATTTTTATGTTTCAAAGTCCAGGCTGTATCATTTGGTCACAGTTAGCTGGTACAAAAAATATAGAGACTTATAGCTTCTTTAAAAAAATTACAAAGAAGTTGGTGGGCAGAGAAGAGTAAGTTATTCACTGATAATGTCTCTAATAATGGCAACTCACGATGGCTAAAGATACATGGAATTTAAGCTTACAGACACAACATGCACAAATACACACACACACAAAGACACACCACCCTCCTCCCACAGTATCCTCTGCTGAATATTCTTTGTATCTTCACTGGTACTTTGATTATAAGCCGATTTTCCCAGAATATCTTCAGTTTAGGATTTCATTTTCCTGAATTATCTATAAATCTACTGAACATACACTTATTGGCTTTTTTTTTCATTTTTTTACATAACTCTAACATCTTATTTTGCCCCACAGTTCCCTACAGATATTCCTATAATTTTACTTTACCATAATTATTTTGTCTTTTTTCCCTAGAAATATCTCTACAACTTCATCAATAGATTCTCTGAGTTCACAACTCTCATTAATCACCACCAGTTACTTCACCCAATTTCTCAGTCTTACTAAAGAAAAATAAATTATACTGGAAAACATTAACAGTTGTGCCACACTATTACATATATGTCTACCACACAAGTTAAAAAATGTTAAAGATATTCTGAAATCAAGTATGTTTGAATTTTGGGGTATACTTTGGTTTTACATAGTGCCTAATAAAAATAATGTTTCTATTTCTGTGAAGCAAATACACTTTTTAATTATCTACCTCACTGTCCTTTACTTAACATTCTACTTTTCAGTTTGGGAAAGAATAGATAGATTCTTCAACAATGGAGGTGTCTATCAAAGAGGAAGTTATAATGGGTTCTACCTAAATCTATTTAATTTACAAAAATACCTTGATTCCAGTTAACATAATCCCAAAACAAATATTCAATTGAAATAATTTTAAAAACAAACTAAATAACAAAATCACTGTACTTCTTAAAGGAATATCTCAACCAAGGCCACAGTTATTTGTTTGAATATATCATAAGGTAATAAACTTTGAAAAATCCAGATATTTTATATTATTCTACAATACTCATGCAGTTGCTTGTTACTTTTATTGACATAGATGACATTCTAAATTAAGAATGGCCACTAACTTAAGCTACACTTAATGTCATGAGAATTCTACTTATCTAATTAAAATGTAATACCTGACGTAAGAGTATTCTGAACTAGTTTTTAAAGCTTCAATAAATTAGAAATAATCTCAAGATAATTATTGTAAAGGTATCAGATTGTTTCCCTTAGCTCAGTAAGAAAAACATGATGCACGCCAGAGACTTGGCAAATTAAATTAACAATAACTTTGGAATTGTTTCTTTAAATTTCACTTGTCAACAATTTTGCCTTTTTTATTTTATTTTATTTTATTTTATTTTACTTTATTTTATTTGACAGAGTCTTGCTCTGTCACTCAAGCTGGAATGCAGTGGCTCCACGATGGGTCACTGCAACCTCCATCTCCCAGGTTGAAACAATTCTCGTGCCTCAGCCTTCTGAGTAGCTGGGATTACAGGCATGTGCCACCACACCTGGCTGATTTTTGTATTTTTTTAGTAGAGATGGGGTTTCACAATGTTGGCCAGGCTGGTCTCCAATCTCAACCTCAGGTGATCCAACTGTCTCGGCATCCCAGAATGCCGGGTTTACAGGAGTAAGGCACTGTGCTTGCTGGGCCTAACAATGTTGCCATTCTTAACTCATAAATCTGGTTTATAAAAGTCAGTTAGGTACTTTTCTAGACCAGAGAAATGGCAGTCACAATATTTATCAAAATAATTGCTCATTTTAAATTTAGCTGTGGTACAGACTATAAACCACTTACACTGATTTTGACAGAGCAGATGTGAAGATCAATGTTTATCTTCATAATTATGTCATGAAGTTCTTATATCTCAAAGACTGTGTGCTTACATTTACAAAATTCTAGAGCTTGACATGTACAATTCCACAGATTTTCTTTTCCAACTGATGTGATGTAAAAAGAAGACCAACAAAAAAAGAATCCCAAGATAATCACGTACTTAGGTTAGGAGAGATTCTCAGTTTGATCTAATCCTGTCTAAACAGGCTGAAAGAAATTAGTCACTCAGAAACATATAAAAGGCTCTACTGAGATATATAAAACAATCTGTGCAGATTTTTTCAAACTCTTGTTGTGCCACCCAGGATATATGAATAGAGTTAAATTAGAATGCCACTGTGAGCTATTTCTTCTACTTTATCTTCTTAGAAAGTTTTGTAGTTGTTTAGAGCTGGGGAGAGAACTTAAAGAAATAACAGCAACTTGAGAAGAAATCACTTCTTCAAGGACACCTCACTTAAAATTGCTGAGCAATTAAAGCATAAATATAGGACATAGATATAGACAGCTAGGAAGACAAATGAATTAATCAAATTAATTACATATATATTTATACATACATATAGATATACATATACAAAGTAGATTTATAATGTCTTTCACATTATATGCACATATTAACCATCAAATCTTTATTAAGTAGAAAGAGCGATCACAAAAAATATACTACTTTATTTGATGTTCAGTAAATACTCATCAGGTTCCTTGCATGCACCAGGCCTTCAGCTAGATTTAGAAAAATGCAATGTAGAATCAAATAATCAAAATTCATTCTCTTATGGAGAATTTCATTTTCAAGACAAAAGACTTAGAGAAACAAAATAGCATAAGTGTGTGCCTGCGCAGACACACACTAGTTGACAAAATACAAATATTAATTCTATAATATGTTAGGCACACTAGGGTGTGAACTAAATAATTGTATTAAGTATATGTAATATTTATTCTGTTTGTGTATGTGTTTGAGCATACATCTGTCTGTATGAATGCATATATTTTAATATAAACATATTTAATATATGTGCACAGTACATGGCATTTCTATCTATGTCATGGTTTGTATCAGATAGTGACAATTCCAGTGAAAAAAATTAAAACCAGATGGCCAGGCATGGTGGCTAACACCTGTAATCCCAGTACTTTGGGTGGCTGAGGTAGTAGATCATTTAAGGTCAGGAGTTCCAGACCAGCCTGATCAGCAAAACCCTGTCTCTACAAAAAACACAAAAATTAGCTGGGTATGGTGGCAGGCGACTATTAATCCCAGCTACTTGAGAGGCTGAGACTGAATTGCTTGAACTCAGAGGTTGCAGTGAGCTGAGATTGTGCCACTGCACTCCAGCCTGGGAGGGGATAGGAGAAGTAAGTTGCTGTGGGTTGAGGGTTTGCTATTTTATTTAGAATAGTCAGAGAAATATTGTTGACATGACATAATCTTATCCCAAAATTGGGTAGATGTTTCAGGTCCAGTAGGGCAGTGTGGACCATATTAAGTGCTTTGGCTTTTGTCTTGAATGATTATAGAGTTTTGAGAAGAAAAAGGCAGTTTGTCTTATGTATAGTATTAAAAGACCTCTGCTGCTGTGAAGACAAAAGATTATAGGGGTAAATGAGCAAACCAGGAAAGCAGTTGGGGAACACTGCAATAAATAGGTTAGCCCAGGGATGCCAGTGGCTTGGGGAAAATGGAAGCCTTATGAATTTTTCATATCTTTATAAAAGTCTCAATTCCTCATGGCACAGTCCTGTGCTATAAGCTCTCATTTTACATCATGCATGTTTCCTCAATTCCCTGTTTTAAATCTATATACTAAGATATTTGTTTCTCTTAAATATATGATACTGAAGTACATTATCTCTATGAACTACTTTATATATCAATATATATTCAGACTGTGACATATTTATTTATTTATTTATTTGAGACAGAGTCTTGCTCTGTCACCATGCTGAAGTGCAGTGGTGCGATCCTGGCTTACCACAACCTCCGCCTCTCGGATTCAAAAGATTCTTTTCCCTCAGCCTCTTGAGTAGCTGGGACTACAGGTGTGCACCACCACACCCAGCTAACTTTTGTATTTTTAGTAGAGACTAGGTTTTACCATGTTGGCCAGGATGGTCTCCATCCATTTCTCCTGACCCGCCTGCCTTGTCTTCCCAAAATGCTAGAATTACAGGCATGAGCCACTGTACCCAGCCAAAACTTTTAATTGTATTGTTTCTAAGTGTTCAATAATTGTATAATAATTGTAGAATACTTAGAGATGAGAGAAAATAAAGATCACCTTCATTTCTACCATCTGAGCCTTTGAATTCTTTTGTTTCAAATACATACATGTACATATGTGTATGATTATGGTTACTATAAAAATCTATTGTCTAATTTTTGCACACACAAGAAATATGTATATATGCTTAAATATGCCTAAATACTCATTATGTTTTAAAACATAATTTTATTATTTAATAAATAATGAAATTGTTTATTTTATTATTATTTAATAAATAATAAAATACATATAGAATTAATCAAATTATTAATTATTTTATTCACCAATTATTTACTGAGTACTTAATATAGGTAGGGCCTAGTCTTTGCCCTTAGAATACATCAGGTAACACAACCAGGAAAAAAAAAAAATGCCTGCACACATAAAACTTACGTTCTCGTTGCAGAAAGTAAACAATAAATAATAATCAACAAATAATTATAACATTATGTTAGAAAGTGATAATTTTCATGAGAAAATATACAACCACATAAAAAATATTTTAAAAGAAGTTGGAGTAAGCCCCGAAGCTGGCCTCATTGAGATGAGATTGCAACTAATGTTTTTTATTATTGTAAAGAGTTATACATATCTTTGTTCATAAATTTTTGTCTAAACCTCTGAATATTTTCTTGGATACATTCTTAGAAAGGGATTTAATAGAATTAATAGATTTAATAGAATATTTTCTTAAACATCGTTATCCTATAGTCAAATAGGTATAAAAAAACTATGTTTTAAAGCAATTTATGCACATACCAGCAGAGTTCAAGTTATTTCAATGTTCTATGCTATTAATATTTAACTAAATCAAACAATAAATTTTCCAATTCCTATTTGATTTTTTGTTATTGTTATTTTCATTTATATTTCTTAAACTGTTTTGATGCACTGCTCCCCCTGTAAAGATGTTAAAATGTTTCTTGTTTCAATTCATTATTTGTTCAAATGGCTATTGATATTCTTTGTTTGTCTTAATCATCTTTTTTTTTTTTTTTTTTTTTTTTTTTTACTTTTTGAGTTCATCTGTATGCATGTTTTAATAATGTTATTCTAGGTTTGATACACATGATAAAATATTTTTTCTCCAGTTTTTACATTACTTTTTAAGATAATTTTTGGGAAGCTGATCACACATTTTTATATGCTATAAAGTATCTAAATTCTTACTTTGCATTCATTCAATTGCTTGCATAGGAATCTGTTTACAGACTAAAGTCAAACAATCACATGTATTTTCACCTAGAATTTATTGTTTATCTTCCTCCTCCTTTATCTCATTTTTGTTATTGCTATTCAACTCTTATATACTTTCCATTTAATTTAATACAATATGTTAGACACTAATCTAGCATTATTTTTCCTCTGATAGTTCAGATGTCCCATATATACGTTATCTTCAGTGATTTATTATAATTTTTTCATGATGAACCATCTTGTGAAACAACTGTTTCTCTACTGTATATCCCGTTCCATTAATAGATGGAATCATACTTGAACTCTCTGGAATACTAAGACAAATAATACATTATTAAAATGTTGCATGTATGTAATATATTTTGCTATAACAGTAAATAATCCAAATCCCCAAAGTTAAAGAACTTTATACATCTTTTCTGAAATTTTATACAATGTAGTATGATCAGATTTTTATCTAATATTTTAGGTGCCTAAAATTGATTGCCAATTTAATTTAAGTGATTGCCAATTTAATTTGAATTATTTACTTTTTAATCTCTTAAAAATTAAATAATTGGCAATGTAATTTGATTTTTTAACAATTTTTATTATTATTAAAAGTACAAAAGTAACAATTTTTATTATTGTTAAAAGTAACAATTGCCACTTTTAACAATTTTTCCTACATATTTATGTTCTTATTTATCATTCATGTATCTTCTTTGTCAAAGTGTTTAAACTTTTGTTTTATTGTTGAGTCTTCTTTATTGAGTTTTAAGAATAACTCAGATATTCTGGACACAAGTTCTTTACCCATTTATATTTGTAAACATCATCTCACAATTTCTCTTGGCTCTTCAAAGTATTGAGCCTTTTTTGAAAATGAATTTTAAAAAAATATTTATACATTGAATTTATCTTCATTCGAAATTTTAGCTTACCACTTAGAGCTTTAATTTCACCTTTCCTGATTCAGTATCACATTTGTTTTTTCATTTTTTGCCTGTGTTCTTCTGCAACTTTTGAAGTTAACCACATATATTTAGGTTTATGATTTAAGTTTTAAAAAGTAAAATATTTTCTATTTTTGATGTGGACTCCAATTACTTCTATATTATTTGTAAAAAAAAAACGAATATAGTATTTTCTCATTAATTTCTTCGGATATTTGGCAAAAGTCAATTGACCATATATGTGTGTATTAATTTTTATACTTTCTATTTGGTCCCACTCTTCTCTATGTCTGTGCTCCAATACCACACTCTTTTTATGACTATACTTTTATAGTGAGCCTTGACACAGAGGCAGGAAGTCCTCTACATACTTTTTTTGTAATAAATAAATAAATAAATAAATTTTTAAAAAGCTATTTTACTTCTTTTACATATCCAAAATAATTTCAGAATGCCCCTGCCAAGTATAATTGGAGTAATTTACAATCTCACCAACAGTCTGCAATGGTTTGTTTTTCTTCACAATCTCATCAACGCTATTTATCTTTCATCATTTTGTATAGTACCTGTTCTGACTTGTGTGGCTATCTCCTTTTGGTTTAAATTTGTTTTTTTACCAAAACTTAGTGATTCTGATTATTTTTCATATATCTTTTGGCTAGTTGCATGTCTTCTTTTGAGAAACATCTATTTAGGTGCATTGTCTACTTTGAGTTGGGTCATTCGTTCTGTTGCTATTGATTTGTTCTACAGAAAACTGTAGGGGGGGTTCCTCAAAAATAGAATTTCTATATGATCTGCAACTCTACCTCTGAGTCTATGTCTAAAGGATTTTATAAACATCAATATACTTCTATGTTAATTGCAGGATAATTTACAATAGTCAAGTTATGGAATAAAACCAAGTGTCCATAAACAGATGAATGAACAAAATGTGATATACACACACATACACACACACACAGTTTTTATATGTATTATATATATATATATACATGCATGTGCACACACATACACAATGGAATGCCATTCAATCTTTAAAAAGAGGACGATCTTATCATTTGTGACAACATTGATGAACCTGAGGATATTATGCTAAGTGAAATAAGCCAGGCACAGAAAGACAAATAGTACATGTTTTCACTTATATGAGGAATCTTAAACAATTGAACTAATAAAGCAATGACTGGAATAATTATGACCAGAGGCTGGGGTACAGCGAATATTGGGAGATATCAAGGGTTACAATGTTTTAGTTAAACAGGAGGAATAAATGATAAGTATTTGAGGTGATGATGTATCAATTAGCTTGATTCAATCTTTTCATATTATACATGTGTAAGTTTTACAATTTGAAAAATATCTAGCATAGTGAGACATCATTGGAAATTAATAAAGCTAGCTACTAATCTTTGTAATAAGGCTTTAGTTAAATCTGTATAAATTTGTAGATAAGTGAAATTTTTTTAAACTATTGAATCTTTAGTTTTCTTAACATCTCTCTTCATTTATATTGGCCTTATTGAACTTTCAACGTTTTGTAGAATATCTTGACTATCTGTATTTAGTAAATTTAGCCATATATATACTAAGTGTTTTGAGTGTTATAATAAATGATATAATTTCCAAATGCTTATTGCTAGTATAAGCAAATATCATTAATTTTCTTTAATAATCTTGTATCCTGTAGCTTTATTAAATTTATTTATTTGTTCTGGTAGCCATTTTGTATATTCTTCAAGATCACCTATACACTCAGTTGTGTTATTAGTTATCTGTAAAGAGAGTATTATTTCATCTTTCCTTATCTGCATGCTTTTTGTATCTTTTTTACAGCTTTATTGCACTGGCTGGAGGCTCTGGTAAAATGTTAAATAGAGGTGGTGAGAATAAACATTCTTGTGTTTTCCAGGTATTACAGGAAATTTATTCTTTTTTTACTGTTAAATTTAGTGATAATTGTAGGTTTTTTGGTAAATGCCTGTATTGGGTTGCTAAGGCTACTGCAAAAATGTATCACAGAAATTTATTTTCTCACAATCCTGGAGACTAAGAAGCTGAACTCTAGGCGTCACCATAGTTCGTTCCAATTGTGAGGGAAGAATCAGTTCCCGACTTCTCCCCTTGGTTTCCAGATGGCTTTATTCTCTTTGTGTCTTTACAAGGTTTTCCCTCTGCACATGTCTGTGTTTCAATTTTATCACCTCATAAGGACATGAATCATATTGGAATATGGCCCACCTGAATAAACTCCTTATCACTTACTTATCTTTGTAAAGACCCAATCTCCAAATATGGACAGATCTGGGGGCACTGAGGGTTTGGATTTCAACATATAAATTCAGGGCAGGGAAGCAATTTAGCCCGTAATGACACCTTTATTAAGTTAATATGTTTATAAGACTAATAAATGTTGAGTTTTGTCAAATGCTTTTTTACTCTCTATTGAAATGAACCTTTGGATTTTCTTTAGTAGCCTATCTGTATGCTGAATTAAATGATTTTCTAATATTTAAACAAAGCTCACTATTTATGACTTACTACCTGTATTTGATATTGCTGGATATGACTAGCTAGGATTTTGTTGAAGATTTTTGTGTCTGTATTCCTTAGGGATATTACTCTTTAGGTTTCTTTCTTTTTTATATGCTTTTTCTGGTTTGGTAACAGAGTAATGCTTATATAAAATGAGCTGTAAAGTGTTTCTTCTTAATTTGTATAGAATCTATAATAGTTCTTTCTTATATATGTGATAGATTTTTAACAGTGATATGACAATTTTGGCAGTAGTAGATTTGTATCTTGCCTTGGAAATTTTTAGGGAAATATTTTTAACTATAGGTGAATTTTATTAATCCATAAATAACCCTTCAGTTTATCTATATTTTTCTTAAATTAGCTATGGTAGTTTTATCATGTGTCAAAATTGGAAAAGTAAGTCAACAGATATTCTAGAAAAAAAAAGGGAAGTCTGTCATTTCAGGCCTGCTGTAGAATAAATATTCGTATATCCCCTAAATTCATATGTTGAAAGGCTAATTCCTGATATTATGATATTTAGAGGTGAGGCCTTGAAAAGTAATAGTTCATAATTAATACTCTTATAGGAAAAGGAGTAGATATGGGTTCACTCTCTTTCTGCTCCCCACAATGTAAGGACACAGAAAGAAGGGGCCTATCTGTAAACTGGGAAAAAGGCCCTCATCAAAACTGAGCCTACCAACATATTAATCTTGGTCTCCATAATTGTGACAAATTAATCCCAGTCTCCCTAATTGTGATAAAGAAATGTTTGCTGTTTTTTAAACTATCTAGTACATGATAATCTGTTGTTGCAGTTTGATCTGACTAAGACAAGATGGAGATGAAGGATGGGGAAGCATTTGTTGAGATATTTCTGCCCTTTTGTTTCCACTCCAAAACATATCCCCACATATTTGAGAATGTTAAAGGAATTCCTAGAGCTGAGATATTTTGCCCCACCTCATTTTGAGGTTATGCAAATATTTCCTCAAAGTTTCCTTGAAGCATCTCAACAACTACTGTCCCATACATAGCAGAGACAGAAAGCCTTTATTATTTTCTTCAGATATCTTCCTACCAAAGAAGTTTTGTTTGACTTTAGGACATGTGAGACATATCTTGTTGCTTGCTGTCCTCCTTAATCACTAAGCTAATAACAACAACTCCACATTTGTTCCCCAGAAAGTATTAGAGATGCCAAAGTTTTCTTTTTATCACAGAAAATGCTTAAATAATTTCAGAACTTACCATCCATGATCCCATAAAAGTAAACAGTTAAGTAATTTAGTTCAAATGGTACAAATTATTAAATGTGGTAACTGTACATTCTTTACCTTTCATGAGGGGTGCATATTTAACTGGCTAGGATAAAACAAATTTCAGTGGCATGGTCCCAAAAGAAGTATCAGTTCATTTTTTGTTTTTAGTGAGACCTAACATTAAGTCTTTATATCTAAGACACAGTTTCAAAACTGTTATAGCATAGTAATATGTGCACAATATTTTTAGCTAAAGCTTAATATTTTAATTTTTGAAATCATGATTTGAATTTTTAAGAAACTGCATTATTAAAATCAATACTTAAATTTCAAACAGATACATGTAAACAAAATTTGAACTCTATTTGCATGTGTTTTAATAGTAAACAAGAAAATAAAATGTCACCTCTATATCTCAAAAAGCACTTGTTAACCAATAGAATATAATGTTGCTCTCCAGATACATAATCAGTGTAATTCTAGAATCATATAAACAAGTCATTCTTTGAAGCTTAAAAACATCACTACTATTTGCTTTTGGTTTTACATTTTCAAGTAGGAACTTCCAAAATACTTTTAACACTTAACCAAATTTCTCTTCATAAAGTAGTAGAGAGTTAATGTTATATGCTGTAAATAACAATTTTCGAAAAGACTCTATCAGGGATATAGTATGAAGAATTATCTTTATGAATACTATTTATACTTTATCTGTATTCTCTGACTCTCAACATGTTTTAATTTCATTTTGTTTTAGACACAATCTGATAATCTTGCACACATGTATTTGAAAGTCTCCAAGGCAATTACTGAGAATTGCTTTTGGACATTTTAAAATATGTTTTATACACAGAGTAATGGATTGTTTCTGGTGCTTCTTTTTAGGTGTCCTATATTGAATTATTTTTCTAATTTCTTATCAGAATTTATTTTTCATACTTTAATTTTTTATACAGGCCTTATATAGAATTTTTATATTGTATTTTTTTGCGTTTTTTTTGTTATTTGCTCAATGATTGATCATGACAACTGGCATTATAAATAATAATAATACCATTGTCAATAATTGACATCGATCATTAAAGGTATAACATAAAAATAACCAAACATAGCATAATAAGATTTTAACTCACAAATAATAATCCTACTCTGATATTCCTTTTATTTTTAAGTAATTTACACAAAAAGTTTAACATAACCTAAATTTGTTTTGTGAAATATTGATGTCTGTATAAAGATATAAAAATATTAAATACTACTTAAGCCACTTGATAAAATAATAAACTCCTAATGATGTATACCAGCTGCAATCTTCATCTATCTATGAAAATGCAAACAGATATTTATTTTTACTCATATTTCATGCTTCTAAAAATAAGTCATCTTATAATAAATACATTAAATCATTTTTTATCATCTGAATGTGTTATTAAACAAAGCCATGTCTCAGCATTAATATTATCTTAGAATTAGAGTAATATGTTCCTAAAATATGTAATAACTTCAACAGTTATATTTTCAAATATTTAGCATATATCACTGCACATTAAGCAAAAGTTTTCATTTAGCTGTAGGTTGGCCATATCATCACATTTTAATAGTTGTGAATACCAAGGAAATATGAGATATTACGCTGATTTAGTGTGGTGGCTGTGGAGGCAAATTTGTAGGTAAATCAATTTCTAAACTCTCTGGCTTGATTTCTTTACATGTCAAGTGAGGGTGATAACTATCTAATAGAGTTCTTATGAGTATGAAATGACCAAATACCACTCTTATTCAACATAGTGTTGAATAAACAGAAGCCTAATTGAGAATGGAGAATGGGAGGAGCAACAAAAGCAGAAAAAATTAGCTATTGGGTACTAGGCTAGTACTTGAGTGATTATTACATGTAGAACAAACTCCAGAGACAGAAGTTTACCTATATAACAAAACTTTACATATACCCTATACCTAAAATACAAGATTAAAAAAAATGACTCAATTCATGTAAATAGCAATACAAACTTAAATCATTGTAAATATGTACCCTTTATAAAACATAAGACATAATTGTTTCTGGTTAATTCCTATTATGACGTTGAGGTTTCCAATAGTATTCTCTAAAAGCAGATAATCCTTTGGAAGCTTTGTATGTGTACTCATTTCACATGTCAGTACTGGTTTTCTAACCCTAAAGGCATTGTCAAATAGGTTTTGCTTTGATTGACTACACTTAAGAATAGCTTCATTTAAATTAAAGTGAACATAAGTTAAATTTACTAAATAGGCTGAGGACACACATAAAAAGTTTTGCAGAAAATTAAAATATGCCCCCTCTTCTTACTCTTGATTCTAAGGAAAAGTAACAAATGCTTGTCCCAATATTTGCTTGCATGTACATTAAATCATATATGTCTATAATCCACATGTGTCTCTCCATATAACATGTAATTTTATTAATAATATTAAACTATTGGTTAGCCAGGCATGGTGCCTGTGCCTGTAGTCCCAGCTACTTGGGAGGCTGAGGCTGGAGGATCCTTTGAGTCCATGAGTTCTGAGCTGTAGTGTGCTATGCTGATCAGGTTCAGTATCAATTTGGTGACCTTCCAGGAGTGGGGAACCACCAGGTTGCCTTAGAAGGGGTGAACCAGCCCAGTTTGGAAATGGAGCAGGTCAAAACTCCAGTGCTGATCAGTAGTGGAATCACACCTGTGAATAGCCATTACACTCCAGCCTGGGAAGCATAGTGAGACCCTGTCTCTAAAATAAAAAAATTAAAAATTAAAAATAAAACTATTGTCTAATAAACATGTAATAAATTGATAAGAATTTTGAAAGAATAGGTTATCATTTACCCAAACAGTAGGCACCACTTGATTCCTTAAAGGAAATGAAGAATACTATACTTTTAATTCTGGAAAATTTAAAAACAGCATATAAATGTAAGTTTGGTATTTCAAAAACTATTGAAATTCCACTTTGTTGAGCTGAATATGTCAAGCCATATTAGATTTTCCAATTCATCATAAGGACAGGAATAGCAAAAGCCTTAAGCCACCAAAGTGGATTTACAAGCAAATATTGAGTGCTTAATACTATACACTGGGTTGTATATTATGTCTGTGCTAAAAGAAAATGTAACACTCCAGAGGGAAACAAATCAGGTGCACATTATACCTTTTGAGAGTAATGAATGGCTATATATAGTCAAGGGGTAAATTACAGATTGGTTATCTATTCGATTAAAAAAATAGTGACTATAAATCAAATGCTTTCTTAGTTTCTTTTGATGATAATATTGCCTACTAATGCTTGTAATACTTATGACTACAAAGATGATACATCTCAGTAAAACCAAATAAATTTTCAGAATGACATACAATACTATTGAGTCTTTTTAATATGCTAATATTTAGGTAGATGATTAAGTTTTACTTCTAGACTGAGCAATGAGTCTTTGGCTATCTATGAAATTGTTACCTAACATCTCTGACAGATTAAAACAATATTATATTCTGTATATGTTACTTTATTTTCAAATAGAAAATACATTCTGTGTTTTTGTAGTGGAAAGCCAAATATACTAGATATCAAAAGACTAGATTTTTCTCTTCCCAGTTCTAATGTTTTCTTTAGAAAAGTGTTTTTTTTTTTTTTTTTTCTGGAACTCATTAAAAATTTTTAAAAATAAGATTTCAGAGTAGATGAGATCAAGAAGCTTTTTTTTTTTTTTAATATAGGTGAATATAATGGTTGATATTGTCAACTTGATTAAATTGAAGGAAACAAACTATTGTTCCTGGATGTGTCTGTGCAGGTGTTGCCAAAGGGGATTAACATTTGAGTCGGTGGGCTGAGAAAGGCAGATCCAACCTCAATCTGGGTGGATACAATCTAATCAGCTGCCAGCCAAGCCATATTAAAAGCAGGCAGAAGAACAGGATAAGACTAGACTGGCTTAGCCTCCCAGCCTACATCTTTTTCTCATGCTAGAGGCTTCCTGCCCTCAAACATCAGACTCCAAGTTCTTCAGCTTTGGGACTCAGACTGACTTTCTGTCTCTTCAGCTTACAAATGGCCTATTTTGAGACCTTACCCTGTGATCATGAGAGTCAATACTCCTTAACAAATGCTCCTTTATATATACATTTATCCTATTGGTTCTGTCCCTCCAGAGAACATGAATACAGTAAATTATCAGTTTTATGAAATAGATTTTTAAAGGTACTTTATGTAAAACAATACTTTAAGAAACCACATTGTTTTGCTTTATACTATAAATATTTAGAAAATGAAATTTTAATGAGATTATTTGTAATAGCATTGAATATATCAAATACTCAGAAAAGAATCTAATAAAAGATGTTTAGAATCTACAACTCACATATACAAAGAAAAACATCCATAAATAGAAATTAAACAATAACTTAGCAAATTGAGAAAATTATTTTAATAGATTAAATGATTAAATTTTGTAAATAATAATTTTTTCTTGTTTCTACAGAGCAAATCTAATTTCTTTTAAAATTGCTTGTTTTTTGAAATTGATAAACTGATTCTAAACTATGCACAGAATAAAACAGTCAAAATAGCCAAGCTAATTATGTAAAAGAACAAATCTAGAGAATGTATATTACCAAATTTTAAAAAATGAGAGTGTGGTATTGCTATAAGAATATTCAAAGAAAGAGACCAGTGGAAAATAACTTAGAGATTAGGGACAGATGACATGTAAATGATTTCATGATTATGGCAAAAAGGACAATACTATATATATATATATAAAAAAAGGTAGCATTTTTCAATTTAACACTGGTTGCATTAACATTTGAAAATTGCCAAGCATGGTTTCTCACACCTGTAATCCCAGTACTTTGGGAGACTGAAGTGGGTGGATCCCTTGGGGTCAGGAGATTGAGACCAGCCTGATCAACATAGTAAAACTTCATCTCTACTAAAAATACAAAATTACCTGGGCATGGTGATGCATGCCTGTAATCTCAACTATTTGGGAAGCTGAGGTAGAAGAATCCCTTGAATCCAGGAGGCCGAGGTCTCAGTGAGCCTAGATCACATCATTACTCTCCAGTCCAGGCAAAATAGCAAGACACTGTCTCAAAACAAAACAAGAAAAGAAAGAATATATTTATCTTTGTCCCTACCTCACACTGTAGATACAAATAAATGATATAAATATATAAATGTAAAATGAATTCTTTATGAATCTGGAAGGAACTGATGTTTTAGAAGGACTCCAACAGCGAAAACTATCAAGGCATAAAATCAATAATTGTACTACAATCTAACTACATATTTTTAAAAAAATTACTAAAAGGAATATGCATTTAGATTTTCCTGTTATTCTTCAGTTTCCCAGTGGCGTGGGTTTGCTCCGAACCCACTTTTGGGGTGTGCCTGCTTCCTCTCCTCTGTCGGATGAGGTAGAGAGTGGTGAAGTCACTTGAGCTGTGGAGTGACAGTAAGATCTCAAGTCCCTGCTCTTTCTAAAACATATTGCCTTCAGAAAATAAGAGCCAGAAGGATGAAAATTACTTAGAAGAGTGAATGACAACTTTGAAAAAATAAAAGCTGTAGAGGAATTGAAGGAATTGAGGCATAAGCTTGAACAAGGTTGCATGTTTGACTGTGGTTGTAAATACCTATTGATCTACCTGCTCCTGCTACTTGGGGAGTTGCAGCAGGAGTAGCGCCCTGAGATTCCAGAGAGCTGAGTTCCCTCTCTGTCCTTCCAGGGCCACCACTTCCTGTGGGCCGTTGGGCACGTCACCGCACTCCTGCATCTCAGTTTCCCCATTTGCATGATAACTACCTGCAATAACTACCCCTCTCTGTCAACTTAGAAGAATTGCTTTCCAGATCTGATAAGGTGGTGTGGATGATGCCACCTTAGGGGCTTTAGTGTGAGAGCTGGGCTTACTCCAGAGATGGGCAGGACAGGAATCTGATAAGAGTTCTTTTCTTTTTCTCTCTTTTTTTTTTTCTTTCTTATCTCTTAGTTTTATTTCTTTGATTTTACAATGTCCTTGTAAGTTGAAACAGGAATGCCTATTTTTTTTTTCTTTTTCGACTTTTATTTTAGAATCAGGATGTGTGTGCAGGTTTATTATATAGGTATATTGTGGGATGCTGAGGTTTGGTTTACAAATGAATTCATCACAGAAGTGGTGAGCATAATTCCCAATAAGTAGTTTTTTCAGCCCTTAGTCCCTTTCTCCCCATCTTCTATTCCTCAATGTCTGTTTTACCCATTTTTATGACCATGTGTTTCGTGTTTACCTCCCACTTATAAGTGGGAAGATTCAGGATTTGGTTTTCTTGTAATGGTGGCCACCGGCTGGATCCATGTTTCTGCAAGGAACACGATTTCATTCTTTAGTGTGGCTGCATGGTGTTCTATATTGTAATGTACCATATTTTCTTTATCAAATCCCCTGTAGATGGCTACCTGGATTGATTCCATGTCTGCGCTATTGTGAACAACATTGCAGTGAACATGTGGCTACATGTGTCTTGTGATAGAATTGTTTATTTTCCTTTTTATTATATACACATTATTGGTATGATGCTGAGATATTTAAAGTAGAAATGACAATTTTCATGTGATCGCCCAAGCTCCTCCATCCTACTCTGCAGAGGTAGCCACTGATTATGGTTTAGTACAGTTCGTTCCAGGCTTTAAATAAACAAATCCATGAATTAAAAATGAATTTGCAGTAGACATATCAATTCATCTTATGAATAATTAATTAGTATAAAAAGCAGGTAAGGAAAAAAATGAGAAACTAAAAGAAAAATGGTTCAATGGCATGAGTAGATAGATGTTTTACATAAAAAGAATAGCCAATAGCCATTACACACATGGAAAGTTTTTAACATCACTAGACATTACAAAAATGCAAAGTAAAATTATGTAAGACATATCTACACAGGTGCTAGCATTACTAACATAAAACATGTAATTGCAACATTTTACAAAACAGAGGAGCAACTGGAATATTAACACACTTATGATGGCAGTACAAATTGGAATCAACCCTTTAGAAAAATGCTTGAAATTATCTACTTTGAACAAGTAATTCCAATCCTGGGCAAATACCCAAAGAAATATTTAAATTTATTAAAATACATGCACAAGAATGGCATACCAGTATATTATGTAATAGCACCAAACTGGAAAATTTCTAACTACTCATTTATAACAAAATGATAAATTAATTGTGGTATTATTATACCATATAAATACATTGTTATATAGTAATGAGGATAAACAGTTTTAATATGGTGTGTATAACATTTACAAATATAGTCATTAAAATATAAGCACATGAGTACTGTTTTATTTCATTTATATAAAGTTAAAAAGCAAAAATATTTATAATCTTTGATTATGAATGTTAAAAATAGTGTTTTTCTTTGGGGAGACTAGCAACTAACAAAGTAACCAATGGCCACCTCTGAAATGCTAGTGATTTCATGTTCTCTCTCTCTCTCTCTCTCTCCTTTCTCTCTCTCTCTCTCTCTCTCTCTCTGTGTGTGTGTGTGTGTGTGTGTGTGTGTGTGTGTGTGTGTATCCTAATCCCAGTGGTTTCATGGGATATAGTCAGTTTGGAAATTCATTAAACTGCAACATTATAATTTGCACACTACCATTTATTTAAATTTTATAATAAAATATCTGAGTAACAAAACCTGAATCAGTCTAAAACTGACAAACTATACAAGAATAGAGATTAACATTTAAAAAAAACATTATTTGAAAAAAATAGAAATGATAGTGTAATCAGTTCTCATTTGTAATTTTTTTAAAACCATATAAAATAAAATTAATTACTCATTTTAAAATTCAAATGGCAGAGAGTTTAATACTTATTGGGTGTCTCCTAACCATATTTAAAATTAAGCAATTTAAGGAAAACAAAACACATATAAGAATGAAATTATTTTAATAATTATAATGTGTTGTTATAACTTTGTAGCTAAGTTGCCCCATGACCCTGGGATATAAGTGTGCCGTAAACTTAGATATGATTTAAGGACTTTTCTAAATACTCCGCTACTATGTAATCTCATGAAAAACAAATGGTAGGCTAAAGATTTCCTGAATATTATAAGGACATTCAGTTCCTCAAATCGGTCTATAACTATGTGGAATTAATTATATTGAGACAGAAAAACACAGCATTTGCTAATTCAAGGAAAGTCAGTTTTTACCGTTTTCCATGTAGTTAGTTTTACCATTGGTAGCTTTACCATTAACCATGTAGTTAACCATACACCTAATCTAAGACCTAAAATTATAAAACTTCTGAAAGATAATATGAAAGAAAATATTTGGGATCTTGGGTTGGGAGAAAATTTCATAGGTTAATATGAAAATTATGAAGCATAAAAGTGGTGAATGAGACTTTATCAAATGAAAATGTTTCATTCTTAAACATTTCTTAACAAAATAAAATAATAAAAACCATTTTCACCTAAGAAATATGAAAATATTATATAACCAGAGTAAAATGGCAGTTATGTATGTTTCAGGCAATATGTATGTGCCAATTTAATCTGTGAGGTCTTGGGAAGTAAGATGTAGACAGTAGTTATCATAAATTTTACAATTATACATCATTCTGGGTCTTAAAGTTACAAAACTAACATAAGCAATCATTTTATTAAATTCTGATACCCAGGCTTCCTTTGAATTTTTATTTTCTACCATACTTAAAAAACATTCATTCAAATGCTTAGTGCTGTTTTGTAAGTTAAGTGTCTTCCCAGTATTCTTGAAATGAGCTTTATTGTAGATAAATCAAAATGCATAAGTTAGTTTGTGATTTATGTCAACCACAAAATAGCAAATGTTTTCTAAATTAGGCCACTATTCTCTAATATAAACATACGAAAATGTTGCACGAACCTCTGTTTTATTCAGTATTTTGAAAAGAACATTGTATATTTTGTATACAGTTTGCTATGACTCAAGAAATAGATCATACCTTAGAAAAAAAATGCCACCTGAAGCTATAGTAAATTATACTTCTAATTTGTTATTATACCAATTAGGCATGGTCAAGCATGGCAATCTTACTTGAAATAGAGTAGAATTTACTGTAGCAAAGTTAAAGTACATGTTTAGCTGAAAAAGTGAGCTTTGATTTTTTCTTTTCATGAATTCATAATGTGGGTGTTACTACCACAAACACTGTAGCTAATCTTTTTTCTATTATAAGTATCCTGAACAAAGGTTAAAAATAGGTAATATATATAAAGTGTTTTCTAATTTACTAGGTGCTGGAACACACTTTGTATAATCGAATGTTATTTATTTCATACAACAATCTTACAATAAGAAATTAGTTTTCGAAGAAGAAAAGTTCCAATTTGAACATTATACAGGGAAGTATTGTCTGTCTGACTACAAATTTCACTTTTTTTTCCCCAATATACAATCTGAATTTTCCCCAGTATACAATCTGAACTTTCCCCATCAAGACCTACTAAACTGGCATAAGGTTAGACATCAGTGTATTTATCTAAGGATGGAAAGATAGATCAATGGACTAGAAAGAAGAGTTCAGATATAAATTGTATATATTGCCTTTTCACTCTAAAAAAAGCTGTCAATTTAAGAAGACAGGATTGTCTTTGCAACAGAAAGACAGGATTGTCCTTGCTGAAAAAATTGTATATCTATGAGCAATAAAATGAACTCTTTTTAAAAATAAATTATATTGTGTATATTTATGGTATAAACTATGATGTTATGGATACATATGAATAGTAAAATGTTTATTATAATGAAGCATATTAATGTATCTATTGTCTCACATATTTAACCAATTTTGTTTTTGTGGCAAGAACAGTTAAAATCTACTCATTTAGCATGAATCACAAATATAGTACAATTGCATTATGTATAGTCCTCATGTTGAACATTATATCTCTAGATTTGTTTATCCCACATAAATACTACTGTGTATGCTTGGACCTATACCTACTCATGCCGTACATGTCTTAAAGTTAATCACATACCTAATCTAAGACCTAAAATTATAAAAATTCTGAAAGATAATACAGGAGAAAACATTTGGGAACTTAGACTGGGAGAAACTTTTATAACTTAATAATGAATATTATGAATCATAACAGTGATAAACTAGACTTCACCAATTGAAAACATTTTTTTCTTAAATGTTTCTGAAGAAAAAAACACAAATTAGGAGAAAATATTTGCAAAGCATAAATGATTAACGACTCATTCCAGTTATGGAAGAAACATTTTAATACTAATGCACAGATAAACCATCAAATAAATACAGTGGACAAAATAATTGCATAAACACTTTATCATACATATTCAAAAAGACAATAGGCATATGGAAGGATGCTTTATATCATTTGCCATTAGAAACATGCAAATTAAAACCATATGAGTTACTACTTCATATCTACTGTAGTGATTTTTTTAAAAATATTGACAATATCAACTGTTTAACAAGATGTGGAGCTACCGAAATTCTTATATATTTCTTACAAGAATTCGTAATTGTACCTCTGCTTTTGGAAAATAATGTGGTAGTTTCTTGTAAATGAAATTATATGATTTGGCTCTGTGTCCCCACCCAAATTCCATGTTGAATTATGATCTTCAATGTTGGAGAAAGGGTGTGGTGGGAGGTGACTGGATCATAAGGACTGATTTACCGCCTGCTGTTCTCATGATAGTGAGTTCTCACAAGATCTGGTTGTTTGATAGTGTGTAGCACTTTCCCCTTTGCAATCTCTCTCTCTGCTGCCATGTAAAAGAAGATGCTTACTTCCCCTTGGTGTTCCACCATAACTGTAAGCTTCCTGAGGCCTTCCAGCCATGCTCCCTGTACAGCATGTGGCACTGTGAGACAATTAAAAGTCTTTTCTTATAAATTATCCAGTCTCAGATTGTTCTTTATTGCAGCACTATTAGGTTGGTGCAAAAGTAATTTGCTGTTAAAATAAATGGCAAAACACCAATTACTTTTGCACCAAACTAATAGAACCAACTAACACACTAACCATATTTCAATCCAGTAATCTCAAAAATCCTTTCAACAGAAAGCACAAGATCACACAAAGATTTGCAGATTATTGTACATAGCAGCTTTATTTATAATAGTCAAATCCTGGAATCGACCAAATGTCTATTCATCAGTGTTGAACAGGTAGTTGGTTCTATAGATTAATACGTATTAAAAAAGTAACAAACAACTGAAACATACATGAACTTGAGTAAACAATCCCAGAAGTTTAACGCATAAGACTGCATTTATAAGATTCATTTATGTAAAAATTTTAAATGCAGTAAAGGCATATTGAAATAATGCAGAACTGTAGTAGGGACATGAATATGTGGGGAGAGAATTGGCTGTAAGTGGACATGAGGGAACTTAATGGAGTGGAGGACATCTTCCATATCATAAATCTCAGAATGTTTATACAATAGTATGTATGTATTTGTCGAAACTCATTGAATTATGAACTTGAAATTGGTAAATTTTACTGTTTGGAAAAGTATGTCTCTGTAATGTGGATTAAAACACCTAAGAGTGAGAATGATGGTAGCTCATAGCTAAACATAGGGTCAGTCAGAAGAGGCTGGATAAATTCAACTTCCTTTTCAGACCTGAGTTTTCTGGAAAGTGTAAGTGCCGGAAATAAGAAAAAAAAAAAGAATAGCTTATATTTGTGTATTAGAGACTGCCATATTAATTAATTTTATATATAAAATAACTACATACATAAGGAAATCCACAGAAAGCAAAACAACGATTTTAAGTAACGTATGAAGACATTTAAATTTTGGTGTCTAAACAGATGTTAAAATTGACAGAGTAAAGGATATGTCTAATCTAAGAAACTGTTGCTATAAAGCTTGTTTTAAAATGAAAGAAAAAGTTCTAAAGTTGCTGAGGATGTTACCACAGCTTTAGTTTCTTGTGATTTTTAAATCATGTATCCTATTTTAATGAGCAACAACTTCATATTTTTAATTTCGCTTCTGGCAGGAGACTGGACAAGATAGTATATCAAGGTCTCCTGTTGCAATGCAGTTAGAATGTGGACATCCCACAACACACTTACATATTGTTGACATAGAAAAGTGCAAAATATTTTCAAGAAAAAAGGAGGAAGGTGAGATTAAAAAGAGACAGAAAAAAATACAGAAAGAAGAAAAAAATTCAAAGGTAGGATTAGCAGGAGGGGAGGAAAGAGAGTGGAAGAGAAAAAGGTTGAAGAGGAGGAGAATTGGTGAGTCAAACTGAGAGTGGGGTGAGCAACAAATACTACATATGGGACTTTACGCAGGTGCAAATGCTGAAATCCATAAGAGCTCCAGAGTGGTACAGAGGGCCTGATATCGGTCATTCACATAAAACTAGGAATCTAAAGCCATATGACATGCCTAGGGGCAGCATTGAAGTTATGATAAAAGGAGACATGTTCAGTCCTCCCTCTCACTTTGTCGAGTTCACTGGCCTATGCAGAAATTAGATAGCCTTTGTCAACGACAGTAGATTATTGTAAACAGGGAGTGACTCCAATTATAGCTGCTGTCCCAAATTTTGTCTTATTCATGGAGCAAGTTAACACAGCCCTAACATATGGTATGAAACTAATGAGCTGTCAATGCTTTTGCCTCGGTGTCATTTAGCAAAGACCACCGGAAGCAATTTCAGTGGGCAGCAGACACATCACTATCTTTCTCAGGGCCATGCCAATTCTTCCTAAATTGAAGAGACACTGATTGTTTTATTTTTTCACTGGTCATCTTGGTTTAAGGGCTAGCATCATGGGTAATGAACCTAGAAAGCTAGAAGTAGCGAAAAGCCATTATACACCATAAACATGGCAGAAAATGAAGTACACCTCACCAAATTCAGAGGCTTTCATCTTGGTAGAATTTCTAAAGGCCCAGTAGTCTAGATCATATTGAGATATCTGATATCTGCTTATCATAAAAATGATAGTAGTAGATTCAGAACTCAGTACTTTCTAAAAATCATTTAATTTTTGCTCTGTCAAAGGCATTGTTACAAAGAATGAAAAGTCACACCAGAATCAGAAAATATTTGCAAAACACATATATAGTCTAGGTCTTGAATGAAAAATATACAAATAGCTCTTAAACCTCGAATCTTAGATACTAATGCAATTTAGAAAATGGCTAACGACATGAACAGACACCTTACTAAAGAAGATATAGCAAATAGGCATATAAATGGATGTTCAATGTCATATGCTATTAGGAATTGAAAATTAAAACAAAATTGAGATACCACTACATGCTTATTAGAGAGACTAATACATTGACAACACCAAATATGGACAAGGATGCGTAGTGACAGGAATTATCTTTCACTGCTGGCACTGAAAGTGGTGGTACAGTCACTTTGGAAAACAATTGACACTTTCTTACAATGTTAAACTGTCTTACCATGCAATCAAATAATAATGCTCTTTTGTATTTACCCAAATAATTTGAACTTATTTCCATACAAAGACCTCTTCATGAATATTTTTGACAGCTTTATATATTTCTGTATTTTTATTTGTATCCACCTCTGGGACCCAGATTTTCAGAACAGACAACATAGTATGAGCTTTAGTGTGCTAGGTAATGAGAGATCACTTTTTCCAAGAAGAAAGCCAAAAACCTGTATGGAGTGAGACTAACAAATTCTAGAAATGAAGTCATAATGTGTAACTGAGATAATTTACTTTTTACATTGCTAGAATGTATTTTTTTTTTCTCATACTGTTGACCAGCATACAGTACTAAGGGTGGGGTGGAGGGAGAAAAATTGTAGGTCTAAATGCTAAAAAATAACAGGCCCTACACCATTCACATTTTTTTTTCTGAGATCACTGATATTTTAATAATAATAAAAAAAAGACCTCCAAAGTAAAAGAAGACTTCAGAGACCAGATTTTTCCTGTCCACACTTGGGGATTCTGCTACAGAATTAACTGGAGGGAACAACATTTTATTTCTGAAAAAATTTGTTTTTGATTTATAAAGAAGGGAAGCATTTTCTTGTGTGACATATTTTCACATGAGAAGTATATATAAGTATATACAAGAAGTATAATTTAAAATCCAGCCACTAATGGATACTTGTCCTAAAAGAAGCTTTTGTCACCCATAAGAATTTGTATATTCAAGAGACCCTAACCACCAATGAGTGACTTACTTTATTGTGGAATCTATGCACAAATAATTTGCATTTGATTCACAATATGGAGTGGATCTGAATTTCTGGTTTGAAGATTTTGTCCATTGTCTTTTACTGGACAACCCAGATTCTTTAACTACCATAATTTCCCCAGAATGTTTACCTACTACATGCAGAAATATTAGGTAAATAAATATGTTGTTTCAAATTTTTTGATTTGCAGATTTTTATATGAGTAAGATGTGATGCTCTTGGCTTTATGCTTCTGACTCAAAATAACAGAACACGATGCATACTAAAAAAAAAAGGGGACTTATTTACTTGTGGGTCAAAGTAAGTATGCTTTATTGGCAACACTGATCTCCAAGTCTATTACACATCGCATTTATAGTACAAAATACCTGGAAAAATATTGGCTAAAGTAAATCTCACTTATACTTATGACTTCATTTCTAGAATTTGTTGGTCTCATTCCAATCAAAAGTTCAGATCAGAAATCTGAAATTTTTCAAATACCAAATATTTGATATTATTGGAAGATAAAACATGGAATGAATAATCAATATTTGCATAAAATTTAAAAACATAAAATACACTCAAATGCTCTGTTAATAAACAGAATATAAAATGGTGAACTGTATTAGAGTTTCTTCTATCTATTCTCTATATGCTTGTGGAAAATCATGAAAGCTTAAAATCCAGGAGAAATAATCTTATTTCTCTCAGTTGATGGATGTGATCCTTTTTCATTTTTTGAGTTTCAAAAATTTAAATAATTTTCTCTTTTCAAAGCACAAGTACACAGGTTTCTAATTACATTGCTTAATGATTTCCTTTAAGATAATTTAATATGTAATCCTTTAATAATTTACATTTTTTCAGTATCTAATATTTTGTGTGAATGTGTTCATTCTTTGATATTAATTTGGGAAGCCAGCAGAAGGTAGGAGAAATTGATTTATCTTCTTCTTTTGAAGGAGGTTACTACAGTTTTTTAAGTGAATACTTGACATACCTATTGCATATACATATAAGACATACTGTAATCACATAGCAGAGATTATATTTGCTGATTCTTGTTTTGGCTCATACACACACACACAAATGAACACACACACAAATGAACACACACTTTTCTTTTTGTCATGTGAAATAATCTCATTTGACTTTGAAAGTGAACAAACCTAATTTAAATAACCTTACATGTGAAAACAAACTCAAATACCTAGTAAGCCATTTTTTATTTAATATTTACTTTGGGTAAAGTGTAGTAAGGTTCTAGGAAATAGAGACAAATAAGGTATAATTATTGCTTTTTATAAAAGGAATGTCTAATGGGAAGACATGCATGTTGGTAAGTGATTACAGTAGACCCTAGACAGTATTATCCTGCATTTGTGTTATAATAACCATCCTTCACCAAGAAGTTGTTGCTTGTGTTCTTTTCATAGTGTGAGTAGATTTTCATAAAAATAGAAAGTCAATCGAAGCAAAGAATATATGCTATGCACTAATGCCTAGGTTCAAATTTAAGCTTCATTACTTCAATTTGTAACTGTGCGAATAATTCCAGATTAAAGAAAAAAAAGTGTTCTTTCCTGTTCTGATTTCAAAACTAAGGATAATAATGACGTCTATCTCACATAAGATAGTTAACATGTGTAGACCAGTTTCTGACTCATGGTTTAATCTCAGTAAATATTAATTTATTTGTTTTATATTATCAAATAAAAATATTATTTTGCTAAAGGTTGTAATTTTAGCTTTTATCTAGAGTCCAAGGCAGGCAGTTCAACCATCGTTCTGCCAATTTTGTCATGTCCTTCTCTCCCTTAGGTGTTGGTAACACTATTCTGATTCTCTGTTCAAAACTTTGACTTGTATTCTGTTTTCTCTGATTGTCCTTCTTTCTTGAGTCTTTGCCCTTATGAATCCTTCTGAGCTGTATATTGTACTAGCTTCTGAGGAAACAATGATAAGCAAAGATCTACAGTGTCCCTCTCAATGAGTTTAACATGTAGTTCATGATGTCAATCATTGGTAATATAAATTAAAAAGCAGTTTGGATAATATTACAATCTATAATAAGTGGGCATGGCTTTGTAATTTCAGAGAAATTTTTCAGGAAGCTTTAGATGAACCTTAAGAGAGAATTTAGTTTTCTAGGTAAAGGCGAGAGGAAGTATGAAAAGGTCAAAGATTTAAACCAAAGTTATTGTACCTGGTGTTAGCAAACCATGGAGAGTCTACCAAGAGATGAGGTTGAAAAGATTGGACAGGGCCTTGTCAGAAATGTTAAGCTTTTTAGGTTTTATTTATTATTGTTTTATTCTTTCCTTTTTTAACCCACAAGAGTTCTAAAGAATTATTGAAATATAGTGTGTGTGTGTGTGTGTGTGTGTGTGTGTGTGTGTCTGTATTTATGTATGTCTAGGGTGAAATCAATAACAAAAATCAAATTTAAATTTTGAAAAGCTCAACATCCAATTCCTACAATATTACACCCTTCTATTGTTCTTGTCAGACCTCGCCAAGAACATGAAGGACTTCTACCTGCCAATGTTCCTCTTTGGCATCTTTTACTTCTCTGGATGACAAGAGTGCCATGCAATTCCTAAATGTATTATTAATTCCTACCTAGCAGGCATATCTTTTCAGGCTGGGTGTCCAGGAAAGCATTTTTGAAAGTGTTATTATGCAGCCTTTGCTATCAATCATTCATTCCAGAAACAAGCCAGTTGCTGTCTCCTCATACTTCTTCTAATCACTTTTATTGGGTCCTGGCCCAAGTGAATTTTTTTAACTTTTTATATTCATATTTCTAATTTCAATCCAGCTATCCCACAACTCATTTACTTCTTAGGTTCATTTTGGCATATTGAAAAGGCAACTAAATCTGGGCTCAAATTTAAATGCCTATATTCCTATATAAAGGACGTTTTTTCAATTTGTACTATATGGAAATAGACATTTTAACGTCTTTTACTGTATCTTTTCTAATTATTTGAAAGCAGAAATTGGAACAAGAACAACTACTGGGAATTAGCCTGAATTCTTGGAAACACTTAAATTTTCTGACTCTGATTTTAACCCTAGGGCAATGCTTTTGACAGCATTCGGTTTAGATTTGGCAGAAGAATGGAAGCATGCTGAAATCACTGCCTAGGGATTCACAGTCCTTTAATACAGAAATGTTCCAGTTAGATTTGGTCAGAGATCACAGAAGTATATTTCCAGAGAATGCTACAAGGCATGAAACGTCCTAATGAGTACAGCAATGCGACCTCAGAACCACTATTCAGCAAACATTATTAGGTAGCCCACTATATTTCAGGTAATTCACTACACATTTGGAACATAAGGATTTTGAGGTTTTGGTCTCTGATTACAATTACAACTTTGACCTAGTTCTTTCCTCAAACAGATCATGTTTAAAGGTACAAGAGATACCTAATAATAGAATGTGAAAGTACTAGCCAAGCAATTTTACTAGAAAGACTATGAGAATCTAGGGAAATAAGCTATTTGCCGAGGGAGTGTGGAAGAGGGAAGGTATTACAGAGTACGGCACCATTTAATCTGGGTTGTAAAACGTGAGCATGATGTTTACAGGAGTGGGAAATGCCATTTCAGTTAAAGGGAGCAGTACATGTCGTAGCAGAGAAATGTGAAGTTGCACTGTGAAGCAATATCATCTAGGATGACTAAAAATTATGTGGAAGCCCAATTATATAAATTACTACAGAATTAAAGATTTTGAAGTTAAAAAGACATTTGTGTCAGTTTACAGGTGATGCTTCATTAGAACTGATGGTTTGTTTCAAAATATTTCAGGCTTTGATTCTATAAAGGTGGTCTTGGTTTGCAAAAGACCCATTTTGAAACATATAACAGTATCCTAGGCCTCAAATTGTTCCCATCCTATGCCTTGTTAAGGCCACATTTCAAAATAAGTATGAATATGAAAAGGCATGATATCATAGTTGATATGGATAGGAAAAATAGACAGAGGTAGTAGATATGGGTTCTAAAAATTAGTAGGCTAGTTATCTTAGAGATTACTAATGACAAGATACTGTATTCTCACTGCTCTGTGCAAACTACATAAAATTTTCATGAAAATTATGGATTCAAAAAATTTATAGGTGAAAGTACATATTTAATGAATGGGTTTAACAAAAATTAAACACAACAGAAAAAATAGCCTGACAACTAAACATTAAATAAAAAATAAGTACACAAAATACAGAAAAGCAAAAGTTTGACAAAGAGAGAAAAGTAAAAGAGAGCCAGGAAATACAATTCATAATATATTATACCATACTGACAATCTGAGTTCTCAAAACACAGTAGAGAGAAAAATATAGAAAGAACAGTATTTAACAATAGGATGGCTCAGAGTTCTCAAGAAACATACACACACACAAATAGAATCAAGAATTATTTCACACCAAGAAGTATAACGATAAAACCATATTTAGATATGTTACATAAAAATATTTAAATTAAAAAAAAAGAAATCTTAAATGCAGCCAGAGGAAAATACATTCTACAGAGAAGATACTGTAAGATGGATGGCTAGCTTCTCAAGAGATGTTTTTAAAGGGCTATCTTCACAAGAGAAAAACAACCTGCTACTTTAGGATTCCATACCCAGTTAAAAATATAAACATATATTTTTTGTATAAAAATTATTGTATTTTTATATGTATTTTTACATTTGTATGAATAGATATATTTTTAACTGGACAGGAAATCCTAGTATATATATATATATTTTTTTTTTTTAATCTTTTTTTTTTTTTAATGAAAACTTGAATTCGGTTCCAGCTAAAATGGAATAACATGAGTCGGAATTTCTCTTCATCTGAAACAAGCAAAAATCAAACCAAATATATGAAAAATCAGAGCTTTCAAGTTATTGAACATCAGGAAACAAAGGAAAGAGATCCCAGAAAGACAGGAATCTAATCACCCCTGTGATTGTCCCAGCTCACTGCTTTGAGGAAGTCTCCAGGCTGCAGCATGGGGAAGGGAACACATGAAGGGCCCGCAGAAGATAGAGCTTGGTTTCAGAGAAACCAAGGTAACCAGAGGTTGCTGCATAGAGTACCAGAAAGAAGAAAGTTCCCAGAGAAAGAACACCAAAGATCTGCTCAGGATCCTCCTCAAGTATTCAGTGGAAAACTTGTTAGTGTATGCATGTGAAGAAACTTACACAATATAAAGAAAAATAATAATAATTGAAAAAGAACTATCTAAAAGATGAGAAAGTATCAGGCACTCACATGGTGTGGGTGTCCCTTTTCATCAGTCAGATGGGGAAAAATCTCATAATTCATTAGACGTAGGATAGAAAACAGAGAAAGACCTTATGTTGTGGGAAAGAATTAGGTCAAGACCAAACATGGCTTTACTTCTGACAAACAAATCTTAAAAGCAAGACCAGAAAGGATCAAACTAATTAAGTAAATTGACTGTGTCCCCAGAACAAGACTCAAGAAAATTTACCAGAATACAAAAATATTTAATACCCAACAGGATAAAATTTACAATATAACCAAAGATTACTAGGCATTATTGGAATCAAGATGATGATATCCTAAATTAGAAGAAAAATAAATGAATCAAAGTTGGCCAAGAACTGATTCTGATGGTGAACTGTAGCAAACAAAGATATTCAAATAGCTATCATAACCATAATCAGTACATGAAAAAGTTAAGTAGAGACCATTAACACATATTTTAAAGACACAAAAATAAAACTTTTAAAGATAAGATCTGTGATGACCTAGAAGAAAAAACAAGCTGAATGAAATAAATTCAGATAATTTCAGAAGAAAAAAATAGTGAACTTGATGAAAAAGCATGGAGACTATTTAAATGATACAGAGAGCAAACAAATTTAAAACAAAGAGTATTCAGTCCACTGTAGGACAACTTCAGTTGTTCTAAAACATGGGTGATTGTATTCCTAAGGAGCATACAAAGAAAGGAGACATGAAAATTTATTAAAAAATAAATTATGATTATCCAATGATTAGCCAAATTTGATGGAAATAATATTTTCAGGGATCCTAAGCACAATGAAACTGAAGTGTATCACTTGAGAGGATGTGGTGAGTTAGCAGGTATGTAATAACTCCTGCAGCAACCAAGACATTCACGGTTTATAAATCAGAAATTGAGATTAATTGAAATTATTTTTTCAAAACTTCAGTCTAAAATACTTCCCCACTATAAAAAGTGGCAAAAGGGAACAAGAAACACAGGGGACAAAACGAAAACAAATAGCAAAATAATATAATTCAACCCAACTCTATCAATAATCACATGAATTCTAAATGGTCTAAACAACACAATCGAAAGTCAGATTGTATAAAAATACAGCACCCATCTCTATACACTGAATATAAGAAACACATTTGAAATATAAAGGCACATATAGATTATGATAAAATGTGTTTCCCAGGATTACTTTAATCATATTAAACCTGGGATAGCTATAAATAATATTAAAAAAAAACCCAGATTTTAAAGCAAATAATGATGGCAGAGATAGAGAGATATTTCATAATAATAAGTTCATAATTTCTATCATAATTACAAGTATCAGAAGACTTTATTGTATTGTACAACCTGTAGCCTTACATATTGTGATACCTATATCTCTTTATATAAATTAATTTTATTTCTTTGGAGGTAGTGAGTCTGAAAAAATTGAGAGCCATTATCTTAAATCTTCATACTCTTACCAGTTTATTGAGCTTATTTCTTTTTCAACTATGTTCACCTCTTTCTTTCATCACCAGAAGTTCATGAAAATATGAAATTTTTTCTTTCTTTTGTATAACATAATTCATTTCATGGTCCACCAAGCTGGTATCAGACAACCAAAATGGCACATAAGCATGTTTTTCTAAACAAACAGAATCTCTGGGCTAAGAGACAACTGCCATATGGCTTAAAATTGATATACTTTGCCAACAGTGACATACATTACAAAATTATAAAAAATGAAAGAATCACATTGTCTTGAGAAATTTTGTACTCTATTTCCTTATATATACAGAGAGGTACAAATATTTTTTTGACTGCCATTTATAGGTGATGGCATAATGCCAATAAAAACAAGATTCAAGGAGTTTTCTGCCATCATAACATGAAATTTACTCTTTTCTCCCTCTTCCCTGTGATCAGCAAAATTGTATTCAAATTGTTGTCAGAATAAGAAGGAAACATGGCATGTGCAGAAAGCTGCACATGTGTTTAGCAGAGCTCTTTATTCACTCACAGAAACTTTCAGCTCAGCAGTGTTCTTTTTCATATTGAGCATCTCAAGGAGATGATTATCAAATCAGAGAGTGATGCCCCAGGTTTTCAGTCTGGCATTTACAAGAACTGTTGAATATCTATGATTGAAAATAATTGCAAAATATATCAGAGTGATTGCTGAGTCAAACTGTGCTGTAGCTGTCACCAAGTTAGCACACATTCCAGATTAGTTTATACTTACTCTTTACTCAAATTACACATGTGGGGAATAGATTAATATATATGTGATTAATGTTGTCATGAGTGAAAATTCTGAAATTCCAAACCAAATGCAGCTTTTTTTGATAATAATTATTAGCCACAATTTTTTCAAACTATTAATAGGTCTGGATGAAATAACTGATTGCAAGTGAACTTAATTTTAGCCCATGATATAATCCATCAGGATACACTCTCTGTGGAGTTAATGTTGTTTTGGATGCACCTTCTGCCTGAAGTTTAGAATATCTCCATACTTTTCGTCTTTTATTAAAAAACTACTTTCAAGCAGGAGTTAAGAGAACATAATATGTAATTCTTGTATTTGAGGAAATTAATATTGTCAGCTGGGCCGGGCGCAGTGACTCAAGCCTGTAATCCCAGCACTTTGGGAGGCCGAGGCGGGTGGATCACGAGGTCAAAAGATCGAGACCATCTTGGTCAACCTGGTGAAACCCCGTCTCTACTAAAAATACAAAAAATTAGCTGGGCATGGTGGTGCGTGCCTGTAATCCCAGCTACTCAGGAGGCTGAGGCAGGAGAATTGCCTGAACCCAGGAAGCAGAGGTTGCAGTGAGCCGAGATTGTGCCATTGCACTTCAGCCTGGGTAACAAGAGTGAAACTCCGTCTCAAAAAAAAAAAAAAAAAAAATATTGTCAGCTAACTGATTTATACTTTATTATATTGTAACATAGACCACTGAGCCGAAACACAAAAATATTTAACACTTATGTGCTGAAATCCTTTTATGATTATACGAACTAGGAACATAACATGAACATGAGTGCTCAAGTCTGTGATGTAGATCTATTACATGGAATTACGTTTCACGTTTCTGTTGATACTTGGTGCTTCTGATGTAGAAACCTGATATTAAATACAATACACATTGTAGAAGTTTCGAAATTCTTAAAAGTTTAATTTAAATAAAAGCTATCAAGAATAGAAAATTAAGATTGGCTCTTGAATGTTGACTGGATAAACAATGAAATGAAGGCAGAAGTAAAGTAGTTCGTCAAAACCAATGAGAACGAAGACACAACATGCCAGAATCTCTGAGAAACATTTAAAGCAGTCTCTAGAGGAAAATATATAGCAATAAGTGTTCACATGAGAAGAGTAAAGAGATTCAAAATTGACACCCTATCATCAAAATTGAAAGAGCTAAAGGAGCAAGATAAAAAAAAAAACTCAAAACCTAGCAGAAGACAAGAAATAACTAAGATTAGAGCAGTACTGAAGGAGATAGAGGCATGAAAAACCCTTCAAAAAAATCAATAAATCAAGGAACTGGTTTTTCGAAAAGATCAACAAAATAGACAGACCACTAGCCAGATTAATAAAAAAGAAAAGAGATAATAACCAAATAGATGCAATAAAAAACGATAAAGGGGAAATCACCACAGATTCCACAGAAATTCAGAGAATATTACAAACAACTCTATGCACATAAACTAGTAAACCTGGAAAAAAGGGATAAATTCCTGGACACTTGCATCCTCCCAAGCCTAAACCAGGAAAAGTCAAAATCATGAATAGACCAATATCAAGATCTGAACTTGAGGCAGCAATTAAGAGCCTACCACACACACACACACACAAACCCAGGTCCAGATGGGATCACAGCAGAATTCTACAAGACACACAAAGAGGAGCTGGTACCATTACTTCTGAAAATAGACCAAATAATGCAAAAAGAGGGAATCCTTCCCAAATCATTTTATGAGACCATCATCATCCTGATACCAAAACCCGGCAGAGACTCAACAAGAAATTAAACTTCAGGCCAATATCCATGATGAACATAGATGCAAAAATCTTCAATAAAACAATGGAAAGCCAATTGCAACAACACATCAAAAAGCTTATCCACCATGATCAAGTAGAATTTATCCCCGGGGATGCAATGCTCATTCAACATATGCAAGTCCATAAACGTAATTCACCACATAAACAGAACCAAAAACAAAAACCACATGATTATCTCAATCAATGCAGAGAAGGCCGTTGACAAAATTCAACAGCGCTTTACGCTAAAAACCCTCAATAAACTTGGCATTGATGGAATGTATCTAAAAATAATAAAAGCTATTTACGACAAACCAACAGCCAATATCATACTGAATGGGCAAAAACTGGAATCATACCCTTTGAAATCTGGCACTAGACAAGGATGTCCTCTCTCACCACTTCTATTCAATATAGTACTGGAAGTTCTAGCGAGAGCCATCAGGCAAGAAAAAGAAATAAAGGGTATTCAAATAGGAAAGGAGGAAACCAAATTGCCTCTATTTGCAGATGACATGATAGTATAGCTAGAAGAAACCATCGTCTCAGCACAAAAGCTCCTGAAACTGATAAGCCAGTTCAGCAAAGTCTCAGGGTACAAAATCGATGTGCAAAAATCACAAGCATTCCTACACACCAATAAGACTTAAAGAGAGCCAAATAAAGAATGAACTGCCATTCACAATTGCTACAAAGAGAATAAAATACCCAGGAATGCAACTAACAAGGAACACAAAGGACCTCTTCCAGGAGAAATGCAAACCACTGCTCAACGAAATAAGAGAGGACATAAACGATGGAGAAACATTCCATGTTCATGGTTAGGAAGAATCAATGTCATGAAAATGGCCATACTGCTCAAAGTAATTTACAGATTGAACGCTATCCCCATCAAGCTACCAATGACCTTCTTCACAGAACTGGAAAAAAACACCTCAAACTTCATATGGAACCAAAATAGAGCCTGCATAGCCAAGTCAATTCTAAGTAAAAAGCACACAGCAGGAGGCATCACACTACTGGACTTCAAATTATACTACAAGGCTGCAGTAATCAAAACAGAATGGTACTGATACCAAAACAGAGATATAGAACAATGGAACAGAACAGAGGCATTGGAGGCAAAAAAACATATCTACAACCATACAATCTTTGATAAACCTGACAAAAACAAGCAATGGGGAAAGGATTCCCTGTTTAATACATGGTGTTGGGAGAACTGGCTAGCTATGTGCAGAAAGCAGAATCTGGACCCCTTCCTGACACCTTACACTAAAATTAACTCCAGATGGATTAAAGACTTAAACATAAGACCTAACACCATAAAAACCCTAGAAGAAAATCTAGTCAAAACCATTCAGGACATAGGAGTAGGCAAGGACTTCATGACCAAAACACCAAAAGCATTGGTAACAAAAGCCAAAATAGACAAATGGGACCTAATCAAACTCCACAGCTTCTGCACAGCAGAAGAAACAGTCATTAGAGTGAATCAGCAACCAACAGAATGGGAAAAAAATTTTGCAGTTTACCCAACTGACAAAGAGCTGATATCCAGAATTTACAAAGAACTAAAATATATTTACAAGAAAAAAACAAACAAGCTCATTTAAAAGTGGGCAAAGGATATGAACAGACACTTTACAAAAGAAGACCTACATGAGGCCAACAAACATATGAAAAAATGCTCATCATCACTGGTCATTAGAGAGATGCAGATCAAAACTACATTGAGATACCATCTCACGCCAGTTAGAATGGTGATCATTAAAAAATCTGGAGACAACAGATACTGGAGAGGATGGGGAGAAATAGGAAGACTTTTGCACTGCTGGTGGGAGTGTAAATTAGTTCAACCATTGTGGAAGACAGTGTGGCGATTCCTCAAGGACCTAGAAATAAAAATTCCATTAGACCCAGCAATCCCATTACTGGGTATATATTCAAAGGATTATAAATCCTTCTACTACAAGGGCACATGCACATGAATGTTCATTGCAGCACTGTTTACAATAGCAAAGACCTGGAATCAACCCAAATGCCCATCGATGATAGACTGGACAGGGAAAATGTGGCACATGTACACTATGGAATATTATGCAGCCATCAAAACGATGAGTTTGTGTCCTTTGTAGGGACATGGATGAACCTGGAGAACATCATTCTCAGCAAACTAACACAAGAACAGAAAATGAAATACCACACGTTCTCACTCATAAGTGGGTTTTGAACAATGAGAACACATGGCCACAGGGAATGGAGCACTACACACTGGGGTCTTTTGGGGAGAATAGGGGAGGGACAGTGCGGGGTGGGGAGTTGGGGAGAGATAGCATGGGGAAAAATGCCAGATACAGGAGATGGGGAGGAAGCCAGCAAATCACACTGCCATGTGAAAATATCTTGCATGTTCGTCACATGTACCCCAAAACCTAAAATGCAATAAAAAAACAAAACAAAACAAAAAAGATTTATTTACTTTAAATATATGAGTTGCCACAATTAACAACTCATTTAACAAAATTGGGAAGTAGGTAATAAAATCTATTTTGCAAGTAAAGAAGCTAAGGATCATAAAATGACAGTTAATACATATAATAGAAAGTGTCACACATATGCCTATCAGATTGTATAATTTTTGAGCTGGGCAAGTCCAAAGAAAGTCAGCATATTGGTTAAATAAATTTGTCATCCAAGTCAGATGTTTAGTTTTTATAAGTTTTAAACAATTTAAGCAATTAAAGCAGAAATTGATTCAATCGGATTTATTTTTAAAGAAATAATTCTGGCTCCATGTAAAAAATGCATTAAAGAGTGTGTTAAATTCAATCAAAGATTCGTTAGAAAGTTATTACTTTATTTCAGGGCGACATACTGACTTCCGATTCTGTAAAATGGGGATGGGAAGTTGTAAATTTGAAATTGTTTTTAGAGGGAAATTCTACTTAAATTACCAGTGATTTTGATGTGCAGAATGAGAGCCAAGGACCCCTAGGTTTGCAGCCTGAGCAATGAGGTTGTGGTAAAGTCATTCACTGAAACAAGGAAGGCTTGGGGATAAAAATATATGCCTTTATCAATGTGCATTTTGTGCCATGTATGTTTACTTAAAGAATTGGGAGTCTCCATTTGGACATACATTTTCGCTGTTATCAGATCTGTAAGTAGAGATATCAAGTTAACAACTGAAGGTGAAGTTTTGGCGTTCGGATAATTTTTGGCTAGACATAAACACTTTAGAATAGTCACATTTAGGGTGATATTATGAGCATAGATGAGTTCACCTACAGAGGTAGTTAACAAAGTGAATATATAAAAAATTTTCTGTTTTGTTTTATCAGTGATAAAGCCAATCACCATATAAAGACAAATTGCAATATTTTATCTAAGTTTGCCATATACAATTACTATTTATTGATTTAAACAACCTCTTCCTACTTTCTCATCAATACACAAGCATTGATGCTTCTTAAAACCCTTATGATTCTGATTTAGCGTAGAGTTTAAGGGAACAAATACTACATACAAAATATATATTGAAAGTGTTAGCCCAGACATTCCTCCATTAGTAATTTTTAATATACATATGAACATATGGAAATGCATGTTTTGCTCATACTTAACAGAAATATTTTAAAAACAACATTAAAATGAATCCCACATAATAATAAAAGTAATGAACTAATTTTTGTGTTTGTTAATTTATCTAAAGTACAAACATTGATAAATTATGTATTAGTTGTGAGTTAATTTTCATATGAATTTGTTTTTCACTGAAATATTTTAAAATATATTTTTAGGTATTTAATGTTCATGATGGTTTTCCATTATTTAATATTTCTGTTAAAAATATGTTATATTTAAGAATGAATTATTTTTGTTTATTAGTATGTCTATTAATATTTAAAATAATGTTTTATTTTAACAATTTTTTTTGTTTTAACAAAAAGATGTGGATCTTGTTTGTAATCTTTGCTGATCACTAGATTTATATAGACACAATTTAAATAGAATTATTTCAAATATCAGAATCAGTATCTATGAACATTGAAAATCGCTCCCAAATTTTGAGTAAAATATGTGAGGTTTAACCTTAAGAAATGCAGATTTACACTATAAGACTAAGAGGGCTATGTCATTTCCAAACTAGAGGACTCATCTGGTGTTGTGAGATATTTTTTATTAAAAATTCTATATCACAGTTAGTACATATTTCTAAATTTTTTGATAAAATTTTTTTTCTCATATTGACTGATCAATAAAACAGGTTTAGAACAAATGAAGATGTTTAATATATAAATTATGTAAAAGATCTTGAGTAGGGAAGTCTTTGAAGGACTCTATTTTCAAACTTTCAGTTTACTAAAATTAGAGATGACTGCTTTAAGAGGTTATGTAAAACTACATTTATGAGAAATTCTGTGTGTTTGAGCATACATGTGTGTATATGCAGAAACATAGACTACTTTTAAAGTATAAATTTGTTAAATATTAGATTAAATCTCCCATGTACTTTGTTATAATCTTTCTGATATTATTTGGCTGTATGGTCCTCCCCAAATCTCATCTTGAATTATAATCTGAATTGTGACCAGCAAGTGTCATGGAAGGGACCTGGTGGGAGGTAATTTAATCATGGAGATGATGACCCTGATGTTGCTCATACTGTTATCATGATAGTGATTGAGTTCTCATGAGACCAGATAATTTTATGAGGGGATTCTGCCTTGCTTTTCTTTCAAACTTCTCCTTCCTGCCGCCCTGTGAAGAAAGATGTTTGCTTCCCCTTCCACCATGATTGCAAGCTTCCTGAGGCTTCCTAAGCCATGCTGAACTGTGAGTCAATTAAACCTCTTTTCTTTATAAATTACACTGTCTTGGGTATGTCTTTAACAGCAGCAGGAAAACAAACTAATACACTTTCCTTCCTAATGTCTTACATTTTTGCAAATAATGTTCTTTTGTAATTTGCCATATGTGCAGAATGTCTTTTTGGAGTTTAATTTTAAAAAATAAATTGGTAAGTAACTACTTTATTATTTTCCCCACAACACTCTACTTACTTAAATTGTAAAGTGTAAAACTTGAAAAATGAGAAACAATATATGAATATCTGGTATCTTCACATTTGGCATGAAATAAAACCATTTCAACCTCATTGCAGTCACAACCCACCTCCTTAAGTGCACCCTATACATCACCTCTACTGCTGATTATTCTCAGGCAGTAACACACAGCATCACTAAATTTTCTCTCACTAAAAATATAGATGCCTACTGTGATCTCAAAAATAAAGTTACAAAACAAATGGTAGGCCATTCAGCTGTCACCCTGACTCCTATGCTATTCTCTAGAATGATTTTCTATTATTTGGCACAAGTATCTTACTCCTTAGAAATAAAACTTTCCTTGAGATGTGAGCATATGCTCCCTCTTGAAGTCAGTAAGAGTTAAGATTGTGTGTTGAAGGGCATAACTTAAGTGGTAAATGCCTCGTAAGTTTTCCAAAAACTATTAGTCTTCTCTGCATCTCTGCTGCATTCCTATTTTCTAACATCTTTTCTTATGAAATATTTCAGGTGAAAAACTGTACAATGTAACAGAAACAATGTCCATAGCATCCATCTCTGTAAAACTTTAATATTTTACATTTTTAGACTTCTTTATGTTTTATAGAAATAATCAATAACAAAATCAGTTGAAGCTTTCTTTGCACTCTTTCCAATACCATGGCTGCCCATTTTTACTAAGTAAACCACTATTACAAATTAGCATTTAAAAGTTCAAATCCTTCATTTATATTTACATTCCCATGTGTATGTATATGTACACAATATATAAAATTGAAGTATATATTAAACTTTTAATAAATAGTGTTAAAATATATTTCATATTTTTCTCATTTAATATTGTATTATACTGTTATTTTCTTTGAAACATGCATATACAGTTTACCATTTTAAGAATTGTATAGTACTAAATTATATTAATATAGAATTCATATAATTATATATGTATCTATCTAACATTCTGTTTATAAATATTTAAATTGTCTATAATTATTGTCATTTCAATGCTTCATGTTGTACATATTTATATTACTTTAAATGCTTCATATTGTACAAATTTTTATGGCCAAAATTAAGAGGTACCAAAGACCTCCTAACTTCTGGCTATATTTAAAAATTCATACTATTTATATAACATATGCAAACATGCATGCACAATGAAATAAAATTATATTACTTGTGATACATCCTGACATATTATTTTGTATTGTATTTCATTCAATCTGATTATCTAAGAGACTTGTCAGTACCTCTAATCTGATTTTTAATCCATTAATGGAGTCATAACTCGTAGTTTGTAAAATGGTCATCTAAGAATAAACTTAGATGAGATTCCCAGTTCTTGAAGATTACTTTGAAATTAAAAAAAAAAACATCTTTACAAATTCTTCCATTGTAAAGTAAAGAATACTGTTACCAAAAGTAACCCAGTTATTGCCAGAGAGAGAGAGAAAGAGATAGAGAGAAGCTGGGCGTGTGTAATCTCAGCACTTTGAGGGACTGAGGCATGCAGATCACTTGAAGACAGTTTCAGAACACTCTGTCTAACATGGAGATATCCTGTCTCTACCAAAAATGCAAAATATTAGTCAGGCATGATGGTACATACCTGTAATCACATTTACGTGGGAAGCTGAGGCAGGAGAATCACTTGAACCTAGGAGGTGGAGGCTGCAGTAAACTGAGATTGCACCACTCTTTCCCTGCAGCCTGGGTGACAGAGTGAGACTCTGTTTTCAAAAAACATAACGATAATGATAACAGATTTATTTAACATTCAGCCCCTTATCAACCTGAAGTAAAAGTTTTTTCCCTGCCTTTTTCCTACTTCAATAAATTTTACCAAAATTGTCATAACTGATTGCAAACAGGGACACTTTTTCCCCCCTTTATCTTCAAAAATACCCTTTATCTAAACCTGGAGATCTGCTTATTCTATTCTATCCTCTTACAAATGCTCTCCACTCACCAGCACTTTCTTTCCATTCAACCTAACAGAAGTACATTCTGTTCTTCATTTCTTTTCTGAGTATCACGCTTAGTCAGAATTTTAAATTCTCTGTCATTTATTTTGCCAAATAATATTTATGCAGACATTTCCATTGTTCTACAATAACTCTAAGAACATATTGCTTAGCACAGTAGCATTGTTATTACATTAGTAGCTTTGCACTTGAAACGGATCACATTGTAACATTTGGCTTTGTCACAAGGCAATACAACATAGAGCTCTAGTCACATTTTCTCTCTATGAACTTAAATCTCTGCTGACTACAGACACAAGAATTGTAATAGCCTGCATACTGACAAATATGTAATATGTTAGGGCTCCATATATCAATGCTATATAGAATTACTCTGATTAATTTACATTCACTTCTAGTAAATAGTAATTCCCAGTCCCATAAATGGGGATTTACCTGTTCAGTAGAGCATTAGAAAGGTATTGTCAACATGCTGATCTCATAGCTCTGCAATTTGTGCGGTTTCTAAGGCAATTATTTTAGCATGTCTATCATATTGCTATTATGTTTCTGGAGAGCAGGTGACACGTTGTAAAAAGGTATATACCATACAGGGATATTTTAGAATAAAGCAATGTATCATTTTTCTTAAATTTCTCAGCCCTTGCTTATTTTAATTTAAAACAATTAGAATAAGTATAAAACATTGGTTTCTCAGTTATACTGCCCTTAAAATGAAGCATATTTCTTACCTGAAGGCATAAACTGTAGTGAGATCCTGATAATTTTCAGTGTAACCAATAGTTTTACTATAAACTGAGGATTAAATAGTAGGTAGAGAACAAACAGCAGGAGCAGATGAATTCCTAAAAGCAAATGATCTCTATTTGAATGCAAATACTGTTATTAATAAAGTATGAGAGAGAAAAACATTTTTAAAAATATGTAATATATTAAAATAAATGATTTCTGAGCAGATTGTTTTCTAGCAGCTCTTCAATGAGCTATTTCTTCATATGTTGGTAACTAATTATTACATATATTTTGTATTTTTAATATACATAAACTAGGGATTTCATCTATATTTCTTGTCAGCATATTTGAAAATAATTTGGAGAAACATTTAAACTGCTGGGTTTCATGCTACGTGGAAAACAATGGATCAAAGACTTAATCTACTCTGCAAGCTAGAAGCTGAATTAATGGTCCTTAATACAATGCAATGAAGATAAGGTTTTCAAAGCCGATATCTGGCCTTTTTATCATACGTAAAGATACTATGTTTTGAAATGATAGTTGATAACGAACAGCAATCCAGCTGGGCCTTATTATTGGCTGTTATTTATTTATCTATTAATATATAATTTCCAGATACTGTATTTTGAATGTATAATAACTCTTGTATTTAAAAGTACACAAAAAGATGGAATTCATCACTCTTTTAACTGCATATATTATATTAAAAGATGATGGAGGAAATAATGAATTTAGATGCTAATATTTTGGTCACCTTGATAAAAAGCTTTATAGTTTCTACCATACTCCTGCTGGCTTCAAAATTCGTCACAAATAAAAGGCAAATGACCTCTCTGCTTCCTTAATCTGAAACTTGTCCTTATCTAGTTCGTGCCCTTGCATACCCTGATCATTCTTCTTTAATTTTTCCACCTTGTCATACAGACAAACTCTTGCGGATTTTCAAACATAAACACTTATCACATAATCTCATCAGAGGCTTCTCTCTCTTTATAGGTACAAATATTTCTACATATTCAATGATCAGTGAGTCAACCATATCTTTATTAGATTTACATTTTTATTTTATATTCATCTATACTTCTACCACATAGGGTTTTGAATTCTTGAAGTTTCTCTTCTCTATGTTGTGTTGTTGTTCTTCTTTTTTTTTTTTTTTTTTTTTTTTTTGACAGAGTTTCACGCTTGTTACCCAGGCTGGAGTGCAATGGGGGGATCTCGGCTCACGGCAACCTCCGCCTCCTGGGTTCAGGAAATTCTCCTGCCTCAGCCTCCTGAGTAGCTGGGATTACAGGCACGCGCCACCATACCCAGCTATTTTTTTTTTTTTTGGTATATTTTTTAGTAGAGACGGGGTTTCAACATGTTGACCAGGATGGTCTTGATCTCTTGACCTTGTGATCCACCCGCCTCGGCCTCCCAAAGTGCTGGGATTACAGGCTTGAGCCACCCCGCCCGGCCATTGTTGTTGTTCTTAATCCCTTTTGCCTGTTAACCTTTCCCTACTAGGTTCTGATAAACATCTCAGTTAGTTCCTCAGAATACTTTCCTAGGATCTAGTTGTTGGCATGTTATGTACTCTTTTACTATGTGACTTAATGTAGCCAGGTGGGGTAGCACCCATCTGTAGTCCCTGCTACTCAGGAGGCTGAGGCAAGAGAATCACCTGCAACCGGGAGGCAGAGGTTGTAGTGAGCCAAGACCAACACCATTGCACTCCAACCTAGGTGACAAAGTGAGACTCCATCTCAAAAAATAAAAGAAAAAAAAAAGAAAAAGAAAAACTGTGACTTGACCTATCCACATATTTCTCACATTTGCATCATTAGGCATCATTAGGTCCAAACAATTCTTTTGAAACTAAACCTATTTTCTCCGTGTTTCAGTAATACTGCAAATTCAACAAGTCTTAAAATTTGAAAAACTTTAGTTCTGTTCCCCAAACCTAGTTTTCTCCATGTTTTCTATTCCAAGGAATGATACAAGCTTGTCGTGCAGCCAGAAATCTGGATGTGTTCTTTGGCATCCACCACTCTTTATCACTCTCTCCTCACAGTAAAGTAGTATGAAAGGATAGAAAAGTAGTATGAATTTATTCCCTAATCATTTTTTTAATCTGGACATATGTTGCCATTTGTATTTCCACAATCATAGTTCAATTTGTGATCATCTCCTAAATGGACCACTGTAACTGTTTCCTAATACTCAGATCATCTTACTTTATGCAGTATCTACTTCACATACTGCAGCTGAAGTAAAATGTTACATTGCAAATCTGCTATGAGAAAATCACATGTGGGAGTGTTTTAATTTACTTTAATAGAGATATTTCTTTGTTATGCAAATATCTCTTCAATGGCCAAATTGTCTTTCTAAGGGAATGTCATCAAGAGGGAAAAGAGCTTTAATTTATTGAAATAAAGACATAAAGCAATTATTCAAGTAAATAATTCTTTATGAAGTGTTTATGCATACATCTCATGTAAAATATGCTTCTTTCATGTGCACACTTGAGATCTTTACGTTCTAAACACCCACAAATGCTCTGAGAGACTTCATTTATCCTGTAAACAAGTGAGATGTTTTCTTTGTAAACCAAAAAAATTAAAAAAATAAAAATAAAAGCACTGTAGCACATCAATATCATTAATACTTAAAATGTCATTTACATTGGTAAGCAACCTGAATAATTAAAAAATGCAAATTTAGCCTACTTAGGAGTAATAACTTTATATGTAAATTTTATGAGCTGAATTTCATTACTTATTCATATTATACTAACAATTAAGAAACAAAGTACTGTAACAAAAATATAAAAGTCAATATGTAAACAAGTGGCCCTATGGCAATTTAAGTGGAGTGAGATACTTTCTTCTTCTCTATTAAGAAAAAGAATTTTATGTGGGAAATATTCATTGCACCCCACTAAAAGAAACTGTCTTCAAAATAAATTTGCACAGTAACTTTTTTAGTCTATTATTTGAATATCATGCTACAAAACCGATGACAACTAAGAAACATCACCTTTATTTATATTTTCAAACCAATTACAGATGATTATTAAGTTTAAAAATTAATGGTAAAAGGAAATACCTGGTAAGTTTAAAACCTTATGAGTCTAAAACAGATATGTGTTCATATTTAGTGCAATTTAAAAACCATACATTATTTACATTGTTTCCTAGCAATTCTGCCAGGTTACACAAAATTTTCTATTATTTCTGTTTTTTAGGGTATTTTGTTAGTATCTATCATATTTAAAGTATAACATCATTATCCTTCATTTCATTTCCATTTGTCTTCTCTTTATCATCTACCACTATTTTTCTGTCAATAAAATATATTAATAATTTCCTTATGCATATGTTTCTGCAGCCATGAACTTGATCAAAATCTTGAGAAAAAAAATGAAAACTCTAGAGGATTATAATCAATGCCTCATTGAAGAGACTAGCTGAGTTTTTTCAATTTATCCTAGCTAATAAATATAAGCACTGGGTCTAGAATACAGGTCACTCATTTTCTAGGCCAATGCAAGTAAAATCATGCAGATAAACCCCACCCTTAAAGACAGTAATTTTTTTTTTATTAATGTCCTCCTAACATTGTGCCCAATGTGAATACAGTAACCCATTGTTGTCTTAGCTCTTGCTAGAAGAAATTTCATCACATCACCGCAGCCAGGATTTGCCTTTTGAAATCGGCCGGGATCAGATTTCTTCCAAGTTGTTTCTCTCATGTGAAGAATATTATACATTGCATAATTTTCAATATTTGGTCAGAACAAGATAACGATAAATTTACATTGATGAAAATATATGTTTTATACCCAGTCAAAACATTTCCTATAAATCAGTCTGCTTAAACAGTGCAATGTATTAGTCATAGTCTTTTTTTAATCTTTTATGTCCCAGTGAAAGAAGTGGTCAGATCTAGTGCACAGAATCGTATAAAGTAGCATTATATAATGCATTCTCTATTGTCCCAGATGATTACTTCTTTTATAATTTTGAAAATTGTTTGTATGGGTTATCAGGAATAAAACTTATCCAGTATCTACCCCTATTTTGATAGGTATAATGACTATGATATATAAGAATTTTTTCTTCAATGGCTGCGTTGATGAACTGCTGATACTCACAGCATAGACATCTCACAAAATATTTTTCTTTCCAAAAAAATTGAAAATATTTATAGTATAAAATTTAATTTATATTATTTTCTAAGACAGACAGAGGAAGTATATACAAATATAAAACTCATCAGTGATTGTTTAAATTGGAGGATGATTACATCAAAGAAAACATCTTGGTGATTGAATTAGTCTATGTAGTGTTTCAATAGTGGTTATAAGACTGCATATATTTTCAAGTTATCAAACTATACATTTGAATGTATGTATTTTTATGAATTTAAACTATATGCCTCAAAAATGTCATTGTACAAAAAAGGGATTTTAATTTTCAATATACTTTTGGGTGATAAACCACAGTTAAATAAGTAATAATCGCCTAAAAGTGGTACAGATCCTTACTGAAATAAGCTTATATAACTTATAAGCAAAGAACTTGAGCAATACTAGGTGCTAAAAACAACAAATACTCTAGAAGACAAGGATATGCTGTAAAATAGGATATCACAGGAAAAATTAATAAAGTAATTTCTGCAAATATATGTTTCTTGCCTACTTCTCTTTCCTCAGGTCTCCCTAAAAAAGAAAAATCGTCTACATTAATTAGTTCACCAGATATTAAAGTAAACTTCTCAAAAAAAGCATTGGGGAATAGAGACAATAAAGATATCAAAATTTTAAGTAAAACTAATCTCTAAACCGGAGTTGTATACCACGATGTACTATATGTAAACCATGAAGATAGACTACAGATACTTTCAGACATTAAATAGAAAGTTACTAATGATTCACTATATCAAAATGGAGGAATGACCAAGGAAAGAGAGAGGTATTATTTCCCAGACAAAGGGTACTCAACAGAGAAAATACGAAATCTTAGTACTTCAGATGATTACAAAGGGAAGCCTCAGAATGACAGCTTTGGGAATCTGTAAAATTGTCGTAGAAACATTAAAAGAGTACGTAGATATCTAAGAAAAGCAATGAGACATTTATAACATTTCTACCTATGATGCTGTGTTTTGTTTCAAAGGTTACTGTACTCTGTATTTTATCTTTTCAGCTGATAAGAAACATCAGAAGTAGTAGAGAGGCCAAGAAGTGGGTTCTCCAGGAATCTTGTATTAGAAAGCATTCCACTGAAAAGCTTTTAAAATGTTACTTCTAGAGTTATCTGCCTCATTAACAACATTTTTTTTTTTTTTTGGCTCAAAAGTCTGTCTTTGATTTTATAAACTGACATGATTTCTTTTTCTGTCATGAGTGTATTGTAATAATTTTTTGTTTTGTGATCAGCATACCCTTTAATTGACCTGTGTTCACTTTGATGAAAATAGATCCACTCTTTCAATACACAATTGAGATCTTTGTTTTTAGCTATATACAGTGCTTTTCTATTTTCCATTAACTTTCATCCTAGACTCTTATACTTCTGTTTCTCTATGTCATATCTGGTGATAATTCCAACACTATACTTCTATGTAAGGTATTTCACACTTACACCACTGCCCAGTTTCTCCAATAGCTGTAAGCCTTTTTGATAGTTTTTAACCATATATTTACACCACTGAATGGAGATTAAGACAAATCACAGTGAGTAATGCACGTAGGTCTTGGACCCATATGGGGTATTGTAGGGAACCTGTAGATGTAGATGCATTTGGCCAGTCATGTACAATTTTACTATCCTTGTTGGGTGGACTAGCAAAGGGGAATATAAGCATAGAATAAGAAGTTATATTGCAGCTGAAAGAGGATGGTAGGATCTTTTTTCCTTAAGGACACCAAACATACTATGTGTTGTGTGCCTGTGTTCTGACTGTGACCTGTCACATGAGATCAGGTATAAAATGTTTAACTTCTAATGTCATGTTGCCACTCAAAAAGTTTTCGATATTGGAGCATACTAGATTTCTGATTTTTGAATCAGGGATGCTCAAACTTAATGCAGACTGCTCTTTGAATTGGTTTAGCTACAAAGGAAACTTTTGAGTCACAAAAAATCAATTTAGGATACATAAAGGGTTTCATAAGATGTAAGAGACTACAGAGTATTCTAAGGATCAAAAGAAAGAGAATAATATATTTTAAAAGAATCCATTTGTGTTCAGGACCTCTCAGTTTTATGAAACTTCACATAGAGATACCCCTAAATTTACCAGAGTAGTCTACCATGTATCTTTATCCCACATTGTTTAATTTCATGCCTGGCTGATTTAGGCATTAATTATTTGAGAGTGGAGATAGTACCTTGTTGATCGCTTAATCTCTAGCGCTTGATACATGCTGCAGACATCTGAGACTCGAGATCCATTTGTGGAGAAAGAAATGGATGACCTAATGTTTCTTAACTCTGATAAATATGGATAATCAGCTTTAATACTGAGATAGGATACTAGGAAAGTTTATTTTGAACCTTTTTGTAGTGATCATGAAAGTGAAATGACCTTTTAAGAATAAACAAAATTGTACAATAACATCTAATTATTTTATTCTAAAATATAATACAAGAACATAAAAATATATCTTATTTTCATTTCTATCAGTATTCTCATATGTATAAGAGCAATTAGTCTGCCTATGACTGAAATGAAGACTATGGGTAGACAGTAGTTTGTTTTCATTAATTAGAAGTGTTTCTGATTAGACTATATCACAATTTGGGGATTCAGATTTCAACCAATCAAGTAAGACCTTATGCTTAGATGTATGAAAAGTGTATTATGGCACAATTCTTTGCTATACAAAATTAAACACACTGTTCTATATATTATATAATAAAAGCCACACTATAATTTCATAAACACCTCTGTATTTTTGTGGTAATATTACTTAAGTTGATATCTGCCATTTTAATAAATATTTAAGTGTACAAAATAATGTAATTTACTATAGGCACCATGTTGTACAGAATTACTTATTCATCTTTCATTATTGAAACTTTGTACTGTTTGATTAACAACTCCTCATTTTCCCCTCATCTTTCTCCCCTTTCTGCAAAAATTCTCAACAAAATATTAGCAAACTGAATCCAGCAGCACATCAAACAATTAATTCACCATGATCAATCAGCCTTCACCCATAGGTGGCAAATTTAGTTAAACATATAAATATCAATTAATATAATTTACCACATAAACAGATATAAAAATAGTGTATGATCATCTCAATAGATATGGAAAAGTCTTAGATGAAATCCAAAATCCTTTTATGAAAAAAAAAATCCTCAACAAACTCAGCATCAAAGGAACACGCCTCAAAGTATTCTTAGTTTTTCTCATGGCAGTCAGTTAAATGTTTCTGCTTTTCAGATTATGTTCCTTTTTACTTTAACACTATTCTCCAAGTGGTGTCATTCAACATTTCACCATCAATATGTAATACTAGATACATATTAGATATAAGTGTTTTGTTGATCTTCTTTATCAGGTTGAAGGAGTTACATTCTAGCCCTACTTTCTAAGAATTTAATAAGAACAGATCTTGGAATTTGTCAAATGATCATCTACATTGATGAACATTTCAATTTTAAATAAACTATTATTTATTAATAGATTCCACTTGGTTTGAATGTGGTGTATACACACACATATGTGTACACATACGCATATATTTCTGTATACAACTTTGTAATTTACTTTGTTGAGGTTGAGGATTTTTGTGTTCACATACTATACTGATGTGTACATTTTTTGTACTGTCTTTGTCTGGTTTTGTTATTAAAATACTAGTGGCTTCATAAGAGTCAAAGAGTTTTGCCTCCTCTTCTAATTTCCAGGAGAAATTTGGAAGAATTTATGTTTATTCTTCTTTAAAATCTGCATAATTTTCCAGTAAAACCATGTGGACCTTGAGATTTTTTTTTTTGGAAGCATTTTAAGTTACAGAGTTAATATCTTAATTGTTATAATATTATTGATATAATCTTTTTCGTCCTGAGTGAGATTTGATAGTGTTTACCTGAAAAATCGGTTCATTTCATCTAAGTTGTCAAATGAATGCATGTACATTTGTTTATATTATAATTATCATAATTATTCTTTTAATATCTAAGGGGTCTTATATATTCTCTCTCATTCCTAATTTCTGATACCGGAAGTTTTTTTTTCTCTCTGCCTCTTTATTAAATTTACTAATGAAATATCCAAGAGTATTTTATAATAAGATGTTGTGCACAGTGACTATCTTGGAATCATGAGTGCATAGGTGTCAAATTGTAATGATGACATCTATAAGAGAGACCCATGCAATATACAACTGAAGAGAATCCTGACTGTAACTTCTCTCTTTAATTGACTGCAGAGAAAGAAGTTCTTCGGCAACACATATCCATCAAGTAAGTGTATTATTTGCTTAAGCTAAATATAATTGATTTCTGTTGTTTACTTATAAGAACATTAATGTGTACCTATAAGACCTTATCATATACACAGAAAAATGTTGATAGATAATTGTTAAGGGAAACAATTCATTTAATCTGGGTCACATATAACATAAAGCTTTAAAAAGAAAACATCCAAATAAAAAATGTATATGATGGCACTAGGTGACTTTACAAACTCTTGAAAATGAGCAAGGGGTATAATTTTACTGGAATTCCTCTTTTAGTTGAAGTTAAAATCTGAACCTCTACTTAATTTTTCTCTAAAACTAAATTAATGAGGCAAAGTAATAGAGGGGGTCACATTAGGAGATAGGTTAGGAGCCAAGATAAAAAGAAGCTCCACAAGCCAACAAAATGAAGATTGAGGGACACAGATTCAGAGAAAGCTTCTCACTCAATATGGTTTTCTGAGAAACTTACAAAGTGCTATCTAGAAAAGAACTTTACAGAAACTTTCAAAGTTCCTAAAATGTGTGTATCACATATATATATTACATATATATATATACACATATACATGCACACACATATTTTTAAAATTCCTCTGAAAAAATTGGTTACCTCTGCCTAACACACTTCATAATTTTGTTGCTTTTATTTATAACTGAGCATGATGAGAAAATAGATCTAATGTTTGTTTAGAAAATATATTTAAATCACATTTTATCTAGCAAAAATATATTAGTGAGCCATGAGCATAATTTCTTCACCCTTCTGCTATTAATATTTATATCTTTTTTCCTTGAGCAATCTATGTATATTTTTATAACATTTTTCCACACTCAACATTTAGCCTAATAGATAGAAACTTCCAAGACCATTCCTGGGGTGATATGAGTCAATTGCCAGAAGAACAAGTGCAAACACAGGATTTAATTCGAATAATTTAAATTTGCGGCTTTGAGCCATTTGTCCAATTAAAAGTGGCATCATTGCCAAATAAGTAGGACAAAAGAAGAAAGAAAATGGGGCAGTCCAAATAGAAAACAATACCTAATATCTACCTCTGACATATAAATATCTACTCTTGATAATCCTTAAATATTTATGGTATTAATCTCATCTAAGCATATGAATATATTTTTAAAAAATACTTTTTAAATGCTCTTTCAAATAATTACAAATTCATAATACAATTGTGAAGTCTTTACTTGTGGCTGCTACTAAAATAAGATCCCTTAGGATAGTGAGAATTAAGACACTCCAAGGTGCTATTTCTGTCATGTAGTACTAGTTGATGAAACGAATACAGTTAATAAATTCCATCAGTTCATATACTGAACTTTGTGCATATGGAGAGTAAATTTAATTTTGCACCTCGTAATATAATCTTTATCAATTAGCAGACATTTAGATACCAAGTACTTTTCATCCTTTTTTTTTCAGTTACACCTTATATCACTGAGGAGAAAACCTGAAAATATATTTAATCAGAGTCAAATATATTATTAAATGAAAGAGTTAGCTTCTGATTTGTAGAAAGAGGATTTTCCAATTATTGAGTCTATGTAAAATAGTGAAATTGGTTCCTTTAATAATGCCTTAGTTGTAAAATTGCCTCATAGCTACCACCTGAATCACTACTGTCTTAGGATACCCTTGCCTCAAAGGTGTTGAGCAGGTTTACTTCGGGCTTTTGAGAATTGAAGGTTTTGCCTTGTAATTCCCTTTATTTGTTTCTATTTTAGCAGTGGAGTATCAAGTTATAGAGTCAAAATATTAAACAGTGTGCTCTAAGAGGGGCAGTCCAAGGGTTTATTAGGCTCTGCCGCACGATGGAAGGAATCCTTAAGGGCTATATGATTCATCTAAGGCAGAAAATCCACCTAAGAGTTTAGAAATAAAAGTTAGAATACTAAAATATTTGATTGTGCTGTATGACTTTGTGCATCTTTTGCATGAATTTGTGGCAACAAAAGATGGTATAGAAAATATTTGCATTCTGGGTCTTAGAATAGTCTGCATCTCCTTTAAAGAAGAAAGGTGACATACTACCTGCATGTGAAGCACATATCACTTCATTGTTTCAGTCCCTATTTTGGCTGTCATAAATCTGTCACATAAAATACATATTCTAGTTTAAGACATTCATAAAGTTATCTTATATTGGTATTGTTTATGTTGAAAGGCAAATTAAATGTCTGTAATGTTTAAAATGTCCCTATTCATATTATCACTAATAACTTGATAGTTGGTTAAGTGCCTTGAATGCATCTTCTTGCTTATTTATATTAATATCCCTAAATGGTGGAGTTAAGGATAAATTCAGAGCTAAAACTTTAGTCATTCTATTCAAACATTTTTTCAGTTTCAGAGGCTACTCTATTTACAATCTACTAGTCAGTTGCAATTTTTAAAGTATTAAAAGCATTCGCTTAGTCATTTAAATGCAAAAGTCAAGCCTAGATAAAACCAAAAAAAGCAGAAATCCTAAACTAATAGTTATACTCTACAGTAATTTTCTAGTTTGAGCTATTTTCTTTTATCTTCATTTCCTTGATTCACTATTTATGTCATATCTATCAAACACTAGCAAATCAGAAAAATTATATTAATGCCAGGTGAAGAGACAAGGGTAACATCATATCTCATATCTGCTTCCAAATTTGGATGATTGTATTATTGCAATAGGATTAAATAAAATCATTTCTAGTTTTGATGTTACATAAGAAGACCTCTATAAATACTAATATACAGATTTTTGTGTTAACATAAATTTGTATTCCTTTGGGGCAAATGCATAGATGTAGAATTACTGGGTAGCATGGTAAGTTTATGATTATATCTCCCAGAAACTGCTAAACTATTTGACTAAGTGGCTGCACCATTTTGCATGTCCACCAGTGATGCAAGGTAGTTCAATTTCTAAGCATCTTAGTAGCACTTGGTATTTTACTACTACTACTACCACTACTACTATTATTTTGTATTTGAGGCACTATAATAGGTATGTAGTGATACCACATTGTAGTTTTAATTTGCATTTCTCCAATGATCAGTGATGTTTAGTTCCCTCATATGTCTTTATTTGCCACCAGTATAACATTCTTGGTGATTTGTTTATTCAATTTTTTTGTTGATTTGTAAAAATTATGGAATTTCTCAAAGTTGTGTTTAAGAAGTTTTTATATATTCAAAAGACAAGCGTTTTATCAGATACATATCTTATAAATATATTTCCCAATATATGACATATCTTTTCAATTTCTTAAGAATGTCATTTTAAGCCCAAGTGGTTTTATTTTTTCTTTTATTTTGTTTTAATTTTTATTACGTTCCAGACATAGGCATAGGCAAGGACTTCATGACTAAAACACCAAAAGCAATGGAAACAAAAGCCAAAACAGGCAAATGTGATCTAATTAATCTTAAGAGTTTCAGCACAGCTAAAGAAACAATCATTAGAGTGAATGGGCAACCAATGGAATGGGAAAAAAATTTGTTATCTACCCATCAGACAAAGGGCTTATATCCAGAATTTGCAAAGAACTAAAACAAAGTTACAAAAACAAACAAAAAATACCCCATTCCAAAGTGGGTGAAGGATATGAACAGACACTTTTCAAAAGAAGACATTTATGAGGCCAAGAAACTTATGAAAAAATGCTCATCATCACAGGTCATTAGAGAAATGCAAATCAAAACCTCATTGAGATACCATGTCACATTAGTTAGAATGTCGATAATTAAAAAATCTGGGGACAACAGATGCTGGAGAGGATGTGGAGAAATAGGAACACTTTTACACTGTTAGTAGGAGTGTAAATTAGTTCAACCATTGTGGAAGACTTTGCAGCAATTCCCCAAGGATCTAGAAATAGAGATTGCACTTGACCCAGCAATCACAGTAGATATATACCCAAAGGACTATAAATCATTCCATTATAAAGACACATCCACATATATGGTCATTGTGGCACTGTTTACAATAGAAAAGACTTGGAACCAACCTAAACGCCCATCAATGATAGACTGGACAATGAAACTGTGGCACATATGCACCATGGAATACTATGCAGCCATAGAAAATAAGTTCATGTCCTTTGCAGGGACATGGATGAATCTGGAAATCATCATTCTCAGCAAACTGACACAAGAGCAAAAAAACCAAACACCTCAAATCTCACTCATAGGCGGGTGTTGAACAATGAGAACACATGAACACAGGGTGGGGAACATCACACCCTGTGTGATATCAGGGGTCAGGGGGCCAGGGGAGGAACAGTAGGAGGCAGGGAGGTTGGGGAGGGATAACACTGGAAGAAGTGGCTGATGTGGGTATCGAGGGGATGCAGACACAAACCACCATGGCATGTGTGTACCTATGCAACAATCCTGCAAGATCTGCACATGTACCCCAGGACTTAAAATACAATTTTAAAAAAGAGTACAATTTAAAAAACAGTTCAGTTTATCAAATTTTCATCCATGGAGTATGCATTTTCTGTCATATGTAAGCTATCCTTTGCCTGTTTCAAAGTCATACTGTTATTTCTCCTATATTTTCTGCTCCTCTTCTTCCTTTCCCTCTTGTCTCTCCTTTAATTTTATATTTTTTATTTTAGATGTATGATCTACTTAGAATTAATTTGCATATATCGTATAATAAATTGCAAACAAAACAATACAAAAAGAGTCAAGCTTTTTTTAAATGTGAATATCCACAAATCCTATCATTATTTATTTAGAAGACTTCATTTCTTAATGGATTTTCCCATGTGTCTTCGTTGAAAATCAATTTGGCCAAATATGTGTACCTGGTTTTCTAGACTCTATTCTGTTCAGTTGTTCTATGTCTGGTCTTTTGCTAGTACCACCCTGTTTGATTACTGCAGGTTTACAATTAACTCATAAATTTTAAAAAGTGCCTTTCAACTTTTTTCTTTATTTTTTTGAAAATTGTTATACTGATTTTTTGAATCTATAAGCAAATCAGAGCAAACTTGTTTTTAAAAATATATTGAGTGTTTTAATCTATGAAAACAGTGTATTTCTCACCTGGCACAGTGGCTCACAGTTGTCATCCCAGCACTTTGGGAGGCCAAGGTGAGTGGATCACCTGAGGTCAGGAGTTTGAGACCAGCTTGGCCAACATGGTGAAACTCTGTCTCTATTAAAAATACAAAAATTAACCTGGAGTGGTGGTGGCACCTGTAATCCCAGCTACTCAGGAGGCTGAGGCAGAAGAATCCGTTGAATTCGGGAGGTGGAGTTTGCACTGAGCTGAGATTGAGCCATTGCAATGCAACCAGGGCAACAGAGTGTGACTAGGAAGGAAGGAAGGAAGGAAGGAAGGAAGGAAGGAAGGAAGGAAGGAAGGAAGGAAGGAAGGAAGGAGTGTATTACTCTATTTATTTCTTAATTTATTTAGGTTTATTTTGATTTTTTTCAACTATGTTTAGGACTTTTAACCATATCTATCTTGCCCATAAATATTTTAATATTTCTGTTATATATTTTCATATATATGTTTCAGACATAATATAGAAAACATACATCCCTATACAATTACAAAAACAAAATCAATTTTATAAATGTAATTAATTTTACATATTTACTTTGTATCTTGCAAATTGATAAGCTTATTAGTCTTAGTAACATTTTTGTCATTTTTGATATTTACTTAAGAAATTAAATAATATGCAAATAGAGACAATTTCAATGACAATCTATGACATGTATTGATTTTTCTTATCCTATTGCACTGACTAGGGCCTTCAGTACAATAGTAAATAGATATGTCTTTGCTCACTATGCAACAGAAAACCTTTTAGTCTTTCTCCATTAAATATTTTAGACATAAGCTTATTGTGAGTTTCTCAACCTTTATAAAGTTGAGGAAGTGCTACTTTCTTCTCAGTTTGCTGAGAGTCTGCCTGTCTCTGTGTGTGCATGTTTGTGTTTATGTAAATATGTAAAAATTTGCTAAATGCACTTTCTGCAATGTACTTTTATATCTTTGGAGATGGTGATATGGTTATTCTTCCTTAGTGTGTTGACTTGGTGCTGTAGTCTGAACGTTTGTGTATCCCTAAAGTTCACATGTAAGGACCTAATCCTTAGGTATTGGGAAATGGGACTTTCTGAGAGATCTGGGTCAGGAGCACGGAGCCCTCATGCTTAGGATTGGTGCCTCAATAAAATGCAGTCAAAGGAGCTCATTTATTCCTTTCAACATGTGAGGAAACAGTCCAAAAGTGTCATCTATGAGAAAATAAACCTTCACCAGACACCGAATGTGCTGATATTTTGATTTTATATTTCTCAACCATCACAGCTGTAAGAAATAAATTTACTTTGTTAGTAAGCTGCTCAATCTTAGGTGTTTTGTTAGAGCAACGCAAATGCACTAATATGTGTAAGGAATTACACTGATTGGTTTTCAAACATTAAACTAACCTTGCATTTTAAAACTAAAACACACTTGGTTGTAATGTCTTGTCTTCATAAATTATTGGATTGATTTGAAAATATTTTGTTGACGATTTTTGTATATACATTCATAAAGAATATTGATCTGTAGTTTTATTTTATTAAATAACTTTTTTTCCAATTTTGGTATCAGAGAAGTGTTGCCTCACCAAAAAAAAAAAAAAAAAAAAAAAAAAAAAAAAAAAAAAAAAAAAAGTATTAAGAAGTATTATCGCTTTTTTTTAGAAGGGTTTATATAGAATTGATATTTTTTTTTTCTTTAAGTGTTTGGCAGGAAAGCCATCTGGGTATAAAACGTGTTCTTTTAAAAATAGCTAGATACAAATTCATTCAAAAAAAATACAGGATTATTCAGTTTATCTAACTTCTCCTGAGCAAGCATTGTGTCTTTCCAGGAACTTACTTTACCTAAGTTTTTAATTTTTTACAGTTATGAAATTAGCAATGATCTTTTATCATTCTGTTAATGTTTGTATGGTCTACAGTAATGTCCCCAGTTTTATTCTTGGTATTTATAATTTGTGTATTTTTTTCTTTTTTCTTTAATCAGTTCTATTATTTACCAACTTAAATTTTTTAAATTATTTTTATGATTTCAATTTTCCTTGTTTCGTTTTTTACCTTTATTATTTCCTGCCTACTAGTTGTATTGAGTTTAGTTTGTATCTTTACAGACTTTTTAACTTATACATTTATAGAATTGAGACTTTTTATTTTACGCTGCAAACATGAAATGATTACAGTGTACATTTTAAACCTCTATTTAATACTTTTTAAAAATATCATATTATAAAATGTCACATAATCAGAATTCAAAAATGGGGCAAAATCATATTATAACAAATTTTGTCTCATAAATTATTTATTTAATATCTAAAAATTTGAAATCTAAAATAAGATATAATAAACTTATATGGAAATAAATAGCTGATATTGAGACTCTTTTTAAATTAAGGAGCAAAAATGGAGAACGTATAATACCAGGTATTAAACTACATGTCAAAGTTTTAGGAATAAATGCAAGGTTCTGTTAAAGTAGAAATATCCAAGAACTCTGGATCCTCTACTTTATTACAATGATTTTCTCAAATAATGTATTTGTAAAAAAATTCAAAACTTTGAGTTTTGCTTTGGCTTTTCCATTGATTTGAAATTATTTTTTTTCTAAATAACCACATGGAGATTATTCTCTGTTCTTTTAGCTTTCTGTTCAAATATAACTTTTTTATACCTTCCATTATAAATTAGCACGCGTCACTATCACACTGAAAGTTTCCTGTGCATATTTTGTCCTCATTACACTTATAATCATCTTGCATACTTTAAGTTTATATGTTTGATAATTGTCCATATCCCTAAGTATAGGTAAGCTCTATTGAGAACAGTGATTTTCAATTGTGAATTTAGTTCGTTGTTATTTTTTATTACTTTTACTTTCTATACCCTATATGCCTAAATTTGGGCCTGTTCATGGAAGTCCTCAAAAAGTATAAAGTCAGCAAATTTATTAATAATGAACAAAGTAAAATCCATAGGAAAAAAACCTCAACTAATTTGACATGAAAATAAAATAAAATTCTATGCAAGTCTGGAAGAGAATATTTGCAATTTCTAAAACTAATTATACATTAATATAACGTTTTTAATACTGAAAAAAACCTAGAAAAAGTAGTAAATATATTAGAAAAATGTTCAAAATGATGCAAGTGGCCAGTACATAAAAGACAAATGGGTATAAAAAATATGTCTGACAATATTCTTAGAGTTATAAGGAATATAAATATCGGCAACACTAGCATAACACTTTAGCCTGATAGTATTAAAAGAGTAAAATTTGGTAACACAAAATAATCACAATCATATGGCAATTTGACAACACTTTTTTTCTTTCCTGTTATAAGCAGATCACCTAGACACTAATGGAAATTCTCTATGTTCTTACTATCTCAAAATTGCATTTATATCTTTAAATTAGTAACAGATTCTTTTAGGAACAGATATTAATATGTTCATGATAGTATTAAGAGGGGTGGCAGAAATTTGGATATAAAGTCTATTAATGCAAGTTTGAATAAACGTAAAGTGTGCTTGGTATGTAAAATGGAATGCTGTGATGCAGGCAAAGAACTAACTAGATGTGTATAGAAAAATAAAGGGGGCAAAATTTAATGTTTTGTTAAAATATGACAAAAATACTGCTTATGAAAATAAAATTTAATACTATACCTTTAGAAGGATATTTATATATATAAAGCCATGTCGTATTTTAAATTAAGAAAAGTAGGTGTCTATATATGGAAGGGGATAGAAATTGGGTCTAGGGTTGAAAATGAATATCAAGGGCTTTTGCAAGGACAAATGACAGTGAATAACCTGAGGTTAGATTAATTCAACTGCTTGCATATGTAGTCTTACAACTTTTAAAGAGAGTTTAAATATCCAAGGCAAAGAGAGACAAGCTCATGATGATGACATATGTCTACAGTGATTTAGTTGGGAGCCTGGCATGGCCTGTGTGTTTGGTAATTATGTTAGGAAGATCCCTATAGTGAAGATAAACATATCAGTACATGTCAGCCTTATAGTACAAGGCTAATCATCAGACTGCTTTGAATTAGCTACTTACATAATCATTGAGAACAATTCAGATTATAATTGGCAGTTCAATTAGGTTAGAATACAGTGATAAGAAATACTGAGTGAGCACAAGTATCTTGTTTGCTTATTACATTTATTTTTAAACAATACATGTGACATTTATGTTTTAAGTACATGCATTTCTTATTGGGTGTAGTTTCTATGAGAGGTCTTCGAAGGTATTTTTCTATTAGTGAAATGATAACTTATTTTCCAGGCTTGCAATGGTAAACAACAGACCCCAGAGTTTGGGGACACCAAGATACTGTCATCCTTGGGGAGAAGTTGGCTTTTCTCATGTGAGATACTCCTCCATTTCAACATTTCTGTTCTATCTAGGATACCATTGCCTCCCTATGTTGTAAGGCTGAAGTAGGAATCACAAAAAATTGATTATTAATATCTTTATTAATATTTTTAAATGGTGATTATTGAGATACACATTAACACCATAGTAGCCAGTTTACATCTCATCAAGGAAGGCATGTTAAAAAGGTAAACAATGGAGAAAATGGGAGAAGAAACATTTTTTTCCATAAAACATAATATTTTTTGTACAAAACTTGCCTATTTTTGGAGATTGCAGTGAGCCAATATGGTGCCTCTGCACTCTGGCCTGGCAATAGTGTGAGACTTTATCTCAATAAACAAACAAACAAACAAAAACTTGCCTATTTATTTACCTGTATATAAGGATTACTACACCCCACATTTCCTCATCTGACATGAAAATGCCTATGTACTTGTATCATTTTAGCATTAGAAAAATATTTCAAAAGTGAATTGTTTGGAGTAATCTAAAAATTGATTAATTGTAATATTTAGAAACTGGTGGTTTTTAGTTTGCTTCCACCATGTAAGTACTTTGCATATGCTGCTGAAAAATATTTGGACTAGCATTTAAAACTTAGCATTCAGAATTTGAAATAAAACAGTTTGATATGCATGCAAATAAGAAATTTGCTGTATTGGTCCGAATTCCTGCATGATAACAATTTCAGAAGATCATTTTTGGAAGGAGTATTTATTCTTTAGTTTGCTGAAATTGTCACCTGATAAATTTAATTAATTTAAATTATCTATTACATCTCTGAGGGTATTCAAATCTATGTTTCGTATTCAGACCAATCGTTTAATTTCACAGGTGAGAAATTAGAGTTTAATTATAATTAGAGATAGGTGACTTTAAAGAAGATGATCATGATGAAGATTGCTTAGAACAGAAGAAATCTTTAAGTTTGATTTATATTTCCATCATACAGTGGTAATTCATTCATTTTGACAGTTTGAAAATCATTAGCAATGACTTTTGTTTATTCTAACACATAATGATACTTTTAAAATATAAAGAGAATTGTCAATCACTCTTAAGAGTAATTCACATTCTTAAGAGACACCTTGGATAGGATACGTATGTTAACATATTTAAATAACTAAATGAGAAATAGAGTAACATTTTGAATTTCTGACCTTGACTTCAATTTCTAATACTAATACAATGAGAAGGTGTAAATTGCTCCAGTGTTTAATGATTGATGAATTTTTTAAAGGTATAATTTAGCATGCAAGAATATATCAATACGGTGTAGAGCATAGGTTTTGTGTAGTTTTGCAGCGAAGGAAATACTCCCTTCATGGACATTAATTTTATTTTTTTATAATAATAATTTGTATTAGAGCCTGACTTGCTCAGAAAAGGGTGAAAAATGGTCTTTCCCAACACACAATATTTTTGAACTTACTTTAAATAGAAGCAGCCCTTCATTCTAAAGCTGTTCTCTGTTCCGGTTTATCCACAAGGCAAATCTAGGTTACAGACAATTAACTAGTTTGCTGAAGTTCACCAGGCAGTTTTAAGTACAAGAAGCAAATACAAACTAAAACCTCTGCCTCAGAAAGCTCACTGCCATGGCTCCTAGAGTTTTCGGTATTTATTCTTTATCCCTCCTCCAGAATCTCCTACCACCCAGTTGAAATACATGTCTCATAAACCTTTCTCTGTAGTAATTTGTAGATAAGTTAATTTCTCTCTTTGCTTTTATTTATTATCTGATAAAATGAGATAATATGAAATCTATAATGATTCCATTTAACTTTAAAATGTGTTTTGAGATGAATTTTGCATTAAAAATGTTGTAGAAAGTAACATTTTATTGTATTGCATTATGACCAGTCATTAGGTTTGGTGAATTGGTTCTTCTTGCTAATGTTTGTGTTAAATTAAAAACACTAAATTGAGATAATCATGCATGAATCCTGCATGAGGCATTAGCAATATAATGCTGGAAACAAAACTGATATCTATTGCACTATAACTAGTCAAAGGGAAAGAAAAACTTAATACTGCAAACATTCTATGATACTTTCAGCTCCTCTGGAAACAAAAAAAATAGTATTGTTTTGATTCCAACTATATTAATATGCTACAGTATAATTAGGAAAATTATGAAGGTAAGAAACTCCATTCAGGTAAGCCAAAAACAAATATGTTTCTGTAGTATCACTATTTTCAAGTAATGAAAGATGTGTAATTACCAAGCTTTGCTACTCCAATTTTTTTAAATAGAATTTTTTTTAAAAAGAGTATGAATTACCCGCAGTGGCTTAATCCTGTGGCGTGCTCCTAATAAATACAAATCTACTAATAAAGCATTTGCCCTTGGGAGCTTTGCAAAAGCTTACAGTACTTGCTCGTGCCAACAGAGTCATTTCATTCATCTGTTACCATTTTGGTTGTTTTCTTGTCTACTGACTTTTAATAATTGAGATTGTATGCTGCACCCACTCCCTTCTCTACAAACATTGACCCTTAGCTTCGGTGGCACTAGCCATCTGGAACTGTCTGCCCTCTTCTCTTCACGTCACTGGAAACCTAATTCACTGTTTGCTAAAGTACAAAACTCCCATTTAGCTCAGTGGGAGTTTGAAGAAAGATGAGTGGTAGATTGAACACTCATGATCCCCTGCCCAGTTTTGAAATGCAGCCAAAATATTGCCACTTTTCTAAAAAAGAGACCTACTTTCCATGTTAGGAATCAGCACATATTTAAAGAAAATATCACAACAATATTTGTTTATCAAACATATTCATCTTAGCATTTGGAAAAGTATCAAGCACAAATTACAATGCTTCTATTTCTTTGACTGAGGCAGTTGAAGAAGTAACCACTACATGAAGTTAAATTCTATAAATGACATATGTTAGATGAGCCCTAGTAATTTATCAGTCACCAATACCTTTGTCTTTATTTATTCAGAAAAGAAAAATACTCTCACATAACCTAAAGTAATCAGAGTTTTATCACTATATACAAATCAATATAGACAATACAACTTTGTTTTTCAATAACTCAGAATAATCAATAAAATTAGAGTTAAGGGGAATAAGAAAAAAAATAGAGCTTTCAGATACTATATCCTACAGGGTATCTAAAATTCACAACAGCTTCACCATATCAGTATTTATCCAAGGCCAAAAATATTTTATTTATTAATAATGATTATAAACAAACTCATTTCATCAATCAATTGCATAATTGCACTCCTCTCTCTCTCTCTCAATCTCTCTCTCTCTCTCTCTCTCTCGCGCGCGCACGCGCACGTGTGCACATGTGTGTGTGTGTGTGTGTGTGTGTGTGTGTGTCAGGACTGACCCTAGGATGTGAGGGACAAGGGCAAATATTTTTTTTCCAGGGTGTCTTTCTATATCCATGTTCTCACGGAGGTATATCAATTTGTCAGTGAAAATGTTACTATTTCAAGGCTTGTTACTTGTCTTTGTTGATGAATAGCACAAATTTAAGTCTTACCCAGAGTGTGCAGGAAAATGTGGATGATTATTTGTTTTCTGGTTATGTTATATTCACCACTGGAATATTTCTAGCATAAATGTACAACAGCATATTCTCCAACTACTTATTCCCTTAACTTGTTTCTAGTTTTTCATGCTGGATACTCGTTTTTTCTTATAGGCCTTAATGTGCTCAAAAATGTCACTTCACAGATTCTACAGAAAGAGTGTTTCAAATCTGCTGACTCAAAACACAGTTTCCATTCTGTGATACGACATAACACATCATGAAGCATTGTCACAGATAGCTTGAAATATGCAGAATGTAACCACTGCATTATAGAGGGATTATATAACATATTTTTATAATATATTTTAATATTGATGGCATCATGATTCTGGCACCATATTGAAGGAATATGCAAGGGGTCCATGAATAAAGCAAAAAGAACAGCTCTATTTGTGCAAAAATGTACATATCTTAGCCAGAATAGATGAAGGTCTTCCTGGGATAGTAAAGTGTAATCAGAGGTAAAAGCAAACATCAATGGCAGTGTCTGTCTGTTGGTTTTGAAAACCAAAGCTTTTGAAAAGTCTTTGAGGAAACAGGTGTGACCACTCACAGAGGATAACATGAACAAATGTGGTCTGTGGTGGGGTTAGGATAGCTACTCTGCATATCAACAGTGGGGAGCAGAGAAAGCCAAGAAGGCCTTCCATCATCTCTGTCTTTCTTGGCAGCCATAAAATGGAGGCAGAATTAAAACCACAACACAGATGGGAAGTCAATCCATACCCTCTCACAAACAACTACACAATGCAAGCCCAAGAGCTGATAGCAGACCATTGGACATCCAGGCTAACATCCTCCTTTTGACCCCTTCCTTAGGAAAAATAGTGTAGGTTGGGGAATCTCTCCCACACTGTTGGCCATTTTATTGTTTTTTAAAACTTTTTCTAGGGCTATTAAAGTATAATATGACAATTAAAAATTGGATATGCTTAAGCTGCATAAAGAGTGCTTTATGCAGCTTGGTAATTTAATATACCTATGCATTGAGGAATAATCACCATATTTGTGAATTTTGAGAAATATCTATGTGTATATTTGTGTAAGCACCACCACAATCAGAGTACAGAACAGTCCTATCACTCCTCCAAACTCCCTCATGCTATGCCTTTATAATAATATCACTATGGCAACCACTAATTTGTTCTCCAACACTATAGTTTTAGCTTTTCACGAATGTAATATGGTTAAAATCATACAGAAGGTAACCTTTTCGTAGTGGCTTCTTTCACTCAGCATAAGCCTTTGAGATTCACTAAGTTGTTGCATGAAATTCAAGTAGCCTGTTCCTTTTCATTGCTGACTAGTATTTTAATGCATGGTTCTACCACAGTTTCTTTACCCATTCGACCACTGCAGAATATCAAGACACAGTACAATTTGGGCAATTATTAAGTAACATTTCTGCAAATATTGACATACAGATTTTTCTGTGAATGTAAGTTTCCATTTCTCTAGGGCAAAGGCCGAGAAGTTGGCTTGCTTGGTGAAATGGAAGTTGTATATTTGACTTTATAACATGCCAAACTGTTTCGTGGAGTGGCTGTACTATTTTGTATTCTTGTCAAAACTGTAATTGCTTCATCTCCTTGTCAGGACTTTGTATGGTTGTTTTTAAAAAATGTTTTAGTTATCTTACAGATGTTGCCCATTTCATGGTGTTGTCATAGAACCATGAAATGGGTAGATACAGAGAAAACAAAAATATTTTCCATTAAGTTTTTTAGTTCTAGAGCCTGGAAAGTCCAGTGTCAAGGTGCCAGCATCTGAAGAGGACCTTCTTGCTGTGTCATCTCATGCAGAAGGCAGAAGGGCAAAGGAACACACATGCAAGAGAGAGAAAGAGGGACCATGCTCACTTTTTATAACAAACCCAGTCTCACAGTAACTAACCCATTGCTGTGATAACAGCATTAATCCATTCTTAACGGCAGAGCCCTCAAGACCTAATCACCTCTTAAAGGTCTCATCTCTCAATACCGTTGCACTGGGGATTGTTTCCTGTACATGAACTTTATAAGGGGCACATTCAAACCATAGCAGATTAATTTGCATTTCTTCTTTTAGTTTGCTTGCTTGTTTATTTGAGAGATGGTCTCACTCTGTCATCCAGGCTTCCATACAGCGTTGTGATTATGGCCCATGGCAGCTTTGGTCTTCTGGGCTCAAGCAATTTTTTCACCTCAGCCTCATGAATAGCTGAGACCACAGGAACGCACACCATGCCAGGCTAATTTTTTGATTTTTTGTAGAGATGAGGTCTCGTTATTATGTTTCCCAGGCTGCTTGAACTCCTGGGCTCAGGCAATCTGCCTGCCTCAGCCTCCCAACATGCTGGAATTAATAGGCATAAGCCACTGGGCCTGGCCATTTTTATTTCTTTCTTTTTTCTTCATAAGTTATTTTGGAACAGGTGGTGTTTTGTTGCATGAGTAAGTTCTTTCTTTAGTGGTGATAAAGAACATGAATAGACAATTATCAAAAGAAGATATACAAATGGCCAAAAACATATGGAAAAATGCTCAACATTGCTAATGATCAGGGAAATGTAAATCAAAACTGTAATGTGATACCAGCTCACCCCTGGAAAAATGACTATAATTAAAAAATAGAAAAATAGTAGATGTTGATGTGGCTGCGGGGAACAGGAAAAACCTCTACACTGCTGGTAGGAGTGTAAACTAGTACAACCACTATCAAAAACAGTGTGGAGATTCCTTAAAGAACTAAAAATAGACCTACCATTTGATCCAGCAATCCCACTACTGATACCTACACAGAGGAAAAGAAGTCATTCTACAAAAAAGATCCTTACCCACACATTATAACAGCACAATATGCAATTGTAAACATGGAACCAATGCTAATGCCCATCGATCAATGAATGGTTAAAGAAACTATGGTATATACTGATGGAATATGTAAAGGGATGGAATACTACTCAGTCATAAAACATAATGAATTAATGGCATTTGCAGTGACCAGGGTGAAATTGGAGACTATTATTCTAAGTGAAGTAACTCAGGAATGGGAAACCAAACATACTATGTTCTTACTCATAGATGGAAGATAAGCTATGAGGATGCAAAGGCATAAAAATGACACAGTGGACTTTGGGGACTCAAGGGAAAGGACGGGAAGGCAGTGAGAGATAAAAGACTACAAATATGTTGCAGCGTATACTCTCCAGGTGATAGGTGCACCAAAATCTCACAAATCACCATTAACGATAGTCACTTTAAATAAGCTTAAGTGTTACTTTTTGTCAGGCTAATAGAGTGAAGAAAAAATATTTACAGGTGATGTGTTCAGGGGTATCATTGCATCCAATTTAATTAACTATTTCATCTTGATGTACCTGCTTTTTTTTCAGCCAATTTTTGCAGATTGAGCTACTGGGAAAATCATCAGTAGAAGTCTTTATGCCATTGAATGCCATTGAGACTGTCAGTGTAACACAGGACCACTGCTTGTTTTTTTTTTTCTGCTTTTACATGGGACAGTATCAACTGAAGGTAGCCAATTTTTAAGAACTTACTTAAGAATGCAACAATTAGTAAAGAAAATTTAACAATCTTGTGTTTACCTGATTAACATCTTATGAGTGTATGCCCCAGTGTACAACAGGAGTGAAAGCTTAATCTGTCATTTTGTTTTGTTTTCTTTTTTTTTTGTTTTAACTGAGACAGAATCTTGCTATGTTACCCGGGCTGGTCTTGAACTCCTGGGCTCAATAAATCTTCCTGCTTTGGCCTCCCAAAGTGTTAGGATTATAAGCATAAGCTACCATTCAGAGTAATTCTACTAATTCTGCTCTTATGTAAATATACTATCAGTCTCACAGTTTGAAATCTGTAGATTTACACTGCCTTCTATATACTGTAACCAAACCCAAATATCAAATGTGGTCAATGGTATACTCTATATCCAGTACCTTCCAGAATTAGAATATTTTTAGTTAAAGGCCCAAGTTTAAATAGATGGCTGACTCACATATTACCTAACGTCTGGGAGTTTAAAGTCATTAAAAATATTTTTTTCTGCTTCCTACTTTCATTTGCTTTAGCTTAATTTTCAGTCATTTAAAGACTTCTAACAACCCAATATTTATATTATCTCAATGTTCTTGGGCATTGCTTTGCTGAACACAATTATCCCAATATCAACAACAAAATCACATCTTAATGATACAGTTACATTGTTTGTTCAGACCAAATACATGTGTGTTTATGTTGTGAAGATGTTAATATTTCATGAGCCAGATGAATAAATTGAAAGTAAAGAAATTATGATTCTCAAGGAGGAAATCAAATATATTTGCAGAAAAATTGAATGGAAACTTAACTTTTTATAGGGGTAAATCCATTCTAAGAACTTAAAATGTGCTGTAAATAATGTAAAGAATGTAAGTAATATACACTATGACTGAGGATTAGTATGAGCAGTGTAAAAAGATCATCTAAGTTCTCTTTCTAATTTCATTGATGGGTAGTATCAAAATTTTCTTTATTATTTACTGATTCATGAACTGTAGAGATTGTGAAAAGTGAAGAAACAGCTTTAATTAGTTTCCAAGAATTTGTGAATTAGGCCTATTATGTACTTATGAAACTTAAAGGGAATTCCTGGAGCAGCTCTCTATATGTCAATCAAGATGTTCTCAGGACTATGGAGCAGAATATGAACAGAATTGACAAATATCAAAATTTTGTTATGAAACCAACGTGATGTTCTGTCCAGTAGTCTATAAATAATTTACTATTAGATGGAAGAATGAGATATTCTGATAAATCAAATATCCAGGAATCAAATTATCATATTATTAGATTTAAATTTTTACCAAATAATTAGACTACAATAAAAGATACTTACAGATTATATATTCAGCATTAATATGATAAATTGCATGGGAATTTTTTATGCAAGCTGGATATCATTTCCAGTAAACTAAAGATTACTACTTGTATCTATATGTGACTTCTCCATGTCACTAGTCTATATTTCTCTTGAAAGGCCACTCTGAAGTCTCAAGACATTTACAAATAAATACCACTTATATTTGTTTCATTTTATTTTTGAATATGTGCTCTCTTGCTATAAGTAACAGAGAGCTGTCAAAATGCATTTTTTAAAAGAATCCAGTGGCTCTAAAGGTATATCCAAAATTTATTGAACATTTGAGTACTGATGAAATTCAGGGTTTTTTTCTACAGTACAGTAGTATAGAGATGCCACTTAATAGATAATGTTATGTGATAAAATGTGAATAAAATTATTTCATCTCACTAAAATTGCACACCATTTTCTTTAGTTGTGTATGCAACAATATCTTTCCTTAATCTCCTGAATTTCATAGTACAATATTAGAAAGCAAAATAAGCATTTAAATTACTCCATATAAAACAAGCAAACTATAATATTCCAAAGGCACATAGAGTAATGTAATGGTTTTCATTAAAAGAAAAATAAAATCTTCAAAACATTTTTTCCTCAAATTTATCCCCCTACATTGTGTATGTAGATTCCACACACATAATGTCTGTAGCAGAATGTTAACTTACTGCATATTACGATTTGCTTCCCAGAGTGATCATAAGAATACATGTATGCATACTTCTTAGAATTCCCTAGTTTATATGTATTTGGATGGCTACATTTCAATTTTGTGAGAATTATTATTTATTGTCCCTGATTAGGCTCATCAGTCATTCTTTCTCTTATATGGGAAACAATTTAGTTTTTCCAACCCAAGACTTGAGTGTCTTCACAACAAAGTACTACATGGTAATCTTTAAATTGTTCACTTGGCTATAGTAGCCTTAAATCTCTCCTATTTCACAAAATAGCTGCATGATTTACATTATAGTTAATGATCTACTGCATCTTTATTCTTTTTAAATTAAAGATTAAATTATATAAACAATCTCAAATGTATGCATATATTTATTGTGTGACATAAGTTTCAAAGTGATTTCATTTCAAATCAGAAAAATTTGCCTTTTGAGAGGTTATTAAAAATTATCTTGTAAGGCAGATTGGAAAACAATTTATTTAAAAAATGAGATAGTAAACATTTAAAGGCTTTCCTCTGTCACAAGTATTCAAATTTTCTATTATAGAGCAAAAGCAGTCATAAGCAATAGACAACTGGGTATGAATGTATTTCAATATAACCTTACATATGGAAACTGAAATTTTAGCTTTATATAATTATCACAAAATATTATTGCTCTTTAATTTATTTTCAAACTTTAAAAGTATAAAACTGTTGGCTTGCAGCTCATCAAAAATAGGAGGTGAACCAGATTTGGCAGACAAGCTGTGGTTTGCAATTCCTTAGCTAAGACAAGGGAAGCTATATAAGATATATCTTGTGTATTATATACATATGTGTATGTGTGTGTGTGCATGCACACACACACACACACACAGCCTGCAATTCCTGAGATAAGACAAGGGAAGATACACATATATAGAAAATAAAATAATGTAACATGGAAAATTAAGCTACTGTTTCTATATTCCTGAAATTAGTCTAGGTCCATATGGGTTCACAGCCTAATTCTACCAGACATACAAAGAGGAACTCATACCATTCCTGCTGAAACTTTCCAAACAATACAAAAAGAGGGAATCCTCCCTTGTTTTATGAGACCAACATCATCCTGATACCAAAAGCTGGCAGAGATACAACTGAAAAAAAATTTCTGGCCAATATTCATGATGAACATCGATACAAATCTTCAATAAAATACTAGCAAACCAAATGTTACAGCACATCAAAAAGCTGATCCATCATGATCAAGTCAGCTTCGTCCCGGAGATGCAAGTCTGGTTCAATATATGCAAATCTATAAACATAATCCATCACATAAGCAGAACCAAAGACAAAACCACAGGATTATCTTAATAGATGCAGAGAAGGCCTTCAACAAAATTCAACAGCCCCTTATGCCAGAAACTCTCAATAAACTAGGTATCCATGGAACATATCTCAAAACAATAAAAGCTGTTTACAAGAAACCCACAGCCAATGTCATACTGAATGGGCAAACCCTGGAAGCATTCCCTTTAAAAACTGGCACTAGACAAGGGTGCCCTCTCTCACCATTCCTATTCAAAATAGTATTGGAAGTTCTAGCCAGGAGAATCAGGCAAGAAAAAGTACATAAAACATAATAAATTAGAAAAAAAAAGTCAAATTGTCTCTATTTGCAGATAAAATGATTGTATATTTAGAAGACCCCATCATCTCAATCCAAAATCTCCCTTAGATGATAAGCAACTTCAGGAAAGTCTCAGAATACAAAATCAATGTGCAAAAAATCACAAGCATTCCTATACACCAATAATAGACAAACACAGAGTCAAATGAGTGAACTCCCATTCACAACTGCTGCAAAGAGAATAAAATATCTAGGAATACAACAACAAACGACATGAAGGACCTCTTCAAGGAAAACTACAAACCACTGCTCAAGAAAATAAGAGTGGACATGAACAGATGGAAAAATATCTCATGCTCATGGTTAGGAAGAATCAATATCATGAAAATGGCCATACTCCCAATGTAATTTATAGATTCAATGCCATTCCCATCAAGCTACCATTGACCTTCCACACAGAACTGGAAAACAATCACCTTAAACTTCATATGGAACCAAAAGAGAGCTGCATAGCCAAGATAATCCTAAGCAATAAGAACAAAGCTGGAGGCATCACACTACCTGACTTGAAACTATACTACAAGGCTACAGTAATCAAAACAGCATGGTACTGGTACCAAAACAGAGATACAGACCAATAGAACAGAACAGAGTCCTCAGAAACAACGCCACCCATCTACAACCATACAATCTTTGATAAACCTGACAAAAACAAGCAATGGGGAAAGGATTCCCTGTTGAATAAATGGTGTTGGGAAAACTGGCTAGCCATGTGCAGAAAGCAGAAACTGGACCCCTTCCTGACACCTTACACTAAAATTAACTCCAGATGGATTAAAGACTTAAACATAAGACTTAACACCATAAAAACTCTAGAAGAAAGTCTAGGCAAAACCATTCAGGCCATAGATGTAGGCAAGGACTTGATGACTAAAACACCAAAAGCAACAGCAATAAAAGCCAAAATAGACAAATGGCCTCTAATTAAACTTAAGAGCTCCTGCACAGCAAAAGAAACAATCATTAGAGTGAACCAGCAACCAACAGAATGGGAAAAAATTTTTGCAATCTAACCATCTGACAAAGGACTAATATCCAGAATATACAAAGAACTAAAACAAATTTACAAAATATAAAAAAAAATTGGCAAAGGATATGAACAAATACTTTTCAAAAGAAGATATTTTGCAGCCAACAAACATATGAAAAAATGCTTATCATCACTGGTCATTAGAGAAATGCAAATCAAAACCACATTGAGAAATCATCTCATCCCAGTTAGAATTGTGATCAATAAAAAATCTCGAGACAACAGATGCTGGAGAGGATGTGGAGAAATAGGAACACTTTTAAACTGTTGTTTGGAGTGTAAGTTAGTTCAACCATTGTGAAAGATAGTGTGGCAATTCCTCAAGGACCTAGAAATAGAAATTCCAATTGACCCAGCAATCCCATTACTGGGTATATACTCAAAGAATTATAAATTGTTCTATTATAAAGACACATGTACACGTATGTTCATTGTGGCACTGTTTACAATAGCAAAGACTTGGAACCAACTCAAATGCCCATCAAGGATAGACTCTACAATGAAAATGTGGCACATATACACCATGAAATACGATGCAGCCATATAAAAAGGATGAGTTCCATGTCCTTTTCAGGGACATGGATGAATCTGGAAACCATCATTCTCAACAAACTGATACAAGAACAGAAAACCACACATCGCATGCTCTTACTCATAAGTGGGTGTTGAACAATGAGAACATATGCATACAGGAAGGGGAACATCACACAGGAGTTTATTGAGGGTAGGGGGCTATGGGAGGCATAGCAGATGGTGGGAAGTTTGGGGAGGGATAATATTAGAAGAAATACCTAATGAGGTAACAGCGGGATGGAGTCTGAAAACCACAATGTCATGTGTATACCTATGTAACAATACAGAAAGATCTGCACACGTACCCCAGAACTTAAAGTATAATAATAATAATAATAAAGGAAAATAGAATAACATAACATTAAAAATAAAGTTACTCTTTCTATATTCCCTGAAATAGAGGGCATCATTTTAATTGTTGTTTATTTAAAAAGATTAATGGTTTTTAATTACATAAAATACAATTTAAAGCATTATAACATATTATATATATAATGACATTATAGAATAACATGATGTTAAAAATAAAATTACTCTTTCTATGTTCCCTGAAATAGTGTTGTTAATTGTTTATTTTAAAAATCATATCAAAGTACATGCACACATATTAGTTTTAAAATTATAGTACAAATAATATTGTAATCAAAAGCAGCAAATCAAACACCAATGTCTCATTATCAAATCTCCTTTTACTATTCTTATTCATTATTTTGTCTTAGAAGACATATTATCGTGATATGGGAATTCCACAAAATCGTTTTCTAATTATCTCATAGTTTTTGTTTTTTTTAACTACATTTTGAGAGCTGAACTTGGCATAGTCTTTCAAAGTATCCACTTCAAACATTCTGACTTTCAATAATTTAGATAATCATATGAATATGTCAAAATAATATGATTAAATTATTTGATTTATCAACTTTCCATGCCTATATTCAACCTCTCATCAAAGTGTCATCTTTTCATTTATTTCATTAAACAAACTTTGAAACTTTGTGATATTTTAAAATTTCTTTTTCATATTCTATTGAAACAATATTCGATATTGTTCATTCTATATGAAAAATTCTTTTCTTTATAGCTAACATGTTTTATGACAATTATAGATGCTCTACTAAATAAAGTCAGAAGTGTAGTGTCAAAGTAGAATATGTGTTTTTTTACTGCCTAATTGCTGAGTTTGCAATTATTTTAATGTTGATCACATCTGCTAAGATTATAATATAGAATAATTAAATAGAAGATATTATAGTGAATAAATGAAATATCAGAGCTTTATTTCTGTGCAGCTTTTCATTTTCCAGGCTGCTACATAACATAAATCCTTTATAGTGGCATCAGTCAGGCTTGGGCTTTCGGTGTGCCATGTGTATTCTGCTGATATGTATTTATGGCTGAACTTCTCCAGTGTATCACTCAATGAATCAGTGGCCTGCAAGAGTCATCCTGGAATCAACCTCTTATTCTAATCTAGATGCTTTGCTCTCCATGATTGAAGTACATCTGCAACCTTGGAATTTCTCTAATCTGCAATCATTTATTATGGCTACTGTTTTATCAAACTCATATCTTCTTGTTTTAATTTATTTTCTTGATTTGTTAGAAAGCATCTTCTAATAGCTTCCTATGAAAGCATGCTTAGGAGGTAGATTTTTCTGAATTATATCCTGTCTTTTTTTGCATTTGCCTTTGGATAATGTAACTAGATATAAGTGGTACACTAAAAATCGCTTTCCCTGTGTATTAGTCCTTTTTTATGATGCTGATAAAGACATATCAAGATTGCACAATTTACTTAAAAAAGAGGTTTAATTGAACTTACAGTTCCACATGGCTGAAAAAGCCTCACAATCATGGCAGAAGGCAAGGAAAAGCCGGTCTCATTTTACATGGATGGCGGCAGGCAAAGACAGAATGAGGAAGCTATGAAAGCAGAAACACCTGATGAAACCTTCAGATCTTGTGAGACTTATTCACTACCGAGAAAACAGTATGAAGAAAGCCATCCCCATAATTCAAATTATCTCCCACTGGGTCCACCTACAACATGTGGGACTTTTGGGAGTACAATTCAAGATGCGATTTGGGCCAGGGCACAGAGCCCAACCATATTATTCCACTGTGACCTCTCCAAACTAATGTCCTCACATTTTAAAATCAATCATGCCTTCTCAACATTTCCCCAAAATCTTAACTCATTTCATCATTAATTCAAAAATCTACAGTCCAAATGTTCATCTGAGATAAGGCCAGTCCCTTCCACCTATGTGCCTGTAATATCAAAAGCAAGTTAGTTACTTTCTAGATAGAATCGGGGTATAGGCATAGGGTAAATACAGCCCTTCAAAATAAGGAAATATAGCCAAAACAGAGGGGCTACCAGCCCTACTCAAGTCTGAAATCCAGCAGAGAAGTCAAATCTTAAAGCTCCAAATGATCTCCTTTGATGTCATGTCTCACATCTGGGTCATGCTGATGCAAGAGGTAGATTCCCACGGTCTTGGGCAGCTCCCTACACTGTGGCTCCACAGGGTACAGCCTCCCTCCTGGCTGCTTTCATGGTCTAGTGTTGAGTGTCTGTGCCTTTTTCAGGAAAGTGGTGAAAGCTCTTGGTGGATCTACCATTCTGGGGTCTGAGGATGGTGGCCCTCTTCTCACAGCTCCACTAGGCATTTCCCCAGAAGGAACTCTGTGTAGAGGCTCCAACCCCATGTTTTCTTTCCGCACTGCCCTAGTTGAGGGTCTTCATGAGATCCCTGCCCCTGCAGCAAACTTCTTCCTGGGCACCCAGGTGTTTCCATAAATACTCTAAAAGCTAGGCAGAGGTTCCCAAACCCCAGTTCTTTACTTCTTTACACTTGTAGGCTCAATACCAGGTGGAAGCTGCTAAAGAATGCATAGAACTTGCACCCTCTGCAGCCACACCCAAGCTCTATGCTGGCGCATTTTAGTTATGGGCACCAAGTTCCTGGGCTGCACACAGCATGGGGACGCTGGACCCATCCCAGGAAACCATTTTTTCCTCTCAGGCTTCCAACAAGGAGGGATAAGAAACATTTATTTTAGGGCAAATATTTATATAGTTAAAAGCAAATCTGAGTCTAATTATTTTTTATAAACATTTATTCTATCATTTAAGTTAATGAGGATTTCTCAGCTTATGTTTATTTTTTATGATTTTAGCATTTATTTTAGATTTTGCGATATGTTTGCAGGTTTGTTGCATGGATATATTTCATGATGCTGAGGCTTGGGATATGAATAATCCCATCATCCAGATAATGAACTTAATACCCAATAGTTCATTTTCCAGTATTGGCCCCTTTTTCTGCTTCCATGCTCTAATAGTCCCTATTGTCCATTGTTGCAACATTTACATCCATGAGAACCCAAAGTTTATTGCCCACTTGTAAATAATAACATACAGTGTTTTGTTTTCTGTTTCTGTGTTAATTCACTTAGATAATAGCCTCCAGTTAGATTCACATTGCTACAAAGGACGTGATTTTGTATTTTCATGTTGCTACAAAAGACACAGTTTTGTACTTTCTTATCACTGCATCATATTTCATGATGTATATGTACCACATTTTCTTTATCTATTCCACCACTGATGGACACCTAGGTTGATTCCATGTATTTGCTATTGTGAATAGTGCTGCAATGAACATATGAATGCCTGTGCCTTTTTTGTAGAACATTTTATTTTCTCTAAGGTATATACCCAGTAATGAGGTTGCTGGGTGGAATGGTTGTTCCGTTTTAAGTTCTGTGAGAAATCTCCAAATTGCTTTACACAGTGACATAAATAGTATACATTTTCACCTATAGTATATAAGGGTTCCCTTTTCTTTGAAGCCTCATCACTATCTATTGTTTTTTGACTTTTTAAAAACAGCAATTCTGACTGATGTGAAATCTCATTGTGGTTGTGATTAATATTTCTCTGGTTATTAGTGATGTTGAGTATTTTTTCATATGTTCGCTGGCTGCTTCTGTGTCTCCTTTTGAGAAATGTCTATGTTTTTTCCTCACTTTTTAATGGTGTTATTTGCTTTTTGCTTGTTCAATTAAGTTCTTTGTAGATTCTGGATATTAGATTTTTGTTGAATTCATAGTTTGTGAATATTTTCTTTCATTCTGTGGGTTGTCTGTTTAGACTGTTGCTAGCAGCTTTTGCTGTGCAAAAGCTCTTTAGTTTAATGAAATCCCTTTTGTCAATTTGTTGTTGTTGTTGTTGCAACAGCTTTTAAAAACTTAGTCAAAAATTATTTGCCAGGGCTTATGTACAGCATGGTGTTTCCTAGATTATCTTCGAGGATTCTTATAGCTTGTTATTTTGCATTTAAATATTTAATTTATCTTAAGTTATTGTTTGTATATGGTGAAAGGTATGGGTCCAGAGTCATTCTTTCTCGTATAGCTAGCCAACTATCCAAGCACCATCTATTGAACAGAGAGTCTTTTCTCCGTTAGTTATTTTTGTCAATGTTATTGAAGATCAGATGGCTATCGGTATGCAGCTTTATTTCTGAGTTCTCTGTTAAACAAGATTTTCAAAATATAAAGGGTTTGTTTTTAAAATAGTTTTCTTTGCATACTAATTCTGAAGCAATTGGAATTTAATAAAATCTACAAGAACTGCTATATTTTTAAATAATCTGAGCAAATTTTTCAGTATTTGAAGGTTTAGGGAAACATTTAAAAACACTTTGATATAGAGATTAGAAATATAGAGAGAAAATTCAAATGTCTGTTGTAGCTACACTGAACACATAATTGTGAAACATTGGGAGAGTACTACATGAAGGAGTGGTAATCTGTAGGTAGAGTAAAATGTAGTCCCAGTTTAGAGGTATTCAAAGTATATTTTTGTAAACATTAATGAGGATTAAACACTTGACCAACTTTCCAGAAGCTTTCCTACATTAGCACATATTACATAGTTACTAACTATATTAGTCAGTGTTCTTTAGAGAAACAGAATTAATAGGAAAAATGTATATATAAAGGGGAGTTTATTAAGGAGTACTGACCACAAGGTGAAGTCCTACAATAGGCCATCTGCAAGTCGAGGAGCAAGAAAGCCAATTGAGTCACAAAAGCTGAAAAACTTGGAGTCTGATATTAGAGGGCAGGAAGCCTCCAGCATGTAAGAAATATGTAGACCAGAAGACAAAGCCAGACTAATCTTTCCAATTTTTCTGTCTGCTTTATTCCGGCCATGCTAGCAATGATTAAATTGCCCCAACCAGATTAAGGGTGGGTCTGCCTTTCCCAGTCCATTGACTCAAATGTTAATCTCCTTTGGTAACATCCTAACAGACACATCCAGTAACAATACATTTTATCCTTCTAATCCATCCAATCAAGTAGACACTCAATATTAACCAACAGACTAGATTTTTAGCTGCCAAAATAATAACTCAAACTTGCAGTTCTATTTTATTGAAACACTTCCAAAACCAACTATAGTATTTTTTTCTCTACCAGAATAGAAGTTCAGAAAGCAAATACATATATATATAGATAGATATACACACACACACATATATGTATGTATGTTTTAATTGTAAAGATAATTTTTGTTTGTAGAAGAAAAATAGATATTTGAAACATAAATATTTTATTTGTTTTGAATTTTTAAGTGTATTTTAATTTATATTATTTGATAAAATACATTCATCTTTTACATACTTTGAATATGTATATATACATACATATGTATATATATACACATATATGCTGGGATTATATATGCATATATATATACACATATTTGTACATATATATATACACACACATATATATGTATATATGTTTACACACATATATATACATATAAACAATTAGGTTTTTTGTGTGTCCAAAAGCATCAGAAATAAAACAAAAAATGTTGTTGATTATGAGCACATCATCACGGCATATAAAGAAATACAAAGGGAGACTGCAAGAATTGGTTCTGCTCCAAAAGCTACATAACTGCCTGTAACTTGTATTACATTCAGATTTCCAGAAATATTAGTATTTTTAAATAAATCTCAGAATATCACTCTATGTAAAACACATTAAGTTTCTATTAAAGTGCAAATATTTTTAAGTATCAGTTGACTATCATGAAATACCACATAAGTGTTCAAAATACCTTTCAACTGAACAAATTAAGAATGCTAATTCTAAGAACATTTTCTAGGAAATTAATATGGCAAAAAGTTTCAGAATAAAGTTTATGTACCATTAATAAAAGAAAGTATAATAATAATTTTAAAGTTTAAAGAATATAAATAAATCTAAAGGATAAAATAGAATTTTACAAATGAACTTAGGTATATATTTCTTATAAACAAACCCAAAAAAGTGTCACTATCATCATAAATAAGAAACCTATAAAATAAGACATAACAGTATTCAAAGGATGTAAAAGATGAATATATTTTATCAAATAATACAAATTGAAATACACTTAAAAATTCAAATCAAATAAAATATATTTCAAATATGTATTCTTCTTCTACAAACAAAAATTATCCTTACAATTAAAACAAAACATGCAAATAATTTTGTGTAATTGAATGTCAAATGTCGAAATTAAAACTATTTAAATAAAATAATTTTAGAAAACTAAAAAATATTTACTTAGCACTAGGGTAAATTATAAATCGAGTTTAATAGTAGGAAACTCTTGTATGTTATGAACCACAACTCTTCATTCTTATCTCTTTCAGTTTTTTTTTTTTTATAAAGATGAAAGACTCAAAGAAAAGCCACTGAGAAGGCTCAATGAAAACATGCTAACTTCAAACTAAAAATGTTCAAACATACAAATAAAACTTACAGCCCTTCTATTCCAAAACAGAATTGTTTAGCACAGTATTTCTGTTAATAATATGATTGTTCTATGTTATCAGACTTAAAAAAACAGATTTTTAAAAATTTTCTGTCTTTCTGCCCAACATGTTTGTAGCTATGGGATTTAGATTTGCAAAATAATGTAAGGCAATTCCCTGAGCATCTCTGTTTCTGTATTCTGACAATTTACATAATAAAAGCTATGCTTGTGTTAAAATTCTATGCATTACCAAATTTGTAAATGTTTTTAACTATTAAATGATGTAAAATGCTGTTATTCTCATAGGAAACAGACATTGTACTTTCTTACTTTAAGGGATATGTAATGACTTAGGACAACGTTAGCTAGAATGTTTACCTTTTAGATTGTAGTCTGATTGTTTAATTCTTAAAATCACATTCCCCTGTAGAGAGCTTGAATGTTTTATGATGCTAAAGAAAATTTATTTCAACTGTTTTGATGTATTATTACAAGTTTCAGGTTTATTGTCATATTGGAAGAAGTGACATAATTTAGAATTACTCTGGTTGTAGTTTTGAAAGCCATGTAATTTAATTTGAAAAATATAATATTTTTCATATAAATTCTAAAGGTAATTGGAAAAATAAGTGAAAGATATGAATATTTCTTGCTTAAATATAAGATCTAGAATTTACTCACTACTTAAAATACATCAGGAACCCTAAACTAAATGCTATATTAGTCATTTTACAGATAAATTGAGATATTGAGATGATAAGTAACTTGCTCAAAATCACACAGATAGTAAAAGTTGAAAATAGGGTAAAATTTCAATATTGGTAATGATAAGCCTAACACTTTTAAATATTACACCTATTTTTTTATAAGTGTGGTCTCTAAACCACAAATATCATAAGTGTCTTGGGTGGTTGTTAAAAATGCCTATTTCTAGGTCCCACACATAATTTTAACTATTACATATTGAGGGAGGGAGCCAGGGTATCAGTATTTTAAAGGTGATCTTAAGATTGTACACATTTGAGAGTCAGATTAGTATACTATACTCTGCAAATTAGCCCATCCTATGTAGGAAAGACTCAGTGTGACACATAATATATATTTTCTGGCAAGAAGATATATTCAAATCTTAGCGTTATGTAAAAATAGGAGAGTTTAAGCTTCTTCTGTTTTTAGGTAGCTTAATTAGGTTAAAACATCTAAGTACAGAATATATAGAATAAATTTATAAATAAACTTTAATAAATTTTATGTTGTCACAAACTTCATACTGTTTCCTTAGAGAGAAAAATCGATATAAAATAAGTGAAAATATACCAAATATAATTTAAATAGATCATAGATAGATAGATGATAGATAGAACTAAAATAAAAAAATAAATAAGGCAATACAATCTCAATCTAAGGGGTATAAAGATAAATTTACGGTGGAGAAACCTGACAAATGCTACCTCAATCCAGGTCAACTTCTACAATAACTCATGCTCAGTATGCTGTTATGGAAATAAAAATATAACTCTGTAGTCTTCCTACCCCAACCTATAGAACAATGTAATCAAAATACAAACTTCACACAAATACCAATAAAGAACTGTTATGCAAAATTTCTGGTCAGTGCTACTAGAAATTGTCTAGGTCATGAAAAAGAGAAGGAAAGAAAAGGAAATGAAGAAAATAAGATAGAATAGAAAAAAAAAGAAAGGAGAGAAATGGAAAGGAAAAAAGAAAAAAGAAAGGAAAGAGAAAAGGAAATAAAAGGAAAAAAAAGAAAAGAAAAGGATATGAGAAAGAAAACGAAGGAAGGAAGAAAGGAAGAGAAAGAAAGAGAAATGAAGGAATGAAGGAAGGAAGGGAGGAAGGAAGGAAGAGAGAAAGAAGTCTTTAGAAATAGGAGACGTAACACCTAAACATACTGTGTTTTCCTGGATAGCATCCTGAAACACAAAAGTGGCATTAGGTACAAACTGAGAAAATATTTTAAAAAATTGACTTTAGATAATAATAATATATTGATATTGGTTAATTAATTCCAACACATGTATCATAATAATGTAAGATTTTAATAATGCAGGAAACCATACAGAAGCTGTAAGAATTCTGTGTTACATTTTAATGTTTTTATAAATCTAAACTTTTTTAAATATTAAAGTTTATTAATATATGTACTTTAAAACATCAAACTATTAAGTTGAACCTTATAAGAAATTAATGTAAAATATCAAAGCAAATGTTAACCTTCATATGGTGTGATAAAGCAAAACATGACATAAAAAAATACAATAATTTTTGAAGGAATATTATATTTAGTAAACAATATTGATTTAAAAACAAAATAATTATAACCAAATAAATAATAATAAGTAAATTATAGCCAGCAAGTGACAAATCGAAGAATTCAAAATTTACTATAAATACAAACGTGATTCTTTGGACTAAGGCTGAAAGTACAGATGGCAATTAGGGCTCCTCTTATGGGGTCCCTGGAGTGAACATGGTCAAACACATATTCCCGGGACAGAATTCTAGAAAGGATGTTTAAAACAATTTAGTTTATTTCCACATGTTTTGCTGTAGGAGACCTTAGTTTTCTTATGGTAAGTTTTGTTCAATAAATGAACATTATGATTGATGATTTTACCTCACATCTCATGTGTTTTGATTGTAGAATCTCAGAGGAAGAAAAGACTTAACAGGCCTTTATATTCATACTCCGTGGAATCTTTGCAACTTCCACTAGACTGTCAGCACATCCGCAGTAAAAAAGTAATCATGAATTGGCACATTTCTTAGTAGAAATATAGACATAAAATGTTTACAGTCCATCACTCATTCACCTAATGATGTTATCACATACACAGTGAATTTAAACTGAAAGAAATGCCCACAGGTTCTTCTACTGACTTATTTTGAGGATGTATATGTGTGTATATGCACATACGCATAAACACACATATTTATATATATATATATATACACAATTGTGCATCTACCTATATACATATAAACATACAAATATGTTGAAATATATAAAATGTACATATACACACACATATATTTACAATTTTAATAATCTTAGAATTAGATTGAGGATCAAGAGAGTGTTATGTCTTTTTGTGAATATGACATTTGAGTCATCTCCAGGCAAAAGTGAAAGCCTATAGCACAACTTCCTTCCATCATTTCTCTTTTATCAGACTTCAACTCAGATTTCAATGCCTTCCAGTCAGTTTAAGGTGGTCAACTACATACTCACCAGGTATAGCTGCATTGACTTTACAACATTTATAACAAAGATAATAAAAAGTACTACTCATGAGAAACTTTACAGCAAATGACAAATCAACACCATAAGAAACAAACTGAAATTCAAAGAAAATTTTATCTGATCTGAGAATTATATCCAGGCTTTATTTTGTATTATTTTACTCTACTTTTATGGGATGAATTAATATTCCTCCCTAGAATTATATAGGGTAGACAATTTAAACTCTTTATATGAGTACTTATTTAGGTGATATGTAGCTAATAATCTGTGCTGACTTATCTTAGTTCTGATCCCTTAATGTGCTGTAGTAAAGTGCTAAAATTTTGCTTGGAGATGTCTTGATGACAAATACTGATTCTCCGAAACTGAATTAATTAGTAAAATTGTAAAAACTCTTGGAGATAATCTAGCAGTTTTATTTTCACTTCTCAGATTAAAGTAGTGAATTCCATTGAGAATATGTGACATTTCTAAAGTCCTAAAGCTAGTTATGAGCTAAATTTTGTGGAATCCAGACTTCTAGCTATGTTGCTCACTAAAATATGAAGTTTATTTGTAGCCTATACATAATCTAGTAAATAGCTTGTGCATTTACAAACATTTTAGTTTCATGTCTAAGTTAACCCATACGTTTAATTCATTAATAATAAAATGGCAGGCCAGGGGAGCAGAAATTCCCCCTAACATCATTTAGGGAGTGAAAGGAAAATAAAACAATAAAATTTCAACAGAAAAGGTAAAATAAGCTAATAATTTGGATTAATAAATAATTTAAATAGTAAAAACAAATACAGGATATAATAAATCAGTTGCTATTAATTAAACTATATCAAAGATATTACAGGAAATTATCTTTTAGCTTAAAAATGTGAGCAGAAACAATGTTTTTAAAAATACTTCATAAACTTCAAGCACCTTTTATCCACCAAGCAACTTAAATAATTTAGTATTAATGTCAGCAAACCACCACACACTCATGACTATATTTTGCTCCTGAGGACTGCTCTTTACTGTAAAAATTTAAGCTAATACAACCAGAGAGAGTAAAACAAAAATTAACTTGTGAAAAATGAAGATTATCATAATAATAACTCAGTAAGTAATCTATTCAGGAGCACATATAAATCTTAATGAACAAGTAGAATATTTTATAAAACTTGAATAAATTGCTTCTTGGGTCAAATATAAATCAGATGGGATTAAGGAAAGGGCATAGTAGACATGGTTTTAATTACTGAGAAGAAAGATAATCCTAAATTTGAACTTTTACATTCCTCATAACTTTCCCATAAACTTGAAATACATTCTCCAACAAACAAACATAAAATGTAAAAGGTGAAAATGTATATGCATTCACCCTTTTATTTCAGCTTGTCAGTACAGATTACGAAATATAAGCAAATGTTTCTGAGTTTATCACAAACATCTAAGAAATTCTGCTGTGCATACCCTCCTCACAGTTACTTTCTGATCTCTGTCAGATCATTTACAGAAAGCATGTATACAAATTAATCTTTGGTGTTTTCTAACTCAAGCCAATCATCTAACAGAACATGTACATTGTCATACATTTTCTTCTTGTCTTTGGCAATCATGAGGAATTCTACTGATACACAGTCCACTTTACTACCAGATAAATATCTCTTTTCCCATTTAGGCAGCTAGAATCAAATACATTTTTTTGAGCTCTCAATTCCTTGGTACCATAGTTCTACCATGAACTAGATAATTTATAGTTTGAGAACAAAAGGTGATCCAATCAATATCATTTAATATAAAGAAAATAATGAAGGAAGAGTTGAATCAACAATAAAATATTAGGGTAAACAATATATGATTCAGATCATAAGTATTATCCAAAGTATTATACTAAAGGAAATTAAGCAATAACAACATTTTAGATATATAACATCTTTTCAAATATTAAAAAAACTTTAACATAATTTAATGTAGTGAATCACATGCTGCCATGTATGTTAAATGAACTTTTGAATATGATGGGTTCTTTTATATTGAAGCAATTATTTCTGAGAATGGTTGTCCCACTTATAAATAAAGCACAAATATAATAATGTTTTAATGACTATAAAGAATTATAACATTTTTGAAACTGTTCAATTTACAAGAGAACATTGATTTACTTAATAGCTTATTGCATCTTATTTTCTAATAAGTAATGATGAAAGCATATATGTTTATTTTAACATACAATAGACCAGTGTTTCAATGGATGGTAGACATTTCTAATATATTAATAATAAATCTTCACTCACATCTTTGAGGCACATGGGGAACTGCATGTTTTAGTTTCATGCAGTCGAAAGTAACAATCTGACTAATGAAAGCCAGTATTTTCTGATCACAGGTAATATCTATTGCTTCTTATCCGAACCATATAATTGTCAGTTTTGGAGCCTCTAGAATTCTGTAACCTGTTCAATGTGATACAGTGATAAGATAATGAAGGCTTTCTTAGGCTTCATAATTCCTTCATGGAAAACAAGTATCTAATGATTTGACTAAAATGTTATAAACAAGAAATAGTAATGTGCTATATCAGTAAGATTGTTGTATTATTGAATATCAAGCTATATCATATCTATCTGACAAAACTGACAAATAATAATTCAATTTATAGTTATTTAGTCAACTTTATTGATATGGTTTGGCTGTGTCTCCACTCAAATCTCATCTTGAATTGTAGTTCCCATAATTTCCATGTGCTGTGGGAGGGACCCAGTAGGAGGTCACTGAATCATAGGGGAGGTTACCTCCATGCTATTTTCATGATAGTGAGTTCTCATGAGGTCTGATGGTTTTATAAGGAACTCCTCCACCCCTACATTACTCTGCACTTCTTCTTGCTGTCATGTGAAGAGGGCATGTTTGCTTCCCTTTCCACCATTATTGTAAGTTTTCTGAGATGTCCTCAACCCTGTGGAAATGTGACTCAATTAAACCTATTTCCTTTAGCAATTATTCAGTCTCAGAGAGTTCTGTATAGCAACATGACAACAGATTCAGACAGTAAATTGGTACCATAGAGAGTGAGGTGCTGTTACAAAGATACCCAAAAATGTGGAAGCAACTTTGATGCTAGGTAACAAGCAGAGGCTGGAACAGTTTGGAGGGCTCAGAACTAAACAGGAATATGTAGGAAAGTTTGGAAGTTCCTAGAGACTCTTTGAATGGCTTTGATCAAAATAATGATAGTGACATGGACAATGAAGTCCAGGCTGAGGTGTTCTCAGACAAAGATGAGGAACTTGTTGGGAACTGGAGTAAGTAAAGGTCACTCTTGCTGTGCTTTAGCAAAAAGCCTGACAGCATTTTGTCCCTACCCTAGAGATCTATGGAACTTTGAACTTGAGAGAGATGATTTAGGATATCTGACACAAGAAATTTCTAAGCAGAAAACCATTCAAGAGGTAACAGAGCATAAAAGTTTGGAAAATACGCAGTCTGATGATTCAGTAGAAAGGGAAAACCTATTTTCTGGGAAGAAATTCAAGTCTGCTGTAGAAATTTGTTTAAGTGATAAAGACCAGAATATTAATCACCAAGACAATAAAGAAAATGTCTCCAGGACATGACAGAGACTTTCATGGCAGCTGCTACCATCATTGGCCCAGAAGCCTAGGAGAAAAAAAAAAAATGCTTTTGTGGGCAAGGCCCAGGCACTCCCTGCTATGTACAGCTTAGGGATTTGGTGACTTGCATTCTAGCCACTCTATCCCTAGCTAAAAGGGACTAAGGTAACAAGTCAGACCATGGCTTCAGAGGGTGCAAACCTTAAGCCTTGACAGCTTCCATGTGGTGTTGAGTCTGCTGGTATAACCTAGAACTGAGGTTTGGGAATCTCTGCCTTGATTTCAGAGGACATATGGAAATACCTGAATGTGCAGGCAGAAGTTTGCACAGGAGTGGAGCCCTCATGAAGAACCTCTGGTAGGGCAGTGTAGTGCAGAAGAGGAATGTGAGGTTAGAACTCTCACACAGAATGCCTACAGGAGCTCTGAGAAGGGGGCCACCATTCTCTAGACCCAAGAATGATAGATCCACTGACAGCTTGCACTGTGCACCTAGAAAAGCCACAGGCACTCAACACCAGCCCATGAACGCAGCCCAGAGGGGGCTGTACGCAGAAAAGCTACAGGGGTGGAGCTGCCCAAGGACATGGGAGTCTACCTATTGCATAAGCATGACCTAGATGTGAAACATTGAGTCACAGGAGATCATTTTGTAATTTTAAGTTTTAATGACTGACCTATCAGATTTTGGACTTGCAAGGATCCTATGTATCCCCTTGTTTTAGCAAATTTCTCTCATTTGGAGTGGGTGAATTTACCTAATGTCTGTACATGCATTGCATCTAGGAAGTAACTAACTTGCTTTTGGTTTTACAGGCTCATAGGCAGAAGAAACTTGTTTTACTTCAGATGAGAATTTGGACTGTAGACTTATGAATTAATGCTGAAATGAGTTAAGACTTTGGAGAACTGTTGATAAGGCATGATTATGTTTTGAAATGTGAGTACATGAGATTTGGAAGGGGCCAGGGGTGGAATGATATGATTTGGTTGTGTTCCCACTCAAATCTAATCTTGAATGGTAGTTACCATTATTCCCACGTGTTGTGGGAGGCACCCTATGGGATGTCCTTGAATTATGGGGGAGGTTACCTCAATGCTGTTCTCATTACAGTGAGTAAGTTCTCATGAGACCTGATGACTTTATAAATTACTCAGTTTCAGGCAGTTCTTTATATCAGCAAGATAATGTACTAATGTAATTATGGGTCTTAAGCTCAAATCAATTTACAGTAAGGTAATTAAACATTCGTGACTTTGAATGTTAGTGGCATGAATATACTATGAATTAAAAGAAAACTTGCATTTAAATAAAACTTGTTTAAAATACAGGTTATACTATCATCACAAAATGATTTATGCAAAAAAAATGCATAAGTAAAATGTAAATGCTCTTTTATATCCTAATGAGAATATAAAATATTCAAATAGCATTTAGAAAAAAACCTAATATTTAAAATATTTCAATAATACAAGGCATTTCAAAGTATGTAACTTGTGATATTATGCTAAAAAAAAGCCTTCATAACTTAAGGTGGTCAAAAGAGCATGTGAATTATAGTAATATTGATTTCAAATGTAACATGAATGCAAAGTTTAGCTGTAAAATTAGAGCATTCAGGATAACTGTTATTTTGTTCCAGTGAGATTAATTGATTCCATAAACCACGAAAGCACAAATATTGTTCATTTATGTCACTATAAAGTGAGATTTACCGTGGAACAATCAGTACTACTTCTTATAATATCTAGGTTTAACATCACTAATTGTATCACTATAAACCAAATTTATAGTGATATAAATAGTAGAGATAATGCTGTCAGGCTTTGGTATTAATGCCTCAAAAAACACATTACTATATTGTCTGATTATATATCTTACAAATTGATATGCACAGACCAGGTAGTAAAATAAAGCCAAAATAGCCTGCTATAAGTCCCAGCAAAACAATGTGAACTCAATGGTTATCTCCTTTAAGCATTTTGTGTCACTTTTTTTAACAAATATATGAGTTTATTTAACATGAAATGACAACAAACAGCAATCAAAGCATTATTTCCCAGAAATAGAGAAAAGGTATATACCTACCTTCCTCTGAATTAATATTTACCTGATTGGTAAACAAAACAAAACAAAACATGAAAATAACTTATTAATTTAAAAATTATTTAATCTTTTTAAAAATCATTGTCAAAAGAGAAAATAATTTTCAATGACTGCACACTTTTCTAAAATCCTCTCCACACTGAAACAAAACTATGTTCAAGATGCATGCATAGGTGTCTGTGACACCTTGGCCATTTAGAGTAAATAAATCTTATCTATCATGTAAACATTTGTTTTACTGCTATTTATCTTTTCCATCATTTGTCAGACGCATTTATAATTCAATTTTGTCTGTAAAATGGAAAGGAATGGTCTTCAATACTACTTAGCTTGCTTTCTTGACAAATTTTTGAAGACAAAGAGCACTAAAATGACCCCATAAAATTATGGCGCGTTTTGTTTAATATTGGATGTTCTTAGTGAAAGTCATGGTAATCACTACACCAGTGTGGAATAAAAAGCTATTAAAAAGCAAGACATAGCTCCATAAGATAAAATCTACTAAAGACAAAAACTAAAAAAGGAAGGTATGTTACATAAGAGCTTTAATGTGTTACTTTGATACATATCAGGCATTCTCACTTTAAAATGCATATTTTATGTAAAACCCAAGTACTAATTACAAAGTATATCACATGATACTGACAAATGAACTGAATTTGTCAGAGAATTTGAATGACATCTCTAATGGTCACTTAGATTAGCTTTGCTAAAATGTATTTAATTATTTATCAATGTTATGCTATAATAAATATAATTAGAAAGTGTGAGATGCAATTGGGTTGACATACTTTCTGTGGCTAGAGAAAATAATGGATTCTAGGTTGAACTACTGTAGGAGAAACACAAAGGAACATAATCCTAATTACCATGGAGCTCACAGTGCATAAGGGAAAACTGATATTGAACAATTATATCAGGAAACCTAACTCAATTTCACGTTAAGAGAAAGAGTTCCTGAGTGTGTGACATTTAAGGTGAGACTTTAAGAACACGTAAGATTTAATCTGGAAAAGATTGAACAAAATTGCTCTCAGGCAGAATAAAAGAAATCTGTATAAAATATCTGTCCGAAATAGCTGAATTTTCTGAAAATGAAATATCACTATGGTTGGAGCACAGTGACAGATGGGATGGGTGACATTAGACGAGGCTAAAGGAGGAGGCAAGGACTGGATAACACAGAGCACTATAGGGCTTAACTATTTTATTTCAAAAACCACCAAAGAGTTTTGCACTAGAGAATAGCTTTATGTAGTTTATGTTTTATAAAGGCCTTTCTAGTAGAAAATGTGAATGACAGATTGAGCACAAGGGGAACAGGGTCAGGAAAAGCTATTGCTATTACAGACTATTGCTAAAACAGCACCCAGAGTGATTCTATTAACTGATTGAGTCAGATTACACCAATTCTCTACTTGTAAGCCTGCAATGGCCTCGTGTGTCACTTAGAGCAAAAGCCAAAACCATTCAAACAAAATTATAAGCCCTATTATTGCTCTGCCCTATTATTTATCTTGAACCCTTCTCTTTCTCCCTTGTTGTTGCTTATTCTTTACCAGCCATATTGGTTACTGGGCTATTAATTATATTAACTGAACTTCTTTTCACCTTAGAGCCTTGGAAACTGGCAATCTCCTCTGTGCAGAATCCTTATCTCCCAGACAACCACATGACAGATTATCTTGACTCCTTTGTTAATCTCTGTTAAAATGTCACTTTACCAATAAGGCTGTCCACAATTTTAAAAATTACAACTTAAATTTTAAATTTTAAAACTGACCCCCACCCAACCTTCATTTATACATCTCTGTATTATTTGTCATTGTTGTGTCTAGCTAACAACAGCAACAAAAAATTAGCAACTTATTATTAAGTTTCCTGTTTATTGTCTAAACCCTTCAACTAGTATCCATAAAAGAAGTTCTATGTCCTCTTTGTTATCTCAAGTACCCAGGATCCCAGAATAGTAATTTGCACTTATACTAACTAAATGAGTATTAGAATAAATGAATGAATGAGTGAACCCCCCTGAGCAGATATTGTGAAATGGATTCTCTCTTACAGCCTCCAGAAGGGAATGTAGATCTGCCAGCACCTTCATTTTAACCCAGTGTGACCTATCTGGGAGTTTTAACCTAACACAAATCTAAGATACAAATTTGTATTTTAGATCACTATGTTTGTGGTAATTTTCTACAGCAGCAGTAGAGAACTAATATACTAATTTTGTAATAGTGGAAAAAATCCATAAAGTCATAGTATATAATTTGTTTCATATGTTGCTAGATCTAATTTGCTAAAATTTTGTTAAAAGTTTTTGTGTCTATATTCATAAGGGACCTTGGTCCATACTGTTCTATTCCTACTAAGGTCTTTGCTTTTTTGTTCTTAGGATGCTACTGCATCAAAGAATGGATGGATAAGTGCTGTTTTCTCCTAATGTTTTGAAAAGCCTGTGAAAGACTGGTAATAATATTGTCCATACATTTCTGTTATTGTAGGTATACCGGTATAGCTACTGGGCTTTCTGTGTCTGTGTGAGAATGAAGGAAGTTTTTAAATTTCTAATTTAGTCTTTCTACTTTTGATAGGTCTACTTATATTTTCTATTTGATCTCGAGTCAGTTTCCATAGTTATTGACTTTTCAGAAATATGTTCATTTTGTTCATGTTATCTGATTTTTTGGCATGCATTTGTTTATAATATTCTTTTATTTTTTGTATTACAGTGAGTTTGTTAGTTATATCCTCTCTTTCATTCCTGGTTTTATTAATTCAATTTGGTTTTACTGTTCACTTTATCAGTCTAGCTAAACCTTTATAAACTTTTGTAGATTATTTCAAATAACAAATTTTTGGTTTTGTTGATTCTCCTTTTTTCTGTTTTCTATTTTATTTATTTGACTTGTAATTTCATTATTTTCTTTTTTTCTTGCTTTGAGTTTACTTTGTTATTTGTTTTCTAGTTTCTTTTTTATTGCATTTTAGGTTTTGGGGTACATGTGCAGAACGTGCAAAATAGTTGCATAGGTACACACATAGCAGTGTGTTTTGCTGCTTTCCTGCCCCTCACCCACATTTGGCATTTCTCCACAGGCTATTCCTCCCCAAACCCCCCCGGTGTCCCTCCCCATTCCCCCCAATAGACCCCAATGTGTAGTACTCCCTTCCATGTGTCCATGTGTTCTCATTTTTCCTCACCCACCTATGAGTGAGAATATGTGGTATTTCATTTTCTGTTCTTGTGTCAGTTTGCTGAGAATGATGTTCTCCAGTATCATCCATGTCCTTACAAAGGACACGAACTCACCGTTTTTGATTGCTGCATACTATTCCATGGTGTATATGTGCCACATTTTCCCAGTCCAGTCTATCATCAATGGGCATTTGGGTTGGTTCCAGGTCTTTGCTATTGTAAGCAGTGCTGCAATGAACATTTGTGTGCATGTGTCCTTATAGTAGAACGATTTATAGTCCTTTGGATATATACCCAGTAATGGGATTGCTGGGTCAATTGGAATTTCTATTTCTAAGGCCTTGAGGAATCACCACACTGTCTTCCACAGTGATTGAACTAATTTACACTCCCACCAGCAGTGTAAAAGTGTTCCTACTTATCCACATCCTCTCCAGCATCTGTTGTCTCCAGATTTTTTAATAATCGCCATTCTAACTGGCGTGAGATGGTATCTCAGTGTGGTTCTGATTTGCATCTCTCTAATGACCAGTGATGATGAGCATTTTTTCATATGTTTGTTGGCCTCATGTATGTCTTCTTTTGTAAAATGTCTGTGCATATCCTTTGCTCATTTTTGAATGGGCTTGTTTGTTTTTTTTCTGTAAATCTGTTTGAGTTTTTTGTAAATTCTGGATATCAGCCCTTTGTCAGATGGGTAAACTGCAAAAATTTTTCTCATTCTGTTGGTTGCCGATTCACTCTAGTGACTGTTTCTTTTGACGTGCAGAAGCTGTGGAGTTTGATTAGGTCCCATTTGTCTGTTTTGGCTTTTGTTGCCAATGGTTTTGGTGTTTTGGTCATGAAGTCCTTGCCTACTCCTATGTCCTGAATGGTTTTCACTAGATTATCTTCTAGGGTTTTTATGGTGCCAGGTCTTATGTTTAAGTCTTTAATTCATCTGGAGTTAATTTTAGTGTAAGGTGTCAGGAAGGGGTCCAGTTTCTGATTCCTGCACATGGCTAGCCAGTTTTCCCAACACCATTTATTAAACAGGGAATCCTTTCCCCATGGCTTGTTTTTGTCGGGTTTATAAAAGATTGTATGGTTGTAGATATGTTGTGTTGCCTCCGATGCCTCTGTTCTGTTTCATTGGTCTATCTCTCTGTTTTGGTACCAGTACCATGCTATTTTGATTACTGTAGCCTTGTAGTATAGTTTGATGTCCGCTAGTGTGATGCCTCCTGCTCTGTTCTTTTTGCTTAGAATTGACTTGGCTATGCAGGCTCTCTTTTGGTTCCATATGAAGTTCATGGTGGTTTTCTCCAGTTCTGTGAAGAAAGCCAATGGTAACTTGATGGGGATAGCATTGATTCTGTAAATTACTTCGGGCAGTATAGCCATTTTCATGATATTGATTCTTCCTAACCATGAACATGGAATGTTTCTCCATCTGTTTGTGTTCTCTCTTATTTTATTGAGCAGTGGTTTGTAGTTTTCCTTGAAGAGGTCCCTTACATTCTTTGTAAGTTGTATTCCTAGACGTTTTATTGTTTTTGTAGCAGTTGTGAATGGCAGTTTGTTCTTGATTTGGCTCTCTTTAAGTCTGTTATTGGTGTATAGGAATGCTTGTGAATACTGGCAAACCGACTGCAACAGCACATCAAAAAACTTATCCATCATGATCAAGTAGGATTCATCCCAGGGATGCAAGCAAGGCTGGTTCAACATACGCAAGTCTATAAATGTAACTCACCACATAAACAGAACCAAAAACAAAAACCACATGATTATCTCAATTGACACAGAGAAGGCATTTGACAAAATTCAACAGGTTTTTATGCTAAAAACCCTCAATAAACTCGGTATTGATGGAACGTATCTCAAAGTAATAAAAGCTATTTATGACAAACCAACAGCCAATATCATACTGAATGGACAAAAACTGGAAGCATTCGCTTTGAAATCTGGCACTAGACAAGGATGCCCTCTCTCACCACTCCTATTCAATATAGTACTGGAAGTTCTAGCCAGAGCAATCAGGCAAGAAAAAGAAATAAAGGGTATTAAAATAGGAAAGGAGGAAGCCAAATTGTCTCTATTTGCAGATGACATGATAATATATCTAGAAGACCCCATTGTCTCAGCTCAAAAACTCCTGAAACTGATAAGCAACTTAAGCAATGTCTCAGGATATAAAATCAATGTGCAAAAATTCTAATTTCTTAAGTTGAAAAGTTCGGTTATAATTTGAGGTATTTCTTCTTTTTCAATATAGGTCTTCAGAGCTTTAGATGCCCTCTTACGTATTACTTAAACTGCATCCCACAAGTTTGGAAATATTGTGTTTTCATTTTAATTCACTTGAAAATATTTCCTAATTTTTTCCTGTGATTTATTTTTAGACAAGTTAATTACTTAGAAACATGTTGTTAAATTTCCCTATTACTGTGATTTTTCACATTTTCTTGTTGTTGCTTATTTATAACTTTATTAGATTGTGATAAAAAAACATACTTTGTAGGATTTAATTCTTTAAAAATTATTAAAATTTGTTTAATGGCCTAAAATAGAATTGGCCACATAAAATAATCCATGTTCACTTATGAAGAATATTCATTTTGCTGCTGTAGAAAAGGAGTGATAAATATAGACTGTTAGGTCTAGTTGTCTTACGGCATTGTGTCATATTATGCTGAATGTTATAAGTTATTTCTCTCATAGAATATTAAAGATAGATTATTAAAAAATCAGGTGACAACAGATGCTGGAGAGAATGTAGAGAAATAGGAATGCTTTTACACTGTTGGGGGAAGTGTAAATTGGTTCAACCATTGTGGAAGACAGTGTGGCAATTTCTCAAGGATCTGAAAATGAAATACCATTTGACACAGCAATCCCATTATTAGTTATATACCCAAAGGATTATAAAACATTCTATTATAAAAACCCATGCACAAGTGTGTTTATTGTGACACTGTTTACAATAGCAAAGACTTGGAACCAACCAAAATGCCCATCAAAGATAGACTGGATAAGGGAAATGTGGCACATATATGCCATGGAATACTATGCAGCCATAAAAAAGGATGAGTTCATGTCCTTTGCAGGGACATGGATGAAGCCGGAAACTATGATTCTCAGCAAACTGACACAAGAACAGAAAACCAGACACCACATGTTCTCACTTATAAGTGGGTGTTGAACAATAAGAACACATGAACAGAGGGAGCGGAACATCACACACTGGGGCCTGTTGGGTGGTCGAAGGGCTAGAGGAGGGATAACAGGATTAGGGGAAATACACAATGTAGATGATGGGAGGATGCATGCAGCAAACCACCGAGGCATGTGTATACCTATGTAACAAACCTGCATGTTCGGCACATGTATCCCAAAACTTAAAGTATAATAAAAATGAATTTTAAAGATCCTTTTTTTGTACTCATCTTTTGCCAGTTTGATAATGAAGTTCCTATGAGTGGATCTCACTGAGTTTATACCACTTAGTTTGTTGAGTTTCTTGGATGTGTAGATCAATAACTTCCATCAAAATTGAGAAAATTTAACTTCTTTTTTCATTTATTTTTTTCTATTTATTTGTCTATCTTCTCTCCTTGAAATCTCATCATGCAAATATTGAGGCACTTAATGGTTGCACATGTCCTGAGGCTCCTAATTTTCTTTATTCTCTGTCTTTCTCTTTTTCAGATTGGATGATATTAATTAATTCTTTTTTGGTTCACCAATTCTTCCAGCTTAAGTTTGGTGTTGAGCCTCTCCAGTCAATTTCTATTTTACTTTTTGTACTTTGCCATTCCAGAATTTATATATATATATATATGCATATAATAAATTCTTCTATCTTTGTATTGATTGATATTCTTTATTTGGCAAAACACAATTCTCATAATTTCCTTTGCTGATTTAGGGACACATAGCATAGATGGCAACTCTGGCAGCCACATTTCAGTGTTTGTGTTGTGGCTGCTGTTTGTTGCCTTTGCTTTGTTGTTGCTGTTTGTTATTTGTGTAGTGATTTTCCTGAACAAATTCTGTAAAGTCTGGTCTGTGACACATGTGACCATCAAAGTCTCTGCTTATTAGTTTAGTTGTCACTGATGATTAGACATTTCCTTAAATACCTTAAACTGTTAAGTTGCCCAGCTTTTGTCAATGGGCTTTCTTTGCATCTTGAATCATGTGCTCCAATGGGCACTTTGTAATTATGACATTACTTCCTGCTTGTGCAGAGTCTTAAGGTTAGCCAGATGCAAGAAATTAGGAACTTCTCATGTATTTCCTGAGTATGCCCACAGCCCTGTGCATGTTTATGTCTTTCTAGATTGCCAGAAATACACTGATGCTACTTAAAGCTCCCTATGGACATGTGACTCCTCAGGTTTTACTTTTAAGTTTTTAGTCATCTTCATGTTTTTTCTACCTGGGATTACTGCCTCAGGTAGCTGCAAGTTTAACAATTGCCACTAATCATTTCTGAAATACACCCTTGGAAAAAAAATTATTTGCAGTTAGCAAGCTCTGCATCAAGTCAAATAAAGACAATGGGGATTTCCATGGAACTGCTATAGAGGTCAAAATAATAATTTCCTGGGAGTGGGGCTTTTGGAGAAATCTAAATCTGTTCTACTCCTATAAGCAGATAGGCTACTGATTTACATAAACACCATAATTGTAGATCATTGGTTTTGGAGGGAGATTGTTTCGTTTTGTTTGTTTTTGAAATTGAGTCTTACTCTATTGCCCACTCTGGAGGGCAGTGGTGTATTCATGGCTCACTGCCGCCTTTACCTCCTGGGCTCAAGTGATCCTCCCATATCAGCTTCCTGAGTAGCTGAGGCTAGTGTCATCATGCCTGGCTAGTTACTGCTATTACTATTTATTTTTTGTAGAGACAGGGTCTCCCTGTGTTTCTCAGGCTAGTCTTGTATTCCAGGCGCAAATGATCTATGTCACTCTGCCATCCAAGGTGTTTGGATTACAGGATCAAGCCACAGTACCCAGTGGATTATTGGGCCTTAAGACCCCAGTGGAGTAGAGGAGTTTGGAATGGGAATATGGAAAGTTAAAATGTAAAAATACTCACTATATTTTACTGAGATTCAGTTACTCTTTCTGGAGTAAGTGCTTCTTAGATTACAAGTTCTCAAATTTCAGAGTTTTAAAAGTTGATTTTGACAATGTTTGGTAGTATTTTTAATGATTAAATGGAGGAGAGGATTTTATGAGATTCTTATTCAACCATATCTGCTGATATGACTTCCTGTTCTTTTTCTAAGAATGTAATGGATAATGGATAAACCACACAAGATGTGCCAAAGACTTTTATATAAACCATGATGAATCTAAGGAATTAGCAAGTTATCCATTTACAATAAGATTTTTTGAAAGTATGGATTTACTGTATTGACTCATTTTTCTTATCATGTGACAAACCTTGAATAATGCCATTTTGAGAAGTAAAGTAGTATTTTTATACAGTCCATCAATTATGTGAAAATATTTTTTTATTTTAATGTACTTTACAATATTTTCTCCAAACTATTAGAAATATCAATACATATTCTTTTTCTTTTGCAATAAAATTAATTGTTTTCCTTCAGGAAGGTGACTCAGCCTTTTGGAAACTTTTGTAATAGTTCTATCACTATGTCTGCAGAAAGAGTTGAACTTATACATTTATACATGCCATGTGTAAGAGTTGAGCTTTTACACACAGCATGTGTAAATGTCTTTTTCCTAAATGTCTAACACTGTGAATTGGTAACAAAAATTTTCTTCTTCATAACAATAAAGTCATCTTGTTGTCATAAAATTAAATATTTTGAAATCACAAAAAAACTAGAAAGTATCATGAGATAGTTTCTCTAGGTAGCACCCAGAGCCTTCTTCCACTGTGTTACTTATTTTTTCATCATAATATCCTTCTAGCCTGATTTATTATTTCTTTGTCCAGGTAAATTTCCAACTCATTCTCCTTTGCACATAGATTCCACTAGTAAAATTTGCTTCTCACAATGTCTTCTCTTAGCTAAAATACTCGTATTTCACTCAATGTGCATTTTCATTTCACCCTCTCTGATGCCTCTTTTAATTTCCCCAGGGCACAAGTTAGTGCTGGCTTCTAAATCTCCACAATCCTTTTATACTCCTGAGACTTGTTATTTTAAAAAGAAGGAGAAAAGGAATCTGAGGAACTAAAATCAAATTTAATTTCAACTTGAGAAAACCAGGTAACTCCTATCTTTCTTATAGGAAAATGGTTACATTAATGACTACATTATAAGGCTGTCAAATATGCAAAATGAAAGTACGCATATAAATATGTTTTTAAGCAATTAATGAATATGTTAGTAATGGAATGTTGTGCATTATCTATCCAACAATGCTATCTACCCAACAATTTATCCAACAATAATATTAAATTCTGTACCTGCTATACCTACCACTGTTACTTATAAATGTATTCATTTATTGCATGAAAAAATAATTTTTATAAATGAATAAAATAAAATATTTGACCAAATTTTATTATAAATTAACTTCTTTAGAAATTGTTCTTTAACATATATATATATATATATATATATACACTCAACATGTGAACTCATTATTTTAAATTATCTGCCTTATATCAAGTTTTCAAAAGTATGAATTCTTTTAGGTTGTGTAAGTCTACATAAATGTTTGTATATTTACAGTAAACTAATTGCTATCTAAAGATACATGTTTTCACTGCATTAAATCAACAACATAAAATTTTATTCATAAAATTATCTTGATGAAAAAATTTGAAAATTAATTCAATAAATGTTCATTAGGTTCCAGTGACAAAAATTACTAAATTATTTCATGTCCTAAGTGAGTAACATAATGGGTATTATAAAGAATACAAAGATACAGAAAATAAATCTTTGCTATAATTATATGGAGTTTTTTGTTTGTTTGTTTTGTTTAGTTTTAGGTGGGGTCTCACTGTGTCACCCAGGTTGGAGTGCAGTGGCATGATCTCAGCTCACTGCAACCTCAGTCTCCTGGGTTCAAGCTATTCTCCTGTCTCAGGCTCCAAAGTAGCTAAGATTACAGGTGTGTGCCACCACACCTGGCTATTTTTTTTTTTTTTTTTTGTATTTTTGGTAGAGATGAGGTTTCACCATGTTTGACAGGCCGGTCTTGAACTCTTGACATCAAGTGATCTGCCCACCTTGACCTCCCAAAGTGCTGGGATTACAGGTGTGAGCCACTGCACCCAGCCCCATATGGAATTTTTTAGTGAACTGAGTTTGCATTGTCATGGTTTTGGCAAGAATATAAGAAGTTACCATCTCTCCACACAGTTAATCCTTCAATACAGACTAAAGACATTCCGAAACTCTATGCTTATTGTCAGGCTACAAATGGCTTCCTCGAATTTCTGTATATTGTACTTGCTTGCATAATATTTAACACTCTTTTCAGATACTATTTACTCTAGTATCTCTGCAGTCATAAAGGGATGTGACAAAACTCCTTGGAAGTGAATCCAGAACAATTTTCTTAAAATACGGCCATATTTTATGTTTTCTGCATAAATTTATAAAATAGTCATTATGTCAAACACAACCAGTTGAATTCTATCTCTAAAACATTATCAAAATTTTGTGGGATACACGTAATAAATCAATAAAATTCTACAGTCTTGTCCTTTCTAGGACTTATTTGGTTAGTGTATTTACATTGGGTATACTGACAAAAAGACAGTGTCTTGGGTTTCGTCAGATACTCGTTATAAGAATGAGGATAAGATAGGATGAAGGAGGAGAAATCCAACAATGAAGGAGGAGAAATCCATAGAGAAAGCCTATGCCTCTGTCAAGGCTTCCTCGCTCTCATACTTCAAGAGAAAACCAGGAATTCTGGAAAAATTGACTCAAAATTGTTTTCTCAACAAGACACTGTTGTCTTCACACTGATACAAGCCAACATTCTTAGTAAGATTCTTGCTTTCAGACCAATTTGAAAACCTGGGTAGTTTGAATATTAGTGCTGAAGAATTCCTTTCTACTAAGATAAGTTATTGTAAACATAGTTAAAATGGAAAATATTTCCACCAAATTTCCCTTTTCTATATGGCTACTGTTTAGAGTTGTCAAAAGAGGTACTGTGTGATATTAACAGATTAAAGTGAATCCGTGGTTCTAACTCTCAAAGGTAAAACACAGTGGTCAATATACTCAGAGATTCCTGGCAGTTACTACTTCCTCCTCATTCTTGCACATCATGCATATCTCATCATAATAGCTGCCATGCCCAGTATCCAAAACAGACTCAGTTTCACAAAAAGACACTTAAATGTAGACTGTAGAGGTAGTAGCTACACAGAGGCCACACTTTCCCAGGACTCTAAACAGCCACATCTCCTCCTCACCCACACTTCAAGGGCTGGATGTGCTTGGGTTCTCAAATTCCCATGGAAGCTTAACTTGCCCACACAGGTAGGTGCTTTCGGTAAACTGATTAATGACTACAGTCTCTAATTATCCTACTCCTTTAGACTTTCAATTCCCAGCTTCTGCCACAATTGTAGGAAATACAGTAGTTTACTCATACATTTATCTCGTGGTTTTGCTTCTCTCAAACTCTGACTAAATCTTCTTTTATGCAAATTATTTGTTTGTTGGTTGTTATGAATTATTTTATCAATATCTTAAAACATTCTTTAGATTATTATTCTTTTATTGGCAGGTCAATTGTATATACCTTGATATTCAGTTTGATAATGTTTTTATTATTTGGTCTATAATTCCTAAAATTCATATTATTATAACTTCTGTTGTGCAGATATTCAACCTTCACGATTGGCCCTTTTTTGTTTCTGTTCATTCCTGAGGTTCACCCCTTCTCTTTCCTATCTTCACATCAGATTTTGGAAGATTAATTTTTTCAAACTTATATTACCTCCCTTTTTGAATGAGTTTCTTTTTTTCATTTAACAGCTTTTGCTTACTATTAATATTTCATTTTCTTAAAAAGCCATCTAAACTTTTGACACTGAAAATGTGTTTGTCCCATCAATTATTAATAATCACATCACTAGTGTGCTTATCAGAAATGCAGAATTTCAGGTCCCACCCACAAACTAATAAATCAGAATCTACATTCTAAGCAAGATGATGAAGTGAGTAATATCCACATTCAAGGTTGAGAAACATGGGTCTAGATCAAATTTCATATGTATCTAGTTAAAACTGAAACTGTAAGTTTTCTTCATTAAATGAGTTTTCCATGATCTATTAAATCTTTTTATGCAAGCCATTAAAAACTCGTGGGAGGAGGCCATTCCTGTTTTTCTGGCTGTTTCTGATTGACTGTCAATACTGTGTAACCGGTAGAAATTTAAGTATTGGTTCCTCATGGAGCCACTTATGAATTCTTTGTGGATTTTGTGGGATATCTTCCAATGTACAGTTCTCTAAAATGATATTTTACTTGTGGTTTGACATTGTCTAATTCCTCACCTTCTATCTCTCATGATAAAATGCAGAGTGGTAAAACAGTTCATGCTCTCTTTCTCTTTGTGTCAGCTTTGTTTATGGATTACTCACTTAGCTCTAAAAAATCAAAATATAAACAGTTATACTGTTGTACTTTTCCCCTCTGAATATCTTTTAAAATTTTTTTCCAGGCTCAAGTAAACACAGGGAAGCAAACCTGTTACCTAATCAGAATCCAAATGGGAAACAAGATGTAGATGCAAATCCAGTAGCCATTCCTAATTTTAAAGAAAAAAAGAGATTCTTTGGGAGCATCCCATCTAACTTAATAAGATAGAGGACAGAGGAAGTAATCTCCCACAAAGCAACTACAATTTAATTAGATGATTCATTCACATATATACAGAGGAAGGGAAATAGTGAAGTAATCACAGCAGAGATGGATATTTAGCTTCTTATAAAACTCTGAAATGTACTTGATATTCCTTGAAAACTCTTCTTAAGCTATTGGGTATTAAAAGTAATTCACATTTGCTAATTTTAAGTAAGCAGCTACTATATTAAACCTCCCAAATAAAACAACTATAACTCTAGATAAAACGTAAGAAACAATGCCATAAAGGCACCAAAGAGTGAAAAACAAAAGCAAAAAAAGAGAGGCAGATTCTGGAGGTGAGTGGCAACTTATAAGAAGAAAATGTCACAGGCTTGGTCTCCTATTTTTATTATTTTAGTCTGAATGTAGGTTGTTGTGTAGGGAGACAACTTCTCATAGAAGATTATCAGTCTTAAGGACCAGAGATCTGAGCCAAATTTCAAGGCAAACACATATGCTGAAAAAATGAGGATAGAATCCATAAAAGATGAAAGGCAGAGAAGGAAAACTCAACATTATGAGGATAAAGTTTGTCTAAATCACAAACTGATTTTGAACCATATACATGTGCAAAAGTCTCAAAGTAATCTTGATAAGGACAAATAAATGAACTGGAAAATGTGGCACATATACACCATGGAATACTATGCAGCCATAAAAAAATGATGTGTTCCTGTCCTTTGTAGGGACATGGATAAACCTGGAAACCATCATTCTCAGCTAACTGACACAAGAACAGCAGTTAAACACCACGTGTTCTCACTCATACCCAGATGTTGAACAATGAGAACACATGGACACAGGGAGGGGAGCATTGCACACTGGGGTCTGTTGAGGGGCAACTAGAGGAGGGAAAGCAGGGGGTGTGGAGTTGGGGAGGGATAACATGGGAAGAAATGCCAGATATAGGTGATGGGGAGAAAGGCAGCAAACCACATTGCCATGTATGTACCTATGCAACAATCTTGCATGTTCTTCACATGTATGCCAAAACCTAAAATGCACTAAAATTAAAAAAAAGAAATGAACAGAGAATTTAACTGCCACCTAAGAGAAACACTGTGATTCAATGCAACTGTTAAATCAAGTCAATATTCCTTGACAAAGCATGAGGAAATCCAGGCTTTCCACAATATGACATCAGACTGACTGGCATAAAACCCAAAATTATCAAGCAATAATAGCCAAAAGGTGACATATGTTCAGATAAAAAAAATAGCTAAAGCAAAGATGACCAGATGTTGGAATCCATAGATAAGATTGTTAAAGCAATAATTATAGTTGTATTTAATGATGCAAAAGTGAGTAGTTTACAATCAAGAAAAAAATTCAGATAATAGATAGAAAATTTTTATTATAAAATATAAATGAAAATTCCAAAATTGAAAATACATAATATCTAAAAGATTGGGTAATCATAACCACTTTACCTTCAGAATTATAAACAGAAAGAATATGGAAGAGTGAATTCCATTTCCACATACTAAGAGATAAAGCTACTGTATTAGAAGAGGATAGTAATGTTTGTAGAATAAAGACCTACATTAATAAGGCACTATAGAAAGCTTAGAATAAATCTAAATATAAATAGCTATATAGCATATTATATATAGTAACATGAAGTTATAAATTTTTCATTAAATTATTTGAGAAAACAGAGCTTTGTGAGGCTTAAAGTACTACATAGACAATATTTAAATATGATATGACATAGTAACTATCATACTTTTTCCATTTGTATTGCTAATATTATTTTTACTGATCATGAGGGTATGGTTGATAATGGACTGTTTCTGGGGAATGAATTTCAACAAGTATTTTTTAGTACATTTAGTCATTCCCTTTGTCCTTAAAAAATCTAATCAAAATTTATGCTAAGAAATAAGGAAGGAGAGTCAGAAGTTTTGTAATAAACTTTGTAAGAGCATAAATGTCCAACAGTAGTTGATTGATTGACTGATGCAGGATGACTTGTACTACAAATACTTTTACACCTTAAAAACACTAATAAACTATTTTTACAGAAGCAATGCAATATATAAAGTACTGTTGCAGGCACAGTATGTCAACAGACATCTCTACCCCAATTTACCTTTTCTATCTTCTGTTAGATAAGATAAATGACAGAAATTTGAATTTACTGTCACCTGTACAGCTATTGGTGGTCTTGTTTCAAATTTAGTGTGGTAAGACAGGGAAGACAGCCTGTAATCTTGTGAACAAGTTTCCTTCTTTGACAAGAGAGGAATTGCTGATACAGTTTTTTTTGCCCTTTTTACTGCCTTGCTCATAGACATGAAGTCTAGAGCTATAATGCCCCTCTTGCAAACATGAGATTACAAGTGTGAAACTAGGAAAAGAAAAATAAATGTATAGGGCATAGAAAAAGAGACAGAATCTGAATTATTGATGATATCATAAAACTGCTACCAAATCAGAAATTATCTACCTCAATATACCCTGCAACAATCAATTAAATATATAGTTTCTCAACACTACTCTTTTCTTTCTTTCCTTCCCCTCTACCTTCCCCCCTTCCTTTCTTCCTTCCTTCTTTCTTTCAAGACATGTCTCTCTTTGTCTTCTAGGCTGGAGTGCAGTGGTGCTATCTTGGCTCACTGCAACCTCTGCCTCCTAGGTTCAAGCCATCTTCCCACTTCAGCTTCCTGAGTAGCTGGGACCTCAGGCACATGACATCATGGCCGGCTAAATTTTTGGATGTTTGTAGAGATACAGCTTCATTATGTTGCCCAGGCTGGTCTCGAGCTCCTGAGCTCAAGCAATCAGCCTGACTCAGCCTCAGACAGTGCTGGGATAACAGGTATGAGCCACTGCACCCAGTCTGCCACTGTTATTTTGTTACAGATAGATGAAAGTATTTCTTACAGATGAAGCGTTTGTCACAATGAATCAAACTGGACAATTATACTATCATATGGTACATACAATTTTTGTCTAAATGCAATTTCCAGATATTACATAGGGCTGGTGTAATGGTCCAAGGAATGGATTTTGTATGAGGTGAACTCTAATGTCAAACTAATAACACTAATCATGATGGGGATATATTTGGAAAAGATTAAACATAATGGTGGCCAGGAAAACTGTATATATGATTATTTAAACCAGAGCACTTTTGGACTGAAGATATCCTCTTAATATTTACATAGATAGAAAGTGACTCAAACTGTCTTAGACAAATCACAATGTATGGTCTCACTACTTTGGGACCAGCGTGGTTATTATGCAAGGTTATCTAAAAATTTTTTGGAAAATGGATTGATCTGTGAGAAGTAACTAGGGCTTTTTAAATCAGACAAGTAAATAAGGCTTTAAAAAAAATCAGGCATATGGGGAAACTAAAGGCTTCTGCAAAATCCCCTGTACTGTTTGTCTCTTTTGTTCTTTCCTGTCATCAACTTGTAGTCCAGAGGCATCTAGTTAATTTCTGCAGTGCATGCATTAAATATACCTTTCCTATGCTAAAGATTTGAGTCATTATGACAATCATGTTCATAGGTGGATACCACTCTCTCTCCAATTAAGGGAAGTTAATGTTTCTTTAAAAAAATCATAAAAGAAAAGAAAATCATTAAACAGATGACAATTATGGGTAATTCAGTAACTTTATATAAGAGATACCCATTAACCAAATGTTGTAGTTTCATATTTAAAAGTCACATGGAAAATAAAAGACAAGTAAAAAACAAATGATTGCTAAGAGCTCATGTTGATTGCTCAGCTGACTCAGCACAGACTGACAAGTCTAAACAGTCCAAATAATTATTGAAAGCAATCATGCCAAAAATTTACACTCATCCCAAATTCAATTAGTTATGTATTTAACTTTGATTTTATTATTCAGGGATACGCCACTGGAATTTTAGAAATTAGGTAAAAAGTAAATGGTGCATTCAAATATTTTAGGAAAGAATGCATACACGTGATCAGCGCTGTCCACAAACTAGTACTGATTCTGTAAATGAAATATAGAACTGTCTTACTTTATTGGACTCAATATATATCTTCAATATTCCAGCAGGTTTCTGTAATATAAACAGAACACCTAAAACTTCTCAATCTAGATATTGGAAACTAAATCTTATTTTTTCCCACTAATTCTGGAAAGCATCTACATTAATTTATTACCCCAAATTTAAAAATGCACTGAATATGCATTGATTGATTTTCATAAATCTTACATGTTCATTTTTTATTAATTTGTATTACAAATATCGATCTTATTTCCAAAACAGTGGAGGAACTTTCAAAGGGTCAATTTTTCTATTTCTAAAATTATGTGACTTGCAATCTTATATTTTTGGAAATGAGGGTTTTTGGAGGAAGTCACATTTACTTTCCTATTAAAGAGATAGTATGGTCAAGCAGTGATTAACTGATTGATTTAAGATAACTTGTTATATCTACTTCAGCTGGTTTGCCTGATAAGAGTTTCTTTAAATGTGTTGGCAAAATTAATTTTTCAAAAGAGAAAACTTCTTTTTTGTTTTTATTTTTTATGGGTACCTAGTGGGTGCATATGTTTATGGGGTATATGAGATATTCTGATACAGGCATACAATGTGTAATAATCACCTCGGGGTAAATGGGGTATCCACCACTCCATACATTTATTACTTCTTTGTGTTACAAACATTTTTCTGTCTGTTCAGCAGCTTTTGTACTCTTTGTCACTTACAAGTGCAACAAAGCATATTTGTCTCAATGCTTTAACCTGTGGCTTTAATCCAACACATATAAGAAATTTCCAGCTGGTGGCTCATGCCTGTAATCCCAGCACTTTGGGAGGCCAAGGCGGATGGATCACGAGATCAAGAGATTAAGACCATCTTGGCCAACATGGTGAAACCCCGTCTCTACTAAAAATACAAAAATTAGCTGGGCGTGGTGGTGCGCACCTATTATCCCAGCTACTTGGGTGGCTGAGGCAGGAGTATTGCTTGAAACTGGGAGGCAGAAGTTGCAGTGAGCTGAGGTCACACCACTGCACTCGAGCCTGGCACCTGGTGACAGAGCAAGACCCGTCTCAAAAAAAAAAAGAAAAAAGAAATTTTCAGCTTGTATGCAGCTATGAAGACAAAATCATCTGACTCTGTTTGGTATGTGCCGAGTTTAAACAGAAAAACCTTTATAGGTCATAATTATATAATGGTTGGGAAATTCTATTACATAGGTATGTATGCCATAGGATTCAATGGCATTACCTGGGCCTCTTATCAGCCTACAGTCAAGCATGCTGTCTGAGGCACTGTAACTTCCACAGACAAAGTCGTTTGGGGATGACAAATACAAATTTTATTCATAAAATACCCAAGAAGTTAAACAGAAAAGTATATTAAGGGTAATAACTCATAATAATTTAAAATTTTACTTGTTCACTTTTCAAATTATAGCTAAATAATTTATTAATAAAATGTCAGCCGGGCGCTGTGGCTCACGCCTATAATCCCAGCTCTCAGGGAGGCAGAGGCAGTAGGATAGCTTGAGCCCAGGAGTTTGAGACCTGCGCGGGCAATACAGCAAGACCCTGTTCTCCACAAAAAGGAAAAAACAACAACAAAAAGAAGACAACAACAAAAATCTCTTTTTAAAACAGAAAAAAAAAAAAGACATTTATATCTTTGTTTTTTAGAGAGAGTTTCACTCTGTCACCCTGTTGAAGTGCACTGACATGATCGTAACTCCTGGCTAATTTTTTGGAAAAATTTTGTAGAGATGGTTCTTGTTATATTGTCCAAGCTGGTCTTGAACTCCTGGATTCAAGCAATCATCCAGCCTCAGCCTCCCAAAGCACTTAGATTAACAGACTAAGATACTGTGTCTGGCTACACAGTCTGACATTTATTATCCTCCCTTGCCACTACCTGGTTATAACTTTATCACAACAGCTTTTATTCCAATTGTCTCAGTGCTGAAATTAAAAGCCCTTAATTTTGTTGCTGTCATTGTTTGTGTCATCCCTAACAAGCTGCCATACAATGTGTCACACACTCCTAGAGACAGGCTGTAAACGACTGACTGTGAGTTTGGTGAAACAACAGCTCTCTCACATAGACATCTTTATATTTCACTTATTATAACCCTCAGTTGGCTATACTATAATCTGGCCTTCAACTACCTTTTAACTTCATTTTTTACCAATTCACCTTTTTAATATCTCATCATTTGTATTTTTCAAATGAGCCAGACTTTTGATTACCTGTTGACCTAGTACCAGGTCTCAGAATTCAGACCTTACACTCACTGAAACTTCTTTAATTTCTGCAGCTCTTCCTTCCAATAAAAGACTTATCCCACATATTTTTTATTGCATTTTAGGTTTTGGGGTACATGTGCAGAACATGCAAGACAGTTGCATAGGTACACACATGGCAGTGTGTTTTGCTGCCTTCCTCCCCTTCACCCACATTTGGCATTTCTTGCAATTAATCCTATTCCTGTTATCTGAAGTCAGTGTCACTTACAATTTGAGTATATTAAAACTGATGTTTAAATTTTAATGATGTCATAAGTGACCTTTAAATTTGAAATTGACCAAGTCAAGAGGAAAAGGTAGATAATGAGGATTTCTTCACTCTGGGCAGTCAGAATGACCATTCTTGTTATGTGATGTCAATGCACCTAGTTAAATGATTGCTGCAGTGAATTTTAAGTTTCAAAATATATCTTCTATTAATGTGTAGCTTTAGCCCAGTACTTACTTTTGAAAAAAGAATCACATGTGTAGACAATTATATTTTCTTATCTTTAAAAACATTTGATACTAAAGAAGGACAAAGGCTTCCCTAGAGGTTCCCATCGTCTTTGTTTCTGTCATGCCAACTCAGGATTGAGGGAATAACCTCACACACATGTTCCTGATTGAGAGCTTTGTTATGAAGGACCCGATATGAAAGCTCAGAATACTGGTTACATGGCTGCGTCTTGCAACCTGTGGTAAGAAATTTCAACAAAAGAGCTGATTTCCAGGCTGACCTATCTGGAAACAGAAAGGAATAGCAAAGAGAACCATCCATGTAATTGGTTTTGTTAAAAATACCCTTTCTGCTGTAACCAGTTATTTATTATGAAGGAATTGTGCATCTTTAAGATTATAAAACTAAATCATGTGCCCCACACTGAAGTTGCATGAAAAATGGCAAGAATGTGGAAAACTCAGTAGGAGATAAGATGAGCACTCAGGAGGAGATGGAGAAATGGTGCAAGCATGAATTTTCCTGGCTTTTCAAATTAATATTCTAGACAATCATGTCTCCCTCATTGTCCGAAAACAAAATTAGCAATAGTCTTTCCTGAAAAGCCTTATAATGAAAATGTACGCTGGCGAAAAGCAAGGAGCTTTTCAAATTAATCATCATGGTGGAACTCCATGCAGTACTCTGTAACTGAGGTTGTGAAAACCCCAACTGCCTTATAAAATAGAAGTCCCCAAGGCAGGGCTAAGATACAAATAAATCAATAAACAGCTGTTTTCATGGTGTTGTATTGCCCCTAAAACTCTAAAACAATAAAAGGGAGTTTTGTGATTGTTCTGTACTAGAGCAAATTTCAGGCTATAATAAACATTCCAAAAGTAATTTGGACCACTAATGTGGTGTAGTACCCATTTGGGGAATGTTCCCCAGGACCCCATGCTGATATGTCCACTGAGTATACAGAGAAAACATTAAGGAACTCACTCATTCAGCAAATAGATGAAACCTACAAAAATCTTGTTCAAAAAACTTTGTCATTTGCTTAACCTATAGACTGTAAAATAAAATTCTTTCATCTTTTATCTGTGCTTACAGTTTCTGGGGTTTATATGTATATATATTTTTTTGCAATATATTGCAGAATGAAGAGGGGCCATGTCTATAATTAAATAAAAGGAATTCACATTGATGTGTATTAATTTGCTATTCAATACAGTTTTTAGATGTTATTATGTGACCGATGCTGGGAAACCATGGTCAGAGAAGTACCTGTGCCTTGAGTCTTCTTTTTTTCTCTTTTTGAGACAGGGCGACAGGTTCTTACCCAGCCTGGAGAGCAGTTGCATGGTCATAGCTCACTGCAGTCTTGAATTCCTGGGATTGTGCCTTTAGCCTTAGTAACTGGAATTCATCATCGGAACTTTCATTCTTGAGTTCCTGGAAAATGTATTCTTCTTTTCCTTTGGTATAAGGCTTTTAGAATAATAACTCAACAACTACCTGAAACCATACCATGCTGAAGCACACAAGATAAAACATGAGAAAAAAACAAAAACAAAAACAAACAAACAAAAAAACACCGCGACATCAAGAATGAAAATGGAGAAGAGAAACAGAGTTTCCTGAAAGGCTATGGCTACCTCTTTTCCTGAAGTGCCAATTTGAATTCTCAGAGTTACCCTGTCATCTTCAAATAATTTGTGAGTTTTTTTTCTTTCTTAGGTCATGTTGAGTTGGGTTTCTATAACTTATGAGTCAAAGAGGCCTGAATAATGCAATTGACCTTCAACTCTGACATTCCTCTATTCTAAGATATGAAGTCTGTCACCAGGAACACACCCAACACTGTTAAATCATCTGATAAATATGAAAAGGTTACTAATAACAGCAGTCTTTCCCTGATTAAGTTTGTCATTGGTCTTTAAGCCTGTACTGTATGACATTAATTCAATCCTCAAAACCACCTTAGAGAGCTATCTGTAAAAATGAGAAATGGTGAAAACATTTAATTAACAATTATTTCCTACATTTATTCATCTCCTTTAGTCCACTTAAAATAATTTACGAGATTGAGTTTCATTGAACTCAATACTAGAACGATTTATAGTCCTTTGGATATATACCCAGTAATGGGATTGCTGGGTCTAATGGAATTTTTATTTCTAGGTCCTTGAGGAATCACCACACTGTCTTCCACAATGGTTGAACTAATTTACACTCCCACCAGCAGTGTAAAAGTGTTCCTATTTATCCACATCCTCTCCAGCATCTGTTGTCTCCAGATTTTTTAATCATCACCATTCTAATTGGCATGAGATGGTATCTCAATGTAGTTTTGATTTGCATCTCTCTGATGACCAGTGATGATGAGCATTTTTAATATGTTTGTTGGCCTCATGTATGTCTTCTTTTGTAAACTGTCTGTTCATATCCTTTGCCCACTTTTGAATGGGCTTGTTTGTTTTTTTCTTGTAAATCTGTTTGAGTTCTTTGTAAATTCTGGATATCAGCCCTTTGTCAGATGGGTAAACTGCCAATTTTTTTCCCATTCTGTTGGTTGCGAACTCACTCTAAGAAACTCTGTTTCTTTTGACATGCAGACGCTGTGGAGTTTGATTAGGTCCCATTTGTCTATTTTGGTTTTTGTTGCCAATGCTTTTGGTGTTTTGGTTATGAAGTGCTTGCCTACTCCCATGTCCTGAATGATTTTGCTAGATTTTCTTCTAGGTTTTTTATGGTATTAGTCCTTATGTTTAAGTCTTTAATCCATCTGGAGTTAATTTTAGTGTAAGGTGTCAAAAAGGAGTCCAGTTTCTGCTTTCTGCACATAGCTAGCCAGTTTTGTTAACACTATTTATTCAACAGGGAATCCTTCCCCCATTGCTTGTTTTTGTCAGGTTTGTCAAAGATTGTATGGTTGTAGATATGTTGTGTTGCCTCCGATGCCTCTGTTCTGTTCCACTGGTCTATATCTCTGTTTTGGTACCAGTACCATGCTGTTTTGATTACTGTAGCCTTGAAAGTATAGTTTGAAGTTCGGTACTGTGATGCCTCCCCTTGTGTACTTTTTACTTAGAATTGACTTGGCTATGCGGGCTCTCTTTTGGTTCCATATGAAGGTTAAGGTGTATTTTTCCAGTTCTGTGAAGAAGGTAGGTCATTGGTAGCTTGATGGGGATAGCATTGAATCTTTATATTACTTTGGGCAGTATGGCTATTTTCATGATATTGATTCTTCCTAACCATGAACATGGAATGTTTCTCCATCTGTTTGTGTCCTCTCTTATTTCGTTGAGCAATGGTTTGTAGTTTTCCTTGAAGAGGTCCCTTACATTCTTTGTAAGTTGTATTCCTAGGTGCGTTATTGTTTTTGTAGCACTTGTGAATGGCAGTTTGTTCTTGATTTGGCTCTCTTTAAGTCTGTTATTGGTGTATAGGAATGCTTGTGATTTTTGCACATTGATTTTCTATCCTGAGACTGGTGAAGTTGCTTATCAGTATCAGGAGATTTTGGTCTGAGGTGATGGGGTCTTCTAGATATACTACCATGTGCTCTGCCAATAGAAACAATTTGGCTTCCTCCTTTCCTATTTGAATACCCTTTATTTCTTTTTCTTGCCTGATTGCTCTGGCTAGAACTTCCAGTACTATATTGAATAGCAGTGATGAGAGAGGACATCCTTGTCTAGTGCCAGATTTCAATGGAAATGCTTCCAGTTTTTGCCCATTCAGTATGATATTGGCTGTTGGTTTGTCATAAATAGCTTTTATTATTTTTAGATACATTCCATCAATACCAAGTTTATTGAGGGTTTTTAGCATAAAGGGCTGTTGAATTTTGTCAAAGACATTCTCTTCACCAATTGAGTTAATCATGTGGTTTTTGTCTTTGGTTCCATTTATGTGGTGAATTACATTTACAGACTTGCATATGTTGAACCAGCCTTGCATCCCCGGGATGAATCCTACTTGACCATGGTGGATAAGCTTTTTGATGTGCTGTTGCAATTGGCTTGCCAGTATTTTATTGAAGATTTTTTTTGTCTATGTTCATCATGGATATTGGCCTGAAGTTTTATTTTCTTGTTGAGTCTCTGTCGGGTTTTGATATCAGGATGATATTGGTCTCATAAAATAATTTGGGAAGGATTCCCCCTTTTTGGATTATTTGGAATAATTTCAGGAGGTATGGTAACAGCTCCTCTTTGTGTGTCTGGTAGAATTCAGCTGTGAACCTATCTGGACCTGTGCTTTTTTTGTGTGGTAGGCTCTTAATTGCTGCCTCAACTTCAGATCTTGTTATTGGTCTATTCATGGTTTCAACTTCTTCCTGATTTAGGCTTGGGAGGATGCAAGTGTCTAGGAATTTATCCATTTATTCCAGGTTTACTAGTTTATGTGAATAGAGTTGTTTATAATAATCTCTGCTGATGGTTTGAATTTCTGTGGAATCTGTGGTGATTCCCCTTTATCATTTTTTATTGGATCTATTTAATTATTCTCTCTTTTTTTATTAATCTGGCTAGTGGTCTGTCTATTTTGTTGATCTTTTTGAAAAATAAGCTACTGGATTTATTGATTTTTTGAAGGGTTTTTTGTGTCTCTATCTCCTTCAGTTCTGCTCTGATCTTAGTTATTTCTTGTCTTCTGCTCGGTTTTGAGTTTTTTTTTTGGTCTTGCTCCTCTAGCTTTTTCAATTTTGATGATAGGGTGTCAATTTTAGATCTCTCCTTGCTTCTCATGTAGGAACTTATTGCTATATACTCTAGAGATTGTTTAAATGTGTCCCAGAGATTCTGGTATGTTGTGTCTTCGTTCTCATTGGTTTCAAAGAACATCTTTATTTCTGCCTTCATTTTGTTGTTTATCCAGGGAATATTCAAGAGCCAGTCATTCAGTTTCCATGAAGCTGTGCGGTTCTGAGTTAGTTTCTCTATTCTGAGTTCTCACTTGATTGCACTGTGATCTGAGAGACTGTTTATTATGAATTACATTCTTTTGCATTTGCTGAGGAGTTCTTTACTTCCAATTATGTGGTCAATTTTAGAGTAGGTGTGATGTGGAAGAATCACACCTGAGAAGAATGTATATTCTGTGAATTTGGAGTGGACAGTTCTGTAAATGTCTATCAGGTTTGCTTGTTCCAGGTCTGAGTTTAAGTCCTGGAAATCCTTGTTAATTTTCTGTCTGGTGGATCTGTCTAATATTGACAGTGGAGTGTTAAAGTCTCCCACTAATATTGTGTGGGAGTCTAAGTCTCCTTGCAAGTCATTAAGAACTTGCCTTATGTATCTGGATGCTCCTGTACTGGGTCCGTATATATTTAGAATCGTTAGCTCTTCCTGTTGTATCGATCCTTTTACCATTACATAATGTCCTTCTTTGTCTCTTTTGATCTTTGTTGCTTTAAAGTCTATTTTATCAGAGATGAGAATTGCAACTCCTGCTTTTCTTTGCTCTCCATTTGCTTGGTAAATCTTCCTCCATCTCTTTAGTTTGAGCCTTTGTGTATCCTTGCATGTGAGATGGGTTTCCTGGATACAGCACACCGATGGGTTTTGGCTTTTTATCCAATCTTCCAGTCTGTGTCTTTTGATTGGTGTGTTTAGCCCATTTACATTTAGGCTTAATATTGTTATGTGTGAATTTGATACTGCCATTTTGATGCCAGCTGGCTGTTTTGCCCATTAGTTGATGCAGATTCTTCATTTCGTTAATGCTCTTTACCATTTGGTATGTTTTTGGAATGGCTGGTACTGGTTGTTCCTTCCTATGTGTAATGCCTCTTTCAGGAGCTCTTGTAAAGCAGGCCTGGTGGTGACAAAATCTCTGAGTACTTGCTTGTTTGCAAAGGATTTTATTTTTTCTTCACTTAAGCTCAGTTTGGCTGGATATAAAATTCTGGGTTGAAAGTTCTTTTCTTTAAGGATGTTGAATATTGGCCCCCACTCTCTTCTGGCTTGTAGGGTTTCTGCCAAGAGATCTGCTGTGAGTCTGATGGGCTTCCCTTTGTGGGTAACCCGACCTTTCTCTGGCAATGCTTAGCATTTTCTTCTTCATTTCTACCCTGGTGAATCTGACGATTATGTGCCTTGGGGTTGCTCTTCTTGCGGACTATCTTTGTGGTGTTCTCTATATTTCCTGGTCTTGAATATTGGCCTGCCTTGCTAGGTTTGGGAAGTTTTCCTGGATAATATCCTGAAGAGTATTTTCCAGCTTGAATTTATTCTCTTTGTCACATTCAGGTACACCTATCAAATGTAGATTAGGTCTCTTCACATAGTCCCACATTTCTTGGAGACTGTTCATTCCTTTTTTTGCTTTTTTTCTCTAATCTTGCCTTCTCGTTTGATTTCATTGAGTTGATCTTCCACCTCTGATATCCTTTCTTCTGCTTGGTCAGTTTGGCTGTTGAAATTTGTGCATGCTTCATGAAGTTCTTGTGTTGTGTTTTTCATCTCCATCCATTCACTCATGTTCCTCTCTAAGTTGTCCATTCTTGTTATCATTTCATCAAATCTTTTTTCAAGGTTCTTAGTTTCTTTGCATTGAGTTCGAACATGTTCTTTTAGCTCACAGAAGTTTCTCATTACCCACCTTCTGAATTCTGATTCTGTCATTTCATCACACTTATTCTCCATCTGTCTTTGTTCCCTTGCTGGTGAGGAGTTGTGATCCCTTGTAGGAGGAGAAGTGTTCTGGTTTTGGGTATTTTCCTCCTTTTTGCACTGGTTTCTTTCCATCTTTGTGGATTTATCCTGTCGTCTGTGTAGTTGCTGATTTTCAGACTGGGTCTCTGAGAGGACAACCAGGTTGTTGATGATGAAGTTATTTCTGTTTCTTAGTTTTCCTTCTAACAGTCTGGCCCCTCTGTTGTAGGGCTGCTGAGGTCCACTCCAGGCCCTGCTTGCCTGGTGATCACCTGCAGCAGCTGCAGAACAGTAAGGGTTGCTACCAGTTTCTTCTTCGGCTATTTTTGGCCCAGAATGATGCCCACCAAATGTCAGTCTGATCAGTCTTCTGTGAGGTGACTCTCTAGATATATGGGGGTCAGGGAGCTGCTTGAGGAGACAGTCTGTTCTTTATAGAGCTCGAGTGTTGAGCTCTGACCTCTGTTGTTCATTCAGAGCTGCTAGGCAGGTACGTTTAGTCTGCTGCAGAAGAACTCATAAACTGCCTTTTTTTCCCCAGGTGCTCTGTCCCGGACAGTTAGGGCTTTATTTATGAGTATCCATTGTGCTGCTGCCTTTTCTTTTTTTTTTTTTTCCAGAGCTGCCCTGCCCAGCAAAGAGGCAGCCAAGTCACTGCCTGCAGAGGCTTTGCTGAGCTACTGTGGGCTCCGCCCTGCTGTCCTGTGAACTTCCCTGCAGTCCTGTTTATATGGGTGTGGTTAGAACTGCCTCAGTGATGGTGGCCTGCCTCTGTTGTGATGGACTCTCTCTGTTATGGTGAGTTGTCTCGGCAACAGCAGGCTGCCTCAGCAATGGTGGACTACCTCCCTAGGGGTTGAGTGCCTTGGTAATGGTGGACCCCCCTCCCCCACCAAGCTGTACCATCCTGGGTTCAGCTGTGCTTGCCGTGAAACTCTCCAACCCGAGCGTTTCCAATTGCTGTTTTGTTTGTTTGTGTGAAGGTGGGACCCACCGAGCCTGATCACCTGGCTCCCTGCCTCAGAGCCTTTTTTTTTTTTTTTTAAGTTGAATGGTTGACTCTCTCCCAGGCATTACAGTTGCCTGCTGAAAGGGCACTGGGATCTGTGTGATTTCCCGTGTGGTGACCCACTGCACCAGCTGAAACAATGGTGCTGCCTGGGTATGTCCTGGCCTAGCCCCCTGTTTCAGACCCATTTAATCAGGTGAATGGGAGAATCTGCCTTCTCCGAGCACCAATTGCCAGCTTAAAAGGGCAACCAGACCAGTGTATTTCATACAGAGAGCCACCACACTGCAGCACCAGCAAAACAGCCATGCCAGCCAAAACAGCCATGCTGGAGATCCATAGGGCTTCTCTGCCTGGGAATCTCCAGGTCTATGGGCAATAAACATCTGTCTGGAAATGTGGCGTCCACTCACCCTCTGTGCTTTCTCTGGGAGCTGCAATCCTGAGCTGCTCCTAAAGGGCCATCTTGGATCGAATCCCCACTTATTCTTTATTACAACTATGTAGATTCCATCAGATGAACACACTGGGTCAGGCATAGTGTGCACAGAGTGTCTGTATTTTTTTTTTTTAATTTAGTTAAGGACTTTCAATTTTATCCTTATAAAATATCTTTGTCTGTAGTTTTCTTGTTATGACTCTGTCTGGCTTTAGTAAAATATTAATAATAACCTCAAAGATGAACTGATAAATATTTTCCCTTCATATTTTCTGTAAAAGTATTCTGTGCAATCACTATTTTACTCTTTAAATATTTGATAGAATTCACTCAGTAAAGGCATCTGGGCCTGGGGAACTTTTTAATTACTAAATCAATTTATTTACTTATTGTAAGTATATTCAGATTTTCCATATATTCTTCAATCAATTTTGGCAAGAAGTGTTTTATTAGTAAGTTGACTCAGTGTAAGTTGTTGAATTATGTAGGATAAATGTATTTATAATATTCCTTTATTATATCACTTGTTTGATTCTTGATTACTGTTTTTACTTTTCCTCTTTTATTTGCTTCACTTCTTTTTGTCAACCTAGCTAAAAGTTGATCAATTATTCAATTCTTTCTAAGAATAAATTTTGGTTTCATTGGGTTTTCCAGTTGCTTGTTTTTGTTATATTTATTTATTCTGTGATATTAAGTATTTATTTTTTTAGCATCTTTTCTGTTAAATTTGCTCTTTTCTAGTTTTTAGAAAGACACCTCAATTGCTGTTTTATGCATTTTTCATAATATAGGTATTTAAGACTAATAATTCCACTTTAAATGTTGCTTTAGTTGCATCACATAAATTTTGATAGTTGTGTGCTAGTTTTCATCTAGTTTAAAACATTTTCTAACTTACCTTGTAAATTATTATTTGACTTATTAGTAATCATTGTGCAGATTAATTTCTAAACATCTGCAAATTTCTCTTAATATCTTTGTGCTGATAATTTTAAATTCTTTGTGTTCAAAAAACATACTTTGAATAATTCAATATTTATAACTTTTTCGAGATTTGTTATATGGCCTCTTATATGATCTATGATAAAGAAGATTCAATGTGTGTTTGAAAGGAACAAAAAAATATTTATTCTTTGTTGTTAGACTAAATGTTATCTCTATCTCTATATATATGTATTTATGCATATATAAATATATGTAAACATATACATATATACTGATTATATGTTTTTGTATCAGTTGATTCAAGTGAGTTGATAGTGTTACTTCAATCAGTATGTTTATGGATATTTTTTGTCTAGATATTCTGTCAAGTATCAAGAATGAGGTATTGTCATTACAAATCATAATCACGAAGTTACCTATTTTTTCAAACATGTCAGTTTTCACTTTATGTAATAAGAAATCTTATTTGTAGGTGAAAATGTGTTTATAATTGTTATAACTTCTATGTGCATTAACCCTATTATTAGTATAAAACTCACCTTTATTCTATAGCAAAATTCTTTGTCTTGATATTGATTTTGTATTATCAATTAATATGACCACCACTACTTATTATTTTTCATTATATAGTTTTTCTTTTTAAAAAAGAACATATTTACAAATATACCTTGAGTACTATGCAGCCATAAAAAAAGATGAGTTCATGTCCTTTGCAGGGACATGGATGAAACTGGAAACCATCATTCTCAACAAACTGACACAAGAACAGAAAACTAAACACTGCATGTTCTCACTCATAAGTGGGTGTTGAGCAATGAGAACACACAGACACTGGGAGGGAAACATCACACACTGGGGCCTAGGGGATGGGGAGCTTGGGAGGAATAGCAGGAGGTGAGGGAATTTGGGAGGGATGGCATTAGGAGAAATAACTAATGTAGATGATGAGGCAATGAATGCAGAAACCACTACCATGTCACAGGTATACCTATGTAACAAACCTGCACAATCTGCACAGGTACCCCAGAATTTAAAGTATAATAAATAAATGTTTTTAAGAAAGATATACAGCTATATTTCACATTTTATCTTATCTGACAATATCTGAAATTTTTTGAGAATTTTAGTTTATCTTCTTTCAATAAAACCATCTTCGTGGTATATTTATTCCTGTTTTTATTTTGTTTTCTATAAGGATTATATTTATTTTGTTCCCTTTGTTGATCCTATACTGTGTTAGGTTTTGGTAAAGAAGTATTTCTGGAGACCATTTAAACTCTTCTGTTGTTATATTTTAGGTGTATTTCTAAGTTATAGTCTTAGTGGTTTAACAAGAAATTACAGGTGACATCTTTATTTATCACAAACTACTTAGGATTAATACTTTTTTTTGGTAAAATATAACAAGCTTCCTCAAATACTACCATTTTCTTTCCTTTTTTATCATATGAATTATCAATTTCAACTGTAAACCAACAAAACTGGTAAAATTATCGCTTTACACAGTCTTACATAGTTTTTCAAAAATAAGTAAAGAAAGAAAATATTTAGAGGGTTTTCAAATGTTTTTCAATACATTGCCATTGCCTTTGTTCTTTCTTTATTATTATTATGTTTTTTTTTTATGGATTTGAGTTACAGTCTAGTGACACTTTCTTTTAGCCTGAAGGAATTTTTTTGTTTGGTTTTTATCATACAACAGATCTTCTAGAAACAAATTCTCTAAATGTTATTGTATTTTTTAATTCTTTATATGTTTTTCTTTTACTTGTATTTTTTTTCTTTTCTTTTTCTTTCTTTTTTTTTTTTTTAATGAGACAGAGTCTTACTCTGTTGCCAGGCGCCAGGCTTGAGTGTGGTGGCATGATCTCGGCTCACTGCAACTTCTGCCTCCTGGGTTCAATATTTTGCTTGTATTTCTAAAGCATACTTTTGACTAAGATAGAACTCTTTAATAACAGTTATTTTCTTTCACCATAAAAAAAATGTATCATTTGATTGGGTTCTGTCTTTATTTGTTTAAGATGAGATATCCACTATAAATTGTATAGAGTCAGCTGTGAATTGCATAGATGTACCCATGAATATGATATCATTTTGTTATCTTGCTGTTAAGAGATTGTTTTGGCTTTGGATTTTGGTAATTTAACAATTGTTTGTTTAGAAGTGGATCTTTTTCATGCTCATCTCATTTGAGATTTAGTAAGTTTTTAAAATTTTTACATTTTTTAAATCAAATTTATTTCAGTCATTATATTTTCTAATTTTTATTTATGTACTTTCTTCCTCTTTTCTCTTGGACTATGTTAGCATGCTTTATGTCTTCCCACAGGTTTGATGCTTTGCTGATTTGTCTTCAAATGCTGTTTTATCTTGGTTTTCTAGGGTTTGTAATTTATATTGAATAAACTTCAACTTCTCTGATTCTTTCACCTGGTATTTTAAATGTGACCACCATTATTAATATTTGCTATAATCATATGGAAGGTACTTACATTAACTTAAAACAGGGTATATGGTTAGGTTGAGCAATAACAAGCATAGCCACAACAAGATTTAATCTGAAATATGTGGCTTTCCCAAAAATTTGAAAATGTAATGCCCAATTTTTCAATGTTGGCTGAGAAGCTGGAATTTTTCTTATAATGTAATTATGTTTATATTTTAAACATACTTTTAAATGCAAATAATACTCATTATTGAGATTATTATGCACAAAGATAGAATTTAATAAAAATTTCTCATTGAGTACATATACAGTTTAGAAACAAATCTATTCTCTTATTTGTTGATCAATATTGATTTCATTTTTTTAAGAGCTTGAGGAATCTTCAAAAATTAAGTATTTGGGCTCCAAATAAACATTTATGGTAGGAAGAGCTGCCTCATAGAACAGTCAGTGTGATTGTTGACATAAAATACTTATTTTTAGATTCAAAATGAGCACAAGTCCATTTCCATGGTTTTAGAAATGTGTATTATGGCATCTTGCATATAGCAATCAAAATTGCTTCTGTATTGTTGAACGAATTAGTAGTAACATAAATCATCTTTCCATCTGTGTTGCTCTCTAAATTTTCAATTGTTTAGGTGAATACATAGAGGGAAGTTTATTCAAGCACAAAATTATAATATAGATCTGCAGAGTTAGTCATTCTACAATTTAACATACCCATTGTGTAGGCTATCCACTGTCTCTTTTCACTGCCAAAATTTTTCATTTGAACTTCTCGCCTTAGTCCTCTTAAATGTATTTCTTTTGAATTAACAAAAACTATAATTTTAAAATCTGAATGGATATAAAACAGCACTGTTTGAAATATGGTAATTTATTTTGAAAAATTCTGAGTTTTTTTTAGATTCCATTTGTATTTCTACTTAGGTTCATTTAGTATTTTATTATCGATAGTCTGATTTCTGTCAATTTGACTTCCACAAAAGTATTCACTATCTACACTGACTACGTATATATGTGTGTTTGCATATATATACAGATATATACCTAAATATACTATAGACCTGAAAATGTAAACGTTTTTTTTAAAAAGGGATGTTTCTCTAAAACTGGCTAGCAGTATTTCAGTGTTTTGAACACTAACCAAATACTGTCACTATTTACAACAATCTGCGACGTAGAAACTGTAGTTATTCCTATTATTCCTATCTTCTAGTTGGTGGGACTGGAGCAATGAAAGGTCATTTACTATGTACCGGGTCATACATTTACTATGTGACAGAATCAGGTTTGGAATAAATGGGAATTGATTCCAGAGCCTGTGGTCTTAACTATGTTCCTACTGAAAAACTTGTGCTACTATTCTGTATAATCAATCAGGTTTTAAAAATAAGCACATCCAGTGGTATCTTTGGATTAAAAGTTATTTTGTATAAGTTAACCACTGGATCACCTAATAAAGAGGAGAAGCACTTGCCTGCATTTATTCGGCCTACAAGCAATGTCTGTCTTTAAAATAAATTTATGTCATAAACCCCTCCTTTATTGCCGAGGATAAAGATGTGAAAAATAACTTAAACTGCTTTTAAAAATAAGATCATACAATGATGTAATGTCATGTAAAATAAAAATAAATATATTTTGGTTTCCATGGAATAAAGAAAAAAAAAGAAAAACAAGAAAAGGGGAAAATCAGTAATTATACAGACCAAGGTATTAAGCTGGCCATATAGGACACTGTTGGTTAGGAAGGAGGAGTAAAGACTTTCTTTTTATATTTTTTATTTCTCATATTTATTTAAGATTATTGTAGTGAATATCTATTTAATATAGAATTAATTAAATTAATTAATTAATATAAAATCAATAAATATGAGATTCAAAAGGCATGTTAAATGCATATAATATCTAGAGAGTGTAAATATCTTTATTATGCTGAAACTCTCTAAGTAGCATGTGGTGTCTCTTTCCATTTCTTAATATCTATTCTTGTGAATTGCAATATATTTTTTAAATGACTAATTTTGTTTAAATGTTTCAAGTCAACAGATACTGGACAAATAAAGCAATAGTATGTGAAAATATATGAAAGAATTTTTTTAAACATTTTGCAGTTGCCCTCTGAAAATATTTTCAAACAGTCTGTAGCTTGTCTTCTCATTCTCTTGACAGTGCCTTTAGAAGAGAAGTTTGTAAATTTAGTGAAATCCACATCTTCTTTCTTTTTAGTGAACAGTGTCCTTGAAAATCTCTGTAAAAATTATAGTCATACACAAGGTCATATGGGTTTTCTCCTATGATGTCTTCTAGGAGTTTTAGAGTTTTATATGTTACATTTAGTTCTATAAGCCATTTTAAATTAATATTTTTGAAGTTTAAGTTCTGTATTTATAATCATTTTTTATATGAATGTCCAGTTGTTCCAGCATGATTTGTTGAAATGCTATCTTTGTTCCATTGTATTTCCTTTGCTCCTTTATCAAAGATCGTTTGACTATATGTGGGTATATTTTTAAGCTCTCTGCTCTGTTTCATTAGTTTGTTAGTGTATTCTATCTAATGCCACAATGTCTTCATTACAGTAGCCTTATAATAATAAGTCTCAAAATTATATAGTGTCAGTCTTCTCACTTTGTTCTTTTCATTCAATATTGAGTTAGCTATTCTGGGCATTTTACCTCTTCATATAAATTTTAGGATCAGTTTGTCTATATTCACAGAATAATTTGCTGGGAGTTTAATCAGGATTGTATTGAAACTATAGATCAAGATCTTGGGAAGAACTGATATCTTAACATATATGAGTCTTCTTATCTATAGACATGGCATATCATTCCATTTATTTAGTTCTTCTTTGATATTAGTTTATTTCTAAGACGTATTTTAGTCTGAATTATAGAGTATATAGCATTTTCAAACTGACTTCATTAAATTAGCTTTAATTTTTTCTATGTATTTCAAGCCTTAAAGCTCATTTCTAAATAATATTCAACAATATGAGCACATCTAATTTCCCTGCCAGCCCATGCAATTTTTTTTAATTCTATATAAACAAGGGGGATACTCTATCTTGTTGATACTATAAACCCTGTCTCTAAAAGTCTCTGATAGCTCATTCTGATCCTGACTGAACCTTCACAGGGCCCTGTTTTGCATGTGATATTCCTTCTCTCCCAGGTTGTGAATATATCTGACTTTAAACTTCTGTTGGCCTCATCTGTCCAGGGTCTTGTGTCCTGCATTTGGTCATCCTCATGAACTAGGGTGGTAATCCCTCTTTGGCTAACAGGGTGAATGTAAGGTGTTTGCAACAAGTTGATAAGATTTTAATATATGTCTTTATTCATATTATTCTGGAAATAAACATTACATTTGTTGGGCAAAGATAAATACATTATTATTATTATACTAATTTCCAGCAATAACTACACTGATCCTCCCTTTGCCTCATTTTATTTCTTCTGGGAAAATGTGAAGATAGCTTATTCTATACATGCTGGAGTTCAAATTATAGGTAAAGAACCACATCAGGTTAATTTCAGGAAAGTTTTCTTCAATTATATTTTGAATTGTTTTTTCTTCTGGTTTTCACTGCCAACCCCAATTATGCATATTGTAGATTTGCCTTTTCCTATGATTCATATCTATAATTTTTGCTGTAATTTACTGTTTTTTTTCTCTTTCTTTATATTCATGTTATTGTATTAACATTTTTCTGTCCTTTATGTTTTCGTTATGCATTGTGTCACGTCTATTTTCTTGAGTGTTTCTTATTTAGTCATAATTTTTTAAAAGTTATAAAATTTGCTCAGAACTACTTTACATTTCATTGTACTTTACTCATCAGACTGCACTTTTTTATTACTTGAATTCTTGTGTATGTACCTTTGTTATTACTTCATAAAGCTAATTGCTTATTTTTTTACGTTCATGTTGGAATTGGATTATCCTTTTATTTAAAAAATCATTGTTAAAACATTTTTCTTGTGAGATTTTATTATTATTAGAAATTATCTATTGATCGTTTTAATATTCATGTCTACTTCTATGAATCTTCAAGTATTCCTTTTCTGGCATTTGTGTTGGAATGAGTTGATTTTTCTGACTGATAGCAGGAGGTTTTTGTGGAGTTGAGAAAGGCAGTAGCTTATGAGGTTTCACATTTTAATGCTCCCTCCTCTGTTGTTGTAGTGGTGGACTGTTTTTCTTAATTTGTGCCACCTGTGTGTGGCCACCCTTTCTGTGACCCTCAGAACCTAATCTATTTCATAAGGACTTCTGCTGATGATCTGAGTTTTCTTTCATTTCTGTACAGTCCACTGTTTCCAGGAGACAGAGTCCTTTTTTCTTTTAAATGTGAAGCAGTCACCTTTAGAAGTTGCATTTGGCAGGGACTTTGTAAGATCAGTCACCTCTGGGTATTCCTACACAGTTCTGTGCCTTCTTTATTCTCAATTCATGGTGATAATATTATACTTATCATAGATTCTCATCAGGATGAAACTTTTTTCATTCTGGGAGTAGACAGATGCTAGAGATACTTGAAATACACAACTACAGGAAGATTTTCCTCCCTAGGCTTCTTTCCATGTGGGCTTACTGGCTGGCTTAGCCCTTTGGCCACATTTGCAACAGATAAGGAATCTGCAAGATTTTCTGTCTCCTAATTTATATGAAAATGTAGTTTTTATCTTTTAAAAAATATTTTTGATGCTCTGGTTGGTTTTCTAAATGAGAAGTAGAAAAAGTTAAAAAATTGTTTATATGAAAAATAAACATTTTCTATTAAAAATTTATGTTAAATATATATTTAATATTTGGTATGTGCTTTCACTTGGTTTTAACCCACTTAAATGTATTATTTTGAGGAAAACTTGGTGTATTCTTTACATTGCAATGATCTAGAGAACAATGAAACCAAAGGCAAGATAAAGATAAATGTTATTTATAAGTTAACACTATTCATAGGTTTACCAAATATAAAGCAGAATTATTTAATCAATAGCACGAATCCCATGATGAGACATAAAATGCTACCATTTAAGTTTGCACTAAGAGAATTTCTAGAAAAAAAGTGTCTATAATTCACATAAAAACTGTCTATCAATGCAGGAGTGATGCTTACGGGAAGACATGAGGGGGACCTATGAATAGATGAAGAATATTGAAATCTCACCTGATAGATGCCTGGATCTAATTAAGGGGGATAAAGAATCACAGTAGTCCAAATATAAAGCTCCATAAAGCACTTTTTTTCTTATAACTCCATGAAGAACATCATTAATGTCTATTTATCTCCTTAAAACCTGTGAACTGGTTACACCTTGGTCTTGGAAGCCATGGTTATCTCCTTCATACATGACCATGTTGCATATATGGTATTTTGGAGAGACTTCATTTTTGTTTTGTTTTGTTTTGGTTTGGTTTGGTTTGGTTTTTTTGAGATAGTCTCGCTCTGTCATCTGGGCTGCAGTGCCGGGGCCTGTTCTCAGCTCACCACAACCTCTGCCTCCCAAGCTCAAGCAATTCTCCTGCCTCAGCTTCCTAAGTAGCTGGCACTACAGGCTTGCATCACAATTGCCCACCTAATTTTTATATTTTTAGTAGAGATGGGGTTTCAGCATGTGGGCCACATTGGTCTCAAATTCCTGAGCTCAAAATGATCCACCACCCTTGGCTTCCCAAAGTGCTGGGATTACAGGCGTGAGCCACCACACCGGGCCTCATTATTTTATATCTCCTGTATTAGTCAGGATTCTGGGTTATCCAGAGAAAGAGAACATTATCTATCTATCTATCTATCTATCTATCTATCTATCTATCTATCTATCTATCATCTATCTATCTATCATCTATCTATCTATCATCTATCAATCATCTATATGTCTATATAGACACATACATATACAGGCATACCTTAAAGATACTTCAGGTCTAGTTGCAAACCATTGCAATAAAACAAGTTACACATTTTTTTTGTTTACCAATACATATAAAAGGTATTTTTATGCTCTACTGTAGACTGTTAAATGAGCAATACCATTATGTCTAAAACAACCAATGTACATACCTTAATTAAAATATTTCATTGCTAAAAAATACTAACACTATCTAAGTCTTCAGTGAGAGGTAATCTTTTTGCTGATAGAGGGTCTTGCCTGAATGTTGATGGCTGTTATCTGATCAGCATGGTGATAGATGAATGTTGGGGAGGCGGTGACATTTTTTTAAAAAGAATAAAAGACAACAATAAAGTTTGTTGCATGGATTGGTTCTTCCTTTTATGAAAGATTTTTTGTGTAGTATGCTATGCTCTTTGATAGAATTTTACCCACAGTATAAATTTCTTTTAAAATTGAAGTCAATCCTCTTGAACTCTGCCACTGTTTTATCAGCCAAATTCATGTAATAGTTAAAATCTTTGCTTGTCATTTCAACAACGTATATAGCATCTTCACCAGAGGTAGATTCTGTCTCAAGGAACCACTTTCTTTGCACATCCATAAGTAGCAACTCTTCACCCATTCAAGTTTTTCATGAAATTGTGACAATTCAATCACATTATGATGCTCCACTTATAATTTGAATCTCTTGCGATTCCTACCTCATCTGCAGTGATTGCCTCCACTGAAGTATTTAATGTCTCAAAGTTATTTATATATTTTGGAATGTGATTCTGAAGTCCTGTTGATGCTAGTATTCTGACTTCCTTCCATAAATTACGAATGTTCTTAGTGACATCTAGAATGTTGAATTCTTTCCTGGAGGTTGTCAATTTACTTTGCCCAGATCCATCAGAGGAATCAGTATCTACGGCAGCTATAACTTTACAAAATGTACTTTAAAAATTATAAAACTTGAAAATCAAAATTATTTCTTGAGCCACAGGCTAAAGAATGGTTTTGTTAGCAGACATGAAAACAACATTAATCTTATTATACATCTCTACCAGATCTCTGGAGTGACTAGATGTATTATCAATGAGCAGTAATATTTTGAAATAAATCTTTGTTCTTAGCAGTAGGTCTCAACAGTGAGTTTAAAATATTCTATAAACCATGTTGTAAAAAGATATGCTGAATGGCCAGGCTTTATTGTTCCATTTATAGAGCAAAGGCAGAGTAGAGTCATCATTATTCTTAAAATGCCCAAGATTTTCGAATGGTACATTAGCACTGGCTTAAACATAAGTCATCAGCTGCATGTACCTCTAACAAGAGAGTTTACCTCTTCTTTGAAGCTTTTAAGTCAGGCATTGACCTCTCTTCTTTAGCTATGAAAATTCTAGATGGCTTCTGCTTTCAATAGAAGTTTGTTTTATCTACAATGGAAAATCTATTGTTTAATGTAGCCACCTTGGTCAACTATCTTAGTTACATTTTCTGGATAACTTGAAGCAGCTTCTACAGCCCCACTTGCTACTTCATTTTGTACTTTTATTTTAGGGACATGTCTTATCTTGTAAATATTATAAACCAATGTTTGCTGACGTTAAATTTTTGTTCTACAGCTTCCTCACCTCTCTCAGCTCTCACAGAATTCAAGAGAGATATAGTATTGATCTGGATTACACTTCAGTTTAAGGGAACGTTATGGCTGGAATGATCTATCTAAGCTACCAAAACTTTCTCCATATCAGAAATAAGGCTGTTTTGCTTTCTTATTATTCATGTGTTGACTGGAGCAACACTTTTAATTTATTTCAATAACTTTTTCTTTCCATTCACCACTTGGCTAATTGTATGGGCCAAGAGGAATAGCTTTCATCATATCTCAAGCTTTTGACATGCCCTCCTCAATAAGCTGAATCATTGCTAGTTTTTGATGAAAAGTGAGTGATGTGCCATTATTCCTTTCACTTGAACACTTAGAGGCTATTGCAGGGTTATTAATTAGTATAATTTTAGTATTGTTGAGTCTCAGGGAATAGGGAGGCCTGAGAAAAGGGAGCAAGAATGAAAATAACTGGTTGGTAGAGCAGATAGAACACACACAACATTTATGTATTAATTTTACCATCTTATATGAGCATGGTTTATGGCAGCCTAAAACAATGACAATAGTACTATCATGTGTCCTCATTGTTCGTCACCCACCTATGAGTGAGAAAATGTGGTATTTCATTTTCTGTTCTTGTGTCAGTTTGCTGAGAATGATGTTCTCCAGATTCATCCATGTCCCTACAAAGGACACGAACTCATCCTTTTTGATTGCTGCATAATATTTTATGGTGTATATGTGCCACATTTTCCCAGTCCAGTCTATCATCGATGGGCATTTGGGTTGGTTCCAGGTCTTTGCTATTGTAAACAGTGCTGCAATGAACATTTGTGTGCATGTGTCCTTATAGTAGACCGATTTATAGTCCTCTGGATATATACCCAGTAATGGGATTGCTGGGTCAAATGGAATTTCTATTTCTAGGTCCTTGAGGAATTGTAAAATACAATTAAAAAAAAACAACTCTCACTCTAGAAATACTCACCTGAGTACAAGTAAGGAAAAGAAAATAGTACTATCAAAGATCGCTAATCACAGATCACCATAACAGTTATCATAATAACAAAAGAGTTTGAAATATTGTAAAAATTACCTAATTACAACAAACAGTGTGATCACATTCTGTTAGAAAAATGGAGCTGACTCCCCTAACCCAGGGTTGCCACAATCTTTCAATTTGCAAAAACTTCAATATCTTCAAAGAACAATAAAATGGAATAAAAAAGACACAAAGTATTCCTGTATATTTTTACACAGTATTAAATTTAAAATAAGACAATAAAGGAAGTGACTTAAATCATTATGGAGGCTAAGAAGTTTCGTACTCTGCCATTTACAAGCTGGATACCCAGGAAAGCTAGTAACGCAGTTCAAAGTCTTGAGACCCTTACAGCTAAGAGAAACAGTGGTATAGATTCTATTCTGAGTCTAAAGGCCTGAGAACCAGGATCACAGACAGGAGAAGATGGATGCCCCAGCTCAGCAGTCATTGCTATTGGAAGTTCTGACTAGGGCCATCAGGCAAGAGAAATAAATAAAGGTTATTTGAATAGGAATAGGACATCAAATTGTCCTTGCTTGCAGATGACATGATTGTATATTTAGAAAACCCCATCATCTCAACCCAAAATCTCCTTAGGCTGATAAGCAACTTCAGCAAAGTCTCAGAATACAAAATCAATGTGCAAAAATCGCAAACATTCCTAAACACCAATAACAGACAAACAGAGAGCCAAATCATGAGTGAACTCCCATTTACTACTTCTACAAAGAGAATAAAATACCTAGCAATACAACTAAGAGGGGATGCAAAGGACCACATCAAGTACTGTAAACCACTGTTCAAGGAAATAAGAGTAGACACAGATGGAAAAACCTTCCATGCTCATGTTTAGGAAGAATCAATATAAAGAAAATGGCCACACTACCCAAAGTAATTTAAGGATTCATTGCTATCCCTATCAAGCTACCAATGGCTTTCTTCACAGATTTGGAAAAATAAAAACACCTTAAAGTTTACAGGGAACCAAAAAAGAGCCTGCATAGCCAAGACAATACTAAGCAGAAAAAACAAAGCTGGAGGCATCACACTACCTGACTTCAAACTATATTACAAGGCTGCAGTAATCAAAACAGCAGTACTGGTACTGAAACAGAGATATAGACCCATGGAACAGAGCAGAGGCCTCAGAAAGAATGCCACACAACAAATCTGATCTTTGACAAATTTTATAAAAACAAGCAATGGAGAAATGATTCCCTGTTTAATAAATGTTTTTGGGAAAACTGGCTAGCCATATACAGAAAGCTGAAACTGCATCCCTTCTTAAACTTTATCCAAAAGATAACTCTTGAGGGATTAAAGATTTAAATATGAGACCTAACACCATAAAAACTCTGGAAGAAAACCTAGGCAATACCATTCAGAACATAGGCATGGGCAAGGACTTCATGAGAAAAACACCAAAAGTAATGGCTACAAAAGCCAAAATAGACAATTGGGATCTAATTAAACTTAAGAGCTTCTGCACAACAAAAGAAACTATCAGCAGAGTAAACTGGCAACCAACAGAATGGGAAAAACTTTTTCAATCTACCTGTCAGACAAAGGGCTAATATCCAGAATCTACAGTTAACTTAAACAAATTTACAAGAAGAAAACAAACAACCCCATCACATAGTGGGCAAAGGATATGAACAGACACTTTTCAAATGAAGACATTTATGCAGCCAACAAACATATGAAAAAAAGCTCATCATCACTGGTATTTAGAGAAATGCAAATCAAAAACACATTGAGATACCACCTCATCCCAGTTAGAATGGGGATTATTAAAAAATCAGGAGACAACAGAGACAGGAAAGAATGTGGAGAAATAGGAGCGCTTTTACGCTGTTGGTGGGAGTTTAAATTAATTCACCCATTGTGGAAGTCAGTGTGGCAATTCCTAAAGGATCTAGAACTAGAAATACAATTTGCCTCAGCAATCCCATTACTGGGCATATACCTGAAGGATTATAAATCAATTTGTTGTAAAGACAAATTCACATGTATGTTTATTGCCGCACTGTTCACAATAACAAAGACTTGGAACCAACCCAAATGCCCATCACGGACAGACTGGATAAAGAAAATGTGACACATATACACCATGAAATACTATGCAGCCATAAAGAAGTTCATATCCTTTGCAGAGACATGGATGAAACTGGAAACCATCATTCACAGCAAACTGACACAAGAAGAGATAACCAAACACCACATGTTCTTGCTCATAAGTGGGTTTTGAACAATGACAACACATGGACACATGGAGGAGAACATCACACATCAGCACCTGGGTGATGAGGGGCTAGTTAAGGAATAGCAAGGGGTGGGGAGATTGGGAGGGAGAACATTAGGAGAAATATCTAATATAGATGATGGGATCATGGATGCAGCAAACCACCACCATGGCATACATACACCTATGTAACAATCCTGGACGTTCTCCACATGTACCCCAGAACTTAAAGTAAAATAAATAAATTAAGAAAATAACAGATAGGAAAAAAAATCTGTGTTGGTAAAAATTATCTAAAATTAATTTCATGCTTTAATCTATGGATGGCAGAAGATTTATAATAATGATATTATAATTACAAATATTTCTATAGAATATATAAAATAGAGCTTTGTTATGCACAAGAAACCTCTTCTCAAATTAAAAAGAAAGACTCAAAATGGAATTGTCCTTGAATGGTGGGTAAATACAAATAATTATTAAGGAAATGAGCTGAATGAAATATAAATCTATCTTATTTCTCAACATCAAGTGTTAATGGTCCTATGTGGTAACTCATAAATAGAAAAGTATGTTCCATGAAAAGCATATTAAAGTTGGAGTTTTTGAGTATACTTACTTATATGTGTCCATTATAGGTGACTTAATGAAAGCAATAGCTAAAGCAAAAATTTAGAAAGATTGAACCTATACTATATATGTAATAGTCTACATGATAAAAATGTTAGACTATTGAAATACAATTTCTTATTTCTAATACAATTTCCAATTAATTTTCATGAAACTATTGAACATTCTAAAAGTATTATTTTTTGCAATTTTCGAATTTTGCTGACTCTTTCTTGCCTACAATCATCACCTTCCATTCCAGTCTCTATTTGTGCGTTGCTTTCTGCCTTTAAGTCCTTACCCTCCATTTTTTATACTTTAATCAAGTTGTTTATAATCAAGGTTTTTGTATATTAGTTGATATGTACAGAGGTTTACTTTCTCCAAGAACAAGTTTGCAGCTAATGCAACTGGTTTTACTTTTTCCACAGTTCTGGTTTGCCTCTGTTATATAGGTACAAATGGGAGTGATTGAGAATTTTATCACACCTTTGGTTCAAAATCAGTTCCTCTTTCCTGAGAAAAGCAAGAGTCACACTGATACATAGAGATCAAGAAGTTATCAAAGTGAAGAGATTTCAGGAACAGAAACATGAAAATAAGAGAGTTGGAAGATGGAAAGAAAGAAAGAAGAAATAAGAAAAAATGCCCAGAATATGTTTTGTGGCTTGCTTATTTATTTTTGTTACTTATTTATTTGTTTTATATTTTTAATCCAATGAAGATAAGTTTCCTGGTTTTTAACTCAGTTTAAGGTATTGGGGAGATATTAAAAGAGAATTGGAAATTAGAGCACGAGAGAGCTTTTTTAAAAATTGTGGTCTGGCTCGAAATTTTCCACTGCAGAAATGTCCTGAATACGCTGTTTTCTAAATAAAGATAAACACACATCTCCATTCTGGCTTTAGAGCATTAGTGAACACTTTATTAAAAATTTGGCTTGCTACCTAATGAAAACTATGTAATAACTGTCAAATACACTATCAACACATAACAAATGGTAAGAGACCAAAGTGACCACATTGGGAAGATTAATGATAACAACTATCATTTTTGTGTCTTATGTGCTACGTATTTCTCTAAGCATTGCTGTGAGAATGACATGTCATAAAACATGTCGTGTGTCAGCACACATGTAAGCACATGGTATGTTTTTTGACATGCCATTCTCATAGCAACCTTCTGAATTAGGTGATATGAATATTCTAATTCTATAGAAATTTAAACAGAAATACAAGGAAAAGTGTTGGCAACATTAAAACCCAAAATAATTCTTAAGAACAGAGCATCTGTATGAAACTCAAAATATGGGGCTGGGTGTGCTGGCTCACACCTGTAATCCCAGCACTTTGGGAGGTTGAGGTGGGAGGATCATGAGGTCAAGAGATCGAGACCAACCTAGTCCACATGGTAAAACCCCATCTCTACTAAAAATACAAAAAATATCTAGGTATGGTAGTATGCAGGTGTAGTCCCAACTACTCGGGAGGCTGAGGCAGGAGAATCATTTGAACCTGGGAGGATGAGGTTGCAGCATGCTGAGATGGTGCCACTGCACTCCAGCCTGGTGACAGAGTGAGACTCTGTCTCAAAAAAAAAAAAATATATATATATATATATGTGTGTGTGTGTGTGTGTGTGTGTGTGTGTGTGTGTGTGTATACTGAAATACAAAAGCTTTCATTTCACTCATCAGGAATTTTGAACCTATTACAAATCTCCTAATGGCCTCAGAACTTGTGTACACAAGTATGCAATGGTTGTCATGGAAACTATTAGCTCATAAAAGGAAGCTTTGGATTCTGCTGAATTTCAGAATTTTAGAGATGATAAAATAAATAACTGTTAGAGATGCAAGGAACCCAGAGCCTCTGAACGACTTTCTAAATTCACAGATTAAAAATTTGAAGCTCAGAGAGTTCAAAGGCCTTACTCAATGTCAAAGAGCTAGCCTGTGGTCAAGCTTGTATTAATTCTAGATTTGTCAACCCAAGGTAATGGATCCTGCATTCTACCATCTAAGATTAAAATTTGACTAGAAGAAAACTCTAGATATTTATTCAAAAGCTAGAGGTTAAAATTTGGATGAAACAACTCATGAATTCGATTTCCATTCTTTAGAACAAAAATTATTTGCAAAATAAATGTGCATATACACTACAAATTTGATTGGCAATATTGATGTAAAATGGAGGCTGTCAGTATTTTTTAAGTACCAGGTTAAAGTATCAGAATAGTATTGAACCCCTAACAGAATATACCTAAAACAAATTTTAAAATATGACCAAAATTCAATGTTAAAATCACAGAAAAAGAGTGATAGAACTATGAATTGAGAATAAAAGTGACTGCATCTGCCTTAGAATGTACTCCTTGAAATGAAGAGTAATTCTTTGAAGAAGTCTCTTTGCACATGTAAATTTAATTTTCATCACTGCACACTAAGGTATTTGAATTTAATCATATCTATGATTCTTCTTACCACTATGTTCCCATACCTGTTTGAACTTTAATTACCTCAGTCCTATTGAAATTTTTCTTTAACAGTAAACTCACTTTTCTGTTCTCCTATCCTAAAGTATTTTACTGTCTATTGTTATATTCACTTTCCTAAACATTTTCATGATAACGGCATTCATGGAGAATTTTTAATGACTTTCCATTCCATTCCAAATAAAACTTAAATCTGTTATCCTGAAATTTAGGACATTTCTCTTTTTATTTCGATAGTGGACTCATAAGTATACTTTCAACCTGTATTAACCACTTCACCTAATTTAGAAGGATTTAAAAATCATCTATGGATATCAATAGTCTTAATTCTATAGGACAAAACTACTCTTTTTCCCTTAATGCAAACAAATCATTTATACCAGCGTATTTTTCCTCATTAAAAACACATACTTTTTTCTTGAATATTTTATATGCAGAGTTGTTTGCTTTATTCACCCTTAATTTCTAGTTTAGTTGTTTATATATTGGTTATATTTTTAACCATTAATAACCTCCTTTTACGGAGAAAACCAGGAAGTAGAAAATTTTCACTTAGTAGTATTCTGTAGCAGAGTAACAAATTTATTAATATACAATTTTATAATTGTACAGGCATGCACTTCTTAATAGTATAAATTTTAGATGGCATAAAACTATTTATTAACAGAACATATATAACCACATTCTCTGTATTCTTTAAGATATCACAAGTATATAATCTTAAGTATATGTTAGTGGTCAGCTTTCAGTAGTATATTTTATTTAAAAATAGCCCAGACATTTAATAAATGTCTATTACTTAAATTGGTATAACTTTAGTTACAAGTTATTTAAACAATGATCTTTAGGCAGACATATGATAACATTGAAAAAGGCTGACTATCATCTCATGCTATTTCCCTGTTAAGTATTGTATAGCATATGCACGGTATGCAAACATCACAAAAGCATAAACCTGAAAAGTTAAATACATGAAGTTTTTGTTATTTTTATTACAGTGTTTGATATACATGAGGTAATGTATTTCAAGCAGTCATTTTTATTGCATCTTTATTTGTACATTTGTTCTTAGGTTGAATTTATATTTTTAATAATCTTAAACATCTAGTAGAAATAAAACCCTTAACTACTAAATTGAGGTAGAATAAAAATGTATGGCAATATTATAATTAATGATGAAATGCCAATTTTTATTAAACTAACATTATGGAACTAATTTTATTTATCAAAAGAAGTTTACCCAAGTCATGTGAATGTGTAAAGCATTTGGATTCATTTCTATATTCCTGGAGGCTTAGAAATATTTAATTTAGAGTCTGGTTTGGTGGAGCACACTTGTATTCCCAACAACTGGGGAGGCCAAAGCAGCAAAAACACTTGAGGCCAGGAATTTGAGGCTGTAGTGAGATAAGCTATGATCGCACCTGTGAGTAGCCACTGCACTCCAGCCTCTAAAATACATACAAGAAGTCTTACTTTTAAAAAAATGGTTAAGAACATGATAAAAGTGAGCATTACACAAGATAATGGGATATTATTTTGATAAGACATAAGATCGTGGGTCCTACGCAGATTGCTGAAAAAGTGAAGAAAAAGCTGTTATTATCTCTTATTAAAAGCAGACTAATAATCTAAAAAAAAGTAATATGTAAGAAAACAAAATATCCTATTTGTTTCTAATTAGCCTTTTGTATTTTTCTTTTCAGCTTCTGACAGTTTCCTCTGGGAAGCAGTAAATGTTTTGAGAATCTCTGATCAGGCAAAAGGCCTAAGTATTTATACAAACTGTGGAGCTAGAGCGGGAGCAGAAAGGTCTGGCAGGGTGAATGGAGGTGAGGAAGAGGGAGAGGACTGAAGGAGAATATAGCAAAAGATGTCAAGGAGCCAAATGGAAGATCAAAGGTGGTAAAAAGAAATGGTGCAAAAGCAGAGGTAATGGTAAAAGAGAAGTCTTAGAGGGTTTAGTTTGGGGAGATGTTAATTTTTCCAAAGGTGCTAATAAAGTTCCAAATGTTCTTTGGTAAAATCATGCCAACAACAACAAAAGCAAGAGAGCAGAGTTGGCAAGGCATATAGTTAGCAAGGATCTGAAAAGGTGGTTTCACTTGATTGGAAAATTCCATTGGAGAAACAGGATTAAATAAAGCAGAGGAAAAGTCCTCCCAAAATACTATTTTTTTCCAGCCCAGAAGGCAGAGAAGGAACCCAATTCAAAACAACAAACCAGGTAAAAGAACTTCCAGCCCAGGAGGTATCTTTCATAAGAAGCCTGGGACTCTAACTCAGTTTTCAAGGATATACTCCGAATCCTAAGGATCAAAATCTGTCTGTACCATGCTTCAACACACTGTCATCCAAACACTGGCTCAGGAATTAAATGTATTAGTGGATCCCAGATCAGTTAGTCAGAAATGAAGAAGGAATCCTCGAAGATACACACTCTAGGTCCTGAGTGAGAGGTCCAGAGGTCCAATGATGAGTCTGATTCTACCTGAATCACTGTACTGTAACTATTAAAAACATTATTCATAGCCCTTGTTAAAGATGGCAAAGAGGACTTTATATAAGAGGGACTACTACTACAATGAAGTTCTGCAGTAAAGGGGAGAGATTGGGTTCCACTCCAAAAATAATAGGAGCAAATGGAGATTTATAGCTAAGAAGGTGGGTAGAGGTCACGGAGTAGAAAATTACTAAGATACCATCATGGATAAGGACAATTTTGGCTAAACCTACTTGACAGACTTTTGCTGAAGACAGAGCAAAGTGATAAGATATCGGAGTGGGGAATGAGGATTTGATCAGATATCAAGTCTGGATGATTTTTGTCAAACTGACCTGAAAAATTCTTGCTAAAACTGGACTAAACTGGTCATGGACGGACCTCAAGGTTAAAGTTTTGAGGGTTTAGAGGAGTCTGACTACAGTTGTGTCAAGGAGAGTCTTTTCTGTACACACACATATCCCACATACTATGTTATAGATATAAACATATATACATGGTATTTTCATAACGATGATGGGGGAAAGCGGAACTCATTAGAAGATTTAAGTGAGTAATAAGTGGTAGAGGAACATCAGTAGAATTCCAGATGCGCTCAAAGACTATATAGAAGTAGAAGTAAGAAAGGTGAAATGAAAGAATGAAACATGTGGGAGACGGGGCTCACCCTTAGATAAGGAGATACAGGAGTTCTGAGGCAAACACAGGTGAATCAAATTGGAGCAACTTATAAGTCAGTGCAAAAGTGGGATTTATCCATAACATAAAGAAGAAAAGATACGTATTTGGACCCAAGAGGTTAAAAAAAAAAAAATCAATAGATAACAAAGTGCCACTATTCCCTGAAGATAAGCTACAAGTATGTCCCTTCGAAACCTATACTCCGTAATTTTTAGTATTCAGAAAATTTGAGCATATACTCTTCATTAGCAAGATTCCCTGGCATTTATGGGAAACGACATCAAGAATGAGAAGCTACAAAAATAAAACTTTTAAAAAAACTGTTACTCTAAGAAAAAATCAATAGGAGTGTTAGGGATGAGTGTCTATGGCCCTCAAAACTTACAGGCTGTAATAACCCCAGAGTGATGGTATTAGGAGGCGGGTTTTGGGGAAGGTAAGTAGGTCTCTAGGGTAGAATCTTGTGCCTAGGATCAATGCTGTTATAAGAATAGAAACAAGAGTTTTCTTTATTCTCTGATCTCAGCCATATGAAAATACAAAACATTCATCTGTAAATCAGGAAGTAGACCTTCCCCAAACACACTGGATCTGACATCTTGATCTTGAACTTTCCAGTCTCCAGAACTGTGAGATATAATTATTTTTGTTAAGCCACTCAGTCTAAGGTAATAAGTTATAGCAGCTCAAACTGAGTATGAAAATAGGGAAAACAGAAGTTTTAGAATAACTTTATTTAATATTTTCAAGATATTTTAGAATGTCATATATAATAAATCAATATCTATAGTACTTTAATTTAAAAATTAGATTTTAAGAATAAAAGCCAAATTCATAGACAAAAGAGAAGAATAAACTAAGCTGAGGAGTGCATTGCTGAAGTACAAGAATTGGCTGCAAAAAGATCCAGGAAGACTGAAAGAATATTATTAACAGAAGAAAAAGTAGAGATTGAAAGGATATGTGGAAAATTACCAAGTGGTATGCTTGACTACTGGCTCTGGAGCCAGATTGTCAGGGATCACTCCTGGCTGTCCCTTAATACTTGTGTCAACTCAGGCAAGTAATTTAGCTTCCCTGTTCCTTTCTCACTTTTAGAATAGAGGTAATAATAATATTAACAATGATAATAGCCATTCTTTAGTGTTATGTGAAGAAGTCATTTAAAACATGTAAAGTTCTTAATAATGTGTTGGACATTAACAATTGCTTGGTAAATGTTAGTTAACATCACTATTGTAAGGATAAAATTATAAAATTTTTCCCATTCCCCTCAGTGTATCTCCTTGAAACCAACATAAACTCCAAAATGGGCCTGGCCTATTGTGATTTTTCTTTAAAAATTCCTTAGTTTTACTAAAGTATACTTGACAAAAATTATACAGATTTATAGCATACAGTATGATATCTTTATATACATAAACACTGTGAAATGACTACCAAAGTCAAGCTAATTCCAAATTTTAAAAGATGCCCATCCAGGACCTGATGTAATGATTTAAGACTAATGCTTCTCAAACTCCTACAGTAAATTAAGGAGAAATTGAAACTCATTATATGAGGCCAGCATTACTCTGATACCCAAGCCAGAGGACACTTCAGGAAAATAAAATCACAGGTAATATCCTTGATGAACATAAATGTAAGGATCCTCAACAAAATACAGCAAACCAAATTCAACAGCATATTAACAGTATGACACACCATTAGCAACTGGAATTTATCCCTGGAATGGAAGGATGGTTCAACAGAGGCCTACTGTTTTTAAGGCTTTCTGACCCTTTTAACTGTAAACATTTGCCTCCAAAATCAACTCAGGAGTCTCACAGGAATTAGAGGAGACTATCCCAAGGTGCAATAATTTATCTCTCTAGGAGATAAAAATTTAATTTTAATTTTTCTTTCTTCTACTTTACCAAATTAATTTATGAAAATTGTATGTAGACTTTGTAGTCTCTTTTTCAGACTGCCTACAGTATGCAGTGTACTCTAGATATGCTTATTCAGTAGTGAAACTCTTCTTTTACTATGTCTTGTGGAGAGGGCTCTCTAGCATTTTAGTTTTCTCAACACTATATAGTCAATATCTATTAATAGGAGTTTTGAAAGAAAAACACTGAAAGAGGAAGAAAATAACAAAATAAACAATTAGAACAACACAACATAAATGCCTATAGCCAAACAACTAAAGAAGCTTTCATATTGAAAGGGCCCTGTGAGTATCTCATTTAATGAGTGACAAAATACTCATACCTAATTTAATAGTGAAATCTCAGAGCACCGAGATTTATGATTAAAAACTAAATATTCCCAGATAGAAAACAACATAGAAAATACTAGTTAAGATTAATAGAAATAGATCCAAAGGAAGGAGAAATATGTAATAAATGCATGTAAAGTGGCATCATGAATTGACTTACCAAATCTTTGTTTCTTTTTTTTTATTGCATTTTAGGTTTTGGGGTACATGTGCAGAACATGCCAGATAGTTGCATAGGTACACACGTGGCAATGCGATTTACTGCCTTCCTCCCCTTCACCCGCATCTGGCATTTCTCCCCATGCTATCCCTCCCCTATTCCCCCCAAAAGACCCCAGTGTGTAGTGCTCCCCTCTCTGTGTCCATGTGTTCTTCTTAAGAACTAGTAAATTTGTTTTTCTCAAGTTTGACTGAGAATTTTCTTGATCTTGGTATGGTCTCAAATTTTCATCATATTTTGTTTTATGACTGCTCAAATATTTCACCAATTTCCATCTTTCAAATCATTTATTCAATTCACACAGCTCTAGGACTAATTTTTACTTTCTCAAATCATAATATTCATTATCAGTTTAAAAATAAGACTCTATAATTGAGCAATGATAATATTCAAAAAAAGCCCTCCATTAATTGATTGCTAAGATGTCTTTACTTTCTTCCTCTATAAGAATATCCATCTAGCATGTTTTGCTTCCTACCAGACAGTGGTTTCCATTTCTATTTGTGCTGTGCTATAGTAGTTTTTTTCTCTACATGTCTTCTCATAAACTCTCATTATATTCTGCCTTTTGAAATAATAAGCATTGTTTTTCCAGATTGTCTTTCAGTGAGGAGAATAAACTTGAGATAATTCAGTGCTTAAAATAGATTTCTAATTATGTAGAAATATGGGTGCTACCATATCTGCTAAAAATTATCCCATTTTTCTTTCAGTTAGAATAGTTCTGGACAAGTTTTAATCACTTCAAAGGCATTTTCATGTCACTTCCACGTGCAATTTTAGTGGGTCTGTTTCTAGGTCAATGTTCCCTTCTTTAGGTAATCTTCCTTCCTGAATCCCTATGGTCAAAGTGGAGGTGTCAACGGTCATCTCTATGATCATATGATTAATTTCAAAATGAACACATCTCCATGATCATATGATTAATTCAGCAAAAAAAAAAAGTTGACTAAAGCCAAGTCAATTATATAATTTTCTCCTAAGCCTAGAGGAATGGATGCTTTTCTTCCCATAGTTACAATGAAGGGAGGATTCTAATCTCGAGCCATTAATATCAACTTCCTTACTGCAACTAAAAGGTGTGATAAAAGAGTTAAGTCTACATACAGAAGAAGGGTATGATATGGATAAAGAAGGTAACAGAAACTTCACTACATTATTTGAACTCTCAGTATCCAGTTATATCTGAAGCTATTGTATCTATAGATTTTTAAAATTAATTCAGATAAAATATTTTCACCTGCACTTGAAAGATTCTCAACTAATGCAGATACATTTTCAATTTGACATAAGAAGAGATTAAGGTTAAGAATTTAAATCACTTTTACAATGTACATACATGCACATATGCACATGCATACCCACTTTGTTTTTTCACCAGAAACATTCTAAACCTGAAAAAATAAAAATTGCAGAACATATTGCAAAACAAACATCTTCCTACATACGTATCATACATATTTGATGATCCAATTTTCTTTCACAAAACAAATAAGTGAATACATAATGTATGCAAGCTAAAATGATGGAAAGACAATCAAGTGATTATTTGAAATTAATTATTCGTCTTTTCTTCAAAATCGCAAAATATTAGTATATTAAGACACTACTGTAGTAGGTTGGATTTCATTAGATGGTTTCTGAATGGAGTTACTCTGTCACTTATTTTATCATTTCCAATGCCAGCCCAATTCCTTAAAATACCACTTAATCTCTATCTATTTTGCAGTATCAATAATAATTCATGACATTTGGAATTAAAGAGGCAGAACATCTAGAAATTCACTTAATACCTAACTCAGATAATTTGGGGATCATAATTTGATGTGTTTCCTCAAAAGACACATATATATGTCACATAATTACCTGCTCAGATATATCTACTAGGAAAATATAAACCTTCATTTCTTACTCACTGGTTCTTCTATGTAGAGTCTTTAAACATGTGTTTTGGATTTCAGCCACCAAGTTCCATGGCTAGGCATCCCATATATGTTTTCAAAAGTGGTAAACTATTTACCTCCCAGCTTCCTTGACAGTGACACATAATCCCCTTTCCCCCGTGTATTTACTAAGACTAATGCTGTTAAAATGTTTGTAATCAGTATTATAGATTTTTTACAGTTTTTATACATGATCTTGAGTGGAAAATAACGATTTTTTTCAAATTGGCCCTAAATTTTACAGATGACATGAGAACTCTTGAAGAATCCACAATTATATGCAGTAGTGTTTAATGTCACACAGAGAACCAGATATCTATTTCTAGATGTGAAAGTTTTTGAAAATATGTGCCCAAATTTGTCTGCAATATGTTTTTGTACTTATTCAAATATATCCATGCCCCTCTTTGGTTTTATACTTACAAATTCTCTCCCTAGAGGACAAACATACTTCTCAGCACAGTGACTTCAGGATTGGACATGTGGCTTGCTTTAGAAAAGGAAATATGCACAGGATTGATACAAGCCACGTCTGCGCAAAAGTGGGAGGTAATTGAATCATCAGCGGTTACCCTCATGATGCTGTTCTCATGATAGTGAGTGGGTTCACATGTGATCTTATAGTTTCATAAGCGGCTTTTCACCCTTTTGCTTGGCACTTCTTGCTGCCGCCATGTAAAGAAGGATGTGTTTGCCTCCCCTTCCAACATGATTGTGAGTTTTCTGAAGTCTCCCCAGTTATGCTGAACTGTGAGTCAATTAAATCTCTTTCCTTTATTAGTTACCCATTCTCAGGTGTGTCTTTGTTAGCAGCATGAGAACAGACAGGTGGTAAGCAGGGCCAAGTTTGATCATAGCAACATATATATGAGCAAGAAATAAAGCTTTAATATTGTGATATTAGGGGATTATTACTGTAACATAACTATGGAATGCTCATTAATATATTCACATGACTTATAATTCTAAGTGACTTCTTTTGGTGCCTGACATTTACTTTGGAAATCTCTTAGCCATTTTATTTCAATAGTTTATGCCTTTATAAGTACTTATTCTATTGTAAAAATTTTAGTAATTCTGGTAATTAATGGAAATTTAGGCTAATCTTAAAAACTGTTTCCGTTAGAAGAATTTGGCTGTGATATTTCCTATGGTTCCTCTAATGTCTCTTTGAACCTATCCGTTTTAATTAAATGTTAGAGTAGAAAAATAGTTTTGTATGCTTCTCCTAATTTGAATTATATTAGCTACCCTTATAATTTAGACTAAATCCATACTAAAATATGCTGAAATTTAACATCATTTTAGCCTCCCATATCGAAATTTTTTTCTTGTCTATAGATTGTGAAATAATGGTTTAAATAAACTTCCCCATAAACATATGGCTATATGGATAGTAATTTTCTGAGAAATACTACTCAAATTAAAGCTAGAATAGTCAACATGGTTCCTTGGAAAATAAATTTCTTCAGTTTTTTTTTTAGTTATCTCCATTTTTTTCTCTTTGAAGACCATTTTTATTTGTAATTTCATGAGGTTATAAAATTTAAAAATCTTTGTTTTTATTTAATATTTTTGATAGCTACTTACTGAGCATTTTCTCGTTCTTGTGGATTTTACTCATTCATTGATTTTCAAAAAGAATTCCTGAACAGTATGAAAAATATTACATGATTTGGTAATTAACATATTATAATGTTCAGAGATACTTCCACAAAATTTGTGGAAGTATCAAGAGGCACCTTAATCATGATATATTGTGTCATCATGGGCAAGTCACCTAATCTCTAAGTAGCTCAGTTTTATCAAACAGAAGAAAAAGATAACATCTCAGCTTTTTTTCTCACAGAGTTGTAAAGCAAAAGCAAGTGAATATACCTATGATACATTCTAACATATGAAAACTGCAAAACAAGTACAAATCATGAGATTAAATAATTTTTATTCCGGACATTTTTATAGTAACTTACAAAAGATATTACATACTACTGTATTCTTTTTGAAATACTATTCCAACACGAAGTATAATGGAGAAAATGGAAACTAGATTATGAAAATGGTTTCAAATCCTTTGTGCATATGTACTCTGAAACACACAATTATTTTTAGTCTACAAAGCATTAGTTTTCTAAAACTGCCTTATATATTCACAACCCTCATTATCAAATCATGAGAACTAGCACAGATGTTCATGTCAGCATTAAAATGATTAGGTTCAAATGGGTTTTGCATATGTGAAAAGAAAGAGATTTTTCTCTTATATGCGCCAAGTTTCTCACTAATCTACCTTCATTTTGTTTGAACTATGTACATATAAAACCATAAAAGGTAAAACTACGGGTTTAATTTCCAACTGCTAGTCCACATATAATGATTAGAAAATGTGAAAGGAGTTTTACTTTGTTCCTGAGTTTTCAGTATACCCTGATATAAATGATATAAATATTTTAATATACAGCTGATAGATTTTAATCACTCTGTATGCATATATGTTTAATATATATGATAGATGCATATGTATGCATGTTTGTATGCTGAGATAAACATGGTTATTATTTGTGTGTAATACAAGTATACACACATGCATAAGTTATAACTCCAGGCTAACTTATATTATTTTATCATAGATATATTATTGTGCAAGTCCCATTTTTCCTAAGTCCGATATTTTTCTTTTTTTGCACATATGCCAACAAAGGTTTTTCTCAGACAACATTATTTTTTTATTCCTCCCAGAAAGGAACAATAGGCGACCTGCCTAATTGGGAGCTTGTATATCAAAGCTACCTTTAAGTCTACAGTACAGCTCTGTGTTCTCAACATTGCTTCAATATTGTTTGTCACTCTCTGACAGGCTTGAATGACAAGTGCGCAAAAGCCACCATTTTTAATTTTGTACGAAAAGAGTAAGAAAAAAACTTATAAATAGTTTTTCCTGCTTTCTGTAATAAAAGGGTGCATGCCTTTGTGCAGCTCAGTCAAAATCTATAATTAGAATGACATGGATGCATCAAGGAGGATTTAGCAAACATCGAGAAGCTGCTAAGTGTAGCTGAAAGTGTTATGAATACCAAATTATTACCCATTACGGTGCCACCTTTAAAGTCATATTTACAGAGGGAAATGTAAACTTGCTGAATGCCGTTGAGAAAGGAAACATTATTTCACACTCCAGGAATTGAAAGTACAGAGCATTAATAATCATCTATTTCTAACTTTAATTCATGCAATTAAAAAGGTCAGAAGTGTTAATGTTGATAAAGGTCTTTTAGAAAGAGAAACACTAGATGAAACTCTAATTATTCATCATCATCATCAAGCAAAGTCCTGACATCAATTGTCATACCATCATGAAATATGTATCTCAGAAGATTCCCAAGTGGAAGCACATTTTATACAACCAAATACAAGTCTTTTATTATTAAAGATGCAATGGCAATAGTGCATTTTATACATTTAACACAAAAAATACGCTACAATAGGTAAAATGTGCTATAAAGATTGAATATTTTTAGTCATAATTATGTTAAACAGAAGCTCATATGATTTTTTTACTAACAATGTGTCCTCTCAAAGAATGCACTCTGCTCAGAGAACAATATTTGCACAAGCAGTTACATATTTGATTTTAGTTCATTATTATATTAATCTTTTAGTGATTAACTGAAAGACTCAGTGTTATTGTAAAATTTTGTCTCCAAATAAATATCTAATTTAGAAAAGAAAAGTAAATATTGAACTGTTAAAATAAAAAATATAATCTATAGATGGCCAATGAATCTAGGAAACTTAGAATTATGTAATGTCCTCTAAAGCTACTTATTAGCAATTTCAAAGTTGGTAAAGTTCAATAGAAAAAGATACTTAGTGATAAACATAATCATTGATTCATCTATCTAGGGAGTTTCTGTTAAGTTTCAGTAAGTGTACAAGCCAGTAATTGTACTATTATTGATATCTTTTATATAGCATATTAACAGCTATATACAAGTTTTGTGTAAACCCTTAGTTTACTATTTTACTATTTACTAATTTACTATTAAAGAAGTATTTACATTAGCCATTGTGATAACTTCCAGTGATAACAATAAAGAAAAGACAAATTCTGTGTCATTGAGTAACTCTGATTCAAGCACATTGCATTCAAATGCAATGCAATATACTAATTGGTTTGTCATAGTTGTATCCAAGATATTTTGAAAGCGCAGAGGTTACCTTATCCTAGCTGATCAAAGAATGGCTTTAGAGGTAGAAACAGTTACCATGATCCTGAAAAATTAATTAGGAAACCTCCAGCATAGAGGTGGGTAAAATATTTCAAGTGAAGAAACAAATCAGGCCAGTGTTGTCAAACTATGGAATAGACATATAGGAAGTGTGATATTGACAGAGTTTAAGTTTAATATTTCATGACTCAGGGTCATGGAACATGGGATCATAGAGGTCAGATGGGTTTAGTTAGTATAAAGCTGTCAGATTTTTATTAGCTTAAGAGATTAAAGTTATTTATATGCAGCAAAATGTATCAAAGTATATTAGAATTTTCAGCAAATTTAAAGATTTATGCAATCATTAGTAAAACCAGGTTTTAGAGTATTTTTATCATGCTCAAAACTATTTTTGTATTCCTTTTCATTTAAATCTTATTCCCACCCAGCTTAAGCAAACATTGAGAGACTTTCTTTTATCTTTTTTCTTTGATATTCCATCTGTATAAATCTAAGTTTAAGAAAATTTCAAATAAATTACATTATCTATTATGTCGTTTTTTGATCAGGCTTTTTTCAAAAAGCCATTTTTGAGATTCTTCTATGTTGTAGCAGCTGTCAGTTTGTTCTTTATTGTTCTATAGAATTCAATTATTGCATGGATATACAAATTTTGCTTATTCATTTATTTTTTGATGAACATTTGGATTCCTACAAATTTTTTTCAAAACAAACAGTGTCAGATAATTTTATCAAAGGAGTGGAAATTTAATAGTTCCACTATAAGTGGAATCAAACTGAATTGCTAAAAATAAGACAAGAAAACTACTAACATAATTAAGTAATTATTTTAATGAGACCATTAATAGATTCAGCATAGTTGAAGAAGTCAGTAACTTGAGTATATATAAATAAAAATTACTCCACATGTAACGCCAAAGAAAACTTCTAACTCCAATCTTATAAGAAATTGTCAGATAGAACCATATTTAAGGACATTCTATAAAATGCTCAATGACTAATTCTTCAAAAGTATGAGGTTATAAAAAATAAAGACTGAGAAATTAATATGTATTGGAGGACTAAAGGGACATGACAACTAAATGCAATGTGATATTTAGGAATAAACATTGGCACAATAATAAAAATCCTGGAAGACATCCTAGGCAATAGCATTTAGGACATAGGCATGGGCAAAGATTTCATAATGAAGATCCCCTGCAGCAATTGAAACCAAAGCAAAAATTGACAAACAGGACCTAATTAAGCTAAGGAACCTCTGCACAACCAAATAAACTATCAACAGTGTAAACAGACAAGTTATGAAATGGAAGAACATTTTTGCAAACTATATGTCCAACAAAGGTCTAATGTACAGCATCTATAAGGAACTATAAAAATAAAAAGAAAACAGGAACAACCCCATTAAAAAGTGGGCAAAGGATATAAACAGAAACTTTTCAAAAGAAGACATATATGCAGCCAACATTCATGTGAAGACAAACTCAGCACCAATGATCTTTAGGGGTATGCAAATCAAAATCACAATAAGATACCATCTCACACAAGTCAGAATCACTATTATTGAAAAGTCAAAAAATAACATATGCTGGCTAGGTTGCGGAGGAAACAGAACACTTAATATTATTTGTGGGAGAGTAAATTAGTTTGACCATTGCTGAAGTCAGTGTTGCAATTTCCAAATGACCTAAAAGCAGAACTACCATTTGGCCCAGCAATCCCATTACTGTGTCTATACCTACAGAATTATAAATCATTCTATTATAAAGACACATGCATGCGTATTTTCAGTGCATCATATTCACAGTAGCAAGGAAAGAATCAATCTAAATGCCCACAAATGACAGACCGGATTTAAAAAATGTAGTATATTTACACCATGGAATACTCTTCAGCCAATAAAAAAGAATGAGGTCATGTCCTTTGCAGGGACATGAATGGAGTTTGAGGCAATTATCCTCAGCAAACTTATGCGGGAACAGGAAACCAAATACTGGATGTTCTTTCTTATAAGTCAGAGCTAAATGATGAGAACACATGGACACAGAGGAGAACAACACACAGTGAGGCCTATTGGAGGATGGTGAGTGGGAGGAGGAAGAGAATCAAGAAAAATAATTCCAGGGTACAAGGCTTAATATCTGGATGATGAAATAATCTATAGGACAAACCTGCATGACACGAGCTTATCTTTGTAACAAACCTGCATATGTACCCCTGGACTTAAAAGAAAGAAAAAAATATAAAAAACCTGGGAAATTTTGAATAAAATCTTTAGACAGTCGCATTTCACTAATATTAATTTTTTCATTGTAACAAATATACCATGGTTATTAAGATGATAATTTCTGGGAAAACTAGGTGAAAGTTATAACGAATTTTCTTATACTGTCTTTGCAAAATTTTTTAAACCTAAAATTACTTCAAAATAAAATGTTAAGAAGAGTATTAAAAAATAAATTTGGATATAAAAATATATAACCATGCCTAAAACAGAAATGAAAGCAATATGTAATCATTTGAGCTATAAATATTCTATAAATCCATACATTTTTATTCTTTAATTTATATTTTTACATTTTATACTTATATATTTTTCCATTAGAACATTCTGTTCTAATGGATGATACTTATATAATATCATTCATTTAAATTAAAAATATTTTTGTGTAGTTTTAACTTAATATTCATGATGACACTAAGGAAAGTGTGAATCGAGCTAGGTTCTCATCAATGATAGGTTGGGTAAAGAAGACATATGCACGGATACTGTGGAATACTACACAACAATGAAAAAGAGTGAAATCATGTAGTTTTCAGCAACATGGGTGTAGTTGGAAACCATTTTCCTAAACAAGTTAATGCATGAAAAGGAAACCAAATACCACATGTTCTCGCTTCTAAGTTGGAGCTAAACATCATTGGGTACTCATAAACATATGGATGGAAATAATAGACATTGGGGGCTTCTAGAGAGAGAACAAACAGAGGCAGTAAGTTTGAAAAGCTAGCTATTGGGTACTACACTCACTAACTGGGTACAGGATCATGTGCACCTCAAGCTTCAGCTTACAATATAACCATGTAGCAAACCTGCATGTGTACCTCCAAAATCTAAGATCAAAGTTGAAATTCTTTTTTAAAAAAGCATACATCTAAAGCTATTGCCATTATTAAAAAACATATTAAAATTGTTTAAAAAGGTTTAATTAGATACTAGAGAGTTAGAAGTTTAATAGATAGATTATCATATGGAAAAAGATAAAAATATAAGTGGATTACAACTGGAAAATACATTGTTATATTTTACATATTACTTTGTTTATATTAAATAAACATTTTTATTATATTAGCAAAATACTTTCTGATTAGTCAAATGGAATGATACAATTTTATCATACATATACATATCTCAAGAAATATTACAAAAATAAATTTAAATAATAAATTTACTGAACATAAAAATAGTTATAAAAATCTGTGAACTAATAATCTCTTATCTAGAACAATCAATGTAAATACAATTTTATGTTTATATGTGCATAAATAAAACCCTATGTCCATACTAATCTTTATTTTACAGTAAAGACATTTTAAATACTAAAGAACATTTATTTTGAGTGCATCCTTAGGTTTAGTTCTCATTTTTAATTTTCTATGCACTATTTGTTTTTGTGCATGTGTAATATTTTAAACAATTTTTATGTATCATAGCTTCTATTACATTGACATGTGCTTAAACTATTATCTCTGCTCTCTTCTTGCTGTCACATCATACTGTGAAAAATAATCTGTATTTTGAACAAAATTCAGCAAGATATATGTGAATCGGTAGATATAAGGAATGCTTGGGGAAAAATTTATAAAGATGATAAGTGAAGTGTGCATTTTCCAAATATTCCTCACATTCACTACTTCATATTTACCCTGCTTAAATTTATTGAAAAAAAGATAATTTTATTATACCAAGAAATAAGTAACGAAGTTTATTTATCAAGCAGTAGTATCCCATTGTACTTCTTTATAACAAAACTCTTTGGATACCTCTCTTCTATATCTGAGTATTTGTCCTTTTCATCTATCCAGTTGTAAAAGATTTTTAAAAATCACACACAGGTGCGTGCGTGCACACACACACACACACACACCTCCATAACTCTCTGGGATTACAACCTCCATTGTCTCTGGTGTTCGTATTGTAGAAATTTGTAATATTTCTTATGCTGAAACTTTGTATTTTATTATTGTTATTTTAATTGGTTTCCATGTGATGTTGCTTCCACACAACACTATTAACAGTATAGTACCTCAAAATATATTCATATGGCAGAGTTAAAATATCATTTACGGCACAAGTAGTCGCTGTAGAATAGATAACACAATGCAATACTGTTAATTAGAAGGTGATGCATATGTGTACATCATTGGTGATTATAGCATATGCCAACTATGAAAAGTGTAATCAGTTAATAAAGAAAAATTGTTTGCATACCATTTCAAGACATTGACAGAAAATTTTAGCAATAATGCTAACATTGTTTGGAGCTTACCTTTTTTTATGCATACCTAAAATTTTATTTAAACTATTAAGTAATCAAGAATCATTCGACTGGCACAAAAGTAATTGTGGTTTTGCCATTTAAGTATGGCAAAAACCGCTATAACTTTTGCACCAAACTTTATTATATTAGCAAAATACTTTCTGACAAGTCAAATGTAATGACATAATTTTATCACACAGATACATGTCCTCAAGAAATACCTTCTTTAGAACATTCCTTTCAAAAATACACGGTGGAGAGCATAAAATATAAGCTTCTCATTTCAGCTCTCATATGTACAAAGTATTCACTATCATCCTTATAACAAGAAAAAAGCTGAACAAACTGTAAATCCATAACCTTATTTGGACTCATCGGAGAGCTGAGTTTGCAGGGCAGATCGCCATCTGAATTGCAAAGAGACAGGTGAATTTAAAGAGTCCCAGCTAAAAATTGCTTTACTTGAGCAGAAGTCACTAGTCATAAACTCATAGAAACACATAAGCGGTAAAGTTGATGAATTGCTGAAGGCTGGATATAGACTAGCATAAGAGTGAGGAAATTCTGAGTGTGGCTATCATAGGGGAGCCCTCACGTTTTCATGAATTTTACCTGTAAGAGCCCCACTAGGTTCTCATGATAAAGAGCCAAGAAATACACATTCATGACTCTGTATGAGCAATGAAAAAAAATTAAGTATGATGATATATGTCTGGAGAGTTCTCTGTAAGAATTATTTTTCAGGGAAAAGAGTATTTATTAGAGCCTTCTATCAGCTGAGAGAATAGAAATGACCAAACTACAGACCTCTTGCCTTCATGCTTCTCCTAAGGAGGAAAATAAAGTAAGCAATATCTGTAAATGTCACAGTCCAAGGGCAGAAATCCACTAAAGCCCTGATATTTAATTATAAACCCGTCCCCACTTTACTGCCATACCAATAAGAGCTCTAACATAACAATAGTGGATTCCAGCTGAAAGAGCTTCAAGAGGTAAACTTCAGGAAAAATTCTTGAAAAAACCCGAAAGGAGACAAAAACATGGACAACAGAGAAATGTTCAGCCTCTAGCAGGTACAGCAACAGCAAACATTGAACACTTCTCAACTCCTAGATGGATTAACAGAAAACCTGATACTCAAGGCCTATTGACTCCATTTTCTGTTCCCTAACACACCACGTCTAGCTTTCCAGAAAAAAATTATAAGGCATGCTAAAATGCATAATAATCGTAAACATATAAAGAGTAAAACCAGGCTTCAGAACTGGACTCATATATTATCACAATTTGCAATTATCAGACAAACAATTTCAAGTAACTATAACATGTTAATGGTGCTAATAAAAAAAGTAAACAATGTGCAATAATAAATAAGGTAAAATAAGCAGAGAGATAGAAACTCTATAAAAATCAAAGGAAATACAAGAAACAAAGCAAACAAAAAACAGGAAAAGAAATGAATGTAACTGATGGGCCCCTTAGCCGACTGGCACAACTAAAGAAAAAATTAGAAACCTTGAAGTTATAGCAACAGCAACTCCTGAGTTGAAATGCAGTTGGAATTAATAGTAATAATAAACACCTAGAAAAATCATAGAATTGTAGTACTACAATTTCAATAGATAGAACATACAAATATTTTGAATACATAAGTGATAAGAGAGAATGGAGAAGAGAAAGTATTTTAAGTAGCCTCATTAATTAAAAATATATTTTTAAAAATAAAAATGACTGAAAATTTTTCCAAAATTAAAAACAAATACTGCAGTTTGGAGTCAGAAGACTCTGAAAAATCAAGCAGGATAAATAGCAAAAAGAAATAATGCAGCTAAATATGTAACAGTCAACAGTCAGGAACCAAAGACAAGGAGAAAATCTTGAGGAAAACAAAGAGAAATACTAAAGAACTCCAGAGGTCTTGGGTAACGTGAACATAAATAACATATAAAAATTCCTGAAAAACTAAATGTAGTCAAAGATATTGCCAAATCAACATCGTCAGAGAAAATGAGAGATAGACATATGTCCGGACTACCCTTGCTCTGTTTAATTCAATAATAAATTGACCAATGCCAAGTTTTAAATGTTACCCTCTCCAATATCAGAAATCAAAAGACTACAGCAGCATTCTCATTGCCAAGCTATGTACCTTTTTATTACTGATTTCAAGAACATCCTGAAAGATTTGACCTATATTCTAATATCATTCTTGCATCTCTGACATCATCATCAAGAACAGCAACACTGTGAGTCATGTGAGAGATCACATATATAAAATAAAATCCAAACAGTTTTTTCTAAATTACCTGCTATCTACACATTACAGGTTTGCTAAATTTATACATGAAACAAAAATCTTGGACTCCATTTTGTGGTCTGTTCTGAATCTATAATAAAATAAATGCATATCTACTTTAACAGCACAGGTATCATGAATATGTCATCTAATTGACTTCATCAAGATTGGAAGGAATAATAATTAATAGTGTTGACAGCTATAAATTGCTAACACTTCGTGCACAATTACAAACATTCTAGAATAAATTTTTTCTTGGTAGAATTATTATTTTGAGCTCTCAAACATTAATCCTTCAGGTTGTTAGAAACATGTGTTTTGAATTCTGAGTACAAATCTATTTCTGGGTCCCATTTACTATTTCTGCTAAGTAGTTCTCATCTATACACCTATTGACTGAGTATTCCTCATTAACCAAGCAGTAGTTTATTATTTTATGTAATTTTTACATGCTAGCTTGAGGAAATTGAACGCATCAGATAATCTCTTTGTATTTTCTCTGAAAAGTTCATGTGAAAGTACAGCTTCTACGTGATTTCATTTCATTGGAGTTTAAACCCAGCAAGTAGCTATAATAATGACACTTGTATTCTCACACTAACAGAGAAACCACAAAATGATGTTTTGCAGATTAAATACATACTGTAGACTGTAATACCTAAATTTATTTCAATAAAAAGTTTTGGGTTCATCCATGTTGTCACATATGCCAAGGTTTCTTTCCTTTGTAGAATTGAATAGTATGGCATTCAATTTTCATACCACATTAAATTTACCTATTCTTCTGTAGTTCATCCTTGATATTGTTTCTATAGCTTGGCTATTGTGATAGCGCTGCAATAAACATGCTAAGTGATGATTAAGCTCATCACAGAAGCCCAAATGCTGCATGATGCCACTTAAATGTTGTATCTAAAAATAGTCAAATTAGTGAAAGCGAGAATAGAACAGTGGTTTGAGGAAAAAAGGGAAGCGAATTGCTAATCGACATGTGTAACATTCTATTATGCAAGATGAGTAATTTCTAGAGATCTAATGTACAAAATTGTGCCTGTAGATAAAAATACTGTATGGTACACTTAAAAATCTGCAAAGAATGTGGATATGTTAAATGCTTTTACTAATTTTTTTTAAAGTTTGAGAAACATACACTAATTTATCTTCTACTGAAATAATAATGGATTTTAAACAGAAACAGCACCATGGTTTGGTAACTATGTGGGTATGTTATGGGTGCATATCTATACTGATATATAGATATATTGACCTTAATTTATATTACTATTGCTACATTTAATTACATTAATAAGTCATTAATTAGGATTATTAATAGAAAGAGAAGGTAAATTAGTGTTTTCCAGAGAATCAAGAGAGAAAAGACTGGACACAGTGTTATTTGAAGTGGTAAAAATATTTTGAAACTAGGAAACTGGTGGTTGCAACACATTTTAAATGAATTAAATCCTACTTAAGTGCACACCTTAATGCATTTTATATGAGTTTCACCTCATGAAAATTATAGGCAGTAAAAATTTAATTTTATGCAGGCTGAGATCTCAGGTTACTGTAACCTCTGCCTTGGACCCCCAAGTAGCTGGAAATATGGCTGCACATCACCACACCGGGCTAATTTTTGTATTTTTAGTAGAGACAGAGTTTCACCATGTTGGCCAGGCTGGTCTTGAACTCCTGATCTCAAGTGATCCCACCACCTTGGCCTCCCAAAGTGCTGGGATTACAGACATGAGCCACTGAGCTATTCTTATCTGTTTTCAAACATCTAGTATGTAACGTTCATTCTTATCTGAGAGTTCCTATAAAAACAGGTTCTGGGTTGGATTTGGTCTGCAGGTTCTATTTTTTTGGACCCTGGCCTAGAGACCAAACATTTCTACTTTCCTGGAAGTACACTCTTGTCCTCAGGCAAGTCACTGACTCCCCTGCATTTTTTATTCATGGAAGTTTATCACGTTGAGAAAAATAAGTAAATCAGTATAATTTCTACTGAGCCAGTGTAGCTACAAATCAATGAACAGAGTTTTTGCTTGTTGTTAAATTTGCTAATAATTCCTTTAAAAATAAGAAAAGCAATGAGTTTACAATTGTTGATCTTGAAATAATTTATTTATTTATTTATTTAATTGAGATGGAGTCTTGCTCTGCCATCCAGGCTAAGGTTCAGTGGCATGATCTCAGCTCACTGCAACCTCTGCCTTCTTGGTTCACACAGTTCTCCTGCCTCAGCCTCCCAAGTAGCTGGGATTACAGGTGTGCACACCAGTCATGGCTATTTTTTGTTTTTTGTTTTTGTATTTTAGTAGAGATGGGGTTTCACCATATTGGCCAGGCTGGTCTCAAACTCCTGACCTTGTGATCCACTTGTCTCAGCCTCTCAAAGTGCTGGGATTATAGGCGTGAGCCATCGCACTCGGCCGCATGTTAAATGTCAATGCAAATCAAAACTACATTGAGATACCATCTCACGCCATTTAGAATGGTGATCATTAAAAAATCTGAAAACAGCAGATGCTGGAGAGGATGTGGAGAAATAGGAACACTTTTACACTGCTGGTGGGAATGTAAATTAGTTCAACCATTGTGGAAGACAGTGTAGCGATTCCTCAAGGACCTAGAAGTAGAAATTCCATTTGACCCAGCAATCCCATTACAGGGTATATATCCAAAGGACTATAAACTGTTCTACTATAAAAACACATGCACACGAATGTTCGTTGCAGCACTGTTTACAATAGCAAAGACCTGGAACCAACCCAAATGCCCATCGATGATAGACTGGACTGAGAAAATGTGGCACATATACACCATGGAATATTATGCAGCAATAAAAAACGATGAGTTCGTGTCCTTTGTAGGGACATGGTTGAACCTGAAGAACATCATTCTCAGCAAACTGACACAGAACAGAAAATGAAACACCGCATGTTCTCACTCATAGGCAGGTGTTGAACAATAAGAACACATGGACACAAGGAGGGGAGCACTACACACTGGGTTCTGTTGGGGGGAATAGGGGAGAGACAGTGTGTGGGGGGAGTTGGGGAGGGATAGCATGGGGAGAAATGCCAAATGTGGGTGAAGGGGAGGAAGGCAGCAAATCACACTACCACGTGTTTACCTATGCAACTATCTTGCATGTTCTGCACATGTACCCCCAAACTTAAAATGCAATAAAAAAGTCAAGCATTTTTAAAAGTTTTACCCATTCCTTTGTACAAATGTAATTTGATATTTTCCCACAATTGGATTATACTGAAATTGTGAAAATAGTGCTAGTCATTCAAAACTAACCGCCTTTCCCTGCCTCCTCCTCCAATATAATTATTGCTTTAGGGTTTTATACACATATTGATAATTATAATTCATAAGAAAGAAACATTTTACTACAACAATGCTTTATATGTTAATTTACAACTTACTTTTTATAGGTACAGCAAATTGTACCTCCCCTCAGTAAACATTTTATAGAGAGTATAATTATGTAAGGTGGGTGGTTATTTGAATTAATATCCATGTCACTCACTTGACTCTATTATATATGGATAGTATAGTGCTTTCCACTTTTATTTAGGCTGTATTTTATTTTAGGTATGTACAACCTTTTATAGATATAGAGTGGGTTGTATATATCAATTTTAACTGATATGAAATTGGGTTACATCAACAGCTTTACCACAAACAATGATGTAAAAATATTGTGGTGTTGATGCAGTACTTTTTTTGCTCCTTAGCTCAACTAGGTCTGAGTTATTGTCTCACAACCAGGAAGAATTAGGCATGTGGACACTGGAGAGTGAGTGGCATAGAATTTATTAAGCCAAAGGAACACTGTCAGCAAGCAGGTAATGCTGAGAGTGGTTCCCCCACCCCAAAGCAGGAAAGTCCCTGTCAATATGGTTGAGACTGGGGCTTTCTATGGCTCAGAATAGGGAGCTCATGCTGGCTGGTTTGTGGTTATGCAAAAAAGATTTAATGAAGACACCACCCAAAGGTGGGAACAACAATGTAGAAAAGCAATTAGGAAAGGGTAGGTATGTGTAAAATAGGTGAAGGGTGGGAATCAACTAGAGGAACGCACGCCAGAAAGGAAGATGAGTTCTCAATCTGGTCTGAGGTTTTAACTGGTAGCTTGGCTTTCAGGCTCCAAACTGTCTTTGGCTTGGAGGTGGGGTTTCACTGGGGAACTGCTACTGTCTTCCTAGGCTTTGGCTGCCTCCTGTTGCTATCAGTAGAAAATACAACTAGGTTTTAGAGGTGGATTTATTGGGTCAAAGAGTAGGCATGTTTTTAAATAATCCCACTAGCAGACTTTTCTTGTTGATATTGTTTTGACAATGCATAAATAATTTCTCAATAGAACCTAACATACAAGGTGATTGCCATCATGCATCTCTCTACCTTCTCTCTGGAGATTTTATATTGAAGAGAATTTTGGCTATATGACATATCACATTGTCAGAAGTGCATCTTATTAAAATTAAAATGTACATTTCCAAATAAAACAAGTAGAAATTATAAGAATTTGAATGAAATGTAATATTCTGACTGTAAAGTGGAAAAGTATATGTTTCACTTGGTTTAGACCTAAATGAAAATGTTCAGAAACATTTCAAATACAAGAAGTTATATATATATATATATAACAGAACTTCAAGGACACTTTATGTAACAAGTCATTTCTGTTCAATAAAGCTTACTTATCTGTAGTCAAGTCTGTTATATTCTGTAATGGAGCATTCATAATGTGGCTGAAACTATTAACACACCCAACTCAGATTAGAATGTGTGCACAATGACTCAAAAAGCTTACTGGACTGTGTGCTGATTGTGAATCTCATCATTATAAATAATCAAGAATATTTCAGTTTATTCATAATTTAATGTGAATTTTTTAGCCTTTTAGCACAATACTTCATAAATTTCGGATTCATGTTTCAAAAAACATACTTTACTATTATATGTATAACTTTTAAAAATATGGTTGCTAAATACATTTACATCATTTATAGATATTTTTAAAAATAAAAACAATAATGACTGTAAAAATATCTATTTTTATATTTTTTCTTCACAGAGGATGTTTGTCTTATAAAAAGATATATGTGCTGTTTCTAAAATGTGAAAATTAGGTTTTATGAATGTATAAAACCTGAACTTCAGTAAAGAAAGATATGTTATTATATTTTTTTAATTTAAGACCAAATTCTGTTGATATTAATATTTTAAAAGTTTAAAATATTTTAAAGTTTTATTGTAAAAACATTACTTTACTATTTGTTATAAAATCCAGAAAACTTTAAGGAGAAAATAAGCAAATGTAATCTCACCATGTGAAGGTAACCACTTTCTTTAATTAGTTATTTTGTATTTGTAATTGACCAAAATTGTGAAAATGCTGAAAGATTTAGTGTGGGTTATTTCTTTAATAATAAACACAAAATCATAATAAATTCAACCCTCTATCCAGATTAACTTGACATAATATTATGTACCTCTTTTCATAGTAACAAAAAGAAGTGATTGCATTATTTCTTATTGCACAGTATTCTTCTGTAAACATGTATTAATCAAAATTTTTCTGTCTGAATATGACAAACACTCATCTGGGTGATGTTAATGGAATGAAGAATTTATTAATTTAATCAAATTCCTAGAATATCAGCATGGACAGCTATTTCTCGGGATAACTGCGATTAGGTATGTGACTACTTTCCAGGACTTTTGGTCAAGTCCCCTCTGGAATATCTTCTGAATATATTCATTTCTTACTGGACTTAATGCATGAAAGGGTTACCACGCTCGGCAACTTCACAGTCCTACTATGACTAGCATCATCAACCAGATGAGATATGTCCCCCACAAGAAAGTCATGCTGCTTTCATGAAACATTGATGTGACCAGACTAACCAAGTGTTACCTGTTTTCTTTAGCAATGATCACCTTTTACCTACAATTGAAAAGTCTCTTAGCTAATATCCCTTTTCTAATCTTAAACCTCCTCCAGCCTAAATTTACCCAAAACAAACCAGAGATGACTTCCTGTAGTATGAATCAAATCATATCACTTCTCTTCTCAAAATCACCCAATGGCTTTTATTTGAAACAAAAATCTGAATTCCTTACCATTATCTACATGGTTATAAATCATCTGCTCCTACTTACATCTCTGACTTCATGTGCTCTACCCCTCACCTCTCACTCTCTCATCATACCCCAGCTAAATAGTCTTGTGTCCATTCCTCAGACATATTAAGCTAATTTTCATCTTACTGATTTTAACTTATGGTCTGCCAAACCTTGGAAATCACCAACACATGTTCAAGGAGTCCACAAAGTCAACCAAATTTTTATAGTAATAATAACAATAAAACTATATGCTTAGTAAGTCTCATTCTTTCACAAGTATATGGTAACATTTTCCAGAGTCTACATAAACTATGATACCAAACAGATTGATGGCAGAAGCAAATACAAGAATTGAGGCATCTATCCTTAAAGTATTTTGTACCAACAAAACACAATAGCATTCTTCTCCATTCTTTTGTTGTTATTACTGTCTTGGATAATGTCATCATTAAATTTAAATGTCATTTATGTAAACATGTAAGGGATTTATTGTATTTAAATACATTGGTAAACTATATTTTTAAATTCTCCATTTTAATTTCTAATATGGCAAATATTTAAAAAAAATTGAACATCACTTATCCAACATGCCTGGAATCATAAGTGTTTTGATTTTTGTATATTAAAATATTTTCATATACATAATCAGGTATCTTGGGCAGGGGACCCAAGTCTAAACACCAAATGTATGTTTCATATACGCCTTATACACAGAGCCTAAAGGTAACTATATATCATATTTTAAATAAGTTTACACAGGAAACAAAGTTTTTGCTGCATTTTGCAGTTGAGGTTGGTTTGGAATTTTCTTTTTGTGACGTCATGTTTCTACTCAAAATATTTGGGGGTTTGGAGCATTTCAGTTTTTAAATTTTCTGATTAAGGATGCTCAACATGTAAACATAGCCCAAAACCCAAAAGCTCTTTGAGGCCTTCAACAGTATGTAGTGTGAAGGAGATTTTAAACCAAGCAATTAGACACCACTGGAACAGACCTCAAAGTTTGCTTTTCCTTCTGTTTAAAATCTTTCTCAAAATTTTCACAAGGCTCTTTTATCATGCTCTCTTCATGACCTCTTTCTTAATATTCACATCCCTGTGCAAACGTCAACTCCTCTGAGAAGCTTTTCCTGACCAAGCTAGCTAAAGTAAGCCCGTATTTCACATAGTTATCTTCTACCATATTGTTCTCTTTTAATTTTATTAGCACTTAAAAGTGTTTGAAGTTTTCTTATCTGTGTTATCATTTTCTAGCTCTTCCGTTGCAAGAGAAACACAATTTCATTTATAAATTTTTTTTGTTCACTATTGAACTAACACAAAGGAACAGATTTCCAGTTCAGATTTATATAAATCAAATATAACACCTAGCATCAATGGCAGAAGAAATTAACTGTCATGAGCAACTCAAATGAAGATGTGGGACTTCGATGGTGGTTCCTTGGGTACTTAATTTTCATGTGATAAACACGTTCACTGACTCAGAGTAATAAATCAGTTCTCTAAGTGAAGTTCATAGGTTACCTCTTACAGGAACCATTCTGTTTATAACACCAAGTTATACAGAAAGGCATTGTTTGTGTAGCTAACTGGAAATTTTCTAGGAATCCATGCTTGATACATTTATAGATTCTCACTTTGTTTATCATGAGCAATCTTATCTGGGGATAACCTGCTAAAATAATTCCATGTACGTTTTATTTTAATAGCAAATATTTTTAGTCTATGTATTTGGGAATCTGCCTATCAAATCAGTGTATTTAGAAGATTAGACTGGGCCACTGACTTTCTTCTGTGGCTTTGCTCTAGGAATCAGGAGAGAAAATGAGGTCAGCTACTTTAACATCTTTCTTCCAACCAGAAAACCACAGTTCTTGGAATAATACCTATAACACAGTGAGTGCTATAAATATGTGATATAGGACTGACTGGGCATCATTGCTTCAATATTCTTTTAATATTTCACTACGTAATTTGACATAATTTATTCCTTTGTAAAAGACAACTTGGGACTATTTGTGCAACATCATGATGAACATCTTTGCACATCCATCTACATACATTTACCTAATTCTTTCCTTAAATTACATTCTAATAAGTAAAATTCTGGGTCTAAAGGCATCCATATATCACATTTGCAGGCCTGTCATAAAGTTGTCATCAAAAAATTATGCTAGTATGTATCCCCAATATTACACAAAAATTGTCTACTAAGTCACACTGTCATCTGTATTTTATAATAACACATTTTAAATACTGCTAATCTTATTAGACAACATGTCTAGTTTTAAAATTTATTATTTACTAGTAATAATGAAATATATTTCATGTTTATTAACAATTTTAGATTTCTGTAAATTGACTGTTGATGTCTTTTATTTATTTCTGTTTGTGTCCATATTTTCTCTGTATTTTTTATTTTCATGTTTATATGATTTAACAAGTTTTGTGTGTGTGCATATATATGTGTGTATATATACATTTATGTGTATATGTATATATACTTGTATGTATATTTTTACCTGGTTAAGTATTAAGCATATCACGATTGTGTAAAAATTAAATGCTTGGTCTGCTTTTTTTATATAATGACAATTATTCTATGAAGTTTTGACAGTAATTTTATCACAAAATGTGATTTATTATTGATATGCATTGCAGCCACAGGGCAGGTATTATATAATTGTAATAAGTCATTATTCAGCTCTCCATTCTTCACTGATAATTTTAGAAGACTTTTAGCTACTTAAAGCAGAATCTTGACTTTTTATTTTATTACCAGAAACACAATTTTTCTGCTAATTTTTAGAAGTTAATTTGCTCCTGTTCTTCCAGAAGCATAAATTCGAAACAGAAGACATAAATCAAATGCCTCTAGGGAATTGACAGGTAGTTTTAATGTGTAAAAATAATATTAAACATAGCAGGGTGTGATATCAATGGTAGCCAACTGAGGAATACAAGCTCAACTAAATACAAATTCATTTTGTAAAATTAATGTTGTTCAATTTAACAAAAGTTGTTTAACATCTCAATCTAGGATCATTTCCAACAGTTGTCAAATTTTAAAGCATAAGAATTCTGTGGGTGGATCACGAGGTCAAGAAATCGAGAACATCCTGGTCAACATGGTGAAACCCCCTCTCTATTAAAAATACAAAAATTAGCCGGGCATTTGGCACGCGCCTGTAATCCCAGCTACTCCGGAGGCTGAGGCGGAAGAATCGCTTGAACCCCGGAGGTACAGGTTGCAGTGAGTTGAGACTGTGCCACTGCGCTCCAGCCGGGCGACAGAGCAAGACTTAGTCTCAATAATAATAATAATAATAATAATAATAAAATAAATTAAAATTAAAAAGAATTAAAGTTGGTGGAGACCATCGTGGCATGCAAGTTTCATATAGTAAATTCCTCTTTCCTTTGAACATACACATACATGCATGCACTCACACATGAATATGCATTTGCATGCATGTGTATATATATATATGTAGTAAAAATAATATTCTAATTATCAAATGAAATCAGATATATAGATGGTATTTTTTTCCTACTGTTACAGATATATATATATATATATATATATATATATATATATGCTAGAACTTTAAGATTTACAAAAACGAAACAAAACAAAAAATTGGATGATAGATCAGTTAGTACCTGACAATTGCTTTTTACAAAATGCATTTGTTTACTTGTTTATTTCTCCTCAACTAAAATAATTGAAGGTACTATCTGAATTGAATGAATATTAATTGCTATTAGTTTTTCATTTTCTCCCAGAACATCTTTTTTCCAATGTTTGATTATTTTGCACCACTTCACTTAATGCAAAACATGTTTTACATTCATATATTATATTTGTGTTTTAATGCATGTTCTCCAAGGAAATTATTCAAACTGTTTATCAGATATCAATTTTAAAGTATATTAAGAAATGTGGTAATCTCTAGAGACAACTCTTTTGTACTTTAATTTATATAACCTGTCAGTTAAGTGCAATTAAAATCGGAATTCAGCTGTCATCTCTCAAAGAGAATGTCTCTCCCAGGTATTTGAAAAGCTTGCTATAAACCTAAGGTTTTCTACTTAATATTGTAAACTAACTTGCTATAAAGGCAGAAGTTCCTTGTATTTTTCATAAAATCTTTCAGAATTATGTTTTTTCTAAGGATCTGAAAATGATTTGATTTATTGTTGTACAGTGTGTTAAAAAAATTACCATCTAGCTTAAATATCTGTCATTTTTTCATGTGGCATTTACCTTTTAAATATGGTATCAAATGTGATACACTAAAAACATTTACATTTTGACAGTGTTAAGTAAAAGAGTAAATGGAAATATGTACAAGCACGTGAGAAAACGTAACAGTATCCCTGTAATTAAAGCATATAAATGAAATGAAACAGGAATTTTTCCATTTGAACCATTAAAAGTTAGATTACAATCCTAAAAGCACTGATTTGGTGACTGTTTATTAAATAAGAATTAAATCACTACACACATTTTGTTTCTTCATTCTTTTCATTTTTTCTTCATGTGGTAAATAAAATGGATTTATGTTATTGAAGCAGAATTACTAATCATATAAAGATGAATTGATCCTTGAAATGCTGCATATCTAATTTTTTTTAGAAATTGGTTTCTCTGGGCCAGACAAGATCTGAGAAAGGAAGAATTGGGAAGACATTTTCAGATCTGTATGAAAATAATGAAAGAGATCTGGTCAGCTGAAAATCTGAGCATTATTTTGACAGACATGGGAAATGGGGACTGCACCTGCCTATCTCACCTGGTTTTTAGTACTTCACTTGCACTGGCTTCTAGCCATTTTCAACCACGGTATCAATGAAGTACATAGTTAACATTAAATGACAAGGTCATTATTAATGTTGTCCTGGAGGGCAGCTGGCCTAGTCCCAAATCCTGAATTTGTCATGTGGAAATAAATGAACATGCAACATGAAAAACTGCAGCCTCAAAATTCAAAGATAATAATACAGGTAATACATAGTTTCTTATGGTTTACAAAGCACATTAACATAAAAAAATTATTGAGACAATCACAATAAAAACTATGAGAAGGAGCAATGTTTCTATACTCACAATGAAATTCATATTCAGTATCAAATGGTATTTTCAGATTTAGATATTAATAAAAAAAGGACATTTTTAAGCAAGACAAAGAGGAGGGAAAAGGAAACAGGAAGTAATCATTGTTAATTTGAGTTTAAGAATGATACCCAATAAAAATGTCCAAGAAAATCAATACATTTAAAATAACAGTAGTCCTGATGGCAAAAAGAAGTAGAAAGTAGCTGCATAGATGCCCTTTACAGTCTGTTTAAATGCGTGATTCAGGGAGTTCTTAAATCCTGATGATGATGATTATTATTATTCCTCTTCCTCTTCCTCCTCTTTCTCCTCCCCCTCCCCATCCCCCCTCCTCCTCCTCTTCCTCCTCCTCCTCCTCCTCCTCTTCCTCCTTTTTCCTCTTCTTCTCCTTCTTCTTCTTCTTTCTTCTTCCTCTTCTTCTTCTTTTTCTTGGGACACACTGTCATACAGTAACTCAGGACCCAGGCTGGAGTGCAGTGTGGTGCCATAACACCTCACTGCAGTGCTGATTTCCTGGGTTCAAGTAATTCTCTTGCCTCAGCCTCCAGAGTAGCTAGGACTACAGGAGTGCCTCAGGCCTAAGAACAACAAAAATTAGAGATGCTATCTCACAGTGCTGCCCAGGCTGTGGGCTTAAACTGCTGGGCTAAAGCAATCCTCTTGTCTTGGCATACCAAAATGTCAGGATTACACGCTTGAGCCACTGTACTCATCCCTGATAGTTCTTTATCATCAACATTTGGCTCTTATCTGGAGCTGTTACTCTCTCCCCATTTTACCATAGATTTATAAATTTTTGTGCTAGGAGAAACCCCAGAAACAAGGCTACTTGCTTTATCTTGAAGATGAGACAGCGGTTAAAGTCTCAATTCTTACCCTAATCCTGACCTTAATCATTCGAGAGTGTTCACATCCCAGTCACTATCATGCCATATACAGAATCACCCTAGAATCTAGATACCTAATTTAAGGATTCATGTCTGATTTTTTCTTAGACAGATATTTCTCCAGATTACATCAAATAATGAAATAGTTACTAGTTTAAAATCTTACTAAAAAGAGGAAAAAATATGTCACTAAATACTCAGAAATAATTATTTAAATACAGAAACAAATGCAGAACCCTCCTTTTGAATACTGAGTATGTGAATACAGAGCATTCTACTCAAAATTTACAAAATATTTATAAACAAAAACCCCAAATTGATACTCTGAAATATTGTAGAAGTATCAGTAGAACATGTAGCGCCCCCCGCCACAAAAAACCCTGTGATTTGGACATATAATTTGAATGATATAAATGTCACCATTTTAAAGTGTGCAGTTTGCCAGGTTTGATGCTTCACACCTATAATCCCAGCACTTTGGATGGCCAAGGCTAGTGGATCACTTGAGACCTGGAGTTCAAGACCAGCCTGGCTAACATGCTAAAAAACCTCATCTGTACTAAAAATACACAAACGGGCCAAGCGCGGTGGCTCACGCCGGTAATCCCAGCACTTTGGGAGGCGAGGCGGGTGGATCACGAGGTCGAGAGATCGAGACCATCCTGATTAACAAGGTTAAACCCCATCTCTACTAAAAATACAAAAAAAAAAAAAAAAAAAAAAAAAAATTAGCTGGGCACGATGGTGCCTGCCTGTAATCCCAGCTACTCAGGAGACTGAGGCAGGAGAATTGCCTGAACCCAGGAGGCGGAAGTTGTGGTGAGCCGAGATTGCGCCATTGAACTCCAGCCTGGATAACAAGAGCGAAACTCCGTCTCAACAACAACAACAACAAAAAAAATACACAAACTAGCTGAGTATAATCCCAGCTACTTGGGAGGCTGAGACACGAGAATCACTTTAGCCTGGGTGGCAGAGTGAGACCCTGTCTCAGTAAATAAATTCAATGGATGAACAATTCGGTGGTGCACACCTGTAATCCCAGCTACTTTGGGAGACTGAGGCACGAAAATTGCTTGAACCCAGGAGGCTGAGGTTGCAGTGAGCCTAGATCATACCATTGAACTGTAATCTTAGCTACCTGGGAAACTGAGGCAGGAGAATTGCTTGAAGCTAGGAGGCGGAGGTTGCAGTGAATATGTTCACAGTGTGAACTATTCCACTAATTCCAGAACCTTTCTATCCCCACAAAAAGAAACTCCCTACCCGTTAGCAGTCACTAGCAGTTTCCCATTTTCTCCTAAAAAAAAAAAGTAGCTGTCAGATCTGGGTTATCAGGTTCCTGGTGATAAAGAAAAACTAAGAATATTACAATGGTATTATACAGAAACAGAAAAAACAACAACGACAAAACCTGTCTCTAGCACCATCCAGCACTTACCTCCTCAAATATTTTACTCTATCACACCATGACAATAAAAGAATAAAGTTATAAGTCCATATTTCAAGTAATTTATAATAAGCTAGTAGAAAAAAATCAAATACATATTAGAGTACAGAATGTCTATAGGATGTGACCAATAAGATACAAAGTGTTATTCAATTTAATTTGAGGACTACAGAGTGTATTAACAAGCACTGTAGTGCAGGCTGGATGGAAAATGATGTTTTCTTAGCAGCTCTCTGTCTAATGAGAGTGACAAGATAGTAAACAAACCATTAGGATACACTGAGAAAAGTGCTATGGTAGAGTAATGTGATAATAGTTCAAAAGAAAGACAGCTCAGATCCTGCTATGACTCTGCCATATTCAGTTTTTAAAAACCAAATAGAAAAATTTCCAAAGACCCTCAATAAGCAAACTAACATTAGACATTTGGCTGAATCCAGAAAATAATACATGTGTTGACATATTCTCTCTAAAACTAGATACTCTTGAGTAGTGGAAATTCAGCCAGAAATAATCTTAGAGGCTAGTCATTTAACATAGCCACAACTTTCTCCATATTTTCTTCAGTCATCATATTTCTATTAATCCTAACACAGTAGTTTACACATTTTCCAGGTAATTTTTAAAAATAGACAAACCATAATGTTATCTGAAATCAAATCCAAAATTTCAGAATTATAAGCAATTGAAGCAAGAGTGTTTGGCATAGCCAAAATTTGATGAATTCATGCATGTCACTTTGGTTTCTTAGAATAGATTTTTAATTTTAAATCACATTACATACAATTCTAATAAATTTTGGAATAAATAAATGAACATTTATAGTTTTTGTTGTTTTGCTTTATTTTTTGTAACAAGGTCTAACTCTGTCACCCAGGCTAGAGGGCAGTGGTGCAATCATGGCTCCCTGCAGCCTCGAACTCCCGGCTTCCACTGATCCTCTCATCTAGCCTCCTTGGTAGTTGGGACCACAGGCATGTTCCATCATATCAGCTATTTTTATTGTTTTGTAGAGATCAGGTCACAATATGTTGCCCAGGCTGGTATTGAACTCCTGGGCTCAAGTGATCCTCCCACCTCGGCCTCCCAAAGCACTGAAATTGCAAGCATGAGCCACTATGGCGGGTCACATTTATAGATTTATACTTTATGGTTTATAAAACAATTTAAGATAGACTACCTCATCTCAGTATCAGAAATAAACATTGAAATGATTATGGTTCCAATTTTCTAAACAACAGCAAAAGAGAATGAAGAGTTTTAAAAGTCATAAGCTGACCAATTCGCATCTTGAGCTTCATCTTCTAATTTGATGTTCAATAATTCAGCTTCTGGCAAAATCTGGGTTCCAGATTTAGGGATTATTCTTTGATTTTTGAGACTAACTTTTGGTTTATACTCTATAAGCTTTCTGCAAACAATCTATTGATTCTAATTTCAACAAAAAACTTCAAAATGTAAGTTGTGATAGTTATGATACACAATAACTTAAATAAACAGAAGTTCTAGAGTTATTTATGCTGCCTCCTCCAGTATGTATTACTGAGTATTAAAAAAGTGTTGGATTCTATAAAGTTATTTAAAGAGAGATCTAAAACAAAAACACATTGTTAAACTGATTAAATAGTTAATACAAAAATGCATTAAATTAAACCAAGTATATGTGTTTTTATGTTACCAGATTAGTTAATATTTGTTTTCTCTAACTTGAACATTCATTCTCAATGTGAATGATACATCCCTAAGGAGACTAAAAGAAGTTATGGTAAATATTTGTATCCAGAACATCTAGCTGTGGATTCCAAGTATTTGGTCCCTATTTTAGAATATCATTGTAAACTAAGGAATTATTGTCTCTTGAAAAAAATGAAGTCTGGTACTGATGACTAAGTGCCGTTTAGGCTTCACCTCTAGGCCCTAAGTAATCCTGTTTATTCAGTGTACAGGTAGCCTATAAATATGACCTTGCCTTGCCTTACTTACTGTCTTTCACAGGTCAAAATTCATAACTGAGCAAGAGATAAATTGTGACTTAAGCTCCAGTGTTATCACACCTGCATTATATTATTTATGATTAATAACAAAAGAGTTAGAAGCAGTCAAACCAAAGGTCTGGAAAAATATGTGAGTAAAATCATGGTTTATTTTATCTCATGACCTTGCTGTATTATAAATGCTTACATTTGAGAATTCAATTATTACAAGATGGTTGTGTCATTTGAATCATTAAATAGATCTTCCTTTCCAAATAATCACCCATCTAAACATTGATGCATAGCTTGCAGTTATTGCTGTATATCTACCCTGAGCCAGGCACTATGCTAAGTATTTTCCATACACAATTATAGGCAAGACTCCTAACAACCTTGGGGCACATAAATTATCATCATTTTGTTTTTAAAACGAAGACATGGAAATTAGTTGGTTTTCACCAGCAACTCACAGTTAGAGTTTTCAACTTTGAAGTCAATTGAAAATTCTTGTTCCCCTTTATCCAATGTTCTTATTGCACTTTCTACTGTTTTAAGATTTTGAAAAAAATGCATAACATATAATTTATTATTTTGACTACTTTTAAGTGTGCAACTCAGTGGCATTAGGCACATTTGCCTTGTTGTGCAACCATCATCATTACCCATCTCTAGAATTTTTTTCACCTTTCCAAACTGAAATTCTAGTGATTATAAAGTTCCCTTTCTCCCCTACAGCCAAACCCTGGCAACCACAAACTACCATTGCAATGTCTGTCTCTGTGAATATAACTATCTTAGGAACATGTATAATTTGAATCATCATATATCATTTGGCCCAGCAATCTCATTACCGGGTATATCCCCAAAGTATTATAAACCATTCTACTATAAATACACATGCACATGTATGTTTATTGCAGCACTATTCACAAAAGCAAAGACTTGGAACCAATCCAAATGCCCATCAATGATAGACTAGATAAAGAAAATGTGGCATGTATACATCATGGAATACTATGCAGCAATAAAAAGGATGAGATCATGTCCTTTGCAGGGACATGGATGAAGCTGGAAACCATCATTCTCAGTAAACTAACACATAAACATAAAACCAAACACCATATTTTTCCACTCATAAGTGGAAGTTGAACAATAAGAACACATGGACACAGGGAGGAAACATCATACACTGGGACCTGTCCAGGGGCAGGGGGCTAGGGGAGGGATAGCATTAGGAGAAATGCCTAATGCAGATGATGGGCTCATGGGTGCAGCCAACCACCATGGCACATATATACCTACATAACAAACCTGCATATTCTGCACATGTACCCCAGAACTTGAATTATAATTTAAAAAAATGGCCCCAATATTAAATGAAAGAGTATATACGAATGTAAATTATAATCCAGAAAAATCTATTAGATGCATATTTCTAAAGCAAGTATTTTGTCAATCTGCTACCCTATGAGGAAAACAGTTTATCCTACCACACCTCTGAAGAAACAATGAGTTCTCAGTTCTGGAAGACAGTAAAATATTCTCTAGTCTTGGCTCCTGCCATTGGAGCATTGAGAATCACCCCCGATTATGAAGATCCCTGCTACTCTAATCCCTCTAACACTACTAACAGTACTATCTAAACATGTATAACTACTTTGCATATAAACTATAAAGTGTGTAGTAATTTTGTCATAGCTTAGTGGAGAATAAGTTTAGATTTGCAAAGCACTTAGTATGTTGCTTAACATATAAAAGGTATTACATATGTGTTTATTCAATAATTAAAATAATGATGTGAATAATTGATGCATTATAAATGTTATGTTTTTGTTTTCTGCTTAAATTGTGTTTTGTGTATGTGTCCTACACAAAATTCTAATAAGAATATAGACTTCAATATAAAAATTAATCCTTTACTTCTACATGCTGAAAATTCATTGAAAAAGAAATTGTTTTACATATATTATAAAATATGCAAATGAAGTAAAATGTTGGCATATTTTACAAACTGTGTTTCCAAAATCTCTGATGTCTTTGTCTTAGCTAATTTTGTGCTACAATAACAGAATATCTGAGATTGGGTAGTTCATAAGGAAAATAAATGTATTTTCTCACAATTCTGGAGGCTACAATGTTCAATATCAAGGTGCCAATATTTGACAAGGGCCTACTTGTCGTATGGCATATGGTGAGAAGTTGAGAGAAGGCTGCAAATCAACCTTGCAGCCTCAAGCCTTTTTAGAGAAGCATTAACCCACTCGAAAGGACTCTTTTCTCATGAACCAACTACCTCCCATGAGGCCCCACCTCCCAACACTTTTGCATTGGTGATTAAGTTTCCAATAAATGCTTTTTGGGGAACACATTGCAGACACAGAAACTCTTTTCTCTTCATTTACATCTCAGGATAACTTATGACTGCTTAGCTATTCCCTTGTAAATATCCCATTAGTTAAAATAGAACTATTGATTAACTGCTTAGCATTAAGCTTAAGATGGTTATTTATGGATATACCACTGGTGAGGAAGAAGTCTTTCTAAAATAACATTTACAAGATTTAAGAAGAAATGTGAGGTAGGATTGGTCAAGGCAAGAAAAGCCAAGGTTTTAGGGCTAAACCAATATAAAACTTTGATGTTAGAATTACTAAATGACAAATTTTTAAAAAATATGTTACTTTATTTATTTATTTATTTGAGACGGAGTTTCCTTCTTGTTACCCAGGCTGGGGTGTGATGGCATGATCTTGGCTCACCGCAACCTCTGCCTCCTGGGTTCAAGCAATTCTCCTGCCTCAGTCTCCTGAGTAGCTGTGATTACAGGCATGCGTCACCATGCCCAGCTAATTTTTTTTTTTTGTATTTCTAGTAGAGACGAGGTTTCACCATGTTAACTAGGATGGTCTCCATCTCTTGACCTCATGATCCACCGGCCTTGGCCTCCCAAAGTGCTGGGATTACAGGCTTGAGCCACCGTGCCCAGCCAAAAATATGTTACTTAATGACAGGGTTCCTCAGCCTGTTGGTACCTATGGTACCTGTTCATGGACTCTTAGGAGCCAAGTTGCACAAAAAGAGGTCAGTGGCAGACGAGTGAGCAAAACTTTGTATTTACAGCTGCTCCCCATCACTTGCATTCCCACCTGAGATCCATGTCTTGTCACATCGGAAGTAGCTCTAGATTCTCAAAGGAGCACAAATCCTTTTTTGAACTGCACATGTGAGGTATCTATGTTGTGTGCTCCTTATGAGAATCTAATGCCTGATGATCTGTTACTGTCTTCCATCACCCCCAGAAGGGATCAATTAGTTGCAGGAAAACAAGCTCAGGGCTCTTACTGGCACTACATTATGCTGAGATGTATAATTATTACATTATATATTACAATGTAATAATAATAGAAATAAAGTGCACAATAAATGTAACATGGGTGAATCATCCTGAAACCCCATTGCTGTCTGGAGAAAAACTGTCTTCCATGAAACTGGTCCCTGGTGCTAAAAAGGTTGGGTACCACTGCTTTATGACATCTACATAGTCTAAAATTCTGCTTGATCTGCTGATAATCTCATATCAAAGTTTTCAAATGTAATAGGATATTCAGTTCACAGAGTAACATGAAAGTGGCAATGATCAGTTGTGAATCACCTATATACTATGAAACATGTACACCTGAAAAAGAATCTGAACACTGTGGAGAAATCACAACACAGAGGAAAGCATTATTCAAGAAGGAATCATGCATCTCTCAAGGGTACATTTTCATAAGTTCTTTCTTTTATAAGAATATCCTTGATGGTATATATGGCAGTTGTTCCATCACAAATTTGGTACCATCCCTAAATCCCAAATCCTGAGAATTATCTGTATTGAAAAAGAGTATAATGGTTGTGTTTAAATTAAGAAGGACTGATTATATTCTACAGAAGTTTCCATAAGATGGCTAGGTGCAAAATATTGTGAATCCTGCAAAATCCTCCCATATTTACATGTGCCAAATTCTTTGTTGTTTTTTTTTTGTGGAATTTAAAATAATCATATTCAAATATTTATGAGGAAATAAATAGAATGACCAGAAAATTAATCAATCTGCTTATTCCCATTCAGTAACCAAATAATTGTGCACAATGTGTTATAAGGTATGTTTAGAATTTGAATACCAGTTACACTTACATTATAGTTACTGAGTAGATACATGATAACATTTGTTTCCAGCTTAGTAAATGCTCTTGAGTCACTTCATATCAGATACCAGGCTATAACATAAACGGGAGAATAACTGCTAATGTAATACGACATAAGAAGGGTCAACATACTGAAGAGAAATGGGAACAGAAGCTTGGGGAAAATAGCTAGATTAAACCAGCTTTGGATTAGGGTCTCGGTGGAGACAGGGGATAACTGACAATCTGTGCTGCCTGCCATTTCCTCTGCTTCTCGTAATAGAATTCCAGTTTGATCTTGGAAAAATATTCAGTCATTTTATCTTACAAAAGGAGAAATTAGGAGAATCAATCACTCTGTCTAGAATTGAAATCTTGACCATGTTCCAGCAAACACACGAAGTGTTATAGCTGATTATTACAGACATAGATGGTTCATTAGTTTCCCCTTCAGATATCCCCAGAATTCTTCTTTTTTGTTCAGTTATGTAGGCCCAGTTTTTGGTTCTATGACTATCATTTTCTATTCTTTCAATAAATTCCCATTTAACTATAGTTTCCATACTTAGAACCAAAAATATAGAGCTTACTTTAATTCTAAATAGCTTTCAGTCTTAACTTTGCATGTAGATTTTAGGTTGAATTTTTCAAGTGAACCATTTAATAAACCTAGTGAGCTTTTCAGTCTCGATATGATTATTTTCCAGTATATTAAAGTGGTTATGTGTTCAAACAGCCTGTAATTAAAACTAATATAATATTATCACCAATGTTTACCGTGAGTATTAAATTGATTTGAATTTTTTACTATATTAAATTTTTGGTATAATTGTGAAAATAACAACAGCAATAATAATAACTCACAATCACTGACTACTAACTTCATGCCAGGCATTATTCTATATATGTATTATCTCATTGAATTCTCACAGTGACTCCATAAGTTCTAATATTAAAATTAATTTCCTGTATGAATTAGTCTATTCTTGTATTGCTGTAAATAAATACTAGAGATTGGTCAATTTACAAAGAAAAGAGATTTACTTGGGTTATGATTATGCAGGCTTTACGGGAAGCATAATGCTGGCATCTGCTTGCTTCTAGCAAGGCCTCAGAAAGTTTACACTCATGGCAGAAGGCAAAGGGGAAGCAGATAGGTCACTTGGTGAAACCAGGTGCAAGGAAGGGAGGAATAGTCGGGGGAAGGTGTACACACTTTTAAATGACCAGATTTCACTAAAACTCACTATCACAAAAGCATCAAGACATAAGAGATCTGCCCCCATTTGCCAATCGCCTTTCATCAGGACCCATCTCCAGCACTGGGAATTATAATTAAAAGTGACATTTTGGTAGAGATAAATATTCAAATTATATCAATGTATGAGAAAAGTAAAGCTAGAGAACATGATTGCTCATTCTACCTATCCTCATTTTTAACAGGCAGAACCTGTCCATCAGGTATATTTTTCTGGTCCAAATTTATGCTATGATATTGGCAAAGTCTTAATAAGCACAAATGTAATTGGGCTAAACATTAAAAACCCATATTTTATTCCAGCATAATTTTTAAATTCCTAAGGTAAAGATTGACATTGAGGATTCAATTTTTGTACTTGTTGTTAAAGCCATAGTCATATTAAAGTTTTTTTTTCTTTTTTCTGTGAAAATAGGTAAGCTGAACAGAACCACTATTAACATGGCAAACATTCACAGTTATTATAGTACGTGTAGTGAACTTGAATCAATTGCATAGCTCTGCGAAACTGTGTTTCTTATCAGTTTTATGAACAAGGCTCCCAGTCTTTATATAAGAAAATAAAGCATAAAAGTAGAATGGTTGAAGTGAAAAATAAAAATAGTTACTACAAATGGAAGTATAACACATTGGATTATCTAATCAATTTGACATACTAAAGATATATTTCTGAATATTCATGGAAATTATAGACAGTCTTATTTATAATTTTTCCTGAATTGTAGTGCCTAGCTAGCTGTCATACAATTTAGGCACTCCATTTAAATGTAGTAAATGCTAACGTGTTCAGCACTGTATGTTTCTCTTCTAAGAATTATGAACTAACTTCTGTATTAAATTCTTTGTAGAGGCTCAATTTTACATAATATATAAATTATTAATATGGTAGTTACTGAGTTACTAATGTATTAATTCATCTAAAAACAAAGTGTAACGTTATTGCTTTGTGAACTATTGATAGTAAAAATAAAAGTAAAAGCAGGTTAATGAAATAACTATAAGGGGAAAATAATAATTCTAGAAATATAACATCATGAAAGACAGCTCAAGGAAGAAATGGGGTAAAATAGAAAAAAACATGAGGACTTTTATAAAAAATGTTGTATTAGTATAAAACTCACAAAATTACTTAGACATTCGTGGAATATTAAAAATAGAACATAGAATATAAATGCATTGCAATACAAGAAGGAGAAAATTCAATAGTGGTATTTCTTTCGACAGTTCCCATCATATACAGGATAGAGTTGATTACTTCCTTGTGGTAAAAATAATTGTTCATAGTTTGGCCACTGCCCACTTTTTCTATTTTGTCGATCACTAGTCACCTCACCCTGCTATGAGACCAATCTCCCTGACAAAGTATATGTATTCCAAACTCCAATTTTATTAAAATGCAGTGTATTGGCAATGGTCCTTCATTAATGTACTCTCAATCATGCTATTATACATTAATATTATCTTCCTTAAATATCCACCTTCCATTCTGTTTATCTCACTTCTACCAGTAATGTTCTTAGCAGTAGGATTTATAATTTATTCCTTTTTATATTTAAAAAAAAAGGTCATATTGGGAGGTGTAAATAAATCAACTAATAAAAATACAAGTGTCCTTTTAAAATAATTGAATGAGAAAAATGCAAGGTATGAGAGAGGTCAAAAATATGCCAATATATATATATATATATAAAACAGGATTAATTCAATTTAAGAAGTAATGCATTGTAAGCTAAAAATTAAAAAATTAAATATATATATATATATATATATATATATATATATATGTTGAAGTATTTATCACTATTTGATCAAGCTCTTAGTGAAAAAACTAGAACAAAAGTACATACTTATTCCACCTCCTGGGTTTAGGTAATTCTCCCGCCTCCTGAGTACCTGGGATTACAGGCACGTGCCACCGTGCCCAGCTAAATTTTTTTGTATTTTTAGTAGAGACGGGGTTTCACCATGTTGACCAGGATGGTCTCGATCTGTTGACCTCGTGATCCACCTACCTCGGACTCCCAAAGTGCTGAGATTACAGGAGTGAGCCACCGCGCCCAGCCTCATTTTTAAAAGCATTCAGTTGAGAGTAAGTACACTGAAATATTCCATATCTGCTGTTAACTGATTCTCTGATGTGGAGCACAACATATCACCTGTACCATTATTTAAAAAAAAAAAAAATCCCTACACCTTTTTCTTCATTATACAGTATTTATGTCATATTTCAGTTAAAATGTGTATTAAGTTTTACTACATCATAAGTAGCAAGATGTGTTACAAATACTGTTTCATAAACAATAATGCCGTTACTTACAATTTAGTTTTGATTGTCTTTCATAATAAAATATGGTAGACAATAATGTGCTGAGACAACAGCATGGGTCTCAGGGGTATCCCAGGTGATCAGGTATTGACATAGTAAATTGGCGATGCTTGTTACATTATGTGGGGAGTTTGTGCTGCTCACTGATAAGCAGTTTTTACTCTTTCTAGACATATGGAAGACTGAGCCTGCTTAGTCTCTTGAGTATGGGTGTTTCTAGCACTAATTACTGAGATAAGAGGGGAAATATCACGTTATTTCCAAGATATAATTTTAATTCCCAGTGTGATAAACTCCAGGGTGCTCTTTCCTGTGCTACAATGATTGTGGAAGCACATGTTGAGATAGAGCTTTATCATCTATGTCCCTTACAAAACGGGATGAGAAAATAAATAAACTAACGCCTTCTCAACTCTGTCAACCAGCATAAAGTGAACTTTTGTTGTCTGAAGCCATGGAAATTTGGGGAGGGTTCAATTCCACAGCATAACCGAGTACCAGAACTGATAGAGAATATGGTTTATGTATGTGAGATTTTGACACAAATAAAAGGCTAAAATAAGTAGCATTAGATTAGATATTCAGAGGAATATACTAAGGTAAATGCCACCAACAGCTAGAAAGACGGGGATTGGGGAAGGTTTCATATAAAGCTAGTCAAACTTAGGCTTCAGTTTCCCCCACTTGCACAGAGTCCATTTCAAAGCCCTTAGGAGGGAATCTAGTAATGTGTTCATATGGATTTTACAAATAGATATATTCACAATGTATGCAAATATAGGATATTGCATACTCACTTTAGTAAGATCACTGTCTTCACTAACTTCCTTTTCATCACATTTTATATTCATGTTAAGTGAAATTAGAATAAATACCACACCATTTCTGGCATTTGGCTAAGGGAAAGTTGAGTTGGAGATACTTTTATTTTAAGCTTAATGAAATATAACAGTGTGGCTCTCAATTTATAGCTAAGTTCTTGTTAGCCATGCCAGTGCAGAAATGCTTCCCAGAATATTTCTACAGCTCTCTGTGCCAATTAACCCAGGATTATGCAACCGAAATGTGTGCTATAGCAACTGGTTCCAGAAGAATATGGGTTATGGAGAAGTAACGAAATTGATATTTCATGAAGTTAGAAATAAGTATATGAGATTTTATTTTTCCATTATCGAATGTAAAAGTACAAGTAGAGAACTTATTTCTTCATAGAAGCCTAGTCAAAACTGAAATTCTCTCCTGACTGTGACATAACATAGTAAAATAATGTGATGTATATATAAACACAACATGCATTTGTCTCTTTTATGAGTGTTATCACTAATACTCCTAGTAGTGGGTAATTATGTGCATGAATTATACGTGTTTTGTGCCCAGCTTGCCAACAATTTTATAAGAAAGGCTTTATTACACAAAGAAAGGATAGAGTTACTTTTCTACCCTCTGAGATATAATATTACAAAGTTAATGTATTATTAAATGTAATCAAAGATACTACAGCAAAAAAGACAGACAAATAATTTTATAGGCATAGCAGGTAAATATATATTTTAAAATGTGTAAAGCTTCTGGTATTTTTTATTTGTAATTATTTTATAATTTATTTTCTCATTATAAATATCTGATTTTGTGCCTAATTTTATATTTATAATTTAGTATTGTCTTTTTAAAGAGGACTTCCAATTACATAAATTTCTGCTCTGAAAACTTGAACCCACATCATCTTAGTGATTCTCATTTTATAATAGTAGATAGAACTCCTGGCAAATCTTGTTTTTGACCATTTGAAACTCAGACAATGTTTAGTAATCTTAAAGCCTTGAGGCTAGAATGCCAATACTGTATGTTCATTGTTATTGGCTGTGTTTTGCAAGATATTAATAGAGTTGAACTCAGAAAAAAAAATCCTAACAATAATGTTTGAAAACAGACTTTGTCCCTAAATTCATGGCCCTGGAAAACTGTTTATTAATAAAACTGAAAAGCAAAATATTTATATGTAAATATATAAAGCAATCTTACTAGCAATAGCTAAAAACTAGAAGTAACCCAAGTGTTTATGAATAGGTAAATAAATATAGTCATTTTTATATATCCATAAAATAGAATACTGAGAAGTAATACAAAGAGAGGAAAGTCAAAATAATTATGCTGAGTGTAACAAACAGAATTCCATTTATGTCAAATTATGGACAATGTCATAAATCTACCGGTATGAAAACACACAGTTATAAAAAGTAGCTTAGTTGTTGCCTATGGGTAAGGAGCAGAAGAGAGGACACAGACATGAAAAAGCCAGAGGAAACTTTTGCAGGTATGAACAGGTGTTCAAACCTAACAAGCGGTATATTTTAAATACATGCAATTGATTGTCACTTATAACTCAATGAAAGTATAAACCCAATTTATTTGAGATAACACTCAGTTCGTGGCATGGATCAAATCGAGAATATAACTATCTCATTATTGCTTAGTGTCTCCGAAGGGATGAATCTGTTACTCAGCGTAGTTGGGAGTAGGGGAAGAACAAACATTGCAGAGAAAATAGATTGCACATGTGAATTTGTCAATGACGGTTGAGAGGACAAAGAAACACAGAACATGGAGTAAAACAAGTCTGTATCCAAGACTTTAAAACGACTCTTGGGCTGCAATCTTCCACAAGCCAGCTGTTGGCTGAAAAAATATCAGGTTTTTACCTGTCTCACATCCTGCAATCCACCACACACACAAAGATACTTGTGAAACAAGCCCTTCAATGTCCTCTTTCTTTGTTGTCAATAATGTTATCCTTTAATAATGTTATGAACATTGAAAATGTCACAAAAAAGTTCAATGACAACAAAAGTCAAAAATGTAATAAATAGATGATACGAACTAATGAAGAGCTGGTTGATCGAGCTTCATGTAAAGGACAGGCTTGTGAGAAGCAGCATCTTAGAAAGAGGATATCCTTTCATAGGTTGAATGAAAGAAGTAAAGAAACAAACTGGATTTTCTTGGTAAACCAGCTTGTCAACTGGTTGTTCCTTTTTGCCCATCTTGTCAGAGTAGTTGGAAAAGAACACAGTGATTCCAAAAGTGAACATTGAGGTAAGACTTATTCTAGAAATCACAGATATACAGTGGCTTGTAATTCTGAAAAACAAAAATTAAAATAAAGAAAACCAGCAGATCTAGAGTCCTATTGTATTTGAACTAACACCCACATCCCTTTCTTACCTGTCTATACACCTTGCTACACACAAGCTCATGAAATACATGAATAGACTTCTTCCCTTACTTGTAAAATATCAACATATTTTCATTGACATTAAACTACTTTTCATGGATTATATATTAATAGGTAAAAGGATATACTTATGACTACTATTTAAATAAATACATACAAACTATATATTCATTTCAAGATATTATACAACATCATCAGTATTTAAGAGTCCTGCTCCGGAATAACAGCAAGTATTTTGACATGTAGATTTTTAAATGCACTAGCTATATGGCTTTAGATAAGTCACTTAGCCTTGTATATATTAAGTGTTCGTATCTGTTAAAAGAGTACAAGAGTACAGGCTCTCCTTGACTTAGGACAGGATTACATCTCAACAAATCCATTGTAAGTTGGAAATACTGGAAGTCAACAGCATTTAATTAACCTAAGCAACGGAACGTCATAGATCACCTAACCCACGTTAAACATGCTCAGAACACTTATTTTAGTCTACAGCTGGGAAGAAGAATCTAACAAAAGGCCTACCTTATAACAAAGCTTCACATATCTCATATAATTTAGTAAAAATGTACTAAAAATGAAAAACAGTGGTTGTATAAAAACTTGAAGTACAGCTTTTACTGAATGTGCATTGCATTTACACAATGGTAAAGTTAAAAAAATATATATCTAAAGAGCAATCACTGTTAAGTTAGGAGTCATGTGTGTTAGGAACTATATGTGATTGTTCTGAGAATTAAATAAAATAACTCATTTTATGGGATCACTCTAATGCCTGGCACATAGTGAGAACTCAAAACATGGTCATTTTTTTTATTACATGAGAACACAGAGTTTCTAAGTTGCTTAAGTCTCAGAAATGAGATTAAAAAAATTATCTTTGCCTATTGCCACCACAAAAAAAGTAATGGAATTAAAACTTTTCTTGGGATAGTAGCCCTGTTGGAAATCTCCAGTTCTCCAAGATTTTTTTTTTTCATAAACTGAACTGTGATTTGAAGTTTTCATTTTATATCAATTATTCTAAATCTATCAGGAGGGTGGAGAGCTAATTAAATAAGGTTTTCTGTAGAAAAATTTATCCTTGGCCTAAAGCCAGTAGATCAGGAAAAATAAAATGAAGAAGCAAAGAAGATAAAATAGTCTGGTGCTAATGAATTCTCATGAACATTGAGGGTTCACAGGTCAGGCTGCAATAGCACAATATGCCATAAACCATTTTTTTTTTTTACTCAATTGAGCCTGCAACAATTTATGTCTTTTATGCTTTCTTCAAATGTAGACATTTGTAGGTTATAAAATAAAGGTAGTAAAAAAACAGTATCAATTTATATTCTATACTAGGTTGATTAATGATTAAAAACAAAGGATGTATAAACACAATGTAATTATTTTTTCCAGAAACACAAGGATAGGTGGTAGAAGTAATATTACAATAGGTGTGCATACAAATGAAGGGGAGAGGAAAACAGGTCAGATACAATAGCATTGTTAAATGAGGCTACTTCAAAAGGACTATTTCCATGTGTTTTGTTAGCTTAATCTTTTAAACATGTTTTTTGTAAGGAAAGATAATGTGAATTCCACACTAAGTTGATCTAACATCTGTATCTGGATCAGAGAAAGCTCATGAACTTCAGCAGCTGTTTTTCTGTGGTTTTCATTTGAGCTTTATTCAATTTACTTGACTCGCCTATTCATGTCTGCTGTTCTGCAACCTGACCCAGAAAGCCAGGAGTATAATGTGTTTTTAAAAAATAATGTCGGCCTGGTGTGGTGGCTCATGCGGGGAATCCCAGCACTTTGGGAAGCCTAGGAGGGCAGATCACAAGGTTAGGAGATCCAGACAATTTTGGCCAACAAAGTGAAATCCTGTCTCTACCAAAATTACAAAAATTAGCGGGGCATGAGAGCCGGTGCCTGTAATCCCAACTACTCAGGAGGCTGAGGCAGGAGAATCACTTGAACCAGGGAGTCGGAGGTGGCTGTGAGCCGAGATCACACCACTGCACTGCAGCCTGGGGACAGAGCAGGGCTCCATCTCAAAAAATAAAATAAAAATAAAAAATGTCCAGCAACTCCATTTCAAACTGAGAAAAGCAATCTTTAAAATAAATATTCTGAGGTGTCAGATATAGTTCTCCATATCTGCGAATTAGGAGGCAGTAATAGAGAGAAGTTGTGTTTAAATTAAGAAGAGCAAGATAAGAGATGGGATCTATCCTTAGGAAGATAGAAAAAGTTAATAGACACAGAGTAATTATTTAAGATTAAGAAAACACTTCCTTAGGTTTATGTTGGTGGAAACAAACTTCCATCTGGGACAAGATGCTGATTAGAAAATGTGGGCAGACAGTACTTCTGTGCTCTGTTTAAATTTGGTTCACAGCTATTTTCTCAGCAATAAACTTGAGCCATCATGGCCCCCCATTCCATAACAAACAGCTGATGATTAGCTCTGTGTGTGTGTGCCCTAATTTCCTGTGTAGTCACTGCTTCTGTTCTATCCTTCTTTCTTTCATAGAAAAAGAACTATATTGCTTCACTGTCTTTGATTTCACTCTTCCTGTCGTCTTCTCAATAAACTCCTATTGGGCCTTTATCCTCACCTTACCACCTCAAAGAGTTTTTGTCAAAGTTAGCCATGACCTCTACTTTGTTCAATTCCACAATTAAATTTCATTTGATGTTTTATTTAACCTGTTAGCAGCATTTGCCTACATTTATCTTTTCTTCACTCATAAAGTCTTTGCCTTGGCCTCCCCAAACACCTGAGGTCAGGAGTTTGAGACCAGCCTAACCAATATGATGAAACCCCGTATTTACTAAAAATACAAAATGGTTAGCTGAGAGTGGTGGCATACAACTGTACTCCCAGCTACTTGGAACACTGAGACAGAATAGCTTGAACCGGAGAGGTGGAGATTGCAGTGAACCAAGATTGCACCATTGCACTCCAGCCTGGGCAACAAGAGTGGAACTCCATTTTAAAATAAATAAATAAATAAAAATAAAAATAAAAAAGTAAAGTCTCTGCTTTCATGGTTCTACATACTCTGGCTTTACTTTTTCCTCATTGGCTGCTCCCTAACAGTTCTCTTTCTAGTTCTTTTTTCATTTATTTGACCTCATTTCATTAATGTCGTAGTGCCTCCTGGTTTATTCCTTAGATGTCTAGTTTTCAGTCTACTTATTAATGATCTCATCCATTCTTATGCCTTTCACATTCATATATTGTCATCCAAAGCTACCCTTCTGAAATTCAGAAATAAACATACATCTCAATATCTGACATTAAAACTTGGATATGCAATAGGAGCTTCAACACGTATTGAGAAGTGAACTCCCAGTCTTCCCCTTCAAATATGATGTGCTTATATTACTCTCCAACCCAGATAATTGTCCTATCTTTTTAGTTATTCAGATCCAATAACTTGGTGTCCTCCTGAACTCCTCTTGTTTGTTCATGCTCTTTGTCCAATTTGTTAGTGTATCCTGCCAGTTCCGTATTAAAAATATTCGAGCCCAAATATTTCAACAACCGCGTTGCTGCTACCCTGTTTTAAACCACAATTATCATTCATCCTGATCACAGTAATTGTTTCCCTAACCTGTTGGTGCAGTCTGTTGTCAAAAGTCATTTTTTTCTCAGGTCATAGAGTAGGACCCTCCAGAGAATACTGTTTAATAATGTATTCCCTTGCACTGACAAAAATGCTAGTACAATGATAAATATGACTCTATGTCATAAGTTAGAAAGTTTATTTTTGGATAATTACTAAAAGTATCTCTAAACACAAAGAAAGGTGAAAAGAAAGCAGCAAGAACAAAAATGTTTAGATAAATATCTGACTAAACTGATGTCTAATGATAACCATAAGATTAGTATATTCATTTGTGTAATAAATTCTAAGGTGTCCTGCCCATATTTCTTGGGTTTTCCTAGTCTAATGCATGCCAGAAGACTTCCAGTTACTATACATGTATTTTTATTTTATTTTATTAATTTTAGTATGAGGGTCTTCTCTGGTTACTAGAACTTGTTCTTCCCAAGTGCCAAGTGTTGAAAATTTATTGTACCCAACAAGCAACTCTCAACTAATGACTCTTGGAAGTTAGTGTATAAAAGCTCCAGCTATATTGTTAATTGGGTGGGATAACTCTAGGATACATTCTTTAAATTGACTATGAGAGTTCCTCAGTAGTAGTAAACTCTAACTGCTCACAGTGGTTACTTGTCTGAGAACACAAAATTCCTGCTGCCTTCCCTTCCTTATCTCACTTCTGACTGCCATTTCAGCATTTGGGAATTAATTCCCAAACATATTATTTACTCTCCAATACTTTAACTTTTTTTTTTTTTTTGAGACGGAGTCTCGCTCTTGTTACCCAGGCTGGAGTGCAATGGTGCGATCTCCGCTCACCGCAACCTCCGCCTCCTGAGTTCTGGCAATTCTCCCGCCTCAGCCTCCTGAGTAGCTGGGATTACAGGCACGCATCACCATGCCCAGCTATTTTTTTTTTTTTTTTTTTTTTTTTTTTTTGTATTTTGAGTAGAGACGGGGTTTCACCATGTTGACCAGGATGGTCTCGATCTCTTGACCCTGTGATCCACCCGTCTCGACCTCCCAAAGTGCTGGGATTACATACTTTTACATTTTCTACTAAGGGTATACAAGATCAGACATTCTGAGAAGTCTGTTTTATAAACATAAAGTATAAGTCTAATAAAATCTGAAGTTTTATCAGCTAGAATTTTAATGGATTATCCTAAGTATACTGTATTTTAATGTTAATCATTTCATGTTATTACATGAAGTGACCATTTATGCACAAATGATTGCATACCACAAATATCCTTTGTAAATATCAGTTTAGCAGTAGCAGAAAGGATATTAATGTGAAAGAAATTAGCAGCCTGACTAATGAGCATGCAGCAGGCAAGTCTCTCGGATGTTTTCTCCTCTTATGCTGACCCCTGTGACCTCATTTGTGAAATTCGGTTTAATTATATCATGAAGTGGTATGGACACAGGCCAATAAGCCACAAGGAGTAAATATGCACATTAAAGTTTTAACATGGTTCCATTGTAATTAATTCTTTAAACTTTACTGAAGTAATTTTATATCACTTCTACATTACCGCAGCTCTGTCTGAAAATATACCCATATTTCCTTTTTTATTTCAATTTTACCACAAGTCCACACATATGTCCTTGCCAAGTTTTGGGGTTCTCATTGGGTGACTAATTCTTAGCTATACCCTTTATTAATGAAAGATAGTTTCCATTGTCAAGTTTTTTTAACTTAAAAAAATTTTTAACCTTAATCATTTGCCTTGAGACAATCTCAACTCCAAATAATTTTACTGATCAAAATAAACTGACATGTCTATATACACACCAACTAAGGTCATTTTTTTGTAATTAACATTGTAATTACCATAATATTTGAAGAATAAAACACTAATTTCAGGATAAATATATAGGCATAAGGACAAATCATATTTGAGTTAGGCAATTCTTTTCTTCTGTTTCTCCTTTTAAAGTACCACTGCTGAAACTGTCCACATAGAAAACAGGTCAATCTTGCACTCATCAATTGAACAGGAGAAAGGAGATAATTAGCAAACATTGCATCAATTTAGTTTAATGAAAAATAAATTATAGCATAATGGTTTTAGAGACAGTGTTCTCAATTGGGAAAAACACTTAAAGACTAGTAATTCCCGACTTTCAAAGAGAAAGAGAAATCTTAGCACTGACAAAGTAAAGTACACTATAAAAGACACTGTGACTGTAAGATTCATGATAGCCATAAGGCCCACTCAAACATCTCACAGGGCCTATACTATGTGTAACTCAGCAGTATGATGCAACCTGGCCATGGGATTTTCAGGAGAAAAGACCATCTCAGCACAGATATAACTCTTATAAATCTTAAAAAGAAGCTACTGTTACCAGAAAAGCTTAAATTCCTTTTATAAAAGAAACATCTGGTAACTGACCGGGTATGAGATACAAGAAAGGGGGATGCCCCAAAGTCTAAGAATGATCTCCAGACAGTCTCCTGGTAGCGACATCAGCCTGCTCCTGAACTCCACCTCATGCCAGCACGACCAGAATAAACTGCTTGAAGAGCATTCCGTGTCTGAGATTCAACTTTGACAATATAAATCAGACCAAAACAGAATAGTCAGCCCTGGGGAGCTGATATCTAGGACCAGCTCAAAGGCCTAAGCACAACACCAAGTGAAACTATTTTCTATAAAGTATTTGACTTAAGCATCATTTGCTCCAGAATAGCATTTTTAGAATAAGACAAATAAGTAAATGAGAGTAAATTCAGAATGTTTGTATTAAACAAAAAATGTGTTTTTGAAGAAAGAAAAAAACCTCTTATTTTATTGCAAAATAGAGGTGCAGTAAAAAAAGAACTGTGAGAAATAGCATAAAAAACATTCTATATTACTATTACAAGGATTTTAAAATGTATTAGTTTATTGCAAAAGTAATTGTGGATTCTGCCATTACTTTCAATACTAATAACACGAAACTAACAAATCTAGACTATATGTAGAAGCTGAAAATGGAGAAGAGAGAAAATAAAATTAGAAAAGTTAAATGTGATTTTGCCACAACTTTTCCCCTAGTGTAGATAATTTTGTTTCTAATTCACAAAGCTTAATAGAGAAATGTTTTATGAAAAACACAGAAAATAACTTAATGGTTAAGTTATTATAATTATTTTACATGATTTTAAAATTTAAAGTTTGCCTTTTAAACTGCATAACATTTGTATCCCAGAAATAATGTTCCTCAAAAAATTATCTATAAAATACTAAAATGTGATATAAGCACATTTATTTTACAGAGCTTATGTTTTATAACTATTTCTTCATCAAATGTATTTGTGAAATTGTTACAATAACTAATATTAGTTTTCTAATTTTTAGATTTTTTTTTAAGACAGAGCCTCTCTCTGTTGCCCAGGCTGAAGTGCAGTGGTGCGATCTTGGCTCACTGCAACCTCCACCTCTTGGGTTCAAGTGATTCTCTTGCCTCAGCCTCCTGAGTAGCTGGGATTACAGGTGTGCACCACCACACCCGGCAATTTTTTTTCTTTAATATTTGTGCAGAACGTGCAGGTTTATTTCATAGGTATACACATGCCATGGTAGTTCGTTGAACACATCAATGTTATATACATTACATATTTCTCTTAATGTTGTCCCTCCCCAATTCCCCTACCCCCTGCTATCCTTCCGCTAGCCCCCCACCCCTTGACAGGCCCCAATGTGTGATGTTCCCCTCCCTGTGTCCATGTGTCTTATTGTTCAACTCCCACTTACGCATGAGAACATGCAGTGTTTAGTTTTCTGTTCTTGTGTTAGTTTGCTGAGAATGATAGTTTCCAGCTTCATCCATGTCCCTGCAAAGGACATGAACTCATCCTTATTTTAATGGATGCTTAGTGTTCCATGGTTTATATATGCCACATTTTCTTTATCTAGTCCATCATTAATGAGGTTCCAATAATTCTGGGATTTTTAAGAATTATCTATAGGCTTTGATATTTGTGATATTGCCCAGAATATAGTATAGCAAGTAAAATCTTCCATTTTATTAGATAAAGAGCTTTTTCCTCCACTCTAACTCTATCTGTTACCCAACTACCCAAAGACTTTCATGTGAATAGTGTTCAATAACATGCTATAGGAGTTAAAAATGTCATTGATAGAATGGCATGACCAGGCTAACATCTTTTGAAATACCACCATATGGTGGTGCAGAGAATATACTGAAATTGTGAGAAACCACCACTACCACAAACACAACAGAGTCAACAACATTCTTTTCAAATGCTGCTTAGAAGTATAGCATGACATTTTGGAATGGCAGAGAAGTTGTTACCTAATTCTCATCTCTAATTCTGGATGTACTAACTGTAGACAGATACTTTGCATGTTGACATTCAGTCAGAGTTTAATATTGATTTTGTAGACCAGGTTATATCTTAGACCTGTTTAGAATGCATGTGTACCAATGTTAATTTCTGAAACATTATCTACTGCTTGGAAATCTAGTAGGATTCACAATAACTTTGTATTTATCTATGTGTAGAAATATGGTGGTTTAATGTGGTTTTTCCTGGGCAGAAAGTTATAGCTCTCCTAGATACACATTTTATATCATATACTGCCTTAAAGTTTCATCCTATTATGGAAGACAGAAAGTGTTCCAATAGTGCTGGACAAATAATGAGAAAACACACCTTTCTACATTAGCTTCACACACACACACACACACACACACACACACACACACCCTCCAGCATTTTAATCTGTGAGAAGAATCATTAGAAAAGAGGCAACTTGTTTTTGATTCAGTTCCTAGTATTGCTTGCCTTGTAACTAAATTAGAATCAGTGAAATACCATATAAAATATTTTTATTCTCATGGATAGATTCCTAGATTCTTGCATTTGTATTCATTTATTAATTACTTCATAAAATAAGCATCTATTGACTATGGCAAAACATCCATGTGAAAATTATTTGTTTGTATACTCATGAGGTATGAACAGGATATTTCTTACTTATCATGATCTGAGTGGTAGTACCTGATCCAAGTAAGATATTGACAATGAAATAATTTCTAAGATTTTCTGAAATCTAAAGTACCCTCTAACTTTAGGGTTTAGGATCACAGATGAATAATTCTTTCATGTGGCTTTCTCTGTCAATAATGCCTTTTTATTGAGCCAATGGCAAACTTCATGCTTTTTGTCTTGTATGAAAGAGATCTAACCTCTGGTGACAAGTGTCAGTGTTGACCTCGGTCTCACAATACACATAAAAATAACATATGGATTATATATTTCAAAGGATAATATAAATGATGCTACATCTCCAATCTAACCTTTAAATCTGTTCCTGTTTTGCAAAATCAGGTGTAGTTTGTATCTTCTTTCAAAGTAATTTTTTTTAAGCTATCATGTACCATATGTTATTATTTCTTAAAGACATTTTAGAGAACTCCATCTGGGATATTATATCATGAGTTTTTAGTTTATAAACTTGTTTTTTTTTTTGACAATGTCTCATTCTGTCACCCAGGCTGGAATGCATTGGCATAATTATGGCTCACTGAAGTTTTGAACTCCTGGGCTCAAGTGATCCTCCTGTCTCAGCCTTCCAAGTACCAGGGAACACAGGTGCATCTCAACATGCCCAGATAATTTTTTATTTTGTATTTTATTGTAGAAACAGGATCTTGCTATGTTCTCCAGGCTGGTCTTGAACTCCTGGCCTCAAATGATTCTCCCACCTTGACCTCCTAAAGTGCTGGGGTTACAGGCATGAGCCACTGTGCCCAAGTTATACATATTTTTATTTAGAAAAACATTAAAAACTTACTTTCTGCCTCAGATTATAAATGTAAAAAATTATCTGGTATCTCTGAGTTTCATATTAAGGATTATATTTTTAACATAAAATAATGTAAAATTAAGAATATTTAGTACGCAATCATTTTTAAAAAGGAATGTCTTACATGATTCATATAAAGTCAATTGATAAACATATTACAGTTGTAGAGCATTTGATAGGTTTAATAATGTACATTTTATGAGTTAAATTCAAAAACTTCATGAGTTTTATGTGATTCAAACTATGCTATGTTTTCTCTAACATACCTCATTAGTTACATTTCAGTCAAGCTTGGTGTAAAAAAAAATGAGAACAATAAACATGATTATAAGTAGGAAGAGTTTGTTAAATGTGCTTTAATGAGGTTCTATTGTGAGATGTGTCTTGTGTACAAGCAGAAATCAAGACGAGCATACTGAACAAGAAAGGATAAACAAAACCCATGGCTAGTGAGAAGATATAAGCTTTAAATTGTTTGGTCTAGGAAGACATGCGAAATACAATTTGGTACATACAGAAAATGTAATTAAATGATAATTGCACTCAAGCACAATGAGTGTGGGATAAACAGCTTGTGAATCAATAAACCATGAGGCAGCAGGCTGAGGTAGTTATTGATTTATGATTCATTTAGCTGCAAGTTTACTCCATTTCTAATTTAATTGGAACTACTGTATCATGCTTCGTTGTGAGAGCAGGATAGAATGATTGCATCATTTTATATAAGAAAAAGATTGTCTGGATTAATATGAACTTTAGGTTTTATGTTAATACAGTTCTCTAAGGTTTTTCTATATATTTACCAAACTTACAGATTGGATATGTAACTACAATAAAAAATTTTTATTAATATATTAAAGGAAACTTTAGGAAAACATACACTTCTGATGAATAAAAATTTTGTTGTTCCATTACCTTAAGACATAAATATCTTGCAATGCTCATCTTATCATGAACTTTAAATAAAAAGCGTTCTTTCTTTATTTATTTTTTGAGACAGGGTTTTGCTCCTGTCGCCAGGCTGGAGTGCAATGGCACATTCTCAGCTCACTGCAACCTCCGCCTCCTGGGCTCAAGGGATTCTCCTACCTCAGCCTCCTGAGTAGCTGAGATTACAGGCACCCACCACCATGCCCAGCCACCATGCCTCAGCCTCCCAAAGTGCTGGGATTACAGATGTGAGACACTATGCCCAGCCTCTTCATTTTTATTTAGAGAAATTGTACATTTTAAATAAACAAGACATTCTTATTGTTGTCACTGCTTGTCTTCATTAACTTTTACATAGACTTTATTTTATATTTATGTTACTAACTTTAAGCACCTTCACAGACAGATCTTAAGTATTCATTCCCCTTTCACTGATTTCAGGTGATCCAAAATCCAAAACCTTAGCTGTCCTCTCTAGCAACAAAAACAAGCAGCAATGTTAACACCTGACGGCGCTTTGGAAGTACGTGTCTCTGAGGCTGCAGAGCGTATGCAAAAAGTATGACCAGTAAATACTCACGACTTGTCACATTTTTCATTAAATAAATACAACTATTATTTTATTGCGTCAGAGAAAGCTGTCAGTTTACAGAGGATTATACAGGGAAAATGAGAAATTTGCTGAGGAGGTCAAGAACTATATGATTTATGTGGAACTTACACGAGTTAAATATTTCTCAAACTGAGAGAACAATGAGGCCCAAAGGCTACTTACAAAGAGAATTTTTACAAGTTAATTATATGCCTTTTCACTCAAATTGTAACCTCTACCTTTCAACATATTATCACCTCTCATACTGTTAATAAAATATTGCTATTGAAAAAAGTGACAATCAAGGTCCGAAAGAAAGCGTGTGCCATTTATTCTACTCATATCAAGAGAAATCATCTCTACCCTTGTATCTGTTGATTCATGAATGTATTCATTCAATGGCTTTGTATCAGTATGGGAATATTTTAACCTCTTCTCTTGACACATTTAAAACCCGGGCTTAAATCATTTTCTTGCACAGAATACTCTAAGTTATTTGTCATCAGTCTTAACCTCACTGATCATTCAAATACACCTTTATTGGTTTGGATGACCCCCACAAATAGGAAACACTTCCATTGAAAAGATGTTCCAGCCAAGTTTAGTGGCTTGCACCCGTAATCTCAGCTACTAACAAGGCTGATATCGGAGGCCTGATTGAGACCAGGAGTTTGAGACCACCCTGGGCAACATAGGAAGACCCTGTCCCTAAAAAGAATAATTTAAAAAGTAAAAATAAATTATGGTCTATATTGAATACAGGTCCCAGTTTAAACACTTAGCAACATATCTCTACAGAGTATCTTTCTTGTCATTTTCTATAACGTTTCCTTACTATCTTGCCAACCAAAGAGCACAAAGCTATTTGTATTTAATGCTGTGGAATCTTCAACAGAAATACATTCATTTCCCTCCTACTAGGAAGATTTTCCACCAAGGAAATACTTTTTGGTTTCATATCAATAGAGTTTGCTATCTAGTGATTTCTCAGAGGTGAAAAGTGGACCCATAGGAGTAGAAGACCTTGTTTCAATGCTTTGCTTTATTATATGCTGTTCCCTGTGTAAGACTTATAAATAAAATATTGGCTTTTGTTGTTCGGTGCTTTCAAGATTCGTTTTTGAGCCTTAAGCATGGGTTTACACAACATATAACAAAATGCATTGTATTTTGACAGGAAATAAACAGTTGATTTATGAGCATATGTGCCATAGAGTTTTTACAAACAAATTAGTTTCTCACAATAAAATGTTACTTGAAAAATGTTTTGTGTATATAACCAAAGTGGCAATTAGAATCAGCCTATCCCTGATATGAATATGTTTGGCTAAAATGTAAAATCAGTGTCTTGCATCAAGCTATGGTGTATTGAAAGAATTCCTGAATGTCTTACACTAGCATGTTGATCTCTGACTCTGAGCCTGTTCCTTCTGAGCTGGTTCTTCTCATGAACCCTCTCCTCTCCCACACACTCTGTCCCTCTTCTTCTCTGTGCATGTTTCAATATAAACTTAAGCCCTTTCTTTGCATCTATATATTGAAACAAGTGTGAGCACACACATGTACATAGCCAATTATGTGTGAAAAATTTATTAATGTATTAGATTTTTAAAAAATTGTTTATACCGTGGTAGATCAAGTAACATAAATGGGAATGTTAAATATCTGCTTCTAAAACAACACAAAATAATAAGCAATATATAAGCTAGCTTTTATCTGCCTTTTTGAGGATTTCAATACTTTTCCTCTTTCAGCTTCTGTGCTAAAGATAAATAAAGCAAATAACCAATAAGAAAGTCAGCTCGGTTTCATTATTCAGAGTAATTCATACATGTTTAAGTATAATTACACAGTTCACATTTGTGAGACTATATAGGTAAAGGAAATCTATAGGGTATATGAAACTTGAATTCTGTTGGATATTGACAAAATTCTCAGTAGAGCTGGCATGACAGGCTGCATTTACAACAGTGTAAGTGTTGCTGCATCTTTGCCTCCCAAAACTAATCTCATCTAAAATGCTTATCTTTGTAAGATATGTTGAATGATATTTTATCATGACATTGCCTACAAGGTAGAGATTTTAGCATGTTTTCTGGTCATTCTTTTTTCCTCTTCTGTAAAATTTCACTTCACATTACTTGCAAATGTCATATTAAGCTAGCTTTGATATTGGCTATGTAAATTTCAAAATTCAAAGAAAATAGACTGTGTTAATATTGGCAGTGTATTCTCATGGTGGAGGAGTTTACTTAAAGGATCCCTCAGCAATTTTTGGTAGAAACTCACAGACTTCTCCAAGAATACCAGATTAGTTATTTAATAATATATCTTTTTAAAATTGATTACTTATAATTTTTTGTAGATTTTCATCTCACTTATGAATAAAGCTAAACTTGAGGAAATGGATATATATTACAAAATGAACTCCCTGATAGCAACCCCAATAATATCCTCAGGCACTGAAATTTCATTTCATTTTACATTAAGCATGCTTATGGGAGGAACTAGGCCTAGATGAAAAATGAAAAATTATATCCTGATATGGGTTACTTCTGCAGCTTTCCATAGATATCCTTGAGAATGTAGAACTGAACTCTGCCAAATTGATGCTGACCCATCCTATCCCCAACGCTGATTCCAAACATACTCAGTTACTTGGTTTATGTACTTTGTAATCCATGATGAAACGTATATTTTTAAGGTATGGGGATTGCATCTATAAGCCATATCAGTGTAAAAGGTAAAACACTAAGGTCTAGAAGAAGGAGAAGCTTTGAAGTGTTCTACCTAGCCTGGTTTATCACTGTGAGAAAAGAGAGTTTATATAAATGATATAAATGCTAGAAGTGGGCGAGGGAAAGAAGAGTCCCAGTGTGGGAGACAGTGAAGCACTTGCTTAGGAGGATGAAGCCTGAAGGCCACCTCTTACCTCTTCAGGCTTCTGTAAAGAAGGGAGCTACTTCAGTTAGAAACTATTCATCTTGCTTTATAGTACAATTGGAGTCCAGGATCAATTCATTATATACCTCTTCCTCAAAGGCAAAGGCCTTCCTCCTGCTTCTGATTTTTTCCTTCTGGTGGTATGATATGAGGAATAATACTTCAAGAGGAGATTTTTATGCCCTTCAAGGCTAAACTTTAACTTTTTTGCCAGACAGTACCTCAGTGGGAATACCCCAACATATAAAATTAACTTCCTAAAGAAATTAAATAGCAAATTTGTCCACACTATTCTAAAAGGAATGTCACTCTTCTTATGCAACAACCTTGAAGCTTACTGTATGTATCTTAAAGAATCAAGTTTTTATTTGAGGAAAAGATAACAGTAGAGATTATTTTACTATTTGAGTCATTTTGAATATTATATTATTTATTTAATATAAAGAGATATAATTTTTTTGTCTTTAGAAGGATTTACACCCTGATTTGCAATTGAAAATAAATATGCAGCTACTTTTGTATAATAATCTGCTCCAATGAAAAATACTGAAAAAAATTAAGTTCAGTTATGTATTCTTATTTAAATTTAAATTTCAGACAAATTTTTAAAAGGTGATTAATTTTAAAATCATCTCATGTTCTAACATTTACATATTTTAATTTGTAACATTTGCTAGAATATAGTGGTTGGATTTTTACCTTGCTTCTTTGTGTATTGAGCATAATAACCATCAGTGAGCTATAATCATTGAATAGCAAATTATTAATCTGCATTTTTAAAATAGTATAATTACATAAAATTTAGTAATGTTCCACTGGTTGATTGACTTAATTCAATACATAAAACTAATAGTGCTTTTCATTATCATTATGAATATCTAATTGTTTTTCTTCATCTTGGCATCTAAATGGCGGTGATGATCAGGAATGTAACCACGCTGAGATTCCAAGCATTTTCAATTCTATGTTACTTAATGAGTGAGCTGCTTACAATTCCTTATCTCTTGTATACTCTCTTAATGAAGATCCAATTTTCTATTTCCATTAAATTTTCTGAATTATGCCGTATTATAGAATGTGGGCTTTAAAAAAACCCTACTGTTCTCTAATATAGGTTTCTTAAATCTTTACGGTTTTAAACAAGTTGTGTGAATTCTCAATTATTACTAATATTTCTGTGCCTCTGATGCCACATCTGTGCAATAGAGAAAGACGTAAGTCCTACCTGATGAAATTGCTGTGAGGCTTAAATACATGTTCAGTATCTAGCTCACAACCTGACTCATAACTAATATTCTTTAAAAATTATTATAAACTAATGATACTGGACAACTGAAATTGAAATTCTGTTTGTTCACACTAAGCTGCTAGATCTGTTTATAGAAAGACAGTTATGTTGTTAGTTATTAATTCAATAAGTGAAAACGCAATGAAATTGTTGGATAACTAAAGTCTCTAATCATCTGAACATCTGAATAAATTTTTGAAAATGAAGACTTCTGCAGTATTTAATTATGAAATGGGTAATAAAAATGACGAAAGGAAATACAAATGTCTACTTTTAACAATTAATTTCATCAGAATAACAAAAGAAAACATGTTTTTAGAAAATAATTCACACTGTTGTATTTGTTTTTGTCTTGTTTTCTTTCCATGGTACTATTCATCTAGCTCCTGTTTATAGATACAATTGATAACTGACATTAACAGCTACCAAATATTCACAAGTGGAAAGAAATACACAGACCAGCTTATATAGCTCTACTGTTTTTACTATTACCTAAAGTTACCGGTTGTGAAAGAGCATCACAATAAATATTTTAAGTAATTGAATTTAAATAATCCATTTATAAGTTTTTCTTTTTAATTTTGAATAAAACTTGTCAAAGTAAAAATGTTATACTCATTGTAATTGTAGGTATGCACATATACAAGTGAATATATATATATATATGCATAATAGCATGTATTTACATCAATATAACTTTAAAATTATTAAAGGTTTTGAATTTGTGTTATACAGTACAGATTACTTTCAACTTTGAATTAGACATGATAGGTCTGACCATGTACTTTCTCTCTCCCAGCCCCTCCTGGTTAAATACTATGCCCACTAAAGGCACTACGTTCTTCTCAGCAGAGAGAAGACTTTTTATCATTGGTCTTCTCCTACTGATTCTAAGTGCAAACAATCTAAAAGCCCCTCTTAGGCTGAATTTGAGGATTAAAATACCATATTAAAAAGTACTTATGACACGGTTTTATTGTTTGATTTATTATTATTTCTACTAGTTCTGAAAACCTATATTCTATCCAATTATATTGATTTAAACTACAATGAATTACTACTGTTACTATTTAATACTGAATGCCACTTTGTTTTATAGTCTACATAATTTCTGAGTGGAGATTCCCATATTCAAATGCTCACAATTCAACTCTTTTAATTTCAATGAACAGGAAATTTTAGAAAATTAGATGAGTGGAGCCAGTTGTGGTGGCTCCTGCCTGTAATCCCAACACATTGGAAGGTCAAGGCAGGCAGATCATCTGAAGTCAGGAGTTCAAAACCAGTCTGTCCAACATGGCAAAACCCTACTAAAAATACAAAAATTAGCCAGATGTGGTGGTGGGGCTCTGTGGTCCCAGCTACTTGGAAGGCTGAGTCGGGAGAATCCCTTGAACCTGGGAGGCGAAGGTTGCAGTGAGCTGAGATTGGGCCACTGCACTCCAGCCTGGGCGACAGAGGTAGACTCCAATTCAAAAAAAAAAAAAGGAAAATAAATTTAAAATTAAAATAAAAAAGAGGGATCAACTGAAGTGTTCTTTGTGTCATTTTTCCATGTTAAAATAACTATCCAACAACATGAAGATTTTATTTGTGTTTCTTTTAATCTTATGATTTCATGTGGGGAGCAGTGCTGGTGTCAGTATCTCTGGGTCCTGAGGTTGCACTGCTCACTTGTTTTGGAGATAGACAAATAATGATGGTAAAGGAATACACAATGGCACAGTCTACAGATAACCGTCTACAGGAAATGATAGGTCATAGTCTCTGAGAATTATAGGAAATGCCCTCAACTCTATGAATAAACTTTCCTGAGGCTGATGGGGAAACTTATTCTTTCCTGATGGTGGGTTTTACTTGACCCATTGATTAATGCCATTAACGCTGGCAATAAACACATTCCTAGGTGTAACAAAAATATCAAAGTTTTGCTAAATAGATATGGGATTATATATTTAATATAATAAAATTACAGGCTTCTGAACCAAAAATCAAAGGAAGGGAATACAGAAATATGTATATTCAAATATGTGAACGTATTTATCACTACATAAGTGAAAACATGGGCCAACACACAGATCAAAGTAAAAGTGATGTCTGTGATGCTTCTTTGAGAAATAAAATAATAAGAATTATTAAGAATTTATTTCCCTAAGAAAGAAAATATTTATATAGAGGGACAAGAAGTTTCAGGTCTCTATGAAAGAATAATTTTCTAAAAATCTGACATTGACACAACCCTTCCTTCTGATAACTGTACGTACCCCTATATATGACAAAACTAGATATATTTCCAGCTAAGCCTAAAGTAATTAAGTTTTAGTTGTTCTGCTATATCAAAACTGTGTCTCCTAACCATTAAAATAGTTAACATGGGTAGAATATTTTCTACCTACCACTTTATGGTAAACTTCCTAGCTCACTGTAGCCACAGAAAAACACCTAAGCTTTTACAATGTCTTCTTTCTCTCTGTCACATAGATACTCTCACTCTCTTTCTTTCTCCCTCCCTTCCATGGGCTCTTTCATGTTCTCTTTTCTCCTAATGTAGTATATCACTTTAATGTGCATAAGTTTTACTCCAGGATTTGTTAAATTATGGATTATGGGGCCCACCTGCAGAGTTTCTGATTCAGAAAGACTTCTTTGTGGCCTAAGAATTTGCATTTTTAACAAACCCCTCAGGTGATTTTAATCCAGTTAGCCATGATGATATTTTGGGAAACTATTCCCAAGACTATTTTCTGGTACACACAGACTTAGCCCCAGCTCTTCATCTAGTATTATTTCAATCTCCTCTAGTGCACTTGCTTATTTCTGGTGTTTAATTTGCCTAAGATATTCCCATATGCCATGTAATTTTCATAAATATTTTATTTTTTATTGCCTGCCTACACCGTTTTCCAGAGTGCCACCTTACTAAGGTGGATCCTTTACTCTTATCAAGCCCTCCTCCTATTGTTACAGCTATCATTCTCTCAGTCTTACTCACCTACTTTCCCAAGATGCAAGACCAATCAGTAATGAACTTCCTCAATTTTCCGTTTACTTTTTCCTCTCCAAGTGGCTGTTTTTACTAGCTCTTAGCATATTTTTAAAAACATAAGTTACAGAAAATAAAACTGCATCTACATATTTCCAAGGTTAGCCTTCTCACCCATTTTTAAAAATCTTTTCTTTGTGTTTTTCCCAGGGATATTTCTGAATCAATTTCATATACGTTTGCATTTAGCAAATCATAGCTGAATCTATTTTGTGTCAGATCCAGAAATGAGTAAGACAGACACCTACCTTTTTTTACAGTTTTAACATTTTCTTACCTATGACTCCCTTTAAAATCACACTCATAAATTCCAGACACTATTAAATACTTTCTTTTCCACATCCTCACACCTTCTTTAACTCTTGGTATCATTTGATACTTTAGACAAATCTTTAGGAATCGGTACTCATAACATCTGAGAGTCTTAGATTGCTTAATGTCATTGAGATTCCCAAAGTTCTTTTCCTGGCCTTCATGTTTTTGTTTTTTTCAGGGATCTTCTTTCTTGTTAAACTATAAAATAAATGCAATTACCTATAACTCAAAAAAGATATGCCCAGTAAACGAAATTCTGTAGGTAATGTTTATTGCACAGTTTCTGGTATAAATAGTGCATTTGTAGTGAATATTAACTATCATTATTGTTGCAGATATTATTAATAGTAATCATTCTTGGAATTATTTCTGAAGCTCCACTATCTTTCTGAAGTCCCAACAATAGATTTTCTGATTTTTACTCACCACACCTGAGAACGTACTTGTGGAGTCAAACTTACAAAAAATAGCTATGTATAAAATGTCAACATTTACGTGTTCATAAATTTTGAGACTTCTTTCCATTCCTTATATGGCCTTGTACCTTTTTTTTTCCTTTTGATTACTAAAGCTGTAATAAATCTATACCTAATAAATCTAAGAAATTCAACTGGAAAGACACATTACATTTTCTAAAGCACTCGGGAATTTTTTTAAGTGAAAAGAAAATAGTTTGTTCTGAATTACTAACATAGAGAGAATGAAGGTAGCTGGATATTTCACAAGAAGAGTGTCATGTCCCTGACTTAATCGCACAGAAAGAGACCTTGTTGCTAGAATACTCCTTGTGTTCTCAGAGGAGAAGAGCTAATTTAATACCATATGGGCCCCTATTTATAGAAATGTTCTAAAGGACATTTAGATAACAATTTTGTGGTTTTGAAATATTTCCCATTAATAGAGTTTAAAATTCGGTTTGCTAATTTCTCATCATTTGAGAAATTAATTGGTGATATCTAAGGCAATCAGAATGAGTGGTGCTACACTGTGGATATAAACACATGCATATTTGAACTATTAAAGATTAATTCATTAAAAATATATTTGTGATGTAAGTTATGTACCCAGAACTGAGCTGCTCACTAGGAATCTATTGACAGACATGAATCCTTTTCATGTAGCAAAATTTACGGTCTGTTGAAGGAGACATATCAATGACAGTACAGAGTAATCAGTTACATATAGATATTCTGAAAGCAAATAGAACACAAGTTTACAGAGTCATCACAATATTCCCTAAGACATAATATAAGGTGATTTCTAATACACAAGAGAAAAAATTAGCTGAATGAACTACTATCCATATAGTTAATACTCCTGTGTGTGGGTATCATTATGCTAGTGATGCTAAAACTCTTCATTATCAGAATGAAAACAACCAGCCAAACCATGAATCATTTCAAAGCTTTCAACCATGCTAGTATCTAAAGAAATAATTAATGTGCTTTAGATGTCCAGTTAATCACTCTAAAACTGTTTTTAGGGTATGAATTCAAACCCTAAACAAATTGAAATAATCATTTGTGAAATATAATTAAAGATACTCAAAGCTCATTTTGCAGTTTCCCGATCCCAATCCTAAGAATTATCATTCCTTCAAGAAGTTTTTGTTTTGGTTATTGGAAAATAACAATAAAAGAGAAGTGCTGTCTATTGTAGTTACTGGGATGTCACCACTTCTAGTGGTGTCAGCTCTCTCTCTCTTATATATATATATATATCCTAATATAGTATATATTATAAAAATATACATATATTATAAATATAGAATAAAATTTAATATATTCTAATATATTGTAATCTGTATAAATATATTCAAATTTATGTATTATTACGTATCTACAATTATTTTTCTGTCCATATGTACAAACTGTGTGTGTATCTATATATATTTAAGCTAAAAATAACCCCTACTGATAGCTCCAATGCTAATTCAATAGCATACAATTTATTCCAGTCTTCTCCTTTCTTCTCTGTAACTTCACTGTCCAACAGTGAGAAACTTGGCTCTAGCCCTTCACCATCCACCATTCACTTCCTTGTTAGTTCAACCCCAGTATACATGAAAAGGAGTTTCAGAATTATTATCCCATGTCACTTTGAGAAATAGTTTTAGCAACCAGAACACAGTGTTTATTTACAGCTTGTTTTTTCTTTAATTACACAGTTTTCAGTGAAAATATAATAATTCAAAGGTACTTAAATCAGTTCCTGATTTTACTCACCTCATCAGTGAAGTTATTTGTGATAGAATTAGATGCTTTTGTCTAAGTCTGTAAGTCTGCATTCTTTGCTGAGGTCTTTGAACCTCTGGTTGTGTGTGTGTGTGTGTGTGTGCATGTGTGTGTGTGAATGTGTGTGCTTGTAAGTTGTATACATTGAAGTTCCTGCCTTATAATATACAGTTCTACAGATTTTTCCATACTCATAGAGTTAAAGGTTCACCACCTCAGAACCATTAGAGAATAGTTTCATTACCCCCAAAATTAGTGTGTATGTCCTCTTAGTCAGCTACACTTTACAGTTCTCTCTGGTAACCATTGATTTGTTTTCTATTTACATAATTTTACCCTTTTGGTAATGTCATATGAATTAATTCTTGTAGCATATAACCCTTTGGGTCTTACACCTTTCCTTTAGCAAAATAGATGTAAAGTTTCTATAATGAATCTAAAATCATTTTAGATAAAATCTTAGATTAATTTTGTTAAGATTTATTTTCCATTTTTTGTAATATATAGAAATGTACAAGTGTTCCATCACTATTTGTTGAATTTATTGAGAAAATATGCATTCTCTACTTAAAACAACTTTGCATCTTTGTGAATAATGAATTGACCATGTTTGTATGTGTTTATTTTGGGGCCATCTATTCCATTTCATTGATCTATACCTATCATTTACCAGTACTATGCTGTGTTGTTTTCTACAGCTTTATGGTAATTCTTATAATCAGGCAATATAATTTCTTTGATTTTATCCTTTTATTTTCAGAATTGTTCTAATTATTATAGTATTCTGACCATGTTGTAAATTTTAGTATTCATTTGTCCATCTTTCCAATGAGATTTTCATTATAATTGCATTTAATATATAGATAAATTTGGGAATAACTGGCTTTTTTGTTTGTTTGTTTTTTTCAGAGATGGAGTCTTGCTCTGTCACCCAGGCTCCAGGCTGGAGTGCAGTGGTGCCATCTTGGCTCACTGCAACCTCTGACTGCCAGGTTCAAGCAATTCTCCTGCCTCAGCCTCCCAAGTAGCTGAGATTACAGGCACCTGCCACCACATCTGGCTATTTTTTGTATTTTTAGTAGAGATGAGGTTTCACCATATTGGCCAGGCTGGTCTCAAACTCATGACCCCACATGATCTTCCTGCCTCAGCCTCCCAAAGTGCTGGGATTACAGGTTTGAGCCATTGTGGCTGGCCAGAATTGGCATTTAAAAAATATGGAGTCTTCCAGTCCATGTACAAGATTCAATTTATTTCAACAATCTGATATCTTTCATTAGTGTTTTATCATATACAGCATACAGATTGTGTGCTTTGTTAGATTTATAATTTCCCTTTTGAATTACAAATGAAAATAATTTTATTTTTATTTATTTAATGTTAATACTTTTTAAATTTCAATTTTACTTGTTCATTACTGGCATATAAGAATATAGTTGACTAAAGCATCAACTGACTTTGTAATTTGACTTTTACATAGATGCTTTTTAGACAAGGCTATGGAATGGTAACATATTATGTAGAGAGTATATATATTTTGGCTCACCAAATGCTGATACAATCTTATAATCTTTTCATACACAAGAAAAATTATAAATTTTTATTTTTCATAACAAGATTTTGTTTTGAGGGATGAAAATAGTGAAGTTTGTCCAATTGTATTTATTTTATTGACCTATTAATAGATTGACACATTAATATGGATTGTTTATTCAAAAAGTGGATAGCATAAACAAATACAGTGGTATCAGAAGAGAGTCATATAATAATTCTGAAAATAGTAAAAGCAGGGTGGAACTAATAACATAGTAAAACTTTAGATAAAATATTATGTAATTTTTCTAACATAGTTATCTATATACACAAATATAATGAAAGTAAAAATAATAAATTTGAGCCACAAAAAGTATCACACAGAATATTTTAATAATTAAATTTTATTTTGTAGCAGTTGAAATTCTATTAAGTAAAATATTTGGATTTAAAAAAAATTTAATTGAATCAGAAAACTGTATCTTGATATTCAAAACAGTAAGTTTCAAAAGATTCTAATTTTAAAAAAACTTTATGTATCTTTTCTTCTAGATATAATGTGATATGAACATACAATTGGTATCTAGTGGCATTTATACAAATAATTATTTATGATCATGTATTTATTTAAAGCTATTTAGTTGACTATCAATCAGTGTTCTTAATGATAATTTAAAATTTTTTTTGAAGTTTGTAATATTGGAATAGAAATGGTATTTGTTTTTAGGGGCACCAACTAGATAAATGAACATAAATGCATCACTCAAATTTCAATAACAAATTTTTCTTGTAAGTAAAATGGAACAACTTGGTCATGTCTTATGTTTCTCAAAGAGTTACTGTGAAGGTGGGAAATGTATTAGGAGTAGCTATAAATATAAAAATATATATTTAATTCAGTAATTATATGGTAAGATAAAATTTTGCAGCATTAACTAACGTGGATCTATGTATTGTCTTGTCTGTGTTATCTTTAAATTCTCCCTTTATGTATTGTGCTGTCTTCCAACATTCCAACTACAACTTGGGCTACAGTCTGCAGTGAGGTTAGGGCACAACTTAAAGCAAACCCAGAGGCAAGCAAACAAACAAAAATCAAGCTGTACTGTGGCTTTCTAGCTTCCAGAGTCAAGGACTTCCCTTAAATAGCAGTTTTTGTAGAACACTTACCTAACCTCTTGTCTTGTTGATTTTCTTTTTCTTTCGTGTGGGTTGAGAAAGGAATAAAATTGGAAATAAATCTGAAGACTTTAGTTCTGAAGTGAGCCTCAGAACAATCCCAACATCTTACTCTTCCCAGAACAAAAATGTGAAGGTGGTATTGATAAAACCATGGATAAGTTTGGGTACTGAGAAATTGAACAAACCTGTGCCTTATTTCTCAGATGGGACTTGACAAGGAAGATAATTTCCTATCCCCTCAAAACAATGTGGTGTATTATCAGAAGATTAGATTTGGCTGTAAATTGTATTTGAAGCATCCCATTAAGTATTTTCTGTGTCCCCTAACTCTAGAATATAGCTAAATATTCCTCTTTTTAAAAGAAATATTTACACAATTATTAAGAAGTAAAGGAGAACCCAGAGATAGAATGAACAGTATGAATAATTTTTAACAAATGCCCACTTAGACAGACATTGATGGATGACTCCTTGTTTTGTATGGTTAAAATGAGGAAATAATGAAATTTGTAAAATCCTATCCTATTTGTGATTGGATTTAAAAAAAAAATCACAGTTATTTTTCATACAAAGAGTTTTTATTTATTTTTTTAACAATGCTCTAAATGCTCTAAGAGATGGAGAATAACCAGAACAAATCTTACAGGGAATATACATTAGCCAAATAGCAAGTGAGTTCTAAATTTTTTTAACGTCAAATTATCAAAGTCTAGTCGTTCAAGTTTCAATTTTTCTTAGAGTCAAATAATTAAAGCCTATTTTCTCAATTAAGATGGAGGCAGACCCCTGTGGATATAAAGTCTGATAGAAATATGAGAAGTATCTTTCTATGAAAGGTTCTTGGAAGGCATGGTTTGATGAACAAAATCGACATCTTCAAGGATACACAAGGTTCCTTCATCCTAATGAGTGGTACCAGGTTTGGCAAGCAAGGCTTCAGCAAATAGCTCAAAGGCTGGCAGTGTGTAGCCTTGATACAGCCTACGTGCTCAATGTGTCTGTCAAATCTTGGGTTTGTATGTATTTTGGTGTTCAGTAGCTCAGGCCAGTGACAAACACATGTGTTCTGTTAAGGTTTGACATATATTCTCATGAAAAGATGGATCACAATCCATAGTTTTATCATATGAAAATTTTGTTCTTCATGTAGCAAATTATGTAAGTGTTTGGAATCATTTAAAAGTTACACTACACTCTGGCCTTATGACATATAACACCTGAAATTTAGATGCCAATCTAAAAAAAGAAAAAAAGAGGGAAGGAAATCCTGAATTGACTAAGATATTGTGAAATCAACAAAGATGGTATTTTCTGCCGTCAAGTTGACTAGACACTTTAGATAGAAATTTAGTTATTTTGTAGAATAACAAGCTTCCTTATATTTGGTACTCTTCAGTATGGATATAAACATCTCCATACAAATAATAGCAAAGATGCAATTAACAATAAAAAGAATTATAGTTCCAAAGAATGTGAAAATAATAATTTATAAAATTATCACATTTATAATATCTTAAAATGATAGAAAATACATATAAATGTGGATAAGTAAACAGGTCAGTATTCAGATAGATATATAAAAATACAAGTAAATGTGAGTTTTATTTTAAATGTCAAGTAATTTAAGAGGCAAGATGGTTATATTTATTTATTTATTTAGATGAAATCTTGCTCTGTCACCCAGCTGGAATGCAGTGGTGCGGTCTCAGATCACTGCAACCTCTGTCTCCAAGCTTCAAGTGATTTCCTGCCTCTGTCTCCCAAGTAGCTGCGACTACAGGTGCATGCCACCATGCCATGCTAATTTTTTGTATTTTTAGTAGAATTGTGGTTTTACCATGTTGGCCAGGCTGGTCTTGAACTCCTGATCTCAGGTGCTCCACCTGCCTCAGGCTCTAAAAGTGCTGAGATTACAGGTGTGAGCCACTGTGCCCAGCGGGATGCAAGATGATTATATTCTTACCAAAATTCTAATATTTGCCATATTGTATAGTTAACTAATATTTCATAGTGTTAGAACAACAGCTTTTTATTTTACCATCATTTAAATGATGGTAATATTTACTTAATAAGCCTACTGAAAGTTCTCATGTATTTTAGAAATCAATCTCACATTTCAATGTCAACATAAACTGAATAACACCTTGACTAAAAGCTTTTAAGTGTCTAAATATCACTAGGGTTTTGAAACAATTGTTGTACTAATATTTATTGCACACATGATACTGTGTTCCTATACTGTGTGAATGATAATTGTAGAGAATTACTCACAAAGCCCATGTATGTAGTTTTGACTTAAATATATTCATTTGACTCAAATATTTAAATTTGTTTGATGTCAGTTGAAGCAGAGATTACCTGCATTAAGATGGAAGTGAATTCACTCTAATAGGGAAAGTCAAGGATCTTTACAATTTATTTGTATTCATAATTAGTTAGTAACTTAAAAGGAGACTAGTAACTTCTATCGTCCTTATTTACCTCACTGAGGATACTAAAGTCAAAATCATACCTTCTATTCTCTTACACCAGTGGAGTGTTCCAAGATTGAGACTCATGGAAGAGTCCCAGGAGAGTAAATAATATTAACTTTAATAAACCTAGGTAGACAGGTAGATAGGCAGATGATGTCATTATATTGATTATTATATTGTTGTTATATCAATATAAAGCTAAGATATTTATGCCAGAGGTAGAACTTTTAGATTTATTTTTTAATCTTTTTAAAAAATGTCATCTCTGAAATAATCCAATGACTTCAATATGTTTTGCAACCCTAATGTTCAATAATTTACTTAGTATTATTTGATGAAGGACTTTGAGAAAAATCAGTTTTGTCAGTGGGAATTAAAATCTTAATTTAAGGAGGTGATATTTTTCACAAAAAAGATATCTGCTTGAGATAATGAAAAAGCAACAATTCTAGAGCTGGCTATAACTGGATTTAACTTTCAGCACACACAACACTTCTCAGCTATGAGAATTCAGGCAGCTACTGCATCAACGTGAGGCTTCTCATACATAAATTTAGATCACATGTTAATTGTTGGAAATTACAAGGAATGCATAAAATATTTAGTCCAATAAATCATTCATGATAGGTACTCAGTGTTCAACGATTATCATAGGGTCAGAGCATAGAGTTTAAGTATTTCAAACAGTGTCTCAGCCTGGGCTTTCAACAAATAGATATTAAGCAAATTGAGCATATCTATCAATACCTGTATTAAAAGTCAGTACTATTTTGGGGGTCTTTAAAAATATACAGTAACTTTATAAGAGGCAAGACTTAATCTGCAGTATATGTCACTGCATGTGAATTATGTTGTTAGGGATCCCCACTTCTCCTTCAAAGGTAAGGTTGGGAGAATTTAATAGCTCTATTAAGTGCTTTGAGCTCCTTGGAGAAGTGATGCCACAGAAATACAAAATGCTATTTTCACATGCAGCACTGAAATATCATAGGTACCCATGAAATAGTATTTTGGTTAGCCTTCTATCACAGTTGGATGATGGTGGAATTGATTCTTCTACGTGGATGTATATCTGGTGCAACATGGGTTAAAAGGTAAAAAAGTTAAACCTCAAGGCCAAAGAAGGCTTTTTCCTGAGTAATGAAGAGCTTTTGAATGCTCTGCATCACATACTCTAGAGTAATGAACAGCTTTGATCAGGCTCTGAATCACATATCCAAACAATCAAGTTCTAATAATTGCTGCTTCCTTTTATGTAATGGCCAGATTGAACACTTCAAAGACATATCTACCTTGATGAATAAATTCATTGACAGAAGATTGCTGGGAGCTTTATAAAGGTTATTGAAAGAGCACCAGCTAATCAAGTGACCACTTAGAGCAATATTCATTGCAACATACACAAGTTTAAATTCCTCTTAACCCATTAGCAATGTATTGGTAGTTGGCTTTTCAATTTGTATTTACTTTGATATGATATAAAAAGTGACACTTTTATTATAAAAACATTTTAAACCAGCCACTGGTAAATCATAGTAACTATGTTTAAAATTATTTGGATAGTTGTTGGGAAAAACACACAATGTTCTTTATATATTTATACATTTTATAAAATATATAAAATTGTATATTAAAATATACAAAACTGTCTGGGCATGGTGGCACATGCCTGTAATCCCAGTTACTCAGGAGGGTGAGGCAGGAGAATCACTTGAACCCAGGAGGAGGAGGTTGTGCTAAGCCTGGATTGTGCCATTGTACTCCAGCCTGGGTAAGAAGAGTGAAATCCAGTCTCAAAAAAAAAAAAAAAAAATTTATATATATATATATATATATATATATATATATATATATATATATATATAACATATGTATCATATATTGCACTGTGCACCTGGAAAAGCTGCGGACACTCAACACCAGGTATATATATATATATATTCTTTATTCCAAGGTATGTCTATATATACCTTGAATAAAGTGACATCTCTCCAGTTTGGAAAACCTCAAAAAAATTTATGTTTTGGCTTTATAAATCTACAGTTTTACATATTAACATTTTTACTTTACTCAGTGTTTGTTTACGTATTTAGTCTGATTTCATGCTGCTGATAAAGACATATCTGAGTCTGGGCAATTTACAAAAGAAAAAGCTTTAATGGACTCACAGTTCCACATGGCTGGGGGGGACCTCAAAATCATGGCAGAAGGTGAAAGGCACATTTCACATGGTGGAAGACAAGAGAAGAGAACTTGTGCAGGGCAACTCTCCTTTATGAAGCTATCAGAACTCATGAGATTTATTCACTATCATGAAAATAACATGGGAAATTTTCACTCCCATAATTCAATTATGTCCCACTGGATCCTTCCCAAAACATGTGGGAATTATGGGAAGTACAATTCAAAATAAGAATTGGGTGGGGACAAAGCCAATATGTTATCATTTCACCTATGGCCCCTCCCAAGTCTCACTTCGTCACATTTTAAAATCAATCTGTCTTCCCAACAGTCCCCCAAGGTCTTAACTCATTTCAGCATTAACTCAAAAGTCCACAGTCTAAAGTCTCATATTAAATAAAGCAAATCTTCTGCCTATGAGTCTGTAAAATCAAAAGCAAGTAAGTTACTTCCTACATACAATAAGAGTACAGCATTGGGTAAACACAGCCATTCCAAATGCAATAAATCGGCCTAAATGAAAGGGGCTACAGGTCCTATGTAAGTCCAAAATCCAACAGGGGAGTCAAATCTTAGAGCTCCAACATGATCTCCTTTGTTTCCATGTCTCACATCCACATAATGCTAATGCAATGGGTGGATTCCACCATGGGATTGGGCAGGTCCACCCATGTAGCTTTGCAGGGTAGAAGCCTCCCTCATGTAACTTTCATGGGCTGCTGTTGAGTGACTTTTCCAGGTTCACAGTGCAAGCTGTCAGTGGATCTACCATTCTGGGATCTGCAGGATAGTGGCCCTCTTCTTATAGCTCCACTAGGCAGTGCCCCAATGGGAACTACTGTGTGGGTGCCCACCTCACATTTCCTTTCCACACTGCCCTAGCAGAAATTATCCATGAGTGCCTCACCCCTGTGGCAAATTTCTGCCTGGATATCCAGGGTTTCCATATATCTTCTAAAATCTAGACAGAGGTTCCTAAACCTTAATTCTTGACTTCTATGCACCTGCAGTTTCAATACAACTTAGAAGCTTCCAAAATTTGTGGCTTGCACTCTGAATCCATGACCCAAGTGTACATGGGCCTGGAGAGGCTGGGATGCAGGGCACCAAGTCCCTAGACTGCCACCAGCAGAGGAACCATGGGCCCGGCCCATGAAACCATTTTTCCTCCTAGGTCTCCATGCCTGTAATGGGAGGGGATGCCATGAAGACCTCTGACATGTCCTGGAGGCATTTGTCTCATTGATTTGTTGACTGACATTCAGCCCTCATTACTTATCCAAATTTCTGCAGCCAGCTTGATTTGTCAGAAAATAGGATTCTCATTTCTATTAAATTATTAGGCTGCAAATTTTCTGAACTTTTATGTCCTGTATCCCTTTAAAAACTGAATGCCTTTAACAGCACCCATGTCACATCCTGAATGCTTTGCTGCTTAGAAATTTCTTTCATCAGATATCCTAAATAATCTCTCTCATGTTCAAAGTTTCACAAATCTTGCGGGCAGGGCAAAATGCTGTCAGTATCTTTGCTAAAGCATAGCAAGAGTCAACTATGCCACTTCCCAACAAATTTCTCATCTTCATCTGATACCACCTCAGCAAGAATTTTATTGCCTATGTCATTATCAGCATTTTTGTCAAAACCATTCAACAAATCTCTAGGAGGTTCCAAGCTTTTCCACATTTTCCTTTTTCTGAGCCCTTCTAACTGTTCCAACTTCTGCCTATTACCCAGTTCCAAAGTCGCTTTGATATTTTCAGTTATCCTTAGAGTAGTGCCACTCTACTGGTACCAATTTATTGTATTAGTCTGTTCTCACACTGCTAATAAAGACATACACAAGACCTGGTAATTTATAAAAGAAAGAGGTTTAATGGACTCTCAGTTCGACATTGCTGGAAAGGCCTCACAATCATAGTGGAAGGTGAATGAGGAGCAAAGTCACATCTGACATGGCAGCAGGCAAGAGAAATGAGATTTGGATGGGGACAGAGCCAAACCATATCAGTTTATATGTAGTTCCAAAAGGGATATTAAAAGATGTTCATTCACTAATATTTATTCATTCATTTATTCAACAGATTTTTATAAAAGTATCTTCTAACTATCTCCCAATAATGGAAAAGATGATGAACAGGGCTGTCTTCAGTTTATCAAAAAGTTACATTCCATTGGAAAAACATATCAAGAACTGAAAATCCCAATATTGTGTGAAAATGAATTTCTAGACAATGGAATTCACCATTCTGTATAAAGAAATAAGAAAAGCTTTTAACCAGAGGCCAAGGTAGAAAAAGACCTCCCAGAAGGGACAATTTCTAGGTTAGGAACTGAAAAAAAGAGTAATAGCCAAGCACAGAGGGTATAAAGAAGCAAAGAGCATTTCAAACATTGGGAATAGCAGAGGCAAAGGCCAAGCACATACTAATAACAAAGTTCAATATAGATGTGATGTCCACTGACCTTCGGAAAATTAAATAATTCATGGGAAAGCACATTGAAAAGTGAAATATACTATACAGGCATAAGGTATTATTATCTCTAATAAATTCTGGCTGGTGGGAAAAAGTGAAAACATACAAGATTAAAAGTCTATTTAATTTCAGACACATTATTTTTTTTCCCTGAGGCCATAGGCAAAGCATGTAGTTAAGTTTAAATGCTTTTATTTCTTCTAAATTCCCCTTTTTATTTTGCACTGTGATATTACAGTACTGCTCTAGAAATTTTTTTTGAAAGATTGCATATAACTACTTTTCCCCATAGGGATTTTCTGAAATTTAGTTACATTTGTATCTAGCCCAATTATCTGGTAGAAAGAAATGTTATGAGTGCTATACACATTTATTCAGGACAAAGTTGTCATAACCGCGTAAGTAACAATCAGAAACTCATACATGATGAAATATTTCACGGATACATAATTTACAAAAAGATGAGAGAGGAGAGTGAGAGAATTGACTATCTCATGAGAGGAAAGTCAGTATACTACAGATTTCCAGAACTACTTTGGGGAAAGTATCTTCTTTCTAATAATGAAAACTCCTGGGTGGATACAGAGCAGGGTTTCTGAATGCTCATTCTTCGACAAGCTGTGCAAAAATTCCATTTGGCTCAAAAGTATAAGACCTATCCCTTCAAGATGCTGATTCTGTTTCTGCAGGAATTTGTAGCTTTTTTTTTTTTTTTTGTCTTTGTTTTTGTTTTAATTTCAATAGGTTTTTGGGTACAGGTGATTTTTGGTTAAAAAACGTGTGGTGATTTTTGAAATTTTAGTGTAATTATTGGCTAAATCTGCTGTATATAGAACCATTTTAAGTATAAAATATTAATGGCTTTTGACAGCATACACTCTGAGCTTCCACCTCTGTGGTTGCCAATTGGCGAAAATGAACCCATCCTGCTTTTCTGGCAATGAAGTTTTTAGGTTCAAAGGTAATTCCTTCTGAAGAATATAGAATCTACAAAGCCATGATGTGAGGTCTGGACAAGATATAAGAACATACAATATGGGAGGCCAAGGCAGTTGGATCACCTTATGTCAGGAGTTCGAGACCTGGCCAACTCTGTCTCTACTAAAAATGGTGAAACTCCATTCTCTACTAAAAATACAAAATAATAATAATAATAATAATTTTCTAGGCATGGTGGCAGGCACCTGTAATCCCAGCTACTTGGGAGGCTGAGGCAGGAGAATCACTTGAACCCAAGAGGTGGAGGTTGCAGTAAACCGAGATCACACCATTGCACTTCAGCCTGGGCAACAAGAATGAAATTTCATTTCAAAAAAAAATATATATATATATAGTAAAAAATATATATATTATATAAAAAATTATATATAAAAAATATATATATAGTAAGTTTAGGGAAATATTCTGTTGCTTTCAGAGAGAAGAAACTTCAGTTGTTTCTCTTGCTGATGCTAAGGGCTTAAGAATATACACACTGTAGATATTTATTTTTTGACGTTTAAGTGGAGGTCTTGGCTTGCAAGTGGTTCTTTCATAATCTTCTGAAATGTACAGAGATTCATGACCTTTAAGGAGAAATATACTATTTAGTAAATGAATACAGTTTAGTATATCTTTAAAATGATACACTTTGAAACTATGAGAGAAGAATGACATACATTACAAAGCCAGCAATTACAATTTCAGGAAATATTTATCAAACCTTACTGTCTATTATCAAACAAAAAAGCAACAATCAAATAATGGAGATATTCTAACAATTAATAACATAGCCTTTCACCATTGAGTCATAAGCAATGTAAGTGCTGGAATGCTAACACATCTTGTTAAAGTATAATATATATAAGGGTACCAGTGACTATTTTTATCATTTCAATGCATGTGGTCATAAAATTGTCGTGGAATCAGGATTTTAATTCAATATGGTTTAAATAATATGTATGACCTTTTCTATGTTTCTAAGAATGTGATTTCTCAGATACTCAAAGACTAATGTTTATAGCACCAAGGTCTGTAGAGATTCTCTCTATAATTGTTCTCATTATTCAATGTCTAATTCAAAATGAAATATCATGAAGAGACTTTATTGTGCAAAGTGTGACATTTTGTAAGTAACAGGAACTGAAGTAGACAAGCCTTTAGTTTGAGGATTTATGTTAATTTGACCCAGGAGTTGAATTCCACTTAAGGTTTATGGTAACTCTCAAGAAAATGGGTTTAAATTCCTTTAGGGTCCTTGTTTCTATCTCCCCTGCTGTCATTGAGCTTCCCTAGCAAGTCTCAGCTGTAACTGTTAGAATTCATCTGTCTCTCAATATTTCCCAATAATGATATGCCCTACAATGTCAATTCTCCAGTGTGTCCAAGAAAAGGTGTTAATTTTCCATTTGTTCAGCTTTCTTTTGTCATACAGATGGGAGTGACATTTTCAAAACTCTTCATATATTAAATCTAGAAGAGTAAATATTTATTATTTTGATTTAATTTACATTTCTCTAATGACTACTGACATTGAAAACTTTTTCATGTAATTATTTGTCATTCATATATCTTTATATTTTAATTGTCAAATTTCTTTGCTCATTATTCTTTGGTTATGTTATGGCTGAATTACATCCTCCCCAAAAGTTGTATGTTAAAGTTTAACACCTAGTAACTCAGAATAGAAATGTGTAAAGGGATTGAGTCTTTAAAAATGCAATTAAAGTTAAATGAGGTTCTGAAAGTGAACCTTAATCCCTTAAGACTCATGACCTTAAAAAGACTGGAGATTAGGGCACAAACAGGGATGGAGGGTCAACCATGTGAGGATACAGAGATCCAGGTATTTGCAAGCCATCTAGAAAGACCTCAGAAGAAACCAAACCTGCGGACACTTTCATCTTGAATTTCTAGCCTCCAGAATTGTGAGAGTGAGTTTCTGCTGTGTAAGCCATGCAGTCTGCAGTATTTTGCTATGGCAGCCCCAGAAATCTAATACAAGTTACTTGGTGTAGTAGGTTGAATAGAGTTCCCCCAGAATTAATATCTACATAGAACCTCAGAATATAACTTTATTTGGAAATAGGTCTTGGCAGGTATAATTAGGGATCTCAGGGTATAATTATCCTGGAATTAGGTATGGCCCTAAATTCAAAGACAGTTGTCTTCATAAAAAGAAGATTGGGAAAATGTGACACATATACACTATGGAATATTATGCGGCAATCAGAAATGATGAGTTTGTGTCGCTTGTAGGGACATGGATGAATCTGGAGAACATCATTCTCAGCAAACTGACACAAGAACAGAAAATGAAACACCGCATATTCTCACTCATAGGCGGGTGATGAAAAATGAGAACACACGGACACAGGGAGGGGAGTACTAAACACTGGGGTCTATTGGGGGGAAAAGGGGAGGGCCAGCGGGAGGGGGAGGTGGGGAGGTATAGCATGGGGAAAAATGCCAAATGTGGGTGAAGGGGAGAAAGAAAGCAAAACACACTGCCATGTGTGTACCTATGCAACTGTCTTGCATGTTCTGCACATGTATCCCCAAACCTAAAATGCAATAAAAAGTGTAAAAAAAAAAAAAAAAAAAAGAGAGAGAGAGGACAAAGACGCATGCAGAGTAAGAGGTTAAGTAATATATAGAAATTGAAGTAATGAAAAGGATTGTCCTCAACCACCAGAATCTAAGAAGCATGGAACAGTTTCTTTCACAGAGTCACCAAAGAAGGAACCAACCCCACTGAGGCCTAGATTTCTTATTCCTAGCTTCTAAAACTATGAGAGAATAAATTTCTTTTATTTTAAGCTACAAGCTTGTGGCAATTTGTTAAGGCAGTCATGGAACCTAATAAACATTTTTTAATTAATGTTTTCAAATGTCTTTAACACCACTCATATTCCATTGTCCAAAATCACATAACAAAAGTTGGTAACGATAAGTCCTCAATACGTAATTCCCTCTGGGAAGAACATTACATTTTAAGGAATTATATTGTAGTTTTCACTACACTCAGGTTTTGCATGTTTAGGTATGTAAATTGTAAACATGCACTTTTGTATTAATATGTGATAAGTATCTGACATGTACAAACTATTAATGGATATGATAAAGCTAGATTATATATTAATTTAATGTTATTTATTAATGCTAAAAATTCACATAATTCTCTGAACATGCTACTTTTTAATTACACTTTTGCTATAATAATTTTGTGATATTGCATTTAAATCTATAGTGTCCAAGTTTTGTTTAATTGCATGTCTGGTTATATTGACTATCATAAATGAAGAAGATATATAGCAGAATACCAAATGGAAGAAGTGTGTCCTTCACTGTGGACTCTAAATCACTGAACATCTTTTTCAGTCTTATATCACATTTGAGATAAATTGCAAAAATTTATCTCAAATATGAGGATTTTTTTATTCACAACATTTTCAAAACCAACTGTAACTTTTTATTTGAAAGATTTTTACAAAAGATAGAATATTTGTTTCCAAAATTTCTGCTCCCTGCCCCACAGAACACACCTGTTAGTTTTTTTTTCATTTTGCACATTTTATATTATTTATTTATTTATTTTTAATCTATGTATTTTACTTTAAATTCTGGGGTACATGTTCAGATCTTGCAGGATTGTTACATAGGTATACACATGCCATGGCGGTTTGCTTCTTCCATCCCCCCGTCACCTACATTAGATATTTCTCCTAATGTTATCCCTCCCAAATCTCCCTATCCCCTCCTATCCCTCCCTACCCCTTGCCCCCCAACAGACCTCAGTGTGATGTTCCCCTCCCTCTGACCATGTGTTCTCACTGTTCAACAGCCACTTATGAGTGAGAGCGTGTGGTGTTTGGTTTTCTGTTTTTGTGTCAGTTTGCTGAGAATGATGGTTTTCAGATTCACACATGTCCCTGCAAAGGACATGAACTAATCATTTTTTATGACTGCATAGTATTCCGTGGTGTACAATCTATCTTCAATGGACATTTAGGTTTTTATTTTTAAACACCTGAATAATTTTAACTAGTAGACTGCCTAACAAAGAAAACATTTTAAAAACATACATTTTAAGAAATACTTTCTACGTAACATAATTTTTTTTCAAAAAAAAAAAGCTTTTATTTTTCTAAAATGTTTTTCTTGATTTAAAGGGAATGATTACATATTCAAGTTATCTTTCAAAATCTCTGTTACTTACTCCTGGCTTCTCTCTTGTTATCACAGTTATAGTCCACAAATGTGGAATAGTCAAGTTTTTCTTACTCATCTAAAGTACTACATGAACAGTTAACCAGCATCCCTATGTGAAATAAAAAGCCTATCTAAAGTACTACATGAACAGTTAACCAGCATCCCTATGTGAAATAAAAAGCCTTTCTGATAAATTCTCATCTTATTAAGAGGCATTATAAAGGACAGCAATAGTTGTTTTTCATCTTTAGTTAACTATATTGGTAACCTCCTTAAAACTGACTTTAAATTATGTGTTGCATTGAATTAGCTCTACATTATGAAGTTAATTCATTTCATAGGTTTATCAATTTTTCTATTTCATATTAAAGTAGATAATACATCATAACATTTTTAAACTTCAAATTTCCTTGGTAAAATGTTAAAAAATAACTATTATTCAATAGATTATACTTGTTTTAATTTCATAATAGTTCCATTAGACAACTTAGACTGTCAGAACTATCCTCTTCTTATTTATGTATGCTTCTATGAGGTATTTGTTTATAATAATTACTTTAAGGTATCATATACTCTTTGCGGATTCAATTCCTTAAAGTTTGGGGGTGTGACATATAAGTGCACATAACCTGGAATGCATTGCAATGAAGGATGCAATTCTCACTATTCTGTCCTCCGGGTTTCCCATATCAGGTGACTTGCATGTAGCAGGTAAGCTTTCAAACAAGGAAAACCATGTTTTCATATTTAAACATAATTACTAAAATTATTTGTAATATTTTTTCTCACACCAACTATTCTCTGGTGCGCAGTTACAGAGTTTTATGATGCAGCTTTGAGCAGTATGCCCCAGAGGAAAATTCAAATTACATTTCTTATCCAAACTTCTAAAATACCAGTTTCCATCCTGCTCCTTTTTCCTCATTTTGACCAATGCTACAAGAAGGAAACAACAAACAAAATCAAGACACAGAAGAAGAAACAAAAGTCCATATAATAACTTCATATTTAAAAAATTATTCTAAGAAAGTCTTTTAGCTTTAAGTTTTTATTGGTTTATATTAACAGATATATTAAGGCATAATTCACATTCCATATAATTATTTTATGTAAAGTTTACAATTCACTGACCTTTAAAACACTTACAGAGGTGTGAAAATATGGCCACCATCAAATTTTTAGATATTTTTATCACCCCTCAAAAAAAAAAAAACAACCCTAACATTAGTAGTCACTTTCCATCTCCCGACCCGACCTTTGCCTTCAGGCATTAGCAGACACAAATCTACTTATTGTCTCTCTACATTTGCCTATTTCAGACATTTCATATAAATAGAATCATATAATGTTTTCTTTCTGTAATTTGTGTCTTTTACTTAGCATACTGTTTTCAAGGTTCATCCACAGTGTAGTGGATATTATTACTCCATTATTAGTTATTGCCTAATAATAATGCACTGTGTGAATATACCATATTTTCAAGACTCATTTATCAGTTGATGAACATTTGGGTTACTTCTACTTTTTGACCATCATCATAATGCTGCTATGAATATTTTTGTACCAATATTTATGCAGACATACTTTTTTTGTTGTTGGGTATAAATGTAGACATGGAATTGCTGTATGCTAAGAACTCTATATTTAACAGTTTATTGAACTATCAGGGTTTTTTTCCAGAGCAAGTGTGCCACATTACCACACACACAAACACAGAATGAGGATTCCAATTTCTCCATATCCTCATTAATATCATTTGGATATTTGTCCCCTCAAAATCTCATGTTGAAATGTGATCCCCATTGTCAGAGGGGGGGCCTGGTGGGAGGTGTTTGGATCATAAGAGTAGATCCCTTATGAATGGCTTGGTGTTGTCTTTGTTGTAATTAGTGAGTTATCATTTTATCAGTTCATGTGAGAACTGGTTATTTAAAAATGTGACACCTCCCCACCTTCTCTCTTACTCCCTCTCCCACGATGCAATACACAGGTGGCTCCCCCTTTGCCTTTTGCCATTGTTGTAAGCTTCCTGAAGCGTCTCCAGAAGCAGATGCTGGCACTATACTTCTCATACAAATTGCAGAAATATGAGCCAAATAAACCTTTTTTTTGTTATGAATTTTGTAGTCTCAGTTCTTCCTTTTAAGAAATGCAAAATGCACTAACACTCTCATCAACTCTTATTATTGCCAGTTATTTCTATTATAGACATCTTAGTGAATGTGGACCCATATCTTATTGCAGATTGAATTTGCATTTACCTAATAGTCAATTATTTTGAATATCTTTTCATGGCTTATTGGATCTTCTTTGTATCTTCTTTGAACAAATACCTATTCACGTATTTTCCCCATTTAAAAAAACCATTTTCTTTAGGTAAAAATATACATATATAATTTATTATCTTTAAGTGTACAGTCCAGTGGTAATAAAACATATAAATCCTTTTTCATTTCCTCTTTATCTCCCTTCCCCATTTCCCTTCTCTGCCTCCGTAGCTACCACTTTACTCTCTATCCTCATGAGATCCATTTTTTTAGCTCCTGTCTATAAATGAGAACATGCAATATTTGTCATTTTGTGCTTGGCTTATTTTGCTTAGTATAAGGACTTCCAGTTCAATCCATGTTGTTGAAAATAACATTGATTAGTTGTTTTATATGACTGAATAGTATTCAATTGTTCATACATACCAGATTTTCTTTAACCATTCATCCACTTCTGGACACTGAGGTTGATTCCATGTTTTGGCTATTGTGACTGAAATAAACATGCAAGTGCAGATATCTCTTGGATATATCAATTTCCTTTTGTTTTTAAATATATACCAAATAGTGCAATTGCTGGATCAAATGGAAGTTCTATTTTTAGTTTTTTTAAAGGAACCTCCATACTGTTCTACATAGTGTTTGTACTAACTTACATTTCTTCAACAGTGTATAAGGGTTCCCCCTTTCTTACATCTTCTCTAGCATATGATACTGCCTATCTTTTAATATAAGCCATTTTAGCTGGGGTGAGATAAAATCATACCGTGGTTTTAATTTGCATTTCTCTGATGATTAGTGATGCTGAGAATTATTTTCATACACCCCATGGCCATGTGTATGTTTTCTTTTGAGAAATATCTCTCCTGATCTTTTGTCCATTTTTTAATTAGCTTAATTTTTTTTGCTATTGAGTTGTTTGAACTCCTTATATAGGCAGGCAGTTCGTAAATAATTTCTTCCATGTGATGGGTTGTCTACTTTTATTCTTGTTTCCTTTGCTGTACAAAAGACTTTCAGCTTGATAGAATCCCAATTGTCTATTTTTGCTTTGGTTTCCTGTGCTTTTGAGGTCACGTAAGCAATCTTTGCCCAGACTGATATTTTTTCTAGTAGTTTCATAGTTTCAGGCTTTAGATTCAAGTATTTAATACATTTTTTATTTGATTTGTTTATGGTGAGCATATTAGACTGTTTTCACACTGCTGATAAGGACATACACAAGACTGGGTAATGTACAAAAAAATTAAAAAGTGGTTTAATGGACTCACAGTTCCATATGGCTCAAGAGGCCACACGATCATAGCGAAGGCAAAAAGCACGTCGTATAAGTTGGAAGACTAGAAAGAATGAGAGCCAAGCAAAAGGGTTATAAAAAAAAAGCCTTATAAAATCATCAGAACTTGTGATACTTATTTACCACCATGTATGAGGAAATCCACCCCCATGATTCAATAACCTTCCACTGGGTCCCTCCCACAACACGTAGGAGTTATGAAAGCTACAATTCAATATAAGAGTTGGGTAGGGACACAGTCAAATCATATCAGTGACAGATAAAGACCTAGTTTCATTCTTCTGCATATGAATCTACATTTTTCTCAACACTATTAAAAAAACTCTCCTTTCTCTATTGTGAGTTCTTGGTACCTTTCTTTAAAATAAGTCAGTGGTAAGTGTGTAGATTTATATCTATGCTCTCTATTCTGTCTCAGTGGTCTATGTGTCCGTTTTCATGCCAGTATCATGCTATTCTGTTTACTACAGCTTTGTAATTAATTTTATAATCGGGTAGTGTGATGCATCAAACTTTGCCTTTTTGTTCAAGATTAATTTGGCTATTTAGAGTATTTTGTGGTTTCATGCGAATTTTAGAATTTGTTCTATATTTCTGCAAAAAAAAGTCATTGGAATTTTGAAAGAGATAGCATTGAATCTATAAATTACTTTGAGTAATATTGCTATATTAAGAATATTAATTCTTCTAACCTATTAGCATGGAGTATTTTTTGTGTCTTCTTTAATTTATTTTATCATAGTTTTATAGTTTTTCTTGAATAGATATTTTATTTCTTTGGATAGATTGAAATATTGAAAATTGGATTCCTTTCTTGATTTCTTTTTTAGATTGGTAGCTCTTGGCATATAAACGCTACCAATTTTCATTTCTTGATTTTGTATCTTGCAACTTTGCTGATTTCATTTATCAATTCTAATGGTTTCTTAATGTATATTTTAGGGTTTTCTATCTATAAAGGTCACATTGTCTGTGAACCAAGCTAATTTGACTTATTTTTTCCAATTTGGATGCACTTTATGCCTTTGCTCTGCCTAATTTCTTCAGCCAGACTGTCAGTGTAATGATAATAATAGTAGTAAAATTGTGCGTCCTTGTCTTATTCTAGTAGTTAAAAGAAAGGCATTTGGCTTATCCCCATTCAGTATGATAACTGGGTTTTATAAAGGACTTTCATTATTTTGAGGCGTTTTCCTTCTATACCTATTTTGATGAGAATTTTAATCATAAAGGGAGGTTTTTATCAAATGTTTTTCAGCATCTATTGAATGAATAAAAATATTTTTGTTCTGTTAATGTAGTGTTTTGCATTTATTGATATGTATATGTTCAAACATCCTTGCATTCCTGGGATGAATCCCACTTGATCACGATGAATAATATTGTTAATGTTTTGTTGCATTCTGTTTGTCAGTATTTTGTTTTTGTTCTTTTTTTGGGGGGGGGAGAAATGCCCCCAAAAAAATGACATTGGAGAAATGCCAAATGTGGGTGAGGGGGCGGAAGGTAGCAAAACACACTGCCATGTGTGTACCTATGCAACTATCTTACATGTTCTGCACATGTACCCCAAAACCTAAAAAGCAATAAAAAATTAAAAATAATAAAAAAAAAAAGCTGAAAGAAAATTAAATTGTATTCTACTTTTGTTTATTATGCACATCATACAGTGGGATGGAAAATGCTATACTTTAGCTCTGGGAGCTTCTTTTTTTTATGGATTGGAGGTTTCAGTGGGACGGGAGAATCACAAGGAATCAGGTGTTCAGAGGAATGTATTGAGTAGAGGTGAGGAACTAGGATGTTGAAAAGTAAAAATAGAAGAGAAGGAGATGAAGAAAGAGGGAGAGAGAACAGGAATATTGCTTCATTCTAAAAATGGGTATTAATAATGGCTGATCAATATTTTGTGTATTTAAAATGGAGAACTCTATACATATTTATTGAGTTTACTTGTTCCGGATCTGAGTTGAAGTCCTGGATATCTTTATTAATTTTCTGTCTCGTTGAGTCTAAATCTCATTATGTGTCTTATGTATCTGGGTATTAAGATCTCTTATTGTTGCATTTTACCACTGTATCTTTGTTGCTTTGAAATCTATTTTATCAAATGTGAGAATTGCAACTCCTGCTTTTTGTTTATTTATTTATTTTTGCTCTCCATTTGGTTGGTAAATTTTTCTCCAAACCTTTGTTTTGAGTCTTTGTGTATCTTTGGATATACCGTTAGGTTTTGGCTGTATCTTTTGATTGGGGGATTTAGTCGATTTAAATTTAGGGTTACTGCCATTTGATGTTAACTGGCTATTTTGTTAAGTATTTTGTTAAGAATTTTTTCATCAGTGATATTTCCCTGTAGTTTTGTTATTGTTTTAATTGTTGTTTCTTTGTCTGGTTTTGGCATCAGGGTAATGTGGGCCTTATGAAATGAGTTTGGAAGTATTCCCTCCTACATTTTTTTTGAATATTTTGCATAAGACTAGCATCAGCTCTTAGAATTTAGCAGTCTGTCCATCAAGTCCTGGGGTTCTCTTTGATTAGAGAGTTTGAATTACAGCTTCAATCACATTATTTGTTATTGGTTTATTAAGGTTTTCTGTTTCCTCATGGTTGAGTCTCATATGTTGTAGTGTCCAAGAATTTATCCATTTCTTCCAGGTTTTCCAATTTGTTGGCATATAGTTGTTAATAATAGTCTCTGATAAGTCATTGTATTTCTTAGGTCTCAGTTGTTATATCTTCTACATATTTAGACTGAAAGTGAAGGAGCAAAAAAAGATATTTGATGCAACTGAAAACCAAAAAGGATCTGAAGTAGCTATAGTCATATCAGATAAAATCGACTCCAAATCAAAGACTAAAATAAGATAAGGAAGATCACTACATAGTGATAAAGAGTCAATTCAGCAAAAGGATATAAGAATTATACATATCTATGCAACCAACACTGGAGCTTCCAAATATATAAAACAAACATTAACAGATTAAAGGGAGACTACAACAAAATAACAATAGAAAATTTTAATACTTCATTCTCAGTAATGAATAGAAATGAAAGGAAATCAACAACAACAAATTAAGGTTAAACTGCGTGCTAGATTTCATAGACCTAAATGACATTTACAGAACATTTCACTTAACTGCTACAGAACAGCACATAGCATATTTTTTAGGACAGACTATATCTTAGGTTAGATGTCTATACAAATTACAAAAACACACACACACAGAAAGCATATTGAGTATCTTCTCTGACCACACTGGAGTAAAACTAGAAATCAATACCAAGAGGGACTTTGCAAAATATACAAGCACATGAAAATTAAACAAAATGTTCTGAAGGATCAATGGGCCAATAAAAATGAAAAAATAATCCTAAATTTCTTTAAACAAATTAAAATGGAAATAGAACATACCCAAATCTATGGGATATAGTAAAAGCAGTACTAAGGGGGATTTTTATTTCAATAAACACTTATATCAAAAAAGTAGGACTTCAAATAAACAACCTAACACTGCACCTCAAGGAACTAGAAATGCAAGAACAAGCCTACCTCAAAATTAGTAGAAGGAAAGAAATAATAAAGACAAGAGCAGAAATAATTGACATTGAGACCAAAAAAATGCAGAAGTTTAACAAAGTAAGAAGATGCTTTACTGGAGATAAAATAGACTAAAAAAAGACAGAGAGAGACAACTTTTGCCCATTTTTAATTGAACTTTGTTTCCTATTACTGAGTTATGATTTGTATATATTCTGAATAAAATTCCAATATCAGATATATGATTTATAAACATTATCTCTCTCTGTGGGTTTTTCTTTCACTTTCTTGATGATCTACATTGAAGCATGAAGGCTTTTATTTTGAAGAAATTCAATTTATCAATATTTTGTTTTGTCACTAGTGCTTTTAGTGTCAGATTTAAGAAACAACTGAGTAACACATTGTCATGATTTACTTTTAGGTTTTCTTCAAAGACTATTAGGGCTTTAGCTTGTATATTTAGGTATATGATCCATTTAAAATTATTTTCTGGTATAGTAAGTAAGGGGACAAATTTATTCTTCTGCATGTAGATCTCTAGTTGCTCCACATAGTACCATTTGTGGATACAAAACTATTTTTTCCCCTATTGAATTATCTTGTTTCTAAAATTAATTGACCAGAAATATAAAGGTTTATTTTGGACTTCCCATTTTATATAATTAATTTATATCAACAGGATATATATTCCATTCAATAATATTCTCTATTCAATACTATTTTTGGACTCTTCATTTTATTCCACTGTTAACACTTATGCTGATGCCATATTCACATGCATACTGCTGCTTTGCAGTCAATTGTTTTTTGTTTTTTGTTTTTGAGACAGAATCTCATTCTGTTGCCAGGCTGGAGTGCAATAGCACAATCTTGTTCACTGCAACTTCCACCTCCCAGATCCAAGCAATTCTCTTTCCTCAGCCTCCTGAGTAGCTGGGATTATAGGCACTCATCACCACAGGCAGCTAATTTTTCACTTTTTAGTAGAGACAAGGATTCACCATGTTGATCAAGTTAGTCTCAAACACCTGACCTTGCAATCTGCCTGCCTCCGCCTCCCAAGGTGCTGGGATTACAGGCGTGAGCCACCGCTTAAGGACTGCAATCAAATTTTAAGTCACAAATTATCAGTCCTCCAATTTTGTTCTTCTTTATACTGTAATTTTGGCTATTCTGTATCCCTGGCATTTCCATATAAATTTTAAAATCAACTTGTCAGTAACTACAAAAAAGAAAGCTGGAAATTTAATAGGGATTGTTTTAAATCTGTAGATCAATTTGGAGGGATTATGTTAACAATACTAAGTCTTCTTTTTAATAAACAGGGATTTCTTACCATTTACTTGGGTCTTTACTTCTTGTCACAAACATTTTGCAGTTTTCAGACTATCTACAAGTCTTGCTTTTGCTAAATTTATCCCAAATTGCTAAATTTATTTTCTAATTTTTAAATGTATTCCTTTTGTTAAATTTATTTCTATAAACTAAAGGAGTTTGTAGTTCACTTTTAATCTAGATAATATTCAGATAGTGGTTTTTAATGTTAAATTTATATTCTGGACTTTGGAACATACACATACATTAATACATATGTAATAAATCCTTGCTGTTATTATCTCATATTTATTTACATTTCTCAGTAAGTTACAGGGATAATTTATTTGAAGAATGAACTGAAGCAAGACTAAATTCAAGTAAACCGCATTTTGGGACCATTGAAGATAAAAGGTTAAGTGTAGCAGCTGTTGATACTTAGCTTTGAGCAATTTAAAGATTGAAATTGGAAATTAGTAATTTTTAAAGTATTCAATTTAAAGAATTATTTATTAATTGGAATATCAATATAGCTGTTACTGTTTGTAGTAATGTTTTGTGTGAAAAAGGAGGATAAATGATTAGTGCAAAAGATTCACAGGAGAAATGAGAAAAATGGGAGTCAAGTCTGCATCCTCTAATGTGGTAAGCAAAAAAAAAAAAAGCCTCTTCAGAAAATGTTAGTTTTCCAGTCAATGGAACGTGTAAATACTGTCTTCTGTGGAGAAACAGCTAAAATTACTCTATGTGTTGCAAGACATGGTTATGCAAATGACCTTGGGAGGAGGAGTTAATCTAGGTGGGACTTAAATCCTAAATCCAATGACAAGTGTCCTTATAAGAAATAGAAGAGGATAAGACACAAAAATGAGAAGACAATATGAGGACAAGGGCAGAGATTTAAGTAATATGCCATTAACCAAGGAAAAGGATTATGACAGCCACCAGCATCAGGAAGAAGTAGGAAAGAATCTTCTCTGGACCTTCTAAGATAAGTGTGGTCCTGATATCACTTTTATTTTAGAAATTTAGCATTTGGAGCTGCTAGAGAATACATTGTGTTTTAAACCATGAAGTTTGTGGTAACTTGCCACAGAAGTGCTAAGAAATGAATACATTTCCTCTCAGAAATAACTGATCTGGCTTTAGAATGATTTTAGCTATTTAAAATATTTTTATGTCGTATTTAGTTAAATATTAAATTGATCATTTAAACTTTATTGAAGAGGTTTTAGAATTTTAAATTGAAATATGAATGTTAATATAAATTTGATTTCTCAAGGATGTTTCTCTGTTTTGTTAAAATACAGTTGAATTCAAAATTTGAAAGAATCCAATACATATGTGCAATTACCTTTGAAAACTTAAGAATGTATGAGAGGTTTGCTACATATATCCAAAACAGGTTATAATAAATTTAGGGCCACTTTATACTTTCTTTTTCCCTGGTGGCTCTGAGCCCAAAACGTAATTATGAGACATTGTACTTATGTGATACATTGCTAAAGAATAAACAGATTTAATTCTTCAATGTGTATATAAATTGAAAGGGACAATTTAAATTTGCTCAGACATTTACAAATAACTGTAATATCCACCGGAGCATTCTATTGCCAAAGTAAATGTGTTTTATCTCATATTACCTTTCCGTGTAGATTGAGATAATTGCCAAAATCACTCTGCAAGTATAATACTAAGTTTTATATCTCTCAGCTGTGTAGTAATTGTGGACTTATATTAAAGAAAAGGCATATAAAAATTTTAGATAACATACACAACATGAACATGTCTCTCTAATAATGAAGTTTATCACCAGGGGATAATTGTAAGATTCTCTGTTATATGAAAAACTAAGTCTTAGATCACAGACATGGAAGCATGTGGAAGAGATAACAAGTTAACTCACTTGAAGGCATTTGATGTGATGCCAGAGCAGTTTATTAATTCCTAAAACCAACCAGAACTTGATAATACTTTTTTCTGTTAAAAGCAAGCTTCAAGTTCATAGTTAAGGTATTCATTCCTGTTCATAATTCCACTTGATCATGTGAGAAAAACATATACCACAAAATGTTTATTACATTTTTATGAAGAACTATTAACAGATTAACTTAATCACTGAAACTTATTTTTGTCTAGGCTAAGTGCTAGCTCACTTCTTATGTAGGCCATCCACAAGTATATTTTGCAATGAATGGAAATAACCCATTTACTATCTTTAAGTATTTTGTCTTCATCTTTCTTATAGGTCTATAACCTAGCACTGGGCCCACTTCAAGGCAGATACTCAAGTTAAAGTGAGCTTAATATTGAATAGTTTGCTTTCTGCTACTTCAAAACACATTTTATTAATAGTATTTTATACAGTTTACAGTTAATAACTTGGTGTTTGAAGACAATTCACTTTGGTTCAAATCTAACCTTCACCACCTAATTTTTCAGTTTAAAACCTCCCTCTTAAGACAGTTTGGATAAAAATACCTCTTGTACAGGGATGTGATTATAGTAAAATGAGATGAGGTGTATAGAGGTGTCAAAACAAATTAAGTTTTCCTCAAACCTTAAAGCCTCAACATAAAATGTAGTATTTGCCATTTACATGTTTTAAAATGAAAGAACCCTTTGCACTTAAAATTACTGTTTCAATAACATTGTGAGCATTGAATTCATAAGTTAATTCTAAGATTCTTTGAAGCAGGATTTTTTAAAATATTAACAGGCGGCATCAAAGATAAGTTTTCACATAACTTCTCTATGTCCAACTGATGCAACGGAAGACATTATTAACTGAAAGATATATTCCGTTTTCACAGAAATTAAAATCAAAATAAAAAAATGTATTTATGAAAAGGGATGAATATAACCAGCTTTTCTCTAGGGGAAAAAATGTGTAAAAGAATGATGACTTTGCCCTCTGGCATGTCACCTACTTTGTGTCCATGGAACTAAAGGTTTTGCTCATGCTTTGTGATCCTCCATTGACTTTGCCCAAGCACTCTTCCCTTTTCCATTAGTCCACATCATTACATTCACCCTCTCAAGCTCATGCCAATGTTTAAAACTTATGTATTTTTTTGGATTTCTGCTCTAGTTTTGTTTTACTTTTGCTTTTCTAAATATCATACCTTCCAGATATCAAGGCAGGACTTCATGGCAGACCAGTGGAGTAAAGTATTTAAGATACACATTGACAACCTATACGGGCTGTCACATGACCCACCTTCATGTAAACTAATTAACAAAATGGATATCTCTTCATTTTCTCACCACTTTTGGAGGCCCAACGCTGTCAAATTTCTGGCAAATTGCATTTAAAACATTTATTGGAAAGGACATTATTTTTTGCTTTTAAATATGGTAGTAATATATACATAAGGTAAAAATTTAAATATATAAGAATTTAAGTATGGTAATGTGTCACTTACCAAAAGGGATATGTTCTGAGAAATGCATTGTTAGGTGGCTTTGTTGTATAAACATCATAGAATGTGTCATAGTTCAGTCAGGATGGTGGCAAAAATATTAAGGGAAAAAAATTAGACATAGTTACAGGAAATAGTCACAAAACCCCTTTGGAAGGCTGGGCAGTTTACATAGCTTCAGGAAAGAATGGGCTGAAGGTGCCTAGTTCTTTTATCTTGAGGCTGGAAGAATAGGGCAGTTAACAGGGGAATGCAAATGAGTTTATCCAGTGGCTGATTTTCTTAAGACCAACCTTTGCCCATCTGTGCTTGACTGCCTCCTACTAGGGTGGTTGGCAGAAGTTTATTACACACAATGGTGTTTGCTGTAGGCCTCCAACCTGGTCTTTAATCTTTACCCTGTAGTGGTGTTGACTCAAAGCCTTTGTCATTTAATGTGTGCTGAATAAAGGCCTGGAAGGCCAGAGTGTCAGAGCTGGTGGCTGTTAAGTCCTTAGGGTGAATGCCCCAGAAACTTCAGCCCACTCTTTCACTATATTCTGTGTCTGAGGGAATTTATTCATCCATTGTTGAGTCAGGGTCTGCCTGTCAGGCCCCATAGAAAGTACTTACACAAGCCTAGATGGCATAGCCTACTACACACCCAGGCCATGTAGTAGAGCCTATTCTTAGGCCACAAACCTATACAGCATGTTACTATACAATTGTATACAATTTAAAAACAGTGATATTTGTGCATTCATACATATCTAAATGTATAATGGTACAGTAAAAATATAGTATAAATGATTTAAAAACTGGTACACTTGTACAGAACACTTACCATGAATGGCTCTTGCAGGACTGAAAGTTGCTCTGGCTAAGTGAGTGAGTGCTGAGTGAAGGTGAAGCCTTTGAACATTAGTGTACAGTACTGTAGACTTATCAACAATAAGGTTATACTAAATTTATTTGAAATATTTTCTTTCTTTAATAATGAATGAAGTTTCGTTTAATGTTTTTACTTCATGAAATTTTTAATTTTTCATTTTTTGTAATAACCCAACTTAAAGCTCACACACATTGGATAGATGTAAAAAGTAATTTTTTCTTTATATTCTTATTCTGTATGCCTTTTGCTATTTAAAGTTTTTTTAAACTTTACTTTCTGAACATTTTTGTTAACAGTTAAGACACAAACATACACAAACATATTAATTAGCCTGTGCCTTCACAGGTCAAGATCATCAATATTACCATCTTACACCTCCACGTTTTGCTGCAGTGGAAGGTCTTCAGGGGCAATAAAATACATGCAGCTATTATCTCCTATGATAACAATGAATTCTTCTGGAATATGTCCTGAAGAATCTGCTTGAGGCTATTTTATTGCTAACTTTTTATATCTATAAGTAAAAGTAGTATACTCTGAAACAATGATTAAAAGTATAGCAAATACACAGATAAATAACAGGTTTATTACCAAGTGTTGTGTGCTGTACTTAATAACACTTTCTCCTGCTATAAGCTAGCTTCAAGTTAATAATGTATTCATTTCTACCTTATTATCAATTATTGTATACAGTAACAATATTAATATCAATAACTGATAATAAAGTAGGCTTGTTTAACCAGTCTCACCACAAATATGTGAATAATGCATTGTGCTATGGCATTATGATGCCTACTTTGTCAGCAGGCAATAGGAATTTTTCAGCTACACTGTGATCATATGAGACCATCATCGGATATATCGTCTATGCCTGACTGAAATGTTGCTATATAGCACCTGATGGATTGTACAACGCTAAATATTTTTCCTGTTTCACAGTCCTATTCTCCAATGCAAAGTAACTTTAAATGTTATGGTGCATATTGCTAGATAACTGTCAGTCTGTTTCTGTCTTCCTTTCTTTCTTTGTCTTTCATATGCATATAATCTTTCAGAAGAAATATTTTTATATTTGTAGATCTTATATCTTACTATATACTTATTTATATGTAGTATTTTTCTTTCCTTTTCTTCTTCTTCTTCTTTTTTTTTTTTTTTTTTTTTTTTTTTTTGAATCAGTTTTGCTTTTTCACCCAGGCTGGAGTGACGTGGCACAATCGTAGGACACTGCGACATCCACCTCCTGGGTTCAGGCAATTCTCCTGCCTCAACCTCCTGAATAGCTGGCATTACAGTTGTCCACCACCATGCCCAGCTAATTTTTGTATTTTTAATAGAGATGGGGTTTCGCCATGTTGGCCAGACTGGTCTCGAATTCCTGACCTCAGGTGATCCACCTGCCGAGGCCTCTTAAAGTGCTAGGATTACAGACATGAGCCACTGCACCTGGCCTTTTCTTCTCTTTTTTTTTTTTAAATACTACATTGTAGACTATTCTCGTAGACTTATATCACAGTTTTTGATGGTTTTGTAATATTTCATAGTATAGCAGCTAGAGTCATGATAATATAGTTAACTCTTGGATTGTTTACTAATGTTTACCTTTTAGATAATGTGCTGAAATAAAAATTGTTGATTACATATCTTTGGCTATATATGCAAGTGCTGCTGTGAGAGAGTACTATTAATGAAATTATTGGTCAAATGATGTGTTTGTTGAAAACTTTGATATAGTATCTATTAGCCTTTATAAAGATGACGCAAATTTATATTTCCTTCAAATAGTATGTTAATATTGATTTCTAATTAAAAGAGAAAAATTTATACTGAAAACTTTATTTCTCAATATAAGCTTCATCAAGTTCAAGACACTTTTGTAGTAATTTTATCTATCCATCTCAAAAGAATTGAGGGTCCTGGGAATTTAACCACGTCAATGGTTCATTACATTTTTAACTAAAGAAAAATAGGGTTTTTTTACAGGTTTCTTTTTTAAATATCAGGAAACGAAAGAAGTCAGAAGGAGCCAAATCAGGACTTTAAGGTATAAGGGTGTAAGTATAATGATTTCCGATGAAAATTCTCATAGTATTAACCTTGTCTGATGAGAGGAGTGAGCAGGAACATTGTCGTGGTATAGAAGGGCTCTCTGGTGAAGCTTTCCTGTTTGCTTTTCTTCTAAAGCTATGGCTGACTTTCTCAAAACACTCTCATAATAAACAGATGTTATTATTCTTTGGCTTTTCAGAAAATCAACAAGCAAAATGCATTGTGTTTCCCTTTCGACTGCTGTCATGACCTTTGTTCTTGACTGGTCTGTTTTTGCTTTGCCTGGACTAGTTTCAATTCTTGGTAACCATTTTTTTTTCTTGTGCTTTGCCTTCCAAATAGTCTGAGTAAAGCCATGTTTTATCACCTGTTTCATTTTTTTTTAAATGCTTTATGATGTTGAAAATTTTCACTGCAAGCTCTACTGTGGTCTACAGCTGACTAGGCACAACGGTTTTGGCACCCATCAAGCATAAAGTTTGCTCAACTGTAATTTTTTAGTTAAGTGATGTAAGCTAAACAATTAAGACATGTATATTGTTTGCTATTATTTGAGCTGTTAATTGTTGGTCTTCTTCAATTAGGGGATGAACAAGATAAATTTATTTTTCACAAATTGTTGTGGATAGTCTCCTGCTATTGACTTCATTTTCAACAATGCTGTATCCTGTAAAACACACTATCTATTTTTAAACTGCTGATTTTTTTGAGGCATGATCTTCATAAATATTTTGTAAAGCATCAGTAATTTCATTTTCCTTTTGCTCAAGCTTCACCATAAGTTTGATGTTTGTTCTTTCTTCAGTTTTAGCAGAAGATGATATCTTATCTTTCTTATTACCTCAAATGAATATGAGGTTTAAAATTGGTGGCCTAGAATTATAAACTTGCCTTAACAGGTTTAACACTTATAGTAAAATGTTTCAGAATCAAGTCTTATTCTTTGTGTTGCTTCTAGCAAGAAAAGTAACTTCAAATAATTTAAAAATTTATTATTAAATTTTGCTCTTCTCAAGATTTGCCACCTTATTTCAACATATCAGTCACGTCATCATTTAGGATTACCAATCATACTGTTTTGTGGATCACATTTCAACATGTTATGACAAGTTTATAAGAATTTATTTTGCTGCAAAAAAAAATCCATTCATAGTTTTCATATATTATGCATTTTTCATAAACATTTTCTAGACTCCTCATGTATTATATGTATCTAGTAATGTTTTTCATTTCCCAAGAATAAGACAGAATATCCAGAGACATATCACGTATTACCCATGTATTATGAGTAAAGACCTGTGCTAGAGTCTTTACCAAATTATTTTTATTTCTTTCAACAATTTATGAAGGTAAAATTATTAATTTTCATTTTATACATAAGAACTAAAACTCAAAGAAGCTGAAAGAAGCTAACTAATTTATCTAAGATTAGAGATAGAAAGTGGTAGATACCCATGCTATACTTAGATAAAGGGTAAGGATAGAGTGACCATTCATCCTGGTTTTTGCCTAAGACTTTCCTAATTTTATCACTGAAAGAACTGTGTCCAGGATTCCTCAGTTCCAAGAAAAACAGGATGGTTAGTAAACTTAGATTAATGTATGACTGCTAAGCAGAAATAAAGCAAATAAAGGTAGTAAATCTTGAGAAAATCATAATTTGAAGATTGGATTTCTATATAAAGTTATTATTGTTATTATTATTATTATTATTATTATTTGGAAGCAACAAGAAGAAGACATGACTCTGAAATACTTCACTGGAAATCTGAGATTATTAGAATAGGTAGCTAGGCAGACATGAGCAGGGCAGGAGAGGGTCCCCTACCCCAGGGGGTAGGTGGTTGTCAAACTACCTGATAATAATTGGTCACAGCTGGTGCCAAGGAAAGGCAGTCCCCTCGCAATAGAAAGAATACACTGGAAACTGTTGATCAGTAGCTTCCCAAAAAGATCTCAGAAGTTCGGCGAGTGGGCTTAAGCATGTGCACAAAGATGCAAAAATGGCAGAGTTTACCTGGTATTTGACCACCCTCTAGAAACAACTGATTGGTAAGGTAAAAATGTCTCAAATCAGCAAAAACCATTTTAGTAAACACAGTTGGATTTCTCGAGTAGCCCTCTTGGTCCTCCTCCAAGTATACTTTACTTCCTTTTGTTCCTGCTCTAAAACTTTTTGATAAATTTTCATTCCTGCTCCAAAATCTGCCTTGGTCTCTCACTCTGCCTTACACCCTTCACCTGAATTATTTCATCCAAGAAGGCAACAATTATGTTGCTGCAGACCCATAAAGATTCATCACCGCCAACAAAATCAGTTAAGGCAGGTTTATCACTGTAGGTCACCAAACCATTTCCATAGGAGAAAACGTATTTTATCCAGAAATAACAATGATCTGACAATGAAACAGTAATTATAAAGAACCTTGTGTATAATAAAGTCAAGTAAACATGTAAGCTAGGCTTAGTATAAATCAATTGTTAAAAAGCAAAATATGGACTGGGCATGGTGGCTCATGCCTGTAATCCCCGCACTTTGGGAATCTGAGGTGGGCAGATCACCTGAGGTCAGGCATTTGAGACCAGCCTGACCAACATGGAGAAACCTAGTCTCTACTAAAAAATACAAAAATTAGCTGGGCATGGTGGCACATGCCTGTAATCTCAGCTACTCGGGAGGCTGAGGCAGGAGAATTGCTTGAACATGGGAGGCAGAGGTTTCAGTGAGCCGAGATCATGCCATTGCTCTCCAGCTGGACTGACAGAGCAAGATTCCATTAAAAAAAAAAAGGGGCAGAGTAATTCTTCTGACATAAAGTATTTCAATAATGACTTGAAATGTGATCATCTTGGCATGCTGTCATGGATTGAGTTTACCCCAACATTTTTATCCACCCTTCTGAAGATTTTTGTCTATAAAATATATTTACACAATGCTAATTTTTTTCTTGTACTTTTTAATTTTCTCTAATGGGAGACAGGAGAATAGAAAACATTAAGTGGCTAATGAGTGTTTTCTAATAGTTTGAAAAATATTACTATAAATATCTGATAAATATAACTCATAACACAAGCACAAGCACATACTCAATTTTTTCAGTATCCTGAGAAATACGGCATTGCCTCTCATTACCAAGTCTCTTTGGGCTTCAGAAAAAAAAAATATTAGACATTTTCTCATTATAAAAGATCATTTTCACCTTACCAATTTTAACATCAAAAATTGCTTTAAAAAGATGAGGAAAGTCAATAGAATAAATACTAAAAATATTACTGTATATAGAACTTGTCTTAAAGTGAAAGTTAATATAATCGCCATGCTGTTATATCCTTTGATTTCTGTTTTTTAAAAAATTATTTTGATAAATCCATTTCACTTGTGTAGATGTCAAGGAAAAAAACTCCTTTATCCTCCTAAAGTTCATTGAAAAAAATAACTGTCAAAGGTATGTTAAAATGAAGAATGGCATACCAATTTATTAATGTATACATGAGAGAGATTCATAGAGTGATTAGTCAATATCCCAATAGGGCCCAAATATTTATATATTCTTATTTCAGAGGGGAGGGAAGAACTGGGGAACATGCAATTCTGTGGAGGGTAAATAAATAATTGCCAGAGAGAATGAAAGGATCTAGAAACAGAGATTAACTTGTAAATTGTTCTCTTTAGAAACTGAATGAGTCTGAGACAGATATTATCTTGTGAAAAGATCTGTCCAGCTGTCATTCTATTCCTGCCTTTTGTGCAATAGATAATGAAATAACAGGGAGAGGAAGAAAAAACAAATGTCTTCCTTGGTGAGTTCTTCTGGTCTTAGGGGAACAGACTCTGCCAACGTCTGTTGATCTCTAAGTGCTTTTAATTTCAAATACTCATTTTACCATGGAGCTATATTTGAAGCTAAAGTTCCTTATACTACTTTATTCACCCTATATGGAATTTTCCTAGAAGTTTCACACATAAAAGGCTTAATCCATTACTGTGGAAAGATTTGGATTAGAGGTTGTTAGACTAAAAAAATAAACAGGCACAAGAAGGAAAAAAAATGGGATAGAAGAAAAGAACAAATTTAAGTATATTATCTCATATCTGCTTGAGTCAGTCTCCTAGTGCTGAGAATACATCAGTTTGGCTAAACAGCTGTGTCCCATCCAGGAGGTGACATTGCAGATGGGCTAGCCCTTTATATATCATGCAGGCAAACAGATGTTTTATAAGAGGCAATTCTATGGAAACAGAAGGAAAACAAAGTTAATGTTTGGACTAGTCTACAAACTAGTTTTTGTAGAGTTTCTAAAATCTCTTCAGATTGCAGTGGTAATTTGAAAGATTTTGCTTGAACTGTATTTTGAATCAGATGTTCAAGTCAACTTGAGTAGTCCGTACATCAACAGGCATGAAGGCTGTTTATATGTAAGTTGTAGTGATCTCTGCTCAGTTTGTATTAAGTTGTCTAGATTTCAGGGCTTCAATAAAAACAGGCAGTTTTAATTTCTAGTGATTTCAAATGAGAAAAATGAAAAGAAAATTCGAAACATTAGTTTGGATATTTGTACCTAGGAAAGAATTTAGCACAAATTGTAGGCAAACGATACAACTCAAAAACAATGACTAGGGTTAGAATCTAATAAAAGGTGTAGTTTAGATTTTGTATTTTTTTTCCAAAGTATATTATTTCTCCCTCCAGTTCCCCTTTTCCATCACGTATTAATACCAATTTGTTTTTGATATAAACGTTAGTTTTTTTTTTTCTTTTGGAATAAAGTACATCCAAAATAGCAATTGAATATATAAGCCCTTTTTAACTGACTTTCCTAGAACTTTTTAATAAGAAATACCAGATTAGATTTTAAAAATCCCTTGAGGCTAAAAATCCAAGATCGTGCCTGTGATACCTGTTCAAACTGGGTGAATTCCATTTATCTCGAGTTCACAAAATTTTAAGATTCTAAAATGTCTCGCGGATCTTGGAAGTGTTAAAAAGGGACATTCTTTACATATCACAAGGTCAGGAAGCTTGTAAGGAAACCATGTAGACAAGGTGCCAGGCCAGTCTTTCAAAGGAGGCTTTTATCAGCTCTGTAAGTCAAATTCAATTTCTCAAAGCAATTTGTTCATATCTGAAAATATGCCATTCAGTTAAAGACTTGGTGAAATAACCAACATTTTCAGTTGTGTTCTGTTACAAAAGAAAACATATTCTTATTGAACTTATACAGATAACTGCATTGCCGTAAAATAAAGATACTCTCTGATAGTTTCTTCATTCTAGAGAACTCGGGTAGAGAGACAAAGGTAAATGTTTTAGTTTTGCTCACAAAAGCATACTTTGTCCACAAAAGCATACAATTGCTGTAACTGTTAATAGCTAAAACAAAACAAACAAACAAAAAACTGATGTTTCTTGACTGTGGAAAACAAACATAAAGAGAATCATCAGTGTTTCAAGCAAAGTGTCATAAAATTATTTTAGTTCTCTATCAGTGTAACTTCATATAACTTCATGTAATTATAGTTCTACTTGATTGTAGTTAGCAATTTCCATAAACACATCAGCTTTTTAATTAGAGTTTTGAAAGTTTCTACCTATTCCAACAGTATGGTCTCTAACGGTATCAAAAGCCTGTACTCAGGAATAATTGTCAGGGTCTTTTCCACGAGTTTCCTTGAAGAAGATACAAATTTTGTATCATGGATAATTATAAACTACTTTGTGAGAAGAATAAAAGTAAAACAGTTGTATGCAGACAAGACTTAGAATAGCCTTGGCGAAAGACACAGTTGACAAGGACATTTAGTTATTTGTGTGGTATACAACAATTTCACATAATAATTATGTTATGACTGATAACATATACCAATATGTATATGAATTGAATTTTGGGAATCTCAAATAGTTTTGGAAGACATAGTGATAACATATTTATGCAAACTAAACTATAAAAAGTTAAACATCATTTCTTCCTTTATTATTTAACATAGCTTTCTATATGATTTTTATATACCAGAGTTCAAAAGTTAAATTTTAGGTCAAAAAATCTTAGTTTAGAATTTTAAAATGAATTTTAGAAAGTGTGTCAAATATCAAGTGTTTAAAACACTTTGTCAAAATAGAATAGTAGGTCACTTATACTTATTTAGCTAAAGAGATAATTTGAAGAGTTCAAAAACCAGTAACCTTTAGTCTTCAGCAGAGAGGAGAATCAATTTTCAAAACAATCAACCTACTGAATACAGCATTGGATAAAATCTCTCCTATTAATTGTCTGCCATTTATGTAAAAGGTAAACAAAATCTTTTGCTATTTCTTAATAACACTGTATGAAAATAGTATTCAAAAAATAAACCAAATTCTACCTTTAAATTAGTGTATTATTGATGCTAAAGTACATTTTAATAAAAGCTTATAAATAGATCTATCCAACCTCAATCAACTTTGACCACACAAGATAAGATTTTTATAAACCTTTTATAACCTTGTACAATATTTTCATTGTCTTTCTTTTCTCAACATTTTATACCCTTTGAATTTTATTTATTTTATTTGTATTAAAGCAAACTTTGTTTTTTCTTTAGTAAGAAAAAACATTTATTATCTTTCCTTATCAAAAACACATTTTCTTTTTATAGAATTTACAGTATAAGATCTGACCACGCCATGGATGGCACGGCAAGCCCCGTGACCTGCACATACACTTCTGGAGGGCCTTCCAGAATTAGAAAACCTGAAGTAGGCGGAAGGAAGAATGATCAACCCCTGTGGCGCCTAACTAACCTGAGACATTCTTCTATTGTTTCTTATTCCAGCCTCAATTGACAAAGCCACTGGACTTTGTAACCAACCTTGGTCAACCTTGTGACTCCACACCCTACACTCCCTCCCAACTTGCAAACGTACAAACCCTTCCCAGCTTACAAAAAAGCCACCCTAAATTTATTTCCATAACTTTCCACTGTTTACTCCATAAAGCCAACTCCATAAAGCCATCCCTCCGCCCTCCACTGACTCTCTTTTCAGACTCAGCCTGCAAGCACCCAGGTGAATAACAGCCATGTTGCTCACATAAAGCCTGTTTGCTGGCAGGGTCAGGGGGGGTCCTCTTCATTCAGAGATCGTGTTTTAACATTTGGCATCAGAAACCTTGGAAGGGGGAACTCCTACAGGAGACCAAACCCCCTGTCACTGTTCTCCTTGTGCTTTCTCTGTGAAGAGACCTACCTATGCCCTAGGCTCATCAGAGCAGCCCACAGACCCACTCACCATCCTCAGATCAGGTAAGCGGTTTGCCTTAACTCTTCTCTTTAGCCCTTCTCACTACCTGTCAGCTTCCTTCTCCTTTCAGTTTCATTTTCCTCTCCCTTTCAGCAGAGACAAAAAAGACAGGACTTTCCATGAGGTTTATGACTGGAAAACGTCCTACAGAACTGTGAAGACAGTCCTTCCTCAGTGACTGATCATTGCGTAGATGTCTGTTCTGGTCACTCACTCACACTCACAGGTGACCGACCAATGTGCGGGACACTCCCTTTGAGCAATTCTCCCCAGGTTCAGGCCAAGGTTTGGTCTGGGATGCCTTTTAAACTGCTTGGTTGCACATTCACTTCCCTTGTCTCTGCTGCTCTTCTTAAACTATGGACAATCTCCCACCCTCCATTCCTTCTCCTCTCCCTTAGCCTGTGCTCTAAAAATCTTCAAACTACTCCAGATATCACCTGACCTAAAACCTAAGTGTCTTATTTCCTTCTGCAATACCTCTTGGCTGTTGGATAATGGCTCTAAATGGCCAGAAAACAGTACCTTTAATTTTTCTATCCTGCAGGATCTAGACGACTTTTGTGGCAAAATGTTCAAATGGTCTGAAATTCTCTATGTCCAGGCACTTTTTTACACTCCAATTACTCCCTAATCTCTGCTCCTTCTCTCCCTTCCGTCCACCCCTCCTGCCTCCACCACTAACCCAGAATCCTCCTTGCCCATCTACCTTTCTGACCTTTTTTCTCCCCGCCTGTCCAAATCGAGCCCCTATCCAGGCCCAACACCCCACCCCAGAGCCTCCCTCCTCTTTCTCTGCCCACACCCCATCTCCTTATGCCCCTCCTGTCACCTCCCCACCTCTCACCTGGTCTAGCTGGCAGTTTAGTCCCGAGGCTACCTCCTCTGCCCCTGCCCAGCAATTTCCCCTTCAAGAGGCTGCTGGAGGCAAAGGCATAGTTAGGATGCACATTCCTTTCTCTTTATCCAATCTTTTCCAAATCGGCAAACGATCAGGCTCCTTTTCATCAGATTCTCCACTGCTTAACCCAGTTCTATAATCTCACCTGGAGTGATTTAAATGTCATCCTTATTTCTACTCTCACCCCTGAAGAATATTTAATATGCATTTTATCATTCAGTTAGCCCTTAACATCAAAAAGCTACCTAAATTAGAAGCTGGCCCTCAAACCCCACAATGGGAACTAATCAACCTCACCTTTAAGGTGTTTAATAACCAAGAAGAGGCTGCCAAGCAGCAGCGTATTTCAGAATTACAAATGCTTGGCTCCGCTGCAAGTCAGACCCCCACTCCTTCAGCTCGAAGAAGTTTCAGACTGCCAGACCCACAGCATCCAGACTTCTCTCTAGCACCTCCTTGGCCAAAGCCTTGTTTCAATGCCAAGAACCTGGCCACTGGACCAAGGAATGCCCACAGCCAGGGATTCCTCCTAAGCCCTGCCCCATCTGTGTGGAGCCGCCATGGAAAGTCAAACTGTCTGACTCACATCACTGCTTCCAGAGCTCCTGGAGCTGCAACCCAAAGCTCCCAGAAGTGAATCCTTCCCAGATTTCCTCGGCGTGGTGGCTGAAGACTAACGCTGCCCAAACACCCAGGAAGCCCCCTGGACCATCACAGATGCTGAGCTTGGGATAGCTCTTATTGTCCAGGATAAGTTGTATCCCCTTCTTAATCAATACGGGGGCACCCACTCCATGCTGTCTTCTTTTCAAGGCCCTGTCTCCTTGGGAATTGACGGCAAGGCCTCCAGCCTCTCAACTCCCCAAGTCTGGTGCCATTTAAGCCAGCACTCCTTTCCACATTCTTTCCTAATCATCCCCACTTGTTCAGTTCCCCTGATAGACCAAACTATCCTAGCAAAAGTGTCTGCCTCCTTAACTATTCCTAGGCTATGACCACATCTCATTGCCACCCTCCTCCCCAAACTCATACCTCCCTCAGTAGCTCCCCTTATGGCCCCCTACCTTAACCCTAGGGTGTGGGACACCACCTCTCATCTGTTGCTACAAGTCACTCACCCTTCATCATCCCCTTAAAACCTGATCACCCTTACCTCATCCAGCACCAGTACCCCACCCCACAACAGGCTTTAGAAGGCTTAAAGCCTGTTATCACCCGTCTATTGCAACATGGCCTTTTAATTCCTACAAACCTCCTTGCAAATCTCCTGTCCTACCTGTCCAAAAATGCTTTTTTTCCAAAGCCCAAATTTCTTCCCCATCTGTTACCTGTCTCAGTATAATCCTTCACCAGCATACATGTGCTCTCTCTGCCAACCGTATCCAGTTAATTTCCCAAACCCCAACCCCATCCACTAAGCAGCAGCTTCTCTCCTTCCTAGGCACTGTAGGATACTTTTGCCTCTGCATACCGGGTTTTGTCCCACTAACCAAACCACTTTATAAACTTACAGAAGGAAACTTAGCTGACCCCACCGACCAAAATTTCTTCCCTCATTCTTTTTTCTGTTCTCTAAAAAAGGCCTTAAACCTGCTCCTACTTTAGTGCTTTCCAACTCCTCTCAACCCTTCTCTGTCTACACTGCAGAAATAAAAGGCTGTGCCTTCGAAATTCTTACACAGGACCCAGGCTCATGGTCTGTAGCCTTTTTATCCCAACAACTTAACCTCACAGTCCTGGGCTGGCCCTTATCCCTATGCATGGCAGCACCTGCTGCCCTAATACTCTTAGAATCCCTTAAAATCACAGGTTATGCCCCAGTTACCCTCTATAGCTCTCACAGCCTCCAAAGTTTAGTTTCCTCTTCATATTTCACACACTTGCTTTCAGTTCCTCTCCTTCTCTAGCTTTCTGCAGTCTCCCCTACTACTTCAGCCACACCTCAGATAGTCTCTGTTTCTATTATTTTCTAACTGTGCTCAGATTCACTGATAGTCTCTGTTTCTATTATTTTCTAACTATGCTCAGATTCACTGCACTCATTGACTTTTACATACTCTGCTTTTGTTTAACTTGCCAGTTTACACTTTTCCTCCAGTTAATTACAGCTGATATTTCACTCTTAATCTCACTCCCGTTCTTTGCTCATACCCAGTCTTGTTAATGAAAGAGAGTGGTTACTTATAGATATCACATGCTTCCTCATACACCATGAAAACAAAAGCTCTCCCTCCACACAGTTAAACCTACCAAACCCTGCTACAACCTTTAACAGCCACAGTTTTTGCTGGTTCCATCAGTGTGTGGGTACGAGACCCCAGCACCCGCAGAACACTTCCGATATTGTCAGTTTACACTTCCAGTTCTGTCTAAGCCAAAGATGTTTTTCCCTCTGTGGTTTTTCTTATGTCTGCCTTCCTACCAACTAAACAGGCACTCGTCCCCTAGTTTTCCTTACTTCCAAAATTCAGTTTGCCTACAGAAACAAAAGCCTCCCTGTTACCCTTGTGGTTCTGACATGACACAAGCACAGCACAACACAATTCCATTGATCCCCTTACTTGTGGGGTCAGGAATTACTGCTACGCTCAGCACAGGCATAGCAAAACTTACCACTTCAATTGTCACCTTCTGTAGCCTCTCTAATGATTTCTCTGCTAGCATTGCAGAATTAACTCAATCACTATCCCTACTTCAAGCTCAAGTAAATTCCCTAGCCACACTTGTCTCCAAAATCGCAGAGGTCTCCATTTACTGACTACTGAAAAGGTCTTTGCCTGTTTCTAAATAAAGAAAGTTGTTTTTGTGTAAACCAGTCCGGCCTCATGTATGACACCGTCATAAATTAAAAGACAGAGCCCAATAGCTTGCTAATCAGGAAAATGGTTATTCTGTACCTGGCTGGACTGGCTGCACACTCTCTAACTGGAGTCTTGGCTTCTTCCAATCTTAGTCCTCTGATTCCTAGCTTTCTCCTCTTATTTGGATCTTGTGTTTTCCGATTGATCTCTCAATTCCTACAATATCATATACACGCGATAATTAGTCAGTCAATACAACAAATCCTCCTTCTAACAACCCTGCAATGTTACCCCTTGCCCTGTGATCTCCCAGCAGTCTAAATTCTTTCCCATTTTTAGTTTTCTGTGCAGCCCCCAATCCTGCTCGAAGAAGCCCTGAGAAACATTGCCCCATCACCCCTCTGTGCCAGCCTTCCTGATATTCCACTACCCTCCACTCTTCATTTCTTTTTCCCTTATATTACTAATGTGAAAACACAGGAATGTCAGGTCTGACTGACATGTGTTCTCATTGTTCAACACCTGCCTGTGAGTGAGACCATTCAGTGTTTCATTTTCTGTTCTTGTGTCATTATGCTGAGAATAATGGTTTCCAGATTCATCCAAGTCCCTACAAAGGACACAAACTCATTGTTTTTTATGGTTGCATAGTATTCCATGGTGTATATGTGCCACATTTTCCTTGTCCAGTCTATCATTGATAGACATTTGGGTTGGTTCCAAGTATTTGCTACTGTAAACAATGCCGCAATGAACATACATGTGTATATATCTTTATAATGAAACAATTTCTAATCCTTTGGATATATACCCAGTAATGGGATTGCTGGGTCAAAAGGAATTTCTATTTCTTGGTCCTTGAGGAATCACCACACTGTCTTCCACAATGGTTGAACTAATTTACACTCCCACCAACAGTGTGAAAGTGTTCCTATTTCTCCACATCCTCTTCATCATCTGTTGTCTCAATAACTAAGATCAGAGCAGAACTGAAGGAGACAGACACACACACACATGCACACACACAAAAATCCCTTCAAAAAATTAACAAATCCAGGAGCTGGTCTTTAGAAAAGATCAACAAAATAGACCACTAGCCAGACTAATAAAAAATAAAAGAGAGAAGAATCAAATAGATGCAATAAAAAATGATAAAGGGGATATCACCACTAATTCCAAAGAAATACAATACATCGGAGATTACTACAAACAAATCTATGCATACAAACCAGTAAATCTAGAAAAAAAAATGGATGAATTCCTGGACACTTGCACCATCCCAAGATTTAACCAAGAAGAAGTTGAAATCCTGAATAGACCAATAACAAGGACTGAAGTTAAGGCAGCAATTAATAGCCTACCAACCAAAAGAGTTCCAGGCCCAGATGCATTCACAGCTGAAGTCTAACAGATGTAAAAAGAGGAGGTAGTACCATTTCTTCTGAACTATTCCAAACAATACAAAAAGAGTGAATCCTCTCTAACTCATTTTATGAGACCAACACCATCCTAGTACCAAAACCTGGCAGAGACTCAACTAAAAAAGAAAACTTCAGGCCAGGCCAATATCTGTGATGAGCATAGACACAAAAATCTTCAATAAAATACTAGCAAACCAAATGCAACAGCACATCCAAAAGCTTATCCATCATGATCAAGTAGGCTTCATCCCAGGGATGCAAGGCTGGTTCAACATACACAAACCTATAAACGCAATCATCACATAAACAGAACCAAAGACAAAAACCACATGATTATCTCGATAGTTGCAGAGAAAGCCTTCAACAAAATTCAACAACCTTTATGCTAAAAATCCTCAATAAACTAGGTATCCATGGAATGTATCACAAAATAATAAAAGCTATCTATTTATAAACAAACCTACAGCCAATATTATACTGAACTGGCAAAAACTGAAAGCAATCCCTCTGAAATCCGGCACTAGACAAGGATGCCCTCTCTCACCACTCTTATTTACTATAGTATTGGAAGTTCTAGCCAGAGCATCAGGCAAGAAATATAAATAAAGGGTATTCAATTAGGAAAGGAGGAAGTCAAATTTTCTCTATTTGCAGACAACATGATGTGTATTTAAAAGACTCCATCATCTCAGCCCAAAATCTCCTGAAACTGATAAGCAACTTCAGCAAAATCTTAGGATAAAAAATAAATGTGCAGAAATCATGAGCATTCCTATATACCAATAACAGAGAAACACAGAGTCAAATCAATTGCTACAAAGAGATTAAAATACCTAGGAATACAATTAACAAAGGATGTAAAAGACCTCTTCAAGGACAACTACAAACCACTGCTGGAGGAAATAAAAGAGAACACAAACAGATGGAAAAACATTCCATGCTCATCATTTGGAAGAATTAATATCGTGAAAGTGGCCATACTGCCCAAAGTAATTTATAGATTCAAGGCTATCCTTATCAAGCTACCAATGACTTTCTTCACAGAACTGGAAAGCTACTGATTTTTAATTGGTAGCCACATAGTAACAGAGTATGATTACATGTTTTACAATTTTTAGAAAAATGGGCTTTCTAAAGGAACATTTTTAAAATGGAAATCAGGTCATATTTACTAATAGATATAAATAACTTTTTTTTGTTTCTCTGAAATAAGCCAAAGCATATGAGCTTAAACTTATATTTATACTTACATTATAGTAATTAATGTCTTAGCATTATATCTAATTTGGAAGTAATTTAGACATTTAATGAACGTATATAATTTCAACTTGCTTAGCAAAAATCTATAAATACAGTTGCTAAAAAGATTTGCAAAATCCTTATAACTAAACATAACATATTATTAAAAGTTAATTGATAAACCTTTATTCCATTTACATCTATTTATGTAATTCTAACAATTATGTTTTAAAAATTTCATAAGACTTTAGAGAAATCTAGCCATAATCTCAAGTTAAACTTTTTGTTTACTCTTTTTATATTATTGTATGTTCAGCAAGTATTATAAAAGCAAGACCTTAAAGTTAAATACATGCATATATTGCTGATAACTCAAAAGACATGCTTATTTTTATTAAACCAACAACATTAATGTTATCTAATATACCATGAGACTAGTAAAGCAATGTGAAGTTCAAAAACATTTGGGCTTATTAATTTATGAGAATTCATTTATTTGTAAGTCAATTTGGTACCGTAAGAAAACTTTATACATGTACACACGTACACATGGCAATGCAGACAAACAGAAAGACTAAAGCTTGATTTAAAACTTTTAGCCATGAGATCTCTAAAACTCACAAGTTTAAAGAAATAGTTGGATTTAAACTGTACCTTTATAAATGGAAAAGGTTAAGATTTATTTGCCCCACATGGCTGAATTCCTCACCAAATTTTAGAGAAAACAAATTAGCAAATTTACTTCTCAAAGCCCAGAGAGAAAGAGAGAGAGAAAGAGAAAGAGAGAGAGAGAGAGAGAGAGAGAGAGAGAGAGAGAGAGAGAGAGAGAGAGACAGAGAGAGACAGAGAGACAGAGAGACAGAGAGAATTTAAGCTTTTTCAAGAAGGAGTTTCTGTGTATAGTTAGGAATATTAAAAATGGATGTCAAGGTGGCAAAAAATTATACAAATTTACCATAGGATTCTAAAAGAAGACAAATTTTATTTATTTGGGTGGCTTTTTATTTTAGTCTTCATTTTCTAACTGGACCATTGAGCTCAGGATTGAGCCCATTAAGGAGCAGGGCCAGCAAAGCAGTTTCAGTTTTTAAGGCTTAATATTTAAATATGTGAAAACAAGACACAACTGAAAGGTATAGCATCTAGATTATTACAAAATCAAGAATTTGAGTCTTAAACTGAATACTGGGTTTTTCAAAAGAGGAAATCGCCATCGAGCTGGATGATGCAAAGTTTCCAAAGTGCCCTTACTATAAAGATATTCTCCTGAGGCTGGTAGGTAACCCAAGGCCAATCCCAAGGCTGGTGGGTAACCCTGTTGTGGATCCACAACAGGAGTTTTAATCTCTCAATGGTGAGCAATCCCACAACCTCCAAATGTATCTAACTGTACAAAGAAACAAATAGCCCCTTCAGAATCAATTATTTGTTGCAACTGCTGTCCACCACCTCCAAAACTATAGCCCTCAACAATGACTTTTCAATCTGTGCATACACAAAGATCAAGTTCTCTCCCTCAGTACCAAGTAATTCCTGAAACACCCTCCGATATCTGCCAACAAAATCAAATATATCAGGTCACACAATGCAAAGAGAGAACATTAGACCTGAGAGGAAGCTATCCATGACTCTTCATACTCTAGAGGAAGATGGAAGAGCCCAAAAAGGAGGGGAAGAGCACCTTTTTCTGTGTTCTTAAAGAGGTCTGAGTCATTAGAAATTCCCTCTAGGTTTCTTCATATTGTACTATAAACAGCAAAGGGGAAGGAAGAGCTTGAATATCAGCTTTGATTTAAGATAACTTCTGACTTGGAAGCTTTTAAAAAATATATTTTTAAATATCTTGGCTAAGTGAGGTGGCTCATGCCTGTAGTTCCAGTACTTTGGGAGGTCAAGGTGAGAAGATCACCTGAGATAAGTTCGAGACCAGCCTAGCCAACATGGTGAAACCTCAACTCTACTAAAAATACAAAAATTATCCAACTGTGGTGGCAGGAACCTATGGTTAGGGAAAAAATAGCTGATATTGCAGACTTTTAAATTTTTTTCAAAGGTCCCCCGTTTGGATACCTTTGATTAGGTTGATAAGGGACTCAATCCAAAGATGCATGAGGCTTCTTCAAAAGTGTAAAACAGTCCTCACAAGATCCAGAACAACCCCAATGACAGCACACAAAAAGAAAAAGAAAAGAAAAGAAAAAAGAAAAGTTTTGCTAGCCATAAGTAAGGTAAAACCCACATTTCTACAGCCGTATTTTCTATGATCTCATCTTTGCAACTGACCATCTACATATAGAGGCCAAAAAGCACTACAAACCCCCAGTCATGAGAAAATACAGAAAATCTAAGTATGGTCATGGAAGGGAAAGAATCAATAACGATGACTAGCTCATAAAGCCAAAAGTCATAAACCTGGGCCACAGTGGTGAAACTGCAGAAGTGTTACTACTCAACTGCAAAATGGAAAGCCCTCATTTTCTCTTCTTCAATCAAAAGATTGAAGGCAGGCAATTTGAATGTACAAAAGCTTTTAACTTTGTTGAAATGGTTGAACTAATTTACCCTCCCACCTACAGTGTAAAAGCATTCCTATTTCTCCACACCCTTTCCAGCATCTGTTGTCTCCAGATTTTTTTTTTTTTTGAGACGGAGTTTTGCTCTTGTTACCCAGGGTGGAGTGCAATGGCGCGATCTTGGCTCACTGAAACCTCTGCCTCCTGGGTTCAGGCAATTCTCCTGCCTCAGCCTCCTGAGAAGCTGGGATTACAGGCATGCGCCACCATGCCCAGCTAATTTTTTGTGTCTTTAGTAGAGACAGGGTTTCACCATTTTGACCAGGATGGTCTCAATCTCTTGACCTCGTAATCCGCCCACCCACCTCAGCCTCCCAAAGTGCTGGGATTACAGTCTTCAGATTTTTTAATGATCACCATTCTAACTGGTGTGAGACGATATCTCAATGTGGTTTTGATTTACATTTCTCTAATGACCAGTGATGATGAGCATTTCTTCATGTTTGTTGGCCTAATATATGTATTCATGTCCTTTGCCCACTTTTGAATGGATTTCTTTGTTTTGTTTTTTGTTTTTTGTTTTTTTTCTTGTAAATCTGTCTTTGTTCTTTGTAGAGTCCAGATATTAGCCTTCGTCAGATGGGTAGATTTCAAATATTTTTTTCCCATTCTGTTGGTTGCTAGTTCACTCTAATGATGTTTCTTTTGCTGTTCAGAAGCTCTGGAGTTTAATTAGATACAATTTGTCTTATTTTGGCCTTTGTCACCAATGCTTTTGGTGTTTTGGTCATGAAGTCCTTGAATATGCCTATGTCCTGAATGGTTTTGCCTAGGTTTTCTTCTAGGGTTTTTATGGTGTTAGGCTTTATGTTTGTCTTTAATCCATCTGGAGTTAATTTTAGTGTAAGGTGTCAGGAAGGGGTCCAGTTTCTGCTTTCTTCATATGGCTAGCCAGTTTTCCCAACACCATTTATTAAACAGGGAATCCTTTTCCCATTGCTTATTTTTGTCAGGTTTGTCAAAGATCAGATGGTTGTGGATGTGTGGCCTTGCCTCTGAGGCCTCTGTTCTAATGTAAAACTGATAAGTTATCTTAATTATGTACTAATCACAGATAAAGTCCAATTCTTTCCAGTATACTTAGGAGTGTGGTTAATTCCATTAAGTTCCCAGTCCCTACAAATTATGAAGCAGGTGAGTTAAACAGTTTTCAAAAGCCAAAGAAGCATTTATAACCTTAAAACATTTAGCAAACCCATTATCTAACCTGCATAGTTTAGACCACATATTCACATTTTGATGACATTTTGTTTTATGTATAATCTTTAAAACTGTTTTTACCTTTCGAAGATTAATGTCACATGAACTAAAAGGCATTACAGCTTTTCTTTTCCTTCAAAAATATTTGCTCTAAGCACTTATTTTCTTTAAGCTAATTAATTAGAGCTTTTTTTTTTTTTTTAGACAGAGTTTCGCTCTTGTTACCCAGACTGGAGTGCAATGGTGTGATCTCAGCTCATCACAACCTCCGCCTCCTGTGTTCAGGCAATTCTCCCACCTCAGCCTCCTGAGTAGCTGGGATTACAGGCATGCACCACCTTACCCAGCTAATTTTTTGTATTTTTAGTAGAGATGGGGTTTCACCATGTTGACCAGGATGGTCTCGATCTCTTGACCTCGTGATCCACCCACCTCAGCCTCCCAAAGTGCTGGGATTACAGGCGTGAGCCACCGCGCCTGGCCTAGAGCTCTTTTTTATATAAACATTACATACATGTGCATATATAATTACACAGACAAAAGAAGATCCAGCAGTTGTAAGATTTTTCATTTGCCAATCTCCTAGTTGGATTATTGGCCTTTGGATGGAGCCCTTCAAGAAGCAGGACTGGGAAAGTATGCAGCTTTCAGGGCCCAACAAACAGACGTAGCGTGAAGACAAATACAGATTTTGAGAGTAACCTATCTTCTTTTAATTCCTGGGGCTCCATGAGGAAAGCACTTTCTTTGCCCAACGTGGGATAACAGGTGTCTTCTTGGTACTGTTTTTCCCAAGAAGTTCAGGCTAGCAGAAGTTATCTTAGGGCCTCTGATATGTGCAAAAAGACAAAATGGAGAAAAATGATTCATTCAAGGGAGAAAATTTCCTTTTTCCAGAAAAACAAGATCTGAGAAGAGAAAACACATAAAGGTATTTTAACTATAGCTTGGATATCTACTTTTAATTAAGCTGATTTTAATTATAGCACTCTTTAAAAGAAAAAAAATGTACATGAATCCCTTATTACCCAACTTTAACCACACTAAACAGCCAATATTTCTGGCTTTTGAAAATCACCAAAAGTAACCTCAAAGTTGAAATCAACAAACCTCAACTAAGGATATGACTTAACTGTGAGTGTATGAGGTATTTTCAAAGAGGTGATAAGCAGTTTTTACAAAATCTAGAAACTTTCAAGGTAGCCCAGAGAAAGAAAGATTGAAGAAAAGAAACTAGAAGTTGTTCATGGAGGAGAAGACAATCAGCAAATGGCAAAGGTCACACAGACATTAACCAGGAAGTACACATTCCCTAGGACAGGATAACCCTGGGTCACCATGGTAAAATAGCAGAGACCAAAAGAAGGTATTGCCACATGGTTATAACAAGTGGCAGTACCTTCTTGTAAAACAAGATGGAGATTTGTAGCAAAGTTTGTTACTGACCAGTTTGGTGGTCTGGCTTGAACAGCGGGCTTATGGTATTGTAAGCCCACATTCTATCCTGAGGTAATGCTCTTTTTGATAGAAAAATACAGAAAGACAAATTTTAGCAAAATGTACAACAGATTTCACTACAGCTAAGACTAGTCTCACAAATCCTTTGTTTCATTGATCAAAACTTTACAGAAAATATAAAGAGTAATCTTCATTATTCCTTTTAGTGGTTTGCATAGGGAGAGAGAGGTCAGAAGTTTGGTAAAAAAAATACTTTTACTCTTTTGCCAGTATGTCAGGCTTCTGGATTTGCTTATTCTGAGCTATGAGGCCCTATCTACCCTGGAGTCCTGTGAAGGGGAAGCAGACAAAGAGGTTATTTTCATACTGTGAAATTGTCCCTCCTCAAAAAGTTTGCTCAGTTAGATCTGAAATTTCTTCCTATTTCATTTTTAAGCCAAAGAGTTTAAGGTTTGGAAAAATTAACTTTTCGCAGTTTGGGAGATGCATCTGAGGGGAGTGTCCTGTGATACTGGGACACAATTATCCATCTATGAAGATAAGACATAGGAGGAAAAAGGAAAAAGTAGTTATTTTTTTTAAGGGTCCCAGTGATTCAGGATGTATGCAAGAGAAGTACAGATGGAAGATGGCCAATTACACATCTGGAAAGAGGGGAAAAAGACATCCCTTCATTCCTTTTTCCTCCCAGGAAATACCCGAGGTACATGAGGAAGAGAAGGAAAAGGCATCTCCTTTCTTTTTTCTGTCTTTATAGCCCCAGGTCCCAGCAACCCCAGCAGTGTGCAGCCCGTGGGCACCTATGGGGCTTGGCTTTTACCCCTGTTAACGAGGTGGCCTAGAGAATAGGAAATATTCACATACATCCACATGCAGGCCTATCCCCCTGCTGTCAGTAACCTCAACTACGCCATGGATGCTAGCATGATTTCTACTCATAAAATGGCAGGGCAGAGGGACTACTCAGCAGAAATTAGTCATGATCACCTGTGCAGTGCCCCTTGACTTCTACTGTTGCCAGTCTTTGGATCCCTCAGATCTAGTTTCACTTTCTAGGACTTCAACCTGAAGTTTGGAATTAAGTTCGGGGCAAGAATATGCCTCAGGAGAGTTTATGGACTCATTAAATTACATGTCAGGTGTCTCTCACCAGACTGCAGCCAGCAGCAGACTGGCCTTGCTGCTTCTTTATCATAAGCCCAATGATAATGTAAAGCTGTGAAACTGGATCCTCCTCAAACAAGGGAAGGGAAGGGAGAATAGGGGTCCTGGCCTAGTAATATGCCTTTCAAAAGGTAAAAAAATAACAATAATAAATTGAAAAATGAAAAAAAATAACACCTCTTGCATAGAAAAGCTCCCTGTATTCACAGGGAGCTCTCACTATGTTAACTCCTGACATAGTGAAGCAAAGACAAAAAAAAAAACAAAAACAAAAAAAAGCCAGCTTAAGTGCAGGGTGGTGAAGATGCTTAGAAGAAAAAGCCTCTTGCTCTGTGCAGCTGGGTTCCTCCCACAGGGAGAGACACTCTTAATCTCTGCTTCTTATTTGCCTCTAAGAATAGACAGAAGCCGCATTATTCTGAATTGCATATCTGATGGCTGGGACTAAGGTTAATTCTACACAGTGATAGCTCTATAGTTTGCAACAACACCCTTAACATTGTAAAAGAAGAGATAGGAACCATGACATCCCCCCGCCTCCAAAAAAAAGAAAAAATGCCATAGAAAAAGCTGAATTGGAATGAGGTCAACATTCCCAACCCCCGGGAGCGATGGGGAGGTGAGGTCCAGAGGACTGTAGTTGTGCCATTGCTCTTAACTAGTTAATCAGAGGTATGGTACTTATTTGCCTTCAGAAAAAGTCTGAGGATAAGAAGCCTCAGAAATAAGTGAAAAGTCTGGATCTGCATTTACTCACCCTTCAGATATCCCACATGAGCCCACAACATTATCCAAGATTTTCTTTTCAGTAACTTTACAAGCTTGAGACCTCCCACTGGTGATGCCCTGCCAGGACCCCACTCAGCCACAGTGGCATGACCCAGCTTGCCTGTGTTATGTCTTGTACCCACATTCAACAGTTCCTGATCTCTTGTACTGTGCCCAAGAAGGATAAGGTTATATTGGACGTTGAAGAGTGTGAAGAGCAGACAATAAGATCTCAGTGGACAGGGGATGCAAGGTGTGGGCCCTTACAGTTGGGTGGTTCTCTTCTTCCCACGAAGCTGGGTCCAGGGATTTATATGGGCTCAGAATAGGGGAGGGACAGGCCATAGATAGTATTGAAAAATGCAACATATGATGGGTTAAAAGGAATTATTTAGAAAGAATCAATCAAGAAAGGGCAGGCAGACGGGAACAGAAGTTTTCATTATGGGTTGTGGATTTGATTTTGTACCAGCAGTCTGGTCTTTTAGGATATTTTTGGCTTAAAGGTGGGATTTCACTAGGCACCCGCCCCCATCTGCCTAAGCATTTGGCTTCCACTGCTGTTCTCACTTACTAGGTCTTTTCTGGAGAGTCTGACATTTTTAAGGTCCAATAACAGATATTTATGTCTAGTCTCTCTGAAACTTGCTACCTGAAGCCTCCACCTAAATGACAAGAGCCTAGGCTTTTATAGCCCCTCTTATATTAACTCTTTAAGCCCCTCTTACATATACTCATTAAGCTGACTTTAACTCTTCGTGCCGAGCTTAACTCGTTCAACCAATTTCCAATCAGCTAACCTCTGAACTTACTTATACCAAGGAAACCCCCTGTTTCAAGACACTCCACCTTCTGGGCCTAACCAATGTATACCTTACATATATTGATTTATATTTTTGCCTATAATTTCTGTCTTTATAAAATGTATAAAACCAAGGTGTAACCCAACCATCTTGGGTACATGTTTTTAGGATCTTCTAAACCTGTCTCATAGGCCACATTCTTAACCTCAACAAAGTAAACCTCTAAATTGATTGAGACCTGTCTCAGATGCTTTTTGTTTTTCAGTGACAAAACCAGAGGGGGAAAAGAATAGGCTTGACTAGAAAGGTGGTCTATTATGTAGATAAAATCTCAGAGATAGCAGCTCTCAGAGAGAATAGGTGGTTAAGTATTTCTTTTGGACCTTTAAAGGTGGCAGACTCTCAGTTAATCTTTCCTAGATGCAGACAAGGAAAGGCCTCAGAGAAAGCCTGACTGCATCAATGCAGATTCTCTCTACAGATGCAAATCTCCCCTACGAAAGACAGCTTTGCAGGGGTACTTCTGTTTGCTGGCTCCCTGGACAGTCATCTCAAAATATGTTAAAGAAGTATATTTTGGGTGAAATACTTTTATTTAATTCATTTGCATCATTTTTATTTATGCATACCTTGTACAGATAAAGAGTTATGTTAATTATTTATCTTAACAAGCAAACTCCCCCACTGTACTTGGCACTATTTTCTGTACATTTCTTAACGATATGTTACGGTTTAACTCATATCAACTTCTGCTCTCCACTTCCCACTCACACACCCAGGGCTGGAATGTAAAATGAATATATTAAATATATTTCTTTGTTTATTCATTATAACTGACTATAGGTTTCTTGTTCTAGAATTCTGACAATATTCAGCATTCTTTTATTAAATACCTCATACTTTTAATATACTATTAATACAAACCAAAACATTGAGAACCTATAGGACTAAAAAAGAAAAAAGCAGATCATCTATTAAGATTTCTTAAAGTAAGAAAATAAAAGTGTATATAAATACATATATTAATGATAGTGTTGATGATTGAGGAAATTTGTTTCTGATGTCTTTTTATCTCTTTCATCAATTGTCATCATTCTCTTGTTTAAATTTTCTAACAATTGTCTTTAAATTTCTAAATATTTAATATTTTATACATTCATAGAGTTAATTGCAAGAGTAGTGTCATAATATGATTAACCTTAAAAAAAAAAAACTTGTATTTGGTCTTTGTCCAGTTTCCTGGTACACAACTCCTAAAACTCTTGGAATCTCCCAAGTGATAAGCATCTTTCTGTATACTAATGAATGTGTACTTCTGGATAGCCTCAGGATGAGGATTCATTTCCAGGGGAATCAACCATGTGATCGAAGGGTTGGAATTTCAGTCCCAACCTCTGACCTCCAGGGAAGGGAGAAGGACAAGAAGCTAGAAGTTGAGTTAATCCCCAATGACCAATAATTTAATCAATCACCACTATATAATAAAGTCTCCATGAAAACCCAAATGGACAGCGTTCAGGCTGTCTCTGGGTTGGTGAGCATATGAAGGTGCTGGGAGAGCATTGTTCTTGGATAATGTGTGGAAGCTCTTTGCCTCTTTCATTTTTTTGCCCTATGCATGCCATAACTTCCATCTGATTGTCCCTGAGTTTTTGTGTTTGTAATGAACCAATGATCTTGTAGGTAAACTGTTTGCGTGAATTGTATGAGCTATCCTGGCAAACTATCAAACTCAAGGAGGGATTTGTGAAAACCTCCAATTTACAGTTGCTCAGTCTTAAGCTTGGGTGACAACCTGAACTTGAGAATGGGAATTGGAGTCAGATGGGGCAGCAGTTTTGTGGAACTGAGTCCTTAGCCTATGGGATCTGCCACTATCTAAAAATGGATATTATCTTAATTGAGTTAAGTCAAAGGACATTCAGGGGACGTCTGTTGTAAACTGGAGAATTTAATTGTGGGAAAAACACCTACGCATTTACTCACAAAAGTGTCCTGGAAGTATTGAATGTGTAAAAAGAAAAACAGAGTTTTATTTTCTTTAGTTGGTGTCAGTTTAAGTAAAAACAGTTATTTTTTGTTTAGTTTTAAAAATAAAATTACAGATGGTCTGATAGTTCTCCATGTATGTGGTCCACAATGTCTAAACTATTGTCAAAATAATACTAAAACTCATTTTATTTTTTATTCTTTGATAGTTACACTGATGGTACAAAGGCAATGGTGGGTAAAACTACTAGTGCTTTATTAGAGTGGCAGTCCGTTGTACAAGTTTATTATAGTCTTTGCTGCCACAAATGCACAGAAAATATAGTGCCATTTTCACTTAAAAATGTTCTTGAAGAAAAAACATTATTAAATATCAACCCCTGAGTATATGACTTTATAAAATAGCCCCTGTGACAAAATTGTAAAAACAACAACCAAGAAAACCCACAACTTTTCTATTGCCTACAAATCAATAATTTTTACTCTGATTATCTCCCAGAAAATCACTTAAGTACATGTTTCAATTATGAGCTACATTAGCTTTTTCAATGTAACAATGTATTTAATGAAATAATGATAAATACTGGCTATTTACAGTAGATTATCTGGAAGAAATTTTCTTGAAAATAAAGAAGACTTTTCATGAAAATAAAAAGGGCTGACATTATCATTGCAAATTAAAAATTCAAGTGTGTAAGCAAAAAAATTATAATATTGTAAAACTTGTATCTGCCCCCTATGTATTAGGGTTCTCCAGAGGGACAGAACCGAGAGAACATATGTGTATATACATATATATAAAACAAATTTATTAAGGAGAACTGGCTCACATGATAACTAGTTGAAGTCCCACAATAGTTGATGTGCAAACTGGGAAAAAAGAAGGTGATGGTGGCTCAGTCTGAGTCTGAGAGTTGAAAACCAGGGAAGCCAACAGTGCAGCCTTCAATTGTGCTTGAAGGCCTGAGAGCCCCTGGCAAACCACTGGTGTAAGTCCCAAAATCCAAAGGCTGAAGAATCTGGAGTCCAAGGTCTAGGGGCAAAACAGGCAGAAGGAAACATCCAGCACAGAAGGAGGAAGAAACCAGAGGGCCCCACAAGCAGGGTGATCCCTCTGTCTTCCACCATCTTTGTTCTCAGATATGTCTTATTAGCACAGTGAAAATGAACTAATACAGCAACAGACTAAATACAAAAGCAAATACAAAATTTTTCTAGCTGTATTCTATTAAATCAGACTTTAAGTGATTTTCAAAATGTGAAACAATGCCACTCTTCTTATACATTTTATGTTTTAGACAAAAAGTTACTTTTATAAAACTATATTTACTCATTTACTCTTAAATGAATTTAAATATTTTCTTATTTCAGATATTCTATTTGGCATATATATTGGTATATAGTACTAACATAAACAAAATTGCTTCAAAATTCTCAAAATTTATTTAAGTGTAAGGGTTTTGAGACCAAAATTTTGAGAATCTTTGCATTAGATATTTGGAGAAAGAATTTGAGCAGACATTTGTCAGAAGTAGATACACAAACAAGTAAATATTTAAGAACATTTTTAACCTTCCTATTAACAGTAATTAGAGAAAGCAATAGTGAATCTATATCTGATACTACGTGTAATCTAAATCTAAATTAAATTTCATATCTAATGAAATATATTCTAATTCTAAAACCAAATTAAGTTTAAACTATGTATAAATGAAAACCTAAATTGAATGTAAATCAGAATAACAATATAAGGGGATTTGTTAGATAACAATAACAGGGATATTTTAAGGTCAGATTATGAGAATATTTACCAGATATCTGTCCCAAGTTATTCTACATCTCTGTACATAAAAGATAATTATCCTGGATTCTGTGATAACAAAAAATATTTTAATAATCAATTAAAAAGGCAATGAGGTATGGACTAGAATAGTAGCAATGGAAAGGGAAATAGACAAATTTAAAATGTATTTATATAAAATGACTCAATAGAACTTTATGATTCATTGTCAGTAGTAACAGAGTGAGAAAGAATTATCTAAGATGTTTTCCAAACTGCCTACCTTAAAAATAAGTGGTAAATCATGTCATTTACTAAGACAAAAATATGGGAATATTAAGAAACTTCCTTGAGTGAAAAGATTACTTCAATTTAGAAAGGTGAGTTTCAAGTGGAAATGCTGATCTCTTTCTACATGGATATTTAAATAAGTGCTTGGAGCTCAGAAAATATGTCTCAAATAGAACAGGAGATTTTGAAAGTCATCAGAACATGAACATTGACTAAAGTCACAGGGACCCACCAAAAGGGGAGAGTTTAAAACAAGAAGAAAGAAGGTATGCAGAACCCTCTGGGGTGGATAGAGAGAGGACAACATCTAGGAAGAATAAGAATCAGTACCTAGGGAAATGAGACTAAAACAGAGAGGGTATGATTTCAAATGTAAAGATAAAAATGGTAGGTCGGGTGCGGTGGTTTACACCTGTAATCCTAACACTTTGGGAGGCTGAGGCAGGTGGATCATGAGGTCAGGAGTTTGAGACCAGCCTGGCCAATGGTGTGAAACGCTGTCTCTACTAAAAACACAAAAATTAGCCAGGTGTGGTGGTGGGCATCTATAATTCCAGCTACTCTAGAGGCTGAGGCAGGAGAATCACTTGAACCTGGGAGGCAGAGGTTGTAGTTAGCTGACTGGGTGACAAGAATGAAACTGTCTCAAAAAAATGGTAGTTGTGATCCATTTTACATGCTTCTGAGAGAGGAAGGAAAGTATGGATTGAGAGGCATCATGCAATATGGGTCCAGAATATACTTAGTGAATTTGACAATTACAATATCAGAGAGATGGCTGAAGTGCAAGTGATGGAGAATGTAGTGACAAGGAGTGGAAATGAACAAGAAGAGAAAGAAACTGTACTAATCAGAATACAAACACCAGATGTTCAATTTTAGCTTCCTAAGACTTTTAAGGGTGTTGTGGGGGAAAAAAATATTCTTTTTCAAATATGCTTATACTGAGTTGTTTTATCTGTAGAAGATCTGTGATATATCTGCTAATGGAGACTGAAACTCCCTAGAAATACAAATAGAAGCATAGCATCTACAACTGAGGGCTTTTTAAAAAATTCAGATGTCACGGTAAATCTTATAAATGGCTCGGTTGTTTTAACAAATATGCCAAATTCAATTATTCTTATATCTATAACATCTTATATATAAACAGTAAAATAAAAGGAGATTGTTCTCTTGTTACTTGATTCATTTTTATTTGAATTTTAAAGAATAATAATTATCTACATTCATATTGCATTTTTTATTCTTCATTTTTTATATTCTTATAAATATAATTTCATCTGTCTTTTATATAGTCAGTGAGAAAGATAAGAAATATTATCACACAGGCCCTAGTGTGTGATGTTCCCCTCCCTGTGTCCATGTGTTCTCATTGTTCAACTCCCACTTAATGAGTGAGAACATGCGGTGTTTGGTTTTCTGTTCTTGTGTTAGTTTGCTGAAAATGATCATTTCCAGCTTTATCCACGTCCGTGCAAAGGACACGAAATCATCCTTTTTTATGGCTTCATAGTATTCCATGGTCTATACGTGCTACATTTTCTTTATCCAGTCTATCATTGATGGGCACTTGGGTTGGATCCAAGTCTTTACTGCTGTGAACAGTGCTGCAATAGACATGTGTGTGCATGTGTCCTTATAGTAGAATTATTTGTAATATTTTAGGTATACACCCAGTAATGGGATTGCTGGGTCAAACATTATTTCTAAGTCTGGATCCTTGAGGAATCACCACACTGTCTTCCACAGTGATGGAACTAATTTACACTCCCACCACAGTGTAAAAGCATTCCTATTGTTCCACATCCTCTCCAGTATCTGTTGTCTCCTGACTTTTTGGTGATTGCCATTCTAACTGGCATGAGATGATATTTCATTGTGGTTTCAATTTGCAAGCCCTATTGTTATATGAGAAAACTGATATATTGAATGGCTAGGAAACTTATTCATAAAACAGAATTGCTATATAAAGAGTTCAGATTTAATTTTTTGATGTATTTCATTTAACAATAAATAGGCACCAAGTATCAGTATGAATTTCTGACATGTGTTAGTGAATACATATAAATATATATATATATACTGTCTATATATATATATATATATATATATATATATATATACTGTCATACAGCAGCACAGCTTACTTTCTTTGGGAAAAATCAGAAAACAAACAATGAAAATTAAATAAGTATAAGTTATGATAGGCTAGGATAGGTGTTATCAATTTTTGCTGAATGACAAATAAGAAACATTTTAAGCTTTTCAGGCCATAGAGTCTCTGTTGAAGTTACTAAACTCTGCCATTGTAGTGAAAGTAGCCATAGACAATACATGAACAGATAAGCATGGCTGTGTTCAAATGAAACCTCATTTGCAAAACAGATGAACAGCTGGATTTGACCCATGGACTGTAGCTTGCCAACCTGGTGATAAAATGTAGTATGTGCTTGTTCTGTGTTTCTAACGTTTGTATATTTGTCTATTAATCATGGAGTAAAAACAACACTCAAAGTTGTTTATATCTCCCCTGTGATTCAGCCTTTTTGGGCGCACAAAAATCATATTACAAGACCTCCAAACAATCCAGAGGGTCTATATCCATAAACACTTCCTTTATATAACTTTCCCACACCAAGCCAGTATTTCCCTTGCTCTAAATCACTCTGTTCCAGGTAGCAAATGACTATTGATCACTCCCATATCCCAGAGCCCACTGACATTCAAACCAGTTAATCTTAAGCTGTTTCTCCTTCCCTGCCTTACTTTTTTTTTTTTTTTTTTTTTTTTTTTTGCTGAAAACACAATAAAATCTCTTGTCCAAGCTTTTCATTGACTCCTCTGGCCTCCTGACTAAACCTTACATTTCATCCTGTAACACTGCATGGTTTAGCTTACTCCATCCTCTGGAGAACTGTAAGTAGTAAAAATCATTTTTTCAATGATAATGATCACTCCATGTCTTCCATCAGTCACCTAATACCTGGGCACAAATTAGTGCCATAGAGAAAATAAAAGGTACAGCAAGATGTAAGTTTGAGTCTTCCAAGAAGCAGATGCCAAGTGAGGAATACAAGTGCAAGAAATTTATTGGAGATGTATTCTAAGAAGGAGAATGAGAAAGAAGCTGGAGAAGGCAGGAAGAACCTTCAAACTGTGATGAAGTTATGACTCTAACAAAGGAAAATGGGGAGGAAAGAAAACTAGGCAGAAGAGTCTTGACTGACACATAATGGTAAGAAATGTTTAGATCATCTAGTGAAAAAATCTTTGAGTCAAAATCTCTCATTCAAGAATCCCCATGCATTGGGGGAATAGGCCTCCATTAAACCCCCAATTATACTAAGCCAATGAATTGGGGCAGTTTAGGGGAAACACATTGTATTAGTCTATTCTCATGCTATTGATAAAAATATACCTGAGACTGGGTAATTTATACAGAAAAAGAGGTTTAATGGACTTACAATTCTATGTAGCTGAAGAGGCCTCATAATCATAGTGGAAGGTAAAGAAGAGTAACTTGCTTCTTACATGGATGGTGGCAGACAGAGCTTGTGCAGAGAAGCTCCTGTTTTAAAAATCATCAGATCTGGTGAGACACATTCACTATCATCAGAGCAGCACAGGAAAGACCTGCTCCTACTATTTAATTATCCTCCACTGGGTCCCTCCCACAACATGTGGGAGTTATGGGAGCTACAAGATGAGATTTGGATGGGGACAAAGAGCCAAACTATATCATTCTGCCACTGGACCCTCCCAAATCTTATATCTTCACATTGCAAAACCAATCATGCCTTCTCAACAGTCCCCCAAAGTCTCAACTCATTTAAGCATTAACTCAAAAGTCCACAGTCCAATGTTTCATCCAAGATAAGTCTCTTCCACCTATGAGCTTATAAAGTCAAAAGCAAGTTAGTTAATTCCTGGATACAATGGGGGTGCAGGCATTGGGTAAATACAGCCATTCCACATGGGAGAAATTGGCCAAAACAAAGCGGCTACAGGCCCCATGGAAGTCCGAAATCCAGCAGCACAGTCAAATCTGAAAGCTCCAAAATGATCCTTTTGACTCCATGTCTCACATCCAAGTAATGCTGATGCAAGAAGTGGGTTGCCATAATTTTGAACAGCTCCACCCCTGTGGCTCTGCAGTATATACCCTCTTCCAGCTGCTTTCATGGGCTGGCATTTTCTGTCTGCAGCTTTTCCGGGTACATGGTGCAAGCTGTCGGGATCTACAATTCTGGTGTCTGGAGGATGGTGACCTTCTTCTCACAGCTCTACTAGGCAGTGCCCCAGCAAGAACTCTGTGTGGGGGCCCCAACTCCACATTTTCCTTCTGTACTGTCATAGCAGAGGTTCCCCATGAAGAATTCACCCCTAGAGCAAACTTCTACCTGGGAATCCAGGCATTTCTTTCTCTCTCTCTCTCTTTTTTTTTTTTTTTTTGAGACTATGTCTCACTCTGTTGCCCAGGCTGGCATGTAGTGGCATGATCTCGGCTCACTGCAACCTCCACCTCCTGGGTTCAGGCAATTCTTCTGCCTCAGCCTCCCAAGTGGCTGGGATTACAGGCACCTGCCACTATGCCCAGCTTATTTTTAATATTTTTAGTAGAGATGGGGTTTCACTGTATTGGCCAGGCTAGTCTCAAACTCCTGACCTCATGATCCACCTGCCTTGGCCACCCAAAGTGCTGGGATTACAAGCATGAGCCACTGTGTCCAGCCACATCAAGGCATTTCTATACATATCCTGAAAGCTAGGTATAGGCTCCCAAACCTCAATTTTTTAATTCTGTGCATTCTTAGACTAAACACCACATGGAAGCTGCCAAGGCTTGAGGTTTACAGCCTCTGAAGCTATGGCCCAAGCTCTATGCTGGCCGCATTCAGCCACAGTTGGAGCAGGTAAGACACAGAGTACCAAGTATTGAGGCTGCACACAGCACAGAGAACCTGGCCCTGGCCCACAAAACCACTTTTTCCTCCTAGGCCTCCAGAACTGTGATTGGATGAGCTGCCACAAATTTCTCTGACATGCCCTAGAGACATTTTCCTCATTATCTTGGGGATCAACATTCAGCTCATCGTTACTTATGCAAATTTCTGCAGACAACTTGAATTTCTACCAGAAAATGGGTTTTTCCTTTCTCTACTGCGTCATCAAGCTGCAAATTTTCTGAACTTCTATGCCCCTTTCTCCTTTTAAAACAAAATGCCTTTTATTCTTATTATTATACTTTAAGTTCTGGGGTACATGTGCAAAACATGCAGGTTTGTTACATAGGTATACACATGCCATGGTAGTTTGCTGCATCCATCACCCCGTCATCTACATTAGATATTTCTCCTTATGCTATCCCTCCCCTATCCCCTACCCTCTGCTATCCTTCCCCTAGGCCCTCACCTCCCGACAGGCCCCAGTGTGTGATGTTCCCCTCCCTGTGTCCATGTGTTCTCATTGTTCAGATCCCACTTATGAGTGAGAACATGTGGTGTTTAGTTTTCTGTTCTTTTGTCAGTTTGCTGAGAATAATGGAAACCATCATTCTCATCAAAATGCTTTTAACAGCACCCAAGTCACCTGTTGAATACTTTGCTACTTAAAAATTTCTTCCACTAGATACTCTCAATCATCTCTCTCAAGTTCAAAGTTCCACAAATCTCTATGGCAGAAGCAAAATGCTGCCAGTCTCTTTGATAAAACATAACAAGAGTCAGCTTTGATCCAGTTTCCAACAAGTTCCTCATTTCCACCTGAGAAATGAGTCCACAACCTGAACTTTATTGTCCATATCACTATCAGAATTTTTGGCAAAGCCATTCAACAAGTGTCTAGGAAATCCCAAACTATCTCACATTTTCCTGTCTTTTTCTGAGCCTTCCAAACTGTTCCAACCTCTGCTTGTTACCAGGTTCCAAAATCACTTCTGCATGTTTGCATGTTTTTTAAGCAGTGCCCCACTCTACTGGTACCAATTTACTGTATTAGTCTGTTTTCATGCTGCTGATAAAGACAAACCCAAAACTGGGCAATTTAGAAAAGAATGATGTTGAACTGGACTCACAGTTCTATGTGACTGGGGAGTCCTCACAATCATGGTGGAAGGCAAGAAGGAGCACGTTACATCTTGCATGAACGTTGGCAGACAGCGTGAAAGCTTGTGCAGATGTTTTGTAAAACCATCAGATCTCATGAAATCCGTTCACTATCATAAGAACGGCATAGGGAAGACCAGCTCCATCATTTCCTAATGGGTCTGTCCCTCAACACACGTAAATTATGGGAGCTACAGATGAGACTTTGGTGGAGGCATAAAGCCAAAACATATCACACATAGAAAACAATAGGATCAAGGTATTTTTGGGAGTTGATCCAAAAGAAAAATAACTGAACCATTAGCCAACTATATGCTAATCTGCAGGAGATTTTCATAGTCACCACTGCATGTGGAGGTAGAGGTGACCTGGGTGGTAGGATAAGGATGAATGGGCTGTCACATCACTAAAAAGATTGGTCAGAATGGCTTTTTATGGACTGAATGTTGTGTTCCCCAGAAGTTCATATACTGAAATCTTAATCCCCAAATTGATGGTATTAGGAGTAGGCTTTTAAGAGGTGATTAGGTTATATTCTGGATCTCTCAGAAATAGGATTATAATTCTATTTTTTAAAGTGACCCAAGAGAGCCCTCTGGCCCCTTTTGCCATGTGAGGACACAGTGAGAAGACATCCATCTATGAACCAGGAATCAGGTCCCACCAGTGAAGCAATCTGTGGAAACCTTGATCTTAGATTCCCCAGCCTCCAGAACAGTGGTAAATAAATGCTCATTTTGCATCAGTCAAATCTATAATATTTATGTTATAGCCACTCAGATAAAGAAAAGACTGCATTTAAAACCTGAGGTCTGAGAAAAGATTTGAAGAAGGCATGATTTTTGTCAATCAGACACTTGATAAAAAATCATTTTATGGCAAAGAAATTCTTTTTTCTCTTTTTTTTAAGTTTGGGTACATTTTTTTAATTGCATTTTAGGTTTTGGGGTACATGTGCAGAACATGCAAGATAGTTGCTTAGGTACACACATGGAATTGTGTTCTGCTGCCTTCCTCCCCTTCACCCACATTTGGCATTTCTCCCCAGGCTATCCCTCCCCAGCTCCACCCCTCTGCTGTCCCTCCCCTATTCCCCCCAATATACCCCCGTGTGTAGTACTCCCCTCCCTGTGTCCATGTGTTCTCATTTTTCATCACCCGCCTATGAGTGAGAATATGCGGTATTTCATTTTCTGTTCTTGTGTCAGTTTGCTGAGAATGATGTTCTCCAGATTCATCTATGTCCCTACAAAGGACACGAATTCATAGTTTTTGATTGCTGCATAATATTACATGGGGTATATGTGCCACATTTTCCCAGTCCAGTCTATCATCGATGGGCATTTGGGTTGGTTCCAGGTCTTTGCTATTGTAAACAGTGCTGCAATGAACATTCATGAGCATGTGTCCTTATAGTAGAACGATTTATAGTCCTTTGGATATATACCCAGTAGTGGGATTGCTGGGTCAAATGGAATTTCTATTTCTAAGGCCTTGAGAAACACCAAAAGCATTGGCAACAAAAGCCAAAATAGACAAATGGGACCTAATCAAACTCCACAGCTTCTGCACGGCAAAAGAAACAGTCACTAGAGTGAATCAGCAACCAACAGAATGGAAAAAAATGTTTGCAGTTTACCCATCTGACAAAGGGCTGATATCCAGAATTTACAAAGAACTCAAACAGATTTACAGGAAAAAATCAAACAAGCCCATTCAAAAATGGCAAAGGATATGAACAGACAGTTTACAAAAGAAGACATACATGAGGCCAACAAACATATGTAAAAATGCTCATCATCACTGGTCATTAGAGAGATGCAAATCAAAAACACATTGAGATACCATCTCACGCCAGTTAGAATGGCGATCATTAAAAAATCTGGGGACAACAGATGCTGGAGAGGATGTGGAGAAATAGGAACACTTTTACACTGCTGGGGGAGTGTAAATTAGTTCAACCATTGTGGAAGACAGTGTGGCGATTCCTTATATTAAAAGGCATTTATAAAAATAAATGTGCCTAGCAAGATGCAGAAGCAACAAGAATGCCAGTGTGCCTGGAGCAAAGTTAAAGAAAGACAGAGAGAGCTGAAACACATGATTTCAGATCGTAAAATCCTTGCTATGGATTTCAGTGTTTACTCAGGATGAATAGGGCAGGAGGTTATAGCATGTCTTAATTAGTTTGTGCTGCTATAACAAAATGCCTAAGACCTGAGACTGGATAATTTATAAAGAACAGAAATTTATTTCTTACAGTTCTGGAGGATGTGTAGTACAAGATTCAGGCATCTGAAAGTTTGTTGTCTAGAAGGCATCCAATCTTGCTTCCAAGATGGGACTTTGAATGCTCTATTCTCCAGAAGGAACTCTTGTGTCCTCGTATTGCAGAAAAGCAAAGGAGAGAGAACTCACTCAATAATCCCTTTTTATATCAGCATTAATTCCTTCCTGAGGGTGGAGTTTTGATGATCTAAACAGCTTCCAAAAAGGCCTCACTCCCCTACACTGTTGCACTGGGGATTACATTTCTAACACTTGACTATGGGGTGCCACATTCAAAACAGAACAGGAAAAATGAGTAAGATTATCTGATTTACATTTAATTTTGTTTTCAGGCCATCATGTTAAAGTAGACTGTGAGAGTCAAGTGTCAAAGCAGGGGGAGCCAGGTTGGAGACTTTTGTAAATGTGAGCAAGAAAGGATGGCAGCTCAGACTAAAGCAGTAACTGTGTAGGTGAATTTTCAAAAGTGGTCAGATTTCAAACATATTTCCAAGTTAGAACTAACAAGATGTCCTGTCCCCAGTGTCCCTGCTCTTATTTTCTAAATAATACTGATTTGATATCTGCCTGCCTATTAGTCTGTTCTGTTTGTTTTCACATTGAAATGATAGTGTTTATATTCATTAATTTACTCATATAACTAGAAATATTTATTAAATTCGTGTTGTGAGCCAGATATGCTATTAGTTTCTGAGATAATAAAGTCCAGTTCTAGGTTTTAAATGACCACCAAGATACTCATTATAGTTTGATATATAGATACAGATATAGTTACAGGTACACATATAGGTAGGGACAAGGATAAAAGTAGTGGGAGAGAACATGCAATACTGAGCATGAAAGGTAGTGGTGTAAAGATTTGAATCCAGTATGGTGAGGGCAAAAACTCAGGCAGGAAAGTTGTTGTCTTTACATGGATGAGGCAAGACAGAATGTACTTTCCTTAGGAAAAGGCGTGAGATTAATTTTTAATACAAGCAGACCTGCAGGAGAAAGGGGAGTATGGACTGATGAGAGAACATTGTAAGCCATGGGATCAACATGATCAAAAGCACTGAGGCAAGAAACAGCCAAGCAGAAAACAAGAGGTAAATCCAGAGCTTAGGCAGGAGCTCAATTATGGAGAAACTTATAGGATACACTAAGGAGTTTGGGTTTATACTTTAGTCATTTATAGAACCAGTGAAGTTTCAAGTAGGGAGTTTGAAAACTCTGAATTACATTTATAAAAAACCTCTTTGGCAGAAAACAGTATACAGATACCATTGGGTAAGAGTCACAGTGAAGTGCAGAACAAAATATTTTTTTCCTAAAAAGATTGCAGTCTATAAGAATAATTCTTTCTGTAAATAAATTCAAGGAAGTAAGTACTGGTTCATAATCCAAGCAGTCAGTTTATTACAAAGGTTATTTAAATATATATTTACATACATGCAATTTTTACACTAAGGCATGGTATTTCCAAGAAATAAAGTAATAATACCGTCAATGCTATGTTTTTAGTTAATAACAGTATTTTAAAACTTATTTCAGAGTTGGAACTTAAACCATCAAACAATTTGTCACCATGGCAGATGGATTTATGGTTTAGATTATATCAATGTAATGAACACCCTGGTTAATATGACCAGTATAGTGTTATTCAGAAACATAAATACCTTAAAGTCAAATCGATTGATTATACAGCAATTGATCATTTACAGCATAAGAAAATGAAAACAGTACCTATATGTACATGGAGGCAAAAATTATAGAACCACTGCCTTTAATATATTTCTATTTACTTAATGAATCAACTTTTGTGATACAGATAAATTTGTTACACAGCCAAGATGTTGAACAAGCCACAAAATCTGCTCTTGAGTTGTGGTTTAAATTTGATATTATGTACATAAATGTCTATATGGAAAATTAAGATTACTGAATGATGAATGAATTTCAAAGAACATATTTTTCTAGCTAAATTTATAATTTATATATTTTTTCTGCTCTTGTTCTTACAAAGGCATAAAATTTTAGTCTCCGGAGGAAAATAACTTATATTAACCAGAATGTGTCAATTCAGTCGTTCAGATTTTTATTAAATTTATAATTTGGTAAGGTTGCTGAGACCATATTTTAGTTTATGAATCCCCAGACTTTGCAATATCTTTAATCTTCCTTTTTTCTTCCTCTACAGACTTTCCTGAATGTTGTTGAAATACCATTCATTCATTTTGCAACAAAAAATGTTTCCTAATTACTATGTTTCAGAACCCGTTTTAGGCACTAAGCATACAAGGATAAAAAAACTAAAATGATAAGCATGGAGTTCACACCCTTTGTGTCTTATGACAGAGAAGAAAAAAAATAATTATCACAAAGGACCATAAAATGTTGGAAACATAACTGTTTTAGAGACTTCTCATTCTTTTCCTGATTGTTACTTTCATTGTCTTTAACTCTTACTTTGTTCATTTCCTCCTGGGGAATGTTATTCATGACCAAGGCTTCAGCCCCTGAATACCTGAATTATGATGCTTTTTACTAAATCTGTACCTAAAGCACTATACCACCATAACTAACCACCTACTAAATATTTCTGCTAGGAAACCTAACCTGTTAAAAATGACATTAAATCTCTGTCTTGCTGCATTTCTATCCCCCTCTTTGTCTTAATCCATAACCAATAATCAGATTCAGTCATTCTTCTCTACTCATTGTAACTAAATATATTATTATCCTTTCAGTGGTTCAAGTTAGAAATCTGAGAATTCAATTTATCTTTTTTTTAACCCTTCATTTTTGCCCTTCTAACTGCAATCAATTACTAAGTCCTGACAATCTCAACACCTTTATATTTTTATTGGTATTTTTCACTCTCACTTCTTTTAGCCTAGTTTCTATTATTTCCTTACATTTTATGTTTGCAGAAAGTCCATATCTATCTATTCTCTGTTTGTAGTCCTAAATTACCATTTTAAATGACCAAACTTTATCAGGTTGACCTCTTCAAATCTCCCAAGCTTTACATTGCTCACAGACTAGGAAACTTAATTCGTTCACAGGCTCGGTCATGGAGTCATGATTTATTGGCTACATTTGTGCCCATTCTCATCTTGTGCCACTCCAGGGTTTACATTTTGTACTTAGCAATATTGCAATCTTTGCGTACTTGTGTTAGTCTGTTCTCACACTGCTAATAAAGACATGCCCAGGACTGGCTAATTTATAAAGACAAAGAGGTTTAATGGACTCAGTTTCAAGTGGTTGGGGAAGCCTCATAATCATGGCAGAAAGCAGAAAAGGAGCAAAGACACGTTTTACATGGCAGCAGGCAAGAGGCCATGTGCTGGGGAACTTCCCTTTACAAAACCATCAGATCTCATGAGACTTATTTACTATCATGAGAACAGCATGGGAAAAACCCACCCTCATGATTCAGTTACCCCACTGGATTCCTCCCATGACAGATGGTTATTACAATTCAAGATAAGATTTGGACTGGGAACACACAGCCAGACCATATTACTACTTATATATGTATCGACTTTACATGAGCTACTTTCTCCCAGGAAGGGCCTTCTCCCTTCTGACTACATTGTTTCAACTTCTTCAGACTCATCAGAGATGTTGCTTTAACTTCCCTATACTCTTTATCTCTCTTTGACAGGGTTAGGTACAATTGCTGGCTTTGTTTTGTATTCAAGGCACCCAGCCACTATTTCTGATTATATTATACTGTTATCTATATCCTGTATATAAATATTTCTTGATAGTAAGTGTCTTACCCATGTTCTGTGAAGCCTCAAATCTCAATGAATGAAAAAAATATTTTGGTAGATAATTTAAGTTACAAAATTAATCATTGGATGAATAAGTAAAATTTTAAACTTGTTTTGATTCACAATCTCTAGGATTGTCATCATTTATATACTTCATGTCAGGTCTCAGCTGAGTAGCACAAACCTGTATTTCTGCAGCATGTTGTAGGTGTTCAGTAAATCTCTTCTGATAGTTTTATAGTAAGACAGAGTTGAGACTTAGTTCTAAGTGTGCAAAAAGGGTAGTCATTCAGAGTGCAAAAAAAGTAGTTAGTTATTCAGAGTTTTCAAGCCTCAGTTCCCTTATCTATAAAATGGAGATGATTACATTTACCATGCTGTCCCCAAAGGACCACTGAAAGATTCAAATGAAATTATGTATACAAATATATTTAGAAAGTAATACAACTCTCTATAGGTTTCATGTAAATACCCTGTCATTCATTGATTTGTCTTTAAAGAGAACTCTATTTGAAATATTCCAAAGTTACTAGTTTCTAGCCTCCTTTAATGTTTCAAGACAGATCAGATTCCTTTGATGTTACAAATCAATACCTTATGCTAGCCTAAATAAGGAAAATCCCTCCTGCCAGAATTTGAAATCCCATAAATTAAGATATCATCTTGTAACAGCAAAAAAGGGAAGCCTCCAAATAAAATAGAACCTTTGTTTGTGCCATAAATTTGTATAACAGTATCTTAATAAAGGGTGATTAATTGAGAACATATAATGTTTAAATATTTTATTGTTGATTTTCCCTTTTGTCTAAAGGATATTCCTTTTCAGAAGTTCTGTTAATCACTGAAAACTGTTCTAAAGGATGCTGAGTATTCATTTCAAAATTAGTACACACATGCACATACACTTATGATAGCAGTGTGCTAAAGACAATGGCTTTATCACTTAGTAGCCTGATATTTACCAGTTATTTACAAGTATAAATATCAACTAAAATTCAATATGTTATGTTGAATTCCAATTATGGATTAGATTAAATTTACAGAGATATTTTCTCAATTTATTTAAATCATTTTTAGTTGCAACCTTATAAAATCCTCAATCATGTTGTATTAAGTGAAATTTTAAAAATAAAATTTCAAAAGAGGATACATTAAATAAATAATTGAAATTAAAATCTCTAAATCTTCTCACTTACCTGAAGTTCCTGAGTAATATTTTCTAAACTATGACCTATAAATTCTTTCTGAAGTCTAGTGTCTTCAAAATAGCATTATCTGCATGCCTCTGATTATAAATGGCAGTTAATAAAAATACTTGGTATTATGTCACCAACTACCAATTTATTGCAGTGTTATATTTCAATAACCTAAACCAAGGAATGAATTTGCCTGCACAGAAGTGGCCTTGCCTATCATGATAAGCAGCTGAAAAATACACATAAGCTGTATGAACCCGGCAGAATCCATCTGGTGAACCATCTGTGTGAGAACTCACAAAAATTATGCCCCATCTGTTGTTTCATTTTTGCTAAGATTGCCAACCTTGTCCTCACTACATTATCTGACTATTTTCCTTCCCTGTGGACTTCTTCTGTACATTTGCTTTTATTCCCCATTGGCATCATATATCTAATTTCTGAAGCACTCTCCTCATTTATGAAAGAAATTAATTAATGCATTTAATTTATGCAACAAGAATCCTCCTGGGAAATAAAATAACTGAAAAGAATTGCAGTAATATAATAGTGTTGTTAGAAAATAAGTGCATTATTATAGATACCAATTTCTGCAGGGCTAAACCTAAATGTACAATATATCACCAAATTAATGTCTATCTCAATATAATGCTTATATATAAGGTTTATCAGAGAATCTCTCCCTCTTCCAATCCGTTCTCCATGCTACTGCATAATATTAATTTCTACAAAATTTCTGTTGTCTGATTTCCTCCGATTAACACCCATCCATCTTAAACTCTGTTAAGATTATAGGCCAAGTTCTAATTTCTTCATCAAAGCTTTCACAGCTACACTTGTGATATGGTAGGCACAGTGCCATATTTCCTTATCACCTCCTCCATCTTGTTCTATTTTGTGCATCCTTGTTCTTTCACTTCCATTTAGTACTTCTGTTGTCATGATTGTTGTATGTCATTTATCCACAAACAAATGTTACTCTTCTAAAGAACTGGAACAATGTCATCATTTTATTTGCTTCTTTAACATATATAACAGTTACTCTGCATTTGGCTCATTTTAAATACTTGTTTTTTAAAAGTAGAATATTCAATTAAATAACATACTCTGATTCTATCATAGTGAAAAATGATAAAGAATGATGCTGTCTTTAAAAAACTAAAAAACATCTGTGTCTGTAGATCCACAATACAAAGGACTCTAACTAAAGCCAACTCACTTTCCTTTGATACTGGTCACAAAACAAACACGTGGACTTGAAGTGACAGCATGATCAGTATTCAGAGTCAGCCTTCATTAACTCTATAGAGGTGAAACTATAGATTGAGAGATCTCCAAGCATAGGACATATTTCTATAGTGTCAGACCGCACATGAGGTCAAATATCTTAATAAAAATTATGTATCAGTGGTCTCTATGTCTATGTGTATCCTTTATTTGTATCTAAAACAGTATACCTTTGTTTCCATAACTACCTATATAGACTATGAGTGTATTTATAGAAATATATATTTAGATAGAGAGAATCTGTACAGGTTTTGTCTACACCGAGTGGGTACATAATTATAAAAAATGAGATTATAAAATGGGATGAAGACAGTGTATATAAGTACAGTTTTGAAGAATGCAGACCTTTGCTTATATTTAAGGAATAATACCCATTCATGCAGATAACAAAGAGAAATGACTACATATATTGAAGAGAAAAATGAAAACAGTAGTTTGGTGTTTCATTGTGAAACAGTACCCAAATGATTTTCAAAATTTACATATGCCTTGGAAATTGAGAAGAGACACATAAAATACTTACAGCAAAACTACATTCTTTATGAAGAACAAGAATTATTACATTACATGCACTAATTCTTATCAAGTTCCTTTGCTCAAAGAGCCCTTCCCTGGTACCTTATCTAACATAGCATTCCTTGTTACTTTTGGTATGTTATTCTTATTATTCTTCATAATATTTACTGTAAACTTTCCTAGAATAAAATGTTTTTATTCTTCCCTGTTGAGTGCATGTCCAGCTCGTAACACTCAATACATCTTGTATTTCATGGGTCATTCCTTCTTGTAACCACCTTAAGGAATCTTTTCTTCCTAACTGCAGTCCACTGTGATATTGCTGTTGCTTGTTACTTTCAATGAGAAAAGTAAAAGCCATGTCCCGATGTCCATCGGTGGGGCCACTAAACTTGCTAACACCTACCAAAGGAGACAAGGTCCCATTATTGGATCTCATCAAAAGCTATACCCCTGCTTCCTGTGGTGATTGCAAAAACATCAGTCTCCACAGTTTCTGCCAAAGGATTGTTTTCTCTAATTATCACAGTGGAGCTGCCAATGCTCAATATTGAAGAGTATTATTGTGTGTCTTTTCTTACTGCAAAAAATCAATGGTTTTTCTTCCAAGTGTTGTAAAAGATGCTGGCAATTACATACCTGAAGTACATGTGCTCAAATAGATAATTTCTCAAGTAGATAATACCAGAAAGAAAACAGACAGCTTTTATTTGAGATTCATCTTTTATTTCTCATGGACTTGCCTGCAGACTGAGGTATATGGCCATGTCAGCTGGGTTGAGGGATTAACTAAGGGAGATCTATGACCCTATATCTCTGATGCTGACCTACCATCCTTGAAACAAAACTCTATATCATATCTGCAGAACAAGTTCTTTCTCATGAGGCAACTTGTTCCCTTATATAAATCTTAGCGTGAGTGTAGCTTAGTCTCAAGCTGGGATGCCTGCTACAGAAAGTCCAGTGACTGCGCAATACATCAAACCATCAATGAATTTTAAAGGCTTTTGAGAGAGGTTCAGTAGAAAGGGTAAGCATGAAAGCACAGTAGCTAGCAGGCTTCTCAGGAGGAACAATATTCAAAGGCTCTTTGATGAAAACCAGGTGTTTTTTTTTTTTTCTTTTCATACTTGGAGTGAGATAGCATAGCAAGCTCTTCCTCTATACTTGCAAGTCAAACAAGGCAGACTTGCTGCAGCAGCTAACTATGGCTCCAAGACTATAATATCTGGAATATTTGGAAAGTAGAATGTGAGATGTTTTGTTTATTCAAGGAATTGCTGTAACAAGTATAATGTGTCGGGTAACAAATTTTCAAAACCTGTCACTTGTAGGAGTGTGGTTTGTATCACTGGAAGAGACATACATTGCATCTAAAAATAATAAAACCAACAGAGAATTCAGCAGGCTTATGATATGGTGTCATGACACATTCAAACTACAGGATGGTGTCACATATTGCTTTGAGACATCTGACAACCCACCAGGGATTGAATTAAGCTCTTCCAAGGAAATGCAGAATACCTCTCCAGAGACATATACCTTGTTGGCAAGTTATAACCAAAGTATTTATCTTACTCTTGGTTTTAGTGTAACTGTAAGACATTTGTAACATACTAGAATTATTTAAAAATGTTTAAAAGCACCTGGACATTCACAAAATAGTACACATAAACATAGAATATATTTTATACATGTAAAGCTTTTTAATTTACTCACTTTTATCTTTTTTTTTTTCAGAATGAATTGAGATTATTTTCTTAGCCAAGAAAAGTCACCTTCTCCTTTTGTTTCCCAAAGAAAACTAAAGCACAAAATTGAAAGTTACATTCTATTCAGTGTTCTTTTGGAAGCAAAATGTAAAGGGATTCTTTCTAATTTTTTAAGGCCATTGAATTAAGAATTAAAATGAGAAAAGAGATAAAATACAAGTAAAATACAAGTTTAGAAACTCTAGAAAACATGCTTACAGATTTGTTGGATCACCTGTATTCTCACAGTCAAAAAGTAGAAAATGGACTATTAAACTGATGCTCTGTAAAAAAGCACTCAATATATCTAGGGTACTCTATTTTTTAGTTTGTTTGGAAGTACTCTTAGAGTTATTTCCGATGCTTTAATGGGATATAAAAGCATAAGCCTGTCAGGGAAGTGTAGTGCAATGCTGTATAATTGGTAGATGTATCAGCATTGTCAATGACTTTATTTGAACTTTATTGATTCACCTTATATAAGGTGATACTCTGGTCCACATAATGTATTTAGCTGTCAAGTTGTAGAAGCTTTCAAACAACCAGATTTCACACTAAATCTTCCTTGTGGTTTGAGGGATAGTAAAAATGTGGTGCAAGAGGTAACTGCAATAATTATAGGGTCATTAATTCATATCTAGCTGTCTCTCTACATAGCTCTGGTACCCAGACATTTTCTCAAGTAGATTTCTAGATCTTTTCAGAAAATGCCATATATTATCCAACTCTCTCCTGATTTCATTTCCAATTAAATGTGAGAAGTCAAGAGGTGGGTTACAGTACATAATATACTGATTGATTGTTTATTGTCTGTCAAGCTTCATGGATGCAACAGTGATTTACAAATTGAAGCTCCACATGAAGATGTCATAGTATGGTGAGAAAAAGACACATAAGCTGATAACTGTAAGGCAACATAAAATTCAGTAAGAGAGGCCAGAACAAAATTAAAATAGTGAGGATAGTTCTTTATCCAACAGATGAATTCTACTGTAAGCACTCAGCAAAGTGCACAGTACACAGCATGTGTTAAATAAAGACTAGACAATGATATTATAATACATATCATTATTTATTTAGTTTATGCTTATGGGATACTCAGATAGCAGAGAAAAATCAGTTGATATCAAAAGCAATATTTATATTCATTAAAGATTTCAGAAGTGATTTCTTAGATAAAATAGTGTCTTACAGCCATTGTATACCCTGATAAAAGTATTTGTATTGAGTAAAAATGTAACAAATTATTTTCATCCGTCATTCCACTAATTTGTAAATCTATATAATCTGTAGGTTTTTACAGTATCATTAATTCTTTAGTTCATCCTGAAAAATATGAAATAGCCAAACAATAGAGGGAATATTATTAAAGGATGTCCTATTTTAAAAAGCCTCGAAGATTACTGTTTTCTCCATAAATTCGTGAGTTTATATGCACCCTACAAAATGCTAGCTAAGGTTACTCTCAAACAACAAAACACTCAGAGTTCTGTTATGTTCGAGTATTATGATCCTAATTCACTCTTACAATTTTAACATTTTTTAATATTTATTAAAATTTCCTTTTGCCATTAGACTTATACCCCTTGTATATAGAAGATACATAATAATTATTTATTCATAACATAATATAAACATGAGAAGAATAATCAACATGAGAAAAATGACTTCATTCTATACTCATAGGGCTGTTTCCTTAGTCTAAATAAAAGTATTCTGTGGATGACCATGTGGGGAGGCAAGGAAGTGTGCTTTTCCGAGTTTTGTTGACTATGAAGTGTAGCTAGGAAGAGCATCCCATCCCAGGTAGTGGTAATACAGGAATGAGACAGCTTTAGTAATGAAAAAAAATATATTGACTGAACATTGATCTGCTTCTTATGATAATCATTCATCAGCAATTCTAAATGATGTCAGTGATATACGATTCCTCTAATTCCTGGATAGACCACTGCTAGCTTCCCAGTCTTGATATGCCGTTGTCAGTAGGCAAACTTACTGACTTAGTCAAACACAACCATGGATGAGAGCAGAAAAATCTGCCTCCTGGGGAATAGAAGGAAACTAATACTTGCCAAGAGGGAAAAAGGAGGAAACAAAGCTACGTGTGATCTGGTATTTCTTTCTTAATTTAGATTGTTGGCTTTTTATGGAGCAAAACAAATAGAGAGGGAAAGTGTAGAAATACTAACTTACTCAAAATCCCTAATCATGAAGGAAAACTTCAGAAGAGGGAAATCACTGAAGAAACAAATATAAAATAAAAGAACATAAAAATAGATTAAGCTAAAATATGTAGCCTAAAAAGAGACAATTTACAAACATGCAGATAGTGATAGGTTATTTTATTTGGCAGAGGAATAAAAGAGGAATCTGGAATATCTGGTAAAATGGCCAGTGGTAAATGGAAGAATCAACACAGCTCTTTGGTATGTTAAGCATTATTAGGAAAAATAATGCAATGAGTCCTACTGCAGAAAGAAAATTGACAAGTAAATAAAGCCTCAGAATTTAGAATCTATAAATTATTTTTCTCTTCTTTATTCAATAAGGGGTATTAAAACTGCTGGTTGAATCCCAGAATTTGCCTCTGTCAGAGACAATCTCCATGGTCAACCATTATTTACTTTTTAACAATGTTAAGAATGGCCTTCCTGATACAGTAATTCATTCATTTGTTCAACAAAATTTTATTGTACACCTACCATGGTTCAAGCATTCTTCTAGGTGTTTGAGAACAAAAGAGACAAAAATCCCTTTCTTATAAACCATGTGTTTTGCTAAAGGAGACAAAAATCAATAAATGTCATGAAAAAGAAAATTATATAACATATACAAAATTTTCTTGTATACCTACCATGTTTCAAGCATTCTTCTAGGTGTTTGAAAACAAAAGAGACAAAAAAATACTATTTGTAAAGCATATGTCTTATTGAAAGAGACAAAAATCAATAAAAAATGAATAAGAAAATTTCATAGTATGTTTGAAAGGGATGGGTATTGTAACATAAAATAAAATGGTACTGAATGAGAGGGATGGTACATGTTGGAGACAGTGTGGCAAATTTTAAATAGAATGGTCAAAGCAGGCCTCATTGAGAAGGTGACATGTGAGCAAAGATTTTGAAGGAGATGAGAGATGTGGATGGAAAGAAATTACAGGAAGAGATTAAAAAAAAGCAGAATTATATGTAAGAAGTTTGAGAAATAGCAATGAGTTCAGCATGATGAGAGCAGAGTCAGTAAGAAAGTGTGACAGCAGAAGATATAGAAGAGGACAGACCACATAGGGGCTTCTAAAACATAGGAACTTAGCTCTCACTAAATGAGAAAAGAGAAACTCTGGAAAAACTATTTGTCTGAACACTTGAAAAGATGGAATGCTCCTCTACAGTGATTTTTTAAAGTTCTTGGAGAAGCAGAGTACTGAGGGTTGGAGGAAGAAATTAGTTCAGTTTTGGCCATGTAGAGTTTGAGATGTCTACTAGACATTCAAGTGGAGATAGAATAGGTGTATTATCCATGTGTCTGGATTTCAGGAGAGTGGTGTACCCTGGAGATTAACATTTGAGAACAAATATGCAGTGCTCATAGCATTAGAGTGGATGAGATTACCAAGTGAGTGTAGACCAGAATACAAATAGGAGAGAGACAGAGCTCTGGAGCACTCTAACATTAGTAAATCAATGTGGGAAAACCAGAAGAGAAGACAGAAAGAGCAATCTACAGGGCAATTAGATAACCTGAAATTTAGGGGAAGAAGGGAAGGGAGAGTGATTAATCTATGTGTCATATGCCACTGTTTTCTGTTAAGATGGGGACCAACAAATGCCTTTGTATTTATCAACATGAAGATTACCGGTAAAAATGACAAGACTTGTTTATAAAGTGAGCAGATGACTAAATGTTAAAATGAATTGAGAATAGGAGAGATTTATGATCGTAAGTATAGGCAATGCTTCCAAAAAGGATTTTGCTGTAAACGTGAGCACAAATGTGAAGAAATGATTAGAAGAAAGGTGATAAGTAAGATTATTAATAGAAAAAAAATGACCTGTATATCCACTAATAGGATTGATCCCGAAGAGAGGAAATAAATGATGCTGCTCAAGAGAAGGAGTAATTCCTGGAGGATTGACCTTGAGATGACTAGAGTGGATCAGAGCAAGTACACCAATGAAATAATTCACTGAGGATTGGAACAGAGTTCCTTCATTACTACTGTGAGAAATAACTAAGTTAATGGATACAGGTGATAATAGGCAAACAAACGTAAATATAGAAATCCATGGACATTCTTTTTGTATTTCTTTCATTCTTTAGTCAAGTAAGAAGTCAGTTCACCAGCTGAGTGTGAACAAGGAAGAAATGTAGAAGTTTGAGAGAAGAGAATGTATATGATAGTCCTACAGAAGAATAGTTGGATAACAGATATCTACTGTTATTTCCAGGCAGAATTAAGAACATAATTGACCTTAATGGTAATAAAATTAAAGAGCTGCCACATATATGGTCTTTACATATGCAGACGCTCTCCAACAGACATCTTTGTAGAGCAGGGGGAGTACTGGTGCCATATGGCAGAAATTCACTTAATTAAGTAAAAATGTCAGAAAAATAATGGCAGCAATTATAATTTGGTACATGCTTGGAAACTATGCTAGGTTCCTGATGGTGCCATCACTGCCTCCACTTCTGTTCTTAGAACATTGAGGATGCACCAAGTTTTAGGCTGGGCTTTATATGTTTTTGCTTTATATAATTTTCACAGAAACCTTACCAAATAAAAATAAATGTTTATTTGTATATGGCAAAACTGGTATTTAGAGGGATTCGGTAATTTACCTAAAGCTCAAGTTTGCAAGGCATGGGGACAAGATCCAAGTCCAGGCAGTTACCGTCTCTCACTTCCCAAGCACTTCTCAAAGAGTACAGTCACATTCTATGAATAGCTTCTTTCAGAAACTCACTAAGGATCTGGTTCCTGTGATTTAATTAGTCTAAAGCCACCTAGAACTTACTTCTACTAAAGTAATATTTTAGTTTGTGAATCCTATAATTATCCTGCCTATTTTGTGGAGATGTACCTCCTTCAAATCAACAGTAGTTAATAATTTACAGTTTCAAGCATTACTATTGAATTATCTAGGGAATATGTTCCTGTTTACAGAACTACCTTATGAACTTTATTTATATCCTCTATTGATAAATATCTTTCCAATCTAAAAATCCTGATTCTTTCTTTTCTATTTTACTGGGTTTTTTTTGTAATATTTGCTAATACCCTGGTATTTCCTAGTTTATTTCTTGTCAACCTTTTAACCTTCAGTTTATTAGTTTCATCTTCAATATCTCCCTTGAATATAAATCTCTACATATCTCAGATTCTGCTACAACTCTTGGAACTACTGGCACACAATTTATTTACCTGCTGACATTGCCTCTTTTCTGCTTTATCACCAGTATGACTCAGCTAACTTACTCACCATCCTATGTGTGAACATCTAACATTTATTTTAAGCAGTAATTAATGTAGCACCCCCTCTCTGCTAGGTAGTGGAGATGCACAGATAAAAATCACATGCTTCAAGATTACCAAACTAAAAATATTTGAACTGATGAAAGCCAAGGAACAAAAACGTCACCTTGGAATTGGAATTACTGGCATTTGTATACTAAACTCCTCATCTCACGTCAAAACCAATGAACAAACCAATCCAACAATTTGTAGTTGGTATCATTTTAGAGGTGGATATGAAATATGTATATGATAAGTCTATACAAAGAGTTTTTACTTTCATTATTAACTGCTTCTTTAGGTGGACACAAGAACAGCTTAAATTTGAGAGCTTAATGGTATTTAAAAATGTGTGCCTTATTATTTGAACTAAACTCAGTGTGGTGAGATGCACGTTATAAGAAGCACCTGGTAGTTGAGACTCACTAAAGGAAGGGCAAATTTATGCCTTGCCTTTTATATATACTTAGATATAGCTCATCATCTAGAATAACAGGCAGAATCATATGCATTTTATACATCATTGCAACTTTATTTTTATATGTTTATTAATTCATTTATTTTCACCAAGAGCCAAATAAAATATGCCTACATTAAATGCACATATGATGTACTGTACTGTACTGTAATAGTCAATCTTTGGGCACTTATGAAACTCAAGTAGACAGAAGTCTTGGACCTCAGTGCCCTTAACAGTCAAAAATACAAACTTTGTTAGATGTTTGAATTTGTTTAACTTTGGTGTCAGGATGATGATATCCAATTTAATTGCTTCATAAGACTTTTGTGGAAACATCTTATAAACTTTGAAGTGCTCTACAATTGCAAAAATATTATCTTGCTCTTCTTCTATAGGTGCAATATTTTGGTATGGGTGTAAGCAGTTTTTTCCTTGCTTTTGTGCATAAGTGTGAGGATTGTCATGAAAGGCACAGAGCTCGTTCCTGCAGACACAACAAAATAACAGGGTCCTGTCAGTCAGAGTGGGAGCAAAATATTGTGTCCTGTTTAAAAGTTAATTATGTTTGAATATATGGTTTTGGAGTTACCAGCAAAGTTTAATCAGCCAGTTTAACCATTTCTTAATTTCAGTAAACTTCTTACCCTTGATATTACTGTTTTGTAGAAAAGCACAGGCATGTCATTAAAAAACATCTCCACAGTCTTGATTCCCATGAAATGCTTGCTGTCACTCCAATTGCATAATCAAGTATTTATGTGTGTGTGTGTGTGTTAATTATTACTTCAGTGACAAATTCATCTTCCAAGAAACATGATAGCATAAATATTTGATTGAAAGTAGACATCAGTCTTTGTTAGCACATCAGTTATAAATTGCAGAAGGCAAACTGTATGACTTTTCCAAAAGAAAGTCAGTTTTCAATGAAGCTGTCCACCTCAGTATTCATTTAGTTGGAATATAATACAACAAGATGTTTTTACCACAAGTAATGTTTCCTGTTGGAAAATGATACCATGCAATATAAGACAAACGTGCTAATTAAACTCACCTGATAACTTACGAAGTAAGCATAATTTTTTCCTGCAATCTTCTCCTATTTTTAAGCTTTTTCTTTTATAATTCTTAGATTCTTTCAACTTTTTTTCCACTCAGAGAATGGTCTAGAATTAATTCATATTAAGTTTTAAGTGACTGAAAAGCTATATTTATTATTCTTATTGATTTGCATTAAGCTCAAAGTATAAAGTTAAAGAAATGAATATCTACAGCTCGACTTTTAAGGCACAACAAGTAGCATTATTATCTAATGTGCCAAACAGAAGACTAATCCTTGTCAACTGACTGAAGCTTGCCAATTCTAATCTACTAAAGGGACTATTTATTATGGCAAACATACACAGCAAGCCAGTAAATTTGGTGATTGCACAAGTTTGCAGATATGAATATTTTGAAGTAAAAATAATTTGGTAAATAATGGAATGCACGACCTATATCACATCAATCACAAATTTTTTCTTTAGTGTGTTGATTAAGTGAAGAATATGGGTTTTCAGAAAATCAATGAAAAGTCATTTGTTATACTTGGCTAATTTTAGTGTCAAAATGTTTATTGCCCTTAACCAGGCTCATTTTACAGATTTTCTTCTCAGTGTTTCTATTCTGACTACCTACATGGGTGCTAATTAGCATCAATTTTGCTGGTAATATTTTTCTTCTCTTGAGACTGAGTACAGATGTTCACTAGAAACAGGAATAATTTTACCCCCTGATTTCTGTGGACCAGTGGGCTGTGGTAATTGATTTTAGTCATAGCTAATCCAAGCTAGTTTAGAACTCCATAACTGACTGTATATCCTATTTGTGATGCCATTAACCATCAAGCTTGCCTAAGGTGACAGGGAAAACAACTCAATAGCACCAAACTCAGCCACTGTGGAAAATAAACTCACCTACTGTGGAGTGACAGGACTCACTTGGGAACTGGGCTTGAACTGAATATATTTTCAAGACGCTCTTTTTAAGCACTTAATGAAATGGAATTTTTTTATGACTTTCATTTAAAAATACATTATAAAAGCCACTTGGCTCTCCTTCGCTGTTTCCAAGTTTTGAATACCTGATTGCTAGACCCACAGCAGAGCTATAACTAATTTAATATATTAGAAAGATGCATTTTCATTTCTGTTTATAGCAGTAAGTATCCAGGTCTGAAACTTGTTCATCACGGAAGATGTGCAGTATTAGCACCTAAATATACTGCAAACTGAAGCATCTAACAAAACGTTGGTGTGTGCTAAGACAGAAAAAGGTTATGTTTAATGTAAAAATGTAACTTTAAATTCTATGGGGGAAATAAATGAATAACTTTGAATAAGAAAATTTCTAGCTGCCACGAAAAAGTCTCTACTTGAGTACATTTCCATCAAATCTAAGAAATCACCACCTGCAATGACCTCCCTGAAAACCCCCACATAAATATTCAATTTTTCCAGGAATCCACAATCTATTCTAGGACTTTGGGCACCTTTTAATTCATTATTTGTCTAACTCCTCATATCCATTATTGAACACCAAAATTTCTCATCTTTTGTTGGTATCGCCATTAGGATATTATTCCATCGGGACTCTCACTTGCTAAGGGGCCAACAGTGGTTCTTTATTTGCTACAGTCTCAGATTTGAGTAACTTCATTTGTGTTTTAAGGAGCTAACCTTGTTTTTACCTATGTCTCCTACATTTGCTATCTTTGAGCTGGAATTATCAACATGAATATTCTTTGCAGTGTTACTTATATGTTGAATCTGGACTGATTGAAACACTGAAATGAGCCCAAATATCCTTCAACAGAAGAGTGGTCAGACAAACTGTGCTAGACCTATACAATGTAATACTGCTCAGCAATAAAAAGGAGCAAACTACTGATACATGTAGTGATTGGATGAATTATCAGGGAGTTATAGTGAGTCAAAAAAGTCACAAAGTTTCACTCTGTCAGATCCAATTACATAACATTTTTGTTGTGACAAAATTTTAGAAATGAAAGACAGATTAGCGGTTCGCAGGGGATAGAGATCAGGTGGAGGAAAGAGGAGGAAGAACCAAGGGAAGGCTTTGAGTGTAGTTATGAAGAGGGAAAAGAAAGGTATGCACCCTTGTGTTGTTGAAACTGTATAATACCTTGTCTTTAATAGACAATATAAGAGCTGATATAGGTGATAAAATTGCATAGAACTTCACACACACAAGTAGAACTAGAAAATATGAATCAGTGTATTCTATCAATATCTATATCCTGTAATATTACTCTATATTTCTGTAAAATTTTACCTTTATGGAAATGAGGTAAAAGTGCACGGAGCCTCTCTGTATTGCTTCTGAAAATTGAATGCAAATCTGCAATTATCTCTGCAATTTCCACCTACAAATTTCTACTTATCCTACAAGGTCCAGACACTTGCCAATCCAGCTGCGTATGGGGCAGTGTGCACGTTTGGTCCATACTCCACATCTCCAGATAACGATCAAGTTTCAAATAGCACATAAAATGAATGTGTTTGTGCATGTTAACTTTTTTCATAAAGACAGTATGCCCATTCTATTTTCCTTTTTTGTGAGAAATAAGCAATCAATAAACTGATGTCAACTGACTAGCAGTATAACTTAAAGATGTGTTTTATATTTTAAATAACATTAGCTAGAAACAGTTACAACAAAAATTAAAGATCTGTTTTATGGGTTTTTTTTGTTGTTATTTTTTTGACACGGAATTTCGCTCTTGTTACCCAGGCTGGAGTGCAGTGGCGCGATCTCGGCTCACCACAACCTCCGCCTCCTGGATTAAAGCAATTCTCCTGCCTCAGCCTCCTGAGTAGCTGGGATTACAGACATGCGTCACCATGCCCAGCTAATTTTTTGTATTTTTAGTACAGACGGGGTTTCACCATGTTAACCAGTATGGTCTCGATCTCTTGACCTCGTGATCCAACCGCCTTGGCCTCCCAAAGTGCTGGGATTACAGGCGTGAGCCACCGCTCCCGGCCCTATGTTTGTTTTTATTTGCACTTTCAGTGGCAACTGTCAAATATAAAATATCATAAAAACTAAAAGAAAAACTATTTAAAAGTAAAGTAATACATATTTGAAATAGAACATCTGGTTTGATGAATTATTTATCATTTTATCTCTAAAGGGAAGTATCCAGTGAATTTCACGTCTATTTTTTTCAACACAAAATCATTCACTTACAATGGGAGAAAGGGCCTTGCTGTACTCTCATTTTTGTTGACATATTTATTTATCTCTTTATTTTTAACTATTTGTCTAATTGAGGAATAACATACATATAGAAAAGTACACATACCCTAAGTGTAACTCTATACGTTTTTACAAATTGAAAACACCCATGTAACTAGAACCCAGTTCAAGAAGTAGAATATAATCAACACTATGAAATATTCCCTTCCTTTCTTTTCTTTTTTTTTTTTGGTCCATATAAAATCGTAGGGATGATTATTATTGCTCTTTCTTTCTAAGTAAGTCTATTATGCAATGCATCATACTTTGTGCCTGTTTCTTTTGTGACATATTATGTGTTCAATGCATGTAACTTGTGTGTGTTGTTCTTTATAATGTTGATTTGAGGAACTTTCCACAATGCATTAATTTTACTGTTGATGGACATTTTGAGTAGTTTCTAATCGTGGCTAATATAGAGTGTCATTATGAATATTTTAGTCAGGTTTTCTAATTAATAGTTCCTGAACACTAATTATGTTTGCTGTGACTTCTTATCCCCATTTCTTTTATGACAGTGCTTGGAGAATGACACTTTTCCACACAGTCAAAAATTGTCTCTTTCTGCAGAAAATGGATAGGCAGAATATGAAAGAAAAAAAAATCAAAGTTTCCTTTTTTAGTCTCCACTTTCATGAAAGACATTTGACATCTAAGTCATTAATTACCTTTTGGCTTTCAAGAGGTTATATGAGACCAAGAGGTTGTATGTATAGACCAAAAACACAGATATAGAAAGGTCAGGCAGCAAGAATTAGCAGGTGCTTCCTATTGAATGGAACCTGGTAGTAGATGGAGACTCAAGGAAACACTGTGTTTCTTGATGAAGTATATTTAATGGAATAAATCATTCATTTGCTCTGAAATTTACAATGATTGTATCTACTAAAAATAATTATAAATTAACACAGCCGATTGTTCCCCTAGATTGTACCACTTTCCTGAGTTAGCAAGGCTAATGCATTTGAGGATCAGTTACAAAAAAGCAATTATAAAAATAAATTTGTTTAGCATCTACCTGCTTAGTCTATGCTAAGAACCGCAAAACATGAAAAAGACATGACTCATCTACAAAACAAAGAGGAAAAGATAATCTAATTTAAAAATAATATATTTAATATAACTATACTGTTTTATACCTACATAGTGTTTTATACCTGTAATCACATTTCAAATCTTCAACTCAGAAGTATTGTTCTGTGAGATAATCGTCATTAATTCATTCACATTTATGTAGTTTGAGACCATCTTCACAGTGCAACTTGCTACTTAAACAGATAGTAAAAGTTTTTATTAATCTGTCCAATTGAATATGCATATTCATCACAATAATCAAGCCATTTAAAGTCATTCCTTCACTTTTTGTTCTTTTCTAACAAATCTTCTAAGTTTTATATACAACATACCGTATAGACTTTTTACTTGGTGAATGTCCTAAAGCCATTTGAAATATTTACATGTTATGTACTCAGTCAGATGTTAAATTCTTCACTGTAAATGTTCTTCATGCAATCCTACCTCCTGTCTCCCCCAGCCACATCCCACACCCACACACATACCCCTAAAAGCACTCTGGGCAGAGTAAATACACAATAAATGCTAAAAGCCTGATTTAACAACTATATATAAACAAACAACCGTAGTTTGTTTATATAGTCACATAAACAAACTACTTTTATGTGACTATACCTCTGGGCCCGGTATTAACTTATCCCAACCAGAGTAATGGTTGAATAGAAAAGTATCTCAAAGGCCTTTAAATGTTGAGCTGCAATCCACACAGCCAGACTTTTACATAGGCAGTTTTACGAAAGGTCTTATACGCCATTACATTTCCAAGACTATAACTTGATCCATAAACTGCACTGACCCTATGAACCTATTCAGATTATCAGGTTCCCTTTAGAAAAAAGCTTGTTCATCCATAAATTCAGATAAATAGTTATGTCAATTTGAAAATATAACTCCTCCATTTTGAATGTTTTCTCTAAAATAAATATTCAACATCATTCTTTTAATTCTCTTTGAAGGTGTTTGTTTATATTTCAAACACTCTTACTGACTCAGTTCTGGCTTTGACATTGCTTGCCACTGTATTCCCAGGATTTTGGTCCATAACAGAAACTCACAGTGTAGGCAGCACAGTAAAGAGTTAATCCACAATCACCAGCGCACAATCTTTCAGTCTTGTGTTAATATGCATATCCTTCAGGATATATGTCTTCAAGGCTGTTCTTTAGAAGTAAGACCATTTTGAATATCATACAGTGGTTTGTACGCAGAATGACTGTAATGGAGAATTGGAAAACCAAGTGAAATATGCTGTTTATGTTTGAAGCTTCATATTATTAATGCTAAGGGTGTCTGCCAATCCTTGAAAAAAATGGACATTTTTTTGAAGCTGGTTGAGTTAAAAAGTAGTCATTAGAATTGACAAATATTTACAAGATTTTTTTGTTTTGTTCTGACTACAAAGAAAAAAAAAATGGATCAGCTTGACAATGATGGAATGCGAAGGAGTCGAGGCGAATGTACCTGCAAGGCAGAAAAATAAATCCTAGGGATTTAAATAAATGACATAGAAAAAGCAAACACCTTGAAAGTTTCTGGTTAAGTTTGGTCTCAGTATTAAAAAAGAAAAATCAAAATTCTGTTTACTCTTTTCCTCTTTAGATAACAAGTTTAAAAGATGAAGTTTGAACTAGAAAGATGACTCTTAGTTTAAGGGTAGAATGGCAAAAAAAAAAATTACCTTTTCTTAGGTTTTGCTCTAAATCATGGGCTTCTTTCGCCACCACCACCAGCCCCGCCATAGCTGCGTTAGAAGTCATTAGGCTTTCTTGTGGTTTCCGTGCCGCTTTTCTCTGTAGAAACCATGGACCTGGTAATGATGATCTGGGGCTTTAAAATAAATTTCTATGAGTAGATATTTGAAATAATTTATAATCAAAATTACTCCCACCACTGAATGTTATTAAAATTTGTAGTTGAAAGCACACACTATGTATGCTTTCAACTTTGAGGGTATAGCTGGTAGGATACCAAATCCATCTTCAGTTTTAGCTGTGGCAATATTATTTTATCAATAATATTATCAATATTGCCACAGCTAAAACTGAAGATGGATTTGGTATCCTACCAGCTATACCCTCAAAGACCCAATCCCTTTTCACTGAGGATAAAAATTATTACCTTGGACTATATTGTATGTATACACACATTTATATGTACATAATAAATTACTTCCTATATTCAATATATTAAATATGAATCTGAGGTAGTTAGAAAGTACATTTTTACATCCTTACTCTCCACCTAATCCTGTTTCCTAGGAACTTTTATATGCAAATTTTAAAAAGTGTGTGTGTGTGTGTGTGTGTGTGTGTGTGTGAATATATCTAAAATAACAAATTTGCATTTTAATAAAATTAATATCAACAGCAAAAAATCAATTTATCTTTCATAGAAAGAAGTCTATTTATTATGTACCTAGAAATACACATTTTTATTTATTATGTACATAGAAATATATTTCCTATGGTGAATTATTTTTCTTTCCTTTAATATTTGATATTAAATGGGATAACTTTGAAAAACCACTTTCCTTTATAATATTCAGAACCCAGTTGATAATTCACTAAGGGAAATAATTTATAACTCTGTTTATTTTTAAATATTTTTATTTAATGTATTTTTAAAGAATTTTTATTTATTTATTTATTTTTACTAAATACCCTTATACACGTGATACAACTTTAAGACTAGACTAAGATATTTAACACGCAAGACATCTGTCCCTTAGGAACCATTGTAAAGTACTTTAAGGTCAAGAGGAATTCTGCTCTACAACTGCAAAGCTAAGCATTACTATAGTTGCAAAACTTGCATTTCTAACATTATCATCAACTTTTCAACTAGTAACAATGCAATATAATTTACCACTAGTTTTCTAGAGATGCACTTTGCATCCAGGTTTTTAAATCGTGTAAGATGATTTTTATATAAAGGTGTAGAAATTAACTGGAGAGTTGTTTTCCAATTGTTATCTGCCAAATTGTCCTGATTTTTCAGCTAAAAATTAAAAATGTGAGTACCAGATGTTTTTAGATTCACTCAGAGACGAATCATGGAGTGCTAAGATCATCTTTGTTTAAGAAAATTTTATTTTACTATCTTGTGTGTTTTTTTCTGAAACTAAAAAATTGAAATATATCATTTTTGATTTTCAAGTGAAGAAAATAGCCCATATGAAATAGTTTCACAGTTAAAGAAAGGAAACATATGGAAGAGAATCTCTTTGAGAATTACATGTCAACCTAATATCTCCAAAGATAAGATTTATAACATTCTGATTTAGCTACCAGACATCGAGAAAACATATGCACATAAATCATTGTTCATAATATGGAAAAATATATGTTACAGGAATATATTAGTTATAGAAATGGTCTTTAATGAGTTAAATTGATTTGCTGATATTCATGCCCTTTAGTAAAATTGTATCTTTTAAGTAAAATTGGAATGTTTCCTTATGACAACTGTATGAGCTAAGCAAGCATAAAAAAGCTAAAGTACTTTAAAAATAACTTGTAATTCAGATGCTGGTGAATACATGTGAACTAACGAGTAGTCAGAAAGCTTTGTTAGGACCTTCTCATAACCACTGGTCTTGTGAAGTCAGATTTAATTTTTGGAAACAAGCATATTTAGGAGTTAATTAACAGTTTTACTTTGTTTATAATGTTTATTTTCTAAGAAAAATATTTATTCCTGAACTAAAATTAATACCATATGTATTATGTAGTATGTGTAGTATTTTTCTCATTAATATACAAGTATTCCTGTGTCCGTTGATTGCTCAATTTGTTCTTCTCTTATGAATATATGGGTATATTTATTATAGGACTAGAAGGTATTTGCCTTGGTAATTTCCAAATATTATTACTACTTATTCGGTAAGTACTGTTTGATATTTAGTAATGGATTCTACAAATGATGATAATTATAATAGTAATTTTTGTCTTAAATTCTTAGCCTTTTTTTTGTTTTGACTACTGCATTTCATATATGTTTTTGTGTGATATACTGTTCCTTGCTTTTTCTTTTGAACTTTTGTGTCGTTTGCTTTATGTATCAATCATATACAAAAGATAATATTACATGTCCTATCTACACTCCAGTTTAGTAGAATCTCATTATTTTCCCAAATTTCCTGGCACAGATTATTAGACATATGGGATAAAATTTGCTCCCCCCCATGACATACACACAAAAAGCTATTCATAGGATTCACTGCTAATAAATTCATTTTCACAGAAATATTAACTAACATACAGAAATAATGAAAATTGTATAATATTAATTCTCGCCCAATAAAGTGAAGATTTGCAAACATTTACTTTTGACATCTGAACTGTCTTAACTTCCTTTAAAAGCTTTTGTAGCTTTTTCATAGACTTCTGAAATCCAAGAGCATTAACTTTTTATTTCACATGTATCTTTTTAAAGTATTGCATCCAAATACGTCTTCTGTATAAGAATTATATAACCAATTTCTATTATTTGGCTGTTTAAGTCTATTTTAGTTTTCATTATAATCTACAAAGCTTCGCTTTTTATAGACACATTTATATTGATTTTTTAACATATATTTTGTTTTGTTTTGCCAGTTTTTTTTTTTGTTTTTTTTTTGTTTTTTTTTTTTTTTAAAGGCCCAGTCTTACTTTGCAACCTAGGCTGGAGTGCAGTGGTGTGAGCTTGGCTCACTGCAACCTCTGCCTCCTGGACTCAAGCTATTCTCTTGGCTCAGCCTCCCAAGTAGCTGGGATTACAGATGCCTACCATCACACCTGGCTAATTTTTATATTTTTATTAGAGATGGGATTTCACCATGTTGGCCGGGCTGGTCTCTTACTCCTGATCTCAAGTGATTCACCCACCATGGCCTCTCAAAGTGCTGGGATTACAATCATCTGCTACTGTGACCAGCTCTTTGCTTGCTTTTTAATGGGGTTGCTTTTCATTTGTGAATTGTCATATATGGGTCTTATTATTTTGAGGTATGTTTCTTCAATACCTAGTTTACTTAGAGTTTTTAACATGAGTAGATGTTGAATTTCATCAAAAACTTTTTCTGTTGAGATAAGCATGTGGTTTTTGTTTTTAGTTCTTTTTATGTGATGAATCACATTGATTAATTTGTGTATGCTGAACCAACCTTGCATCCCAGGGATAAAGTCTACTTGATTGTGATGAATGAGCTTTTTAACGTGACACTGGATTTTATTTGCAAGTATTTCATTGAGGATTTTTGCATCAAGGTTCATTAAAGATATTGGCCTGAAGGTTTTTTTTTTTTTTTTTTAATTTTATTGTATCTCTGCTGTGTTTTGGTATCAGGATGATGCTGGCCTCAGAGAATGCATTTGGGAGGAGTCCCTACTCTTCAAATTTTTGGAATCATTTTATTAGGAATGGTACCAGCTCTTCTTACAAATAGTAGAATTCAGCTATAAATTCATCTGATCTTCGGCTTTTTGGGTTGATAGTTTATTTATTACTGCCTCAATTTCAGGGCTCATTATTGGTCTGATTAGTGATCCTGTTTCTTCCTGGTTCAGTCTTGGGAAGGTGTATGTGTTCAGGAATTTATCCATTTCTTCCAGATTTTCTAATTTATGTGCACATAAGTATGCATAATATTCTCTGATGGTTGTTTTTATTTATTTGGGAAGAGATGTAATATCCTCCTTAATTCTGAATTGTGTTTATTTGAATCTTCTCTCTTTTCCTCGTTAGTAGTCTGGCTAACAGTCTATCTACTTCGTTAATTTTGTTTTGTTTTGTTTTTCTTTTCCAGAAAACACCTCCTTGATATGTTGACCTTTTGATGGTTTTTAATGTCTCTATTATTTTCAATTTGGTCTGATTTTTGGTTATTTCTTGTCTTCCACTGGATTTGAAAATTGGTTGCTCTTGGTTCTCCAGCTCTTTTAGTTGTGATCTTAGGTTCTTAACTTGAGATCTTTCTACCTTTTTTGATGTAGGCATTTAGTGTTATACATTTTCCTCTTAAAGTGTTAAGAGGATAACACTTAGCTGTGTGGCTGTGTGGCAGATATTCTGCCTTAGCTGTGTGGCAGATATTCTGACACATTGTATCTTTGTGCTCATTAGTTTCAAGAACTTCTTGATTTCTGTCCTAAATCAAAGTGTGTTACTTCCAATTATGTAGTTGGTTTTAGATTATGTGCCATGTGGCAATGAGAATAATGTATATTCTGTTGTTTTTGTGTGAAGAGTTCTGTGTATATATATCAAATTTATTGGATTCAGTGCTGAGTTTGATTCTAAATGTTAATTTTGTCTTGATGATTTGTTTAATATTGTCAGTGGGGTATTAAAGTCTCCTACTATTATTGTGTGTTTCTTTATGTTTGTCTATGTGTAGATGTGTATCCACACAGATGCCATTCATAGATTCTATGTTGACATGTTTACATTTGCTTAGGTTATAATTATAAAAATCTTTTTTCTTTGCTTGTTCATTCTGTTATCACCACAAAGAAATAATAATAATAAAAAACTCAGTGGCTTATAAAGAACAAAAACTTCTGGAGGCTGTGGGGAGTCTAAGATCAAGGCACTGGCAGATTGACCATCTGGTGAGAGGCTACTTTCTTGTTCCTGGACAGCTAACCTTCTTTTTGTAACCTCATATGGCAGAAGGGACATTAAAAAATTCTCTAGGGACTTTTTAATTTAGACACTATTTCCATTCAAGAGGGCTCTACCATTATAATCTAATTAACCTCCCAAAGCCCTACCTCCTAAAACTATCACCTTGGGGCTTAGAATTTCCACATAACAGTTAGGGTAGTGTGTACATGGGTACAAACTTCAGACAATAGCATCTGTCTGGATTCTAATTCAGTAAATTAACAGAGTAAGTCAATGGATTCTGTATCCATGTGTGTGTGTGTGTGTGTGTGTGTGTGTGTGCTGTTTTGCTAAGTTATATGTGTAGATTGAACATGTAGCATTTCTACTCCAAATCTCATTTCTAGCAGTTTTTCCTACTGTAATCTTGCCCTCGTATGTCTTTTCAGTTATCTTCTGTAATTTCAGGTTTCTGACTAGATGCACATTAGTTAGCTAAATATGGGTACTGGGCATCACACTCCTCCAGTCTCACGGAAAGGAACTTAATATTTAGAAATCAATATGTCTTCAGTTTTTCTATGTGGTATAGACATTTATACTGAAGCCCAGCCATAGGTGGTAGAGAGTGTGCACATTATTATTTTGTTATTTTTGTCTTAATAATGTTTTTCTCAGAAGCAAAACAAGTTTATACCACATGCTAGGCACCGGTGATTCTTACTTTCTATTTATCTATGTAAATTTTAATTAATATTTTTTTAACCTTCTGATTTTAGGTCGTGTTTGCATGACAGGAGCTTTTGTTTTGTTTTGCTATAATGTTATTCTTATGGGTTTGTCTGTAATGTGACAATTCAAATCTGGGGGCTATTAAAGATATACCATTTTGAACTAAAAATAAACAACGGTATTAAGAACTGTTTATTCTCCACATAAGGTGCCTTTTCACTTTTTGGTATCTTCTTCCCTACTGTTCACTGACTTTGGAGAGCTCTTCTTATCTCAGAACTCAATATAGCAGTTATATAGAAGATGAATTGAGAATTTTTTATGCTTGAATTTTTACAACCTCTACATTTAAGAATACTTTGGGAGCAAACAAACAAACGAAACGAAACGAAACAAAACAAATCAAACCAACCAACAAACAGATATGCAATTGTATTTAGGGAAAGGGTTATAGAGATATGATTTGAAAAGAAAGTCACTTTATCTTGACTCTTATCACGGACTTTGTTGTGAGGGAAAAAATAACTCCAACCAGCACTTAATTGGTTCAGCACAATTCATCAGATGAGAAAATTACATAGGAATTTGCAGTCAAAATCCTGTGCCCGAATTACACAGTTGCCTGGAGAAGCACCATTCTGTGTTGATGGAGCTTCTGAGGAAACCACAGGGGGAAAATAAACAGATGGACATAATTTAAAATGTTGTACAGTCCAACCTGGCCGGAAATATCAAAACTATCATAACTAAATCTCCACCTGAATATATTCAAATCTAATGTATTTCCAGTAGCATTGAGTTCTCTTCTTGTTCACATAGTCATGCACTCTGTACTGTATTACTGAAAGACAAAGATGTAGAGGTAAATTCTCAACAAAGAGGAAGAGATTTCCTGATGTGTTTTGTATTCAGATGGCTTAGATCTGTGCTTTCTGCCAAGACCACCTTTTTTGGTATGGATAATGCTGTCAAACAAGAAAGATAGAAATGACTAATTAATCAATATCTCCTGAGGATTTTTAGCGAAAAGGCTCATGAAAAGGCCAAGCACTGTCATTACCATAATGTAGTCTGATTATGGTGACTGTGTGACCCAAAAAAGATGTTAAAAGGGAGATATTCCCATGAGTATCTAGTATTAATGTAACTGTTGACAGCAGAGAAAAGTTTGAATATATGAATAAGCCTCCCTTCCAAAAAATTCAACTGCCTCCTAGACTGATACATAAGACTTAAGTTAAATTGTCACTGCCAGAATCATTGCCATTCTACCATGACACTGAATGGCTACTCATCACTGCTCCAAAAACAATGCATGTGAAGTGTTAAGGCCTACTAGGACACATGAAAGCATCTTTAGTTTTTCAGTGACTGTAACAATGGTTTATGTTTTGAAACAGAAGCCTTGGATACCTTTAGCTATTTTTAGAAAAAGGCTACAATAGGACAGGTGGGGTTGCTCATGCCTGTAATCCAAGCAGTTTGGGAGGCTAAGGTGGGCAGATCACCTGAGGTCAGCCTGGTCAACCAGGCAAAACCCCATCTCTACTAAAAATACAAAATTTAGCCACACGTGGTAGCCTATAGTCCCAGGTACTTGGTAGGATGAGGCAGGAGAATTGCTTGAACCCAGGGGTAGAGGTTGCAGTGAGCCAAATTCATGTCATGCCCTTCCGCCTGGGTACAGAATGAGACTCTGTCTCAAAAAAAAAATGCAAAGAAAAAGGCTACAATAGTCTTACCATAATAGAGATCACAATAACCTAATGTCCACCAATAAATAGATAAATCTATTCAACTATATGAAAGAAAACATTAGATTAAACATACTCAGGAGTATCACTTAACAAATCTCACAATTAAATGTGGTCTTAGAACTTTTATGAAAATTTTTATCAAAGTAGATAGGTCGAGTACATTGATTTGTTTACTACCTTAATTTTTAACCTCTAAAACCTTGCCCAGTCCTGTTCATATAAGGAGTGGCGCTGACTTTAAATTTAGACGTGTCTGACTCTCTTATTTCATACAAGAATGTGAAAGCACAAGGAGGGCTGACTCTCAGTGTTCAGACCCCCATCCCTGTTCTATGTAGCACAAACATCCTGCATCCTCCTCAACCACCTGCAATTCATGTCCTTCTCCCTTGTTTTCATTTACATGATTCTCAGAAGCTTTTAGATTCAAACAGAGATGTGAACTCAAATACCTCAATGCTTTATTGTTTCACAAATAATCACAAAGTCATAGACTACTATTTGTATGTATATATACATATCATTATGTGTTAACAGCATAAGTACATACTATTATAGCATCTATATGTGTATATGTGGGCACATATGTGTGTATATTTTATAGAGAGATAATTGCATAACCAATGAATGCAAAATAAAAAATTAATTTTCACAAACAAATGAAGCATATTGAAGATACATCATCAAACATTATGTTTTTTACCTTAATTCATTAAATATAGAAATCAAAACTAAATAAAGTGTCAGCATTTTCTAAATCACACACAAAAAAAACCATTAGAGTACAATTTTAGACCTAAATCTAAAACATGGATTTTTTTTGAAATTTTGAAAATAATAAGAGAAAATTTAGGCGACCTGGAGTCTGGTGATCATATTTAAAAAAAAAAAAACACTGAAAGCATAATCTCGCACACAAAAAAAATGTTGTTAGATTTTATTAAAATTAAAAACTGCTCAGTAAAAGACAGGGCTAGGAAAATGAAAAGACAATCTACAGACTAGGCAAAAATATCTGCAAAACACATATCTAACCAGGGACTTTCATCTTAACTATACATAGAACTCTTGGCTGCTCTGTCTATGGAGTAGTCATTCTTTTATTCCTTTGCTTTCTTAATAAACTTGTTTTCACTTAAAAAAAAAAACTCTCAAAAGTCAACAATAATTTAAAAAAACACATCAATTTTTCCGAATCAATCACGTTTAACTGTGTATGTCATTAGGGAATTACAAATTAAACAGTGAGATAGAGGTACACCTATTAAGGTGGCTGAAATCTAGAACACTGACAACAACAAATGATGCTGGCAAGAATGTGAAGCAACAGGGTTTCTTGTTATTGCTGGTGGAAATGCAATATGCTACAGCCACTTCGGAAGACAGTTTGCCAATTTCTTATAGAGATAAACATTGCTTTATCACATGATCCAGAAATCACACTTCTAGGTATTTACCCAAATGAGTCGAAAACTTATATCCACACAAAACCTTCATTAAAAGGTTTATGCCAGAATTATTCATAATGCTAAAACTTGGAAGCAGCCAAGATGTCCTTCAATTAGTGGGTGTTTAAAAATCTCTCAGTGATGATTAATTTTATGTGTCAATTTGAAGGGCAGTTTTTGATGAAAGTAATATTTAAACTGTAAACTTTGAATAAAGCAGATTTGCCTTCATACTGTAGGTGGGCCTCATCTAATCAGCAAACGATCCAATCAGTTGGCCACCATAAGCAAGAGAAAAGCCTTTGGTCTTCAAATGTACCATCAGCTCTCCTGAATCCCTAGCATGCTGACATTTTGACAAAAACTGCATGATTTTGCCCTCCTGGGTCTTAAGCCTGTTGGCCGACACTCAAGATTTTAAAATTGTCGGCATTCATAATTGTGAGAATTATGAATCTCTTTCTACATATGTACACAACATATTGGTTTTATAACTCTGGAGAACTGTAATACACATTGTTATGACCATACAATGGAATGCTATTCAGCAATAAGAAGAAATAAGTTATCAAGCCACAAAAATATATGGAGAAGCCTTAAATGCATGTTGCTAGGTGAAAGAAGCCCCAGTCTGAAATTGCTACATGGCATATAATTGCAATGATATGACATCTGGAAAATTAAAAAAAAAATTATAGTGACAGTAAAACCATCAATGGTCGCTAGGGGTTGGGAGAATTGAAGGAATAAAGATGAACAGGTGAATCAGAAGAGATTTTTAGGACTGAGAAATTATCGTGGATGATACTGTAATGGTGAATACATAACATTATGCATTTGGTAAAACCCATAGAACTACACAAACAAATAGGAAACCCTAACGCAAATAATAGAGTTTAGCAAATGATAATGGATCAATATAAGTTCATCAATTGTAATAAACCTGTTAAACCAATTCAAGATGTAAACAATAGGGGAAACTGAAGACAGAGGAAGAGGGAATATATGGGAACTCTGTAATTTCTGTTCGATTTTTCTGTAAGTCAAAAACTGTTCTAAAAATAGTTCATTTATAAAAATAATCCTAAAAATAACAATAAAGAAAGTTTTAAATGATACATATGTAGAACTACATCATTGTGAGCATTTATTTTAAAGGCAATAATATAAATAAATATATAAATCTTTCAAAGCAAAAGTTATAAAATTTATATAACATATGTAAGATAGATGATAGATCAGCAGATTGATAGATAGATAAACAGGTATACATAGATAATGAGTTAACAGAATCAAATAAACCCAATCCTAACTTAATGGCTTGATTTGATTCTAATGAGAGATGACAAATTGTCTTTAATTCATTTATACCATAGACAATTATAAGATGAATATTTGCTCAGTAACTTTAGATGAAAGTTTTTTTTCTGAATATACACCCAGGAGTTCAATTTTCCGAGGATTGTGTAAATTTACTAAACTCATGCATGTGTGTGTGTGTGTGTGCGCTCACGCATGTGCATATATACATACATTTAGTATATATACATATATACATTTTCTATACAAATGTCCTTCTTCAATGAGGCAAGAACCTGAGCCTACTTCTACCTACTTCTACAACTTAGACTCTGTTCTCTGTCACCCTCAGCTCCTCCAGCATTTTCGGATACTGCTGTATCCAACACTGGAAGAGAGTTCAATATGCAGGTGTGTGGGAATGTCAGCGTCAGCTCACATGTTCGCACTCCATCATCAGTCTCTTCGTTCACTGCACACCTACCCAGCCTAGGGGCACCAGAGATGCAGTTTGATTTTGGAGGATGAAGCCAAATGGCCTGGGGACATCAGGGCAAAAATCCTTGAGATCCTGGGTAACTGCAATATATTATAAAAGTACCTGAGGGAGGAGGTTGTGGGCTTTTGTATTTTCTTGATTAGCAAGTCCTTTTGGCCCTGTCTTACTCCATTACTGCTGCTATAATAACATGTCACAAACTGGGTAATTTACAAATATACATTTTTTCTTTAAAGATCCAGAAACTGGGAAGTGTAAGATCAAGGTGAAGGCAGATTTGGTGTCTGGTAACGGCCAGCTCTCTGCTTTCAAGATGACACTTCGTGCTGTGTCCTCCAGCGGAGAGGAAAGCAGTGTCCCCACAGGGCATAAGAGCCATAAGGGAAAAGTGGCTGGAGCACTCACTTTAACCTTTTGTATAACATGACTTACTGTATCCATAAGCACTCCACCCTCATAACTTAGTCACCCACCAAAGTCTGCAGCCCTTAGTACTATCACATTGGAGATTAAGTTTCCACATCTGAGTTCTGGGGGACACATTCAGACAGTAGCAGCCCCTCAGACCCCTTACACTGTGGGGGGTGGGGAACAGCCAGAAGAAGGCCATAGTGAAGCATGATGAAGACCCTTGCTTGGGCCTCAGGGTGTGACTGACCAAAGTTGGGCATATGTAAAAGACATGAGATCTTTTAGAAGTGAAGAAACAGAAAGATCTTTACTACAATATGAATGCATCTTGGAAAGTGATGTTGGATGAGAAGAATAGGGAACAGAATGGGATTCACTGAAAAGAAAAACTTATTTATATTTAAAACATATAAAAGCCACACTCTATGGAGTGGACTGGGTATTTGAGATAAAAGTAAGAACAAATGCAGTATGCCCTAAAGTAAGGAGTGTGTTTAATCCAACTATTACTGTATTAATAATAATAAAGAAAAGATAAAAATACATAATAAAACATCAGAATCCTTTGGGTCAGACTGACGACTGTATTTTGCATAAGTCTCACCCTTTCTACCTGCAGTCTTTATTCAACCAACTTCCTCTCTTTGAATATACTTCTACAGCCTTGACTTTGTCCATGGTGTCTAACACATAGCCTAAGCCCAATCCAAGTCACCATCCATACCCAATCTCTTCCAACAAACTTAACTGCACAGTTCTGACTCATACTAATAGTTTTTGTGATATAATGTAACACATTCTGTATTAACAAGTACTGTAGTATTTGATTATATATCATTATCTGTGTTTCTCTAATTTTTATCTGCATGTTATATTATCTTTAAATATGAGGTTATCCCTTTCCTTTTTCTATTTTCCTTCTATCATTTCTTTCTTCTTTCCTTTTCTCTCTTTTTCTTCCTTTCTTTCTTTCCTGTAACAAATATTTATTGAGGTGTAGCTATGCTCAAATCAATGCACTATCAATCTTAGTTAAAAAAAGATAAGTTAAAAAAAACATAGCTTAGGAAGCTCACAATCTACAGAGAAACTCAGACAAGTGTGATGAATATGATCGAGTTTATCATAGGATGATATGTGTGCTAAAGTACATAATGTGAAAATCACATTTTTATGTAATCATTGCTTAATAATATACATAAATTACATGTGGTTAATATTTTAGCTATTGCTAACAATATTTTACCGTGTTAGTTATACCAATATTACAGACATAATATTAGTGGTAATATTAATAATATTATATCATGGTAATTAATGATAAGTTCAGCCAAATACATTTTGATGCAAAACTTACACAAATTATTCTTTTCACATCATCTGCTTTCCTCAATTCTTCACATTATTGCTTCTTTCCATTACTGCAAATAATCTGAAGTTGACTATATGTCAATTAGCCAACAAAATTCACAAAGTAATCACCAGTGGTGATTTATGCTGTTGTCAGAAACATGCAGGGAATAAATATGCCTACAATTTTGTTTCTACCTCTTGCAAATATATTTGTATATTTATGGTTCAAGGTTTGATGATTACTTACAAGGTAGGTGACAGAAATCTTAGGAAACATAAATCCCAAGTTTCTCAAGGGCAGAAGCAAAAGTGCATTAATAGTAATCTCAAATCAGCCCATTTGTCTCCAGTTTGCAAAAGAAGGCCAAAATTTATCCGTACTGCACTCCTGTATTAAAGAGGAAATTACAAGTATAGAATGATAAATAGCAAAGGGTATATTTTAGGAAAGTGTTAGCAAGCATTCAATCACCAATTAGCCTAGAAACTCATGCTGCATCCCTCTTACCGGAATTAATTTTAGTAAAGTAGAATAAACATTTCCTGATATATCCTGTAGTCAAGTTATATCAGAAACAGGATATATCAGGAGATAGTAGGTCAAACTATCTCTGAACTACTATTTAACTATTTCATTCAAGTAGCATTATTTATTTCTCAAAGCTGTTTTTCACCACATGCATTTCTGGGATAGCTACACATTTCTTTCCTTTCTCTTAACAATAAAGTGCATTGGATTCTTAAGTCCATATGAGCGTAATTCTCCTTATAGTTGGGATATGCAGAAATAGAAAGTACTTGCAGCATTTATGTCATCCTGAGCTTTCTACAATACATTTAAGAGATCTTGACTTCTTTAAATAATTCCACAACATTCATACCCTCATTCCTTAAACAAACCAGGGCTGCTCTCAGGGGCATGTGACCTGTGCAGTTGCTTGGAAGAGCCAGGATTAATGCTCTGTTTTTGCTATCTTGAAAATCTTCATAACTTCTGAAGAAGGCGTTGTGACTTTTTATTCTGCACTGAATTCCACAAACTAGACAGCCTGTCTATCTAATATTGGTAGAATGTATAAAATGAATACAGAAGAATATTAGAAAGCCCTACATAAATACTAATAGTAGTTATTTTTAGATGGTGGTTGTTGTAGTCTGTTTGTGCTGCTATAACAAAATATATGAGACTATGTAATAGATAAACAACAGAAATTTGTTTTGCAGAGTTTAGGAGGCTAAGAAGTCCAAGACTAAGGCACTGGCAGGTTCAGTGTCAGATCAAGACTTCTTTCTCATTGACTGCCCCATCTACATGTCCTCACATGGTGGAAAGAATGGAAAGAGCACAGGGGACAAATGCTGTGCCCTCATACAGCTGAAGAGCAGAAAAACAGAAAGGGACTATGCCAGTCCTCTGCAGCCCTTTATAACATACTCATCCATTCAACAAAACAGAGCCCCTGTGACTTAATCACATCCCAAAATGTCCCAACTCTTAAAAACACTCGAATAAAGTCTCAACACCTGAATTTTGGGTGATATCAGACCATAGAATTTCATCTTTGGCCCCCCAAACTCATCTTTCTTACATGTAAAACACTCACTTAATACCAATAGCCCCCCCAAATTTAACTAATCTCAGCAGCAAATCAAAATTATGAAGTCCAGAGCCTCATATAAATTAGATACGAGACAACTTGCTTTCCAGTAGTGAATGTGTAAAATCAAACAAGCTGTGTGATTCCCAAATACTATTGTGGGACAGACATAGGACAGATACTCCCATTTCAAAAGGGAGAAATGTGAAAGATCAAAGGTGTAAGGTGTCTCAAATAAGGCCAAAACCCAATATGGCAAACAAACTTAATCTTTAAGCTTGAGAGTCATCTTTGACTTCATGTACTGCCTTCTGGAAATACTGGAGTGGAAGGAGGTCCCCCAAACTCTAGAGGACCACGCCCCAATGACTTTGCCAGGAGCAGTCCATGCTGCAGCTTTCACAGATTGGAACCTAGTTCCTGTAGCTTTCCCAGGCTTGAGTTGCATGCTGGTGGCTTTACAATACTGGGGTCTCAGGGGTGGCTCTGTCCCCACATCTCCACTAGGGTGACCTAGTGGGTGCACTCTTTGGTGTCCTCAGCTTCTATGGCTCCACTAAGCACTATCTTAGTCAGAGTTCTCTGTGGCAGCCCCACCTCTGTGACAATTCTCTGCCTGGGCTTTTAGGCGCCTTCTTTAAAATACAGGTAAAAATAGCCATTCCTTCATAGCTCTTGCACTCTGCATGCCTATAGGGGTAGCACTCCAAGGATGCCACCAAGATTGACTACATGTGCATTGCAGAAAGGCAGTCTGAGCTGCTACTGGGCCCACATGGGTCACAGCTGGGGTGGTGGAGAAAGGCTGCAATGGAAAGTTGAAGGCAAAGACCAAGGTTGCTCTGGACAGCAAATTTTGGCACCCCAGGGGTGCTCTGGGCCCTTTTGTTGACAGTGGCACTCGGGGCCTGTGATGGAAGGGGTGGCACTAATAATCTTTAAAACGCCTTCAAGATCATTCTTTCTTTGTCCTGATGATTATCATCTGGCTTCCTTCTATTCATATTAATCTTCTTATTGAAAGGTCACTTGGCCACACGCTTGTAGTTTTCTTTCAGATATACTTTTACAACATGACCAGGTTGAAAACTTTCCAAATATTTAAATTCTTCACCTTGATTATAAATGTCTCCTTTCATTTATTTATCTCCTGATATTTACTATAAGCATTTAAGAGAAGCCATGCAGCACTCTGAAAACTCTGTTTAGGGATTTTTTTTTTTTCTGCCAGATGTCCTAGTTCATTTCTCCTAAATTCTGCCTTCCACAAAATGCTAGGACACAGATTTGAGTTAGCCAAATACTTTGTCACTTTGTAACAAGGACAACTTTTCCTTCAGTTTCCAATAGGAAACTTTTCATTTCTCTCTAATGCTGCATCAGGCTGGCCTTTACTCTCCATGTTTCTACCAGCATTATGATCACAAGAATTTAGCTTATCAATGAGAAGGCATATGCTCTCGTTACAGCTCTCCTCTTCTGAGTTCTCATCAGAATTTCCCTTAATGCTCCTTGATGGCAATCTAGGCTCTTCCTAGCATGCACTGTCAGACTCTTCCAGCTTCTATCGTTTACCCACTTCCAAAGCCATTTACATATTTTTAGGTAATTGTTGCAGCAGCACCCCACGTTTCTGCTATAAATTTCTGTCTTGGTCTGTTTGTGCTGCTATAATGGGTTTGTGCTGCTGATAATAGGTAATTTATAAGCAACAGAAATTTATTTCCTCAGAATTCTGGAGGCTGAGGATCTCACAATCAAAGTGCCATCAGGTGATGGCCCTGAGTTTGCTGCCAAAATGGTATATTGTCCTGATCCTCACATGGCTGAAGATAAAAGGGCAGAGGGCCAAAGTTTGTCCCCACATAGTGGAAGAGCAGAAGAGAATGAACTCACTCTCTCAAGCCCTTTTATAAGGACCTTAATCACATCCATGAGGGCTCTGTTGTCATGACTTAACCACCTCCTACGGATCCCATTTCTTAATATCATCATATTGGCAATTAAGTTACAGCACTTTAATTTTGCAGGCAGGGGGCAGAATAGTATGATCTGAATATGTTTCCCAATGTTTATATGTTTTAACTTAATCACCAATGTGATAGTGGTAAGAGGCAGTGTCTTTAGGAGGTGATGAAGTAATGAAGCCCCCATAGATGAGACTAGGACCTTTATTAAAGCATTTGAGGGAGGGAGTTCCCTCTCTCTGCTCTTCTACCATGTGCAGACACAGCATTTGTCCCCTTTTGCCATTCCACCTTCCAATATGCAAGGAGGAAGGGCAAGCCACTATCTTGGAAAAAGAGATCTGGCCTTCACCAGTCACCAAACCTGACAGAGTCTCAGGGATTTTTCAGCTTTCAGAAATACACTTCCATTGTTCATAAATTACCCAGCTTCAAGTGTTTTATTATAGCAGGACATAGTGACTGGGATATTGGTATTAAGAGAAGTTTAATTTTTTCACCTTTCTTTATTTTCTGATTTTCCTGAATCTTAGAGATAAAGGAGAATGAAAGTATCTCAGAAATTCCATGTGATTGAACAAATATGCTTTATGATAGTCCTTTTGAGATAGAGGCTTTGGTATGCAGTTGGATAACACACTTTTATTTGTGAGGCTATAGATAATTTTACATTAAATATTAGAGCTATACAGTAAATGAAATGCACTATATGATTAACCAAGCAGCAACCATAAGCTGCTGAGTCCAGGAAAACTTTGCCTTGAGGTTTCACCATAGCATTGGATCACAGTGAATAGAGAATAATAAAATGGTTCTTTTAAAATTCCGTTTTATCTGAACACTCTTTGTTTTTATGTATTTATTTCTATTTCACACATCTTGATTAATGACTTTTATTATTTTACTTAGTTCTAAAACCTATACAAAATTAACACAAATAAACAATCACAATTATTCAGAGAGTTGCATAGCATTCAGGTCTGAGTGGGCACAAAACAAAGATGGTGTGCAAAATCCTGGCAAACTTTATTTTTATTGCCATTTCACAGCAACTACATCTATTTTTCCTAGAGGGATAAGATTCATCAAGTAATTATTTGAAGGAGGAGGAGGAAGGAGGAGGAGGAAGGAGGAGGAGGAGGAGGAGGAGGAGGGAGAAGGTAAAGAAGGAAGAAAATATTTTTATTGTTTTTTTTTTATTTGAGACAGAGTTCACTCTTGTTGTCCAGGCTGGCGTGCAATGGCACAATCTCCACTCATTGCAACCTCCGACCCCTGGGTTCAAGAGATTATCTTGCCTCAGTCTCCCAAGTAGCTGGGATTACAGGCACCATGCTCAGATAATTTCGTATTTTTATTGGAGATGGGATTTCTCCATGTTGGTCAGGCTGGTCTCGAACTCTCGACATCAGGTGATCCACCCGCCTTGGCCTCCCAAAGTGCCGGGATTACAAGTGTGAGCCACCGCACCCGGCCAGAATCACTATAGTCTTTTAAAGGTAAATATGGCAGACTTCTTTTTTTCTCATTATCATTATTCTATGTGCATTAAAAGTAATTTATCGCAATACTAGGCTATAAAACATACTAAACAGTGTGTGAGCAAATTTCAGTACTACTTTCAATCTTCTCTGGAACTCTATGCATGACGCAGAAATCTAAGGGAGAAAAAATATAATTTTACATTCAGTTCTAGAAATAGTCACCTGTTAGGATGTTTATACAAATTACTTTGTCATTCTTTGTTTTACAAGGAGAAATGGTAAAGTCAACAAAACTTAGACTTTAAAGGTAAAGCCACTGGTTATGCACTGTTGAGGTCAAATTTGTAATCGTGCAGCTTTTGGCAAATAATTTATACCTCTCTCTGAGCTTCAGTTTCCTCATTTGTGAGATGGAAACGAAAAAATACGCTTATCTGACCTAATGCATGCAAGAAAATTAGAATAAGTATAAGCACATTGCAACATTCTTTAAAAGTATGAGCAATTATTTTTTTTTTTTATTTTAAAGTTTCTCCATTCTTTAAATTATAAAGAGTCAGCTCCTTTAAAAAACCTTCAGGATAAAAAATGGAAAAATATTTATATCATTAAGCTTAAAGCAAAAGGATCAAATAGTGTTCTATAAATATTGTGATATAAAAAACTTATATTCAACATTTATTGTTAACGAAGTCTCTCAATAAATACAACTATAAAAATCAGAAAGTCAGTTTTTAAGGTCATCTCATCTCTTAAAATACATACTTTGGCTGTAGACATGTCTTGGTGGGGCGGATACAAATTATATTACTTATCAGAATAATTGCTAGAATCTAGATCAGATTTTTAAGTTCTTAAGAAGCATTCATTTCCTTTCAAAATCAGCAGCCACAACTAAAAATGTAAAAAAGAAATCCAGTTGCAAATAAATACTTCACTTTCCATGATATGCTCTCTTCTCAGAAATTTCCTAGAAACGTATTTGAGAAAAATTCTTAAAAGAAAAAATATAAATAAACATGAAGATAGTATTTTGTATTAGTGTTTTCTTATCACAAATACTAAAATAGTTCCACTAATTATGGCATCTTACAAAGCAATATGATATTTTATGCCATCTATTTATAACATGATGTATAGAAGGACATAATATAACTCTTTCAGAGATTGCATTGCTAATGTGCCTTTATGATTACATAAAACATAGCAGAAGGAGGAAGGAATACATATTATTCTGCTCCTATCTTAGAATTCTTGTTTCTACTAAATTAAATTATTTTGTAAAATCCAGTTATGATGTTAGATAATAGATCCTAGAAAGGAGAAAATTAAATCTCTTCTTAACCTACCCTTCTATTGTATCTTTAGTCACGCTCTGTTAAGTGATGAAGTATTGTAGTTCAAGTGGAAACTGTAGTGCTGTGAACATGATCTTCGTTAGTGGGAACCAGATGTCCTTTTTTTTCTGAGATCCTGAGCTCCTCAATAACATTGACTTTGTTTTATTCATCTCTGCGACACCAGTGACTACAGCAATGTTTGGCACAATACAATAAACTTCTTCTTTCTTTCATAAATACGCAAAAACTGCTCTTGTCCTAAAAGCCAGTAGAGAGACACTTCTTCACATTAGTTCTCAGCTTTGATAAAGAGATACTAATTCCAAGCGCTTGTCTGGTAGGTTGTTTTCTAGAATTTCTGTGAAACATGAGGCAGATTCTTAATTTTTTCCTATTGCTGCCATGCTTAAAAAGTACACAAAAATTACTTTTTATAAGTAATGATTAAAAAGTCAAAATAGAATGAGAATATAAATAGCTAGCAAAGAAGAAATTTTGCATATAATAAGAAACCTTCAGGGAGCCAGCCAATGCTAGCACTGAAACTTAAGCAGCATTTGGCCTTTATCTTTTCATTTTCTTTGTATTGCTCCTTTTTTCTTTTTTCTTTTTCTTTTTTTTTTTTTTTTTTTGAGATGGAGTCTCCCTCTGTCACCAGGCTGGAGTGCAGTGGCCCAATCTTGGCTGACTGCAACTTCTGTCTCCCAAGTTCAAGTGATACTCCTACCTCAGCCACTCGAGGAGCTGGGACTACAGGCATGTGCCACCATGCCCAGCTAATTTGTGCATTTTTAGTAGAGACCAGGTTTTACCACGTTGGCTAGCATAGTCTCGATCTCCTAACCTCGTGATCCACCCGCCTAGGCCTCCCAAAGTACCAGGATTGCAGGAGTTAGCCACCACGCCTGGCCTGTATTGCTCCTTTTACTCATCCTAGCCGTTCTTGCCTTAAATGTCAGCCAATCCAAACTTCCCTCTTGCTTTTACTCTGTAGTCTGGAATCATACATTTTATCACTCACTCCAACCGTCTGTTGGCACTAGTACGAATTCATGGTATACAGTAGATCTACACCAAATATTCATGTTCCATTTGAACAATAAGAAAACAGTCTACTGTAACTATTCAATTTTTTTTTTTTTTTTTAATTTTTTATTGGATTATAGGTTTTGGGGTACATGAGCAGAGCATGCAAGACAGTTGCGTAGGTACACACATAACAGTGTGCTTTCTTTTCTTCTCCCCTTCACCCACATTTGGCATTTCTCCCCAGGCTATCCCTCCCCACCTCCCCCTCCCAATGGCCCTCCCCTTTTCCCCCCGATAGACCCCACTGTTTAGTACTCCCCTTTCTGTGTCCATGTGTTCTCATTTTTCATCACCCACCTATGAGTGAGAATATGCGGTGTTTCATTTTCTGTTCTTGTGTCAGTTTGCTGAGGATGATGTTCTCCAGATTCATCCATGTCCCTACAAACGACACAAACTCATCATTTCTGATTGCTGCATAATATTCCATGGTGTACATGTGCCACATTTTTCCAATCCAGTCTATTATCAATGGGCATTTGGGTTGATTCCAGGTCTTTGCTATTGTAAACAGTGCTGCAATGAACATTCGTGTACATGTGTCCTTATAGTAGAAGGATTTATAGTCTTTTGGATATATACCCAGTAATGGGATTGCTGGGTCAAATGGAATTTCTATTTCTAAGGCCTTGAGGAATCGCCACACTGTCTTCCACAATGGTTGAACTAATTTACACTCCCACCAACAGTGTAAAAGTGTTCCTTTTTCTCCACATCCTCTCCAGCATCTGTTGTCTCCAGATTTTTTAATGATCGCCATTCTAACTGGCGTGAGATGGTATCTCAATGTGGTTTTGATTTGCATCTCTCTGATGATCAGTGACGATGAGCATTTTTTCATATGATTGTTGGCCTCATATATGTCTTCTTTCGTAAAGTATCTGTTCATATCCTTTGCCCACTTTTGAATGGGCTTGTTTGTTTTTTTCCTGTAAATCTGTTTGAGTTCTTTGTAAATTCTGGATATCAGCCCTTTGTCAGATGGGTAAACTGCAAAAATTTTTTCCCATTCTGTTGGTTGCCGATCCACTCTAGTGACTGTTTCTTTTGCCGTGCAGAAGCTGTGTAGTTTGATTAGGTCCCATTTGTCTATTTTGGCTTTTGTTGCCAATGCTTTTGGTGTTTTGTTCATGAAGTCCTTGCCTACTCCTATGTCCTGGATAGTTTTGCCTAGGTTTTCTTCTAGGGTTTTTATGGTGCCAGGTCTTATGTTTAAGTCTTTAATCCATCTGGAGTTAATTTTAGTGTAAGGTGTCAGGAAGGGGTCCAGTTTCTGCTTTCTGCACATGGCTAGCCAGTTTTCCCAACACCATTTGTTAAACATGGAATCCTTTCCCCATTGCTTGTTTTTGTCAGGTTTATCAAAGATTGCATAGTTGTATGTATGTTGTGTTGCCTCCGGTGCCTCTGTTTTGTTCCATTGGTCTATATCTCTGTTTTGGTACCAGTACCATGCTGTTTTGATTACTGTAGCCTTGTAGTATAGTTTGAAATCCGGTAGTGTGATGCCCCCCGCTGTGTTCTTTTTGCTTAGAATTGACTTGGCTATGCGGGCTCTCTTTTGGTTCCATATGAAGTTCATGGTGGTTTTTTCCAGTTCTGTGAAGAAAGTCAATGGTAGCTTGATGGGGATAGCGTTGATTCTATAAATTACTTTGGGCAGTATAGCCATTTTCACGATATTAATTCTTCCTAACCATGAACATGGAATGTTTCTCCATCTGTTTGTGTCCTCTCTGATTTCGTTGAGCAGTGGTTTGTAGTTATCCTTGAAGAGGTCTCTTACGTTCCTTGTGAGTTGTATTCCAAGGTATTTTATTCTTTTTGTAGCAATTGCGAATGGCAGTTCGCTCTTGATTTGGCTTTCTTTAAGTCTGTTATTGGTGTAGACGAATGCTTGTGATTTTTGCACATTGATTTTATATCCTGAGACTTTGCTGAAGTTGCTTATCAGTTTCAGGAGTTTTTGGGCTGAGGCAATGGGGTCTTCTAGGTATACTATCATGTCGTCTGCAAATAGAGACAATTTGGCTTCCACCTTTCCTATTTGAATACCCTTTATTTCTTTTTCTTGCCTGATTGCTCTGGCTAGAACTTCCAGTACTATATTGAATAGGAGTGGTGAAAGAAGGCATCCTTGTCTAGTGCCAGATTTCAAAGGGAATGCTTCCAGTTTTTGCCCATTCAGTATGATATTGGCTGTTGGTTTGTCATAAATAGCTTTTATTACTTTGAGATACGTTCCATCGATACCGAGTTTATTGAGGGTTTTTAGCATAAAGGGCTGTTGAATTTTGTCAAATGCCTTCTCTGCATCAATTGAGATAATCATGTGGTTTTTGTTTTTGGTTCTGTTTATGTGGTGAATTACATTTATAGACTTGCGTATGTTGAACCAGCCTTGCATCCCCGGGATGAATCCTATTGATCATGATGAATAAGTTTTTTGATTTGCTGTTGCAATCGGCTTGCCAATATTTTATTGAAGATTTTTGCATCTATGTTCATCATGGATATTGGCCTGAAGTTTTCTTTTCTTGTTGGGTCTCTGCCAGGTTTTGGTATCAGAATGATGTTGGTCTCATAAAATGATTTGGGAAGGATTCCCTCTTTTTGGATTGTTTGAAATAGTTTTAGAAGAAATGGTGCCAGCTCTTCCTTGTGTGTCTGGTAGAATTCGGCTGTGAACCCGTCTGGACCTGGGCTTTTTTTGTGTGGTAGGCTCTTAATTGCTGCCTCAACTTCAGACCTTGTTATTGGTCTATTCATAGTTTCAGCTTCCTCCTGGTTTAGGCTTGGGAGGACACAGGAATCCAGGAATTTGTCCATTTCTTCCAGGTTTACTAGTTTATGTGCATAGAGTTGTTTGTAGTATTCTCTGATGATGGTTTGAATTTCTGTGGAATCTGTGGTGATTTCCCCTTTATCATTTTTTATTGCATCTATTTGGTTGCTCTCTCTTTTATTTTTAATCAATCTGGCTAGTGGTCTGTCTATTTTGTTGATCTTTTCAAAAAACCAGCTCTTGGATTTATTGATTTTTTGAAGGGTTTTTCGTGTCTCAATCTCCTTCAGCTCAGCTCTGATCTTAGTTATTTCTTGTCTTCTGCTGGGTTTTGAGTTTTTTTGGTCTTGGTCCTCTAGCTCTTTCAATTTTGACGATAGGGTGTCAATTTTGGATCTCTCCATTCTCCTCATATGGGCACTTATTGCTATATACTTTCCTCTAGAGACTGCTTTAAATGTGTCCCAGAGGTTCTGGCACGTTGTGTCTTCATTCTCATTGGTTTCGAAGAACTTCTTTATTTCTGCCTTCATTTCGTTGTTTACCCAGTCAACGTTCAAGAGCCAGTTGTTCAGTTTCCATGAAGCTGTGCGGTTCTCGGTCGGTTTCTGAATTCTGAGTTCTAACTTGATTGCACTATGGTCTGAGAGGCTGTTTGTTATGATTTCAGTTGTTTTGCATTTGTTGAGCAGTGCTTTACTTCCAATTATGTGGTCAATTTTAGAGTAGGTGTGATGTGGTGCTGAGAAGAATGTGTATTCTGTGGATTTGGGGTGGAGAGTTCTGTAAATGTCTATCAGGTTTGCTTGCTCCAGGTCTGAGTTCAAGCCCTGGATATCCTTGTTGATTTTTTGTCTTGTAGATCTGTCTAGTATTGACAGTGGAGTGTTAAAGTCTCCCACTATTATTGTGTGAGATTCTAAGTCCTTTTGTAAGTCCTTAAGAACTTGCCTTATGTATCTGGGTGCTCCTGCATTGGGTCCATATATGTTTAGGATCGTTAGCTCTTCTTGTTGTATCGATCCTTTTACCATTATGTAATGGCCTTCTTTGTCTCTTTTGATCTTTGTTGCTTTAAAGTCTATTTTATCGGAGATGAGAATTGCAACTCCTGCTTTTTTTTGCTTTCCATTTGCTTGGTAAATCTTCCTCCATCCCTTTATTTTGAGCCTTTGTGTATCCTTGCAGGTGAGATGGGTTTCCTGGATACAGCACACTGATGGGTTTTGGCTTTTTATCCAATTTGCCAGTCTGTGTCTTTTGATTGGTGCATTTAGTCCATTTACATTTAGGGTTAATATTGTTATGTGTGAATTTGATACTGCCATTTTGATGCTAAGTGGCTGTTTTGCCTGTTAGTTGTTGTAGATTCTTCATTATGTTGAAGCTCTTTAGCATTCAGTGTGATTTTGGAATGGCTGGTACTGGTTGATCCTTTCTATGTGTAGTGCCTCTTTTAGGAGCTCTTGTAAAGCAGGCCTGGTGGTGACAAAATCTCTGAGTACTTGCTTGTTCGCAAAGGATTTTATTTTTCCTTCACTTCTGAAGCTCAGTTTGGCTGGATATGAAATTCTGGGTTGAAAGTTCTTTTCTTTAAGAATGTTGAATATTGGCCCCCACTCTCTTCTGGCTTGTAGTGTTTCTGCCGAGAGATCTGCTGTGAGTCTGATGGGCTTCCCTTTGTGGGTGACCCGACCTTTCTCTCTGGCTGCCCTTAGTATTCTCTCCTTTACTTCAACCCTATTGAATCTGACGATTATGTGCCTTGGGGTTGCTCTTCTTGCGGAATATCTTTGTGGTGTTCTCTGAATTTCCTGCAATTGAGTGTTGGCCTGTCTTGCTAGGTGGGGGAAATTTTCCTGGATGATGTCCTGAAGAGTATTTTCCAGCTTGGATTCATTCTCTTCGTCCCCTTCTGGTACACCTATCAAACGTAGGTTAGGTCTTTTCACATAGTCCCACATTTCTTGGAGACTTTGTTCATTCCTTTTTGCGCTTTTTTCTCTAATCTTGGTTTCTCGTTTTATTTCATTGAGTTGGTCTTCGACTTCAGATATTCTTTCTTCTGCTTGGTCAATTCGGCTATTGAAACTTGTGCATGCTTCGCGAAGTTCTCGTATTGTGTTTCTCAGCTCCTTTAATTCATTCATATTCCTCTCTAAGTTATCCATTCTTGTTATCATTTCCTCAAATCTTTTTTCAAATCTTTTCTCAAGGTTCTTAGTTTCTTTGCATTGATTTAATACATGATCTTTTAGCTCACCAAAGTTTCTCATTATCCATCTTCTGAAGTCTAATTCCGTCATTTCGTCACAGTCATTCTCCGTCCAGCTTTGTTCCCTTGCTGGTGAGGAGTTTTGGTCCTTTCTAGGAGGCGAGGTGTTCTGGTTTCGGGGGGTGTTTTCCTCCTTTTTGCGCTGGTTTCTTCCCATCTTTGCGGATTTGTCCGCTGGTCGTCTGCGTAGTTGCTGACTTTTCGATTGGGTCTCTGAGTGGACACCCTGAATGTTGATGATGAAGTATTTCTGTTGCTTGGTTTTCCTTCTACCAGTCTAGCCCCTTCGCTGTACGAGTGCTGAGGTCCGCTCCAGACCCTGCTTGTCTGGGGTGCACCTCTAGCAGCTGTGGCACAGCGAGGGATGCTACCAGTTTCTTTTTCTGCTATCTTTGTCCCAGGATGGTGCCTGCCTAATGTCAGTCTTTCGGATATAGAGGGGTGAGGGAGCTGCTTGAGGAGACAGTTTGTACTTTATAGGGGTTTAATTGCTGAGCTGTGAGCTGTGTTGTTCATTCAGGGCTGTTAGGCTGCTATGTTTGATTCTGCTGCAACAGAGCTCATTAAAAAACCCTTTTTTTTCTCAAATGCTGTGTTGAGGGGTTTGGGCTTTATTTTTGGATGTCCGTTGAGGTCCTGCCCAGCTAGGATGCAGACTAGCCACTGTTTGCCTGCCGTGGCTCCGCCCTGCTGTTGTGAGGCTCGCCCGGCTCCGCTGTTCTGCTGTTCTCCGCCACGCCCTGCAGCGGAGTCTATCTGTTGTAGCGGTTTGCCTCGGCAACGGCAGGCTGCGTCAGCAGTGGGCGTGAATCTCAGTAGGGACGGGTTGCCTCGGCAACGGCTGGCTGCATCAGCAGTGGGCGTGTATCTCAGTAGGGACGGGTTGCCTCGGCAACGGCTGGCTGCGTCAACAATGGGCGTGTATCTCAGTTGGGGCGGGTTACCTCGGTAATGGTGGCCGCCCCTCCCCCTCAGAGCGTCTCGGGCCGTCTGCACGGGGCTTGTTTGAAATCGCGTTTTTGTTCGTCCCACTGGGCCAATCCTAACGCTCTGTTCCTGCAATCCCCTGGGCTGGCCCCCGTTCAAGTCTAGCTCAGTCTCAAGTCCAGCCCTCTCACGTCTCCAGTTGCCGGTTCAACGGGGCACCCGGACAAGTGCGCCCTGTGGGGAGCGCTGGGTAGGGCCGGCCGCCGCCACCCCGGCTGCCGGCTACGCCAGGCGTAATATCTGCCTGGCGTCCCGCGTCTCCTCTTCACTTGGGAATTTCCCCGTTCCGCGAGCAACAAAGATCAGTCTGGAAATGCAGCTCAGACTCACCTCTCCGCCAACACAACGAGAACTCCAATCCTGGGTTGTTCTCACAGCCAACTATTCAATTTTTTAAAGCTGACTCCTTAAACTTCAAAGAGATATCATGTAAAATGAAGCAGCAAACAGTTAATGCCCAACATGGGAAATCATAAGCCATAGAAGAGAATGTATGTCAAATAAAACTAAAATTCATTGAGCCCAAACCAAATACCAGGCTCTTCAAAAGCTTCATCTTGCCTAATTATTTTATAACAGCATATTGTAGAACTTACTTCCAACAGTTCATATGTACAAAGAAGAGGCAACGAGAGTTCCAGAGAAGTTAAAATAACTGCCACAAGTCAGGGATTCCAGATCTACCTAGATCCAATCTCTCTTTTGTCTCCAAGAAAATCACCTTGTCTCTAAAAGTTCACAACTGAAGTTTCAATAATAATAATTTCCAAGACATATTCTAACAGAATTGTATGTTTTATTGTGTGGAGAAATAACATATTAAAAATATCTGTTCTACACAAAACAAAACAAACTACCTTTTCCTTTTGATTAAAGTGAGTCAATACCATGAACTTAGGTTATAAAATTTAAGAGACAATTATGCATGTGCAGACACCAAAGGTTGTCAAAAATGTAGCTTGAAATTTGATATAAATGAGTTACAATTTAAATAATTTTACTCTTTCCTGGCTTTATTTAAAATGCTACTTTGGCATTCAGCTGTTTCTCCCAGAATATTGTGAACTACAGATTATAGGAACCTTGCTTTATCTTTTTAATCTTCATCTATTTATGACTGCATAGTAGCTGCTTTTCCATTATTGAACAATGCATCTGACAAAGGCCTAATATTCAGCATCTGTAAGTAACTTAAACAAATTTATAAGAAAAAAACCCACTAAAGAGTGGGCAAAGAACATAAACAGGCACTTTTAAAGAAGACATACATGCGGCTAATAACTATATTTAAAAAATTCAATATCACTGATCATTAGAGAAATACAAATCAAAACCACAAAGTGGCTAATATTAAAAAGTCAGAAAATAACAAATGTTAGCGAGGTTGCAGAGAAAAGGGAACCCTTATATGCTGTTGGTGGGAGTGCAAATAAGTGCAACCATTGTGAAAGCAGTGTGGCGATTCCTCAAAGAGTTAAAAGCAGAACTACCATTTAACCCAGCAATGTCATTACTAGGTATATGTCCAGAGGAATATAAATTATTCTTCCATAAAGACACATGCATGCAAATGTTCATTGCAGCACTATTCACAACAGCAAAGGCATGGTATCAACCTAAATGCCCATCAATGACAGATTGAATAAAGAAAATGTGGTACATATACACCATGGAATACTTTGTGGTCATAAAAGACAATGAGATTATGTCTTTTGTGAGAACATGGATGGAGCTGGAGACTACTATCCTTAGCAAACTAACACAGGCAGAGAAAACCAAACATTTCATATTCTCACTTGTAAGTGGAGATGAATCATGAGAACTCATGAACACAAAGAAGGAATCAATAGACACTGTGGTCTACTTGAGGGTGGCAGGGGGGAGGAGGGAGAGCAGCAAAAAAGATAATTATTGGGTACTGGGATTAATACCTGGTTGATGCAATAATTTGTATAGCAAGCTCCCATGACACAAGTTTACCCATGTAACAAACCTTTGCATGTACCTGTAAACCTAAAAGTTTAAAAAATAAAATAAAATAAACGCATCAAACTCCACTGTAATCGAAAAATCTGTCTAACTGAATTTGCTAAAATGTTTATAAAACAAACAAAGTCTCCAGACAGATAATTATAATTTAGCATATATTTTGGGACAATCTTTTATATTCCTTAAGACTAGATTCTGGTCCATATATAGATCCCATAAAGTCAGGTATTTAATCAAGAATCAGATTGTCAAAGAGGTATCAGTAATAATTAATTGTTTTAATTCAATGGATCTTTCTGAGTTTATTTCTGCTCCTATACCATTGAAAGGTTTTCATAAATAAAGTTACTATTAAGTATGCAATATCAAGTTTAGCTTATTTCTGGAAACTGATCAAAAGATGAGATTTCCTAGCCAATGAAGACCTAAAATATTTGTACAATTTAAAGCAATAATTCTCAAAGTTCATCAACCATTATAATCAGCTAAACGTCTTGTTAAAACACAAACCAACCAGCCCCGCCTCAAGTTTCTGCAGGTCTGAGCCTGGGCTGAGAATTTTCATCTTTAAAATATTTCCAGGTAATGATTATGATGCTGTTGGTCTGGAGACCACACTTCAAAAACCATTAATTTAAAGAAATATGTTTTAAGATGCAACGTACTCCCTGATATCATGAGAGTAATAGGGAGTGCTTAGTAAGATGTGAATTACCAGACACCACCTCAGACATGCTGGATAATAATATCCAGGATGTGATCTACATATCTGCATTCTTAACAAAAATTCCAGATGATTTTGATCTACACTGTAATTTGAAGACCAGTGTTCTCTGTCCAATTCAGGCACCTTTTTTGTTTTCTAATCTACGGTGTGCTTTCACAAGTTTGTGTAGTGTTCAGAGCTCCCAGTGGTAATATTGCTTGTCTGTTTTTTCCTCTGCTTGTCAATTTCTTTTCAATCTCTGAGACCCGAGCCAAATATGCCTTTTTTATAAGGCTTCCCTTCCCTGTCAGAAAGATTAATTTATCCATCAATTCTGGTAGCAATCACTGCATAACATGCTCATATCTCTTTCCACTGACAGAAGGTGAGCTTCTAAACGAAGAAAGAGACCAACATGTTTTTCACTGAGTTTTGCATTATTACACTGCGCACACATTAAGCCATTAAGAAGATATAGTTGACTCAAAAAAAAAAAAAGGCAAACCAAAAAACAAACAGAAAGAAAGAGATATAAAATTGAAAACTCAATAAAATTGAACTTTATTTTTCCAGTATAGGAAGGTATACTTTCCATAATTATAACCGCTGACATATTTCAAATGAACACCTGAGAATTTTTGTTTCAATAAAAGTTGTCTTTTTTTTTAAGTATTTGCAATGAATGTCCATGTGCAAACACATGGTAGTGTACCTTTTCTGACCTTTTCATAACTTTGTATTGAGTTTTAAGGAAATGGATGGTCTATTTAAAGAGTTTCTGCAATCATCATTTGCCAATTTTCCCCATTTGTCTAATTGTAACAGCTGCTGCCTTAGGTAACATCTGTTGTCTATTAACTCCTCAGAAAGACATTTTGAGGGGTCATAAAGATCAGGGCTGCAATACACCTAGAGACTTAGCCTGAAAGACTTGATCAGTGGATTAAGCCACGATTTCTTATCGTAAGATACTTTAAGTATTATGACACATCAGCAGCTCAAAAGAAGCCTGTGAGGAGTTTAAATATGATATAATAATTAACAGAATGGAGTAAAATTTTGAATAATGCCAAGCTCTTACCATTTTAATTTCACATTTATTCTAATGATTATGACTAGCTCAGTTGGTAATTATTGCTGAGGTTTCTTTCTTTCTTCTCTCCTTTGAGATGGAGTGCATTAGCAAACAAAGAGGAACACATTAGAACAAGAAGCAGGGAAGCTACTCCCTGATAATGAAAAAGGACACTTTGGCAGGACTGGTGCATTTCAGATCCTCATAGATCTAAAACATAGTTCTCTATAGATCCATTGTAATATTAATGACTCATTCTCCTGGTTACAGTTTATGTTGGTTATCTATGTAATTTAGTAAATAAATATCGGCAACAGAAAACATCAAAAATACATATGCAATAAATCTGGTGTTCAAAAATAAGAGAGATTCTGAGCTAAAATATGCGTCAATATCAAAATTGGTTTATTATTTGTTTAAAACTCCAACATTATTTATAATATGCTGGTGGAGTAATAACAATCACCTTTCTAATGAATTGACAACACTGGGCATGTAACTTACGTTTTATTGAATAATTTCAATTTATTCCTAGCAGCTAACCTGTTAGGGAGGGGCACCATAAGTGTTCATAAAATGAATTTGTAAAGGCAACGTCCTTTAGATTTTTAAGACCTAAATCCTAAATGAAACACAAGAAGAACTATTATTACTGACAAGTCTTGTTAACTTCAGCATGGATACATACATTGAGATCTCACAGCTCTCTCTAGTTTCCTGTGGCATAATGATGCATAAACCCATCAAGGTTATACGTGAATCAAAGGGAAAGTAGAAAATCAGAACGTCTTGAAGAAACTGTTCATCTAAACAACATTTCACTTCGCTATTCAGACATAGCTGAGTTGGTTTAGTATATTAAAAGACATTTTAGTAGGGCTGTGAATATATAAGCTTATATAAAAGAAGCTTTTCACCCCAAATAGAGAAACACTGAGGACTAATGGAAAGGCAGAAGAAATTTTAAACTGGGAAATATTTATTTAAGTCAGAGCTTTATTATTTAGCTCTGACTAAATAATGTTATGGGGTCAGAAACTACTCTTTCATCAGAGGTGGGCACAGCATCCTAATTTTATGTGAGACTTAAATAATATATAATAAATTATTCTGTAAACTATAAACTATGAAGCAACTACTAATTATAAAAGATTTTCTATTGAATAAAATAGGACAGACAGAAAAGAGTACATAATTATGGACTCTTTTATATAAAATTCAAGATTTAGTCTTTATCAGTGAGAAGTGAGAATCGTAGTTCTTTAGGTGAGAGAAGACATTTTGTTTTTCTGGGGCCACACAATATTTTATGCTGACTGGTTTACCAGTAGCTCTTTGTGATATCCAAGCCTCTTTCAGCCCCAACAACTCCTTTGGCACAAGTAAAAAAGAGACTATGAATTCTCAATGCTTCTTGTTTCATTCACAGTCCTTATATCACTTTTCATTGTAAACTACCAGCATTAATCTCATTATTTATATAGTAATTTGAATTGGTATAAAGTTTAGTTGTCTCAGGTGACTCTTCATCTTCTGTATTCAAATTCTGATAAAACTCATAAACTCCGCTTCTGAATAGTTTATTTTCTGATATCTACCGCTCTTTACTAACTTCTGAAATCTTTTCATTGTATCTTCTGATGGTGATTTATCAGCCAAATCCTGCCTGTCTTAAACCTCTTCATATTCTTGCTGTAAGGGAAACCAGGCTCTCTCTTAAGGACAGATTTTCCTGTAGGTTTCTTAAAAGTGTTGTATAAAACAAACAGATTTTCTTTATCAGCATGTAAGTATCAGTCAGTATCAGTAAATAAGTATCAGGATCTCTCACTGTCACCATAATCCATAAAACCTGCCATTTCTTAGAGATTTTCAACCTATTCCCTATCATTTCTTAGAGATTTTCAGCTCCTGGTTAACTCCCACTCTCTCCACCACTTAATTTTTGATTATTAAAACAAACAAATTATTGATATTTGCAATGTTCTGATCTCTCTCAGTTCATCGAATTCTCTTCTTCAGTAATCTTGTTATAACACCATCCTCACCCTAGACATTTATCAGTATGGTTCTTTCTTAGATTTTGTTATTACCAGTAACTTTAAATGCTCCATCATCTCAGATTTACCCCATTCTATGTATGCACTCTGTAACCACCAACTCAAATCTTTCTAATTTACTGTTTTTGGTGCCTGAACTTCTATAATCCACCTTTAAGACATGCAATATTATCCCTCAGTATTTTTATATTTCCAAGTACGTTCACATTCACAGTCTCCTTGCTTTGACACCTTTACCCTTATCTACATTCTTAATTGATGACTTTCCTATTTTTCTGAGAAAATCTAAGTAAATATCTATATTTCAAGATTGTAAAATTGATCACAGAAAAGTTAAATAATTTCTCCTGGTAAATGTAATTTAAATTGAAGATAAGTGTTCTTAATATTTGTATTAGCCAGCTACAGCCAAAGTAATGCTCCTAAAAAATGACCCCGAAACTCAGTGGCTAATTTTTTTAAATAGTGGTCACTTTAATGTTTCTGCATGTCCAGGTATGCTACAGTTAAGCCAGTTTAGGTGATTAGGCCAGGCAACTACATACTACGTTGTGATTATGTATCTGGGCTGCTAGTTTGGTTTGATATTTCTCTACTTGTGTTTGAATTAGGTCCTAGATTTTCCTTCTGGAATTAAATATGGATTTCCTTTAGAGATAACAACAGTGACCATATTTTAGATAACAAATATCAGGAATGAATAATTTTCTCATTTTTTCAAAGATTATGGGGAAATATGGTTCCAGGTTGGGATTATATTTTCTTCTGTCAAAATTCATATGTGTATCCTACTAGGTGACTGTGGATATAGTTAAATTGTTTACAGCTTTGAGCATATGTTATCATTGTTTCACATTAATACTACAGACTCATTGCAAAAAGAAAAATAAACCAATGGCAACTTTTTTCACACTTCAAAACTGCACTTCTTCTACTACAGTTCTCCCAAATGTTCAAGAGCCCAAAAAAATATTGTTTCATGAAAAGTGACTTCCTTCCTCTCTGTCACGTCCATAGGTGGTAAAACGTGGTGGAAACATAAACTAACTGATGTTACTTTACGGTAGGGCATGAGTTAATTTCTTTATGACACAACTTGATTTTTTTTCACCTTAAAAAGCCCGCAATCATATCCCTCCATGTTGTCCTTCCAGGCAACACATCACATAAAACCATGTCAGGAAATCCTCACAAAATATACTCCCTGCTTTCTCTTGGCCTCTGTCTTGGGATTAGTAGATAATGAGTACAGGAAAGTAGGTCGCACAGTCCTGACCTTGTGAGATACAGCTCATAATACTGAAATGTCATGGCTGGAAAAAAAATGGAGCTCATCATTTTCCCATCCTGACATTTTTCCACATCATAACTCACAGGTACTTCATTAAAGACCAAAAATGAAATAGAGTAATAAGACTATATTGACAGCCACAGTAAATAAAATTAAAATCTATGTAATATATTTGAGGTTGAGTCCTGATGTTAAAGTTTGGAATTTGCCACTTTGTTACATAGAGATTTATCATGAAGAAGTTTCAAATGCACATTAACAACACACAGATGAATAAAAAAGCAAAGAAAATGTTTACAATCTGGGCTGTTATTAACTAAGATAGTGTTGGTCATGGGGAGTACCTCCTTTTCCTAATCTCCATAGGGGTAATTATAGATTTCAAGTTATATATATATATATATATATATATATATATATATACATACACATATATATATACACACACATATATATATATACATACACACACACATATATATAATATATATGTAAACATAAAAATATATTATCCAGATAAAAAAAGCTTATAAAATATTAAAAGCTGGAAACAATCATCAGAAAACACAGTATAATTGTTCAGTTTGCCTTTTAAAAGATAGCAGTAGCAATTTACTTTTTTCCTATAGCACTAACAAAATGCTACCTCTTTACTTCTATGTTACTACCATGCTTTATAAATATATTCTATTCTTTTTTTCCCACTGACTGACTTTATCTTTCTTAACTGGCTATTCCAGGATTTCTCAATAAAGTCTAAACAGGTTTGTAGGCTTAATAACTTTCCTATCTTCATCTTCAATCCTGTGACCTACCAGCTGCTATCCCAGTAGCATCAGAGTAACATGAGGGACAGGAGACAAAGTCTGGCTATATTTTTGCCCTTACAACTCATCACAAAATTTTTTTATAGAACTTTTTCACTTGATGGATATGATTTGACACAAGCAAGATGTGGAAGGGAATTTGGGAATTTTCCTAAAGAGGTTATTGACTGAAAAAGAAATCAAAGATGTATTTATGTTGTCATAAATGAAGGTTATGAGATGATAATTGTTCTGAAGCTGCCAAGGTAATTTTTCTCAGCAGAAGTTTTATGTTTACACTTAAAAGGTTGAAAAATTACCTACTTTTTATTGAGGGTTATCACCAGAATATTCTGAATACTTTAATAATTTTGGAATTACACATATCAAAATAAATATAAACTTTCTCCCTGTTTTCCTGACATAAGAATTGTATGTAGTGTTTGGATGCATGTGATTTCTGATTCCAAGACATACATCCATTTTATTTTTATAAAATAGTGCAATTTCTGGAATTTTTTTAACTCAATCCAACAAATACTTTTTTAAAAAAATAGCCAAGTGCTTGCCTATGCATTTTTGGGGTGTCATTTATTTTCTTCTCAGTTAGCTCAAGGATGCTCAGGAAATAAACATACAACTTACTGTGTGCTTGATTAAAAATCTACCCTTGTCAAAGTGATCCAACAAAAATGGAAGAGAAACTAACAAAATCTTATGGATATTCTGTCCAGATGTGAGCCATTTACTTCCTAAGAGAATAGTGCAAAATGATAATGAACTAAATTTCCCTCTAACTCACATTGGAAATGCTGACTTTGAGAATTGGGGTTATGACTATTCAAACTACAAATTGATAGACAGGTAGCTTCTCCTTTTGTCCTGTTTTCACTCTTTCTGACTTCTTTCTTTCTTGTTTTCTCTTTCTTTCTCTCTCTACTATCTGCTAACCTACCTACTTATAGAAACCTTCCTGTAAATTGACAAAGCTAAAGAATGTGTTTTTGGAGGATTGTATTATTTTTTCTTTCACTATCTTGTGAAAGACAGAAACATTAGAAAAGAATTGGAGAACTCTTTACAAATTCTATGTTAATATGTAAATTTTACTGATGTATAGTTATATATATAACATTAACAACATAATAGTGTTAGTGCTCTAATTTCAGGATTATAAAATGCTTCTGAAATTAAAGGAACTACAAATAATAATAATAGTAGTTACCTTTATTTAGTAATTTGCTAAGTGGTATATATGCATTATCTATTTTAATATTTCAACAATTACATTTTGAAATAACTACTAATTCTACAGAATCAGCAAATATCAGAGCCAGCGTAGAAACCTAAGAGTTTATTTCAAAGCACTCCATAAGCCAGTATACGTATTACTCTTCAATACAGCAAATGTATTTGTTGAGGGGAAGCAAATGCGATGTCCGAGATAAATGTCACTGATCTTCATGATAATGTTTTCTTAAATGTAGAAATGTTCAAAATGATAATTAGTTTTACACTTGAAGATACTTCTTTATAATTAAAATCGTTTTAAAGCAATCAAGTGAAAATCATTTCTACTTTAAAAATCTATCATCACAACACCACACTAATTTTCTATTGTTAAATTCTATAGTTGGGAATCACTGAAAGTAATGTGTATTTTGTTGGTCAGAACATATAATTGAAATAAGTGTTCCAAAAATTATCAAAGATCACAATTATACATGCTAAGAGTACAAGGATTTTGAAAATTGCCAAAGGTGTCCCACAATCGACATCTATAATTTTCTGCCATATTCTTCATTCCCATCATCACTCCTATTCTCATCAATGAGATCACCTAAGCCCTGTCTGAAAGTCTTGTTCTCATCCTTCCCAGATCTGGTACAGAACTTAAACTGTTCTAAATTGTCAACATACTCAATTCATTTTTTTGTATTTTCATAAAATATTTACAACTATCAATGACACTCCCTTATTCCTCTATTCTATTTTTCTCCTGCCCAACTTAGACAGAAAAAATCTTAAAGTTGACATGAATACATATTTTTAATATGTTTTGATAGATATATGTATTATTTTGTGGAACATTTTTGAATAGTAAAAATAAACACAAATGTTTTTAGGCTTACAAACTCTCTTGCAATTTTCCCTCATACTCAATGTTATATGTGTGCAATTAGTATTTTATATACATCAAGTTTTAGTTGACTAATTTTTATTTTAGATCATTGTGTTGTTATATCACATTTTATCTTTTTTTCTGTTTTTCAAACACTTTCTGTAAGACGTATTATTTTAAAATTTTCATTGAATGTCACATTTTGCATATGTGCCCAAGGTCATCTAAGGTGTATATGTATGAATACATTTATATTTTGTGGTGTGCATTGGTGAGCCTTTGCTAGTTATATGTATCTTCAATTTTATTATATAAATCGAGATTGTTTTTTAGGCAAGAAATGTTTATATTTCCACTAGAAGTTCCTTAAGAGTACATGTTTCTGTCCATATTTCTATACATGCTACTCTCAGATATAACTAGTGGGTATGAAATAGCATGCCATTGTCATGTATTTCCTGTTAATCAGATTGGGCATTTTTTCACATTATTAATCATTCTTGTTTTCTTGTTAATAAAAGCTCTATTTATATACTATCCCCATTTTTTCTAATGGGATGCTTTAGGAATGTATTATATATTTAGGAAACAAAGTTGCTCATATGCATTGCAAATATATTTTCTCATTTAGTAGCTTGTCTTTTAACTATGATGAGTTACATTGTTTTATACAAATTTCTTTTAATTGAATATATTCAAATTTATCAATCTGCTCTTTTATGATCTATAACAACCTTTGAATTTTATTAAAGCAATCTTTTCATAATCTAATATACTAAAAATCCTTATTTTTCCTTTTAAATGTATTACAACTTTTTTCTTATATTTAGATATTTGATTTTTATACATTGGGGTCTAATTAATTTTTAATATAAATATTCCATAGTTCCTGCTCTCTATTTTAACTGGTCCATTTTTGGTCTACTGATTTGTAATTTCACTCTGTCATAGAGCAAGTTTTAATGCATTTATGGAGAGGTTGTTGGTTCTTAGCTATTGTTTGTCTTTGCTAACTCCATGTAAGACCATTTTCATTCTTACAGGTTGAACTCTAGCACTCGATATCTGAGAAAGTGGGCTTCCTATTCCTTTCATCAAATCTTCCAACTTCCACTCATTCTCTTCCTCCTTCTTTTACTTCCTCTTTCTCTTCTTCTCCTGCATTGTCTTCTTTTTATCCCCCCTCCTTCTATTCTTAAAAAATTAAAAGTGGACATTTTTTTCTCTTTCCAATGTGTTAAGAAGTCAAGTTTTGACTTAAAAAAAAAACCTGTAAGATTTTGAATAAAAGAAAATTAAAATTAATCTACAGATCAATTAACTTTATTTACTATTAACTTTTTAATATTTTATTTCATAAATATGACATGTCTTTGAATTTGTTCAGTATTTCTACTGTTTCTTTCATTTGGGGACAGTTTTAATTATAAAGTATGTACATGTCCATGTGCTTTATCGTTTTTGTTAAAGTTTTGTTGTGATGTAATATTTGACACATTCCATTTTTAAATAGTATATATATATATATATATCATATACATACTACAGGATTTATTTTAGTATTTTAATCTTATTTGAATCAGCCTTGTTTTCTTTTCATATTTAACATTTTTGACTATAGATTCTGTTAGGTTTTCTACACATTATTTGCTAATAATGTAAAATGTGTTTTTTCCTTTCTGATCTCTATACTCCTCAATCCAAGGTTGACTAGGAGTGTTGAAAACACCCATTCTAATATCGTACCTGATTTTAGAGGGAATGATGCTTAAAACAAGAGATAAGGAGGATATTTTGTAAATGTTTTTAGCCAGTTAAGAATATTTCCTTTTCTTTCTAGTTTGCTAAAGCTTTACCATAGAAATGTGCTGACTCTTCCTAATTATGGAACCTAGGATTACTCCTTGTAGAGGCTTGTATGGTGGCCCCCAAAATAATATGCCTATATCCAAACACCTGGGAATGTGAAGGGTACATTTTTTTTTCTTTAAGTTCCAGGATGCACATGCAGGACCTTCAGGCTTATTACATAGGTGTACATGTGCCATGGTGGTTTGCTGCACCTATCAACCCATTATCTAGGTTTTAAGGCTGGCAAGCATTAGCTGTTTGTCCTGATTCTCTCTCTCCTCTCACCCTGTCAAGCCCTGGCAGGCTCCAGTGTGTGCTGTTCACCTCCCTGTGTCCATGTGTTCTCATTGTTCAACTCCCACTTATGAGTGAGACCATGCCGTTTTTGGTTTTCTGTTCCTGCGTTAGTTTGCTGAGGATGATGGCTTCCAGCTTCATCCATGTCCCAGCAAAGGACATGTTCTAATTCCTTTTTATGGTTGCATAGTATTCTATGGTATATATGTAACACACTTTCTTTAAAAAGAATCTTTGCAGATTAAGTTAAGGGACTTGAGGTAAGATCATACTTGGTTTCTTGGTAGGTCCTAAATCCAATGACAAGTGTCCTTGGGTGAGAGAGAATAGGAAGACGCACACTGAGGAGCAGGTGATATAATGGCAAAAGCAGAGGTTGGAGTGAGTAAGCCACTAACTAAGGAGGCCAAAGAATGCTGAATCCACTAGAAGCAGAAAGATACAAGACGGTTCCATCCCTAGGACCTCCAGAGGGAGAAAAGCCATGCTAACACCTTGACTGCAGATGGCTGTATGAGAATATTTAGCTGTTTTTTAAAGCTACTTAGCTTTTGGTACTTTCTTAGGGCAGCTAAGAAACTAATACGGTTTCTTTAGCTTTTATTCTTAACTTTTAAAGCTTTTTTATTTATAAGGGTAGATGATTAAATAAATAAAATTTAGATAAATAAAATTGCCACATTAGGGCTGATTTGAAAAATAAATGAATGAAACCAACCAGCCTTTAATGGAGTGTCTACCATACATTAATCACTATATTTTTTAACATATAATTACTTTGTGGGAATTACCATTGCATGCCATAGAATACAACGTAGCTCCTTAACAGGATAAGTATATTGCACAAATGTCACATGTCCCGATATTGCAAGTAGAAGAATGACAGTGAGTACAAAAGGAATTAAGAACATCTCAGCAAAAAAGAAAGTAGGAAATATAAAATTTCCAAGATCACAAAGTCAGAAAATCACAACATACTCCAAAAATAAAGTTTTATACAACAGGAATAACTCATCAATTATTTATTAAACTTTCCTTGTAATGATTTTGGATCTAACATCTCACAGATAAAGCTTGAAGTAATGGTCTGTACAGACTGGTACAGGTGAGCAGTGACATCGTGCTCTGTATTTAAGGTAGTTCTACATCTAAAAGAGCAGTTGTGCCTTTCTATCTTCTCTAAAGCAATTCATAATGTTAACTTATTTATCTGGCCCTATATATATACACAAAACTTGACTGTGATAGATTAAAGACACGACAAATTTATGGCAGGTATCTGGCATCCTAATAAAAATGTTGGTTGAAATATGACAATTACGAAAGAGAAAATATTGTAAGGTTCTCAATCTTCTGGGTTTTCTTCCTCACCCTAGTTGATTCATTCATTTACATACTATATGGACTGAATGCTTATGTACCCCCAAAACTCATAGGCTGAAGCCTTAACCCCCAGTGTGTTGCTATTATGGACTGAATGCTTATGTACTCCTAAAACTCATATGCTGAAGCCTTAACCCCCAATGTGTTGCTATTAGGAAGTAGAACCTTTGGAGGTCATTAGATTCAGATGAGGTCGTGAGTGTAGGGCCCTCATAATGGAATATTACACTTTTAAAAAGAGAAAGAGATACCAGAGCATCCTGTCTCTACCATGTGAGGATAGAGCAAGAAGGCAGCCATCTACAAACTAGGAAAAGGCCCTGCACCAGAACTTGACATGCTGGCACCTGATTTCGGACTTGCTAGCCTTCAGAACCGTGAGAAATAAATGGCTGCTGTTTAAGCCGCTCATTATTTTTCCATAGCAGCCTGAGCAGACTAAGACACGTGGCTTAAATAAAATTCATGTCTTAATGACTCCTGACTTTATCTCTTCCGTCCTGAACCAAGCTTCAGACTCATATTCCATAGCCTACTTAATACTTGCCTGTTTTCTCTTACCAGAATTTCATATTTAAGATTGTTAGAGTAGAACTCTTGATTTCTCCCAATCAAACTGTTCTTTCCAATCTTTGTCTCATATCTCTATATAGAACACTATCAGCCATTGAATTATTTGGTATCTACCCAAGTTCTTCCGTTTCCATTACTAATAGCCAATATATCAGCAAGCTCTTGATAATCCTTCTTAAAACTGAATTCTAAACTTCTTCTAAAATATTAGCTCAAAATATCATTATCTACCTAGACTATTAAAAAAAATTTTTTAACTGGTCTCTTTGCTACCACTCTTATGCTAAAATTGATTCTATAGTAGCTATTGATATAGTTTCATTTAGTGTCCACACGTAAATCTCGTGTCAAATTGTAATTCCCAGTGTTGAGTGAGGGACCTGACAGAAGATGATTAGATCATAAGGGTGGATTTCCCCTTTGTTATACTTGTAACAGTGAGGGAGTTCTCATGAGCTCTGGCTGCTTAAAAGTGTATAGCACCTCCCCCTTTACTCTCTCTCTGTTCGGCCACCATGTGAAGATTGTGCCTGCTTTCCCTTTGCTTTCCGCCATGATTGTACGTTTCTGGAGGCCTCTCTAGCCATGTCTCCCATATAGCTTGTGCAATTGTAAGTCAATTAAACCTCTTTCCTCTACAAATCACCCAGTGTCAGGTATATCTTTATAGAAGTGTGAAAACTGACTTATATAGCTCCAGTAATATTTTGTAATAATACACCTGATTATATCTATTAACCAATGGCTTCTTATTAATTTGAAATATATTCTGCTTTACCACGGTTGAACAACTCAAAATTACCTGTTCCTTATCTCTGAGACCTCACTTATACCTTCTCTAGCTGTGCAATATGCTTCAAGGACAGTGTTCCTTGCTTTTATTTATTTATTTATTCTTTGCTATTTGTCCCTTCAAAGACTATGCCACCTTGATTGCTTTCTCATGGTCCTTTCTTGAGCTAAAAATGTTTCCCCTGACTCTTTCATACCATTTAGATTTCAGTTCAAAAATCGTCTCCTCAGAGAAGCCTTTCTTAACTAAAAGAAGTTTCAATCACCTTCTTCCTAAACATTACGCCCAGGTACTACTTCACTTTGCATTTTCTTGATAGCACTTATTATTGTTCCATTTGTATACTATAACAATATAAATTACAATAACATGTGTAGTAATAAGATGTTATTATTATTGTTGTTATTTACTAATTTACTAATCCACTGATCTAGCTAAATGAATACTCTAGGGAAATGGGGCAGTTTTAAAACATGACTACAAATACTGCAACATAGCTCATACTAAGAGATGGTCATACATTTTTTCTATTTGAATCTAGTAGTTGTAACTGCTCCAATTAATGGAGAATGGTTCGGGAGTCACTGTGTGATTTCTCAGAGTAGGTTATATAAGGCATGCAACATCACCTTTGATCATTTGAACAGTTGATCTTAAAGCTTCGAGTGACTGACTCATCATGCAGAAATACTGTGCTCAAACAGACACATGTAGAAAGTCCTAGGCAGGCCCAGCTTTGCACCATCTCAGCTAAGTCTCCAGGTGAGAGGAAAATCATCTTGACTCATGTATAGCACCTCGTGTACTATACAAATATCACTGAGTGGTCTCTATAAGTGCTACATAGAAAAGAAGCATTACCCAAGCAAGTCTTGACCAAATTGTGATGAATAATTTTTAAAAGGTACTTTTTAAAGTCAGTAAGATTTGGAGGTGGTTTGTTGTGCAGTGATCGATAACTGTAATGCAGAGATCTTCTAGAATATATTGTTCAGAATAAAAGCAGATTCTGTGATTTACCATATGCAGTATTTTGTATGTGAAAGGGAATGGAAATAAAAGTGTGCAGATACACAGAGAGCAACACAAAGACATGATAGAAAGTTAACCCAAAATTTATAAAGCTATAATAAGAGAGGGAATGAACCAGGAGAGGAGACAAGAATTGAAATTATATTTTTTGAATGTATGCTATTTTATAGATTTTTACCTTGAAATATGTTTATTCATACACAATAAAAATTTAATTAACAAAAATAAAAACTGACCTAATTTGCTTATATTACTATAAAAAAAGTGTGAAACTAGGTAATTTCTAAAAAATAGAAACTAATTTCTCACAGTTCTAAAGGCTGTGTAATCCAAGAGCAGTGCATAGGCAGGTTCCTTGTCTGATAAAGGAGTATCTCTGCTTCCAATAAGGTGCTTTAAATGCTGGGTCATCACATGGCAGAAAAACAGAGGAGCAAAAGGTCAAAAAAGGATGAACAGCTCACTTGCACCTCTTTTACAAGGTAACTAAGCCATTCATTTTGGATCCACCCTCTTGACTTAATCACCTTCTAATGGCATCAGCTCTTAACAACATCACTTTGGCAATTAAGTTTCAATGTATACATACAGAAATGGTCAATATGAGACCAGATATGAAATATTACTTAAAACATTTTTGGGGGGAAGGGGAGGAAGAACATTAGGCCAAATACCTAATGCATGTGGGGCTTAAAACCTAGATGATAGGTTGATAAGTAAAAGGCAACAAAGGAGAGCAAAAAATAAGGATGAATTTTTGGGGACATATTTATACCATAGCAACACCCTCTAAACATCAAAAGTGTAAAGACCCAAATCAACCTAACTGTATAGAGTCTATGTTATAAATTGTGGCTCAAAATAGGATTTCAAATAATTTTAAAATACCGCATTTGTGTAGTATTCATATATGTTATGGAACATATATGAAGAAGCATTAGCTGTAAAAAATTATTTAACTGAATTAGTTTTACTATTAGAAATGAAATATTTTTTTAATATTATAAACTCTGAATGTACAATATGTAGTATATGTAAAGAAAATAAGTAATTATGTCTTTTAAAATCAAAATTTTCTTTGTAAGACAAGATATATCATTGGAACCTAGACAAAGAGAAAAGTGAAGATAAAACATTTAAATAAGTATTACAACTGTTTATTTCATAAAAAATATTAAATAAGAGATTCAATAAAATTAACAAACCCAAACAATAAATAAATATAAAACCAACACACAATGCTTAAATTGCTGACAACAAAATAAGGAGAAAATCTGAAAAGGAGCTGAAAAAAGGGAAGCTGAAATTTCACAAGATCATAAAAATTTCAATATCCATAAAAAAGAGATATTTTCAAAGACAATAATAAAGGAGGAATAAAAAAAGAAAGATTCAGTTCGAAAATCTGCAAAACAAGAAATTTTTTGGGTTGAAAAACATGGCACTAGCTAAAAGCTTTAGCTCTACAAAAAGCAATGAAGAACACAATGGTAAATATGGAAATAGATATAAAATATTATTTTAAAATATTTTTGTAAAAGGCAACTGACTCCAGCAAACTGTTACATAGTTTATAGAATATTTAAAATAAAATACCTGAAAACTTCACAAATGTTCAATTCAGTATAACAGAAATGCAAGTAAATACCACTAAATTAAATATACACATTTTACTCCCTTAAGTAACAACTGAAAAACAGTAACAGACATATAACAAATAAGCTACAATGGATTTGTGTCAGTTTGGCCAGGCTGAATTATATTTGATAAGTATGTTTCTATGTGTCTGGTTAGGGTGGACTAAGAAGAAGATTCTCACATGAGAATGCAAAGGAGGCAATAGCTATTTGTAGTGCGCGTGTGCGCACGTGCACACACACACACACGCACATTCTGTTGCTAATCTGCTGACTCACCTCATTGGTTGCTAATCTGCTGACTCACCTCATTGGTTTGAAGAAGCAACCACATGCAGTTGCTCTACATTGCCCTCTATCCTCTTTCAGTTTCTCTGACTATAAACCAGATGCATTTTGAACTCTTTGATGAAAAACCTAGCTTCTGCAGGATAATCATGTCCCCAAAGTTAGAGGCAAAAAGAATAAACAAGGACATGTGTTTCTGTCCATTCTTAGGTGTTCCAGCTTGTGGGGTTCCAGGCTACTCCTGATCTTTCATTCCTGACTGTCCATGGATTTAGCTTGAGCTCCAGCATTAGACTCAAAGATAGCCTTGCAGCTACTGTTCAGCCGTCATGATAGTTTAATCCAATTCCCTGTTATCTATCCATCCAACTAGTCTTGCTTCTCTGGTTGAACTCTGACTGATACATAAGCCAGTAGAGAAGATAAATAAAAACACTTAAAAAAATCCATCACTTAGGGTTCAAGGATAGGTTGAAGGCTGTGAAAAGTCAATCTAACTACTTATGGAAGCAAGTGAGGAAAATAGTAACCGACCTATGTAACTTTAAACAGTATTTTGACCAGTTACTGTAAGCTAAAACAACAAAAAGGCTGTGCATAAACACTGTAGTCTAGTTAGTAATTAAATTTCTCACAGAGGTACAAGTTAACTATTCTAAAACTGTTTTACATGTATACTATAGCCGTAAAAATAAAAAATGTATTTCAGATAATGGGAGTCAAATTTTTCACTGTCAGAGAAAAATGTTACAAATCAGCAAAGGAGGATATTAGAATACCTGTGGTACACCATTAGGGAAGATATCTTGAACTCATGCATATATTAATATGTTGATATATGGAGTGATAAAGTAATAATTATAGATATGAGTGTATATATGCTAGAATAAATGTATACATATGTTGGAATAAACATATACATTCAACTCATTGAAACTGCAGGATAATGTATGATTTTAATAAAATCATGATTTTTTTCATTTCAATAGTTTCTTGGGAGCTGGTGGTTTTGGGTTACATAAATAAGTTCCTTATCAGTGGTATCTGAGGTTTTAGTGCACCTGTCACCTGAGCAGTGTGCACTGTACCTAACATGTAATATTTTATTCCTAACTCCTTCCCACACTTCCTCCAGTCCCCAAAGTCCATTGTATCATTCTTATACCTTTGTGTCCTCATAGCTTAGTTCCCACTTATAAGTGAGAACACATGACAGTTTTCCATCACTGAGTTTCTTCGCTTAGAATAATGGTCTCTAACTAACTCCAAGTTATTGCAGACGTCATTATTTCATTCCTTTTTATGGCTGAGTAGTATTCCATGGTGGGTATATACCACACTTTCTTTATCCACTAGTTCATTGATGGGCATTTACGTTGGCTCCATATTTTTGCAATTGTGAATTGTCCTGTGTGCAAGTGTCTTTTTTATATAATGACTTCTTTTCCTCTAGGTATATACCCAGTAGTGGGATCACTGGAACAAATGATAGTTCTATTTTTCTTTCTTTTTGTTCTTTTTTTTTTTTTTTTTTTGAGACCGAATCATGTTCTCTCGCTAAGGCTGGAATGCAATGGTGCAATATCAGCTCACTGCAACCTCCACATCCTAGGTTCAAGCTATTCTCCTGGCTCAGCCTCTGAGTGACTGGGACTAAAAGCATGTGCCACCATGCCTGGATAATTTTTGTGTTTTTAGCAGAGGTGGGGTTTCATCATGTTAGCCAGGATGGCCTGGATCTCCAGACCTCATAATCTGCCCACCTAGGCCTCCCAAAGTGCTTGGAATTCCAGGCATGCGACACCACACCCAGTCTATTTTTATTTATTTAAGCCATCTTCATATTTTTTCTAACACATAGCATAACCATACTGGTTATACTAATTTACATTCCCACTAATAGTGGAGAAGTCTTCTGTTTGCACCATATCCATGTCAACAACTATTATTTTTTGATTTTTTTAATTACTGTCATACTTGCAGGAGTAAGGTGGTATCTCATTGTAATTTTAATTTGCATTTCTCTGATAATTAGTGATGTTGAGCATTTGTCCATATGGTTTTTTTGGTCATTTGTATATCTTCTTTTGAAAATTGTCTACTCACATCCTTTGATTCACAAAACGAAAAGCTGTGGATTAGTTTTTCTCATACTGTAGATATAAGTTCTTCGTTCTCTGGCACCATAACAATAATTCCCTGGGATAAAAAATGTAAAAATGTAAGTCTTCTAAAATAGTTGTATGAGTATTTCTTTAGGTTAAATGCATGGCTGACAAAACAGCTGTTCATTTTGACTGTAGCTGTGTATCCACCTTTGACATACAGGGCTATTATATGGGATCACTCTAACATGCTATTATGTAAAATATACCGTTATTACATCATGATAAAGGCATATAGATCCAGTTAAAAAATATGTAGTTGGAGTTTACATAACTGGATAGATAACCACTTGTTTGACAATTTTCAATCGTTTCCTCTCCTAGGATCTTTCAATTTAAAATAAAATCTCAATCACAAAAAAGTTATACTTAAAATTTCATAACACAATTTATGTGAAGAACATAATCATAAAACTTTCAACCTAAAAGTCTCTCCTTGATAACAAGTAAAGCTAAATCAGAAGTAAAAGTAAAAGACATTTATCGGTCATTTACTATTCATAGTGAGCATTTTGGGTGTTAGATATATGAAGAATCTTTAAAATGCCTAATTTTGAGGAAATATTAATCTTGTCGAAGAGATAACTCTTACATCAAGAAAAGTAAGTAACAATTTAATATTACAGTTGTCCCTTAGTATCAACTAGCTATTAGTTCCAGAACCCCTGTGGATACCAAAATCCCCTGACAGTAAGGTCCTTATTTAAAATAGGATAGTATTTGCATATGGCTCATGCACCTTCTACCACTTACCTTAAATCATCTCTAGATTACTTATAATTTCTAATCAAATGTAAATGTTATATAAATCATTGTTATACTGTATTGATTTAAAATTTGTATTTGTTTTAATGGTTATTGTGATTTTTATTGTACTTTTAAACTTATTTTCAATACGAAGTTGGTTGAATCTGCAGATGAGAAACCCACAGACAGAGAGGGTCGACTGCACTTGCTGACTGTCCCAGGAGAAGTAGACTGGATATGGACCATGTAGAATTTAGAGAAAATTGTGATCATACAGACAAAATCTTCCCTTTGTATTTGCAAATGACATTATTGATCAAAGTTACGAAGTAAAGATTGGAACACACACACAAAAAAAATTTATATGAAGTTGTACTTAAAGACTTGCTTTTTTGAGTAGTGTAAGGATGCTATCTTATTTGTGAGTACAGACATAGCTTATTTTATTGAGTTTTGCTTTATTGCCCTTTGCAGATAATGTGGCTTTTATACATTGAAGGTTTGTGATAATCCTGCATCAAGCAAGTCTATTGAAGCCATTTTCCTGAAAGTATGTGCTCACTTTGTTACAAATTGTAGCAATATTTTTAAAGTATGTATATGAGATTTTAAGACATGATGCTATTGCACACCTAGTAGATGATATTATATTATAAACATAATTTTTATATGCACTGGGGAACCAAAAAATATAATGTGACACGTTTTATTGCAACATTCACTTTATTGCAGGATCTGTAACCCAAACTGCAAACCTGTGAGGTTTGCCTGTAAATGAATTTTCAGAGATGTAAATGAACCAAAAGTCACTTAGCCATATATCATAGCCACTTAGGAATCCTTCGTATGTCATTCCAGATTATGAAAAAAATCTTCATTTACTCGGGATTATATATTCCAGAAATCTAATCTGATTCTGTTGAACCAAAATCAATCATATTAGAGAAAACGAAAACATGCCATATGGCAGCATAGACATTGAAAGATTTCATTCACTTTATTTTCCACAGGAGACTATATGACAAGTCAAATATCATGGCAGGAACAAAGAACTTGGCTAAAATTATATAGCCATTCCTCTATATTTAATTAAAGTCCGAGGTCTTAATTTAGGAAATCGACACTTTAATTCTCTCTTTGTAGTTGTGTAACTGCCTAACATATTCTTGTGTCACCTGCAGCCATTGCTCTGTCAACCACATCCATATAGATATAACCTAGCACACTGACCTCTCACTCTCCTTAGCCACACCATCAATTGCCTCAACTTTTTCTACAAGGCTTTTCAAATGAACCTATGCAGGATGCATGGGGGAATTAGACAACCTGGAAGTGAAAACGTTAGAATGCTCTAGAGCAACTCTCGTTCACTGGGAAATGGGCTGTGGGGGGAAAATGGTCACTTCTTTCTTCCCTTTGGAGGACAATTTTAATGCTCTTTCAGTACAGCAACCCAGGGGGTTCCAGGAGGATCAAGTGCCAAATGTTCATAGTGGAGATCATCTTAATTGTACAACCTTTATTGCCTTTATCTCCTTGCCTCTTTTATACTTATAATTCATTTCCTTTAGAGGCATGTTCCAAAATAAACTACCTGCATACTAGCATTGGTCTCAGGCTTTGCTTCCCAGCTCAAACACAAACTAAGTCATTGGCCTTGAAGTTTCTTTCTTTGTTTAAACAAATTATGGTTAAATATTTCATGAAGTAATTTAATATGCCATATAGGCACAAATCATTTTAATTTTGCCTGGAGTCATCTGTCCATTCTGTACTTTTAGAAGTTAATTATTTTCAGTCTTGTGAAGCAGTAAACTGATCGTTATTACATATAAAGTACGATCAGTAACGTTAGCCTGCAGATAAATAGAAGTTTTATTTTCATTTTTTTCCTGTCAGAAGAATAAAAGATATAAAATACAGCTAACATTCATGATAAATGGGGACTGTGTATATAAGAAAAGAATGTTTTCTTTGACAGAGTCAGGAAGAGGGCAGAGAAAGAAGGAAAAGCAGCTATAGATACTCAACATTTTTCTTGTTAAGAAATAATAGCATATTCATATTTATGATTTTCTACAGTTTAAGAGATGTTAGATGCTTTTCATCACCTTGTGCCTCAGTATTCAAAATTATCTTTTTATTCATTATTTTTGCACATTATACAAATATTTGGTGCCACAATATAAATTTTATATTGCTCTATGCTTTTTGTTTGTTTCCAAAAGGAAGACACTGAAGTATGTATAATAGAATCTGTAAACATATCATATAAGCATAAAGGATTTCTTGGTGACATGTTTAGATATAGAAGGTCTGCAATTTGAAATGAATAGTGATACAGTTTTTCAAAAATATAATTCTGCACTGAAATAATGAAATAGCAGTGGAACAAACTAAGCTGATCCAAAATTTTAAAAATCATCAAAGATCATTTAACATAAAAATGAATTTTTTTAGACAAAACCTTATTTAGTTTATACCTGTCATCTGGTGAATCTTAAAGCTGTGAGGTGGCAGATTATTTTCTAAAGTAATGTGATCATCTAAGGTTTAGTCAAATTCATGAGCTACTACATTTTTGCTAAATCTAAAATTCAACTCTAATACTGAGCGTCATCCTTCTCATATTGTACCCAGAACTATAAAGCCAATTTCAGTCATTACTGATGCATGATGTGTCCCATGCACCAGACAGAAATACACTAAAAGTGTACCTTCACGATTAACACATTATTTTAGTAATCCAGGACATATCTATCTATTTACATCAAATCATCCATGTATATATTTGTAAATTTTGAGCATTTAAAATTGTCATAGATTAATGTTCATTCTAGGAAGGATTTGTTCATAAAGTGCCTTCACTTAGCCTATTACAATTTCTGGTAAAAAACAACACGTATTTGTTAATGAGGAATGAATGAATTAAAGAGTGAGGTAAAGTGGAGTTTTCAAATATTTTCTTTCATTTATTTTTTTCAGATATGTCTGTGAGTTGAATAACTTAATTTAACTTAGTTTTTTCCAGTATCAATTGTTTCAGCCACAATCACATAATATAATATAGATCCCATGTTAGAGGATAATTATAATTTAAATTTTATCATTTAGAATGATTTTCATTGCATTACACAGGCCCCAGTAAGCATGGAATTGTTGATTTTTGGCAATCTAGCTTTAATAAGCACACTTGTCTGTAAGTATTTACTTGGTAGACAACATAATGCCAGGGCTTTTATTTCTAGAATGACACTAAAAAGTCAGAAGTGTAAAAATGGCATTGCCTTTTAGACTTTAGTGCAATTTCCAGTGCAATCTCTACTCTTTCTCAAATAATAGGGTATATGAATTTGAAATGAGTTTGATGGCTCCAGTAACTAAAATTTAGCCAACCTGAAGCAGCTAGTTCAGGATTATTGATACTACATATATTACAATCCATGATTCAGGACAACCAGAAATGATCTAATGATAACCTTTTCATTTTTTACATTATACTAACAAAAATATTTGAAAAGTAATCTTGGTATTTGCTATGAAAATTACAATATTTGGAAATTTCCCATATAACTGTCGGAAAATTAACTAAAGTATTTATTCTAACAAAATTTCATCCACTATTTTTCCTTGAAACTACATACTCATGTACTCTTCTTCCATGATGTCCTTTTTAACTCTTTATTTTTTTACTCATATAAAATTATTGATTTCTAAATAAAATGCAAAATACCCAGAAAATTTTAAAATGATATGTAATATCATTTTAAAAAGAGAATATTATATTTTCTCTATTTTCAAATATTTATTTTTCTTAATTAATTTACTATGAAATATAGTGTTTTCCTTCTAAGTAAAACTTAAAATTATTCAAGGTACCCAAAGTTTTACATGTTTTTGATAAAATAATAATGCTAACATAATTCAATTAATTATTTTTCATTTTAAAAAATTGTCAATATATAGTCAGGTTGTAAATAAAAATGTAACTTTATTGTAGAAGCTTCAGGAGAAAATGTATCATATATGATAAATTGAGTCTACTAACATATCTACATCACATGGTCTTTACCTTGCAATTTGGCATGTATATGTGCATATATTAGAAAATATATCAGTTAAAGGGAAACAACATAAATAACTACCTGTCACTACAATACTTAGAGTTTACTTTTAGAATTTTTTTTCAGTCTCTGTTTCATCTTTTAATATCACATGTACTTTAATTTTTAATTTATATAGTACATACTTTTAAAAAATCTAAATATAGATCAAATATTAAATATAGCAAATATTAAAAAATATAAAATTTTATAAACATATAATTTCAAACTTGCAGAATTATAATATTATAAAGAAATAGTGCATACCCTTAATACTCATGGATTGCCGTAATTTAGCCTATTCAATCATCATTCCTCCTCTCTTTTTTGTGCCTTCCTTTTTAGATAGATAGATAGATTAATAGAGACACAGAGACATAGAAGCACAGATATACAAATATACATAATTTTATTGTTGAGCCATTTGAGAGTAAATTATGATATCATACTTCTTTATCTTAAGGACTCCAGTATTAAGTTACTGAGAAAAACTGAATTCTATTTCATAGTTGCAGCATAATTATTAAAATAAAAATATTAATAGCATGTTATTATGTTTTTAATCTATAATACCTATTAAAGCAGTCTTGCTTTCTAGATTCCAAATATGTAATAAATCAGGGTTATTCAGGCAAAGTGAATTAGCCTTAGACTTGAGGATGATAAAAATAACAAGAGTTTTAGGAGCCACACAGGAAAATAATAAAATAAAAATAAAGGTCTCAGTTGCAGGGTCATTATCTATTTCCCACATCCTCATTGAGTTGACATTCTAAATTGCATAGTTGTTTAGTAACTGATTCTGCTCTTTGTTTTATTATTGTATGGAGTTAATTTATACATTTGATCAAAGGTTTTATTTTTAATTTTAAAATTTTAGTGCATTATTGGTCATGAAATCCTAAATTTTAGGTTAATCAATGTGCGTTGTCATTAAGTTACATCTTCACATTATGTAAACAAACATACATATTTGTGGTGATTTTTTTTAACGAAATACATATTTAATTTCTTTTTTTCCCCCCAATTTGTGATCATCTATCCTATGAACCATGTAGTTTTGGCCGTCATCCATCAGATTATGTACCTCAACTGGTACTTCCCTCTTGTGTCATAAGAAAGTTTCAGGCGTCCTTATTTGTATTTATCAGTCGTTTTATTGTAGGCATGGTAAATAAATTTTGGGGTCTAGGCCATTCATTGACTAGACTGCTATCTGTAATTTATCAGGTTACTTGGACCTGTCTGCCATCAAGATATATGGCTAGGGAGATAGCACCATAAAGGAAACAATTATTGAGAACGTAAATGGCCTGTGTGAGAGCTACAAGTCTCTAGAGTGTGGGAGGAAGAGAAGAAAGTTACCTTGGCCAAAGATTTTGCTTGCATCCATATATCCAGAGAGGTTTGGACCCAGGAAAGTGTATATTAACTGATAGCTTCTCCTCCTTTCAATTTCATTCTGATTCTCTTAGTCAATACTCCATGATGATTCCTTTGACCTAATGCAAAAATTAGAATGTATTTTGAATTTTAAAAATGGCATTCATTGAGCAATAGCTTTATCTAGAAACTATCCAAGTGTCTCAGAGTGTTTTCTGAGTTTAGAACTTAATGAGAAAAAATGGTGGCATATGTGAAATCTTTAAACAGATATAAAGGTAAATCATGATTTGTCATGTAGCCTTGGATAAATCAATCTTCAATCAAGAAAAAATAGGCAAAACAAAAAGAAAGGAAATAATAGTCCTACATCAAGTGAGAAAAGTTTTTACTTTACATGTGACTTAATTAAAAAAAAAAGAATTTATGCAGTATCTGCATAATAGTCCTAAGTGAGATCCAAGAGGACATTGTCTCTATAAAATAAAACAAAAAGGCAAAAATAATGCAGGTCATAATAACAATATATCTGACAGCTATTAGGGAAAAGCAGGATGAAAACTAGCAAACTAAATAAATACTTACATACACAAATGCAACAGCATTAAGTACATCACAGAAAAAAATAAAAATAAGATTTGTCTCTGAAGAAATTATGAGTTGGAAACCACTATTTAAAAATATCCATCTCCATGTTAAAAAAAAATTCTTAAACCAGAGGATGTAATATACATCAATAATCTAGAACAGTAGGAGATTCAGCTAAATTATACTAATTCTAAAAGGAGAAAGCACTGCCAATGAATCAGAAGAAATGTTGCAGTATAAAAATAAGGGAGGGCCGGGCGCAGTGGCTCAAGCCTGTGATCCCAGCACTGTAATCCCAGGTGAGTGGATCATGAGGTCAAGAGATCGAGACCATCCAGGTCAACATGGTGAAACCCCGTCTCTACTAAAAATACAAAAAAATTAAAAAAATTAGCTGGGCACGGTGGCGCATGCCTGTAATCCCAGCTACTCAGGAGGCTGAGGCAGGAGAATTGCCTGAACCCAGGAGGCGGAGGTTGCGGTGAGCCAAGATCACGCCATTGCACTCCAGCCTGGGTAACAAGAGCAAAACTCTGTCTCAAAAAAATTAAATTAAATTAAATTTTAGAAAAAGGAAATTCTGGGCTTGGAAATCATTAGAAAAATAACTAAACTGGGAGATATGTGTTATAATCCTTTTTAAGTGAAGGAGTTAATCAGATGAAACCAGGTATAACCAGATTCATGGGCTGTATTCTTTGAGCAACTGACATTTCCAATGCTAATGAAGATTCCTATGTAAACTAAAGGAAAAAGTACCCGAAGGACCTCTTTTGCTACGTGCCCACTATGCACCAAGCCCTGGAGACATAGAAGTGAGAAGACAGGCAGAATCCTTCCTACAAGCTTGCAAAGCTCCTGTAGAAAAGGGACAGGATGCTAAGAGAGCAACACAAAAACATAGCAATTGCTAATGTTGATTGAACACTTACTTTGGGCCAGCACTCTTCTGTGTGCTCTCAGTATTTAAATCTCATTATGTATTTTACATATGAGGAGGCTGAAGTTCAGAGAGGTTAAGAGATTTCTGATTCATGGAGTTATTAGTTTAGAGAGCTAGTATTTGAACATGGTTTGTCTAGTTCCACCCTCCTGATTTTTTTCTGCTCATCTTAGGGAGAAAGAAATTTTTAAATTCAAGCCAGCGAGTGAGAGCAGATAGCAGAGCAGATGTAGAGAAACATAAGTAAGAGTTTCCTAAGTAAAGAAATAAACTTCACAAGCTCTGAAGTAGGAAGGAACTTAGGGAATTTGAAAGACCTCTATGATGAGACTAAAACTACGTGTGGCAAAAATCAATTAATAAATGTTCCTTCTACCACTTCACCTTTCGTGTACTTCACCAGCTGTACACTCTAGGCCAGTAATTCTGGACATATTGGTATGTCCAGAATTATTTTCTTGTTTCACTTTTCTTTTCACACATTTTTCCTTGAATTTAACACTCCTATAATTTAATTACCATAGATATCAAAATTACTTTTAAAATCTCCGTGAATATTCTAAATAGCTAGCCTATTTCTTTTCCCCTAAACCTCTCTCTCTCTGTCTTTCTCCCCTCTCTCTCATTCATCTCTGATAACTTACTATGTGAGTGAAAAACAAAAGCCATCCAATCTCCCAAGAAATAAATCAAAACTTCAATCTTGACTATTCTTCATGGCCTATCATGCTCTGACATCATCAGTGGACAAATCTTAGAGAATCTACCTCCTAGACAGCTACCAAATCCATCTGGCATTCCATAACCTCTGCCTGAGCTTAGACTATTGGCACCCATTATTCCTCACAGGAATTGTTTTCAATCAGAATGGCACACTTCCTAGATTCTGATTTATTAGTTCTGTATTAGTGAGTCTTCTCCAGAAAGAGATAGAGATAATAGATGAATAGATAGATGGAAGATAGAATGATAGACAGACAGATAGATAGATAAATAGATAAAGAGAATATTTATTAGGGTAACTGACTCAATCTGATTAAAAATGCTGAGAAATTCCACAATAGACCACCTGCAAGCTGGAGAAACTTTCAGTGAAACTTGTGGTGTAACTCTTAATCAAAGTCCAAAGGCATCAGGACCAAGGGAGCCTACAGAGTAATTCTCAGTATGAGATTGGAGGCCTAAGGACCTTTGGCATTGCTGGTGCAAGTTCCAGAATCCAAAGTCTGGAGAACCTTGAGTTCTAATATTCAAGGGCAGAGAAAAATGGTATCCTAGCTTCAGTAGACAGAGAGCAAACTATTTCACATTTCCTCTGCTACAAATTGTACAAATTATTTCCTCTGGATACAATTTTTATTGTATCCAGACCCTCAGCCGATTGGAAGATACTTGCCCTTATTGGGTGAGGGCTGATCTTCCTTATTCAGGCCACTGACACCCTCACAGGCATACTCAGAAATAATGCTTTATCACCTATGTGGATATCCTGTAATCCAGTCCACCTGACACCTAAAATTAACAGTCACAGGTTTCTTCCTTTTGTCAGGAGCTGACAAGCTCAGCTGGAAAGAGCTTAGCTGCCAGGTGTCATAGGAGGCAATCAAGATAACAAGGCAAACTGAAAGTATCAGTCAAGATTTCAATTACTGACTGTGATGTGATAGTACAGTCATGCACCACATAATGTCATTTTGGTAAATGAAAAACCACATATATGATGGTGGTCTTATAAGATTATAATAAACCTTAAAAATTCTTATCACCTAGTGACATTCTCGTTATCATAAAATTTTAGCACAACACATTGCTCATGTTCCCGGTAATGCTGGTGTAAACAAACCTACTGCACATCACATGAAAATATAGTACACACAGGCCGGGCGCAGTGGCTCAAGCCTGTAATTCCAGCACTTTGGGAGGCCGAGGCGGGTGGATCACGAGGTCAAGAGATCAAGATCATCCTGGTCAACATGGTGAAACCCCGTCTCTACTAAAAATACAAAAAATTAGCTGGGCATGGTGGCGTGTGCCTGTAATTCCAGCTACTCAGGAGGCTGAGGCAGGAGAATCGCCTGAACCCAGGAGGCGGAGGTTGCGGTGAGCCGAGATCGGCGCCATTGCACTCCAGCCTGGGTAACAAGAGCGAAACTCCGTCTCAAAAAAAAAAAAAAAAAAAAAAAAAAAAATATATATATATATATATATATATATATATATATATATATATATATAGTACACACGATTATGATATCTGATAACGATAATAAATGACTAATAAATGACTTTATTATCTTAGCTTATGTATTTACTATATTATGATTTTAATTGTTATTTTTAGGGTTGTACTACTACTTAGAAAAATACAAAAGTTACCGTAAAACAGCCTCAGGCTGGTCTTTCATGGATATTGCAGAAGGAGGCATTGTTATCACGGGAGATGACAGCTCCACATGAGTTATTGCTCCTGAAGACCCTGCAGTGGTCAAGATATGGACACAATCAAGACAGTTGATTGGTGATCCTGACAGTGTGTTGGCCTAAGTTAATGTGTGTGTTTCTGTCTTTATTTTTAACCAAACAGTTTAAAAGGTTAAAAACAAAACTAAAACTTTTAAAGATAGAAAAAGTGTTACAGAATAAGAATGTAAAGAAAGAATACTTTTGTGCTGCTGTACAATGTGTTTGTGTTTTAAGCTGAGTTATTACAAATGAATCAGTAAACTTAAACAAATGTAAAAGTTTATAAAGTAAACATGGTATAGTCAGCTAAGATTAATTTATTATTGAAGAAAGAATATTGTTAATAAATAAAGGGGAACCTAAGAATACAGTAATGATAAAGTCTACAGTAGTGTATTGCAATGCATTAGGCCTTTAAATTCTCCACTCACTGACTCACCCAGAACAACTTCCAGTCCTGCAAGTTCCATTCATGGTGAGTGCTCTATACCTGTATACCATTGTTATCTTTTATATTATACTTTCACTGTACCCTTTCTATGTTTGGATACTTTTAGATACACAAATGTTATTATGTTATAATTGCCTACAGTTACTCAGCACTTCCTGAATAGCTGGGAGGCATGTGCCACACAGCACATGGCTAAATTTTATATATGTATTTATTTTTGTAGACAGGGTCTCACTATGTTGCTTAGGCTGGTCTCGAACTCCTGGCTTCAAGTGATCTTCCCACCTCAGTCTCCTGAAGTGCTGTGATTATAAGTATGAGCCACTGTGCCAGGCCCAACCTGAAACCTTGACTGCAAACTCACCTCAGAGACTGCAACATACTGGCTATGCCACAAGTCAGGTGTGAAGAGGGCAGTTTCTCATCAGGCCTGCCAGTTAAGGCCATTGGTTGCATGTGAAAAACCATCCATAAGTGTGTACTTTAGCCGGGAAACACACCCTTCAACTTTTGGATTTGTCTCACATTTCAATCTTTCTCATACTATGCACTCCCTCAGTTCTCCATGTGTTTAGCTCACGTCTTTACTTATTCTGCCTCTTCTCTTCTGCCTTGCACACTCTCATCTATTGTTGGTATATTCATCCCTTCCTTATACATCATATTTCCAGAATCTTCTCCAACCTACCAAGTTTTTTTTAGCATTTTGAGCCATTTCAATCACCATCATCCTCAACTCTGGATATAAATAAAGATTTCTTTATTATTTGTGTCCTGGAACTCATGTTAAATTTACATATTATTTCAACTTTAGTGCTTTCTAAATTTTCTCCAATATATATCCTTACTTAAAAACAAAACTTATAAAAAGTAGTATAGAATTTCTCTGAAGGAAAATTTTCTGTAATAAAAAATGTGTTTTTTATTCTCTGATTAAACAAATTTGTAACAAAAGGATTCATTTAGGAACAATTATAATCATTAGAAAATTCCTTCTTATCCTAACTGAATATCTACTATACTTTCAACTCTTAGGACTTGCTCAACTTTTATTGTCTTTTTTTTTCATTTGTCTTGCATGATGGACATTCACTTATTTGAAAACAGATAAAAGTACTTTCTCCTTTTTTAGTGATTCTTAAAATGTGAATGGTTTTCAGATTTTTTCTCACTGCAAACATTATCACTTTGATAAGCTCTTATCTCCAAATATTTCTATAAAATGTAATCCTGTGAATGCACAAAATAAAATGGATGTAATCTTAATTTAGCACACTAGAGCTATATTAACTCTCTTAATCCTGTTACTGTATTTCTTATCTGGGTTTATTACATAGTGCTATAAATTACATTTCAAATATCTCAAAAATCCACATATGTTAATAGCTTCTTTCTCTTTAACACTAGAGATAAGTGAACTATTAAAATGTGTGTGCATATTTGAAGATATAAACTAAAATATGTCCTTTATCATTTTCAGCAAATACATGGACACTAAACCTTTTAATCTCCTCTACATATATTTCCCTACTAATATTTACCTTTATCTCAGACATAATTTTGGGTTATTATTAGTAAAGCATATCATCTATAGAGGATTAACTGGCATTCATTGGTGCCAGCCTCTACTAAAATGAACACAGACAGAAGGAAAAGAAAGGCATGTTCCTGGAGCTCAGTCTTTTGTTCTCTGAGCCCTTCATGTGTTGAAGGATATAATACATCCTCAGTAGGTGTGATTATTCCATGAAATGTCTCTAACAAAAATTACTTTTTGAAATAACTATTTTTCACTTGCTCTTTTGGAAACGTTATTCCAAAAGACTGTGTCTCCAATTTTATAATGGAATTCATTTGAATACTTAAATTACTTTACAAAAATTCTTGTTAAATATATTTTGATGGAATCCAATAAAAAGAAATCAATACTATAGGTATTTATACATATATATATTTCAATACCATTCAGTCTCCTCTAGTCTGCAAAATAGAGATAATGTAAAAATCAATGTAAGCATTTCCAAGTAAGAGTTAATAATCTAACATGTCAAAATGTTTTATTAAATTCATCTCTAACAAAGTTACACTTAAAGTTTGGAGTCTTAACTTGCAGAAGATTTGTACAATCATTTGCAGAATGATTTAAGAAGAAACAATGAGCCTCTGTTGATAGCTACATTTAGGCAATAAATATTTACTCAAGCAAGGATATGTAAATAATTTAATGAATAATTTAATTTTTTAAGAAATAAACTTAGAATATTTCTTTTGCAAAAACAATAATTAGAGTAGGCAGGAAGAGTTGATGACCATGGTTCCATGAAAATGTCTCTACATCAAGAGTAAGAATTTCTAGTACATGATAAAGATCTCTCTGAAGTAGGTGAAGGCAAATTCCAGAATGTAAAGCCTGCATACATCACTTAATAGACATGCTGCTTTTCCTCATATTTACAATGAAAATGATAATTGTACCAACTCGATTCATTCACTGAGAAGAAGAAAAGAATTATCACATCTCAAGTACCCAGGAGAATGTTAGGCACATGAGAATAACTCAATGAATGATTTCATTATTTGCTTTGTCTAACTGTATAAATCACAAAAATCGAAGTCTATCTTTAAAAGAATTCTTATAGAAGTAGGGAGTTTAAAAGTGTCATTTAGAATTAAATTGACTACCTTAGAACTATCACTGCTTTGCTATTATAGAGTTTAATGTTGATAATTCCATTTTAATTATTCTAAGTCACTTCAAGCTATGTCTTTGTATAACTTATTTATCTGAATTTCCCATTTGAATAAACTTCCATAGAGTACATTTAAGTAGGTTAGTGGAAATTACATATTTTTCAAACACTTAGAAATTTATATTACCTAAACCTTGACCGTCCCATAAAATTTCTTTTAAAACTTGCATTTCTTTAATTTTTAAACTGTGACTTCATAAAATTAGAGAAGCTTAATATTCCTTCTAATTTAGTTCATGCTTCACTCACATATTTTTATAAAGTTGAATTTTAGAAATCATAAAGAGACCTAAAAATTATTCTTTTTTTAAAAAAACAAAGAATGATACTCCAGTATGAGCTGATGACTAAAGTAAGGTTTCATTTTAAAATTTTAGATAAATCAGAGAAATATGAAAAATGGGTAACACTAAGAATTACTTTATGATTCTACACTTGACATTTACGTAGGGGTAAATGGAATTTAAATTATTCTTCTTTAAATAGAGATAATGTTACTCTCATATTTAATTATTTAAAAAATATTGATCTCAGGTAAGAAAACATCTTACATACTCTGAAAAACAAGAAAAATGAGAGGAGGAAAAGAAATCGGTTTTGCAGGTTTTGACAACAGACGTGAAAACATATGAATAAAGAGAATGTCTTGCCTACAGAATATTTTTGCAAGTCAAACAATGACTATTTAAATCCTAATGTTAAGCCACATAAAAGCATTTCAAAGATGACTACCTGATTTAGGAATGACATTTTCTAAGTCAAACATGTAAACTGAGTGTTTAACTGACCATTTCATTTTCTTAGAAACTTTCCCATCTTATATATTATAAATTAATCTACAATGGGAGCTTTTTAAAAATGAGTATTGAATAGGAAGGAATTAAACTAAGTTTTATGCAGAAATACTACAAAAGTAAAGATTGAATGGCCCATAGCAATACGGAAAATAAATAACCAACAAAATTTATCCTGGAAAAAAATTGTATAGATTATTATTTACCTATGTAGTCAGAGAAATTATATAACTTGGAATAGTTGGTTAAAAACAGACAAGTAATAAGTATAATAAAGAGTGAAAAAGATGATTGCATTAGGGGAAATAGTAGAGAAGATTGTTGTCTTAGGCCTAGAAGCAAGCCGTGAGAGGAGATTTCTATGTAAGTGATTTATTAAGACACTTTCAGAAAAACATGCTTAATAGTCCACAGAAAACCCCTGAGGAGAACAATGGATGTAGACACAGAAACAAACAAACAAACAAAAAACCATATAATAGCTAGAGGAGGAAAGCAAAGAACCAGGGAAATGAATGCAGAAACATCTGAATGTAGAACCAATAACATCCACAAAAATTGCCTTGGTGTGTGTTCCCGTAAAAACTGACTGAGTTGGGCCGGGCGCGGTGGCTCAAGCCTGTAATCCCAGCACTTTGGGAGGCCGAGGCGGGTGGATCACGAGGTCAAGAGATCGAGACCATTCTGGTCAACATGGTGAAACCCTGTCTCTACTAAAAAAAATACAAAAAAATTAGCTGGGCACGGTGGCGCGTGCCTGTAATCCCAGCACTTTGGGAGGCCAAGACGGGTGGATCACAAGGTCAACAAATCGAGACCATCGTGGTCAACATGGTGAAACCCTGTCTCTACTAAAAATACAAAAAAATAGCTGGGCATGGTGACACGTGCCTGTAATCCCAGCTACTCAGGAGGCTGAGGCAGGAGGATTGCCTGAACCCAGGAGGCAGAGGTTGTAGTGAGCCGAGATTGCACCATTGCACTCCAGCCTGGGTAACAAAAGCAAAACTCCGTCTCAAAAAAAAAAAAAAAAAGAAAAGAGGAAATAAAAGATAATTGATCTACTTGATCATGCAAACTTCCTGGTTACTTAGAATCTAATCCTGCTGCGAACCAGATGTCTTCTCCACTTACTTCTCTGCATTAAAGCCAGTAAGAGATAAGTGTTTTACACTCTTCAAGAGAATAGAAAGGTATAATACTGATGAATACTATTAATGCAGCTAGCATAGCCACGCAGAATATAATGTTATATTCCATTTATACGACATTCAAAGACAGTTAAAAAAAAATATATTCTATGGTGTTAGATATTAAATGGTTAACTTTGAGAGGAGAGAGAACAGTGGGATTGTACAGGGGCTGGGGCATTTGGCTGTGTTATCAATAAGATGAGATATTTCACTTTGTGATTATTCACTGAGCGATATAGTTATAATTAGTACACATTTCTGCTGTATACTTTTTAAAAATATTAAAAACAAGTAATGTCTTGAGGTGGCCCAATTGTAAATCCAACTATAGATTTCTGAAAGCTGCTGCTGGGACCTTTGGTCAATTACATTTTCTGTAGTTGGAGTCTCCTGGCTATCCTATTGGCGGTGTTATTATTTACCTTACCTGAAGAAATTTTTCTAGAAGGCTACAAACCCAACCAATTTGAACTACTTGTACTCTAAAATTGATGCACGCTTTTGACCTGGAATCTTTTTTTCATAGTCTTGGCGAATTCAGCAAACCTAATATCTGAATTGTAATCTCTGTTTTCTATATTCTGTGTTTTAGTACATATTGAAATATTCCCTTAATTTGATAGAGCACAACTTCAAGAAGCTTTATAAAAAGTGTGTATGGAAATACATTTTTGACATCTTACAGATGTTTATTTATTTTTCTCACACTCTGTAAATATCTGATATTTTATAACATTTTGTGTGATTTTGATTGCATCTACTTTTTGGTTAAATTTTTATGTAAATACTTTTATAAACTTGGCCAAGATACAGAATATTTTAGTCAGTCTAGGACACTCCTTATAGGCAACTTTCAGTCAATGCTCACTCCACATGACTGTATTCTGATTACTATCACTATAAAATATATTATAACATTTTTGAACTTATATAAGTGGAAGCACACAATGTGTATCATATGGTATTGGCTTTTCTTTGCTCAGTATAATGTACCCAAGATTCATTCATTTCATGCTAAATAGTATTTTATTCTTGGTAATACCACAACTTATTTATTTATTTTATGACTGGTTGAAAAGAGTGTTCAGAGGAACCTAAGTTTTGCCAAAGAGAGAGACTTCATCGATATGCTCTTAGATTTTCATTTATTAATTATTCTCGCTCATGTCCTTGAAATAGATTCTTTACCTCCACCCAGTATTTGATACATCCTCTTACTCTTATTCAAATATAATTTCTTTCAGTGGCATCTTTCATTAACTTCCCAAGAAATAGTGAGATATCCTGAGTCTTGTCTTCCCAAAGTAACTTTTGCCAATCCCATTACATGCCAATATGTGTATTAATCATCTCCTTCAATAGACTCTAGCTAAGGAATAGCATTATGTCATATTCAATATTTACTTCCCACAGGATAATAAGAACCACTGAAAGGTCAGTCAAATTGAACTTTCTTGATTTGTTGCAGTTGGATAACCCTCAAACATCATATGGAATTTTGGATATCATGCAGATCTCTGAAACTTTTCAGTATCGGCCATATTGCTTATTTATTTGTAAGCACCCTTTGAATATAAATGAATTTTTGGGCCAAAAATCAAGAGAAAAGTAAGGTCAATTCCCATCTGAAAGATAATGAATTTTGATTGTCGTAGACAATCATAGACAAGAGGACATGTCTATTGCCATTTATCTACCATTCTTTATTTTACACTTAATGTAATCTTATAAATACATCTCACTTTCATTGACATGTTGAAGAAAATTTATATATATATATATAATTTTTTAATTGTGTTTCAGATTTTGGGGTACATGTGAAGAACATGTAAGAGTGTTGCATAGGTACATACATGGCAATGTGGTTTGCTGCCTTCCTCCCCATCACCTATATCTGACATTTCTGCCTGTGTTATCCCTCCCCAACTCCCCACCCCCCACAGAGTTTTGAATGTGAACAGATAAAATCTAATGTAAGAAATACCACACATTATATATTGTTACTGTTGGCTCTACATTTCATGTATATTATCCATGAAATACAATCATATTCTTTGCTTATTATGAATTATTATTATATACTTAATAAACTCCTAATTATATTGAATTTACGTATATATCTGAGAATAATTTGTTGGTTTCAGAGAGTCTGGACTTTACTACTTCTGAAATGAGCTAGTTGCTAAAATCAAGAGATAATGATACTGAAGTAAAATGTCACAGGAGATGGAAAGCAATGACTGCTGTTACGCTTGAATAGTTTAAGGAAAACAGAGTTTCTCCATTTTGTGACTAGAATTTCTCTAAACATACCAAGTTGACTAAAGCAGCATACCCTGCTCCTAAGTCAGAAACTATATCTCAGAGAAGAAACTATTTTTATCAGATTCTTCTGCAGAGGAAAAACAAACAAACAAACAAACAAACAGACAGACAAACAAAAACAAAAATAAAGCTAGTAGCAAAGTAACAGACTGAAGACTAAAGGAAATGGGGGAGGCAATGCAACATAAAAATTGAAAAAACAAAAAGAGAAAAAGTGAAGCAGCCTGAACAAATTGGCTGAAGAAGGATACTTTAGACAATAAATAAAAATCCAAAGGGACAGAAATGTAGAAACAAAAAATAATCAAGAATTTTATATTTAAAATTTAGTTTTCATTGCAAGGAAGAAAAATCCAACTGATTAATAATAACGAAAAGAATCCATTTGTGGGGTAGAGGTGGCAGGGAGTACTGTTGCCTTATATAACTGAAACATCTATAATCTAAAGCATGTTGGATCCAAATGTTTAAGTATACTATTAAAAATCTGTTTTTATATCTCTCTTTATATTCATTCTTAGTCATGCTAATCTCAGGCTATGAAAAAAATGAACACAGTTATTCAAGACTAAGATACAACCAGATTAACGAACTTATAGAAAGTGAATATATCTTTCTCAGAAGACCTACAGGATTTCCCAGATTCTTTTCATTGGCCAGCTGTATGTTAAAAACCCAACCCAAGGCAATCACAGAAGTCATGACAATGGATTGCAATGAACAAACTAAAGTGGGAAAACAACTGTAGAGACCGTCACCTTCACCTGAAGTTCATGAACTAATTGTGGATAAGGACAAGAAATCTGGGTACTGGTGTCTGAGAATAGGGGAGTTAATTTTGACCAGTCACCAACAGGTAAGACACAGAATACATATAGGAAGGAGGTGGCTTAGACAGTGTCAGAGACTAGTCTACAGGATAAAAGTGAAAAGTAAACAATCTGAATAATGTGAGAAAAGTGAAGAAAGAAAGTAAATATACGATGAACATAGTAAAGGATATAAAAACTGATCACAAGCAGAAGATTTGTATATATATGTTATATATATGACTAATATATATGCATACACTAATAATTGACTAATGCTTTGTGTATATGTGTGTGTAAGTTCATACATAGCTACATATATACATGATGGTGTACGTCTGTGTGTGTGTAGATATGGAAACAGATAAATAAATTTACCATACAACTTAGTGTTTGGGAGTAGTGATAGGAAATCTGATATACAGTGTGCATTCCTCAAATTCCTTTTTCCTATCCAGCTAATTGTTGTAATTAAATGAAGCAGTAAACAAAACAGATGGTAACTTAATCTTCTTTCAAAAATACAGAATTGTTCATGCTAAGTGAAAGGGGACAGACTTATATTTCAAGTAGGCACATCTTCTGTACATGCATTGATATGACTAAATTGCTGTCTTTGACCTTAGCTAATTCCAAACTTAAAAACAGGGATGCTAACAAACATAATGGAATCGTGCATGGCTGCATAAGGATGCTGGTTTTTATTGTACATAAAACACTGCAAACCTTTTTGAAGTGGATGAGGGCTAAAGGTTGAGTGGTTGTAATGAAACAAAATTGCAGGTTCCCAAGGGCAGGGTGGAAAAGCAAATGAACTGTGTTTTTAGATCCTTAGAAATTACTTTGGCAATTAAGAGGTGTTCATATGTGTGGTTTGACTGCAATCAGGGCACCCAGTGGAATACCCAGACATTTCTTAATGTATGTTGGCCATTATTTCAGCAATTATAAAAGGGATATAAATGCTAACATGCACGTTTCCAGTAATACGGCTTTCAGTCCCTATACCATCATTGCAGAAATGTATTATGTGGCTTTTTTAAACCCAGCTTGCTCTGCAAGGTCAATGCAACCAGCAATTCATTCTTTGCAGGGTAACCATTTTATTAGGTAGCATGGAAGTTGGAGCTCCCTATTTCATTAAATGGCAATTAAGTAATTTAAAAATAATACTAAGCCTCTTAATCAGCTTGTTTTGCCTTGTGTACCACAAGGGACTTTGGCATTCTCTAACAATTAATATAAAAAGTGCTTCACAAATACAACCAATGCTTTTAAGCTTTGAAATTTCCTGCCAAACCAGAGGTTTAAAAACAATTCTTTTATGAATATGTTGTCTTTTAAAACGTATTCTTCCTCAATAAGAGAGCTGCTTTTAATGAGGTAATGAGGTAATGATTTGTTGTTCAATATATTTTATTTTACAGTAGTTGAAACAAAAGGCAGTCCCATCCTAGATGAATAGTTCGAGTGCAAGCAAATAAAATCTCTTCTAAATATCCATTAAATAATTATGCTGTTTTACCCTAAATACAGAAACATTTTAAACCTTCCTTAGAGAAAATTGTACCTTAGATAACTTCGTATCTATGGCTGTATAACAAATCACCCCATAGCTTAGTGTCTGAAACAACAATAATGATGTATTCTTCTCACGAATATTCAATACCAGCAGAGTTCAAAATTGACAATTATCTCTTCCCTACAAGGTGTTAGTTATTGTGTCTAAACTAGAGGCTAGAGGAATCACTTCCAAAGTAGCTCCTTGATGTGGCTGGCAAGCTGGAGCTGGCTTTCAGCTGGGAGCTTAGCAGGTGTTGTGGGTCCTGGCTCCTCCCAGTGGCTGGGCTTACTCAGAAAGTGCTTAGTGGTCAGATTCCAAGAGCAAGCATCTAACGAGAATCAAGTGGAAGCTACATTGCCTTTTCAGACTTAAATGTGGAAATGACATAGCATCACTTTTCAAAGTCACAAACCTACCTTCACCTTATTTGATAGGAGGAAAGCTAGACCCTACCTGTCAATGAGAAAAGTGTTTAAGTCATGTTGGTAAAAGAGCATGTGGGATAGGTTTTATTATGACATTATTGAAATATAAAATCTGTCTGAATAATTATAATAAAATAGAAATATATCCATAATCACAAGGTTAAAATAAGAAATGCATTATATTTACTCAGAGTAACAAGAAAAGAAATTCCTTATAAATTCTTTAATTTGTTGCTCTTTATTTTAATCTACCAAATATTCAGTATAATATAATAGAAAGAGCACATGTTTTGGAGTCCAATAATTTAATCTAAATCCATGATAACTAGCTTGGGGGTTCTAAGAAAGCCATGTCAGCTCTCTTAGTAATTTACTAATCGGCATTATAATTAGGTATATTGACAACTTTTGCAGGGACATTTGCAATGAAGACTAAATGATGTGACAATATAAATAACTCTGCACATAAAAGCTATTAATTTTTGCCCAAAGCAAAGATGCTTAATGGCACTGTATAGTTATCAAATGAGAAGAAGACAAAATTTTATATGCAACTAAGTAATGCCAAAAATGGTCCCAGTGTATCTTAATAAGTAAGCAATGCCAAAAATGGCTCCAGTATATCTTAATAATTTAGATAATATACAGCAGAGATGCCTACAGGTTGATTCATATTTGGTTAGTATCTTAGTTTATTTGGACTACTACAACAAAATACCATAAAGTGGGAAGCTTATGAAAAACAAATTTATTTCTCATAATTCTGGAGTCTGGGAAGTCCAAGACTAAGCAGATGTGTCTGGTGAGCACTGCACCTGTTTCCTGGTTCACAGATGGTCACCTTTTCTCTGTGTTCTTTGTGTGATTAAAGGGAAGGACCCCTGTCTCTTCAGCACCTTATATAAAAACAAATTTGATTAATGAGCTCCCCACCCTCATGACCTTCTAAAGGTGAACCTTGTAATAACACCCCATTGAGGACTAGGTTTCAACATGAATTTTGGGGGCACACAGACATTCAGACAATAGTTGTTAGTTTAATTTCAATTTGCATTACTTCTAGTTTTCTATATCATGATTCACCAAGTATTCAGCTCATACTGACAGAAAATGAAAGATATTTCATCTAAATATTTCTGTTTTTCTAAGAAAAGCAAAAACATCTATCACACAAATGTTTCAAAATACTTTGGTTTGTGTAATTGCTGTTAATTCACAATTACAATGGATCTGGATCTGGACAGGTCGAAAACACTGAATAGCTCATTATAGTCACCTTCACCTTATTTACCAATCACCAAGAAAGGGTCTAGAAGCATATCATTACCTAATGATATATGCAGCATTCAAAAGTTGGTACTATTCAATAATTGAAATGCCCAAATCAATCTGTTATTTACTATGGTAATATGCAATGTATAGAATTATTAAGAAATCTTGTTTTTGATGACAAATTTATCTTTCCAGGTTCCTCATCCCCCACTCACACACAGAAAGCCACACTGAAATTCAAAACAGCAAAAAGTCAAATATGAAAGTAAATTTTAGTTCTGTGACCTATTTATATATACTAGAAGTACTGTTTCCTGTGTACATTTAATATGTTATTAACTCCTTTCTGGTTTTAAAGGAGAAAAGAAATCTTCAAATTAATAAAATTAAATAGTCTTTAAAACTTTATATTAGATTATATATTTATAAGTTAATATCTTTGATTTTCTCTTGAATTTGATTGGAGAAATAATACACTTTTTGCAACTATGTAAGAACAGAATGTCTTTCCTTCTACTGCCATGAATTCTGAACTTTATTTTATTTTTTCCTTTGTAAGATAAATCTATTTGATTATCTTTCTGGTTGTTCCAATTTTAATCTAAGAGACAAAAAAATTGAAATAGAATGTTGGTATTAAAACATGGTATACAAGAAGTGGCAATTTGAAAAAATTACATTAATACTAATAGATATTTTCTAGATATGAAAGTATTATTTTACCATACTTGCTCAAATGCTGAAAATAGATTCACTAATTTCATACATCTGACTTTTTAATAAGTTTGAAAAAGGAAAAATCAATTTAAAATTTTACTTTAATTTTTAATACTTTTACCTAACAATAAAATCTAAAAAATGGTTCACTGATCTAAATAGCAAATGTCTGATAACCACAGCTATCTGATAAAAGTTCAAAAGCAAACTTTATTCAAAAAGCCATAATGAAGTCAGGATGCCATTATGCCATAATGTAGATATTAGAAGTCATTTGCCCATATTCTCCTTTCTCTTCTTTCGTGGCATATGATGAGCTCCCCAGTTCCTTCAAGTTAATCCCTATCAGTTGAGGTGACAAAGTATGAGGGAAAAATAAAGTATCACTTTTAGGTATAAGTCTTTGAAAGAAAGCACATGATAACATACTCTTACCTCTGCCATGGAAACATAAGTTCCTAATTAAACTTGTGGAGAGATGGCCATCGAGGGAGAACTGTGGGAAACACTCCTGTGTGAGGCCCCTAGGAAATGGGCCTTGCCATACAGTGAGCTTGAGCCCGGACACAGATCCCCGGTTGGGGGAGTCGAGCTGAGGGAAAGCAGGAACCGAGAGAGGGACTATGCTATTCAAAATAATTAACAGACATTACTTTATGGATATGAGGACTTGGGAGGCATTGTGCCCATTTTTGATTCCTTATGGTTTATTGCTTCATTGTGTTCATTTTTGGATCCTTGCTACATTAGTTGTAAAATATTCACTTCAGTATTTACAATTGTTAAGTATTTACTGGGTGTAACTTACTTACCTTGTGACTTAACTTCAGTATCTGTTCCTTTTACTAGTTCCCCAGAATTGTTTTCTGTTTATTTTGTTATTTGAGAAATGCTTTGATCTGATGTAACAACATTAAGTAGAAAAGTATATAATGGAACCTACTGCACAAATAAAATTGCTGCTTAGACATAGCCCATCCAGTCCTCCAGACCCCACTCTTTTCTTTCTCCTTTTTTTTCTGTGCACACTCTCTTCCAGGTTTGGGACCCTCTCACTGGATGAGATTCCCGGGCTCACGTTCAGTTCACTCACAATTCTCATGTATCAAAGCAAAAAACAATGCATTGCTTTTAGTCATTATTATTTGTGATTGCTACAAAGTCCAAAACATAAATCATGAGGATCACAGGGTTGGAAATTTAGATTGTATACCTGACAGGTGCAACTTTGCTGAAATTTTCTTTCTTCAAGCCTGGGGTGAACATGTGAATCCCTTGTCACACTCTCAGTCTAAACTTATATACAATCACAAATCTCCTCATTAGCTTTCAAGACTGCTGTCATCAATGTTAGCTTACCATATGAAATTAATTGTCTGGACCTGATATTTTCTTTAAAGCTCAATTTAAATAAGTGTTACACAAAGTACAATTTTGATTATATTTATTTCAATTTTAATCACATAAAAAATACAGTTGGAAGCTAGCAAAATGAAATTAATTATTGGCAGCAGAAGCAAGGAACTTGTCAAATTAGACACAGTATTTTGTAAATATTACTTTGTGAAAGTAAACCTAGACCTTAAGGTACTACAACGTAATAATGTATGTTCATTAGTATGATTCTTCTTCTTCTTTTTTTTTTTGTGTGTGTGTGTGTTTTTGTTGTTGTTGTTGTTGTTGTTTTGAGACAGAGTCTCGGTCTGTCGCCAGGTGCCAGGCTGGAGTGAAGTGGCAAAATCTCGGCTCACTGCAACCTCTGCCTCCCATGTTCAAGCAATTCTCTTGCCTCAGCCTCCTGAGTAGCTGTAGGCTCATGCCAGCACACCCAGCTAATTTTTGTATTTTTAATAGAGACAGGGTTTCAACATGTTGCCCAGGATGGTATCGATCTCTTGACCTCATGATCTGCCCACCTCAGCCTCCCAAAGTGCTGGGATTACAGGCTTGAGCCATTGCACCAAGCCCAATTCTGCTTCTTAAATTAAAATTTCACTTCATGTAGAATCATAGCCACAAAACATTAAATACCTACTTTATGCCAGGTGTTTTGCAGGCATTGTTTATATTGTTTTCAACAACGCTGCAATGTCAGTGTAACTAAACTCCATATATATGTGTGTGTGTGTAGTGGGGGAGTGTATTTAAATAAATACATTTTTCCCCCAGCCCTGAGTCCTTTCTGAGGCATGGTGTTTCACCACTACTTTCTAGGGACTCTGGTCTAAAAATCAGCTAAGATATCAGGAAAGATTCTTTGATATCAAAGAAAATTCAAAGACTCTTTACAAGGTCTTTATAATGCAACTCTTTACAAATAATAATAGATGTTGAAGTAATATTTATTGCTTCAGTACAATAAAAATAAGCAGCCAAGATTCGTTTAACTGTGGAGCTAAACCAAAAGAGGTTTTCCTGCCACTCCTGCTCCTATACTCCAGGTTCCTTGAAAAAAACATTAGATTAAATCTGTTGTCTGAAAACTTGAACCAGAAGCCAAGATGAAGAAAAGGATTCCTGGGGGAAGAAAGAAGAGGACCAAAAATCCAAGGGTTTAGGTCAGTGAGAGAAGAAGAGAAAAACACCACAGGCAACCCAGTGAAGCCATCAGACATGTGCCCAGAATGAGAGTCTAGTTGAAGGGAAAAGTACAGAAGTATCCTGAAATGCTAGCATGGGAACATAAACTCAGAAAAATCTAATGTTAGGTCCTCGAGTTTTGTTTTATTATAACACAGTGCCTCTCTACACTTAATATATCTTATATTTAAGAAAAAATATATCAATTTACTCATTTCAACTGGTTTATACATAGTCAGGCTTCATCCATAAAAAAAGTGTCTCAACTAGAATTTTTATAGTAAATATTCTAAAATATTTTTCCATAAGAAATGCATATATTACTGAAAATTAAATGCAGTTTTTGTAGCAGAACACAGTTTGATTCAATCAGGAAAGCCCTTGCTCTGGGCCCAGGGTTTACAAATTCCAACGTGACTTATTACAAAACCTTTTATGGAACTTCTGGCACTTCTGTCCCTTGACATCTGTCTCAACACTGACACTGTGTAGCTCCAAACGTAGACATTCACTTTCGTGATTGGCAAGGTTCAAGCCTTAATGAAAAGGCTTGTTTTCTTCAACTTCACTAGGGCTGAAAGCAACTGAGAGTGAAAGTCTGAGTGCAGTGCCACTACCCAGATAGCACCACTTTGAAGTGCAAAGGACTTGAGCAACGCAAGCACTTATTTATAGAAAATTCTTTATAAAATCACTTTTCTCAGATAGGTGTTAGTGCAATGGATTTTTGCACACAATAGAGTTCTTTATTAGTGGTGCTGTGTCCATTTTCTAGTTTCTTTTTGTATTCCAATTTGACGTAAGAGAGATAATCTGAATTCATACCACGCTGACATTAGATGAACATACTAGCTAAGAAACATTTTCTAATAAATAACTAATATTTCTTTTAAATTTTATGATAGAATGCTAGATATAACACACAGTATGCACTACACATATTTTCAATTCATGAAGTACCATTTAGTAGCAGATTAAGCCAATAATTTTATTTAATAAAAATAATACATTTTGGTTTAGATTTTTAATTACATAAATTAAAATTTTCTGATTTATTTTATTTAATGTTTTGATATTATGATTTGTATAAATTTGAATATCTTAAAAATAATTAACATTTTAGAAAAGAAATAAATTGCTTTAGAAATATACAAAAAATGATTTTAGTATTTAACTTTGCACTCTATTAGTGATAAGTGGATATTTAAATTTAATGCACTTTGAATACAATATTTTTTATTTTTTACTTTATTTAGATTGTTATTCAGAGTGATTATTAAATTAGAATAATACAAGGAATGACAGATAGAAATTTAGTTCATTTTTGAAAACCACAAAGCTAAAAAAAGGAAACTTTGAAACTTTTAATATGCTTACATATTAAAGCCTGTAGACAATGAAAGTGATATTTCTCTTCAACATCACTCACATAAAATTTGCAATCAAGATGTTATAAATCCTTGATTTAATGAAGATTTAATTATGAATCAAAACAAAGAAAATTAGCAAGAAAACTATTCTTATCAAATTAACAATTTAATCAGTTCAGATATAATTTCTATAACTATACATTATGTAAGTTTTAATTGTTGATTATGAGACGTTTCTTGTACACAAATCGGCAGTCATGAAATTGTAGGTTTGAAAAGATACTAATGTAAACTCCAAACCATTAACTAAATTTATCAATGACAGGGTGGTACCCATATAAATTATAATTGTAATTTTATTTTAAAATATGCTTTCTTTTATATTTATATTTTGGTATTACTGGAAGCAATATACATATACAGAAACAATAGAAAAATTAGCGTTACTTAAAATGATTTTCAAATTCATATTAGAATAAATGAAAAGATGTAATGAATATGAAAATCATAATACAATTATTTTCTAGGCTGAAGTCAAAATGATACTATTAATTTAACAGTCCATATACCAAGATAATAGTCAAACATAAAAATTTAAATATAGGCTGGGTGCGGTGGCTCAAGCCTGTAATCCCAGCACTTTGGGAGGCCGAGGCGGGTGGATCACGAGGTCAAGAGATCGAGACCATCCTGGTCAACATGGTGAAACCCCGTCTCTACTCAAAATATTAAAAAAAAAAATTAGCTGGGCATGGTGGCGTGTGCCTGTAATCCCAGCTACTCGGGAGGCTGAGGCAGGAGAATTGCCTGAATCCAGGAGGCGGAGGTTGCAGTGAGCTGAGATCGTGCCATTGCACTCCAGCCTGGGTAACGAGAGCGAAACCCCGTCTCAAAAAAAAAAAAAAAAAAAAAAAATTAACATAATATTATTCACTTTAATTAGATAACATCAGGTTAAAATCTTATTGAACAACAAATATTTATTTTAAACATTATAAACTATTAAAAGAAACTTTGAAAATAAGGTTTAAAGATGTTTAAATTTTGACTCAAGTGAAGAACTGAAACAAGAACACTTAAATTTTGAAATTAATACAAGTTTTCTGAGAGTAAGCTTATAAAAGTTACTGCTGCAGTTGTTCTAATAAAAACAGAAACAACAAAACAAAAGCATCAAAGTTTGCTAAAAAATCTAGAGTACTTTTTCATACTTCGCTGTAATTATTGATAAAATTCTTTACAATTTCGAAACTGCAAATTTTTATTTCAACTTGCATCCATGTGTATAAAAGTGAGACATCTTGAAAAAACATGCACTGAATCTGACATAATGATCAATCTTGGAAACATTATGTTCGTTCTATCTAAATTCTGTTAAAGCCATTAGGCTTCAATTAGACTAAATATAAGATGCACGATACTAATTGGGAGGAGGATCTCATTCAAATCCCAAAGAAAATCCTCAAAGAGCTAATCATGGTTGTGGTATTTGGCCAAAACATGAAATTAGTTTAATCTCTGTTTGTAGTTGTTTGGTATGCACTCTTGCTTTCTACTCATATTGTTTATTTAAAAAATTGTGAGCCATTGTAAGTGTTATTTAACTTTAAAATGAATAAAACATAATTTTAAAACATTTAAACACCATTTCTCTTAATTAAGAAAACTGCACATAACATATATGCAACAATAGTGATATTTTAATTTATAAGAACACTAAAACAAGTAAATAAAATAGTCTGTATGACTATGAAGAGGAAGATTCATGTAAAAATAATCACGAAATTACCTCTACAATACTTTTATCCTAGAAATTAGTTTTTAATGTGAAAATTTAGCAATAAAAATATTGAGTATAACTGAAGAACCAGTATACAAATCTAGATTTCTATTTATAAAAAGGTAAAATTTATGATCTATGTGATAGTCACTCATATAATTAAAGTGAATCATTTTGTAATGATACCAACAACCGTCTATGGCAACACAGTGTAGTTATTTATTCTACTATGTTCTTTCACAGGATAGGACTGCAAGTAAATACTTTTGCTGTTCAAACTATTTTTGAGACAGACTGTTTACTCTTATGACATTGCAATGTCCACCAACATGAAACTGTCATGTCACAAAGCAGGCTAATTCAGGATCGTTTCCTAATGGACTTTCTCTACACTGTTGAGTTCAGCCCTCAATTCTCTGTCTTTCTCTTTCTCTGTCTCTCCCTCTCTCCTTTTCTCTCTCTCTCTCTCATTCTCTCTCTTTATATATATATACAAACACACACACATATGTGCATATATAAATATGTATTTATATATGCCCATAAAAATATGTATTAAACAAAATATGTAAATATGTATTTATATTTGCACATATATATAAATACATATTTTTAAACACTCAGACATACAAAGATTCAGTCAGGGTGGTATTCTCCTTTATTTCATTGCTCTAATAATCTAAGCTTTGTTTATTAAGCCAACAATATGATAATTTTTTGAGATGTTCACCGTTGACATTATTATTGTCTGTAATTTTTTTAAATGTAATTTATGCAACTACATTGTAATAGTTAACATTGATTGTACAATGTTATAATCAATGCTTTACTTCCATGAATATAGAAATGCTTTAGAAATTTTAAAAGTAATTCTGATTACTGTTGCCTCAACAGAGCAAAATTTCTAAAAATCAAAATAAATAAAATGCTTAAAGTCTTAAAAATGAGTATAAAAATTTTATTAGCAACTTTGGCAAACTAAAACCAAGGAAAATACATTTTATAAGATAAATATGGAATATTTTGTTAAATATGTTTCTTTAGTTTTCATTCAAACATTACTGAACTATTAATTGAACCCTCAAGACGTTGAATAATAACCTTCAGTAATTTTTGTTACTCTGTCAATTTTCAATGATAGAAAATTATAAATCATATATTTGTTTCAAATTGTAATTATCGAGTTGACTCTCAGGGCAAAGAATAGAATGTATTTTATTCAGTAGTTTGGGAGCCTCCATTTTCACTTTTTCCCTGTTCTCCTCCAAAGAAAAAAAAAATAGTGGTAGCCCTTTCAGTAATAAACAAGCCAATTTTCCATAATCAGAAAAATTTTGCTTATCTGAAACATTATATGCCCCTGTAATGGCAAATTATTGAAGTGCTTTTGAGTTTTTTCTGCATTGATGCTGTTCCTCTTTTCAGTAGCTATAATCTATCTGGGTGAATTATGGCCGATTTGGCAGAGTAATTATGAATAATTTTCAGTCAGCTTCAGACATTAGATATGGTGCTAGGGCAGAGGAGTGTGTGGATGCAATCAAATGGACACACTGGCAGAGTGATGACTGTATCAGAAATTTCAGTGTTTAATTTTGAAAATGTGAGTTTGAGTATTTGACTATGTTGACATGAATTTTCAAAACAAATAATGACTTACTTCCATCCATTAGGCACTCTCTTCTACCTGAAGAATAATAGAGGCTATCAGAAACTACCACTGAACATCTTTATTGTTTAAACTATTTTTTAAAATCAGGACATGCCTACCTTTTGTTCATTAAAAACTCTCCAAACAAATTTTCTTTTCCTCCTCATTTTTTTTTGAATTGCAATTTTTATGAATTACATGACCAACAATAGGGACTTAATCAATGAATTTTTATTCTTATGTAAACATCATTTGTTTTTATGGATAATTATTTAAGATCAGCAGGTTTATATCAAATTAATTCATAACAAGTCAATTAATTCAGGTATAAAGAGAAACTAAGAAACTTAGGTGTTTAAAATCAGAGAATCCATGAGAGGTGTATTGATTTTATTTTTACAGTGTTGTAAAGGCCACTAAAAATTTCTAAGCCCAATATTTCATTGTCTATATTTTTGAAGTAATGCCTCTAATTATCCAACTGAGAACCTCATGTAAGGTGCAACAGGCACAGATTATTCCACACAAGAGGAAGGGTTGTCTGTAAGCCCATAGGAACTACACAATGCCTTGGAAAGAGCAAGCTATAAATAAATGATTTTAAATTAATGAATATAATTCATCTTTGTGTGGTTATTTGAATACTCTTTAGTTCCAGTAAGAGTTAGTGAAGTTTTTGAACTGTTATAAGATCCCGTTTTGAAAGCAAAATATACTGCATTTAACCAACATTTTAGAATAAAAACAACACCAAAAAGCAGTTTTTCAGAATCCAACCATATGCTGTTCTTCAGTGCTTGTTCCAAATCTAGATGGGACAAGTGAAATTTAGGAAATACTTGCTTAAAGGTAGATAAGTCAGTTATTAATCACTGTATAACTGATTACTGCAAAACTTAGCTAAATCAACACTGTTTTTGTGGGTCTGGAATTTGGCAGTAGTTCGGTGGTTCTGTCTCAAATAATCTAATGAGGTTGTTGTCAAGATGCTGGCTGCTATGAAAGTCATCTGAACACTTATTTGGGGCTAAAAGAGTTTCTTCCAAGAGGGGTTGTTGCCAGAAGTCCCCAGTTCTTTGCCATATGGCACTCTACATAGGAATGCTTGAATGCCCTATGATGTGACAGCTGGTTTCCCTCAGAGAAAATTATCCAAGAGGCAGAGAACATAAAAAAGAAGTCACAAGGCCTTTTATATTGGAGTCTCATAGCCACATACCAACACTCCTGCCATATTCTATAGATCATACAAACGAAACCTAATACAATGTGAAAGAGGACTACACAGTGTTGTACATATCAGAAGCAGGGGATCTTTGGAAGTTATCTTGGAATAGGGCTACTACAACATTCAATATGCAATACCTCCTTCTCTGGATTTTATAAATTCTATTCTATGATCAAAATGAATCATGAGAATGCTATATACATGGCCCATATTAGTTTACTTGGTGCTCTCTTCGCTGTTATCTATGACTGTGAATATCATTTATATTTGGCTTTGACATTTCTCTAAGGTTTTAAAAATTAATAGAACTGTAAACTTTATTGTCACATTATTGTGGACATTTTTTATTTTATCATCTTTCTTACAAAATATATTTACAACGGAAAAACTTGTGTAATTTAGCACTGAGAAGTTTTTATTTCCCTGAAGACTTTCTGAAGAACACTAGACATTGATCATGTTTACCTCACTTCTTATTTTCTTGCCTTCTAGAAGTTTAAAGACAAATACGAACTTCAATTTCATTAATTCGGCTGGCAATTATACTTTGAATGCCTATGTAAGTTTCTTTATTTCTTCATTTTTGGGTCAACTAAATATCTAGATAGTTTTTATACTATATTTTTAACAAGATTTTGAAAATTTGTTAAATATGCTTTCAAATATTCTGTATGAAATTAATTACAAATAAATTACCTGTTTGTCATGGGAAATTAAGAAAGAATAGAAAAGTAGAAAGAAGAAAATAATACCACTTCTTGTTCCATTAACTAAAGTGAAAAGCTGTTAAACTATATGATAGAATTACCCCCTTTTTAATGATAGTATTCAAATCATTCACTGTTATCCATTTGTTGGTGGTATTTAATAGAAATATCATGCAGAGGCTGAGGTTTCAGTGTAGAGAGGAAAAAACCTGGCCATCATCATTCTCATCCTTACAAGAAAAAGAAGATAAACAAAGGGAAAAGCAATGACTTTGTTTAGAGAAGTGAAGTCACAGAGAAGATCATCATCCTGGCATCTGGTGAGGCAAATATCTCCAGGAAACCCAAGGTCTGGGCTATTCCTTACATTGAGGGAAGCAGCCAGAAGTCATATAAGCCACTGGAAACATTAAAATACTCATTTTCACTAGCTGTTGGAGGAAAAGTGTGATCTAGAATGAGAGTAAAAGTTTGGGTGCTACAGTCACAGGGCAGTGGGACATGGGGCACCATTTTACAGTTAATATTTTTTAATAGGAATTCTGCCAGGCTCTCACATGGATGATTGGGAAGAGTATGGAGAAAGCCTGACTTCCCTCCCTGTCATGGTCCTGGCAAGAGGAAGGAAAGGGTAGCAATTGTAAAAACTCAGAAGATTTTCCCTCTTATGTAACAGAAGACTAAATTCCTGGGTTCAAACATCCCCAGAGCACAGTAGTAGAAACTTATCTCAACTGTAGGAAAAAAAACTCTACTTTTCCCACTTCCAACTTTATCTCATCTAGAGAGGGAAATATTAATATACAAGAAACAGGGCTTTACCAACATAGGCTAGGGATGCTGGAGCATACCCACTGCAGCTTGGGAAGAGACCAAAGAGCAGGGAAATAAAGTTCAACCTTGAATGAGGGCCAGAAGACTTAAAAAGGCCATACTCTGTGGTGATTCCTCAAGGATCTAGAAATAGAAATACCAGTTGACCCAACAATCTCATTACTGGGTATATACCCAAAGTATTATAAATCATTATCTTATAAAGACATGCACAGGTATGCTTATTGCAGCACTGTTCACAATAGCAAAGATTTGAAACCAACCCAAATGCCCATCAGTGATAGACTGGATAAAGAAAATGTGGCACTTATACACCATGGAATACTATGCAGCCATAAAAAAGGATGAGTTCACATCCTTTGCAGGGAAATTAATGAAGCTGGAAACCATCATTGTCAGCAAACTGACACAAGAATAGAAAACCTAACACTGCATGTGCTCATTTGTAAGCAGGAGTTGAACAATGAGAACAAATGGACACAGGGAGAGGAACATCACACACAGGGGTCTGTCAGGGGGTTGGGGGCTAGGGGAGGGATAGCAGGGGGTGGGTGTATTAGGGAGGGATAACATTAGGAGAAATATCTAATGTAAATGAGAGTGATGAATGCGACAAACCATTATGGCACATGTATACGTATGTAACAAAGCTGCACATTCTGCACATGTACCCCTGAACATAAAGTATAATAAATAAACTAAAAATAAAAAAGGCCAAACTCTCAACATGTGGGACCATTGTGCACTAAAGATTGCCATATAATTCAAAGATTGGAGAACAACCCTCTCTCATACCATACCACCACATTAATAAAACTCTACTTATAGCAACAGCGAATTTTAGTGAAAACAGAGTTGTAAAACACTTCTCCTGAGATGCAGCTGATAGGGAAACCCCAAAGAAAATAATACAAAGGAAGACAAAATAGCAAGAGGAGTTTGAAGCCACTTGTTCTCATTGTTACAAGACCAAACACAACACAATTCTCAGCCAGATCAGCATATTTCCTCATACTAAAGTCCTATTAATTTCATTATCTACAACACAACTGACTTCCAATGAAAGAAACACACAAAGCATACCAAAAAGTAAAAACCAGACAGTCTGAAGAAACAAAGCAATAAACCAAACCAGATTCAGATACGACACATACATTGAAATTACCAAGGAGTTCAGAATCAGAAAGAAAGGCTACTTTTGATCTGGAGAATGCAAGCCCCTTTAAATTATTCAGCCCGGAGAAGCACTGAAATGTGACAGCAGTTATGTCTTACTCCCACCTTGAGCTAATTACCTCCTGAAGCCACTTGCTTTGAGGGCTCTAGACTGATACCAAGCAGTCATAAAATACCATGTGCTAGACACCATAACTCATACCTTATGGTAAAACAGGCTATAGCAATCCTGAATCAATATCATCTCTGTAAGTCAATGAGAATGACTGTTAAACAACTTTGTATCAGACCACTCCTGGTTTCCTTTCGCTTTTAAAGTCATGCTTACAACAAAGGCTAAAGAGAGCACTACCCACAGCAACCTGGAAGTGTATCCTGGACAGCTTTCTTCACTTTGGCACAAGTTAACTCTTTAAAATTATATTTTGTGCCTCGGACTCTTCCTTTAGGTCAAGAAGAATGAATAAGATTAATATGTTAAGCCTTTAGTTGAAATGACAGAAAACCTAACAAAACCAGATAGATAATATTGAAATCAAAAGAAATTGCTACAAATAAAAAGTGGAGAAGTGAAGAATGCCTTTGTTGGGCTCATTAATAAATTTAGCATGAATGAGAAAGAATGAATTAAACTTGAATATAAATGAATGAAAATCATTCAAACTAAAATAAAGACAAAAAAATAAAAGAACAGAACGTTCAAAAACTATGGAATAATACCAGACAGTATAACATACATTTAATTAGAATATCAAAAGGAGAATAAATAAAACAACAAGGAAAACATAACATTAAAGGAAATAATGTCCTCTATTTTTTTTCCAAATATACTAACAAATATCAAAACATAGATGCAAAAAGTTCAGAACACCATGTGGGATAAATATTAAAACAAAACAAACAAAAAAAGCCTGCAGCTCATTATATTATAGTCAAACTAAATAAAATAAAACACACAGAGAGTATCTTTCAGGCACCCAGAATAGGTGATGCTTTACCTAGGTAGTAAGAAAGATGAGAAATGCTTTCTTATAGGAAGCTGTGGTGGTTAATGTTGAGTGTCAACTTGATTGGATAGAAGGATGCAAAGTATTGTTCCTGGGTGTGTCTGTGAGTGCATTGCCAAAGAGATTAACATTTGAGTCAATGGACTGGGAAAGGCAGGTTCGCCCTCAATCTGAGTGGGCACCATCTAATCAGCTGCCAGCATGATTAGAATAAAAACAGGCAGAGGGGTGTGGAAGGGCTAGACTGGCTAAGTCTTCTGTCTTCCTTCTATCCATCTTTCTTCCATGCTGGATACTTCCTGTTCTCAAACATCTGAGCTTTTGGACTCTCGGACCTACACCAGTGGTTTGCCAGGGACTCTTGGGCCTTTGGCCACAGACTGAAGGCTGCACTGTTGTCTTCCCTTCTTTTGAGGCTTAGGAACTTGGACTGGCTTCCTTGCTCCTCCTCAGCTTGCAGACTGCCTATTGCAGAACTTGACTTTGTGATCATGTGAGTCAATATTCCTTAATAAAATTCTTTTCATATATATACCTATCCTATTAGTCCTGTCTCTTTAGAGAACTCTGACTAATACAAAAGCTATGCAAGCAAAAATGCAGTAGAGTAAGATCTTTACGGTATTGATATGAATAAAAGAATTTTGCCAAGTCAGAATTCTATATTCAACAAATGTCTTTCAAAAGTAAAGCATAAGTAAACATACAAACAAAAATTGGAAAAATTATATCATTGTCAGTGGATGTACCCTACAATAAATATTAATACATATTCTTCAGCCAGAAGAAAACTATTGTAGTTTAGAAAGCCGAATCTACATAATGGAGAAAAATGTGTCAGGAAGGAATGAATAAAAGGGAAGCATAGAAGCTTCTTTTCCTTATTTTAATGGCTCTAACAAATAACTGATTGTTTTAATAAAGATTTCAATATTGTATTGTATATTTGTAGAAAATGTCAATGTATACTAAATGAAAACAAGTCAAATGGACAGGAGGGAGAAAAGAAGAATATTCTGTTATAATGTTACTTCAATACACATGGACCAGTAGTGTATTATTTGTATATGATTCTATATTATTACAAAATGTATATTGCAAATTCTAGGACCATTTACTGGGTTGACTAGTGCCCGCCCTAATATTCATGTCTACCTATCATCTATGAATGTGACTTTATCTAAAAATAAGGTAGTTGCAGATGCAATCAAGTTAAGATTAGGTCATGCTTGATTATGGTGGGTCCTAAATCCAATATTACTGGTGACCTTTTAAGAAAAGAGAAATTAAGACACAGATGTACAGGGCAGGAAATCATGTGAGGTTTAAGTTAAAGATTATAGTTATGCAGATACAAGTCAAGGATAGCCAGCAACCACCAGAAGCTACAAGCCTTGTTATCTAGAGAGTTCTGAGAGTGATCCTGCCAGCACCTTGACTTCTAGCCTCCAGAATTGTGAGAGAATAAATTTTAGTTGTTAGAAGCCATGCAGTCTGTGGTAATTGGTTATGGCAGTCATAGAAAACAAATGCAAACAAAAACCTTTTTAAAAATTATAAATTACAAATGATAAAAAAGAGAAGGCAGGAAATGGGAAGAGAAGAAACCAGGACAAACGTAATGAAGAACAAACAGCAAGACAGTAGATTTATAATTCAGCAGTATTAACATTCACTTTAAATGGGATTGCTCTAAACATACCATTTTAAAAATACCATCAGATTGCATACAAAAAACAAGGCCAAATAATATACACTATCAAAAAAAAATAAATTAACTTTAACTATAAAGACTTAGATAAGTTCAAAGAAAAGAAATAAAGGATGATAAGCTATGTAAATACTAATTTTAAAAGCTCGAGTTACTATATTAATTTTGGACAAAGCAGACTTCAGAACAAGAAAGATAATTAGAGATAAAGTGGGTCATTAATGATAAGTAGGTCAATTCTCTAAGAAGATATAGTAATCCTAAACTTGTATATAGTGGAAAACAGAGCATCAAAATATTTGAGGCAAAAACTAATATAAATTTAAAAATAGGCAAATTAACCATTATAGATGGATATTTTAATACCCATCTCTCAGTAATCAATAGTTCAAGCAGGGAGAATTTAAGTAAGGATATATAGATTACCTGAACAGCACTATCAATCAATTTGACCTGAGGGGTATTTATAGAATGCTTTATAGACTATAGCAGTCCACTTCTATCAACAAAATTACTCAGATCAGCTTCTTGGCTTATTTTCGTATGAAGCATTTATACCTATATAAATGCAAATATACATAGGAACTTGTACAGACAGTTAGATACATGCCAGATAATTTTTTCTTTCTGTGTTATTAATGGGCTATATTACCTTACATTTTGCAACATTTATCTATACTTAATGTCTATAAAGAAACTGCTTCGTCAAGAACTGTAATGCCATATTTGCCTACTCTCCAATATTCATAAAATTATGTTTGAATTTTTCATTTCAATGGAAATAAGACAGGAAGCACTGTAAGTTAGACACATGTATTTACTCTTTTACAAATACATTTTTTGGGGCAGAGCAAGAGGGTGAAATAGAAGCCTACACTTTTCATCTCCCCTTCTGGAACACCAAATTTTAAACACTGTCTGCACACAGAAAAGCACTGTCACAGGAACCAAGAATCAGGTGAGCAGTCACAGTACCAAGTTTTAACTTTCCATTACTGAAAGAGGTATTGAGAAAGGCAGAAGAGAAAGTCTTTAATCACTGATGCCACCCCTCCTCCATCCCCGTAGCAGCAGCTGAGTGATGCAAAGAGATAATCTGCGCACTTTTGGAAGGAAGAGTGCAGCAACTGAGGAAATTTACATTGAACTCTATGCTGCCCTATCACAGTGCAGAGAAAAGCTCTGCTGGGATCACCCAGCACCCATACATGAGGGAGCATTTGAAGCAGCCCTAGCCACAGGGGAATTGCCCTTCCTAGTGAACAGAACTTGAGTTTCTCAGTAAGCCACATCACCATGGGCTGAAGTGCTGCAGTGTCCTAGGTGAATCTGAAAGGCAGTCTAGGACACAAGGACTGTAATTCCTGAGCAACTCTTAGTGCTAGGCTATGCTTAGAGCCAGCAAACTAGGGTGGAACATAACCTAGGGAGACACCAGCCGAGGTGGCTAAGGAAGTGTGTTAGCTATACTTTCCCTCAGGCAATGCAACTTGCAGCAACAAATGTGACTTCTTTTGTATCCTAAAGGAGACGACAGTGAAGAATAAAGAGGACTTTGTCTTTCAACTTGGATACCAGTTTACCTAAAGTAGGATAGAGCACTGGGTAGAATCATCAGGCCCCCATTCCAGGCCCTGGCTCCCACATGTCATTTCTAGACACACCCAGAAGGGAACCTGCAAAATCAGAGATTTAAAAAGGTGACATTACACGTGATACCACAGAAATTAAAAAGATCATTAGTGACTACTATGAGCAACTACAAGTCAATACATTGGAAAATCTAAAATAAGTGGATAAATTCCTAGAAACACACAACCAATCAAAATTGAACAATGAAGAAAACCGAAACCTGAAGAGTTCAGTGACAGGTAACCAGATTCAAGGTGTAATAAAAAGTCTCCCAGTAAAGAAAAGCCCAGGACCTGATAGCTTCACTGCTGAATTCAACCAAATATTTAATGAAGAACTAATACCAATCCTACTCAAAGTGTTCAAAACACATGAGGAGGAAGTACTTCCAGATTCATGAGGCCAGTATTACCCTGATGTCAAAACAACAAAAACACAAAAATACATGCTAATATCTCTGATAAATATTAATGCAAAAATTCCCAACAAAATATTATCAAATCAAATTCAACAATACATTAAAAGGATCATTCATCATGACCAACTGACATTTATCCCAGGAATTCAAGGATGATTCAACATATAAAAATCAACCAGTGTGATACATATCAACAGACTGAAGGACAAAAACCACATGATTATTTCAATTGATGCTGGAAAAGCATTTGATAAAATTCAACATCTTCATGATAAAAAAAAAAAAACTCAAAAATCTGTGGAGAGAAGGAACATACCTCAACATAATAAAAGCCGTATATGACAAACCCACAGCTAGTATCCTACTGAATGGGGGAAAATCTGAAAGCCTTTCCTCTAAGATCTGGAACATGGCAGGATGCTCCCTGTCAACACTGTCATTCAACATAGTACTAGGAGTTTTTGCTACGGCAGTCAGACAAGAGAAATAAATAAAGGGCATCAAAATTGGAAAGGAAGAAAAATTATCCTTCTTTGCAGAAGATGAGATCTATATTTGGAAAAACCTACGAATTCCTCAGAGAAAGTATTATAACTGTTAAGTAAATTGAGCAAAGTTGCAGGATACAAAATTAACATACAAAAATTGGTAGCATTTCTATATGCCAACAGTGAACAACCTAAAAAATTAAATTTAAAAAGTAATCACTTTTACATTAGCGAAAAGTAAAATAAGCACCTAAGAAATAACCAAAGAAGAGAGATTTCTTTTTTTGTTTTTGTTTTTGTTTTTTTTTTTCTTTTTGAGATGGAGTCTCACTCTGTTGCCCTGGCTGGAGTGCAATGGTATTATCTTGGCTCACTGCAACCTCTACCTCCTCCAGTTTCAAACAATTCTTATGCCTCAGTCTCCTGAGTAGCTGTGATTACAAATGCCCACCACCACAACCTGGCTAATTTTTTATTTTTAGCAGAGATGGTGTTTCACCATGTTGGCAGGCTGGTCTTGAACTCCTGACTTCTTGATCTGCTCACCTCAGCTTCCCAAAGTGCCAGGATTACAGGCACGAGCCACCATACCCAGTCAGAAGTGAGATTTCTACAACGATAATTACAAAGCGCTGATGAAAGGAATTGAAGAGGACACAGAAAAATTGCAAGATATTTCATGTTGATGGATTGAAGGTTTGATATTGTTAAAATGTCAATACTGGTCAGATGTGGTGGCTCACAACTGTAATCCCAGCACTTTGGGAGGTCAAGATGGGTGGATCACCTGAGGTTAGGAGTTCAAGACCAGCCTGGCCAACATGATAAAACCCCATCTCTACAAAAATACAAAAGTTAGCCGAGCATAACGGCTGGTGCCCATAATCCCAGTTACTAGAGAGGCTGAGGTAGGAGAATTGCTTGAACTCAAGAGGCAGAGGTTGCAGTGAGCTGAGATTATGCCGTTGCACTCCAGCTTGGGTGACAGAGTGAAACTCTATCTCAAAAAAAAAAAAAAAAAAAAAATTAAAAAAGTCCATACTATCCAAAGCAATCTACAAATACTACAAATTCAATGCAATTCCTATCGAAATACCAACAACATTCTTCATAGAAATAGAAAAAATAATTCTAAAATTTATATGGAACCAGAAAAGACCCAGGATAGCGACCCACTCTCTAAACAACAACAACAAACTAACTGTTTTATAATCACTATCAGTAGTAAAGAAGCTCATGGGAAGAAGGTTGTATGATCTCTTCCAGAATTTTATTTTCGAAGAAAAAGTAGATGGTAATACTATGCAACATTCTAGAGAGAATGGCTCAAATAACACTTTCTAGTGTATATATTACATAATGATTGCATAGAATTTAGTTATTTTGAGATATATAAACATAATCATATGTGCGTGAGAAATGAGTATTCATGATGTTTAATAGTAAAGAAAACTTTTTTTTGATTTGTGTGTATGTGCACCTGAAAAATATAGATGGAACAATGTACAGATTTCCGCCTATCTAGTTATCCTGTATAAATCATAGCTTCACACCAAGTGTGCTGGGGGATGCAGGAATAACCACTTTTTTTTATAATTTGAAACTTCCTCTAGTAAACTTAATTATCTAAATCAATTGGAAGTTGATTCTACATGAATAGCTCCAGAGCAGGAGTCACTTTCATGAGTTCCCAGGGGAACCATCATTTACGTGTAATCAAGTATGTTTTGTACAACAATGGCAAAACATTTTAGAGCAATCTACAGTAATAAATATGATGAATTCTCAACTTCAATTTAATATTCCTCTTTGGAAATATAAAGATAAACATAATACCAATCCCCAAGAGGTTTTTTGTTCATGTATTCATTTGTATTTCATTTATTTATTATTTACACATTCTTTTCTCAAACTGTACAGTGACAAGCAGTGTTAAGATGTGTTCGGTACTCCAGTCAATAAGCTCCCATCTTCAACATAGGATAAGTGTTCCACTGGGTATATGTAATAATTTTCCAAAAGACACTCATGCATACACAGTCTTAAAGGCATTGCTTTTGAGATATCCACTTCCACAGCTACTCTCTTCTACAACTAATTCTCCTAAGAAAACATCTGTGATTGTGTTCTTGCTCATCTCACTGTCACAAACTTCCTTTTCCCATATTCTAAAAGGAAGACATGTCTCTAATGCATTCCCTAATTTTGATTTTACCCAGGGTGCAAAACAATCAGGAGTGCCAAAAATGTAAACTTTTAATAACTTTAATGAGTGAGTAACAAATTACTTTATAAAGCATGAGGTTTCCAACTTTTTCCAAGAAAATTGAGGAAAAAAATCAAATTTTCAGCTAAAAAAATCACAAAATAATTTTTGATGATAGAACACTGTTGCTTTTGATATATAATTCAGAAGATGGTGACAAAAATAATTGACTGACATTACTGCAATCTTTTTTTCTCCAAATTCCAACTACTTTTATGATGTAGACAAAGCATCTTAATACTAACATGGATAACATTATTAAAAATAAAGTAAAATGATTCACAGTGAAATATTTATAACATTAGCATGATACATTAATAGAAGAAAAATTCCATAAAATTAAATATATATTCTTATAAGTACATTTGTATTAGTATTTGTATTAACTATATATAGTAATGACAAATTATATACTAATAATTAAAATAATATTAACGCAATCTAAAAAGTAAATTTTAACATAGAGATGCTTTGAATAAGAAAAAAATGTATTTGTTGGAGAAAATGTATAGATGGAAGCACACAATTTATTACATTAGAATAAAATTCTAAGTTAACAAGTATGGAAAAAACAGCCCCAAAGCATCATAATTACTAATTTTAATTAAATCTGTAAAATATGTTAAACAATGGATATAATTATTTAAAAATATTAACATTTAAAATTGAATAGGAATTACACCCTTTGTCATTAATTGAATATACAATGCAAATGTTAAGCCTCAACTTGTAAGTATGAAGAAGATGTTAAGGTGTTTTTTGGTTTTTGTTGTTGTTGTTGTTGTTTGTTTGTTTGTTTTTGAGACGGAGTTTCACTCTAGTTACCCAGGCTGGAGTTCAATGGCGTGATCTCGGCTCACCGCAACCTCCGCCTCCTGGGTTCAGGCAATTCTCCTGCCTCAGCCTCCTGAATAGCTGGGATTACAGGCACGTGCCACCATGCCCAGCTAATTTTTGTATTTCTAGTAGAGACAGGGTTTTACCATGTTGACCAGGATGGTCTCGATCTCTTGACCTCGTGATCCACCGCCTCGGCTTCCCAAAGTGCTGGGATTACAGGCATTAGCCACCGCGCCCGGCCGATGTTAAGGTGTTTTTACAAAATTATTTTAGTGGCAGTACAGTCAGTAGTTTTGAAACAACTAAATACACTACTGTCTTTTATAGAGGTTACTTCTGAGAGGAAATGAGAACGTAAGATAAAACTGAGAGTTGATGTGGCTATAATTTTGTCTCGCACAATTTAAGTAAACAATATATTTCCTCTTAACTACTAACAATAAAAAAGAATTAAAATTTGAGAAATTTTTAATTTCTGGATTACAGAGAGTAATTTTTATAGGCACATATGTATTATGTGTGTGTGTGTGTGTGTGTGTGTGTGTGTGTGTGTGTGTGTGTGTTTAAGAAACAGAGTCTTGATCTGTCCCCAAGTCTGGAGTGTGGCATCATCTCCACTGCAGTGCAGTGTAAACTCACTACAGCCTCTAACTTCTGGGCTCAAACAATCTTCTCACCTCAGCTTCCCTAGTAAATGGGTCTACATTCACAAACCATGATGCCCTCTTAATTTTAATTTTATTTTTTTATAGAGGTGGTGTCTTGCTATGTTGCCCAACCTGGTTTTGAACTCCTGGCCTCAATTAATCCTCTTGCCTCAGCCTCCCAAAGAACTGGTATTACAAGCATGAACCAACACCCATTCCTGGCTTGAGTCCATCAGACGAGTTGGATATATTTAAAAAATATTTTCGAACAGTAAGTTAAGTATTGAGAAAAGATTACAAGTTAAGAAATTTCAAGATTAATAGTTTATGTGTTATATTTGTAAGGTTTCTTAAAAGAAACAAAATCAATAGAGTGTGTGTAAATATATAAAGAGATTTGTTCTAAGGAATGGACTCACACAATCATGAAGGCTTAGTAAATGCAGAATCTGATGGGAGAAGGGAACTGGCATGCTGGAGAATGTAGAGTTGACAGCTCAATTCTACAGACCCATATACAGACCAAGAGCAAACCAGAAAAAAGCCAATATTGCAGGTGAAGTCCAAAGTGGTCTGCTAGTAGAATTCCCTCTCCCTCAGGGTAGGTCAGAATTTTGTTCTATTCAAACCTCCAACTGACTTAATAATACCTACCCATGTTATGGAAAGCAATTCACTTTACTCAAAGTCCTCTGATTTAAATGTAAATATTACCCAAAAACACCCACACAGAAGCATACAGAATAACCATATATATAGGCACCATAGCCAAGCCAAGTTGACACATAAAATTAGCCAGCACCCATGGCTATATTAAATTAGTCTCAGAATAATTGTATAAAGTTGATAAAATGATGTAGGTTACACAAATAAGGATATAAAATCCACAAAGCTTAAGAGACTGTCTACTGCCTTAGTTATTTCCAGGTGGTATTTAATTTTTCCTTTTTTAATTTTAGAAAATTATGACATCAGATATTTTAGGGAAAATTTTTCTAAAGATAGATAGAAAGTGCAGGTTCATTTTCAAGAACCTGAAATAAATGTATCCTGAATTATTCTAAAAGCCATTCACAATCATACCTTCCTCATTAGTATTAAGTATTATACTATGGTTCCTGTTCTTAGGGCAATTTAAACTTGCTATGTCCTGAATGAGTCATATGTGCTCTCTTGATATTGAATTTAACAAATTGTGGTTCTCTATTTCATTTCAAATAAGTTACTATATATTTTTCTTTTGCAATAAAAGGTCATGGCATTTTGTAACTTAGAAAAAATAAGATGATATTGAAAGTGAAGGGCAAAATGATATAAATTAGAGATAAAAATCAAGACACAGATGTTTTTGCAATTTTCTGGAGAATCCAGTCCAAAACAGTGATATTCACATTTACCTATTCTATTTATATTACAAGTGTGCTAAGGTGTGTTATACAGTAATTTAAAACACCCTAATAAAATAAATGAAATTGGAATACCTTATCACAAAAAGAAATAATAAGACTGGAAAAGAAATGCTAGCATATCTTTGAATATCATAAAACATAGGCACATTCTCTTGTGTTAGCTAAAAATAATGACTTACTGGTGTACATTAATGTATTTTCTTTACAAAGATAATGATATTCTAGTTTCATTCAAATTCTCATTTAGAATATATGCCACACCCATACTTTATAACAATACATACTGTATGATAGAATGTATTATACATAAAGTAAGAATGTCAAATGATGATTATTATACTGATAAGGTGTGAAGCCTTATTGCATTTAGCAACACAAAGATAAGACACTTATAAGTGCGTAAAAACAATCTGACAGAGAAAACAATATATGAGACCAACACGAGTAAAGACATGGTTTCCATGCACTGCTGTGATGGAAAAGGTATTCAACTCTCCCAGCATCACTCTCCTTGTGTGATTTTTTTAAAATTCCTTTCTCACTTCTTCTCATGTTTATCATCCACCTTCCACATATTAGAAAAACAGCTGCATTCTGGAAGTTTAGGAAAAAATAATTGGATAATTTTTTTGCCTTCAGGAAGCCTACTGAAAGATATAGATATAAAAACATAAATAAAATAAATGTTATTATAGAGATATTTACATCTGTATTCATTTACTCAACACATACTGAGCACCTATAATGTGGTACAGACATTTTTTTTTTTATGCCGAGGATTCTGTGATGAAAGAATGTAAAAATCTATACTCATATAGCTTTTAGCTTAGTAAAGGGCACAGACAATAAACGAATATTCTAGGAAGATACATATATTCAGGCAAATTCAGCAGAACATAACCTCTCAATCTAATATTTAACTTCCCAAAGTGAATTTGCTGGATAGAAATTAAAACAGAGACACATTATTTATGTAAAACAAATACTATATGTTAATTTTGTATGTATTATGTATACATTATATAATTTATGTATTGTTGGTGTGTGTATATGTATATATATATGTGTGTGTATAGATATATGCACATATATATATGTATAGACACATACACACACACACATATATATATATATATTTGGAAAACAGCAAAATAGAAAAAGGAGAGAGTAAAATGTTAATGTGTCAGGAAAGACCTCCGTGATAAGGTAGCCCTTGAGCAATAGCAATAATGAAGCAAGGGAGGGAGCCACCTGCATATTTACAGAAATGTAGTCTGCCATTCAGATTTGTCAGTGCAAAGTTCTTGCAGGAATGCATCTGAGTACACTAAAATCAATAAAGTTAGTATGGCTAAAGTAAGAGAGAGGGACTGATAGGTGATAATCATTTTAAACAGGGCCACCTGATTACTCAGCTGTTTCCCTCTTCTTTTCTAGGAATATAGGGCAGTTTTTAAGCCTCTATAGAAGTCATCTTGCAGGGAGTTCGAGCCAATGGACTGCAGTTGGAGTGATATGTGTACTCTCAAAGTAGCTCTCAATGTTCTCACTTGGGAATACGCATATGTTGCTTCTGACTCGATGTAGAGGAACTCACAACCTAAGAAGCCAGAGGCTTGAATATGTCAGAGCACAAGATGGCAGAAGCTTGGAATGAATTACTACTTGGAAGAGAAGCTCGTATTTATTAAGAAACATAATTTTGAATTTGCATAAGTAAAAAAATAAATCAAATTATGCTAATATTGTCATTGATATTTGAGACATTTCTGTTAATGTAACTATTGCTACCGTAGCTAATATAGATGGAGGTTATACTGATTTACCAGCAGCCAGATTGCCTAGGAAATTTAGACCAGTGTAAATCTTCACCTTTCCACCCATTTCAAGTATCCCTGATCCCCCTACCTTGCTCTAAACAAACTTTTATCAACAGTGCCTGCCAGGTCCTAACACCTATGTTTTTTGATGTTTGTTTTCATTTTCTGTTTCCCCTGACCGGTGTATGTTCCACAAATACAGAAATCTGTCTGTTTTGTTGATCGATTTATCTTAATAACCTAAATCAGTTCCTTGTATAGAAAACTTGACTAATAACATTGATGAAAAATTGCCTAACTCTAATTTATTCCAAAGAAAAAGAATGCTATTAACTCTATTACAATTAAATATTTATTTACTAAACCAAACCAAAATATAAAAAACAAAAACAATAATATGTTATTTTATGCAAACTGCTTAAATTCAATACTTGATATGAATATATTAAAACCTTAATGAAAGTAGTAAGAAAACCTATAAAATGTATTCACTTATTTTTTTTTAATTAGGTGATTTTACTTTTTAGATGAGTATAGGTCTAATATCTAAGCACAGAAATGGGCAGTGATGATCCACATCATTATGCCATAAAATTAGACTATGCTTATTTACCACTTTACTTTCTTAAGAAGAAAAGAAAAAACTAAACCAAACTAAAAACTTCTTGCATTGTTGAATAAAACTACTATTTTTAAAAGAAATGTTAATATCTGTCTGCAAAGGGAAGAATTATATCCCAGAACTACTGCAATTTGTGGTATTTATTCCAGAGTCACTAGAACCCGTACATTTCTAAAACCACATACCACAAGAATTTTAAATGTTAAGTGTATAGCATTTTTGAATAGAGATTTTGAGTAAAACCATTACAAAAAAATATAGTTTCTAAGTAACTTCCTTTAGTTGAAGAGAGGTGTATTCTATGAAGGAGGTCAAGGACAAGGAGGAATTTAGTATCTGTAGTTATAATACCATTTTCTATAGATTAATCCAAGTAGATGGAATAATTTTGGAAATAGGAAATGTTTTCTTAATAATGCCTCTAAAATATATGCACTTCCCACATTTTACAAATGCTGGTATTTCCGCCTCTCTTTTATTTCTATGATTTCATCCTTATCATCCCAGAAATAAGGAAAGATTACTATTTCATTGAGGAAATGAGCAAACAGAGGCTAAGGTATTAAATAATATAATTTAATCTGTGCTGTTCATTTAAGACAAGTGTATAATCTAGATAATTTGGTTTTTAGTATGATGTCTTTCTATTTTTTCATGTGCCCAACTTGGCTGCTGGAAAAGGTGAAGAAATTCAATGTGAAATGTGTAAGTGAAACATATATTTATGGTAACGCTCACAGTGAAAGGAAAAGAAAGAAAGAAGAAAAAAAGAAAGAAAGAAAGAGAAGAAAAAAAGAAAGAAGAAAGAATTACTAGAACCTGTACAGAATCACTAGAACCTGTAGAGAATCGCTAGAACTTGTACATTTCTAAAACTACATACCACAAGAATTTTAAATGTTAAGTGTATAACATTTTTGAAAAGAGATTTTGAGTAAAACCATGACAAAAAATATAGTTTCTAAGTAACTTCCTTTAGTTGAAGAGAGGGGTATTCTATGAAGGAGGTCAAGGACAAGGAGGAATTTAGTATCTGTAGTTATAATACCATTTTCTACAGAGTAATCCAAGTAGATGGAATAATTTCAGAAATAGAAAATGTTTTCCTAATAATACCTCTAAAATATATGCACTTCCCACATTTTACAAACGCTGATATTTCCACCTATCTTTTATTTATATAATTTCATCCTTCTCATCCCAGAAATGAGGACAGATTACTATTTCATTGAGGAAATGAGCAAATGAAGGCCAAGGTATTAAATAATATAATATAATCAGCACTGTTTCTTTAAGACAAGTGTATAACCTAGATAATTTGGTTTTCAGTATGGTTTCTTACTGTTTTTCCATGTACTCGCCTTCTCTTCTGGAAAAAGTGAAGAAATTCAATGTGAAATGTGTAAGCAAAACATATATTTATGGTAACGGTCACAGTGAAAGAAAGAAGAAAGAGAGAAAGAAGAAATAAAAAAGAAAGAAAGAAAGAAGAAAATAATAAAGAAGGAAGGAAGGAAGGAAAGAAAGAAAGAGGCCAGGACAAAAGGGAAGGGAAGGAAATGGAAGAATGAAAATGACAGAGTTTGAAAGAAACACTGTTAGAATGGAAAATAGTGAAAGAAAATTTAGTCAGTATTAAATAATGAAGTACTAGTAAAACAAATATGCCAGAGCAAATGATTTCCTGATATTTTAGAGACAAATAATATTTTTTTAGTTTTAATGTCATCTAGTCATGATCTTTGAATATCAAACTTAAAATATATAAATCTGGAATAAAATAATTATCCATAATTTTAAAACAGAATTTTAAAAGTAGAAGTTTATGAATGGCTGGGATAATTTTTACAGTATCTGCTTCCAAATGAATTAACAGATTTTCCTTGTCATATAGAAAAAAATCTGAATCTCTTCCTGCATGTACCTCAAGGAAGCCTGAGAAACATCTGATAGGCAACAAAAATGAAGAAAAAATATGTTGGTTTTTAGGGATATTTGTTAACTGCTTGGAGATGTTAATTTTAATAGTGCTCAGAAGACACAGGTTTATCCATAATATTTTCTCAACGACTGCTGTTTAGCAGAATTTTTTTTTTACTTTGAAAAGAGAGAATAACATAAAACATTTGGCTTCTGAAATACCAGTAACCATTTTCTCTTCAGTTGCAGAAATATTTTACTTTAAAATTAATTTAAAGCTTAGGCGCTAAAAGAACCTAGTTCAACTCCTGACTCCTTCGTGGGGTAGCCCTGTGCCTCTAACTAGTCCCTGAACTTCTGCAGTCTTAGTTCCTCCATTGAGTAAAGCAAATAAGTAATGGTAATTACCTTTGATGTTGTAAAGATTGACTAAAATAATGGATGCGAAAAGTGGCTGAGATATAATAGATTTCCAATAAATGTTAGCCATTATTAATTAAAATAAATCTGACATCTTGAGCCTAATTGATTGGTCACAATGTAATGCTTTTCACAAAAGTAAAGAAGCAGCACTAAAATTGCAGATGTCACTATATTAATAGTTTGGACTTGAGATGCAAGTGAGTAGTTGGACATTCTTGGATTTAATTGTAGAAAATAGCATTTATGTTTAGGAGACCGTTAAAGAGATTACTCCACAATCTCATTAGCTTTCCCCCACAAAAAAGATTTGACTCAAAGACATCATTAAAAGTCATGTGTAAAATATAAGTGAAAGCACCAGCATGACATCAAAATTATTTTACATTTCATTTTTCTATTGTTATTTCTTTAATTACAATTTAAGAAATCACTACAGTAAAATTACTGTAGTTTAAAGATTTCAACATACATATTTGGAAAATTATTATTTGGAGAGTGCTTAAAATGATGCCTGGTGCACACATTATAACACACACACACACACACACACGGGCATATAGAGGGTAAGAGAGAAAGAGGATACATATGCAAGCATACATAGCACATATTAGGCATCCAGCTGCACAGATAAATGAGTAGAAAGATAATACCTTTGTTTTGTGTTGCTGTACAGGAATACCTGAGGCTAAGTAATTTATAGAGAAAAGAGGATTGTTTTGGCTTACAGTTTTGTAGGTTGTACAAGAAGCATGACATCAGCATCTGCTTTTGGCGAGCATTTCAGGGAGCTTCCAATCATGGTGGAAGGTGAAGGAAGCAGATGTCACATGGAGAGAATGGAGGCAGCAGGTGAGAGAGGGGAGGTGTGCCATGCTCTTTTAGATAACCACCTCTCACGTGAACTAATAGAAGCAGAATTTACCAACTACCACAGGGAGGCACCACACCATTCACGAGGGATCTCACCCCTGACCTAAGCACCTGCCATTAGGCCTTACTTCCAACACTGAGGATCTCATTTCCACATGACATTTGGAGGAAACAAAAATCCAAATTGTATCAATAATCATACATCTTGTTTTCCTAGTGAAGTGTTTTAAATAAATAGGAGACCCTGAATTGACAGTTTTCTATTCTAACATACATGGACACATACTAGGGTGTTTCCTGACCCTGCTTTTTTTTATATAGAAAAGGAAAATAAAACATTTCCTTTTAATATAGCATGTTTCCACTTATTGATTTTTAAACAAAGACACAGATATATTACATTATTGAAAAGTAATGAATGTTAGCGAGTAAGATAAATTTCATGTGCTGAAAAGGTAGCTCAAGTGTGCCAGTTGTCTAATTTATTCAAGGATGACTGCCTCTTTAAATGCTTAAAAATGAGAACCTAGAATGGCCTCTCTAAAAAGCCAAGTTATAATGGAAGTACTGAAATTAGGCACCTAAACGTTTTACTGTTCATTTGTTCTCCTATAAAGTAATTATTTTCTCTTTAATTTATATTATCTTTTAAAATGTTTTATTTTCTATGGAACAAGTTAAATATTTAATTTTATTTCTTTTAAAACCCACATAAGAAAAGCACTATGCAAAAAATGTTTGATGCTCAGAAATGAAAAAGAAGGGCTTTGCCCTCTATCTATAAACATCAGCTTTATTAAACCTTTCCTAATTAATGACATTTGAACATATCTCCTGTCTTTCCTCATCATTTAATAAGGAACAGGGCATTAAAACACAAGTAGTGAAAACAGCATAATCTCAGAATAAATGAAAAATTTGCTGCACAAAAAAATTTGCCAGAGTATTTTCATATTTCTCATAGTGCATCTAGCTGTATACTAGCATTTGCGAATGGCTGGTTTAGATTGTTTCCCCTTTTAAAAATGTATAGCAAAATGGAATGTTAATCTTACAAGTTATAGAATCTCAAGGAATGCATAATTAAAGACATGTTCACCTGAGAATCATAGAATCTCAGCCTATAAGAAAATGTTACCGAAAATTTAATATTCCGCTTGCTTGCTAAAAAAAGAACTTATTTTATCATTTTAGAACAATATCTCATATCCACACTCATCAACTCTACTTGTCTTCTTGTTTCAATGACTGATTTGACCTTGAGGCTCTCTAAATCCCAACTTCTCCACTTGTAACATGAAATTACTTTCTGCATCCTTCAAAATTGCAGCTGGTCACCTCTCTCCTGGAACATCCTTTTCTCTTGGGTCATTTCTATCATTAAACAAAATTCTCTAAAATTTTTATTATCTTCGCAAATACCTACATTACTTCACAGCTCTTCAAAACACACGTTCTCTGCTAGCAAAATTTTCCTAAAAGACTGTCTTCAGTTCTTGCCATTCTCCTCATAAGAACTTTCTAATAGCTTCCACTTTGAATTAGAATAAATTTCAAAATATTTACACAGCCTACAACAACCTCTATAAAGTACACCCTAGGGCGTCTCCAAATTTATTTTGACTACTCCACATCCCTTACTTATCACTATGTACAGTCACATGACTCTTCTTTCACGTCCTTAGTAGGGGTAGCTTTTCTGCTTTAAGAATCATTGGACTTGTTTTTCCCTCTCTCTAGAAAGCTCAGCCTTCAGATATATTAACAGCATTATCATTCGGGTTTCCATTCAAATGCCATTCTCCCCATAGACCTACAATACCCAGACTTCCTTCAGTAGTGTTGCCCGCCGCTGTCACCCTCATCAACTATTTTACTTTCTTCATATCACTATCTACAATTTACATTCTACCTGTTCACTATTTGTCTTATTACCACTCTGGAATACAAGTACAATGAGAACAGGAATCTTTTCTATTTTATTTACTGATACACCCATAAAACAGTTTCTGGTACATAGTAATAGGCAATAGTATTTTCTGTTTAATACATGCAAACATTTATGTATCCCTGAATATCTCTCACATTCACAAGTGTATGTATTGTTAAAGTAATATTAATTCACCTTTGCATAAAATTTTAGAGAAATTCGATCCTATTTGCAGTGGATAAATGATATAGGTTGGATATCTGCCCCTGCCCAAATCTCCTGTTGAATTATTATCCCCAGTGCTGAAAGTGGGGCCTGGTGGGAGGTGTTTGGATAATGGAGGTAGATACCTCATAGGTTAGTGCTGTCTTTGTAACTGAGTTCTTGTGAGATCCGGTCCTTTAAGAGTGTGTGGGACCTCCTACCCAGAGTCTCCCTCTCTCTCTCTTGCTCCTGCTCTTGTTATGTGGTGTGCTTGCCCCACTTCACATTCTGCCATGAGTAAAAACTTCCTGAGGCCTCCCCAGAAGCCAAGGGAGGTTGGTGCCATACTTGTACAACCTGCAGAATCTTGAGTCAATTAAACCTCTTTTCTTTATAAATTATCCAGTCTCAGGTATTTTTTTATAGCAATGCAAAAAGGCCTAATAAAATAATCACAAATTTCCATCTCTGCAAAAATAATTTTTTTGAGACGGAGTCTTGCTCTGTTGCCCAGGCTGGAGTGCAGTGGTACAATCTCAGCTCAACATAACCTCCACCTCCTAGGTTCAAGTGATTCTCCTGCCTTAGCCTCCTGAGTAGTTGAAATTATAGGTGTGCACCACCATGCCCAGCTAATCTTTGTATTTTTAGTAAAGACAGGGTTTCATTATGTTGGCCAGGTTGGTCTCAAACTCCTGACCTCCTGATGAACCCTCCTCAGCCTCCCAAAGTGCTGGGATTACAGGTGTGAGCCACTGCACCCAGCCTTGCAATTTTCAAATACCTACAACTTTATGGTAATTTTATGTTTTCCTTGCTGTTAAAATTACAAAAATGAGAATAAAATATCTAATTTCTTAGTATCAGATTATATATACATATATATTTGCATGTGTGTGTGTGTGTGTAATACACACACACACACACACAAATATTTTTACATTTACAAGTTCAAATGACAATTTGAATTTTTTATTGGTAAGTGGTAATTTATAGTATTTCTACTTTTCAAGATCAAAATTATACCAGTAGGTATTTATAGTCTCTAGAGAGCTCAGCTCTTACAACATAGACATACACAAAGGCACTGTAGTAGGTAGACTATAAGCTGGATCCCTGCCTTAATTATATTCACACCTTGAGCATAGGATAGACCTAGTAACTCCCTTCTAAACAAAGGAATATAGCAAAAATAATAGGACATCATTTTCATGGTTAGGTTACAAGAATCTGTGACTTCTGTAGAATCTGGAGACTTTATTGCATTCATGGATGACATGCTTTAATAAGGAAGGCTGCCATGTTGAAGAGATCTATGAGGAACTTAATACTCCCACATGCACTTGGAAGCAGAGCCCTTCCCACTTGAAACTTGAGATAACAATGGCCTGGCCTCCACCCAACGGCAGCCTGTGTGAGACCCTGAACTAGAGGACCTAGGTAAACAATACCCAGATTCCTGACACACAGAAACTGTGAAGCAATAAAGATGTATTGTTTTAAGCGGCTACGTTTGGTGTAATTTACTATACAACCGTAGATAAATAAGGCCCCCTTAAATTCAGATTCCATCTTGAAAAATATTTAGAATTTCCACCTTTGTTTTGTGTTCACCACTCAACTATGTTATTTAAATATTTTCCTCTATTTTTATACTTCTAAATCCATGTTTTCTTCTTTTTATCTAATGAAGCCATAGCCACTGTAGATTCAATAATACAATAATCTGATCAATATTTAAGTTATTACAGCAAGAATTTAATATTGACTATACAACTCTATGTGATTACTGCTAAGTTTTTGTAATTATAGAAACAGATGCTTGTACATTAGGTTGGAGAGTTGAAAGCGTTAACATACATTTCAGTGCCATATGGATTGAGGAAGAAGCAGAGCTCGGTATAAATAAACTAGAACTTCTCAAGAGTTGAGGAGCTTGTTGAAAATAGTTTTCCCTAATCATTTATATTATTACATTTCTGTCAGACCATGCACACAGATAGTTTTGAGATTGGATGCTGCAATTTGAAATAATCACATCTAGTTTCAAAGAGTTAGTGAAATGTAGATGAAAATCAATATAGGCCCTCAAGTCTTACCTACTAGTTACTTTAGGAAAATCATAGGGTTTGTTATTTACTAGAAACCAAGCAGCAAAACTTCATTCCTTCTTTTGATATATTCCTAGCACCTTCCTTTGAGGTGTTTGAAAATTGTGTTTGAATTTGCAAAAGCTGTGGTTACACTTCTACTTAAATCTAGTTTAGTAACATACTGCATGCCATAGTTACTGCTCTCTGAAGTCAATGAAACTTACATGAAAATGTACTGATTAGTGTATCTCTTTGCTTTATGTCTTTCTTGCTTATTAGATGCTGGTTTCATGATGACAAGAGCAATGTACTTTTTAAAAATCATATAACTTTAAAAATCTTTTCCATTTAATATCAAATCTGATGCTAGATTCTGGTTTTGTCGTGTGTGTGTGTGTGTGTGTGTGTGTGTGTATTAGTATGTTGGTTAAAAGCAAGTATAATCATGGATCTCCTAATTAAGATGTATTAATAGTCTATGGAATGAATTCCATTCCTCCGAATATGACATATCAGTTCTTGCTAGTATAGTATATGAAAAGATTTGCAGGCTTGAAGCAGTAAGTCCTGTGAGTTAAGCCATAGGATTCCATTGATCAAGAAAATGGCAATGGGCATTGCATATATCTTCTCAAATTAATTATCAGTTCATCAAGGTGAATATAAGATTGCAAACCTTAATATTTGTTGAAGGAATAGAATAAACTAACTTATGGAAAGAACATATTCAAGCACATGATCCACAAAATCTTGGTGTCAACAATCTAATTTTCTATCTACCTTATTCATTCTCTAGCAATGCTAACAAGAAAAGTTAGGGCATCACATTCCCTGGGTTCAGCCATCTCTTTTACATATTTTCTCCCTTATAAATTATAAATATTTATTTCAGACCCAACTCGAATAATTTTCACTTTATGTAAGTTGTCTCCCCTAAAATTCCCACAATCCTTATAACTTTATAATTTTTGAACACATCTCTTTTTTCTTTTCTTTCTTTCTTTCTTTTTTTTTTTTCTTTTTTTTTTTTTTTTTTTTTTGAGACGGAGTTTCGTTCGTTATCCAGGCTGGAGTGTGATGGCGTGATTTCGGCTCACCGCAACCTCCGCCTCCTGGGTTCAAGCAATTCTCCTTCCTCAGCCTCCCAAGTAGCTGGGACTACAGGCTCACGCCACCATGCCCAGCTAATTTTTGTATTTTTGCTAGAGACGGGGTTTCACCATGTTGACCAGGATGGTCTTGATTTCTTGACCTCATGATCCGCCCACCTCGGCCTCCCAAAGTGCTGGGATTATAGGCGTGAGCCACCGTGCCCAGCCTAAACATACCATTTTATCTCTCATCCCTTAGGAAAGTGTCAGCGTTTCAAAAATAAAATAAAAACATTTTATTTTACTTAGCCTTCTCTGTGTTTAGCACAACACAAGGTAGCCACTTAGTATTTGAGTAAGTAAATTAAATTAGTCATTGAGAACCTATTTCTAGCTATTGATTTGTGTCACACAATTGTAAGTTACTTGAAAATAAATGTTTCAACTGTTGTTCATTTGTATGAAATTAGTTATATAAGCTAAGGGTAGTAGAAAGGCTACAGTATTTTTGTACAATGAGTCACAGACAGTTCTCCCCACAAAGCTTGGTTGTGTACTTTATTGACTTCTTATCACATAAAAGAAATATCGGTCTCTCTATTCTGATGATAAGTTTTGTGGTCTTGTTATGGCCTCTAATTTTACCTTCAATTAAATAGTCAAAAGAGCAATTAGATTTAAGGGATTTCTTTCTTTATTAGACCACTTGGCTCCATCTATCCTTTCATTGGGAGCATTGATATAGTCTTAAATTACTTGGAAAAACTGATAATGAATTATGCTCCTCGAGGCTGTGGTTAATTAAATTGGCTACCCTTTTGTCTTCAGCATAGGCAGCTGGGGCACTGGACTACAGAGGACTAATGAGTTCTACTTAAGGTAAGTCCTCAAGGAATGTGAATTCCTGCTGTCAGGCAGGAATATCATTCAGATCACAAAGTTCTCTAATATATTAAGTAGGTCAAACTCTCTAGTAGAAAATATAAAGCAATTTGGGGTCTGTTAAAATCAGAAACTATGAATTTAATTAGTTATTATATCCAAGCAACTTTTATTAATGCTGTTTTGGACCACTGGTTGTGGAGAAATGCTGAAGAAATCCTTTATATTTAATAGGGAAGCACTTGGATTGAAGAATAGTTCTGCTAAAAGCCATGTGTCTCAGGACTCAAGTATTTTCAAAACTGATTCTATGCCTAAACCTGTCACAAGAATTATATTAAATTTGTTAAAGCACTAGTAGAGTGATTAAATGTTGTATCTAGTAGCAAATTACATTGTTTTGCAAAATATGTGTTGTTGAATGTTCTAATTCCTGCTTTAGTGTCTAACAATTTGGTGCTGAGAATAAATAAATCTTTTGTGGCTTTCTCAGTTTTCGTTAATATTTTGTTTATAGCTTTTCAGTATAATCTTGTTCTTAATGTAAATCATAAGAACATATGTCAGTATTGAATTGCTCTAATCAAGGTCAAACTAGAAATGAAAAGTTTACAATAATAATATCAATAAAAATAATAATGAATTATTAACCACTTATGAAATGGCAGACACTGCAATAATAATTTTATTTATTCATTTATTAAATATTCAGAAAATTATATATAGTAGTTACCATTATTATCATTAAAAACTAATTTTGAAAAGTACTTTAAAAATAAAGAAATGGAGGGATAGAGAGAATAAAAAATTTGCTCATGGTCATACAGCTAATCCCCAGTGAAGCAAGATCTCAAACCCATTTTAACAACATAGCCCACACTCACAGACAAAGCAGTATTGCCTCCTTTTGGCAACGAATTGAAAGATTTCAAGAATCATATATTTCAGATACAGTGGCATGTTAAATATAATACTTTACTACTCGGTATGTTCCGTGGACCAGCAGAATGAGCATTATCTGGTAGGTTTTTAGAATTGCAGAATTTCAGCATCAGAATTGCAGAATATCAGCTTCAGCCAGACACACTGAACCAGAATATGCATTTTAACAAGATCCCCAGGTGCTGTAAATACACAGTAAACTTGAGAGGCACTGGTATACCAGTGTTTCTCAATTTTAAATACACATTTAAGATCACCTGGGAAAATGTATGTATGTATATTTGTATCATGTGTGTGTTTATACACACACACACACACACACATTTCCCATATGTGAATAATTATAAATCATAATCTCTGAGGAGGTTGCCATGGTACCGGTATTTTTCAGGCCTTTGAAGTGATTCCAATGGATAGTCAAGGTTATAAAGCCATGATACAATAGTTCTCAAATTTTGTCGTGCACCAAAAGTAAGCTAGAGGGATTTGTAAAATCTCATTGATAGACTCCACTTCCAGAGTTTTTTATTCTGTAGGTCTGAGATACGGCCCAGGGTTTTGTAAATGTCCCCAAATGATGCTGATCTATGGATCACATTTTGAAGAACTATTGATATAATAAAATGTATAACTTCGCAAAAGTAATTAGTCTTACTGGGGATGGAAGAAAAGAGGGGTAGAAAGTGCAAACTCTAAAGCAAGCACACCTGGACTATGACTCTTCTGTCACCTACTACTTTGCAAGCCTGGTCAAAATACTTGCACTGAATTGTGTAAGAAAATCTCCATATTCATGCCCTGAAGATAATAGTGCCAGTATCATGAACAGTGGTAATAATGAAATAAAAATGTGTGTAAGTTCCCAAGATGGTGGCTGACACATTTTCTTTCCTTAATCCATATTGTAGCTCAATTCTCCCAAATTTTATCTGGAATCCCAATTGCAGCAGTTAATTTTAAAATAAACTTTGTATTTCTCATTAGGGCCCATGTAGTAATAGAGGTAGCCAGTGTAGAGTGAGAGAATTGGAAAGTTCAGATATTTACAATAGATTAATCATAAAAAAGCTAAACATACTGAAAAATCAGCCATTGTACCATAGAGAGTTTTCAAGTAAACCCATAGATAATATATTTATATTTTTCTAGCTTTTATTAAAATTTAAGTTTCATGCTTTAGGTTCTGGAACTCTAGTAAAGTCTCCTCCATTTACCCACATACAACTTTTCACTTCAGTGAAAAGAAATGGCTGATTCCTGACATTAAAGTTCTGTTCCAGACACCTGGCATTCTACACCTCAATTTTCTCCTGCATTTGCTGTTCTTTTCAATTATTCTGTAAACCCACAACACCTCATATGACCATCTGAAATGGACTTAGCACCACATTGTAATATTTAACATTCTTTCTAGCTTTACCATTATACCATAAGCCTCAAGAGGGTAGATCTTTATTATTTACCTTTCTTTCCCCAAAACTTCCCACAAAGTTTGCATTATTGCAGACACTCAACAAACATTTACTGAATGGATGATGGAGCAGTGTCCTCCAAAGGTGGATAGTCACTTGTATAAAATACAAGTGTTAAACAGGTATGTCATGTATGACCATATGGCTGATTTAATAAATTCTGCTCAAATAGCATTTTCAAAAATAGAGAAATGAAAATTGAAATTTATAAAGTGAAATATTTTCTGCCATTATAAAAATAAATTATTTCCATCCAATATAGAAACTAATCAAAAATATGTACTAGACATTCTCTGAAGCCAAAACCTTAGGATATAGTAGACTTCATGAAAATTATTGTGCATTACACTCAGAAATATGCTCTATTTTATATATGGTTAAAGCATACAAAATTCAACAGAAAACTTTACAAGTACTTAAATAAAGGTCCAAATTAACTTTATTTTAAAGGAATATTGCAATTAGGGCAACCAACAAGGTTATAAAGCAAGAAACATTTTATGAAATTGTGGAGGAAGCTGTGAATCTTGCTGTGCCAAAATAAATAAACCACAAGATAAAAATAACTCAGAAGTAGAACAAGCAAGAAATGATATCATTAGCAACAAACTTTGACAATTACTTTTCCCCCAGGTAAAGCAAGGATACTGTTTGCAAGGACATGATAGGATGTAGGTAAATAAAAACTGAAAATACTAGCAAGATTAACATAATATTGAAACATAAGTGTGAATGTATTTATTCCATTTTAGATCATCAAAAGATCTAAATACATATGATATAGAAGAAATACTACAGAACTTTTGAGCAAGAAGACCAAAGCACAAATACCTTCTCTGAATACACACTGATTCTGTGACCTTGAGCATAATATTTAACTTCTGAGCTTCAATCCCTCATCTTTAATGTGTGTGTGTGTTGTGTGTGTGTATGTTTTCAATGAACTAATAAGTGTTAACATTTCCTAACCCACTATCTAGTGTATGGGTTACATTTAATATATTTCTGTATTTAGCATGCAAATGTGTTATACTGAAACAGGACAAATCTATTTAACATATATTTGTATTTGAAAGGTAGTTAGAGAATCTTGAAGAAAATGAAACCCCCTTAACAATGAAAAGTCTTCTAATATAAATAGCAGATGTTTCAATTTTATATAGTGAAGGTGCCTTTAAATAATAGCTTATGCATTTGACTTGTTTCTTACAAAACATCTAGAAAAGTGCTAATCCTGTGCACTCAGTAAATGAGAAAGTTCAGCCTTTACTCTTGAAAATCTTGTAGCCAATCTCTTAACTGATCTCAGATATCCCTTTCTAGGGGCAGTAATTTCCTGAACTCCAGAGAAGTGTGGCAGCAACAAAATTAATCAAGATACAGTCACCCCTTGGGGAAGTTGACACAAAACCCAAGTCCCCCTGGGATTTTTTTTTCCAATGCTTCCCATCAGTTTTCACTGTGTAAAATGGATATACCAAAGGTAAATTCTGTCATTCATGAAAAGAATGCAGAACCAGTTCTCAGCTACTCTCATCTACTTAGTATTATATCTGGAATCAAAAAAACAAATTAAGCAAGGTATATAGCAGGGATTTAATAGGCCAGATGGTATTAAAACTGCCAATAATAAGCATTTAAGAACTTTGGTAAGACTGAAATATATTTAGAGACACAGGAACTATTATTATTTGATTTATGAAAGTCATTGTGCATTCAAATACATGTCATTCTAAGGATACTGGCGTCATCACACATGTAAGTTTTAAAATTCTAATGATTGCATCTTTTTTAAAAGATACTTAAGGGAATTCTAAAAATAATACATACTTGTCTCTATAGGAATGATTAGATATAACCTTGCTAGCATTGGAAGAATAGACTAAGTTCATTATGAAAATATGATTTTTGAACTTTCTACTCAAGTAACTTTATGGGAAAGTGTTGGATTTTCCTCCTTATATTTTAAGAAAAACAATTCATTTATTAAATATCATCAGAACCTGATCTTAAAATTGCTCCACCAATTGGTCGAATGAATGTTTTGAATTTGTTTTCCCTCCTCTTGCAATCTTTTAATTAATGTACTAATTTATATTTTTTTAAAATGATGTGTTCTTTTCCTCTGATTACCTGTGCCAGAAGTACATTGTGCCCCTTTCTTAAGTACAGTGTATAATATTCTCTAGTTTTGTATTTTATATTATAAAATACTTTCCAGTTCTCTCACTAATCACATAATTTTAAAAGACTAATTCTCACAAGCTAACTATATTTTCAGTTATCTGATCAAAACACACTGAAGAGCTACTATATAATTATCTATCTTTTTAATCACTTATTAACCAAGAACTACTTACGCTGAGCTTTGCTGAGGTCAGAGTAGGGCCCAGGCTTCGGAATGAGAAAAATCAACTGGTATACGGTGAAGTGGTCCTAACTGCCAATGGTGGGCAAAGGGCAATTGTTGAACCTGTGAGTATGGGTTTGTGTGTGTGTCTATGTGCACGTGTGTAATCCTGATGAAATGTGTAAATTTATAAATAATATGTTTCCATGGTTAAATTGGCCTCGTCTTTTATCTAGGCCAAGTTTGAAAACTTTTTCTGTGATTTTTTAGTTATATTTTTATGTATGGGTGCCACATGCTTGTCTCATTTAGCCTACATATTTATTTCAATTCTTCACAAGTTAGAATGGTGTTGGTGCAGCATAACCTTTAAAAACAGGTACATAATTAATATGTTTTAATCTAAAATAAATTTTTCTACACTATAGCATTTATTTGAATTAAATAGATTCTTAAAAGTGAGAAACAACTTAACATTAGATAATCAGAAGCAGGAGGCCATCCCAAATAGAGGTATATTTATTGGTATCGTTTCAATAATTAACCAACTTGTAAGTATTCATTTTTTCTACTTATATTTAGCACTAGTTATAAGATATTATTCTCTAGTTTTGTATTTTATATGTTAATATACAATACTTCATTTAAATTTATAATCATGGTTAGGATTAGCTGTAAATTCATTATGCATACAAAGTTTAAATAAATAGTTAGAAAATCACCTGCACAAATCACTGAAACAACCAGGCACTTTCTATTTTGCAAATAGAGGTAGATAAAATTCTTAGAATCCAGTTTATTTTGTACAAGGAATAAAGTACAAATTATGAGAACTCTTTCTAAACTAGCTAAATCACCCATGATTGACAACTTGGTCTTTTGCATGCTGTTTTATTTGGTTGATTTTGCATATTTTGTCAGTTGAGTGTACAAGGAATTTCTCTCATAGACACTTTATATTAATGGAGTTGTAAGAAAAAGTCCAGGCTCAGACTACAGCAAAAAACACCAAGTCTTGTACCATGGCATTTTGAATTCTCAGTCCTCTCAGATTGAGAATAAATTGGAGTTCTATATTGAGTTGAGTGAACAAATACTGTTTTTCCAAGAAAAATTTCCTTGATAGAGTAGCAATATCAGTCCTGTTTATGGATAGTCAGAGTGTCTGCTGTGTGCCTCTTGTATTTGCCCATTCTGAAATCTCCTTAGCGATCTGCTTTCAGGACTTCTATGTAACAAGAACCTTCCAAGAGCCAGGGAGTAACAGGAAGTAATCAGAAGGTGAAAAAATTAATTTTTTTCTAAACTGTCCCATTTAACTTAATAATTAGGTCCATATCAATTCTAATGGCCTTACAAGGCATAGAAAAATCAGCTCTTCTGATACCTCTCCTATTTCAGCAACCAATCCCATCAAGCCTGTGTTAGGTTTCATTAGAATTGCAGTCTCTGATTCATATGTATCCCAGGGAGTGACCCACAGCTCCTGCCAAATAAACAGCTAACAAATGGGCAGGGTGTGGTGGCTCTGCCTGTAATCTCAGCACTTTGGGAGGCCAAGGTGGGCAGATCACTTGAAATCAGGAGTTTGAGACCAGCTTGGCCAACATACTGAAACCCTATCTCTGATAAAAATACAAAAATTAGCCAGGCATACTGCTACTTGGGAGGCAGAGGCAGGAAAATTGCTTTAAATGGGAGGCAGAGGTTGTGGTGAGCCACTGCATTCCAGCCTGGGTGACAACCTGAGACTGTCTCAAAAAAAAAAAAAAAAAAAACTAAAGAAGGTCTTGCTATTCTATTTTTATACTTTCAATCCCCATTAAAACTAGGACTCTGAAATCATATTTTTGTGCTTGTGTGTATGTGTGTCTGAGAGAGAGCAATACGAGAGATGAGATGTGTATACACATCTGTATATATACATAAATGAATCCAAATGTATTCATATTAAGGACCATTCATATTATTGTTGCATATTGCAGTAGTATTAAAAGTCCTCTGAATAATATAAATAATTTGTTGATTAATTATATTTTTGCTTTCTTCTTGTATTTATTTTTATCTTTAATTTTTGTTTAATTTTTAAGATGGGGGTTTTGCTCCATCACACAGCCTGTAGTACAGTGGCAGGATGCTAGCTCACTGAAGCCTCATATTTCTGGGCTCAAGGGATTCTCCTATGCAGCTGTGACTACAGCTGTATTCCACGATGCCCAGCCAATTTTGTTTCATTTTTCTCTAGAGATAGGGTATCGCTTTGCTGCCCAGGCTGGTCTTGAAGTCATGGCTTCAAGTGATCCTCCCACCTCAGCCTTCCAAAGTGCTGGTGTTACAGCACCATGTCTTGTCCAATTATATTTTTAAATGTGTATATTTATACATTGATTATGTATACATAGATTATTATATATATATGCACACACATATACACATATGTATATATCCTATATTTCAGCTGAGTGTGGTGGCTCACCTGTAATCTCAGCACTTTGAGAGGCCAAGGTAGGAGGATCACTTGAACTCAGGAGTTGAAGACCAGCCTAGGCAAAACAGTAAGACTTCATCTCTATGAAGAATAAAAGAAATGAGCTAGGTGTAGTGGTGCACAAGTGTAGTTTCAGCTACTCAAGAGACTGGAATGGGAGGATGGCTTGAACTGGAACGTCAAGCCTGCAGTGAGCCATGATTGTGCCACTGCACTTCAGCCTAAGTGACAGAGAAAAACCTAGTCTCAAAAAAAAAGTGGGAGGGGTGTAGAAATAGAAAGAAAACTTAGATTTCAAAAGACTCAGAGACTAGGAATGGAAGTCCTATATTACTGCAGAGGTTCACGTACAGATTTTATTTTATATACACACACACATATATATATATACACACATATAGACAAATATGCTTGCATAAATATGTTGATACATACAGTCATGCCACATAATATTTCAGTCAAGGACAAACTATATGTAAGATGGTGGTACCATATAATTATAAAGGAGCTAAAAATCTCCCGTCACTTAGTGATGGCATAGCCATCTTAATGTCATAGCACAATGCATTACTCATGTTTGCACCAATGTCGATGTAATCAAACTTACTGCACTTCCAATTGTGTAAAAATACAGCACATACAATCGTACAGTGGACAATACTTGATAAGAAGTGACTATGCTACTGGCTTACGTATTTACTATACTACACTCTTTACTGTTGTTTTAAAGTACACTCCTACTTGTTAAAATAAAAGTTAACTATAAGGTAGTCTCCAGTAGGTCCAGAAAAAGGCATTCTTAACTGAAAAGGTGACAGCTGTATGCATGTTATTGTTCTTGAAGAACTTCCAGTGAGAAAAGGTGTGGAGAAGGAAGGGTGATCTTGATGGCTTTGACCCTATGTAGGCATAGGCTAAATTTGCTTCTGCCTAAGTTTTAACAATAAAGTTTAACTTTTTTAAAAGTAAAAATTAATAAAATTAAAAATAGAAAACAGGATATAGATTATGGATATGAAGAAAAATCTTAAGTCAACCACAGTGACTCACACCTGTAATCCTAGCACCTCCAGGTGGGCAGATCACTTGAGTCAGTAGTTCAAGACCAACCTGGGCAACATGGCAAAACCATATCTATTAAAAAAAAAATACAAAAAAAATCAGCCTGGTGTGGTGGTGCATGCCTTTAGTCCCAGCTACTCAGGTGGCTGAGTGGGAGGATCACTTGAGCCCCCAGCATGTTGAGGCCTCAGGAGCTGTGACTGTGCTACTGTGCTCCAGCCTGGGTGAAGGAGCAAGACCCCATCTCCAAAAGAAAAAAAACAAAAATGTGTTTGTGTTTTAAGTTAAAGGTTATCACAAGAGTCCAAAACCTGAAACAGTTTTATTTATTATTATAATTTAAGTTCTGGGGTACATGCACGAAACATGCAGGTTTGTTACATAGGTATACATGTGCCATGGTGGTTTGTTGCACCCATCAACCCATTATCTAGGTTTTTAGCCCCACATGCATTAGGTATTTGTCCTAATGCTATCCTTTCCCTTGCCCTCTCCCTGACCCACAGGTCTCGGTGTGTAATGTTCCCCTCCCTGTATCCATGTGTTCTCATTTCTCAACTCTCACTTATTTGTGAGAACATGCAGTGTTTGGTTTTCTCTTCCTTTGTTAGTTTGCTGTTAATGATGGTTTCCAGTTCATCCATGTCCGTGAAAAGAACATGAACTTATTCTTTTTTATGGCTAGATAGTACTCCTCGGTGTACATGTGCCATATTTTCTTTATCCAGTCTATCATTGATGGGCATTTGGGTTGGTTCCAAGTCTTTGCTAATGTAAATAGTGCTGGAGTAAACATAGGTGTCCATGTGTCTTTACAGTAGAATGATTTAAAGTCTATAAAGCATTTATTAAATAAAACATTACAGGAAGCTAATGTTAATTTATTTTCAGGAAAAGGATATTTTTAAACAAATTAATGTTGCCTAAGTCTACGGTAGTATACAGTAATGACCTAGGCCTTCACATTCACTCACCACTCACAAACTGACTCACCCAGGGCAACTTTCAGTCTTGTAAGCTCCATTCATGGTAAGTGTTCTATACAGGTTTACAATTTTTTAACTTTATATTATATTTTCTCTGCACTTTTCTATGTGTAGATATGTTTAACTTCACAAATACCACTGTGTTACTTATCATTGCCTACAATATTCAGCACAGTAATATGCTGTTCAGGTTTGTAGCCTGGGAGCAATAGGCCATACTATATTGTCGAGTTGTGTAGTAGGCTAAACATCTAGATTTGCACACTACACTCTATAAATGCTCTCATGATGATTAAATCACCTAACATTGCATTTCTCAGAATATATCCAGTTATTAGCAATACATGACTGTTAAGCAATAGTTTGGTATGTTCACACCATTCAGTAAGTAGAGAAATGATTGTAAATTATAGAGATCAATCACTTTAACCCTTAATCACACTAATATATTTAAGTTTGTATAAATTATTTTCTAGCAAAGAGAAACGCTTTGATAATATGTGGAAATGGGGAAAGCAGAATAGACAAATTTCGAAGGTTGACAATATTTAGCAATGTAAACAGACCCTTTGTGTGTCCCAAGAAATAAGAGCCTTAGAGGTTCTGAGTATAGACTTAGGGCAAGTAAGGATGTAAGAGATGTTTTAATAAGAAAGACAAGATAGATGCTACACACTTTACAGTGTATTAGGACTGATACAGTCATTTTGAGTTTGATATAATATAGGCTCAAGGTTCACAAAACAGCAACATAATGTTGACAGTCATATCATCAATCAGGCTATTAAGATTATAGTCCAAGTCACAGTTCTCACAGCTTACACAGAGCCAGCACCTGCCCTACATATAAAAGTACAATGGGAATTCATCAATCACCTCAATGCTATCAGATGAGCTTCTGAAGTTTAATATGGGTAAATGGATTTGACTTACTTTATTGGCTGTGATCTCTACAGTGTGAGTATCTGTTTTACCTCTGGCTAAGTCAAGCAGACTCTTCCATCTACCACACTCCATGCCAGCTTTTTAAACAAAGACATGGGCACCTAACAGATGTTTCTGTGACTGATCAGAATTTTCCTGTTCCTTCAAGGCCTGATTGTCCCCTTAAATCACAACTATGGCAACAGTAGCACACACTGAATTCTTCTCACCATATTTGTGTATTACCTTATTTTCTGGGCCATAAGCCAGACTCTATAAATCAATGTATAACACTGATTTTGCCTCCATGTGATTCTTTAGTCTCTGAAATTATTAAAATTTAGTTCCAGTCTTTAATTTCTGTGTAGTACTGTCTTCAAAATCCTAGATACACTCCATAGCACTTTCCTCCTCATCCTAATCTTTGCTACTTTCACTGCTCTTAAAATGAAGAAAATAATGGAATAAACATGGGGTGTAGATAACTTAGATTGTAAATTCATGTTTATAAAATCGAAATACAAAAATGTTAATATTATATACAAAATGTATAAAGTTAATATGGAATTTGGAAAATCTTAGAAATAATTTTTACTAGCTTACCTCTTAAACATGGACAATACTAAGCATATGAACTACATTTCAAGAAGGAACCAAAACAATAATATCAGAAGTATCAATTGTTATTCAAGAATTACTGATATGTGTTAATATAGAAAGTTTTCAAAATAAAGTATTTGTTTTAATGAACAATCATGGCATCAGATATTCAGTGTATACTTTTAAAATCTGTACTGAAATATAAAATTATAAAATTTCACATAAAATTATGAATTTCAAGTTTCTCTATAAAAATCTAAAAGATCTAACTATCATGAACATGTATTTCTCTAGGTCAATAATCAATCTCAGGCACAACCAAGATGGCCAAATAGGATTGGAGTGCAGTTATCAGTGAGAGCTATGCAAAGGGTGAGTGACCTCTGCATTTCCAAATAAGGTACCAGGTGCATCTCAGTGGAACTTGTTGCAAGGTGGAGGTAGCCCAAGAAGGTGAGCCAAGACAGGGTAGGGTGCCGCCTCACCTGGGAAGTGCAATCCCTGGAAGACTCCCCTCCCTACCCAACAGAGGACATCAGGGGCTCTTCCATCCACTCTAGCACTCTGATTCAGATACTGCACTTCTCCTGCAGTTTTTACCACCCATAGACCAGAAGATTCCTGGGCCAAAAAGTGCCAAGAGTCTCCAGCATGGCTATTTTAGCCAGTGCCACTGGTTTTCATACAAAAACTTACACAAAGTTGAGTGGCCATTTCAACTGGTGCCTGAAACACCTGGGAGACAGAGCCACCCATTCAACTGAAAAAGAGAAGGCTGAAAGCAGGGAGCCAGTTGACTGGCTCTGTGGGTCCCATCCCAACAAAGACCAGCAACCTGAAATACTCTGGCTTGAGAGTTTCACAGCAAGTGCAGCTGGACCTGGGACAGTTGAACTCTGTGGGGGAAAGGGCATCTGCCATTACCAAGGTGCCACTAACGAGGCAGTCCACCATTACCAGAGCAATCCACCATTACCGAGGCAGTCCTCCATTACTGAGGCAATCTGCCATTACAGAGGCCATCTGCCATTACCGAGGCAGTCAGCCATTACTGAGACAGACAGCCATTACCAAGGCAGTTCTAACTGTACCTCTCTAAAGGAAACCACAAGGAAATTTACACAGCAGCTGGGCAGAGCCTGTGGCAGCTCAGCAATACCTCGCTGGCAGATTATGACTAGACTGCCTCCTTGCTGGGCAGGGCATCTCTGAAAAAAGGCAGCAGCACATCAAAATAATGCCCCATCTTCCCAGGACAGAGCACATGGGAAAAGAGGCAGTTATGAGTTTCACTGCAGCAGACTTAAATGTACATACCCAGCAGCTCTGAACTCCAATAAGGGACAGACTGTCTCCTTATGCAGCTCCTTGACCTGCATATATCCAAAGAGGCACATCATAAAGGAGAGCTCTGGCTACCATCTGGTGGGTATCCTTCTGAGATGTAGATAACAGAAGAAGAAATTGTCAGCAACCCTTACTGTTCTGCAGCCCCTCCAGGTGATTCCCAGGCGAGCAGGGTCTGGAGTGGACCTCAAGCAGTCCTGCCAGAGAGGGGCCTGTTAGGAAAACTAAAAAACAGAAAGAAATAGCTTCCATAGCAACAAAAAGGATGTCCACTCAAAGACCCCATCCAAAAGTCACCAACTACAAAAACCACAGGTAGATAAATCCATGAAGATGGGAAGAAACCAGCACCAAAAGGATGAGACACTGAAAACGGGAACATCTCTCCTCTTACAAGGGATCACAACTGCTCACCAGCAAGGGAACCAAGCTGGATAGAGAATGAGTCTGATAGACTGACAGAAGCAGGCTTCAGAAGGTAGATAATAACAAACTTCTCTGAGCTAAAAGAACATGTTCTAATACAATGCGTACAAACTAAGAACCTGAAAAAAGGGTTAGATGAAATGCTAAGTAGAATAACCAGCTTAGAGAAGAAGATAAACGACTTGATGGAGCTGAAAAACACAGCATAAGAACCTTGCAAAGCATACACAAGTTTCAATAGCTGAATCAACCAAGCAGAAGAAAGGATATCAACGATTGAAGATCAACTCAATGAAATAAAATGAGAAGGCAAGATTAAAAAAAAAAGAGTGAAAAGAACAAAGCCTCCAAGAAATATGGGATTATGTGAAAAGATCTAATCTATGTTTGATAGGTGTACCTGAATATGACAAGGAGGATGAATCCAAGCTGGAAAACACTCTTCAGGCTTTTATCCAGGAGAACCTCCCCAGCTTAGCAAGGCAGGCCAACATTCAAGTCCAGGAAATACAGAGAACACCACAAAGATATTCCTCAAGCAGAGCAACCCCAAGGCACATAATACCAAAATCCGGCAGAGACTCAGCAAAAAAAGAAACCTTCAGGCCAATATCCAGGATGAACATAGATGCAAAAATCTTCAAAAGAAATACAGGCAAACCAATTGTAACAGCATATCAAAAAGCTTATTCATCACAGTCAAGTAGACTTCATCCTGGGGACTCAAGGCTAGTTCAACATACACAAATCTGTAAATGTAATCCACCACATAAACAGAACCAAAGACAAAAACCACATGATTATCTCAACAGATGCAGAGGAGACCTTCAACAAAAATTCAACAGCCCTTTATGCTAAAAATTCTCAATAAACAATGTATCGGTGGAATGTATCTCAAAATAAAAAAAATATTTATGACAAACCCACAGCCAATATCATACTAAACAGACAAAAACTGGAAGCATTGCCTTTGAAATCTGGCACTAGACAAGGACGCCCTCTCTTACCACTCCTATTCAATATAGTATTGGAAAGTCTAGCCAGAGCAATCAGGCAAGAAGAATAAATAAAGGGTATTTAATTAGGAAAGAAGGAAGTCAAATTGTCTCTACTTGAAGATGACATGATTGTGTATTTAGAAGACCCTACCTTCTCAGATCAAAATATCCTTAAGCTGATAAGCAACTTCAGCAGTCTCAGGGTACAGAATCATTGTGCAGAAATCACAAGCATTCCGATACACAAATAAAAGACAAACAGAGAGTCAAATCAAGAGTGAACTCCCATTCACAATTGCTACAAAGATAATAAAATACCTAGCAATACAACTAACAAAGGATGTGAAGGACCTCTTCAAGAAGAACTACAAACCACTGCTCAAGGAAATAAGAGAGGACACAAACAGATGAAAAAACATTTCATCCTTGTGATTAGGAAGAATCAATATTGTGAAAATGGCCATACTGCCCAAAGTAATTTATAGATTCAATGCTATCCCCGTCAAGCTACCATTGATCTTCTTCACAGAACTGGGAAAAATCACCTTAAATTTCATATGGAACCAAAAGAGAGCTGGCATAGCCAAGACAACCCTAAGCAAAAAGTACAAAGCTGAAGATATCACACAACCTGTTTTCAAACTTCTACAAGGCTACAGTAATCAAGACAGCATGGTACTGGTACCAAAACAGAGATATAGATCAATGAAACAGAACAGAGGCCTCAGAAGCAATGCCACACCTCCACAAGTATCTGATGTTTGACAAACCTGACAAAAACAAGCAATGGGGAAAGCAGTCCCTGTTTAATAAATGGTGTTGGGAAAACTGTCTAGCCACGTCCAGAAAGCAGAAACTGGACCCCCTTCCTGACACCTTACACTAAAACTAACTCCAGATGGATTAAAGACTTAAACATAAGACCTAACACCATTAAAAACACTAGAAGTAAACCTAGGCAAAATCATTCAGAACATAGGCATAGGCAAGGACTTCAGGACTGAAACACAAAAAGCATTGGCAACAAAAGCCAAAATAGACAAATGGGATCTAATTAAACTCCAGAGGTTCTGCACAGGGAAAAAAAAATCATTAGAGTGAACTGGCAACCAACAGAATGGAAAAAATAAGTTTTGCAATCTACCCATCTGACAAAGGGCTAATATCCAGAATCTACAAAAAGCTAAAACAGAATTACAAGAAAAAAAAAAAACCATTTAAAAGTGAAAGAAGGATATGAACGGACACTTTTCAAAAGAAGACATGTATGAGGCCAACAAACATGAAAAAATGCTCATCATCGCTGGTCATTAGAGAAATGCAAATCAAAACCACATTGAGATATCATCTCACTCCAGTTAGAATGGCGATCATTAAAAGATCTGGAGACGATAGATGCTAGAGAAGATGTGGAGAAATAGGAACACTTTTACACTGTTGGTAGGAGTGCAAATTAGTTCAATCATTGTGGAAGACAGTGTGGTGATTCCCCAAAAACCTAGAAATAGAGATTGCATTTGACCCAGCAATCTCATTACTGGGTATATATACAAAGGATTATAAATTGTTCTATTATAAAGACATGCATGTTCAGTGTGACACTGTTTACAATAGCAAAGACCCGGAATTAACCCCAATGCCCATCTATGATAGATTGTACAGAGAAATGTGGCACATATATACCATGGAATACTATGCAGCCGTAAAATATGAGTTTGTGTCCCTTGTAGGTACATGGATGAATCTGGAAACCACCATTCTCAGCAAACTGACACAAGAACAGAAACTCAAACAACACATATTCTCATTCATAGGCAGATGTTGAAGAATGAAAACACATGGACACAGGGAGGGGAGGCTAGATGAGGGATAGTTGGGGGTGGGGAGGGTGGGGAGGGATAATATGGGGAGAAATGTCAGATATAGGTGATGGGGGAATGGTGGCTGCAAACCGCCTTGCCATGTATGTACCTATGCAACAATCCTGCATGATCAGCATGTGTACCCCAGAACCTAAAGTACAATTAAAAAAAAATTTTTTTTTAGATTTTTTAAAATAAAGAATTAAAAAAAAATCAAGCTCAGCAGAAGCTGCCTATTCTACTAAGGTTTTCATAGTTTCCACCATTGCATATTAAATTTTTTAACTTACTTTTTAATACACATATTGTTGTATGTTTATATTTTTGCTGTTTTTCAAATAAAATTTGTACTTATAGCACAGTTGCAACATACCTACATACTTTTTCACATCTATATATTTTTTCAGTCATTTAAAAATTACGGACATTATATTGTTTATGTGCTTCAGTATGTATTTCCTAAGAACAAAGTCATTCTCTAATATACCGTAATATAATTATTCAGTTAGTACTACAACATTGACATGATGCTTTTTACTACCAGTCTGTTATCTTTTGTACAGTTATCTCCTTGCATGTAGTGTGCCATTTTTTTTTTTTTGGCCACTTTCAATAATTTTCTTATTTCATTTGTTTTTCGGGAGTTTAGATAAAGCGTGTCTAGACATTGTTTTCTCTGGATTTGAGATTCTTAATTGTTGCTGAGGTTGCGTAATTAGATATTGATACAGAGTAACTTTGATAAGTTTTCGGCAATTCTATTTTTAAATATTTTTTAAATGTCCTCTCATCTTCTTCTGGGATTCTAATTATATGTGCATTTTACTTAACAATATTTTTTCAGAGGTTGCTGAACTCTTGTTTATTTCAGTTTTCAATATATATCAGTTTTGTTCTTCAGAACTGATAATTTCTATTGATACAACTTCACATACACTTATTTCCCTATTTTGCTATCTCCAACTTATCATTAAACCCATAAAATAAATGTTATATTTTGTTTGATTCTTTTTTACAATTTTAATTTCTGTACTAATAGTTACATTCATACACTTATTATAAATATCTCTTATTTGAATTTTCTTTTATTTATTATAATTGCTTTGCCTTTGCCTAGTAGTTCCCATATCTGATCATCTTATTGGCTTTTTTAAATTCATTATATTGCCTTGTTCTATTATATGTCTAGTAATTTTTATTGGTTATTAGACATTATGGATGTGACACTGAAGTGATTTGTCTATTCTGTTATCCTCTCAATAATTATTGGATAAACTCCTGAAAAATATTGAGAAAGAAAACCACATGAATGTCGTGGAAAAAACATTATATATAAAGGAATTACAAATGCAGAGAACTGAGGCATTCAAGAAAAAGGGAAGAATCCAGTGTATAAAAGTACATTTTCCACTTCATATCTTACTTCAGCCATATATGGTACTTTGTGCCATTCATTCTTAAACATATTCAGGGTTCAGAAGAAAATTTTGTTCATATCTTGTTGTTATGAAAGTTTGAAGAGTTTAGTTTCATTTTCTCTGTGCTTCTAGACTATTAACTAGTATTTTTTTTGCCAGTTTTCCTTCCAAAAATGTGTTATTTCTAATTATTTTTAATCTATTCTCTTGTCCTTTATGAAAATCTGGATTAATACATTTTTATGATTGTCATTTTGGGAAATTAGGTTTAACCACTTGACCTAGCAGTTAGTTCCTTTCCTATTTATTACACCCTACCAGTGGCTCATGTACACCACTGAGTATGGGGCCTCTGTATTATCACACTGGATCTAAACAATGACCCATTTATGGATTTGTTACACCTATTCTTTTACTCTAAGAAGGTGTAAGATTTTGAGAAATGTAAACTATGATGCCACTGTTGTCAAATGTGGTACTTGATATAGAAGGAGTAAGGAATTTTAATTAAAATAGGAAAGACAACTGTTGTCTTCAATCATAAGACTTGGATATCTTCATTCTTTTTTTTCTCCCATGGGCATCAGTTATATTAGGAGGTGCAGTGGGAAATAGAGCAAAGTTACATAAAAGTATGTGTGGAATAGGGTGCTTTTTTTAGCCTAATGATCTAAATCATAAACTTAAAAAGCACAATGGATATTCAACTCTTATGAACCGAGGAAAAATCATCTGTCATTTGTGACCAAATAATAATTTTGATTAGAGCCAGAATAAATCATAAAATAAAATTAGAAAAAAGTCAATTTTCCAAAGTATTGCAATGTTATGAAATAAGAGTCATTCTTCTTGCACAGACAAGTAAAGTAAAACTCTAAAACAAGAGAAAACTCTGTTACAGGCCAGATAGTAAATACTTTAGTTTGCAATGACATCACCTCTGTTGCAACTATTTAGCTCTGTCAATGTAGCATGAAAACAGCCATAGACAATATGTAGATGAATGTGCATGGTTGTGTTTCACTGAGACTTAAATTTCGTATGTTTTGCATGGGTCATGAAATATTATTACTCTTTTGATTTTTATAATTATTTTTATTGAATGTAAAATTCATCTTAGTTTGAGAACAATTCGAAAACAAACAGGAAGTTGAATTTGGCTCACAGGACATAATTTGCCAACCTCTGCTCTGAAAGGATAAATAATTACCTAAGGACATATAACTGGTTGGATTCAGCTAGAACATAATGTTTTTACATTACAAAGATAATTCTCTTCATTTAATTTCTATGTGATATCATCACAATTAAAATCAAGCATTTTTCACCTCTTTGAAAAGCTCAATCTTATTTTCAAGGAGCTAGAAATGGCAATAGAGGAGACAGAACACATCTAAAATTGTTTTTCTTCTTTTATTCCTTTTTAAATGCAGTGTCAAGTGGTATCCAGATATTGCTCACATTGTTCCTGACCTCTGTCTGTAGGTGAAATTCTTCAAATATCTGATTGTCTAAAGTCAACAGTTGACACAGTTCACTTTTGTGGGGAAATAGGATGACTTTCTAAGGAAAAAAGTGAACTTACAGCATTTATTCTTTATCCAAGTCAGAAAAATTTAAGTCTATGAAAATACTCAAATGTATTTTTTCAATATTTGAGACACTGTTGTTAAGAATTATTTTATAAAAACATAAATATGAACTAGACCAGGTGTGGTGACTCGTGCCTGTAATCCAAGCACTTTTGGAGGCCGAGGCAGGTGAATTGCCTGAGAATCAGGAGTTTGATACCAGTCTGGCCAACATGGTGAAACTCCGTCTCTGCTAAAAGTACAAAATTAGCCAGGTGTGGTGGCGGGTGCCTATAGCCCCAGCTACTCAGTAGGCTGAGACAGGAGAAGCACTTGAACCCAGGAGGTAGAGGTTGCAGTGAGCTGAAATCACACCATTGCACTCTAGCCTGCCAACAAGGAGCAAAACTCCATTTCAAATAAAAAAATATGAACTTAATTTCTCACCAACAGTGTTGTTAACCAAGGATTTGTACATATTGTACAAAATAAATAACGATAAGGGACACGAAGACCTTGGCCTATTGTGGAATGAATACTGCTGTTTACTAAATATTTACATTTTCCTGTCACCTGGTAGCATTTCACTCCCTCTGCCTCTGTACTTCAGGGGAACCATATGACCACTCTAGTCAATGAATTATAAGGAGAAAGTGAACTGTGTCACTTCTGGGTTGAGAATTTAATTGGTTCCGTAACATACTCTGGGGTGCTATTTACTATTTATCAGAGCAAGTGGAAATGTTCCAGATTACAGTTCCTCCAACAGCCTGGGTCCCATGGTGAGAATAATGGCAACACTGAAAAATGCCACCATCAACTTGCAATGAAAATTTAGAGTGAATAACACATAGAGTGAGTAAGAAGCAAAGCTTTGTTGGTTTGAGCAGCTAAGGTTTGGGATTTTGTTTATCGTGACAGAATCACTTGGCCTTTTCGGACTGAATATAACTATTTGACTTGAGGACACAACCTGTTAACCCCATCAGCCTTTTATGGGAATGACAACCATTTACATGAGCCTGTTAAAGTCACATAGAAGATTTTATGAAATTTGTGTAATTGCATGTGCTACGTCCAAAATGAATACACAAGAGATTATATTTTGTCTATAGCTGTCCCCAGAACTTGTATGATCTACTTCATCATGATTTACCTACAGTAGAATTGACCCTGCTTTGTGCCTATTTACTCTATGTTACTTTAAGCAAAGCAGCTAACTTGAGAATATAAGAAATCCCGGACCCTTTATCTCAAGAGTTAAACATCTGGCAAGACTCTTCATTGGCTTTTAACTTATTAATACTAGCCTCTTAGAATGTGCCACTTAAAAAAAAATTACAGCAAAAATAGGCTGAGATACTCTATCTTTGGAGATTCCAATGAAAACGCTTCCAATTCTGTAAGTCAATGGGTTGTTCCTTTGACTATGTTTAGTATGTTTTAAAAGGATGCCAAGTTATTTTGGGAGACACACATTTAAAAAATAACAACTAATATTACCATAAAGGAATGCCTGTTTTTTGTTGCTTCAAATTTTATCTTTTATTTTTAAAAATCTGTGCAAAATCTGATTGTACAAAATACAAATAAATCAACAGAGTGCTCCATTTTTCTAATGGTATGTTGTTAATAAAATCATAGGTTAAAAAAAGAAAGAAAGTCCCTCATATGGTAAGGGTAAGTTTAAAGAGAGGCAAAAAATAAAGGTGACATATTTGCCATAAAATAACAAGAATGAATTAGAGACCCACTGGAGTATTAAAACCAAGAGCAGTGGATTTTAAAGTGATTTACAGTTAGAATTTTATTTATTTTTGAAGGATACAATGCTTTAGAGACTTTCCTTTTGCTACTGAATATTTTAAAGCCTAGTAAAAGCAGTTAGATTATTTAAATAAATTAAACAGTTTATAAACGTAAGGTATCTTTTTCTGCCAGAGTTAAATCACTATAACAGAAAGGGCAAGGACACTCTTGAGAATCCAGTGGGAGAAATGACACATGATTCTTTCAAAGCTACAACTTTGAGTTACAATATTACACATCAGAGTACAATAAACTCAATATTAAAGTAAAAGAGCTGGATGCAGTGTCTCATGCTTGTAATCCCAACACTTTGGGAGGCTGAGGTGGGAGGATCCCTTGAACTCAGGAGTTTGAGACCAGCCTGAGACAAAGAGACCCTGTCTTACAAAAATATTTAAAAATTAGCCAGTATGGTGGCATGCACCTATAATCCTAGCTATTCAGGAGGCTGAGATGGGAGGATCACTTGAGTTTGGAAATCAAGGCTTCTTTGAGCCACTATCATGCCAGTGTATTTCAGCTTGGGTGACAGAGCGAGACCCTATCTCTTAAACACCTAAGTAAATGAATACATAAAATATAAAAAGGCAACCCATATATCAGCAGACAAACTAAAATTAACACTGGCATTATAAATGTGAAATTATGGCACTGAGTCAGGAAAATAGAATCTAGAGGCAGGAAACACATAGTCAATTCACACTTCAGTTATAATAGGAAATATTCTCTCCATAAGATGTACACCATAAATGACTTTGTAACTTTACTTCATTCTCTTTATTCATATAAGGCATACCCCAAGTAGAGGGTATTTAAACTCATATAAACTCTGTTATAAGGCCTTTGATCCCCTATGCTCAGGCCCACTCTCATACTATTGAGTGTACTTTCTTTTTCAATAAAACCCTTCATTCATTCATTGCTTTGTTTGTGTGTGTTGTCCAGTTCTTTGCTCAGGATGCCAAGAACCTGGACACCCTCCACCATTAAAATATTTTGGAGAGCCTGCCTGGAGGAAGAGGTAAGCCCTAAGTTTGGGATTCATTTATCTCCCTTACCTTTCTGTCTCTCTCTCTCTCTCTCTCTCTCTCTCTCTCTCTCTCTCTCTCTCTCTCTCTCTCTCTCTCTCTCTCTCTCTCTCTCTCTCTCTCTCTCCTTTCCTTGGGACCCCTAGAGGACAGTGTCTAAACATGGAAGCAACTGCAGGTTTCTGGCCATGGCCAATGAAACTAAGGGGTGACCATGTGGAGAAGCCTAACTGGCACCACCCAATTTGCTTAAGGAATCTGGATCTTTTTTTCATTTTTGTTTTTCCCTCTCTTTCTTTTTCAGTCTTACAGTGGCTGTTTCCTAGTATCTCCTTGAAAATTAAGGGCAATTGGCTGGAGTCACTACCAAGTATTGACTGAAGGCCTAAGGAATGAATGGAAGTAATTGCCCTGCTCTGAAGGGGTAAGGATATTTTTTTAATCTTTTCATCAGGTAATCCCTGATCCCTACGTGCAGGTGGTGCAGCTTGGAGCAAACTCATATGTTTCAGGCAACTTAAATCTTTTTGTATGATAAATTCTTCCCTTATTATACTCAACTGGCTAAGGAACAACAGACTCACATGGCATCCAATTCTCATTACAGTTCATGGCTATTCTAATAGATCTCATAGTATGCTTTGAAGGGGAAACTTGCATGTGGTATGCACCCCTTAAGGCCAGAGACATCTGGAGCTCTAAGATTGGATCCCACAGGGGAACACTCCATGGGTTCTGCAGACCTCAAACTCTCCAAAGAGTACGCTCTTGGCAGAGGTTCTGAAGTTTAGTATTAAAACCTCCTTAGAATTTTTTTCTTGTCGTTGCAATGCTGCTTGATGCCAAAACTGTCTGGAATTTAAAGTTTACTGTCTAATTGGAAAGTAGGATGCTGTTGCATGTATTCAGGCTTTTGTTCAAAACAGGGGTTCTGGTTAATGTGTTGTGCCCTCCTTCAGTATTGTTTGGCCCCACTACTTCTTGGAGTCTGGGGAGGTTTAGCCTTTAAAAATCAAACTGCCATGGAGACTGCTTTACCTGAAATTTTGTTTCACAGCCTTCCTTGTATAATCAAGCTTGTATTGTTATCTCAGGCTAAGGTCCCAAGCTATTGGATCTTCATTTCTGTGTGCATATACATGTCTAGATGTGTCTATTTATATGTACACTTGTTATATGCTGCGTCTACTGAATTGGCTTATAAGTAAAAGAGCACTCATATATTAAGTAAATGGGTATAAGCAATTTTCAAGTTCACCTGACTTAAAGTATAACTTTACTAAACAAGCTAGCTTTAAAATATTGGTGTAATAAACAGAAATGTCTTTAGAATTGTTAGCATATATTTTGTTTAAATTTTATATTTGTCTTCGCTAGGTGTTTTAAAATGTTAATGTTAATTCCCAAGCTGCGAGTTACCCGGGGAGAGCATGCCTCCCATTCTATTCAGTCTTGCTGAGATAAACGCATGTCTGTTTGCTTTCTTTGGAAAGGCTAATCAGAAACTCAAAGGAATGCAGCAGTTTATCTCCCACCTGTGATCTAAAAGACCCCAAGCCCCTTCCTCACCTTGAGTTGTCCCAACTTTCTGGACCACACCAATGTTTGTTTTACATGTATTGATAGACGTCTTATGTCTTCCTTATTAAAAGTAAAAATTAAGTACAGTGAATGAGATAAACACTTTAGATAAACTTTTTGTGTAAATTAAAATCTTAAAGTTATGTTTAATGCTCATTTAATATGTAGGTCATTTCCAGTTAAGAAAGTTTGTAATATGGGGAAATATATTTGTAAAAGTTTTGATTGTTCTTATCTACAAATGCCCATATGTAATAGTTCAGGATTTCTTGCTTTATAGGGTCTCACTAAAGTTTTAGGTTACTAAGAATAAAACCTTTAGTTAACACATAATTCTGTGTACAAAATGTGTCAGAAAAGGTCAGATACAGTAGGTTCCTCTTCAAAGGTTTAATTTTTAACTTCCTTGTTCTTTGTTCTTAAGGTCGATTTCACTGTATTTTCCCACTCCTAGTTACTCATCCCGTAAACAACTTATCCCATCAATCCTAACCTAATCACCCTTAGCTCCCTGCTTCTTCCAACTGAAACTAACCTCACCTCCTTTTCTGTGCCCTAATCTGCCTGGACATGCCTTGTACTATGATGGACAGCCTCTCCCTTCCTGCCTAGTTAGCCCTATTCAATTTTAAACAGTAGCCAATCAGGTCAGCTTAGAGAGTGTGGTCCAACTCTAATCAATGGGGAGAGGACACTGAAGTAGAGACTAACTGTGTTAGGGACAAAAACCCCTTCCTTCCTTCCTTTGTTTGATGTTTTCTCACCTTGGCTGGTAGTGTGAGCAGCATCCTTCTGTAGAAGTAAATTTGCCTTGCTGAGAAATCTTTTGTTTGAGTGCTCATTTTCTTTACAACTCCAAGCCCTTATTTCTAACAATTTGGGAGCACACCCAGGATCTCATTCTCCTCCAGCGAAGGGTCTTTGATAATCTCTTGTGAGGAGATGCATCCCAGTGCCTCATTGTGGTGTCCTGAAGGGTAAGAGATTGAGACCCACCTGGCGTCATGAATAAATCCAAACTCTCATCAATGTGGGAAGGAAAGGCCTACAAATAGATATCACTGTGACCAGGTTACTCTGCACAGACCAAGGTAAGAAAAGCCACAGGGAAGGTGAAGTAATCCTTGGTCAAGACATGAAGAGACATCCAGTAGGTGGGTTAAGCCTTTAGATGGGGGAAGGATGAAATCTGTAATATAAGGGATTGAGCCTCAGCAGCCTTCAAAATAGGAAATACCCCAGGTAAAGCAGGAGATAAAAAAAAGTCCAAAGGAATAGTAAAATTTCCCCCAACAGTCCCCTAGGCCTCATCGTAAATTATGGCAGGGATAATGAAAGGACTAAACGCAAGAATAAAAACAGCAAATGATAAAATATTGTTGTTTCCTTTGGACCAAAGAATACATCCTGAAACTCTCAGTTTTCTGGCAAAAGTTTCAGTCAAGTGAGGATTGAATTTGTCAACTTTTAATACAGTATTGTCTTAATAATGACAAGAGTTACAACTCCCAGAAGGAAATAGAGTATACCCTGTGTTGGTAGCAGGGACTCATCCTCCTTTAGCTCCTAAAGGCTATAGGAGGAAAACCAGAAACCAACTCCTCTGAAAGTAGTAAGGTCTCTACCTCTGAACAACCCACTAACACCTGGGACCCACTAGACCACCTGCCTTTGCCAAATCCCCTGCCCCAAGCGGGCACACAGGAATCTCCTCATTCAGTTCCTCCCTCATATAATCCTTAATGAATGTCCCATGCTCCTCTTAGCCACATGCTTGAGCATCTGCCTTCCCTAGAAAAACTCCAGCATGTGCTAGAACAATGTAAAAAGGATATCCAAAATTTCCCTTTCCCCTCCACCTCTAAGAAATCAGCCCCATACTCTTCCCCTTAATTAAAGTGCCCCTTGGAAAAGGAGGCATAGGTTTCATAAATAATCCCTTAACCAGCTCAGAAGTCCAACATTTAAAGAAGGAACTCAAGCCATTATTAGATGACCCTTATGGGGTAGCAGATCAAACTGATCAATATTGGGGGCCACAACTGTATACTTAGGCCAAGTTAATGTCCATCCTGGGCATCCTCTTTTCAGGGGAAGAAAGAAGCATGATCCACAGGGCTGCTTTAGTAGTCTGGGAATGTGAACATCCTCCTGGCCAAAACCTTCCTGCAGCAGATCAAAAATTCTTGGCCCAAGACCCTCAGTGGGACAATAACAATGCAGCTCACAGGAAATATATGAAAGACCCTAGGGAAATGATAATTAAATGGATTTGTGAATGAGATCCCTGGACCCAAAATCTTTCCCAAGTATTCAATATACAATGAGGGAAAGATGAAGTACCTATGGAATTCTTAGATACACTAAAAGAACAAATGAGAAAATATGCAAGCCTAGATTTGGATGATCCCCTAGGGCAAAGAATGTTAAAGCTTTGTTTTGTTACTAATACCTGACCAAACATCTCCAAAAAAAAATTGCAAAAGATAGAGAATTGGAAAAATAAACCCATACGAGAACTTCTAAGGGAATCTCAAGAAGTATATGTAAGAAGAGATGAGGAAAAGAAAAAGTAAAAAGCAAAAATTATGCTCTCTACTTTCCTACAGAGGGTCTTAGAAAATAGGGCCCTCTGATATTACTCTTCATCACCAGGAGGCCCACACGCATCTAAACAAAGTATCCAAGGGCCCAGGACACATATAAAATTTAATTCCCCACTTGCTTGGGCAAAAGGCATAAGGAGGTAGAGTCAGGGAACCTAAAAATAGTGAGGGCAAAAGAAAAAAAAAATGTTTCAAATGTGGAGGAGTAGGTTATTTAAGAGAGAATGTCCTGAATGGGAGAAAGAAAGAAATCATTCCACTTATGGGCTTTGAAGAAGAATAGGGAGGTCAGGCGCTCTGCTCTTTTTATCTCAGGTCCCACCAAGAGCCCTTCTTACGTTTAGAGATGAGTCCTTAACATGAAGTTGTAACCTTTTTAATAGATTCTAGAGCAGCTCATTCCTGTTTCCTTCCATCTAGCATCCTCTGCTCCTCAGACAAAACCGTTTGTCACAGGGGTAAAGGGAGAGGTTGTTAAAGCAAAAAGTTAGAAGACACAGAAGTCAGATACAGAGATGAATTTACTTACATTAAGTTTCTACTAATCCCTGAAGCTAGAACTAACCTATTAGGGAGAGACTTAATGTTAAAATTGGGTATAGCCCTACATGCTAGCCCAGAAGAATTTCTCACCTCATTAGATTTACTTACTATGGCAGATGAAAAATATATTCATCCTGATGTCTGCTCAAGAGAAGGAAATTGAGGAAGACTTCAAGTCCCTTCAGTGTCTGCAACAATCTTTTGCAGACATGATGTGCTGAGACTGGGAACCCAAAATGATGGTAACTGATAGTGGTGCTAAGACCTTAAGTTTTGGTCACACTCTCACCTAAGTGAGAACCTGACCAAAAAGGGGGAAATTTTAAATGAAATTCTGCTAGAACATTGTGTTGGACTAGGCTTATGTACTAGGCCCCATCAAATCAAATCAAACCAAAATGGAGTCACTCATGCTAAGAATTTAAGGAAACACATAGGTTCTAGAATGGACAGGTTTTGGTATTTTTCTCCTGCAAATCTCTATAACAGAAATTTCTGACAGCATAGGTATGCATCCCCTGAAGTTCCCATCAAATATTTTAACCAAATTAATTGCCTATCACCTAGAAACCATCAAGCTTCAGCTGATCATGCAACAAAAGTTCCAGCCAGTTCCATGTGAAGACACCGCCACTAGCCATCGAGAAGCTAGCTACCCTGACTCCACTAGACACAATAGGTTGAGAATTCTGTGTTCCTTAATAGGTAGGAACTATGCCCCATTCAGCAGGCAGCAGTTACAGAGGAAAAGACCATTAGTTCCTCTGCCTCCCATAAATATTTAAGGGGATCATATCTCTCATAAGGCAGGAAAATAGGGTCTGGATACAGCCATCGAGAAGCTAGCTACCCTATTCACACTTCAGCTTTAACAGGAAATATCCTTTCCATAGGGTATACGCCATAAATGAGTTGGTAACTTTACTTCATCATGTTCATTTATATAGGGCATACCCCAAGTAGAGGGTATTTAAACTCACAAAAACTGTGTAACAGGGCCTTTGAGACCCTCTGGTTAGGCCTGTTCCCTCACTGTGGAGTGTATTTTCCTTTTTATTTTTATTTATTTTTACTTTGTTTTTATTTTTTAAGATGGAGTCTCATTCTGTCACCCAGGCAGGAGTGCAATGGCATGATCTCAGCTCATGGTACCCTCTACCTCCCGGGTTTGAGCAATTCTCCCACCTCAGCCCTCTGAGTAACTGGGATTATAGGCGCAAGCCACCATGACCAATTATTTTTTTTTTTTCTTTTCATAAAGACTGGGTTTATCCATGTTGGCCAGGATGATCTTGAACTCCTGACCTCAGGAGACTCACCCACCTTGGCCTCTCAAAGTGCTGGAATTACAGGAATGAGCTACTGTGCCCAACCTGTACTTTCATTTTCAATAGAACCCTTCATTCCTTCCTTGCTTTATTTGTACATTTTGTCTAATTCTTTGTTCAAGAACCTGGACACCTTCCACCATTAATAGCATTACATATAATACATCCTTTCTTTAAAGCATTTTTAAAATGTCATTTTGAATATGTTATTATACTCTTGGGTACATCCTTCTTATTTCTATTTAATAACACTTTACCTATTAAATATAACTGTGATTGTTTATCTCTTCTGTCTCCAGATTATACTTTATAACATACCATGAGCAAATGCTCTTTGTTTGCAAATAAAGAATTCCAACCATAATATATACTAACAACAAATATATTTTTAGGGCTGCAAATTCAACCCATTTTACTCATTTCAAATATCACACAAAATACATCTGTAGACGTGTATATTGAAACAAAAATAGCAAGAAAATTGCTATAACATATGAGGTGTTAGAAGCTGCTAAAAGAAAGATAAATAATAATTCAGATTTACTCAAATGGCAACAAAGCTTGGATATATCACCCTATATAAGTGAGGATTCAAGAAAGCTATAAAAATTTATTTGAACAATGTGATTAATAAAAAAAAAATGAGGGCATCTAAAGAAGTACTTTTTTTCTTTAATATTCAGAAATATTTTAAATAAAGAAAATTGGAGAAAAATGATATATTGATTTATTTCACATAAATATAATTGTTTATTAAACTATATAGAATATTATGAAATTATCATATTGACTTTCATTCAAAATAAATTGCCCCGAATCTCACTACATCAACCAATTAAATTTGTTTTCTGTACCTAACATCTGAACAAACGTAATACACAGAAGAAAATTGCCCTTACCCAGCAACTGTCTCTGCCTTTGTCTTGGACTCCTTTCTAAAAAAACAAACAAAACAGAACAAACAAAAAGAAAACATTTTCTAGAAGCCAATTTATTCTTATATTGGGAATATCATGATGCATAGCAAAATATTGTATAAGTAATCAAGGTATTGAGAAATGTACATTCAGCATTCAGATGTAACAAATATAACTACAATCTCTTAACTTGCTCTTTTTATACAGAAGAATGAGTATTTTATTGCCTAAGAGAGGAGAGGTACTTAAACATGACCGGACAACAACAGACTATTTACTAATTGTGAATAAAAACACCTTAAATACTCACACTTTATGAATAGGCAAGATTTTAAAAAAGGTTAACATGTGACTTATTAACTTGATTTTCAATGCAGTATGTCAGAAAGTTTGAAGTTGTCACTCTGTCCTGACAACAAGTAAAATGCTGAGCAAATGGAAAAATTAACACCTCTTCTTAAATCTGTCAGAAAAATAAAATCACAGGACAAACCACTGCCCTCAAAATTGGTTAGACCTATGCGTGAGTAGAGAGAATCAAAACTTACAGGAGCAGAAATGTCCATGAAAACCAGTGCCAGAATAGGAAACTGAAACTATCAGATTAGTTATGGGAGGCTCAATGTGGACAACACTGAGAATTAAAAACACCAAGAAGACTAGTCATTGAATGGTTCCATACTTGAGTTGATTTTTACCTCTTGGAGCTCTACTAGGTTCTCACCATGAATATCCAGAGAAAAATCCCTTTGGGTTTCCATCAGGTAAAAGGGATAAACGAAGCGTTTTGAATATAAGTCATCCTGTTCTTCTTAATATGATATGCCCTTAGATAAAGTAATTAATCAAATCCTAATTCATTGGGGTTTTATCAGAGCTTCCCTGACCTGGAGAAGTGAAATATCAAACTCCAACTCACTCTACCCATCCTGACATATTTAAGAGGTGGGGGATTGATGGTATTAATAAAAGGTTGTAAAGTTCACAGCCTAAAGGTACAGGATCACCAAAAGACTGAGACCTAATCATAGGACTACAGACCGCTTCCCCATCTCCCACATCTTACTACCACATTACTCAAGGCCTATTGGTAATAGTTCCTTTTTCTCAGTAAATTATGTCTGGTTCTCAAAAAATTAAAAACAAAAGACATACTAAAAGGCAAAAAAAAAAAAAAAACACAAAAAACAGTTTGAAGAGAGAGAGCAAGCATCAGAAGTTTACAATACAAGAATGTTAGAATTATCAGACCAAGAATTTAAAACAATTATGATTAAGATGCTAAGGATTCTAGTGGATAAAGTAAACAGCATGTAACAACAGATGAAAAAAGTAGGGCAAAGAGAAGGAAATCCAAAGAAAAAAAAAAACAAAAAGAAATGACAGAAGTAAATAAATGCTGTAGTAGAAATGAAGGCCTTTGATTGTGTATTAGGAAACATGGCTAAGAAAAGAATCTGAGCTTGAGGATATCTCACTAGAAACAGAAAATTTGAAAAGCAAAAAGAAAAAAGACTGGAAAAAAATGCATAGAATATCTAACTATTGTAAGACAGCTATAAAAATGTAGCATATGCATAATAATAATACCAGAAAGAGAAGAAAAAGACAAGAAAAGAAATATTTGAAGCAATAATGACTAAACATTTTCCCAAACTAATATCAGACACCAAAGCGCAGATCCAAGAAGCTCAGAGGACACCAACCAGGATAAATGCCAAAAGAAGTCACAGCTAGGTATATCATTGTCAAACTACAGAAAATCAAAAATTAAAAAAAGAAATCTAAAAGAATCCTGTAGGAGAAAATGCATTACCTATAATGGAGCACAAACAAGATTACATTCTAAGAAATCGTGGAAACAAAGTTGAGAGAAAAACCCCATTCTCCTAAAATTTTATACCTTGCAAAGTAACCCTTAAAAAGTGTAGGACAAATAGAATTTCTCAAACATCAATTGAGAAAATTTGTTGCCAATAGACCTGCCTTGCCAAAAATACTAAAAGAATTTTTTTTTTAGAGAGTAGATGATACAGGTAAAAAACTCAGATCTAAAAGAAGAAAGAAAAGGCAACAGAGGAAAAATAAGTGAAGGTAAAGTGAACACTTTAATTTTTCTTATTTTTAATTGATAGAACAAATAACAGTTTGTTCAAAATTATAATGAATACGTCAAATTCCATTTACATTTTATATATAGTGGATGTGTTTGTGTGTGTCTGTGTGTATGTACAAGTGTTTAAAAAATGTCATAGTAATGATACAAGGGACAGGAAAAGGGAAGTAGGATTATTTTATTATTTTAAGGTACTCACATGACCCATGAAGCAATATAGTGCTGTGTGAAAGTAGACTTGGTTATGTTGTAAGTGTATATTGCAAATCTATATAGGGCAATCACTATATAAATGTTTCAAAAATGTATACAATGCTAAAAAGGAAAGGAAAATCACATAGAAAATGCTCAATTAAAACTTCAATAAGCAAAAAAAAAGTTCCATGTTTTGGAAGGTAAAACAGGAAAAAAAGAACAAGAGTGACAAGTAGAAAAAATAACAAGTATTATATAGATCAATAATTATTTTGGATATCAATGTTCTAAATGTATCAATTAAGACAAATGTCAGAATGGACCAAAAGCTAAACAAATCTCTAAGTTGTCTACAAGAAACTCACTTTAATAATATGTACTAAGGGCTGGGCGTGGTGGCTTACGCCTGTAATCCCAGCACTTTGGGAGGCCGAGGCGGGTGGATCACGAGGTCAAGAGATTGAGACCATCCTGGTCAACATGGTGAAACCCCGTCTCTACCTAAAATGCAAAAAATTAGCTGGGCACGGTGGCGCGTGCCTGTAATCCCAGCTACTCAGGAGGCTGAGGCAGGAGAATTGCCTGAACCCAGGAGGCGGAGGTTGCGGTGAGCCGAGATCGCGCCATTGCACTCCAGCCTGGGTAACAAGAGCGAAACTCCGTCTCAAAAAAAAAAAAAAAAAAAAATATGTACTAAACTCACTTTAGTACATAGATGAAGAAATATATACTATGGTAACATGAATCAAAAGGAAGTAGAAGTGGCTATATTAATTTTAGACAAGGTGGACTTCAGAGCAAGAAAATTTATCAGGGGTAAACAGGAGCATTACAAAATGATGAAGGTTTCAGTTTTCCAGGAATACTTAACAATCCTTAATGTGTGTGTGCCAAAACTTACATAAGCTGAAATACACAATCTGAATAGGGATTTATCAATTACTGAAATTAAAAAAAAATATTCTTCCCAAACAGAAAGCAGTGATCCCAGAAATGTTCATTGGCGATATCTACCAAAATTTATGAAAGAAATAATCTTAATCCTCTAAGTTTCTTCCAGAATAAAGAAGCAGAGTGTATACTTCAGAATTCATTGAGTTTGGTAAGCATCACTCTAATATCAAAATCAGAAAACACATAACAAAAAAAAAAAACACATATCAATATCTTTCATAACAATAGATAGAAATTCTCAGCACAATATTAGCAAATGGAATGCAACAATGCATAAAAATAAATATACATTACAAAAATGTCCTTCAATAGGTGAACGAATAAATGATATATCTAGATAATGGAATATTATTCAGTACCAAAAAGAAATGAATTATCAAGCCCTAAAAAGACACGATGAAAAATTAAATGTGTACTAACCAAAAGAAGCCAATCTGAAAGCCTACCTATTGCAGATTTCAACTATTTAACATTCTAGTTAAGACAAAATCATGGATACAGTAAAGAGATCAATGTTTGCTAGGATTTCATGGGGGAGGGAGAGATAAATGGGGTGAACATAGAGGATTTTTAGAGTATTTGAACTATTCTTCATAATATCATCAAGGTGGATACATGTCATACATTTGTCCAAATCCAGAGAATGTACAATCCCAAAAGTGAACTCAAACATAAAGGACACTTGACTGTAGGTGATGATATTTATGTGCCACTCTGTGGGAGACATTGATAATGGGGAAAGATGTGAATGTGGGAAGACAGGGGGTACATGAGAAATTTCTGTACTTTCCATTCAATTTTGCTGTAGACCTAAAAGTAATCTAAAAATCAAATACATTAAAATAAAGAACATTTGAAATAAAATTAATTCAATGCTACAAGGAAGAAAGGAAAAATATGTCACTGATTGTGTTTAGTGGGCTTGCAGAAATTTGATGGAGGCTAGAATTGGAAGAAGAACTATGTAAGAGTGGCAGCAAATGGAGGTTTCGGCTGTAAGTTGGAGGAAAAAAATAAATAAATAGATTATGACCAAAAATATCTTCTCTATTTGAAGCTACATTTCAAACAAAATTTGATGGTTTCTTAGTCACACAGGGAAAGAGTGTAAACATGGATGCTCTCTTCATGCCATTTTTAATAATTGCTACTGCTGTTACCTTCCCACCTAAATCAAATTCAAAGAAGCATCCATATAATTTGTGCCCATTTATCAATAAAAATTTTCACTGATTCTGTGTTTTTTTATATACATCATTAGAAATCTATGATGATAGTTTTTAATTTTACAGTATTTGATTTTCTTTCAAAAAGATATATATTACAACAAGCAGGTGTAGATTAAGGCAAACCCAGTGTATGTATTAAGCAATTAAAGGTGATGGAAAGACTTGAGTAGATATAATGATTAATTCTAATGAATACTAGAAAGACATTTTCCATACAATTATCATTGTTCATGATCCACAAATATTAGGTTTTCAGGTCAATGCTACAATGTGTCAGCTTTAATCATCACCATACAGCAGTGAAGAAATGCAGATCTTGTTAAATGCATTTGTTGTTCTCTGCAATTCAAATCAAAGTTAGAAATAAATTTCTCGTTAGAAATAAGAATTCATTACTGATTGCACAAGATCATATCAAAGAGATGTTTTTCTTATATTTCTATGAATATATAAAAATTTAGAAACTTTAGGAAAAAGCAAGGCTTCTCATTGATTTTTAAAACGCAAAATACTTTAAATGGTAAGAATTCAACATTTTAATTGAATTCATTCAAATAAACACGAATGACTATTTGTTCATAAAAGTGTTGCCCAAGAGAAAATTAATTTTCAAGATTAAAATTATCTAGCTCATAAATTAAGAATTAGGAAATTAAGTACTTATTGTCATTATATTCATGAAACAAGCATCTTTATATTGGTAGTTTATTTTTTATTTGAGTTTCCAATTTCCTAAATAAGTAGTGTAGGGGCTGAGGGAAGTCCTTTCCTTCACCCTCTGAAGGTTCAACAAAATCAGCTGACAAAGATTAATAGAAGAAAAGGCATACAAAATACGTTTTAATACGCACAGCATGGGGCAATCACGGGAGAATGACTACCCAATAATCCAGTGCAGTCCAAGAGCTTCTTTACCCTTCTTCGTAGTGTAGGGCAAAGATGGGAAAAATAGACAATTCTTTTGAGGGGCAATAAATAATTTTCAGGGGAAATGAGTAAGTGTAAAGAACCATGGTCTAAGAACAAGTATCTCTGGGCTCTGTGGGAGGTGGCATCACAGTTATGGGAGAGTGAAGAGAGGAAAGCACATCAGGCAAACAATCCCTTGTAACAAAGATGAAAATATATCAGATAATCTTGGAGCTGCCCTCAGAAAGAACTGGAAGCTTGTGGTGAGTCCATCTTTCCTAGGTTTTGAAAAGGGGTAGGAGATTCAAAGAACATCTGGTTGCTTATTTCACTAATGTACCTTTTTCTTTTTTCCTGCAGATGCAAATCTCCTACACGAAAGGCAGCTCTTCTGTGCAATTCCCCTCTGCAATCCCTCTCAATAGACAGTCTTGAAATATGTCAAATAAGTATTTTTGGTGAAATTTCTTTGGTTTCCTTTAATAGGTTACTATAGCATGGAAGGGGAATTTATTTGATAAGAGCACAGTGTGTAGGAAAAGAAAGAAATTATGCATTTTTTTATGTTTTATGGCCTTAGGCTAAAATGACAGTATTTGAGGGTCATTTGAATCTGTTTTATTGTCTTCCTTCTAAAGTTAATTGATTGCAGTATGTGTGGATTAGAAGAAAAGCATCACTGCTGCTGAATAACAAAACTCTGGTATGCATGTCTTATTAATGATAGTTCATTAGTGCAATGCTTAAACAAATACAATTATTTTTTTGTGGATTAAATGGTATACTTTTATTAAAAGTAATTTTTATATAAGTCTTATAGGCAGAAAGGTCTGAGAGAGACAGACAGAAAGACAGAGATAGAGGGACAGAGAGAAGAGGTGTGCAGCATCGCTGGGGCATTAACGTTAGCAGACACTGTCAGAAGAGCGTTTGTGAAAATACGCAGACAACTGAGACAACACAAAGCTTTAAGAGACTTTTGAAATTTGGCAAAGTTAAACCACAAGTCGGCCTGGGCATGGAGGAAACAAGGGCTGATTTGAAAGGTGTCACATGAAGAACCTTCTCTCCAACTATATTTAGCTCAGTAAGTGATAATTCATAGATTACATTGTATCACACAGCCTTGCCCAAGTTTCCCGGGTGCCAGCTCTGAATAGCAGGTAGGATTGTAACTGGGACAAAAATGACTTGCTTTTGGAAGGGGTTCAGATCTTGTTTAGAATGTATAGGAGTGGAACATGAAGCAAATATGCTCTCTTCTCAGTCTATAGAATACGGCTCCCTGTGAGAAGAGAAAATTTAGAACACTTACAGGTCACATCTCATTCTTGTGATATCTAGTTGGGGTTATGTTCTCCTTGTATTTGTGCTAAGACACGCAGTCAAAGTTTGGCTGTCTTTTTATTTTTAACTTTAGAAAGATATGAAGAAGTCTGGGAAAGGAAAGCATTTACTGTACTGAATAACTTGTGACAATGATTTTCATTCTAAATAGATTTTTTAAAGGTAGTGTTATTCTTGGCTATTACCTAGGATGCTTTTGAAAGTAAAATGCTTTCAGTGTAATGTACCATTCATTATAATGATGTTCCTTTTTTAATGGATTTGGAACTTATTTGATCAGAAATAGGATAAAATTGAAACTGATAAAGATTTTGTTGAGATTATAAAAAAGGAAGATTCATTGTCTTAGAAGTTTTCAGGAAACACAGGATACTGAAGTGGTAATATAATCATTTATAGTTTTTGCTCCTTGAAAACATCTTTACTTTGGAAATTCAATTTAAATAAATTATATTGACTTAAAAAGATTATGAATGAAATAATATTTGCAGCCAACATTATCTTCCTGATAATTGTAGACAAATGGAGTTTCCAAAATAAACTCCTTGATAAGGTCATACAAACATAGACCAAGGTACTGTAAAATGTTTGACTTTTATTACACATTATTGATAAATCATTTGAAAAGGAAGAAAGGTTATTTGGGGCTTTCAGTGCATTATTTCATTCCAACTCTTTTATATTTGTGTGATTTAATTTTTTTCAGTCCTGCTTGCTTTTGGCTTTTAAGAGGAAGTCATTTTTGTGTTTTTTAAAAATGACTATTTTGCAAAGAACCATAGTTATGTCAGAGAGATAATCTCTTGCATTGCAAGTGAGATTGAATGATCCCCTATGCAGAACCCTTTTTAAAATTATGCTCTATAACTCTAACATTTGAGCTCACTTCAACTGACATTTTTTTTTAACTTTACCGATATTTTATTTCATTCTTGGTCTTTCTAGTCCATGATATAGCTTTCCTTTGTGTGTGGTGGAGGGGCGAGGGGGTGGGTGAACTATTATATTTCACAATATTCTTTCATTTCACAAAATTCTAAGTGATAGTTAGCAATATTATCTTCTCGTAAGCTAAAACACCATGGTCGAATGATTTTTTTTTATTCCTTTCTTTGAAAGATAAACATTTTTCCTTTTTTGGAATGTAAAATAGTTATCCATAACCTGTTTTTATGATGTAGGTTTATTTTGTAATGTGCTGCAGTAGTTTGTAATATTCAGACCCAGATGTCCTCCTGATATTAAAGAATTTTAAGTAAGGAAAGAACATACTCAAAGATGATTTTCAATTTGCCACCATTTTGTTTATCTTATAAGGTTTTTATTAAGAAGTACGCTACCTTGTTTATGCATTCTGTCTTCAGGACCCTCTGCTATTCAGATGAGGGAGCTTCTTTAAATGTACTTCATATAGAGCAGAGAGTATTTCCCAGAATTATCACCTTGATATAGAATACCTTCACATTTATTTTCTAAAGTAGGAAATGATTGGCTTAGATTTTCTATTTCATTTTTAAAAACCACGGGGGTAGTATGGTACTTAGTCTGCCAAAGACAAATCTTTTTTAAAGATCTCACCATTCTTACCTGTCCTATTGTTTTTTCGGCCCAAATACCATAGGATCTGTGACTTGAATAATTTTTCTTTTCTCCACTTCTGTCTTTTCAGAAAGTACAACTATATTTGTCAATATAGTTTTGACAAATGATTTTTCTTTCTCTTTCATTCAACTAAGCCTGACTGTTGATTACTGAAGAGTACGTAATTTTTAAGTCAGAAGCAAACACTTAAGCACTTCAAACTCATTAAATAATTAATGTTTTCCACAACAGTAAAATCAAAGATAATTGCCCAGTATCTCTGCACAGTGAACCTTGCGTATTTATTCTTGGAATTAAGGTCATTGTTTGCATTTGCTTATTCTACCGGCATCAATGGCTATGTCATATGGCATTCAGCTTCTGTCCTCAGACTGGAAACAACAAACAAAACATCGTTAAAAGCACTTTTTTCAAAGCCTTGAAGTTCAGTTAAAATCGTGCTTTTCAAATTACAAGTCTATTTTTATAGTTGAGCAGATACTAGTATTACAGAGAATCAATTTGATGTACTACAAAGCAATGCTAATGACTAATTCTCTACAAGAACAGAAATATTGCTCTTCTCAAAACATAAGCAAACACCAGTGACTTCCTAACAAAATTAATAATATAATTGTGCATATATGATTACAATTTCCATGTTTTAATTAATTAAATTGATTTTTTTTCACTGCAAGCACAGGAGAAAAACACTAATATACAAAGACTGTGCTATTTTCACAAAAGAAATGGGGCGACCCAGACTAATATAAAATAACTTATTATTGATTTTCATAGCAATAGGAAATGTACAAGTCCTTATAATATAAATTTTCAGAATGAAATATTTGCTAATGTCTTAGCTTTAAGTATATAAATTATATAAGCTACTTTGTTTACTATAAGATACTGTCTCATAAAATATTTATGTTATTCTAATATAAAAATACATTAGAAAATTAGCAAACCACACATTTATAGACCAAGTTGACAAAATAATTTGTTGTCACTAAAATGAATGATGGTTTCATTATCAATTAATTACCATACTCAACTTGAAGTTGTATGAGGGCCAATGGAAGGACCAAGGAAAAATGTAGAAGAAAATTTGGAAAGTATAAAATCATCACTCCTTATAAAACATAGGGAATGACTTATTTCTTTCGGAGTATAATTATCATCGTAGGACTCATTCACCAGAACTGTGAGCTAGTAATGTGCTATTAATTGAACTTTATTTGTTCTCCAGTCAATTTTCAAAGCCTCTTAAAGTACTCAGTATATATGTTTGGATGATTATTATGATGATACCAACAAATAAAACAGAAACTTTTTTGAGAGACCAAGTCCTGTATAGTAGTCATATTGTCTCTTGTGTATAATGTTTACCACAAACTTGGCCACTGAAAACAACACACATGTATCATTTTATACTTTCTGAGGGCCTTTAGTTCAGGTACAGATTCGCTGTTTCTTCTGCTCAGTGTTTTACAAAGCTGTAAAGCATCAGCCAGAGCTGGGTTCTCATCTAGAGGCTCCACTGGGGGAGCATCCAATTCCCTACTCACATGGGTGATGGCTTCATTCAGTTCTTTGTGTCTGGAAGATTCCTGTCAGCTTGCTTCTTAAAAGACTAAAAGTGGAAAGACAGAGTCTCCAGACTGCATCAGTTAGAAAAGTCTTACATAATATAATAATAGGAATAAAATTCTGTCACTTTTGTGGAATTTTACAGTTTTGAAGTGAGTCACAGGTCCTGCTAATATGAATGTGTGGACATGAACACATGGGGATCATGGGAGCCACCTTACAATCCGCCTGTCCAGATAGCCTTTTCTCTTCAATGACCTCCCATTCAGAGCTTTACTTAAGCAAGCATTGATGAAAATGAAAGGAAGGTCTGGAGGGAAGACTGTCACTGAGGTTCTACCTTCTAGAATAACATTTAGAAACTGTCCTACTTTGAATGCATGAATTTCATTATTCATTGGCATATAATAGAAGAAAAGTCACATGCTTGAATGAAAGGTTATCTTTTAGCAAGCAATCATAAAGTTGCAGGTGGAGAAATGAATTACAATTGTATTCAAATAGACTAAAGTTCAAACGTAAAATGAATCTTTCTCACATATGTGGAAGATGTGAAAAAGTAAAATAAAATATTATAAGTGATTCAGGAGTTTCATTGTTAACGAGTCTTTTAAACAGGCCCAACCAATTTTAACTGTTAACTTAAAACAGTTTCCTTTTATTGTAAAAGTATGACATATGTGTTAGACATGCAATTTGATATGAAGAATACATTTTAATAAGGAACAGGACAAGACAATGCATAAAATATTTCAAAATGAAAAATTTTAACAAACCTATTTTCTAATTCTAAAATTAGACTCAGACAAAGCCTTTCAGTTTCAAAAGCAATTATAACTTTTTATTCATATAAAATAAGTTTTTCATATGTAATTGAAACAGTCACAACATGTGTTATATAGTATATTAGCTACTGAACAAAAAAATCCACCTAGCTAAAATAATCTGGTTTATATCCTAATTTTATTGTCATATATATATATGTTGTCATATATATATATATAGTCATATATATATATATATATATAAACACACATATATATATGACAACATATAAGGTCTCTACTTAAAAAACATACAATCTTAATTTATTTTATATGTGCTGTTCTTTTACCTCCTAATGAGATTTTTAAAATTTTAAATTATTAATAAAATTTTTATTTGTTTCATTAAAGAAATAATTAAAAATGACAATTGGACTGGTTTATTCTTATAAACTTCAATGTATGTATAAAATTAATAAAGATAACACACAAAAACTTGTTGGATGACCATTAGTGTTGAAGAAGTTAGTATTGGCTTCTGATAACTGATTCTCCAGATGTAGCCTATAAGATGATCTTTATTAACATCTTGTCTTATTTTCTTCTTCTTCCTTCCACTTTCTTCTCTTATTCAAGGAGTCTTATTGCTTGCGAACTCAGACTGCTTAGGTTTCCTTGAGGGTTTTATTTAGTTTGTGTATGGCTGCTAATAGCCTCTCACCACCTAATGTTGCTCTCTTCCTAATCAATTCCAAGCTAGTCTAAATATTGATTTCTGGTTTTGAGATGTTGCCCAGCTAACCAGTAAGAAAACCATAGTATTGAATAAAATACTTCCTGTATAGAGAGAATGAGGAAGAGTTCAACATGATAACTTGGTGGAAAAAAGAAAATTATTTTCTTTTTTTTTTTTTGACACTGTGTCTTGCTCTGTTGCCCAGGCTAGAGTGCAGTGGAGCAATCTTGGCTCACTGTAACCTCCGCCTCCTGGGTTTAAGGGATTCTCCTGCCTCAGTCTCCCGAGTAGCTGAGATTACAGGCTCCCACCACCACACCTGGCAAAGTTTGTATTTTTAGTAGAGATGGGGTTTCACTACATTGGCTAGGCTGGTCTCCGACTCCTGACCTCAGATGATCCACCCACCTCTGCATCTCAAAGTGCTGGGATTACAGGCATGAGCCACTGCGCCTGGTCTAATTTTTGTATTTTTCAGATGACTACTGGCCAGGTGCAGAACTCATGTTCAGAGATACTAGGGGATAACAGAAGCAGAGTCTTCTGCTCCATGCAGCAATAGTGCATGCAATGTTCCATTGCCAGGAGAGTAAAATCTTAACCCTGGAACTGCCAGGAGCAGACTCTGATAATCATGTTTTCACTAGGTTGACTTAAAGAAAAAGGAAAAAAGAAAAGAAAAAGCTTGTTCCAGGAGCATGGAATATCTTTCAGTACATTTTAAGGAAAGTTAAATTCCCAGTGCCTAATTCATTAAAATAGCAGCAATGCCCCTTGAAAGGAGATAGTAAGAGAGTGAAAATAGTCTTTCATTTCTCACCTCATCCCTCAGCTCCCACTCCCCAGTTGGGAAGATGACAGAAATTTAAGCAGATATTTTCTCTTTCTTGGTGGAAATGTGAGGTAGAGGCAGTTAATATTTTTTTTCCTATAATAAAGTACTAATATTTCCCAGCATTTTGACCTAAGAAAGTAAAAGCAACGCACCTTAGCAATATCTTTATAGACACAAGCCATCTAAACCTGAAACAAACCACTGAGAAGTAAACAATACAAAACAAATCTAGCACCTTAAGCTTACTTTGCTTCTCAGCCTTTTTTTTGGACACAGCTTTTATAACATCAGGCCAAAATTTGTTTACGTCACTCACATTGCAAAAAAAACAAATGGATGTTGATGGTTTCCATGATATCTTTGCATGTTCTCAGCATGTGTCAGAGAACATAGACAAGAACAGGGGTAAGCATTTGGAAATATAAATGTTGGTGTTATCTATCTTTATAGTGTAGAAGTTTTGTTTTCTTGTTTTGAATTAATTGATTGATTGATTTTTGCTTCATGGTGCTGAATATACATGATTCTTACATCTATGTTAATGTCTCCCATTCATTAAGCAAGATAAACTCTATGACAGAGCCACAATTCCAATAGTCCCCTACTTTGCCAGAATTCAAATTACTCAAGTTAGGATTGTTCTGTACTACTGTGCATTGTCACCATAAATTCATTCAATAGATATTAATTTGATATAATATCTATGTTTTGTAACTGCTACATCATGTAACTTAATTTTATTTAATGTTAGTACCTGTTTATATTTCTGATGAAAAAAACTACAGATTCATAGATCATCCAAAGGAACCTAAAGGCATGGGTTTTTTACTTTTTTTTTTTTTTTTTTTTTTTTGAGATGGAGTTTCACTCTCGTTACCCAGGCTGGAGTGCAATGGCTCGATCTCGGCTCACCGCAACCTCCGCCTCCTGGGTTCAGGCAATTCTCCTGCCTCAGTCTCCTGAGTAGCTGGGATTACAGGCACATGCCACCATGCCCAGCTATTTTTTTGTATTTTTAGTAGAGACGGGGTTTCACCATGTTGACCAGGATGGTCTGTATCTCTTGACCTTGTGATCCACCCGCCTCGGCCTCCCAAAGTGCTGGGATTACAGGCTTGAGCCACCGCGCCCGGCCGGGTTTTTTACATTTTTTTAAAAAAGTTTTCCTTTGATACAGAGTCACTGTCGCCCAGGCTGGAGTGCAGTGGCACAATCTCGGCTCACTGCAACCTCTGCCTCCCCGGTTCAAGCAATTCTCCCACCTCAGGCTCTCGAGTTGCTGGGATTGCAGGTACACACACCACCATACTTGGCTAACTTTTTTGTATTTTTAGTAGAGACAGGGTTTTGTCATGTTGGTGAAGCTGATCTTGAACCCCTCCCCTCAGGTGATCTGCCTGCCTCAGCCTCCCAGTGTGCTGAGATTACAGGACTGAGCCACTGTGCCTTGCCATAATTGTATGTTGTATATTCCTTAAAGAAAATTACGTTTTAATTTTTTAAAATTGATAACATTTCAATTCATCTAAGAACATAGGAGTAGGGTTTTATAAAAGACATGTCTCTTAAAATTTTGACTAAGAAAGTTATTAAGAGACTTTTTTTTTTTAATTTTCTTTCCCTCAATGGGCAAATAAAAATAAGTTGATTACTCATTTATATAATTTTTTAAACTGAAGGCAGGAAACTTAATTAAGCATTTCAAAATTCATTAAATAATTAACATTTTTCAACAAAGGTAAAATTGGAGCTAATTACCAATATTTTACTCAGTGAACTTTGTACCTTTACTCTAGAAATCAAGGCCATTGTTAAGATTTGTTTATTCTATATGGACTAATGATTATTTTATACAGCATTTAGCTTCTGTCCTCATTCAAGAAACTGATTATGAAAGACAATCAAAAGAATTAATTTTACAATATGTTGTAATTACATGAACATACACTTAAGCCACATGATAATTTAAAGGGAGGATATTCATCAATTTAATTGCTTTGTATTCTATAACTATATTTTTGCTTTTAAATTCTGATGCTTTTTCCACTAACTAGAAATGTTGCTTTTGTTCAGAAGTTGCTAGACAATATAACAGAAGAGTAAAAAGCAAACACATGTGAATAATTACATGCCCCAATGGCACTGTGCCATTATATAAGGTATTAATTTAAGACTTGACAGAAATTCTCAAAATTTGAGTTACTGAGGTTTATTCCATTTAAGAAGGTCATTCAAATAATCTTCAGAAAAAAAGAAAGTTACACATAAAGCTTTAGGACGCAATTAAATTTTTTAAAAGCTCACCCACCCATCCAACCACTTACTCACTTTGAGTTAGTGGCCATTGGCCCAGGCAAAGTGTTACTTTCTTCTCACCTTCTTAACTTCAATGATTTATGTTCCTCTCTTAGGTGATACACCTTTGATTTAGTCTTTTTTTTATTATTTAAAGCACTTGGTTCCAGTCATAATAAATGACAAGATGCATGATTACCATATGAAATGCTTATTCTCAAATTTCTCAAGATACATCTGAAACGCTTCCCAAAAATTAAAGGCCATTTGTAATGTCAGGAAATGCCACATTCTCAAGATCTCCACCTCCAGAAAAAATAGTAGGAAGTTTTTTCTTTATTTCATAAATGTTATTTTTCATGGGAGTATAATTCCATCCTCCTAATATCTAGCACGCAGTTTAACTTCTGGAGATAAAATTATAAAAGAATGAGATTATGTTGTACATTTGTATGGCAGAGTAGGCATGTGTGAGGGTGTGTGTGTGTGTGAGGGCTTTTCAAAAAAATTTCATGGAAGTGAAAGTGTGATATTGGAATCAAAATCTATATTGGAAGTAGTTGAGCACAATTTGAAGCTAAAAAAAAAATTAAAGCAGTGATACAGAAAACAATTCAGAAACATTCTGAGAGTAAAAAAAAAAAAATGAAGCATTCAGTCATAAGACTACACATCTTATGATTCCACTTATGTGGCATGTCCAGAGGTGGTAAATTTACAGAAATAGAAATAAAACTAATGGTTTCCTGGGGCTAGGGGTGGGGCTTAACAGTTAATGTGTGAGACATATCTTACTGGGGAGATGAAAATATTCTAAATCTAATTTATGGTAATGATTATGCAACTTCTTAAATGCACTAAATATTATTACATTGTACACTTGAAATGAGTAAACTATATGATATGTAAAATGTCTCAAAATAATTATTTTTTAAAAAAGAAAAACTGATAGACAAATTAAAGCAATAAAATAAACATGAAGGAAAGATAATTTTTAGCTTACATTCTGTTCTGATATTCTATTTTTAATAAACAGGACTAAAACGTCACAAACACTAATTAAGAAAATAAGAAAACTGAACTGAAGGCAGACTTGTGAATGTAAAGTAGATGGATCATGAATACCTGGACAATAAGTTGGAATGAAAAATAAAAAGGTCTATTAATGCGCCTATAGAAAACTAAGGGCAGGAATAACAAAACTAGAAATCAGAGATGGAAATGTGTTTTTCCCTCCAGTGTTGTGTTAGAAGACAATGGATTTGTATTTTCAGAATTTAAAAAGAATAACTCATTATTAAAAAATGACAATTCAAATCATTTTTCAAATGTGAAAACAGTGTTTTCCTTTAAATATGCAAAGCTTCAGAAAATAAAATAGCCATATATTTATCTACAAAACACTCCTCTGGATTTATTCTAATTTACCTGAAGTGAAACGAAATTGAGATGCATAAATAAAAAATCATTTGAAAAAGAATTTTCAAGTCTTTCGTTATTTGGGCACAAAAACTTAGGAGTTGATTGTTACGTATATTCTGTCACACAAAGATGAAGTTTTATTTCCCGTTGCTTCCTTTTACGTTTCTTATAATATAGTCATTTTTTTAATTTCTAGAAAATATTTTCTGTGCACCAGATATTTTGTCCTATTGCTTAATTAAATATTTACTTATTTTATAAATACTTAGAAGAAGAATACAATCTATAAATTGTTTTTATAGTAACTCATGCTGGAAGAATCACTAAACAAAATAGTTCTTTATGTCCCGTAGCATAAATATATTGCATTGTTATGATATTATTTGTTGAATAAATAATTTAAATTATTTTTCTTGATACTTTAAAGTTTCAAGGAAAGGACTATGTTTTAAATGACTAATTTTTTACTACATTGGAAATACTAATAAATTTTCCAAGAGTAACATTACCTGTTTTTGAAATTATGTAAATTGTAATCTAATATTGATAGTATTTTATTATTTTAAAATAAAAATTAGCATTTCAAGCTTAACTCTACTCAAGTATTCATCTAAAAATTATATAAGGAAGTATATTAAAATATTAGACATAATTGTTTACATGTGGTAAAGCTATAGAAGTTTAAATATGTTTTACATAATTTTTTACAACTCAAATAACCCACAATTAAAGTCATTACACTTAGCAAATTAAAGTATACCAAGTGAAATTCATATTTCAGGAAAAAAATGAAAAAAATTTATTATAGCTATGTCCTAAATGTTACAAAGGACATATTTAGACTAAATCTAATCAGACAGATAGGCAACAAACAATTTTTAGTGTAAATATATCCCATACAATGTTTGAGATCTAATAATGATAATATTCATTGTTTATCTCAAAAGCAAATTTAATTCAGTGTCCTGTACTTTATCTGCTAACCCTATCCATCACAAGAAAATATACTTCCTTTTAATTAGAAAACTACTCTTTCCTTTAATGTACTGGCTTTCTGGATTTGAAAGAAAGTGTACCAATGTAGTCCAGCTGTTTTCTCTTTAGGTTCCAAGTAGCATGTCATGCAGGTAATATGTTCTATAATTTTAAAAAATCCTCATTGTAAAAGTAAAGACAAAAAAACTGCATCAAGAATATTAGAATATAAATAAAACACACTGATGAACCAAGGTGATTCAGACCGCTAGGAACTAACCATCCCATTGTTAATGGAAAGTATTCAGCACAACTGTTTTCTTTAATTTTGTCCTCTCTAAATCTTTCCTTCTTCTCTTTATTTAACTGATAATTTCCTGTTTGAATGAATAATTCTAACATAAATATATAAGAAAATCAAATTTATTATTATATAAGTATAAAATATCTTTGGAGATAGGTAAGAAAAGTGTGTATATTCTGACCTTTATTGGTATCAGTAAGTATAACCTTTATTGTTATACGGTGACAGGAAACTAAATTTTGGGATCCCCAAACTCATTTAGCCAAAGAGAAAAATCAAGCTGGGAATTGGGTCACTCAAACCTGACTCCCTCTCTTGGTTCCTAAACAAGATGAGTACAAGATGAAAAGCTACAGACCTTCCCCACATTGCCCATGAGGAAATTCCGGGTGAGTTTTAATTCCTGTTAAAACTTCGCCATGGCAATGCAAATTGGCAGCTTATCTTTACATGTTCAGTAATGCCTGCCAAACACAAATGTATATCTGATTGTTTCCCTATCCTATCTCGTCTGCGTTATCTTGGGTGAAACTCAAATTCACTACATTTTTTCCCTACCCCTTTTGTTTATGTGAAAACTATGTGCTTCTCAATATCCTACCCTTTCCTTTTTAAATTTGGAGCACTCAAAATCATCTTCAGAAAAAGGCGTAGACCTGTCTTCTGGGCGTATTCTTAACTTTGGCAAATAAATCTAAAATGACTGAGATGTGTCTTATTGTTTTCCTCGATTGATAATACATATGTATGCCTTCCCCCCAAACTTTTCCATGAAATATTTTAAAAATTGAATCATGTTTTTTTTTTTTTTTTTTTTTTTTACTTTTGAAGATGCAGATATCTAGGTGGTGATCATCGTAGATCTTCTTTATTAATTTAGTCTTTGCCTTGTTTGCCTGATTTTAACAGCTGGATTAGAGAAGTGTAATTAGCATCCTAGGAGCAACAGAATTTTCTTAGTGTCCTGTATATACAATGCCAGATATCGAACGGTAAAAGTTTGGCAATTACAATACAGCTAAAAACTTCCTAGTGGGAGAATTTAAATAATAAATAAATAAATAAATAAATAAATAAATAAATAAATAAAAGTAAAGTCTTGAATGTCTGGCTTTTGAGCCAAGACAATCCAAATTTGTGTACTCCTTCTTGGATAAGCTTCTCCATCTTGGATAAGCTGGAGGAGTTCTGATTATCTCACACAAATGACTAGAGAATGCAATGCTTAATTCCACCTGAATCTCAAACAAAGTAAAAACTATCCTGGCCAGAAAAATTCCACAGATAAAAAGATATCTATAAAACAAAATAAAATAAAGGCCATACAAACTCTCTAAAGTATAAAGCAGTCAATCACATATAGTATAATATTTTTAAGTGAAAAGGAAAGATAAATTTTCATTTGATAAATGCAGCTAAAACTCAGTTTGGAAGTTCTTAGCTACTAGAATTTAAAAAGGTTTTCGTTGTTGTTTTAAAAAGTTGGATAAATTAACATGTATTAATAAGCATAATGTAAAAAATAGTAATTTTCTCATTTTATTGCCAAGGTAAGTTTAAATTTTATAATAAAGAACATTTCCTCACAAAATTTAGATAATAAAAGATTTTTTTTCAACTAAGAAGGAATAACTAATAGAAATAACTCATAAAAATGGCATGAAAAGTACATATGGCTATATAATTTTATTTGAGTTTCACTTTGTGAAAAATGAAAAACGTTAAATTAAGACACAATTTTGTTAGTATAGCATAATATCAAAGTGTTGAAGTAAAAAACTTGTTATATTTCTGATTCTTTCATTTAGCTCCTAAAAGCAGCATTTCTCCTGTTTTTATTATATTAGCCTGGGTATGCATTATCTATGATTATTTGTACATTAAAAATATCAGGAAAACTATATTTTATTATAAAGCTTAGGTTCTATTGTTTTTTTTCCCTAAGTTATGCATATAAATGAAAACTAGAGGGATCATAGACACTATCCCCCATTACCAAATACACAGAAGAACAATTATAAATGAAGGGCAGTTCACTAAATGTTTATCAGAAAATTCATTTCAGAGCAAACAAATCTATGAAGACTACATGTGAAATCAACTCTTTTTACCTCTCATGATATTCATAGTAATCTTCACTGTAAACAAAGAAGGGAGGATGGCCTAATCTGAGAGGGCACCTTCCAGAAAACAACTTTGCTGAGAAACCAGGAATCGTTCCTCAAAAGTTAGACCCTTTTGTCTTACAAATCTAGAAGCCACATGGTGTACAACTCTAATATAAAAATTACTGCTGAATTGTGTTATCCTTTTGGTAAAAAAATATATCCATTGAACACCCCCTATACACAAAAACCCTTTGCTCTGAGCTTGGGACGGACAGAGGAAATCATTTCAAACGGTTATTTGACCTGAGGAAATTAGTGGCCATATAATTAAAATAATAATTTATAATTCATCCAAGTATTCTTTTAATTTTTTCTTGCCCCTAAAATCTCTGGACAGGCCAAAGAGCAGTTTATTTTCAGGCTTTTCATAATAATGTTTCTATCTCTTTTAAATGAAAGTCTTCTCCCATGCTCCACGATAGACAGAATGGCCTTCATTTACATGTTAAAAAATGGGTGTGTTGCCAGTCTAGGAAAGTTCTCTGAGAACTTTAACTCTATTATTATGGAATCTTGGAAACAGTGCCTGGCTACAGTAGAATGGATAGTGTCTTTCTACAGAAAGAACAATCAATAAAGACTACTAAAAGGAAAAAGGCTAAGTACCGTAGATTCTTAAATGAAAATTGATTTCCACCATTGACCATGGAACAAGCTCATCAGTAACATCGCATTTAGAGGCAATCTAATTGTTTCTTCTTAAGGTAGGGTTTGAACTTGGATGGAAAGTATAAGAGGGAAATCAATCCTCTGTTATCACAGGTACCTTAGTCACAGCATACCTATTCAAGGAAATGCAATTATTTAAGAACCCATTGTAACCACTCAATGGATTGCCTCAGAAAATCAGCTACATCCCTTAGAAACATGTGGGTTTAATTTTTAATTCTTTCTATTCTCATGCAGGTATCTTATCACAAGAAACACCTTTAATCCCTCTCAGTTACACAATCAATGACACAGAAAAGGACATATATGAGTGCAAATTCAAAAGTAAAATAGGGAAATCATCCAAATTATGGGTACTGATGATTTGTCTCCACATGTAAAGGACAACATGTTATTTATTTACTTATCACTTAAACATAATAAGTGATGGGATTGACCATGATAAATCCCTGGTTTCGTGGAGCTTCTATTCTATTTTACATGTGAATGGGGAGGAGGAAGATAAAGTAGAAAATTAAGGTAGAAAATAATTTGCAAAAGAAGTCAGTGGTGAGACAGGACCTTGAAATAGACCATTCCAGGGCAAAGGAATAGCAAGGGAAATTAAGATTTCTGTGATTAAAATACAGAAAGAAGAAAATCCAGCGTAATTGGGTCTGAGTAAGTGAGATTGGTAATAAGACAGGGTATGCAGCAACCAAATTATGTTTGATCTTGGAGACCATGATAAGTCATATAGGTCTCGTTGAAAGTAATATTGGAAGGCTTTGTCTGGTTTTAGGTGGGGGTGGGGAGATATTGATTTATTCTGTATAAAAACTCTTGCTAGCTGACCTATAAGAAATACACAGAAGAAACATGACTAATGAGGCCTTTACACTAGTACAGAAGAGAAATGACTATGGCTTTGACTTTGATGACACAAGATTTTGTTTTAAGACTATTATGTGTTCTCTAAAATCTTTTTAAATTTTGCAATTTGAATCTGGGGTAGTGTGACCTAAAAAATGACTGAATGTTGCTTAAAGACAAGAAAAGTTGAGAGGGTTCTGAATACACCCTCAGAGGGAAACAAGAATATAAAACTCCCCACAGTAAGCCACAAAACCTTCCAGAAAATTTTGAGCTCAGTCTTACATTTATTGAATTCTATGTTGCCATAAATTCAAGTTCTTGTAATTATAATAAGACTACCGTCTATCTGTTTTTCATGTCATTTCCTTTGCCTTAAATTTCATCTAGGCACAGTTCATTTGTATTTCGATCCTACTATTGATATTTTCACTAGCTATTATTATCCTAGTCTCATTTTAGCACAGCAGAAAGAGCATTGAGTTAAAAAGCAGATGGATTACAGTTCTGATCCATCTTACTGACTGCAGTGACCTTGGGAAGTTCTTAACTTTCACAGATTTTCATTTCCTATTCTGCAAAAGTAGAAATATACCTAAGGTATTCTCTAGGTGTTTATACATTTGAATTTAATCCACATAGAATTTTATGAGGTAGGTATTATTACTTTTCCATTTAATAGTTAAGATAAACTGAAGTATACAGACATGGTAAATAACTCAGTAAAGGTTACCAACTAGGGCTGAAGAATCTGGATTTGACCACCATCTTTCTGATTACACATTGTATCTGTAATAGACTAAGATATCATAGATGCTTAATGAAGAAAAGTTACCTCTTTCATCTTTTTCTGCACCCCTTCCCCATTTTAAAATATACTAATTGTATCTTAAGTAATTATATATCTCAGAATTATTCAATCTTTCAGTATCTTGGCCCAAACTGGTATCTTACATTCTCAATTTGTCATTTCCACCAAAATTCCTGAATAAAACTCACAGTTATTATTAAGAAATAAACCTTTTTAGTTCATTTCCTTCCATACCGTTTTCACAGTCCTATAACCTGAGCTGATAATACTGGTAGAATTTCAAATCTCTTGGATGATGTTTTCAAAAGGAAATAATATGTATGGAATACTTACCAGTTTCAGATAAATTGATAGAATTTTCTACATTTGAAAGAGCAACATGTATAGTTGTGATTTTGTGAACACTCACTTACAAGTTATAGTAAATAATTCTTGATGGAAAGAAAAAACAAGAGAAAATATTACAAAATAATATGATTAACTACACATAGGAATGGAAATTCATTTTCTGTAAAGTCAATGGTATGTTCTTGTTCACAAATGCTAAATAGCTGAAAAGGACCTCAGAAACAAGTAGCAGATGTCATGTTGGTACTGAAAAGTTTGGGGATAGCTCTGAGGATTTGCATTCAGTTTCAGAAGTAGTAATAATTATTATATAGACCTTCTCATATATGTAAATGATACAGACAGGAGACAGGGAAAAATCGGGTAAAAGAGGGCAGTTCCCCAGCAAAGGCCTCACCTTCAATCCTGGAGAATGGAGGCCCCGAGGGGGGAACAGGCATTTCTGTCTCTTACCCAAAATGTTGCCTTTTGCCTGCCACTCCCCTATCCTGTACCCGTCTAATCCCTGAACCCCAGGGTCTAGAAGCAGACGAGCATTGGGCAGACAAGGACACAAGCAGAAGAATGACATAATAGCATGGCAAAGAAAGATAAAAGGGAAGGAACGTCTGAACACAGACAGGAATTCAGCTGGATGGAAGGGAGTTCAGACACCGGATGGCCAAACTCCAGAAGTAGATTATCTTCCCACTCCATTCCCCTCCTCCCTCCCCATCCATGTTGCTGAGAGCCGCCTCTAACCTGCATTCATCCTTCAAGCCATTGTGTGACTCAATTCTTCCAGGACTCTGAGCAAGAGCCTGGGATACAGAAAGCTGTCACACTGGCTATCTGCCCTTGTGAAAAGGCAGAAGATGCATTGAGCTGGCTGACACTTAAGCTGTCTGTGGATGACAAGGTTAAGAGTGCATTGTAACACTGGGGCTGCAGGCTCTCACACCTAGGCACTATTATGAGGCTGAAGCCCAAAGCATTCACCCAGCTCTTAGATTTACCCATTTGTGGGCTCCCCACTCCCATCAGGGGTTTGAGCAGAGGTAAGGACTGAACGGGCAAGCCTCAACCCTGTTGCACATCCTGCCAGGGGGATCAGGGAACTCTCTGTTATCATAAACATGTAACATGCATATCTGTAAACAAATATTTTAGTGTGTCTCCTGGGTTTAAGATATGCATCATGATTTGGTTACACTAATTTTAAATATTCTTTATGTATTACTGTTATTTTACACTAGCCTTGAGAAGTAATAGTCGTGGTGGTGGAAACTGCAGCATCATTAATGATAATAATAGTAGCCTATTTTAAAGAAGCAGAAATTGAGAAAAAAATGATTAAATTACTTCAGAATATACAGGTAGAAATAGCCAGATATATAAAGAATGTATCTATATATATATGGATAATGAATTCACTGCTGTGCACTTTATATCTCTGGACTTGAAATGTAACATCAAATAAATTCAATTTTCATTAAAGATGTAAAGATTTCAGAGGGATATTTATATCTCGGAAGAAATGCTTTCTTGGTTTGGGTTATATATAATATTTAGAGTCTATTTTGGACACTGAACTCTCGTAAATAAACTGTTGTGCTTTATATACTTAAATGAGATAAAGTTATTAAGAATAATAAATGTAAAGAGGAAATGTATCTAAATAAATTCCCTAATGTTTAATTCCCATCTATCTTTAATTAATTTCTAAATATTAAGTGTGATTCCTGAGGCTGAAGCAGGTAGATTACATGAGCCCAGGAGTTCAAGACCAGTCTGGGCAACATGGTGAAACCATGTAGATTCAAAACATGCAAAAATTAGCCTGATGTGGTGTTGCACACCTGTAGTCCCAGCTACTAGTGAGGCTGAGATGGAAAGATTGCTTGAGCCTTGGAAGATCAAGGCTGCAGTGAGCAAGAACCCTGCCTCGCACAGTAACCTGTGACACAGAGTAAAACTTTGTCTTAAAAAAGAAAAAAGTGATTCCCATTTTTTTGAGTAAGGAAACTGTATGATCTATTAAGTCTGTGAAAGAACTATCAGCAAATTAACAAAATCACATCTGTTACTTTCCTTTTACCTGATTCATGATTAACATAACACACATCCCTATAAAATGTAAATTTGTGTTTTTGCCTCTAAATGTAAGTGTGTGTATATATACATATATATATATACTCATACGTACATGAATAATGTGTTAAGATATATATATATATATATGTATATATATTCATTCCTGTTAAATTTAGGTTTACCAAAATTTATGATTTAAACACCAAAAATTAGACTAGCTACAAGAATAGAACAATGTTTATTGAGCAAGCCCAAAGCCAAATGATGTACTAACAGTTTTATCTATGTGATCTTATGTATTTCTAACAAATCCCTTTGAACTATCATTGAAACAAGTTGCTAGAATTGTAAATTGGAAATTAGAAAGATTAAATATCTTGTCTTAAGTCATGCAACTAGTAATGGTCAAAGTTTATATTTGGTTATACCTAGTATCTTTCTGACACAGTTTATCCTTAATAGTAGATGAAACAGAAAAGATATTCATTAGCACTCACTATGGAGGAAATATTTTTCAGAAGTAACTTTTACCAGAGTTTCTCATATTAACTATCAAATACTAACAGTAAGGTGATGACTTTGGGGCTCACAAGCCTGATCTTAATAATCTGGCATCTTGAAGAGGTGTAAGATACATATGCCATTACTGTTGAACTTTAATCCATTTTGCAGTTTTGTGATACTTGTTACTGTTTCTTCATTTCTATTGTGGTGTGATAGTATATTACAAGCTCTTTCTACATTATCATTGTAAATATTTACAAACTCTTGAAATTAATACGTGGGTACCACAAAAGGAAATAATGATTGCCTGACAGCAGTCTCTTGGAATAATCATTAACTGATATTATAAATTATAAAACTGATATTAATTCATATTATAAATTTATAAACTGATATTATAAATATAAAACACTATTTAATATTTCCAAAATCCATTTTAACAGTAGAGTTTAATATAAGAAAAATAACAAAGGATAATTTTACCATTTATAAGACTCTTAAACCCTGTAAGATTAATGGAAGGTATGTGTTCTTTTTAGGTAGCAGAGATAGGCAGGCAAAACAATCAAACTTTTATAATTAAAGTTTTAGAAAGTTTATAAAATTATGAAAGTGTTCCAGAGAAAGAAGATCATCTAGGTTTTTTTTCCTGGTTATTATTATAGCAATAAGTTACTAAAAATTATGTGGTGTAAATGAGAATTCTTAAATAACAGGTATTAAAGATCTCTGAAATAGAAATAAAGGGGAGGAAATTCTGTATCTAAAACTAATTTTTTAATCTTAAACAGTTTTATAAAATTTAAAAATAACTTCTAATAATACAGTTTTCATTAAAAAGTAAGCCTTTAACTGTACATCATGATCTTTATTACAGTGACTAAGAATTTAGTAAAACTGACAATAAAGCAAAATTTTAAGTGATTTTTTTCTATTGTTTCCATCTGCAGTTGGTTTTGACATCTATATAAAACTTTCTTGCAATTAAAAAGCTTAATAGGTAATGCCTTGTTATATCTTTAACATGATACAATGTTATACATATATTATATATATATAGCAAGTGTATATACTATATATAGTGTATTATATATAGTATATTATATATACTATATATAGTGTATTATATATAGTATATTATATATACTATATATAGTGTATATATATATTGTATATATACATGGTCTCTCTATATATATACTATATATATATAAGTACATATTACATAATAATAAATATATATTATATATTTAATAACATATATAATAAAATATTATATAATAATAAATATATATTTATTATATAATGCCAAGGTATTATGTATTTTACATAATATATATTACTATATATATATATATATATATATATATATATATATATACACACACCAAGTTTACCTTGGCTATATTGTTGCAGTACTTACATCAACTAGCATGTAACTGACATAAGTACTACAACAATATAGCCAAGGTGTTGATTTACGTCCCAGTGTGGCCTCACATACCGAACTCTACTCGTGACCTCCATCAGTCATCTTAGCAGGATTCCTTTCTGAATCCAAGGATTTGAAAAAGACAAAGGAAGAAAACAGGAACCTTTACAAAGCAATCTATTATAAAAATGATCTACTTCTTGGTTTTAGAAGTACAAGTTGTGCACAAAATAGCACTAATAATGCTAATAATGTTCTTGATCTCTGAAATCTAAGAAGACAAATATTCAGACATCTCGAAATAATATCGAAACATACCATTTCAGCTCTAGCAAATCAGCAGGAAATACCACAACTTTCAAAGATCTGTAGTAAATATAAATCTGCTATGAATTTCAGTATCTATAATGTTTGATGTGGGAGATATGATATTGAAATAAGCATTTCTGTTTATGCAGCTAGTAGGGTGTATAGTATCTACCTACTGTAAAAATAATTTAACCATGATGGAACAGGATCCCAGACAGAAACAGAGATAGGAGATCCTATCCTTGGGAAAGAGTAAAAGCCAGAGCCCAAATGAGCAACACCTACAGTTGATCACTGTCAAAGATGGAAATGATCAGGGTTGTGATCCCTGCCTTGAATGGCTGTCAGTCCTTCTGCCATGATCCCAAGAATTGGCAGTCCAGCCAAATGCTTTCTCTCTGGCAAGAGTATCAACTCCAATTCCCTACTTACTCTTCATCTTTGGTGATGCAAACCAAAGAGAGGCAAGCCATATGTTGTTGTTAAGCGGAGCCCCGCTTGTTAAGTTGAGATCCACATGGTCTGTGGAAATCTTGTCTCCAAACAGAAGACATCTCTAAGCCCCAAAGAAAGAAGTCAAAGAGCATTTTCTCACCTGTCAAGTGAGGCCATTAGTAGGACCCAACCGTACTGACGTGGTTTATTTCCTGTTTTTAAAAACTTTGTTGCCTTTTCCCTTCAGAAAATTCGTTCTCTTTAGGAGTGCCTTGAGGTGTACATGCTGAGGAGAGAGAAATCTATCAGCTTACCTCAGGGCAAAGTTTCTTAATCTGAAGGTAAACTTCAGTCATACCACATTGCATTGAAATTATGTATGAAATATTGTGGCTCTATAATTTCAGAGTCAGTGGCTCTGAAAAGATTTTTTAAAAAATCTTCTGGATTAGAAATCAGCTACTGTGTATGATTTTTAAAATTCTGAATGCCAAATGGGGTATACAGAGAAGCAATATTTGAAATATCTGAGTTTCTTATTTTAGTTATTTCCATTAAAGTGTTATATATCATACAATTTTTTTAAAAGAGATATGTATATTGCAAAACTATGTGAGCCTGTACTAATAATTTTTCATTTCTACATATGCATCCACTTTTTGTCTTTATTTATTATGTTTTCTAATTCTGCTATTGTTCTCAGTCGAATCCTTTGTCAGCTGTTAGTTGTATGGTAATTGAGTGACTCCAAAAGTCGTGGTACTGTTCAGGTCTAGCCAGCCTAGAGACACAGGTTTCAAACAACCTCCTACTCAGTTGCTGAGAATCTTACCTAATCTTTCTGGGGACACATGCCTGACAGCACGTGATAAAAGATCTGTAGTGTGCATTCCTTTATCTGAAAAGATAGAAACAAAACATCTTTTTCTAGTCCTTCTAAAAACTTCATTTGAGGACTCCACACTTTGAACCTGAATTTAAAACTTCAAGTACTGAACAACGTTACATACAACTTTCCTCAGAAGAAATAAATAGCATTTGAATAATGCCTCAGTATCTAGTTTATGATCCATATATACTAAACATATAATATATAAGCTGTATCTATTTTATATACATTTACAAATTATATATAAACTTGTTTATACTTATACATTATTTATACATTTATGAATATATAAAATAAATAGAAATTGTTAAATTTTGGTTTAGCACAATGATGTTGCTGCAATACAATGAAAAAGAAGAATCTTGCAGATTTTTCTTGGGCATGTGAGAAATCAGTCATCCACAGGATTTAAAGGTCACAGTGTGTCTTCCGTGTGCCCCTTGGAGGTTCTACGGAGATGCCAGAAGGGTCTGTACCTGAGGATAAGGTCTTGGGCTCAGCCTTTACTAGACGTGGCATCAATTTGAAGACCCTGGAAGCAACCAAAAAAAGTGAATATTGTGACTCATCACTGAAGAGAAGAACCAGGAAAAACAACAACGACAACAAAAAGGCAGGGGGGATATTAGGGTAAGAATTCTTGGAACTAAAAAACTGAAAAATCACCAAGAAACAGAATATGAGCTAAATTAAGCTGTGGATCTCAGGCATTGAGCTGTAATTGACACCAATGTGCCTGAGGCTTATCCTGTGCTGAGTGCTGAGTGCTATTGGACTCACAGGAATGCATGAACTGGCTCCAGCAGGTTATTAGAAGTGCATGCTACTTCATAAATTCAGTTAGTCCAAAATTCTCTACATACATTTTGTTTAACATGAAGAATTTCTGTTTATATATTTAGGAAGTTACATATTCCAGTTGGTCTTAATTTAAAAAAAAATACAATAATCTGTATAAAAGCAAGCATTCAAGAATGAAGAAGTTTGTGTTTGATGACTGTTTTTAATATGCAAGATAGTTCCTGTAACATTCAATATAAATTTACTTATTAGAAACAATTATTTAACAAAAAACTTGGCAGACATAAATTAATGAATGTTCTGTTCTTCATTAGCCCAAGGTCTAATTATTGAGCTAAGCCTGTGTTAAACATTTGTAGTAATGCTACAATTTTTTGACTTATTTCAGATTCATAAGGAAATATATAGAGAGAATGCTTGAGAAATAAACTGGGTTATATATCATATCTTAAATATGCCAAGCCTGAGTGATTTTAATTTGTTCACCTACTAAGCTTTTTGGAAGCTCAAATATATTTTAAACAACCTGGTGATTGAGAAAATACATTTAATAGTGTGATTAAATATGAACCTTTCATCTATTACATTTTAGGCCAGTTCTGGCTTCATGACACATATGTAAAAAAATAAGATGATTAAATATACATATCATGTATGCTGAACAGTTTTCTGCGGTATCTCATTGAAATTCTGTCACAATGTATCATTATTTAAACACCATGTGGTAGTGATAGTCTGAGATGTCTTCAAAGAAAAATTAAAAATGGGCTTAAAAGCATGTATCCATCCATGGGGAACTTTACATCCCTTTGATTCAAGAAAGAAATACACAAATTAACAGAAAGGATTAAAAATTTCAGAATTTAAATTTTTTGTTACATCATGTGAAAAAAAACGTTAAAAGTCGTTTATGCAGTCCCAAATCATTTGTATATATTTTATATGGTCTGTCAATATGTTGGTAATATATCTTTATAAAAGAAGGAAATAAAGAGATAAATATCAATAGTGTCAAGCATTGCTCCTCTGCAATGAAATATATATCTTTAACTTATGAAAGTTATATATCTTTAAGTTATGACAGGTATATATCTCTAAACTTAATTCTAAAATAGCAGTTACCTACATTCTAATACACATTATGAAAGCTATTTCAAAATTTCTCAGAGCAATCTAGATTCCAGTGACTTCCAATTCCTTTCATTGAACTTCTGAATAGAAAACAAGATTTCATCAGTTAAATTTATTAGTACTAATCATTAAAATAACATGTATATTAGAAAAGAATAATTTATTCCTCAGTTATAGCAAGTTAGATTTTCTTACTTGGAATCTGTTTTTCAAATATTTACATAAATATTTTAATTCATAATTTTTAATGCAGAATTTTATGAAAAATACAAGTCATCAAAATTTAAAATGAATTATTGATTTCTGGTAATATGACTTGTACTCTAGAATGAAATATACAATGTACAATAGCTTAATAAAAGAACATTTTTACTTACATATTAATTTAAGCATTGGAAAATGTAATTTACTTTTGCACAAAATCGAATTATTGATAGATCACAATTTTTTAGGCAAAAGAAAGTCACTTTTATAATGATATCCAATCTCATCAAAGCAGACCTAAAATAGCAGAAAAGCATTCTTCTATAGCTAACATACATTCCCGAATACATATGATGTTTAGTTTTGGTAGTGATGCTGAGGGGTTAACAAACCTGTCTATATGTGAACTCCATTTTCTCCCTTTACCTACTCTTGAACAATAGTAAAACCTTATTTTTTCTATCAAAGAATACTTCCACTTTTGCTCAGATTCCATCCTTATTTCATTTTCAAAGTCTTTTAAAATTCTCTCTGTGTTATCTTTAAACCATTTCTGGATTATTTTTATCAGTTTTAAACTATAATCTACTACCATTCCATGTCACTCCCTGACCCTGTACCTGAGGATAAAATCTTGGGCTCAGAGTTAAAAATCAGCACCTAAGAATAAAACAAAAACAAACAAATTCTTTCCTTGATCCAACTTCATCACCACCACCACCCCAATTCAATTCATCATTGTCTGGCTTCTTTCTCGACTACAGTCAACGTAAAAGACTTGTCAAATTCAGTGGACATTTGCCTATTTCAGCTCACCCAGTCGTTCAGAAATTATGACAAAGTAGTTAACTAATATCTTTAAAAATAAAAAAAAAAAATGTGTAAGGGTGGGGTCTGAAGAGGAGGGGCAATATCACTTATACTACTGTTCTTTCTTTTCTTTTTATTCTCTGGATTTCTCTTGGCCTCATTTGCTAAACTCTCCTTCTGTAAAAATGTTCCAGATATGTGGACCGACCCCTCAGGATACCAATTTGAGTTCTCTTCTTTGGTCTCTGAACATTCTTATTAATGATGATATCAAACCTTCCCACGGGTTTAAAGACTGCCTCTCTGCCTATATTTACCTAATTTATTTATCCATCTCAGAATCCTCCCCTTGAGTTTTTCTTTGCATGCCCCTATGATGTCTCTAAAGTAATCAGTCATACTTCTGCTGATCTTATACACAAAATATGTCTTCCATCCGCCCTCTGTTATTCACTGACATTCATAATTTTAGTTCACTTCCTTGTCATCATTTGCCTAGGTTTTACCAGTAGCCTCCACATTTTCCCCATCTCTATTTATCTTTCATCCCCTTCCATGTTTCACCCATCTACAAAAGAGGCCTTAAAATATAAATTTTATCATATTTATCTGCAGATAAAGTCTTTCAGTAACTTCCCACAATAGTTAAAATCAAATGCATCTACTCTGGTCTGAAAATAACTGCATATTCTGGCTTCTGTCTCCCCTTCCAATTTTATGTGTGATTGCACTCATTTCTCATGCACTGTACTTTAGGCACCCAAATGGTCTGAGTTTGTGAAACAAGCCAAGTTACTTTCAACCTTAAGACCTTTGAAAATGGTGTGCACCATGTCTGAGATGTTCTTCATCTTCAAATAGCTAGTATCTTTTAATTTATTTTTGTTAAATTTTATCTCTTTAAAAAGCTTGTTGAGTCCACTCTCTTTAAAATACCAGTCTTTTCTGTCAGCAAATATTCTCTTTCAAGGTTCTCATTTTTAAGTTTTACTTAGTTATCTGATATCTGTTTTGCATTTTCATCCTTCACTAGGCTGTGAGCTTCATTTTGCTTGAGACGTGGTCTATCCTATTGACGATAAAAACCCAAGTTAACATGATAGAGCAAGCACACAATAACTATTGGTTGAAGAAACTAACAAATTATATTTGACACCCACATCACCAATTAATTGGCAAGTACCACTATCTTATTTTAATGTTTTAATAACTTAAATAGTGAGAATACCTTGGCCACTCCAGAGTTGTCTGGGATAGATAGATATGCCCTTGGTAGTTTGGCTGGAAACAGGGAAGCCTGTCTTCCTCTCATGTATAGCTTTATGTATGAAGTACTCTAGCACTGAATTAACTTTGGCATATGAACAAAGAACTCTTGAAGTGCAATAACTGTGCTCATCGTCTATTTTTTCCCTGCTAGTCAAGATCAAATTCTACGGTACATTAGCTATTAAAAGCACTGAGAATGTGAGAAGAACATGAATTAAACTTTGCAGCTCTGTGAAGAAAAGCTTCATGTGGCATTACTTGGTCTTTTTGAAAAGACAAGTGAAGAGGAAGGGGAGAAGAAGAGGAAAAAGTGGGAGGAGGGAGGAAAAGGAAGTGGAATAAATGGAAAAGAAGTTCACTGAAACTAGGTAATTCATACTTTACTATTTTTAAACCATATATGGGCTTCCCAATTCTAAGTAACATATAGTCTTATGAAGTAAGGTAGATGAAATGTAAAAATTTAAATCAGCTGAAGAACATATGTGGATCCTTTCAAGATGCTCGTGCTTTCCAAAGAAGGAATTTAAGATCCATCATTTAGGACCTAGAATAGACAGATGAAGGTATAGATAACTGTGATGCTCTATAAATTAAGCTACGTTTTCTTAATAATGCCCTTTCTTTTTGGTATATTGGAATATTTAGTTTATTATAGAAACTTTAAAGTCTGCAGTCACTAAAGATTTATGGATAAAAATCAATAAATGAATAAATATGTCATTTAATGGAAAGGGTCTTATTATAAAATATAAAATATTTATATATACATATATGAATTTATGAATCTAATTTTGTTTTTTTTTTTTGAGACTGAGTTTCGCTCTTGTTACCCAGGCTGGAGTGCAATGGCGCGATCTCGGCTCACTGCAACCTCTGCCTCCCAGGTTCAGGCAATTCTCCTGCCTCAGCATCCTGGGTAGCTGGGATTACAGGTATGTACCACTGTGCCCAGCTAATTTTTTGGTATTTTTAGTAGAGACGGGGTTTCACCATGTTGCCCAGAATTGTCTCGATCTCTTGACCTCGTGATCCACCCACCTCAGCCTCCCAAAGTGCTGGGATTACAGGCGTGAGCCACCGCACCCGGCCCCAATCTAATTTTTAATGCAAGTAATATTGTAGAAAAAGCAAGAGACTTTACATTCATGCTGTAAGATTAAATTTAATCACCTATAACATGGAGGTATGATTTTCCTCATAAAATTGATGTGAAGGTAAATGAGATATGCAAAACTCAGTCTATAGTATTTGGTGCATAGTAGGTTGAATAAATATTATTTTTATTACACTTGAATGTATCATAAAACTTTACTTATTAGTACTAATTGTGGGGAAGACAAATGCAATAACAGAAATTTACAATTTCACTAAGTATGTCAGCTTCCTATTGTTGGAAGGGAAACATTAAATATAAGATTCAAATAATTCATATTTACCTACTTGGCCATAATTATTTTTCAACCAGGCAAGGGAAAGCAGTAGTAAAGAAGACTAAAAATGTCTTCCCAAATCTAGGAAGAACTATATATCCCATGAAAATTGTTTATTAATAAAAAGACAATTCAGATTACTGAATAAAAGAGAAAAGGAAGGTGAAGGTCAGATTTCAGTCTTGGAAGGATGGGGCAGAGAGAGAGAAAGCAACTGAAAATAAAAAGACTTTAATGAAATGTGTATGTTTTTATTTTTAACATTGAAACAACATAAGAAACAACATTGTTGGTACAGTAGCTAATGAAAGAAGGTTTACAAGGTCCTGCTTGAATAAGTGTTTATGTGCAACAATTTTTATTAGTAAAACCTCTTGAAGCTTTCAGTGACTTAGATCTGATAGAAACTAGATTAAATTTTTTAAAAATTTATAAATTCATAACCTAAAAACTTGATAGTTCACTGGTAAATGGGGAGGCTTAACCCACTGACATCATAAAAGGAACTTTATCTTTTCATTTTCCTGTCTCTCCTCTAAGTCTTCCACAGAGTCCATCAATCTCAAGGATTGTTTCCTCCAAGGTTGTTAGGCAATTGTAAGCAGCTACCAGGGTACTTATCTCCTTCTCCATGTTCAACAAGAAGAGGCCCTTTCCTAGTAGCGCTTTCAGAAACTGATGAAAACTTTCAGACTCTCCCAACACAAGCTTCCTTGCATCAATTTGGTCTATATTATCTTGTGCCCTGAACTCTGGCCTAAAGGATGGGAAGTGTTTATGGGATAGTGATAAGAAGAAAATGATTGATAAGGATAAGTGGAAATGCAAACAAAAGTTGGAGTATTGATAGAAGCAGAAAAGATAGTCACCAGGCACCCAAAATAACTTCAGTGTCATCATACCTTGTATATTAAAAATTATAAATATATGGCTGGGCACGGTGGCTCATGCTTGTAATCCTAGCAATTTGGGAGGCTGAGGTTGGTGAATGACTTGAGGTCAGGAGTTCGAGAGCAGCCTAGCCAACATGGTGAAACCCTTTCTCTACTAAAAATCCAAAAATTAGCCAGGTATGGTTGTGCATCCCTGCAATCCCAGCTACTTGGGAGGCTGAGGCAGGAGAATCACTTGAACCCGGGAGGTGGACTTTGCAGTGAGCCGTGACGGTAGCACTGCACTCCAGCCTGGGCCACAGAGTGACTCCATCAAAAACAAAAACAAAAACAAAAAAATTATAAAAATGAATGATAAATGAGTAAATGGTTAAAAAAAGCAAGCTCACTCTTTATAAGCAAAGTGGATCCAAAAAAGTCATTGATATGATAAGCATGGTAATTAGACTAAGAGGTCTGAGATATAAAATTAACAAACCTTGGAGGTGAGGGATTAACACATTCAAAGAACAGCTACAACAAATATACATACGCACACACAGGTACACACACTCACACAGATATATGTTTATGACATGTATTGTGTATATATAACATATGTATATATATATTAGGTTGATGCAAAAGTAACTGCAGTTTTTGTCATTACTTTTAATAATAATCTAATAAATGTATATTTGTATATATGTATGTATTTTAAGGTATATATAAATCTCTTTGAATAAAAGCAGAAAAAATAGTTTATTAGCTTCAAATTTTCCTTTTTTTATCAAAAAAGTTCTGAAATAACAAATGTTCTTATAGTGCCAGTTATTCATCAAAAGAGAAAAAATATATATATATAAAATGTTAATGGTTCTTATTTATGTACATACTATTGTTATATATGTAAATTTTCATAAACTACATCAACTCAGCCAATAAGCATTTTCTATATTCTTAGTGCTGTTTAGCCTATAAAATGAAAATATTTAAATTACTAGGAAAAATAAAAATTATTGTTTTTAGCCATATAAGAAATGAAAATTTTCATATTTTATTAATTATGCTACTTTGTGTGCAAGTTTTATTAGAACTTGGTATGAATAGTTGTCATGTTATAACTTATTTGGCTAGCAAAGGCATATAAACTTACTTTTTCTTAAGATTATACTTTATATTAGCAAACAAAATTAACTAGAATATTTTAAGAAGGAAACAAATATTTTTTTAAGTTTGTCTCTAGAATTGTAGTTTTGACTCAGTCCAATTGTTGAGGTTTTAAGTGATTATGATTTTCATCATTTTAGTTTCTACATTCTCCTAAAGGTGTTCAAGCAATTGATATGATGCTCCATAAAAACTCTGTCCTCTCCCAACATGACCAACCTCCTTTCAGTCCTATTTCATATTTATTAACCATGTGTATCTGAATTAAAAATACTTCGTAGCTGGACATAGTGGTGCATGCCTCTAATTCCAGCTGTTCAGGAGGCTGAGGCACGAGAATTGCTTGAACCTGGGAGGAGGACGTTGCAGTGAGCCCAGGTAGTGCCACTACACTCCAGACTGGGCGACAAGAGCAAGACTCCATCTCAAAAAAACAAAAAATAATTTAAATTTAAATTTGGGCAGCAAGCACTAGAGAGGTGTAAAGAAATGACTGGCCATTCTTTAGCTTCTTCCTGTACTGTATGTTAGGTGATGATGTGGTGTAGTGTTTACATTTGCACCTGCTTGTCCACGACTTCTCTCACTTCTTGAAGGGTTATACTAGACTTCAGTAAAGTACAGAAAATTAAAATTGATTGAGGCAAAAAAGAATTCTTTGACAGTGAAGATGAGATCTTTTCTTGGAGATTAGTAAATATCTGCATATATATTTTTTTCAATTTTTTTTTAGGGGTTTGCAGTACAATCATGATAATCTTTGTCTTTGTCAATTTACATTCTTGTGGAGGAAGTTACACAATAAAATATTAAATTTAGAAATTAATTAATAGGCTGGGACTGTTGGCTCATGCCTGTAATCCCAGCATTTTGAGAGGCTGAAGCGGGAAGTTCGTTTGAAGCTAGGAGTTTGACACCAGCGTGGGAAACATAATGAGACCCTGTCCTACAAAACAACTTTTAAAAAAATTCACCAGATGAGTTGGCATGTACCTGTAGTCCCAGCTACTCAGGAGACTGAGACAGGATGATTGCTTGAGAACCGAAGTTGAAGGCTTCAGTGAGCTATCATCATCACACCACTGCACTCCAGCCTTGGTGACAAAGCCAGACCCTTTCTCTAAAAAATAAAAATAAAAACGTTTAATTTAAAAATGAATTAATAATATGTTACGTTAGAAGCTGGTAAGTGCTATAAAAAATTGTACAGCAGGATAAGGTAATTCTAAAGTATCAGATTTGGAGGAGATAAGGTTGTTGTTCTAAATAGGGTACAGAGGAGGCCACTTTGAGAATATAGCTGTCCTTTGAGCAAATCCTGGAAGGAATTCAGGAATTTAGCAATGCAAACATCTTTTGAAAGACAGCTATAGAAGGAAGAAACAGCCAGGACAAAGGCCCAAAGCTGAGCATTGGCCTGGTGTATTGAAAGAACACAAAGGCCTGTGATCCTGGAATGAAATAATGAGTGGAAGAATATAAGTGGGTGAATTAAGAGATTAAAATAGTAGCAGATCATGCGGGTTCCAGATTGTAGGTAGTAGATTATTGTGGACTTTGGATTTTATTCTGGGTAAAAGTGGCAGAAATTTCAATATTTTAGGTAGAGAAGTGACAAGATTTGAATAAGCTGCCTTGTTAAGAATAGATTGGAAGTTGAAATGGGTTAGGGGTGAGGGAGAATCAGAATCAGACAAAACCATTAGGAGATATTGCAGTGATCCAGAAGAGAAAATCTGTTGTTCGAAACAGAGAATTAGCAGTGGAAGTAATTAAATGTGGTCGCATTCTGGATATATTTTCTAATTAGAGTCAACTGATTCCAACAGAAAATTTCTAATATTTGCATGTGGTATATGTTAGAAAGAACAGTATCAGCTCATCAAGAATAGTACCAAGGTTTTGAATCTGAGTAACTGATAAATTAGATGCACAATAACTCAGTTGGGGGAGTAGGAAAGGATGCGGTATAAGCAGTTCTTGTTTTGCTAGTGAGAGTGGATTCAATCTTTTTTTAGATATGTGTTGTTTGAGATGTCTTGTTGGACTTTTAGTTGACAAACACTTTTCATTCATAGGTGAAAGACCATTGATTCCGGTTAATAGTATTAGCAGTTATTTAGCACAGATCATGCCCATCACTGGTTTAAGCTCATTACTTTTCAAAGAACACATTTCCATACTGCTTAAGATTTATTTTAATAAGGATATTCAGTTTGATAATGTCTTATCCAAATCCCCTGAAGCAGAGGATTGTCGATTTCAGAAATTATCAGAGTAGTACAACGTACATGCAATTTCAGTGTAGGATCAAGGGCAGCATTTTAAAATTGAGCATATCATCGGCAGTGAAACATACAAATAATCACAGTAGGAGGGACAAATAAAAACTGTACCTCCTTTCAGTTTGGGTCGTGTCCTCGAAATGGGTTCAAGTCAAATCGGATTTTACTTTCAGATGAGTTATTTTAAACACACACACAAAGATTTTCAGCACTTTGGTTGTTAGAATTTCAGATGAAACCCTATAGAACCTACATTAACTCTGTAATTTTGGAATCATAAAAATAAAACATAAAATTGATGCTGATAACCATCCTTTCATTATGGGTTAATTCTTTCTTTGGATTACAGTTCACAAGAGATAATTTCCTTATGCCCTGTATAAGCTTTTTGGAATTTTTAGATCATTTCTAGTATTTTATGACATATGTTCTTTGAATAAATATTTATAAATATTATTTCTATAGCTTTTACCAGGAAAAGAAAGTCTTATGTGGTCCAATGGCAGATACTAGTACATCAGTCCCTGCAGTAGACTTTATTATTGGCTAAGACAAATAATGGCTCATTATCTTTAGGAACAGATGAATGTGGAATAATGCTTATGCTACTTGAAATAAGGACTACCAAATTATTTATCTAAGTGTCTATTCCCATAATAGTATTAAAAATTAATTTTAGAATAGTTTAATTAGTAATCTTAAGTAATGGACCAAATAAATATGCCTTCTTACTTCAAAGAACACAAATGATTGACATAAAATATTAAGCTCTTGCAGAATATTTTTTGTTAAACTTCAAGCATTATATACCAATGTTTAACCATCAGCTACACTTAATCAGTAAAATAAAAAATGAACTATTTTTAATTATAGTGGATTATCATAGTGTAGTATCAGGCAGAATACTTTTACTGTCCTAAAAATCTTTTGTATCCTATGCAGGTTTAAGAAAGAAGAAAATTGTGTTCTCTGCAGCATGGATAGAGCTGGAGGCGATTATTGTAAGCAGATTAACTCAGGGACAGAAAACCAAATACCACATGGTCTCACCTGTAAGAGGCAGCTAAATACTGAGTACTAAGGGAATAGAGATAGCTACAAATAGACACTGGGGATGACCAGAGGTGGGAGGATGGAAGGGGGAATGTATTGCCAACCAAACTATTGGGTAATATTATGCTTACTATCTGGGTGATAGGATTAATTGTACCACCAACCTCAGTATCTTGCAATACACTCGTGTAATGAACCCACACATAATCTCCCTGAATCCTTTAAAATAAAAGTTAAAATTATTTTAAAAAATCTTTTGTATCCACTCTTTTTTTAAAATACATTGTTACTGGGTTTTAAATGTTGTATGGCATAATTTATATTCTTTTAAGACTCCAAAGTTTTGTTTCACATAAATGACCTCCTTTAGGCATATATATTTTTTGGGCTTTTAGATACTAAGGCATTATCCATCTATAAAGCACAAATTTTAAAAATACCAGAAGCTGGCTAATGATTTAAAAAAGAAAATATAGGAAATTACTAAGAGAGAATGATAAATATTATTTTATTAATTAATTCCTTTTGTTATTTTCTAAAAATATATTTATTATACAGTTTGTGCCAAGCACTCTTATGAGTACTGAAAAATGTGAATAATGCAGGTGAAATACCTGTGCTTGGGGAGAAAAGACAATAGAATAAATAAACAAATAGTTAAATAAATCTGTTGACGTATTATGACAAAGGTTACAACAACAACAAAAGTAGTATGCCGGGGGGGAAGTAAGAGAGGGATTTTATGGATTGAACAGTTAAAAAAGGTTCCTGAGCCGATGCCATATTAGAACAGAGCTGAATCAAGTGAGGAATTAAGTCATGCATTTGTCTTAAGGAATAGCATTCCAGATTGATGGCTGGAAAATCGCCAAGTCTCTAGGGAACTCTCTGGTTGGCATGTTTAAAAAGTATTGAATAAAGACAGTGCTACATGAGTGAAGTAGGCAGGCAGAAATGGAGTCCAAAATAAGAAAGAGAGGCCAAATAAGGCTGTGCTTTTATACCACTATGACCTTAGACTTTTTTTCTCAGAATGTAATGAAAATTCATTCGAAGTTTAAGTAGGCATATGACAAGATTTAACTAACACTTTCTAAAATATCATTTGATTTTGTAGGGAATGGACAGAAATGAAAGCTGAAAGATGATTCCTTGGTAGGCTATTGCAGTCATCTTGGTGAGAGGAGATAGTATATTAGACAATAATGTTGTCTTGGAGGTTTAGTGAGAAGTGGCTTGCTTCGAAATGTAGTTTGAAGATAAAATGAACAGCACTTGTGGAGAGATTTAGTAGGAGATGTGAAGGAAACTCATAAAGGATAACTTCAAGTTTATAAGTGAGTTCATGATATCACTATTATTGAGATGAGGTTATTCAGGAAAGATCGCTTTTTCCAGACAGTTATAAAGGGAAGAGATTGTTTACATTTTTCTTCCAATGTTGTAGAAGATGAACCGATGCAATTGACATTAGCTTTCGTGCAAACTCCTTCACAAGTTGATACTGTTCTGGAAAAAAATTGTCATAGAGAAATAATTTTGTCCTTGACAAATGGTTGAATGGTGTGTGTGTGTGTTTGTGTGTGTGTGTGTGTGTGTGTGTGTGTGTGTGTATTGGAGAGAGAAAGAGAATGCCTAGTCCTGGACAACTTGCCTCAAATCTAAAAGTGATCCACAAGTGGCACATGGAAAAGTCAAGGGGCATATTTGCCAATTCTTGATGGGGAATTACTTAAAATGGGTACTCAGTTGAGAAGATTTGTGTCTGTCTTGAATTCTATGAGTATTCAGGTGCTAAAAACTCTGCAAGACTGCTTGGAGACCTGAGGCATATTTGTAGTAAATTAAATAACTCAGATTTGAGAAAGTGTACTGCTGGAGGCTGAGGGATGTGATCTTGGGGAGAGATCAATCCTTTTGAGTGTGAATGGAGATTCCCAATAGGTTAGGGGAGATTTTATAAGGTGGAGGTTTGAAAAAAATAGGTTAAGATAGAAGAATGAGCTGAGGAAAGGGGATTTAGGATAAAAGATATGACTGTGATTAAAATTTATTTTTTACTATTTTCTTTCAAAACTTAAGAATAAAATATTGTACTGCACAGTTTTAACTATCCTCTTTTGACTTAATTATTTCTCCATTTCTACAGCCCTTCAGTAAGTTCTGACATATACAACACTGTGTGATTGTGCCGTGTTGTAAAAAAGGATGAGATAAGGGGCCGAGGGGAAGGAGACCTGCTCCACATTTACCTCCAGTGTGTCCTGGTTCTCTGAGTGCATGAAAGCATTGTTATGAGGATGACTGAGTCTGAAACCTACAGCGTATCCCATAGCAAACCTAACAGTGGCCCATGGCAGATGAGAGCTTAGAAAACATGACTGAAAATGGCACAAATCCAATGAGTGATTTATAGCAATTTAAGGGGAAGATACTGATACTGATATTGGAAAGAATCATCTCTGTGTTACAATGGGAAAAGTGGATGATAATTAATGAAGTAGTGGTTTCACATAAAAGGAAGTATTTCCTTTCATTGAATTTAATTACCCAGCCAGGCACGGTGGTTTCCACCTGTAATCTCAGCACTTAGGGAGGCCAAGGTTGGGGGATTGCATAAGTCCAGTAGTTTGAGACTGGCCGGGGCAACATGGTAAAAGCTGGTCTCTACGAAAAATACAAAAAAATTAGCTGGTTGTGGTCTCAGCTACTCCGGAGGCTGAAGCACTTGAGCCTGAAAGGCAGAAGTTGCAGTGAGCTGAGATCACACTGTTACACTCCAGCCTGGGTAAGAGAGTGAGACTCCATCTCAAATAAAATAAAATAATAAAATAAGAATTAAATACCCATTTAATATTTGTTAGTAACTTCATTTCAGTAGGATGCGGCAAAGTGTCATATAAACATCTACATTTCTGTTCAGCCAGTTTTCCATTTAAAAAGTAGGCTTACTTCTAAAACATCTCATGCACCTCATAAATATATATACCTACTATGAACCCACAAAAATTAAAAAATAAAAAAATAAGTAAGTATAGTTCTTCTACGATAGTTTCTGTGGATCACTCAAAGCATAAAGCGGTAGGAAAAGTAACAGAGGAACCCGAATCCTTTGACCAGAGCCCCAGAGGAGTTTATTTTACCAGTGAGAAAGTATTGAACATGCTTGATCTTCAGGTACCAAGTGTGTTTTGTTTGGATAAGGATGGAGATAAACATAATGATAGATAAAAATGTTGTAATGTTAAATAAAAATGTGACTTATTTAAACTTCCATTAATAAAAACTTACATTTTGTTATACTATAATTTATCTGTCTGCTAGAAGAAAGAAAAGCATTTGCAATTCTATTATAATTATTATCCAGGAATTTGAGTGAGTCCAGGCATCTATTTTACAATTTTCGTTTACTTTCAAGTATAAAAAGTTATAAGTCAATCAAATAATGTGTGGGAATTAACAATTTATAAGAAATGTCTCAAATTTTAAGGCTAAAATATTTCAAAACAGCAAATTATAATTAATAATACACTTAATATTATGAGATAAATATTGTTACATTGTCAAATTTAACAAAGTATGATTAGCCAGAATTATTAGAAGCATTTTATCAAACGACAGTTTACACACAGCAAAACAACTACCTTTTAAGGGTAGAATATGTATACCTATGTAACTTAAGTAATTTTAGGATACAGAGTATTTCCATTATTTCTTTCCACTCAGTTCATATTCTATACCCTAGTTTCAGGCAACCAATTATCTGCTTTCTATCACTAAAAAACTTATTTCATTTCCCTAGAGATTCAGAAGTATACATTATATATAGAATGTATTCTTTCGTGCCTAGGTTCTTCTCCTCAGCATATTTTTGAGATTCCTCCATATTTTTTGTATGCGCATCAATAGAATTGAGTAGTAATATATATATATATATAAAATTATTTAGATGTATCACAATTTTTTAATCAATTCACTTCTTAATGGACATGGGTCACTTTCCATTTGGGCTTATTATAAATAAAACTGCTGTAAACATCCATCTATAAATTATTCTGTGGGGATGTATTTACATTTCTTTGGGGTAAGTTTCAAGATGTAGAAATGCTGGTTCATAAGGTAAGCATATATTTAACTTTGTAAGAATTACCGAACTAGTTTCTAAAGGAGCTGTACCATTTTGTATTCCAATTAATGATGAGAGTTCCAATAGCTTCAACTCTTTATGAACATTTCTATTGTCAGTCTTTTCATGCTTAGTTATTTTAGGGGGATGGTATATGTATTTGTTTTAAAGTTCAGCTGTAACTAATTAACACAGACTTAATTGCTTAAAACAGCACAAATTTATTATCTTATGATTCTATGAATTAGAAATCTGACCTTTTTTTAATCTTAGGCTAAGATAAAGATGTTGGCAGGGCTTTGTTCCTTTCTGAATTTGCATTTCTCTGATGTTCATTCATATTTTTATGTCTTTGTTGGTCACTCATATATCTTCCTTATTGAGGTGTGTGTATAAATCATTGACCCATTTTTTTGTTATGAAATTTGTCTTCTTATTTTGTCCTGTGAGAGTTCTTTATATATTCTGTATACTAGTCTTTCATCTGACATATGTATTGCAATTTTTTTTAATCTGTGGCTTTTTTGTTGTTGTTGATGAATACTTTCAAAGAGTAGATGTTCTTAATTTTGATGATATGTTTTAGTACTTCTATAAACCCATATAAATGTCAGAACCAGATTGTCAATTTTTTTTGGAAAAAAGCTTATACGACTTTTATTTGCGATTCACTAAATCTATAGTACAATATTTAAAAATAAATAAATAAACATACTAATAATATTGAGTCTCCTAGTCCAGGAACAGCACATATCTCTAAGTTATTTAGTTTTCTAAAAGTTTTTATTTAATATTTAGTATATATCTTGATTCCTTTGTTACGCTTATTGCTAAGTATTCAATCCTAAGTGTTGGTACTATTATAAGAGGCATTGCTCCTTTAATTTAATTTTCTAATAGTTTTTTGCTAGTATAAACAAACACAATTGACATTGGTATATGAATTCTTATACTCCAACATTTCTAAATTTGTTTATTAATTCAAGTAGAGTTTCTGAAAATTTATTAAAATGTTTATCCACAGGGTCACATTGTCTCCCTAGTTAGGTGTTACTTCTTTTTTCTTAAGTTTGTATGTCTTTTAGTTATTTTCATAACTTGTTGCACTAGCTAAAATCTCAGAAGTGGTGACCAAGATGGCTGACTAGAAGCAGCTAGTGTGTGTTGCTCTCAAAGACAGGAACAGAAAAGGTGAATAAATAGAGTATCTTCAACTGAAACATGTGGGTACTCACACTGGGAAAAATCAAAGAAACAACTCGACCCACAAAGAATAGAGAAAAGCAAGGCAGTATAACTGCCCACCTGGGAGTGAACAGAGCCAAGGAAACCTCCCCCATCAAGGAAGCCTCCCCCATCAAGGAAGCACTGTGTGACCCCAGGAACTTATGCTTCTCCTATGGATCTTTGCAGCCTTTAGGTCAGGAGATCCTCTGAAAAACCCATTCCACCATGGCCTTCAGTCTAACACAATACTACATGGAGTCTCAGCAGAGTAGGTTCTCAGCCACACTTGGGGAACAGGTAGCCTTAAATACCCAGGCTTTCTGGAATTCTACACAGAAAAAGAAACTATCAAGAGAGTAAATAGACAATATACAAAATGAGAAAAAATTTTTACAAACTATGCACCCAAAAAAGGTCTATCCAGCATCTGTAAGGAACTTAAATTTCTAAGAGTAAAACAATCGCATTAAGAAGTGGGCAAAGTACATGGACACACACTTTTCAAAGACACACATGCAATAAACAAGCATATGAAAAAAAGCTCAATATTACTGATCATTAGAGAAATGCAAATCAAAACCACAGTGAGATGCCATCTCACACTAGTCAGAATGGTTGTAATGAAAAAGTAAAAAAATAACAGATGCTGATGAGGTTGTGGAGAAAGGGAAATACTAATACACTTACAGTGGGGTGTAAATTAGTTCAACCATTGTGCAAAGCGGTATGGTGATTCCTCAAAGAGCTAAAAGCACAACTACCATTTGACCCAACAATTCCATTACTGGGTATACACTCAGAGGAATATAAATCATTCTACCGTAAAGACACATGCACACAAATGTTCATTGCAGCACTATTCACAACAGCAAAGACATGGAGTCAACCTAAATGCCCATAGGTGACAGATTGGCTAAAGAAAATGTGGTACATATACATCATAGGATACTATGCAGCCATAGAAAAAGAACAAGCTCATGTCTTGCAAGAACATGGATGGAGCTAGATGGTATTATCCCTAGCAAACTAGTGCAGGAACAGAAAACCAAATACAACATGTTCTCTCTTAAAAGTGGGAGCCAACTGATGAGAATTTATGAACACAATGAAGGAAACAACAGGCACTGGAGTATTCTTGAGGGTGGAATGTGGGAGGAGAAAGAGGAGCAAACAAGTTAACTACTGTGTACTGAGCTTAGTACCTGGGTAATGAAATAATCAGTATAGCAAACCTCTTTAACACTAACTTACCTATGCAGCAAACCTTCACATGTACCCCAAAACCTAAAATAAAAGTTAAAATAAAACTATCTGGTACAACGTTGAATAGAAATAGTAAGAGTAGACAACAACTTTTGTCCTCTTTCTGATCTTAGGTCAATATTAACTATAGGTTTTTAGTATATGGTTTACATCAAGTTGTGAAAGTTCTTTTTTCTAGGACATTGATTTTTAAACTCATAAATAGATGCTGAATTTTATTAAATACATTTAGAGTCTATTTAAAAGATAATAAAAGTTTTGTTCTTTATTCTTTTAATGTGAGAAAATGCACTGGCTTATTGTTAGATGTTAGTATTAGTCTTGCATTTCTAAATAAAAAAATTTGGTCATAGCATATTTCACTTTTAGGTATCATCTGAATCAATATATTTATATATTGCTTAAGATATTTGCATCAATTATTATGCAAGATATTATGTAATAATTTTTAAACTTTAATCAATTTCATTCTGGTTTAGTTTAGTATAGGGTAATGATGGTCTCATAAAATGATTGTGGTATCCCTCTTCCTTTCTGAAAAAAGCTTTGCATTGGTATTATTATTTTGTCTTAAAAGTTTAAGAAAGTCTATGAGTATTGCTGTCTGAAGATATTTTCATTGTGAAAAGGTTTTATACTGTGAATTAAATTTATTTAGTTGGGGTGGGTATTCTCAAATTATGTATTCTTGAGTTACTTTTGGCATTTGTGGCTGTGTTTGTTTTATGTTACTGTTTTAACAAAGTGTCATAAATATAGTGGCATCAAGCAACACATTTTAATCTCAGTTCAGTATGTCAGAAGTTCTGGTTCAGTATAGTTCAAGTGGGTACATTTTCTTAATATCCCACAAGGTCAAAATTAACGTGTTCTTTTTAGAGTAAAGATGAATATACTTCAAGTTCAATTGGGTTTCTGGCGAAATTCAACTCCTTGCTATTGTTAAAGTTTAATTTCATGTTTCCTTGCTGTCAGATGACCGTTGACTGCTCATAAGTCCTAGAGGTGGTTACATTCCTTCTCATTCTTTTCACATGGCATCCCTCTACCCTCAACAGCAGTGGAAGGCTGAGTCCCTCATGCTTCCAATCTCTCAGAGCTTTCTGTAACTCAAGCATGAGAATACGATCTGCTTCTAAGGGCTCGTGTGGTTAAATTGAAGCACAATGATCTGGATACTCTCCCTTATGGTTAATACTATTACTTGTATCTGCAAAGTCCCTTTAGCAACATAACATATTTACAGATTTCAGAGATTAGGGCATAGATACATTTGGAAAACCATTCTGCCTACCACAACAGCTTTCAAATAATGTGTTCATTTTATCTAAGTTGTGTTATTTTATGTAAAATTGCACATATTTTGTCCTTATAAATGTTTTACTTCCTGTAGGGTCAGTGCTGATGTCCCCTGTTTAATTTTCAAAGGCAAGTTTTTGAGTTTGTGTTTACTTTTCTTAATGATCAATCTAGCCAGAGTTAGTCAATTACTTCAATCTTAAACAAATTGCTTGGTTTTATTGATTTTCTTTATTGTCTATTTTCAATGTCATTGATGTCTCCTCTTATATTGAGTATTTCACTCTTTTGACATTTTTTATCAATTCTGCTTACATTCTTTCTGTATTAGGTTTGCATTATTCTCTTAAAGTGATGGCTTAGAGAATTTAATTTGGTTAATAATATTGTTAAAGGCTTCTAAATTCTTGTTAATTTTCTATTTATTTTAGCAGTTACTAAGATTGGTGATTTTAAACATCCAACTGTAATTGTGGATTTGTCTATTCCCTGTTTTCATTCTGTTACTTTTTACTTTCTGTATTTTGATATTCTGTTAAAGATTTTGCAGACATTTCAAATATTATATATTTTGGATAGATTTTCCTCTTCACGTTATAAAACGTGTTCTTTATTCTTATAATATTCCTGAAGCCTACTTTTCTGATATTAATATAATCACTTCAATTATCTTAAGCTTAGCTATATGTTTTAATGTATGTTTTTATACTGATATGGTTTGGCTGTGTTCCCACCAAAATCTCATCTTGAATTCCCACATGTTATGGGAGCGACCTAGTAGGAGGTAATTGAATCATTGGGTCAGGTCTTTCCAGTGCTGTTCTCGTGATAGTGAGTAAGTCTCATGAGATCTGATGGTTTTAAAAATGGGAGTCTCCTGCACAAACTGTCTCTGTTTGCCTGTTGCCATCCATGTAAGACATAACTTACTCCTCTTTGCCTTCTACCATGACCTTGAAGCTGCCTCAGTCACATGGAACTGTTAGTCCATTAAACTTTTTCTTCCCAGTCTTGGGTATGTCTTTATCAGCAGTGCAGAAATGGACTAATGTATATACATAGTTAAAACTTCTAATTTTTTTTATCTTTTTTTTTTTTTTTGAAATAGGGTCTCACAATATTGCCCATGCTGGAGTGCAGTAGCATGATCTTGGCTCACAGTAATCTCTGCTTCCCACACTCAAGTTATCCTCCCACTTCTACCTCCAGAGTAGCTGGGACTACACATGTGCACCACCACACTCAACTAGTTTCTGTACTTTTTGTGGAGATAGGGTTTTGCCATGTTGTTAAGGCTGGTCTCAAACTCCTGGGCTTATATGGTCTGCCCACCTCAGCTTCTCAAAGTGCTGCAATTATAGGCATGAGCCACCCGAGACTAACCAAGCTTTTTTTTTCCTACTTTTTTTTTAACTTTATATTTAAAGTTAGCTTCTAATAGAATTTATCACAGTACCTCTTTTTGTTGGATAAGCTTTATATTGTACTGTGTCACATAGATAAATCATGTTGATGCCTAAAAATGAAGTCTTTTGACATGTTTTTGAACACTCAGCGATATGTTATCAACTTAAAAAACATTGTCAGGAGTTCTTCAGTAATTATCAAAAACACAATTGTGAGCTAATTAATATGGTAAGATATTTTCAACATGTTAACTGCATTATGAAAAAGTATTGGGTTATGTTGGGGGTGAGAATGAGAATTTTTTCTGTCTGTTTATTTTATTTTTTAATATCTTTGCTTAGAAATTAGTTGTATGTATAGTTTGTGTTCTTGTTTGATGTTTGTGTTCCAATTAGAATATATACATGAATGGACTAGTCATGTTCTCCTTTATTCACTTCTGTACACCCAGTGTCTGCCATAGTACTTTGAACATAGCATGTGGTCAATGAATAATTGTTTCATAAATGAAAAACTAACGTTAATCTTGCTTTTGCTACTTTTTTAGGTAATCATACATATCATGGAATGGTTTTAAGTAGGTAAATATTGTAAAAAAAGTAAAAGGATGAATTTTAAAAAGGGAAAAACAAATATTTCATTTAGCAAAAATTGTCTCATGTGATAATTATAGAAGCTACTTTTTCAGGAGGAAGTGGGGTTTCAACAATTCATGCAAATTTAGGTAGAGTATTGTGGAGAACATAAGCACTATTAATATAGTTACAAAAAATGAGTACTGAAAAATGTGAGTAGGATATTCAGCAGATAAACAATATATTAAGGATATTCCTATTAGTAAACATTACATTATGGAAAACCAACTATATTAGTGACTCAGATGAGTATGAGGAAAGTTGATTTGTCTTAAAGAAAATTTAAGGTTTACTAAATATGTAATTTGTTGATTTTATTAAGTGGAAGAGGTGACTCTGAAGAGCAATCGAAAAGGACAAAAGAGGTTTTACTAAACTGGAGCATTGTTTCTGAAATAAAAGAAAATTAAGGGCTGAATAAACGAAATAACCAGGCCTAAATGACAAATGTATGTTCAAAGTGATAAAAACTAAGACATCCTCCAGAGTATAGGTCAAACAGCAAAAAAAAAAACTACGGAAAAGTTTTTAAATGTAACGTATAGGTCATAAAATCTCTCCATGGGAATTTCACACGTACAAACAAAATGAAAATAAAATAATCAAATAAATAAGATGATTTTATTTTGGTGCTTCAAATTTAAAGTATTTTAGTTGTTGCATTGCTGGCCCTTTTCTCATTCATGTGTGGAATTTCACCATATGATACTAACCCCTTTTCAGTTACTTGTATTTTAAATATCTTTTTTTAGTAATTATGCCATGTGTATTTGTTTGTGTAACTGTGTTTTTAAATAAAAAAACAGCAAATGAGAAAAATTTTAAGAGGTTTTTATGTAGTAAAATTTGTTAATATATATCTTTATAAAAATGCACCTTTTGTATTTGTTGAAAATGAATTCTCTAATATTTTGCTGTCAAAAAAGTTCTGATTTTACATTTATTCTTGGAGGATATTTTTGTCAATGTAACACTCTAGGTTGACAGCCTCGAAAATTGCCATTAATTGTCTTCTGGTATCCATCGTTTTTCATAAAAAGCAATTTGTAATTCTTACTGTTTCTTGGTATAATTTTTAAGATTTTCTCTTTATTGTTAATTTTCAGCAAATATCATTTGACTGCAATTGCCCAGTCTTGTTTTTCTTTATTAACCTCCTTGGAATTCTCTGAATTTACTGAATATATAGGTCTTCTATTTATCCTAGAAATTCTCAACTTTGAATATTTTATTGCCATTTTTTTTTCTATTTTTTTTTTTTTTGGACTCCATTATGCCTATGTTAGGTAGTTTAATATTGTCAAACTGTTCTTAAATACTCTGTTCCTTTTATTACTTAAAAAGAATGTTTATGTTTCTGTTTGAATAATTTCTATTGACCTGTTGCCAAATAAAATGATGAGTCTGTATATTCATTCTCTTATTCAGCTTGCTAAAATAATTCTTAATCTTTAATGTCATGTTTTTTATTTCTGTTATTTCAATTTGGATTTTTTAATATTATATGGGTCTCCCTGCTAAAATTCTTTATCTCTTCAGCCATATTGTTTACTTTTTGCTTAAATGTTTTAGCACATTTATTATCACTGGATTTATGGCCCTGTTTGATATTCAAAATTTGGAACAAAATATCTGTGTTTGGTTTTAGTGACTCTTTTGTCTATTGGCAATGTATCATGTTTACTTACTTTGTTTAGTATATCCTACTTTTTATTGAGTGTCAAACATTGTGTGTGCAAGAATAGCAGTGATTTACATATTTTTTACATCCAGAAAATAGGAGACTTTGCATCTGTCAGGCAAGTCACGTGAGGAGAATTCAATCAATCTAGATTGTTGCTTGGCTGGTTCGGACTTTGATGTTAACTTATTCTAGTACCATTCAGTAGTCATGCAGTCTTTTAATTCTTCTGCTTGGCCTTCAAACTTGAGAAAGGTGCTGGGGTCCTCCCTTTAGTAATAATTAGAGCCCTGTGCACAGAGTAGACAGACTCTACTCACTTGTGCTCTAGATGGTAAGTCTCTGTCAGCTCCCCTAGTCTATGAGCAGCAATAGGTAAATTTTTCTTGCACTTTATCTAAGATTTGGAGTACAGAGAGGGTTATTCTCTATTTTCTTACTTTGCCTCCAGACTTAAACAGGCACTATGCTCCTCTATCTCTTTGGAAGAGTTTACTTTTGATATTCCTGTCCCCCTCATATGTGCTTTACAACTGATTTATTGTTTCCAGTGTAAAGTCTAAGGTATGCACGTGTTTTTCTCAGTTTTTATTTCCACCCTCAGACTTAACGCTGGAGCCATGTGCCTGGAATGCTGAGGTTGCATTTCCTCTGTTTTCCTGACTTAGCTTCCTTTAAATTCCCCCTCATCATTCAAGGAAAGTCCACGAAAAAAGTAAGTGGTAAATACATACTTCCCTTGTTTCTGGGGTTCATGGGGATTTGAAATGATAAGCCCAGTTACTCCTCAGGGCTTAAGAATTAATTACAACTTCAGGTTAGCACTTGTGACTTGCATCTATGGTGGTTTCCTCTTCTTTCCATGGATTTGGCAAAGATGTTGCAATGTGGTATCTGTCTCTCCTAGAAAGCGTTTGTCTCTTCTTGTAGTTTGGTTATTATGTTACTTAGTGAACGAAGCCCTCTGGGGCATTAAAATATTTATAGTTTTGTAGATTTTATAATTTGTCTAGTTAGAAAGTGAACTGTATTATCCTACTACTTTTCATGGCTTCAGCAGTGCATCTTTTTCATTATTGGGTACTGAATATTTTCCTTAATATGTAGAAAACCAAGTTCTATTTAAAATAATGCTTTCTTAGTTATCCAGATTTTCTGTATTGCAGTTCCTCCCACTACCAGAGTATCTACTACAAACTATGGATGGGAAATTAAAGTCATCCTCATCTTTTAAAGCAGAGTCTATAGATATTGCCTAAAATTGATTAAAGTTAAAAGGATATTACTTTTAATATTAGTCAGGATAGTGTGTTTAACTGTCAGAGGAATTAAAACACCCAATGTGCAAAAATTGTCACTTCAGGGGTATTCAAAAGTGAACTATCTTTCATTTTTAAATTTCATCTCTTTGTTGTGTTTTATTTTAAAACATTATGTGTTATTCTTATCATGAAAATACTTTTTACCAACATTATCTATAAGAACCAGTGTTGCTTTTGTTAGTGAGTCAAAAAGCTGTTAGTTAAACAAAGGTGCTCATAGGCTGTTTAAAATTGATACTCACCTGGCATGCAATTAATGATGGCTTCTGGTCATGCCACATATGCAGATTGTGAAGCTGAATTCAATCGGGACATAGTTTCAGATATCGGAATTGTAAGATAGAAATGAGGCAAGGTAGGTTCTAGGGATTTGCACAAGTAAGAAATGAACCGAGTGTCCCAGTGTTGAAATCTGACTAGCAAAGAAAAAAAAATAGATGTCAATAATCATCAAATAGGTCTATATAGTTTATTCAATGATCAATTTGAAATAAGGACTTAGGTTGTGCCATTTTAATAAATCACTTATATCTGTCCCCAACATAAAATATGATGTTGTATAACCTGTCTGCATAATATAGGTTTTGGGCACCAATATATTTGAACAAACGGAAAAAAAAATATTCTTGTTGTCAATTTGGCAGTTTAGGATATTTTGCTAACCATACAATACATAAATTTTTAAAATATATATGTAAAATATACCAATAATTATCAAGTTCTTTTTCCTTCAAATCTATATTAAAATTATTAGAGAATGTTACTGTAGACTTTTGTTAAAACATAAGATAAATTATGTACTACTTTGCATTTGTACTTAGTTATATCAGTTAACCTAAAGTAATTAATGGATAGTTGATTTAATATTGGCCTTTTCCATTAGTGATTTTAAAAGGTACCATAAGATTATACAAGTAATTACTGTATCAGTCTTTAAAATCACTAACAAAATTAATCCATGGAAGATCCAATAGCTAAAAAACGATAAATTAGTACAGCTTCTATATACTTTTAAAAATCACTACCTACACATTTCAATTAAAAAGCTGTTAAAGAAAAAAAAACAAGCACTGGATGCAACAGGTATTACCTGAAATTGAAATACCAATATCAAATAATGTGCTATATAATAATTTCATTTCTAACATTTTAACATATACTAGAAATATAAATGATATATACTAATTTGAGAGCTCTGACAGGGTGAGAAAATAAGAAATTGTAAGTCTTACAAAATGAGAATTTTACAATGTAATTTTTGGGTTCAAATAAAGTATAAGCAGTATCTAGTTTCATAATGCGTATGTTCATAATTGTAATAAAAGCTATTTGTTTGAAACATTAGACCCTACATAAATTGATTACAACCTAGGGACCACAATTTTATGATTTGCTTGAACTGTTATTCTATGGTTAGCTCTGATGGTTTAAATGAGTAATTGAATCATAAAATGTGGAGCTGGAAGCAATCTCAAAGTCACCTTTTCCAATGGTGCAGAAGCAATCGAAACAAATGGAGTCTATCAGATGGCTATCTGTCTTGTCATTAAAAATTTCCCTTAAGAGAAATTTACTGATCTCCCTGGGTACATGGCTCTAAGGTTTGATTGGCCTGATTACCTTGAAATTATGTCTGATGCTTGACAAAAAACTTAATAATGTTAAAAATATCAAAAAGCCTTTGGAAAGCTTATTCAATCCTCTATACTCAATACAACACTAGAAATAAAATGAAAGAGTTTTCTATTTCTTAAGATGGTCTCCACTTGCATCCTTTGCCTTTCTTTGATTCTTTCTTTTGTATTCTATCTCTCCCAAATTCCTTTCCAATTGGTCTTTCTTCTCTGGCTGTGTTTACAGTAAAGTTTTCCTAGTCCCCAAAACCTTTCCTCAACTTAAGATAACCCATAAGATAGGTGTAGATAAGTCTAGACTTACTTATAACTGGGTTACTTACTTAGTTACTTATAACTAAGTCTAGATTCACCTACTTACTTATAGCTAAATAAGACTTAATTATAATTCTAGACTTATCTATGCTGTTTAATTAATAATACCTGTATTTGCTGTCTTATGCTAGAAATTCTATACTATGTCATTTCTCTTACTTTTTTACATTTAATCTAATTCTTAACACTTTCCTGTTGGATCATTACTCCATTTATTAAACAGTCATTCCTACTATGTCCCCAAATCATGATGATTAGAAGACTGATGGAATACTCACAAGGTTTGGAAGTAGAAAAAAAAATATTTGTTTTAGAGAGCATATATTTTTATTATTCTATTAAAAGTTCTCCTTTATAGGTCATTGTAATAGTAGAGCTTTTAAGTGTAGCAGTCTTAATATATATCTGACTTGGTTTTTCAAGAATATATGACCTAGTTGACTTTCTTGAGGATTTTTTTCTACCTTAGTTTCCATGAGTATATATCTTTCAGAAAATGGAGGAACATATCAGCCTACCCAGGAATTAGCCAAAAGTAAAGTAGCTAGTAGCAAACTGAGTTAATTTCCTTATTACACTGCTCTTGATGTCTAGATTCTGGCAAAATAACATCAAATGTTCCCTCCGGCTCTTGGCAACTCTGCTGCCTGACGTGATAAGCTTGCCCCTTCAATCTCAGATCTTATACTTCTTTATACTTCTATAATAGTTAACCAATAGTTGACCAAGCTTTAACTCACCTTTCATTTTTTTATTCTCTTTATTTTCAACTATATTATAGATTCTTATAGAATTATCTTTCTATGAAATATAAATTATCATGTTATACATTTGCTCAATTTTTTCATACTTTCTTAGTAGTGAGACCTAGTATCTAAAAATGTAGCATTCTTCTCTTTCTAATTCAAAATTGTTTATTTTTAGGCTCTCCTCCCAACTCCAATAGAGAGCATGTTTATGTGCACCGTCAAATATATACATGTAGACACAAACATACACATGAGCAAAAGCTCAATGAAGAGAAGGACTTAATTTTGTTCACTGTTCTACCCTTAAGGATGCAGCACCATTCTTGGTATATGTATTAGTTTGTTTCACATTACTATAATGATATTACCTGAGACAGGGTAATTTATAAACAAAAGAGATTTAATTGACTCAAAGTTCTACATACCTTGGGAGGCCTCAGAAAACTTACAATCATGATGGAAGGTGAAGAAGAAGCAAGCAACTTCTTCACAAGGTGGCAGGAGAGAGAGAGCTGGTAGGGAACTGCCAAACACTTTTAAACCATCAGATCTTGTGAGAACTCACTCTCACTATCATGAGAACATCATGAAGGAAATTGCCCCCATAATCCAATTACACTTGTATCAGGTACCTCGCCAACGTGTGGGGATTACAATTTCAGATGAGATTTGGGTAAGGACACAGAGTCAAACCATATCAGTATGTATTAAATGATAAATAAATATATTTCAGATACATGAATACAGAAGTGAGGCCAGGCATGGTGGCTCATGCCTGTAATCATGCACATCTCCAGATCTTTGAACAAAGTTAATATTTTGAAATATGCTGTGGTTTGCATAACTTCTGGAATACCACTCTGTATGCTTGGTGCTGTACATGTAGCTCTAAAAAGAAGTGGAGTTCCAGTTTCCTTCATTTGCTGAAGAGAAAATTGGGTACAAGAGCATTAGGACAGTGTTTTCAATATTCCCTTCAATGACATTGATGTATTTTGCTTCTGCCTGACATATTTTGCCTCCTCTTCTCTGTGAAATATAGTTGTGATTCTATTAGTATTTTGAGTTTCAGCTCAAATGCTCTCATTTATTCATCTCCTTAGATAACCCCTGTGGAATTTTGTTGCTTGCGTTGTAGGATGATGAATGGCTCGAGTTGCAGAGGACATTTTTCCCCCTGAATCATCACTTGTTAGACATGTTAGTATTTTAAAAAGACATAATATCTTCACTATTATATTCCTCATGTGTAAAATCAGAATATTTCCTTTCCTATACTACAATTAATTTGTTTTTTATTGTGTGTGTACGATTTGGAGAGTAGAGAAAGTAAAGTGTGACATGTGATTGCCAGGTTATTATCAGAAAATATACCTTCAAAATTCTTCAAAACTGTGATAAATAGCATGGATGGTGGCTTGCCCAAAGCATATGACAGATTTCAATGGCATCGAATGCAAAAATTCATAAAAAATGCATTTTGTATATGAAGATCTTTCTTTAGGCAATAGCACACATTCTCAAGACTTCTCTTTCATTAATAATGATACATCAGTGGAAAAGTCTGAGGAGCAGTGTCTCAACAGTTGAAATTATATCAAACAAATGTGAATTTAAACTACATTTTTAAACTGAATTTACCTTGACATCATCTCAAGGGTGTCTGTAGAAAAGGATGAAAAAACTCCTTTATTGTGTGCCCTAGAGGCTCTGATAGGAGTTACCATTCCTCCACTTTCTATAATGTTCCACTTATATATAACAATAGAATAAATTTCTTTTAAGCCTATATTTGAGAACAAGCTGTCAATTCAGCAACTTATTTTTTTAAGGACTTTGTGCACATCAAAGATGCAGAGGTATTATTCTAAAATGAAGAAAACAGCTTCGAGTGTTTGCCTGCATGGTCAGTATATCAGCTCTGCTGTCCAGATAGGCATTTGGACGTGTCTGTGTATATGTGCTGTGTGGTGTAATATTAGGGATTATAGAATTGCTGACATATCTTAATATTCTAAATTGCAAATTTCACTCAAGAGAGTAAAGAGTATGTGAGATTAAATACTTCATGTGTACATAATAGTGTACTATTATGCTACAATATATAATGTTAAATATTAGTGTATAATAATCTAAGTATTACTAGCAAATGATGAAAGTTCATCAATAACGATGAAGGTAAAATTACTTTGCCCTTGGATTTACTATGTAAAAATATTTTAATTGAAGCTCATAAATTAATATGTTCCCATTTATTCAAAAAAATAAATAAAGTGATTCAGAAATACTCTTTTGTAGTGCTGATTTACAAAGAGAAACTGAGAAGCAAGTCAGGGAGTATGAATAAGGAAAACAGACAAGGAGTGAAATTGTGAAAGCAGAGGATATTCTCTCATTTTTTTTTATTGTTAAACATCAGGTTTTTAAAAAAACTGTATTTCTGTAAACTCTTTTTCTGCAAGCACAACAATTTATTTTTCTAAATTTTCATGGTATGGTTATTAACCAAGTTAAGTTCTGGAGATTGATGAAGCAATTGAAAGCTTAAGGCTTTTGTGCTACAAACATTAAACTGAATTTTTACATTAGATTGATACAAATACAGTGCCGCTTCCCTATGTCTAATTCTTGTGCATCTCCTCAAGTGGTTCTGTTAGATACTAACTCAATGAGGTCATGAATGTGATCCACATGTGTGTGGGTGTCTGAGCAAATCTATACACACACAAATATGCAACCCTCTCTATATATGTATGTATGTATTCCTGTGTATTAATATAGAGGTTGTGGCATCTATCTATTTTAAAAAATATGATCTTCTTCTTTAAATATCAAAGGCTTCTTCTTACCTTATCTACCATAGCATATCACATACCTTCAACTCAGCTCACAAATAATATTTTTCCATTGTGAATAAATAGAAACAAAATCTAAACACTACATGAATAACAACATAGTAACTATAGGTTTTCAAAGTTATTTTACCTTAGGTTGGAAGGTTTTTAAGGACATGATTAATGCTACAGGAAGATGCTTGTTCAAAAATATATTATTCTCTTTCAAATGCCCCATATTATCTTTCCCAACAATAATTTAAAAATGATTAGATATTAAAAATTGTTTGTGAAAAAAATTAATTTTACTGAAAAAATATGTGAAGTATAAAACAGAACAAAAAGAAGAGAAAGAGGGAGGAAGGAAGGGGAAAGGAAGGAAGAAAGGATGGATGGGAGGAAGGGAGGATAAAGAGGAAGGAAGGAAAGAAGGATGGATGAAAGGAAGGGGAGGAAGGAAGAAAGGAAGGGGAGGAAGGAAGGAGAGGAGGAAGGGAAGAGAGGAGAGAACAGTTTGAGGCCTGGATATTGAAGAAAGGGAGAAGAAAGAGAAGGGGAAAGAGGAAGAAAGAGAAGAAAATTGAAATAACCATTAATCTCCCATCCACAAATAACTACATTTTGTTCTAACTCTTTATAAAAGATATTCTTATTTTTTATTAAAAAGTATATCCATTACTTTTAACTAGTTTTTATTTTTACTCCTTTTTTCATGAAGGTAAGTGTTCTCAAACATGGGATTATTAATGGCTTCATGGTATTGCACTGTGTGTGTATATATATATATATATATATGTGTGTGTGTGTGTGTGTGTGTGTGTGTGTATAAATACATATATATGCATATATACATATATATACACAATTGTATATAATTATTGCCAGATAATTAACTTTCATCTTTGTTGAAATCTTTGGTAATGTACAAAGAATGCTTCTGCGGAATTAAAGAATGTCCACTTTCCAAGCTTTTTATATGCATTTGGAAATTACCCTGTAGAATATTTATTTTTATTTCTCTTCTCATCAACAGTAAGGAAAGTCTCTACTTTCAAACAATTGCAAGGGTGGGTAATTTCAACAAGGACGATGCTAGTGGTGATGATGTGATTCCTGCAATGTGAATGTAGTAATGACAATATCATAATTACATTAGAGGAGGAGCATATTTAATTTCTATTTACATATGCTCTATGTAGAACGTAAATTTCTTTACTTCTGAAAAGTTTGTTCATGCTCTTTTCTCAATTTTCTTATAACTGTGTTTCAGTTTTTCTCTTTGACATATCTGTACAGTTTAAATATTATGGGCATTTGATATTCTCTTGTCACATATATTACAAATGTTCTTCTCAACCTGTTCTTGGTCTATGCTAATAACGTTTTATTTTGTTTTTTTTTATCTTTGATTTTTGATGTCTTATTACAAAAACTCAAGCAGAATAAATATTAACCCATGGTTTATTTTTGTTTTTTAATAATTTAAATTATTTGATATTTAATTCTTTATTTCTTCTGCAATTTTCTTACAAATAATCTACTATAAGACTTTCAGTTTATTTTCTTCAGAGGTAATTAATTGCCCTAAATTATGTATTAAGTGATCTAGCTTTTCGTATATCTATACTAAATGCATTCAAACATACACATGCACACACCCCTCCTCCCCACCCACCACACACATTTATTTCTGAGGTTTCTAACTGATCACACAGATCTGCTTTTCTATTTTGGTACCGAAGTCATATTTAGTTTTCCATTTCTGAGACTTTATAATTGGCTCATTAAACTAATATATTGGTTCCTAGTGGTAATGGAAGTTATTTTCAACTCTGAATTATTGTTGTGTTCAATTATATAGATTTAATAATTTTAAACTGTCTTTTATTCATTACAGGAATAAAACATTCTAAGTAAGCATTCATCATTTTTTTAATGTAGTACAAGATTTGATTTACTAATGTTTTTATTTAAGATTTTTCATCTGTTAGAACTATTTTTAAAGAGTGTGTTGAGGTGTAACCTTTACAATATTCTATTTTTACTTCATTCCAACATGTAGTTTCTTCTCACTTACATTAATTATTTAAGCAGCGTTTGTAAAGTTGCCCAGATACCTTTCTACTCTGCAGAGATACCCATGTTCCAACTACCTCCAGAGGCCTTCAAGCTCCAACACTGGTTTTAGTTCACACCCCCATATTCAACTATCCTTCCTCAAAACACATTTTACTTGGGTGACTACATCTTGCGGGATTATAGCCAGACGGCAGTGTACACAAAATATTTTGTGTTCTTGAAGAGTTGGAGCTTTCTAAATAAATTTCACAAAAACATGAGTCCCTGGGCTAAAAGCAAGCCTTAAGAGGTTAACATTCACTTGCTTGGCTACTATAAGACGTCCAAAGAGATTTACCTAGCTCCAGACATATGTGTTTCTATTTCAGGGAAAAATGATGCCCAGGATCTTGGAGATATCTCTAGATATTAAAATTCAAAAACAGAGGGGTGTATCTGGCCCTTAGAAAAATAACTTCACATTCCAATTGGTTAGAGAATCTAGGATCCTTTTCAACACGTCCAGAAGAGGCATAGATTTTTGTGCCTCCTTTTGAGAGGGAAAGGGGAGGCAGCTTCCTTCTACTCCTGAATATAAGCGGATAAATTTCATTATTTTCATTCCTCACCTTTGGAGTATCTTGTCACACATACACTTGAGTTTTTCATCCAGCTTTTATTGCATTAACTAGGGTGAAAACTGGGTGAAGTTATTATCATTTAAATAATTATAACAAATTTATAACTGACTGAGAACACCAATATGTGTATTCTGATTAAAATTTATAAAACTGATTATAAAAAACACACTGCTGGCTGGGCGCAGTGGCTCACACCTATAATCCCAGCACTTCGGGAGGCCAAGGTGGGCAGATCGCTTGAGGTCAGGAGTTGGAGACCAGCCTGGTTAATATAGTGAAAATATTGTCTCTATTGAAAATACAAAATTAGACAGGTATGCTGGTACAAACCTCTAGTCTCAGCCACTCAGAAGGCTGAGGCACAAGAATCTGTTGAACCCAGGAGGCGGAGGTTGTAGTGAGTCATGATCACACCACTGCACTCCAGTCTGAGCAACAGAGTGAGACTGTGTCTGAAAATAACAACAAACAACAACAACAAATACAATTCCCATTCTCTGTACCTGGAAAAGGATCTGAACCCCAGACCACAAGCACCTTTCCAGATTCCTCTTTTCCTCAAGAGTTCTTACTCACTTTTCCTATAACAAAGCCTTCATTGAGACAATAAAAATCAGAAACTATGCTGAGTACAAGTGGTGCAGGAATGATTTGAGATGTGGTTTGTATGCATAATTTAACATGTACGAGTATGCGATAATAGCGATTACAAATAAATGCAAACAAGTTATCCTTTTAGGAAGTATTTCAAAGAAATTAAGAACATGGAGAGAGTGGGGATTCAGTTACATCTAATCTTGGGGGGGATGGAAAAGCAGTTATAAAGGATATCCACATGTTTAGCAAATATTTATTGATAACTTTCTCAGTGTCATACATTATTTTAGCCACCATGATATGCAAAGACTAATCTGAATGTCTGTTCTTAAGATAGTGTTTAATGGGAGAATTTAAAACTAAGTATCCTTTAATTAAGTTTTATGATAGAAATATATTCAACGTTTCATATGAGTGGATAGATAAAATAAATATTGAGAAGGCAGAATTATCAAGGCTTAGTGCTATCAAGAATAAAGAGTATAGAACAAGGAGAGCTTAAATAACTATCTTTACTGGTTTGCATGACTAAATGAAAGTGGTACAATTTACACATTTATTTAAATTTTTATTTATTCTTTGTTTTTTTATTGTGCATGAGGTTCTAGGGTACATGGGCAGATCTTGTAGGATTGCAGCATAGGTACATACATGGCATTGTGGTTTGCTGCCTCCATCCCCTGTCACCTATATCTGGCATTTCTCCCCACATTATCCCTCCCCAACCTCCAGACCCCCCCCGCACTGTCCCTCTCCTGGGCCCCCACCAGCAGACCCCAGTGTGTGATGCTCCCCTGCCTGTGTCCATGTGTTCTCATTGTTCAACACCAGCCTATGAGAGAGAACATGTTTGATTTTCTGTTCTTCTGTCAGTTTGCTGAGAATGATGGTTTCCAGATTCATCCAAGTCCCTACAAAGAACATGAACTCATCATTTTTTATGGCTCCATATAATTCCATGGTGTATATGTGCCATATTTTCCTTGGCCAGTCTATCATTGATGGGCATTGGGGTTGGTTCTAGGTCTTGGCTATTGTAAACAGTGCCACAATAAATATACATGTGCATGTGTCTTTATAATATAACTATTTATAATCCTTTGGATATAACCCCAGTAATGGGATTGCTGGGTCAAATGAAATTTCTATTTCTAGGTCCTTGAGGAATTGCCACACTGCATTCCCCAATGGTTGAGCTAACTTACACTCCCACCAACAGGGTAAAAGTGTTCCTATTTCTCCACATCTTCTCCAGCATGTGTTATCTCCTGATTTTTTAATGATAACCATTGTAACTGGCATGAGATGGTATCTCAATGTGGTTTTGATTTGCATTTCTCTAGCAACCAGTGATGAGTGTTTTTTGCTTATATTTGTTGGCCTCATATATGTCTTCTTTTGAAAAGTGTCTGTTCATATCCTTCACCCACTTTTGGATGGGTTTGTTTGTTTTTTTTTCTTGTAAATCTGTTTTAGTTCTTTGTAGATTTTGGATACTAGCCCTTTGTCAGATGGGTAGATTGCAAATTTTTTTTCCCATTCTGTAGGTTGCCAGTTCATGCTATTCATTGGTTCTTTTGCTATACAGAAGTTCTGGAGTTTAATTAGATCCCACTTGTCTGTTTTAGCTTTTGTTGTCAATGCTTTTTGTGTTTTAGTCATGAAGTCCTTGCCTATGGCTATGTCCTGAATTGTTTTGACTAGGTTTTCTTCTATGGTTTTTATGGTATTAGGTCTTATGTTTAAGTCTTTAATACATCTGGAGTTAATTGTAGTGTAAGGTGTCAGTAAGGGGTCCAGTTTCTGCTTTCTGCACATGGCTAGCCAGTTTTGCCAACATTATTTACTAAATAGGGAATCTTTTTCCTTTTGCTTGTTTTTGACAGGTTTGTCAAAACTCAGATGGTTGTAGATGTGTGGCTTTGCCTCTGAGGACTCTGTTCTGTTGCATTGGTCTGTATCTCTGCTTTGGTAACAGGACCATGCTGTTTTGATTACTGTAGGCTTATTTTGGAGTCAGGTAGCATGATGCCTCCAACTTTGTTCTTTTTGCTTAGAATTGTCTGGTCTCTGCAGGCTGTCTTTTGGTTCCATATGAAGTTTAAGGTGATTTTCTCCAGTTCTGTGAAGATGGTCATAGGTAGCTTGATGGGGATAGTGTTGAATCTATAAATTACTTTAGGCAGTATAGCCATTTTCACAATATTGATTCCTAACCACGAGCATGGAATGTTTCTCTCTCTGTTTCTGTCCTCTCTTACTTCCTTGAGCAGTGGTTTGTAGTTCTCCTTGAAGAGGTCCTTTACATCCTTTGTTAGTTGTATTCTGAGGAATTTTATTCTCTTTGTAGCAACTGTGAATGGGAGTTTGCTCATGAATACACTCTTTATTTGTCTATTATGGTATGTAGGAATGCTTGTGATGTCTGCACATTGATTTTGTATCCTGAGACTTTGCTGAAGTTGCTTATCAGTTTCAGGAGATTTTCGGCTGAGACTATGGGGTCTTCCAAATATACAATCATGTGGTCTGCCAGTAGAGACAATTTGATTTCCTCCTTTCCTAATTGAAGACCTTTTATTTCTTTATCCTGCCTGATTGCTCTGGCTAGAACTTCCATTACTATATTGAATAGGAGTAGTAAGAGAGGGCATCCTTGTCTAGTGCCAGATTTCACAGGGAATTCTTCCAGTTTTTGCCCATTCAGTGTGATATTGACTGTGGGTTTGCTGTAAATAGCTTTTAATATTTTGAGATACGTTCCATCAATACATAGTTTATTGAGGTTCTTAGCATAAAGCACTACTGAATTTTGTCTAAGACCTTGTCTGCAACTATTGAGATGTTGATGTGGTTTTTGTCTTTGGTTCTGTTTATGTGGTGGATTATGTTTTATTTAATTTTTAAGTGACCAACATATTGTATATATTGATGAGATGTATTGCAATGTTTTAATACATTTATAACAAATGAATGGGTTTGAAATGTGGTAAATATACATACTGGAATACTATTTAGCCTTTCAAAAAGGACATGGATAAAATAGAGGACATTATGTTAAGTAGAATTAGTCAAGCACAGAAAGATAAATATCACATGATTTCATTCTTATGTGGAATCTAGAAAATTTGAATTCATAGAATAGTAGAATGGTGATGGTGCCATTTTCAAGAAAAATATATAAGCAATTAGATCTAGGTTTGGAGCTCAACAGATAGGTCAGGGCTAGTGATAAAAGATTTTTCTAGCATCTTTGTGTAGATTATGATGTTCCAGAGGTACTGCATTTTCTCCTGTCCTGTCTCTTACACACCATTGGCAATTATCAAAATCATCCCTTGTTCCTACTGAACAGAGACAATATAATCCTTCTTAACATGGCCTTCTAGATAGCACTATAAAACTATTACATCTTACAGATGAGACAAAACTAATTTCTTATTTATGTTGAAAGTAAAAGAATAATTTTAAGAACTATAGGTCAACTATAGATAGTAGGATGTTGTGGACTGAACACGAGCCCGGGAATCTCCTCCAGCGAGAGGGTCCCAAACCTGGAAGAGAGCGCGTGCCGGAAAAAAAGGAGATAGAAAAGGCGAGGTCTGGAGGGCTACATGCGCTATGCTCATGCAGCAATTTTATTTTTGCAATGTGTTTCATTATATACTTTTCTGAAGTTAAAGTTGTTTACACCAGATTAACGTACTTAAGTTACAGTAAGCAAGTTACACCCAGTAAGTAAGTTAAGCGCAGTAAGTAGGCTACGCCCAGTAACTAGGTTACTTCCAGTAAGTAGGTTACGCCCAATAGGTCAAGGTAAGTAAGTTACAGTCACGCCCTGTAAGCTATGGTAAGTAAGTTACAGTTACGCCCTGTAAGTTACGGTAAGTAAGTTAACAAGTGTAAATATTTAATATTTTACAATAAAGGTAACACGGGTACAAAATGAACACAATCAAGCAATAAACCATAAGGAGACAAAAGTAGACACAATGCCTCCCAAGTCCTCGTATCCATAAAGTAATGTCTGTTAATTATTTTGGATAACATATAGTTCCTCCCTTGGTTCCTACTTTCCCTCAGCTCGACTCCCCCAACCAAGGATCTGTGTCCAGGCTCAAGCTCACTGTATGGCGAGGCCCATTTCCCAGGGGCCTCACATGGGAGCGATCCCCACAGATTCCCTCAGTAGGAATATCATCAAAGAAACTAAGGGAAAATGTTATGCATACAAAAATTAAGGAGTTGTGGAGTAATAGAGAACTACAGTACACTAAAAATCAATGAAAGTGGAATAAAATATTCAAGTCCCATTATTATCCTGTGAATCATAATATATTTTAGTCAAAAGCATATCATGTAATCCCAGTATTATGAGAAAAAAAACAAACTTGAAGCCAAATGTCAACCCTATTTTGCGAGTGTGTTGTTTTAATAAGATTACATTCTCCATAAAAAAGTTAGATGATGCTTTGCATATCAGAAAAGTTTAAAAGCCTCCTTTCCAGCAGAGAACAGCTTTTGCTGAGTATTGTGTCACTAATACTGCATTAGTTAGTGTTCTCCAAAGAAACAAAACCAATAATATCTATATCATCTTCTCTACATTTACAACTATATCTATGAAATAGAGATTTATTTCAAGAAATTGACTTTTGTAATTGTGAGTGTGGCAAGTCCAATATTGGCAGGGCAAGGTGAACAAGCTAGAAACTTTCAGGCAGGAGCTGATTCTATAATCCTGAGGCTAGATTCTTTGTTCCTTGGGGGAACTTCAGTTTTGCTCTTAAGATCTTCAACTAGTTGCATAAGGCCCACCCAAATTATCAAGGGTCACCTCTTTAGCTTAATTGATTTTAGATATTAACCACATCTCCAAAATACCTCCATGACATGTAAACTACTGTTTGATTGAATACCATAGCCTAGCCAAGTTGACTCATGAAACTAAACACTGCAAATACTCTTTGCTCACAATATGGAGAAATTGTCAGTTGTTTCAGTGGTCTCAGTGTGTCCCATTTTATTTTGTAGACATGATACAGTATTGATACAAGACACTGACATTCAAGAATGTCTCTGACATGTTGCCAACATGAGTCATCTTTTGTACACTCTGGGTTAAAACAAAGACCCAGAAGCTTTGAGTATGACACCTACTTAACTAGGTCTCTAGGTTCATTTAAGATCTGGTGGGAACTGTCATTAAATGATTCAGATACATAGCCAAGGGCAGTCCAAAGATAGCTCCCATATGAAATGTGAATCAATACTCTTCTTCCTAGTTTAACCTTAGCTTCAGGGCAGTTGGAAACTTAAGTCAGAGGTAAAAAGTGTTTTGCTTTACCAGAAAACCCTCAAGCTGTTTCTGTGGAGGGAAAATGGAAGTGCTGAGATAATGTCACTGCTAAACTGCTTTTTCTAATGCTTCTCCACAGAATGTGAAAGATATTTTCAAATTTTGATAGTGATTTCATTAAATGCAAATGCTGATTTATTTCTGAAGCTGAAAAACAGTCTGGCGAAATTGGATATAACTCAGTACAAAGTGTTTTTATACAGCTATAGCACTAGCCTGTGTTAACGATTATTAACTTTTAACAGAAAGAGAAGTAGGGGGAAGAAAGGTAGGAAAAAGGAAGATAAATAGAAAGAAGTGGAGAAGCATACATTGAAAAATAAGGATACATATACTTAATTAATTGACGGTGCTCAATTCTATTTCTAACTCTCAAAGCTATGATCAAATAGTAAATATGTGCTATAGCACTATGCTTAAATTATTAAGAATGGGGAGAACATTATTGCATTGTGTTAGTTGAGAAATTTCATTTTTAATGAAATTTTCTTCTCAGGGTGAAAAGCACCTGTAATTTTATAGTTTTCATTAACTAGTGTACATTTACTAAATATAATAAAGGGACCAGAGGAGATTGATAATAAGGGGGAAAATAACTAAAACTTAAAAACTGAGGCAATAATAATTTTATAATTAATTAAAATTTGAATTATCTTAGAATAATTCAATAAGTGCACTCGACAATTTTTATACCACAGAAAAAATGATACATTATACTCCCCATGTTTATTGTATGCTAAACACTTTAGATATAGTTGACATACAAAATCATGTACTATTTTCCATTTATTTCTAGTTGACACATAATAATTGTGCATATTTAAAGGGTAAGACTGATATTTTGATACATCTATATAATATGTAATAATCAAATTAGGATTATTGTCATATCCATCATCTAAAATATTTGCTATTTATTTGTGTTGAGGATATTAAAGATTCTCTCTTCTAACTTCCTGAAAAAACACGAAATTATTGTTAACTATATCTACCCCCACAATGCTGTGGATAACTAGAATTTATTTCCCCTATTAACCATTCTGTCCCTAACCTCCCTTCCTCCCTAGGATTCACAGCCTCTAATAACCATAATTCTATTCTCTACTTCTATAAATCTCATTTTTTTTTTTTAGCTCCCACATAAAAAGTGAGAGTGAAAACATGCAGCATAAATCTTTTTGTGCCTGGCTTATTTTACTTAACATAATGTCCTCTGGGTTCAGCCATGTTGACACAAATGATAGGATTCCAATATTTTGTATGGCTAAATAGTATGCCATTGGATATGCATGCCACATTTCATTTGCTCATTTATCTGTTGAGGGAAACAGGTTTATTTTATATTTTGGCTACTGTAAATAGTGCCGTAGACATAGGGGTGCATATATCTCTTCAGTGCACTGGTTTTCTTTCCTTTGGATAAATTCTCAGTAGTGCTAGATCATATGGTAGTTTTACTTTTAGTTTTTTGAAACCTCCATGCTATTTTTTATAGTGACTATACTAATTTACATTACTACCGAGAGTATGTAAGAACTCTTTTTTTCTCCACATTCTTGCCAGAATTTGTTATCACTTGTCTTTTGGAGAAAAGCCATTTTAACTGGGTTGAGAAACTCTCACTGTAGTTTCAATTTGCATTTCTTTCATGACCAGTGATGTTGAGCACCTTTTCACATACTTGTTGCCATATTGTTTCAACATTTTTTTTTTATTCGTTGAGACTTGTTTTGTGGCCTAACATATGGTCTGTCTATTCCGAAAAATATTTCATGTGCTGAAGAGAAGAATGTTTGTCCTCTAGTTGTTGAATAATATGCTCTATAAATGTCAGTTAGGTCTATTTTGTCTAATTTGGAGTTTAAGTCTTCATTGACTTTCTGACTAGATGATCTGTTCAGTTTGTTAAGTGGAGTGTTGAAGTCTTCAACTATTATCATATTGGGATAATTTATCTCTTTAGATATAATAATATTAGCTTTATATATGAGTACTCTGTTGTTGGGTGCATTTAAATATATCATTGCTATATCTTTTTTTGTACTGATACCTTTATCATTATGTAATTCCCATCTTTTTTTCCTTTTATTTATTTATTTTTTTTGAGACAGAGTTTCACTCTTGTTACCCAGGCTGGAGTGCAATGGCACGTCTCAGCTCACCACAACCTCCACCTCCTGGGTTCAGGCAATTCTCCTGCCTCAGCCTCCAAAGTAGGTGGGATTACAGGTATGTGCCACCATGCCCAGCTAAGTTTTTTGTATTTTTAGTAGAGACGGGGTTTCACCATGTTAACCAGGATGGTCTCAACCTCTTTACCTCGTGATCCACCCACCTTGGTCTCCCAAAGTGCTGGGATTACAGCCCTCCTTTTATGTTTTTTGACTTACAGTCTATTTTGTCTGATATAAATATAGCTACTTTTGACAATTTTGGTTTCTGTTTGTGTGAAAAATCTTTCTTTCAGCTATTCATTTTAGTTCATCTGTGTCTTTACAAGTAAGTGAGTTTACCTGTGTAGTTCGACCTTGTTTACCCATTCAGTCAGTCTACACCTTTTAATTGAGGAATTTATATTATTCACATTTAAATTTGTTATTGACAGTTGAGGATTTATTCCTGTCTTTTTGTTAATTGTTTCTGATTTTTTCATAAATTCTTTGTTCCATTCTTCTTCTCTTATTTGTATTTGTGGTTTGGTAATTTTCTGTAGTGATAACATTTGATTTCCTTCTCCTTTGCATTTATTTATCTGTTAAATCAGCATATTTTACACTCCTGTGTGTTTTCTATTTTGTGTATTTTGATAAAGGTAGATAGTATCCTTTAACTTCTAGATTTGGATTCCCTTAGTTATTTCTTTTAGGGCTGTTCTAGAGGTAATGAATTCCCTCAGTACTTGCTTGTCTGAGAAAGACTTTATTTCTGTGTCGTCTCTGAAGGATAGCTTTGCCATGTATAGTGTTTTTGTCTAGTAGTTATTTTTTTTAACACTTTGAATATATCATCCCATTCTCTCCTTAAGTGAAAGATTTCTGCTGAGAAATCTCTTGGTAGTCTGATGGGGATTTTCATATATGTGACTTGATGCTTTTCTCTGGCTGATTTTAGAATTCTCTCTTTGTCAGTTCTCTCTTTGCATTTGCCTTTTGACACTTTGGTTAAAATGTGCCTCAGAGAGGACCTTTTTGAGTTGAATGTATTTGGGAATTTTTGAATGTCCTCTGTCTAGATTTCTATTTCTTTCCCAAGACTTGAGAAGTTTTCAGCTACTATTTCAGTAAGTAGCCCTATGCATTTTTCCATATCTTATTCTGACATCTCAAAATGTTAATATTTATTCTTTAAATGATGTCCCATATGTCAAGTGGATTTTTTAAATTATTTTTTTTATTCTTTATTTTCTGTTGTTGTTTTTTGTCTGTCTGGGTTATTTCAAAAGATTTGTCTTCAAAATTTAAAAAAAAAACTAGTCTTTTTTTGGATATAATATCTTGTTGAATTTTTCAATTTTATTTTCATTTTATTTACGATTCAGTTTAAGAATTTGTGCTGTTTCTTTGTTGAATTTCTTGTTTGTGTTGTCTGTCTGTGTTCTCCAGTATCTCACTGAATTCCTTTAAGATCATTATTTTGAATGATTTTTCAGGAATTACATATGTTTTCTTGTTCTTTGGAGTCTATTTCTGGAGAATTATTTTATTCCTTTGAGATTGTCATGTTGCCTTGCTTTCGTGTGTGTGTGTGTGTGTGTGTGTGTGTGTGTGTGTGTGTGTGTTTCTGCACTGTTATCTCTGCATCTGGTTTAACAGTCACCTCTTCCAATTTTATGGAGTAGATTTGTAAGGGTAATACTTCTTCCTACAGTGTTAGTCTTCGATTCTATAGTGGATTGATTACTGTAGTTCTGTATAATTTTTTCAGCTGTTGTCAATGTTAGCAATATTTGCTAGTTCCTCTATGGTTTAGTCCTTGTTTGTTTGTGAAGACTATGGAGTGACTTTACTGGGAAATGAGATACTGGACAGGCTGGTCCTTGTGCCCCTGGCAGTGTATAAAGACATAGAGAAGCCCTGCCACTGGAAGAGGAGGGGTGATAATCAGTGCTATTGGTTGCTCTGGCTGGCCAGTCCTTGGGCCCTTGGGCAGCATACATAGATACCAGTGGTAGACCCCAGATGTGCTATAAGCAGACAGCAAGCAGGCCAATCCTTGGGCCTGTAGGCTCGGTACATGGGCACTATTGGTGGCAGTAGTGAAACTCAGGCAGGCTGATCCTTAGGCCCAGTGTAATCACATGGATCCTTATAAGGGATCGAAGGAGGCAGGAGAGATACAGTCAGAAAGAAGTAGAAATCAAAGTGATGTGCTTTCAACATAGAGAAAGAGGTTATGAGCCAAGAATGAAGAGACCCTCTAAAAGCTAGAAAAGGTAAAACAACAGATTCTTCCCTAGAATCTCCTGAAGGAATGTAGCTCTGGCTAACTAAGACAGAGCATTTCTAAAAGTGTCCCCAGAGAGCTCCCTCATCCCTTCCGCCATGTGAAGACACAGCAAAAAGATGGCTGCCTATGAATCATGAGGTTGCCACCAGACATCAAATCTGACAAACTGTTCACCTTGCACTTCCCAGCTTCCAGAACTGTGAGAAATAAATTTCTATTGTGTATAAGCATCCAGTCTATGATATTTTTGTTATGACAGTCCAAACAGACTAAGAAATATATTATTAGTCAAGTTACTTTGACTCTCTGAACCTAAGTTTTCTTATTTGTAATGTCCAGGGTAATAATCCAAATGTGAAAAACTGTGGATCTATATTTATGAATAGTAAATCTTTACATAACATCATCAATAAATTCTTGGAAATTCCTGTTTTAAGGGAAATGGTGTACAGTGGGTATATTAATAAAGTAGTGTCCTTCAGGGTAGTTTTCTTACAACCTTAATAAGAAAAAAAGTTTATGTCATTTCCCCTAACATTTCAGTTTCCAAGGACATATTGACAAAGTTAAGTGAGAAATTATTGTACATTTATTATACATATATGTATATATTCATAGACATATTTTCTGTAGACTTTAAAGTTCTATGCACATGTTGATATGGATAATTTTTATCATAGTACTAATAATAAATTGTGACCTGTGAATGTCATCTTAATTACTAAACCCTTTGCAAATTCTAAAGAGACAAACTAAAAAAGACTTTGGTTTTATTTAGTTACTATTATTATTATATTTTCATTAATTTTCAAAAAGACTAGTTGTAACAATCATCTACTTTCCACAGATGCATTTTCATTTACACACAATGCCTCCTCTGAGATTTTGCACCTAAGTTTTTTTTTCTTTTTCTCCTAAACATGCAGTAATATTAATGTTCACTATTCTAAGAAGTGGTTTACATTTGCAGAAATCAATACAAGATACTCAGATAAAAATAAATTGTTCTTTTTCAATTTATGAAAAAGGTGGCACGTGCCTGTAATCCCAGCTACTCAGGAGGCCGAGGAAGGAGAATTGCCTGAACCCAGAAGGTGGAGGTTGCAGTGAGCCGAGATCACGCCATAGCACTCCAGCCTGTGTAACAAGAGTGAAGCTCCGTCTCAAAAAAAAAAAAAAAAATTAGCTGAGCTTAGTGGCAGGCACTTGTAATCTATTATTTTGAAGGTTATTTGGAAGGCTGAGTCAGGAGAATCACTTGAACCCAGGAGGCGGTGGTTGCAGTGAGCTAAGATCACACCACTGCACTCCAGCCTGGGCAACAGAGAAAGACTGTTTGGAAAAAAAAAAAAAAATGGTAGGACTGAGGAGTGAGAAGTATTATAATCTACATATCTTTTGTAAAGCAATACCTAAAGTTTTAAAATGTCATTTACAGTCATAAATGGTTCATTTTAATAACAAAATAAAAATAGTACTAAAATTTCTTACTAGTTTATTTAAAATATATAGTAAATTCCCTCTGAAAGTTTGAATTTTGACCTTTCTAAATACATACTTTCATTCTGTGTTAAGTAGGAATTCTCATTTTTTATTTAATATCCTGACTTTGCTATTTCTTCTCATCATTTTGTTTAACCCAGAAATCTACTTTTAAACACAAATTTATATAAATAGAACTAGTATAACTTTATCCCTGTATGTTTATTTTCAGGTTTTAAAACTATCAAAGAAAAGAATGTAAACTTTGAGATTCTTACATATAAGTCAATGACCTTTCTAAAAGCTTCTGAGAAATAATGACAAAATAAAGCATTGGAAAACATTTAGATTCCAAATTCTTTCAACTTTCTATACTAACTAGTATTTTTTAAAGAGCATTTGACAAATGTTTTTAAATTACATTCCCCTTCTAAGGTGCTAGAATGATTATTGATGACTTTTGGCCCTCTTCAAAGGGTAGATAATTCTTCACATCAAAGCTTTAATCTTAATGTTTCAGATACTTTCCCAAAGCTTTTTCTCTTGTTTAACATTTACAGGACACCTGTTATCTTGGAGCAGCTAGAAAATCAGTTCACCTGAAAGGCAGGGAATAAATCAATAGAACAGCTACAAATGAAATCGTGGACTCAAAATAGAAAAATTAACAATGGTTGTTTTATATATAGTTTTTCCTCTTATTCGTGAGCAGATATTTATTCCATAAGTTTTCATCAGGTAATTACTCCACTGAAAATTATATTTTCATCTGTTAGACATCTTTTGATTAATTGAACATATTTGATTATAGACTATCTTAAATAATGAATCAGTAAATATATATTTGCCCAATAAACATTTAAAGAGATACAAATGTGTACAAGTTGCGGTACCAAGTGACTTAATCAGAAATAAAAATGAATAAAGTCCAGTCATGCTCTTAAATAATGTGCAGTCTGCTTCTGGAGGTAAGATAGCCACACACAATTATAATAAACATCAAAATACAGTTAATGTGATAAAAAGATAGAAACAAAACTTATGATAGTTCAAAGAGAAATATATATACTTTGCTCCTGGAATGATCACATAATATTCTTCAGGAAAATGGATTTCAGTTATGGCTTGTGTGCTAAGAATTTTGTTCTTTTAGGCAAATATAAGTAAAACTAGTCTGTGTGGGAAACAAAAATCTTATTGTTTGCAGAAAAAATAAGAGAGCTAACCTTTATTGAACACTTTCAATGAGCAAATGTTGTTTGGGCCCTATATTAGTTTTCCATTGCTGTATAACAAGTTGCCACAATGTTTGTGGCCTAAAACCTACACACACTTGTTAACTCACAATTCTGTAGGTCAAAAATCCAACTGGGATGACTGGGAGCTTTCTTAGGATATCACAAGGCTGAAAGAAAAACCGTCTTTCAGCCTTGACTGGTCACTAATATATAGGTTACAGGAACAATCTGCTTCTAAGCTCATTCAGATATCAGCTGAATAAAGTTCTTTGCAGTTTTAGATCTAAAGTTCCTTTTGTCTTGCTGTCTGTCAGCTAGGAATCATTTTCTGTTCCTAGAGGCCCTCTGCAATTTTTTTTCTTTTGTGTCCTCTAAGTCTAAAGCTGCAACAGGGTGTTGAATTCTTCTTAGGCTTCAAATCTCTGTCTGCCTCTTCTGCTTTACTGTTCTGTTATCATCCAAAAAAAGTTCTTTTAAGAGTTCATGTGATTAGTTAGGCTCCTTTGGATAACTTACCTTTTTTAAAAATATACTGTGCCATAGAACATAACATACTTATCACCTTCACAGGTGCTGTTGATTATTAAATGGAGTCTTGAGAATTCCCAGAAACTCTACCTACCACAGACCCTTTATATATATTATGCCATTTGGAAATTGAGACAATGTAATAAACTGTGTATTTTCTCACTAACTTTTTAAAAAATAAATGAATAAATGATCTGAATGCCTCTTGATGGTTTTGAATCTAGATTTGTTAGATGCCAGCATTTAGGTTAATTCTGTTGCCTATATAATTAGTAATGCCCACAATTGTGAAAATTATGTAAACCCCATTTCATTCAAGTCAAAAATGTTGCATTTCTCAAGTAGACTGCTTCTAAATTGTGGTTCTGAGCTATTTTTGCAATTAAAAGTTCTTAATAATTATATACTAATGAAGTGAATTTCCAGGGAGAGTTACACCAACACGCTCAAAAATTGGCACTCCAGAGGATTCATGAGAGAACTTCCAATGCAGCTTCTTAGAGCTCAGATGAACAGAAGTGTGTCTGGAAATTCCCAGAACCACTCATTTACCCACATGGGTGATTCTTATATAAGCATGATACCATGAGACCAGGTTGATTAAAATTTCAAGACCTCTGATGAGCAGAGTAGACTCAGAATTTCCAATAAGACCCTTTTAGCAACATGGATGATTCTAGGATAAACTTTATACTACAATACCTACCTGGTCTTATATCAAATAATAAAATAACTTAAAACACTAAAAAATAAGTTGAACCAAGGCAATGAAAGATTTATACATTGAAAAATACAAAATATTGTGGAAAACATTAAACAAGAAACACAATAAATGAAAAGATACTCCACATTCTTTGATTGGAAGACAATATTTTTAAGATGGCAATGCTACTCAAAGCAATATACCGATTTAATTTAATATTTATAAAAATTTGAATTTTGTGTCTATTCAGGAAGAGGAAAATAGATCCTAAAATTTGTAAAATGTCAAGGTACCCTAAATAGCCAAAACAATATTAAGAAATAACAAAATGTGAAGTCTCATAGTTTCTAATTTCAAAACTTTTTACAAAACTAAAGTAATAAAAGCAATATGGTATTTGCATAAAGATAGACATATAGATCAATGAAAACATATAGACATACCAGAAGTTAATCCTCATATATATGACCAAATGTTTTCTACAGAGGTGCCAAGACCGTTCAATCGGAAAAAGAATACTCTTTTAAGCAAATGATATTGGAAGAACTGGATATCCACATGAGGTGGGCCCTTACCTTACCACATACAAAAATTAACTCAAAATGAATCAAAGACCTAAACATGAGACTTAATATGGCAAAATTACTAGAAGAAAGCATGGGTAAAAAGCTTTATAATATTGTATTTAGCAATGAGTTCTTAAATATAACACCAAAGTACCAAAATAAAAGTAAAAATAGATACATTGAACTATATTAAAATTTGAAACTTTTGTGCACCAAAGGACAAAATTAGCAGAGTGAAAGAACAACTTACTGAATAGGAGAAAATATTTACAAATCAAATATGTGATAACAGGTTATTGTTGAAAATATGCAAATAACTCCTATAATTCAATAACAGTAACAAACCAATCCAATTAAAAATGAGCAATGAACTTGAATAGATGTTTCTTTAAAGACGATATATAAATGGCCAAGAAATACATTAGTATATTCTCAGTATAACCAATCCTTTGGAAAATGCAAACCAAGACCACAATGACTTATCACTTCACACAAATTAGGATTGCCACAATTATAAAAAAAGAAAAGAAAAGAAGTATTGGTGAGGACATGGAGAAAATGGAACCCTTATATGCTATTGGTGGAATAAAAAAATAGTACAGTAACTATATTTACCTCAATGGGGTATATATTCAGAAGAGGAATACATAGGCCATAATAATAATTCTATTTTTAACTTTTGTTTTTAGAAACCACTACACTATTTTTAAACAGGCTTGAAGAGATATTTGTATGCTCAAGTTCATAATGCCATATTTTACAATAGTCAAAAGGTAGAAGCAAACAAATTTTCAAGAAAGATGAATGGTAAACAAAACATAGTGTGCACATGTATATTACTCAGTGTTCTCTAAAGGGACAGAACTAATAGGATATATTTTTTTGTAAGGGGAGTTTATTAAGAAATACTGACTCACACAATCACAATGTGAGGTGCCACAACAGGTCATCTACAAGCTGAAGAGCAAGAAAGCCAGTTTGAGTCCCAAAGCTGAAGAACTTGGAGTCCACTGTCCAGGGCAGAAGCATTCAGCACAGGAGAAAGATGTAGACTAGGAGACTAAACCAGTCTAGCCTTTCCACGTTCTTTTGCCTGCTTTTATTCTTGCCATGATGGCATCTGACTAGATTGTACCCACCCAAATTGAGGGTGAGTCTGCCTTTCCAAGTCAACTGACTCACATTTTAATTTCCTTTGGCAACACCCTCGCAGACAGACCCAGGAACAATACTTTGCATCCTTCAATCCAATCAAATTACCTCTCAATATTAACCATCACAACATGCAATAGTATATTATTTATCCTGAAAAAGAAAGGAAATTTATACATATGTGACAGCATGGATGAACCTTAAGGTCATCATGCTACTTGAAGTAAGGCAGTCAGGGCAGGACCAAGATGGTTGACTAGAAGCAGTGGCAATCAGAGGCTCCCATTGAGGAGAATGAAAACAATGTGTGCATCCTGCACCAGCAATCAAGTATCCAGGTACTGTCATCAGGACTGACTAGGTAGGTGGCTGGCATGACCCCCACGGAGAGGAAGGAAGAGTAATGTAGTAGGGTGGCCCACCTAAGAGTCACATGAAAAAGCAGAGCCCCCACCCTCTAGCCAAGGGAGGCAGTGAGTGAGTGTGCTACCCAGCCTGGAACACCACACTTTTCTCATAAAACTGTGCAACCCACAGATTGGAAGATTCTACTTGTGAGCCCATGTCACCAGAGCCTAGGGTCCCAACCCTGGAGCCATGCAGATTTTCAACAGCCACTCAGCTAGAATCTGCCTAAGTGTATCAAGTTTGGAGGGGACTGGGAAAGGCAGTTATCTCCACAGCTGCAGCTGTCTGCTATCTAAGGTAGCTGAGCTCTTTGAGGGAAGGGTGGCAGCCAACACTGAGGCTGCTAGATGCCTAACAATCCAAGCTCCTAGTGGGGGCATGGCAGGGGTAAAACAGCAGCCATCTCTATAGCTTCAGGCTATGCTTTTCCCAGGGAACCAGGGAGGCTGGAGGGCTGGTTCCTGAGAGTTATTGCCCACAGGCTAACACACTGGCTGTGGGAGACTGCAGCTAGATTGTCTCTTCAGGCTGGACCCTAACCTACTCCTTCTCACTGGGTGGGGCCTCCCTGCACTAACTCCACCAACTTCAGCAAAGGGTTCAGAAGAACTCTGATCTTCCTGGGCCTGAGCCTATAGGGAGAGGGGTGGCCATAGTCTCCACTGACCAGCAGAATTAGTCTTTCCTATTAGCTTTGAGGAATTTGGTCAGGTCAGATGAGTGAGTTTCCCCCAGAACAGTATACCCCACCACCAAGGGACAGCCAAAGTGCTTTGTTAAATGTATCCTGTTCCTTGTGCCACCAAATTGTGAAAGACCCTCCAACAGAGGTTGCCAGACACCCTATACAGGAATGTTCCCACTGGTATCAGGTCCATGCCTCTTGAGGTTAGAGATCCCAGAGGAAGAAGCAGGCATCCATCTTTGCTGTTCTTCAACCACCTCAAGTGACATCTCCAGGCACATGAGTGAACCAGATGAATAGAGCCTGATGTGAACCTCCAGAAAACCACAGAAGCCCTATAGAAGAGGGACCTGACTATTGGAAAAAACAAACAAAACAAAACAAAAAAAAACAGAAAACAACAACAACAACAGCATCAACAACAATGTCCCCACAAAACCCCCATCCAAGGGCTAGTACGCTCAAAGATCAAAACTGGAAAAACTTATGAAGATTATAAAGAATCAGTGAAAACATAAAAGGCCAGGGTGCCTCTTCTCCAAATGATCACAACACCTCTCCAGAAAGGGTACAGAACTGGATAAACTGGAGGAGATGGATGAATTGACTGAAGTAGGCTTTAGAAGGTGGATAATAACTCCACTGAAGTGAAGGAGCATGTTCTAACCCAGTGCAAAGAAGCTAAGCACCTGGAGAAAAGGTTACAGGAGCTGCTAACTAGAAGAGCCAGTTTAGTGAGGAACATAAATAACCTGATGGAGCTGAAACACACAGCATGAGAACTTCATGAAGCATACTCAAGTATCAATAGCCAAATCAAATACACAGAAGAAAGAATATCACAGATTGAAGACCATCTTGCTGAAATAAGGTAGACAGACAAGATTAGAGAGAAAAGAATGAGAAATAAACAAACAAGACCTCTGAAAAATATGGGACTATGTAAAAAGACCAAGCCTATGATTGACTGGAGTGCCTGAAAGAGGCAGGGATAATAGAACCAAGTTGGAAAACACACATCAGGATATTATTCAAGAGAACTTCTCCAACCTAGCAAGACAGGTGAGCATACAAACTCAGAAAACACAAAGAACACCACTAAGATACTACATGAGAAGATCAACCCAAAGGTACATAATTATCAGATTCTCCAAGGTTAAAATGAAGAAAATAATGTTAAGGGTAGCCAGAGAGAAAGACCAGGACACCTACAAAGGGAAGCTCATCAGAATAACAGTGGAGCTCTCAGAAGAAACCCTACAAGCCAGAACAGAGTGGAGGCCAATATTCAACATTCTTAAAACAAAGAATTTTCAAGTCAGAATTTCATGTCCAACAAAACTAAGCTTCATAAGCAAAAGAGAAATAAAATCATTTCCAGACAAGCAAATGCTGAGGGACTTCATCACTGTTGCTTTGCAAGAGCTTCTGAAAGAAGCACTGAATATGGAAACAAAAAACTGGTATCTGCCACTGCAAAAACACACCAAAATATAGACCAATGACACTATGAAAAAATTGCAGAAATGCAATGCAATTATAGTAATGCACAAAATAACCACCTAGCATGATGACAGGATCAAATTTACACATAATATTAACCTTAAATGTAAATGAACTAAATGCCCCAATTAAAAAACACAGAGTGGCAAACTAGATAAAGAGTCAAGACCCATTGTTATGCTGTATTCGAGAGACCCACCTCAGTGCAGAGACACACATAGGCTCAAAATAAAGGTATGGAGGAAAATTCACAAGCAAATGGAAAGCAAAAAGAAGCAGGGTTTGCAATCCTAGTCTCTGACAAAACAAAATTTAAACTAACAAAGATCAAAAAAGACAAATAAGGGCATTACATAATGGTAAAAGGATCAATTTAAGAAGAAAAACTAACTATCCTAAATATATTTTCATCTAATACAGGAGCACCCAGATTCATAAAACAGGTTCTTACAGACCTACACCAAGACTTAGACTCCCACACAATAATAATGGGAGACTTTAATAACCCATTGTCAATAATAAGTAAATAAGACAGAAAATTAACAAAGATATTCAGGACTTGAACTCAGCTCTGGATTAAGTGGCCCTCATAAATATCTGCAGAATTTTCCATCCCAAAACAACAGGATACATATACTTCTCAGTGCCACTTGGCACTTACTCTAAAATTGACCACATAATTGGAAGTAAAACTCTCATCAGTAAAGGCAAAATAACTGAAATTATAACAAATATTATTTTGGATCACAGGGAAATCAAATTTAAACTCAAGATTGGGAAACTCACTAAAAATAACACAACTATATGGAAATTGACCAAAGGGTTCCTGAGTGACTACTAGGTAAATAATGAAATTAAGGCATATATCAGGAAGTTTTTTGAAACCAATGAGAACAAAGAGACAAGATACCAGAATCTCTGGAATGCAGCTAAAGCAGTGTAAAGAGGAAAATATATAGCACTAATTGCTGACATCAGAAAGCCAGAAGGATCTCAAATCAACACCCTACTATCACAATCAAATATCTAAAGAAGCAAGAGCTAACAAACCCAAAAGCTAACAAAAGACAAGAAATAACTAAGATCAGATTAAAATTGAAGGAGATAGAGACATGAAAAATTCTTCAAAAAATCCATGAATCTATGAGCCGATTTTCCAAAAAATTAATATAATAGATAAAACACTAGCTCGACAAATAAAGAAGAAAAGAGAGAAAAATCAAACTGACATAATAAAAAATAATAAAGATGCCAGGTGTGGTGGCTCATTCCTATAATCCCAGCACTTTAGAAGGCCAAGGTGGGCAGGTCATGAGATCTGGAGATGGAGACCATCCTGACCAACATGGTGAAACCCCATCTCTACTAAAAATACAAAAAAATTAGCTGAGCATGGTGGTGCACACCTGTAGTCCCAGCTACCTGGGAGGCTGATGCAGAAGAATTGTTTGAACCCAAGAGATGGAGATTGCCGTGAGCCAAGATTGTGCCACTACACTACAGCCTGGATGACAGTGCAAGACTCCATCTCAAAAAAATTAAAAAAATGACCTATCGCTGGCCTCACAGAAATGCAGACTACCACCAGTGAATATGATAAACACCTCTATGCAAATAAACTAGTAAATCTAGAATAAATGGATAAATTTCTGGAGATATACACCCACCCAAGACTAAAACAGGAAGAAGTAAAATCCTTGAATAAGCCAATAATGAGTTCTGAAATTGAGGCAGTAATAAATAGCCCAGGACCAGATGGATTCACAGCCAAATAATTTTACCAGAGAAACTGATACTATTCCTTTTGAAACTATTCCAAACAATTTAAAAGGAGGGACTCCTCCCTAACTCATTTAAGAGACTGACTTCATTCTGATATTAAAACATGGAAGGCAGACACACACACACACACACACACACACACACACACACACACACACACTCTTCAGGTCAATATCTCCGATGAACATCAATGCAAAAACCTTCAATAAAATAATAAAATACTGGCAAACTGAATCCAGCAGCACATAAAAAGGTTTATTCACCAGGATCAAGTTGACTTCATCCCTGGGATGCAAGACTGGTTTCACATATACAAATCAATAAATGTAATTCGTTACATAAACAGAATCAATGACAAAAGCCACATGATTATCTCAATAAATGGAGAAAAGCTCTTTGATAAATTTCAACATTCCTTCATGCTAAGAACCCTCAATAAACTAGGCATTGATGGAGCATATCTCAAAATAATAAGAGCTATTTATGACAAACCCACAGCCAGTATCATACTGAATAGACAAAAGGTGGAAGCATTCCCTTTGCAAACTAGCACAAGACAATGGTGTCCTTTCTTACCTTACTTATTCAGTATAGTACTGGAAGTTCTGGCCAAGACAATTAGGCAAGATAAAGTGTATTCAAATAGGAAGTGAGGAATTCAAATTATCTCTGTTTGCAGATGACATGAGTCTATATTAGAAAACCCCATCATCTCAGTCCCAAATCTCCTTAAGCTGATAAGCAACTTCAGCACAGGATACAAAATCAGTGTGCAAAAATCATAATCATTCCTATACACCAATAATGGACAAGCAGAGAGCCAAATCATGAGTAAACTTTTATTCGCAATTGCTACAAGAGAATAAAATACCTAGGAATAAGGAGAACTACAAACCACTGCTCAAAGGAATAAGAAGGGACACACACAAATGGAAAACATTCCATCTTTATGGATAGAAAGAATCAATATTGTGAAAATGGTCATAAGCCCAAAGTAATTTATATATTCAATGCTATTTCTATCAAACTACCATTAATATTCCTCACAGAATTAGAAAAAACTAATTTATATGAAACCAAAAAAAGACCCCATACAGCCAAGATAATCCTAAGTAAAAAGAACAAATCTGAAGTCATCATGCTACTTAAACTCAAAGTCTACTACAAGTCTGCAGCAACCAAAACAGTATGATACTGGTACAAAAACATACATATAGACCAATAGAATAGAAAAGAGATCTAAGAAATAATACCACACATCTATAACCTTCTCATCTTTCACTAATCTGACAAAAACAAGCAATGAAGAAAGGATTCCCTATTTAATAAATGGTGCTGGGAAAACTGAATAGCCATATGCAGAAAATAAAACTGGACCTTCTTCACACCTTATATAAAAATTAACTCAAAATGGATTAAAGACTTACATGTGGAACTCCCAACCATAAAAACCCTAGAAAAAAAACCTAGGCGATACCTTTGAGGACATAGTCATGGGCAAAGATTTTATGATGGAAATGCCAAAAGTAACTAAAACAAAAGGTAAAATTGACAAATGGAATCTAATTAAACTAAAAAGCTTCTGCAAAGCAAAAGAAACTATCATCAGAGTGAAGAGACAACAAAATGGGAGAAAATTTTTGCAATCTACCCATCTGATAAAGATCTACTATCCAGAATCTACAAGGAACTTAAACAAATTTACAAGAAAAAAGCAAACAACCACATCTAAAAGTGAATAAAGGATAGGAATAGACAATTCTCAAAAGAAGACATTGATGCAGCCAACAAACACATGGAAAAAACTCAACATCACTGATCCCTAAATAAATGCAAATAAAACAACAGTGAGATACCATTGCATGCCAGTCAGAATGACAATTATTAAAATGTCAAGAAATGACAGATGCTGGCAAAGCTGTTGAGAAATAGAAATGCTTTTACACTGTTGGTAGGAATGTAAATTAGTTCAACTATTCTGGAAGACAGTGTGGCAATTCCTCAAGGATCTAGAACCAGAAGTACCATCTGAATCAGGAATCCCATTACTGGGTATATGCCCAAAGGAAATAAAATTATTCTGGTATAGCGTGCATGTATGTTTACTGCAACACTTTTTATAATGGCAAAGACATGGAACTAACCCAAATTCCAATCAATGATATACTGGATAAAGAAAATGTGGTACATATAGATAGGTGATAAGTTGTCAGGAGCAGCAAGCTACCGTGGCATATGTATACCTATGTAACAAACCTGTATGTTCTGCACATGTATTCCTGAACTTAAAGAAAAGATAAAAAGAAAGAAGTCAGTCACAAAAATACAAATGCCATATGATTTAACTCCACAGATCAGCCCATTTGGGGAAACAACAGAGAGCTTCTCTCAGTAAACAAGGAGCAAGTATATATTGAGTCATCTTGGCCACAGTTGGCTCTTACCCAGAAGAGCTACCTACTGGGCTGACAGTTGAATGGTGCAACACTATAGAAAATCTGCTGACACATTCACTTCTCTGCCTTTTGGCTAAGATCAAGTGTAGAAAATCTGCTGACACAAGCACACAGCATTGGGGAAAGAGATCAGTTTCTTGAGACCACTGCCACCCCTACCACACAGGAGGCAGTGAGCTTGCTATCATGTCCAGTATATCATTACTACAACCAGTATTTTGGTAAGTTCCAATAAAAAGGCTGTCTAAAATCAGGGACTTTATAAAGACTCTCTGCCATTAAAAACACCCAGAACCAGAGATTTGACTCTGCACAATCAGCCTGTAAAGAAAGATTTTGCATAGTCTACCAAAGACCCCCTTGGTTTAACGGACACATGAGCATAGCACTAGCTATTGTGGAATCAGCAGTGATGCTTCCCACCAGACCTCAGGGAGCATGGGATGAAAGAGACTTCTTGCACTTCTGCAGAAACTCCACCTCCACTGAAGGTGAATGATCACTGGGAGAAGACAATTTTCATTTTTCTCCATTGTCTCTGCTCCTCCCCCTACCTTCCAGCTCTTATTCTTAAGTGTCACCTATTGGACTGGAACCTAAACTACCAAACAATATTACATGACTACAACAAGCAACAACTAAGAAAGCTACTGCATGAACCAATCTGTAACCAAGGAACCTGTTCAGAAATTTGACACCCTAAGAAAGTAACAGAAATGAAGCCAATTAATCATACACAGTATATATGACAGTTATACCCCAAAGGGAAAAAATAAAAATCAAGAAGCACCATTCAAATAATAGCAAATTCACAAAAAAAGGAGGCATCAGCTCTCTAAAATGAGAAAGAATCAGCACAAGAACTCTGGCAAAACAAAAAATCAGCATGTTTTATTACATCCAACAGATCCCACTAGCTTCCAAGCAATAGATCCCAACCAGAATAAAATGTATGAAATGACAGATATAAAAATCAGAATATGGATGGCAAAGAAACTCCATGAGATCCAAGAGAAAGTTTAAATGCACCGTACAGGATGAATAAAATTGATTAGAAATTTGAAAGGTGACATAACTAAATTAAGAAAGAATCACATAGATCTGGAATTTGAAAAAAGATATATATTACAGGAATTTCAAAATATAGTAGGAAGCCTTTAACAATAGAAAAGACAAAGCAAAAGAAAGAATTTCAAGGCCTGAAGACCAGTCCTTCAAATTAACCAAGTTAATCAAAAATAAAAAGGAAGAATTTTAAGAAATAAATTAAATCTTTAAGAAATATGAGATTATGTAAAGTGACCAAATATGCAATTTCTAGCCATTCTGGCAAGACAAGAAGAGAAAGCAAGCAACTTTGAAAACATATTTCAGTATATAATTTAAGAAAATGTCCCTAATCTTGTTAGAGAGCTCCACATGCAGATACAAGAGATCCAGAGAATTCCTGTGAGATACTATAAAAGATGACCATGCCCAAGACATACAGTCATCAGAATATTTAAGGTCAAAGCGAAAGAAAAACAATCTTAAAGGCAGCTAGAGAAAAAGATCATATAACCTAAAGAGAGGAACACATCAGATTAACAGCTGACTTCTCAGAAGAAACCTTAAAAGCCAGAAAAGATGGGGGGGATTTTTAACATTCTTTTAAAAAAGGTACTAGCCAATAATATCATATCCTGACAAAAATAAGCTTCATAAATGAAGAAGAAATAAAGTCTATCCCAGGCAAACACTTGCTAGGGGAATTTGCCACCGTCAGAGTAACCCTAAAGGAGAGACTTAAGGAAGTTCTAAACATGGAAAAAAAAAAAAAAAAAAGATACTTGCTATCACAAAAGCACTAAAGTACATAGCCCACAGATCCCATAAATGAATTACACAATGAGACTACAAAGCAACTAGCTAACAACACTATGACAGGAATAAAAGTTCTATATCAATATTAACCTTAAATGTAAACAGTCTAAATAACACACTTAAAAGACAGAGTAACAAATTGAGTTAAAAAACAAGACTTATTTATCTGCTGCATACAAGAGATCATCTCACATGTAATGACACACATAAGCTCAAAGTAAAGGAACGGAGAAAGAGCTATCAGGCAAATGAAAAGCAAAAAAGAGAAGGTAACAGATAAAATGGACTTTAATTCAACAAAAGAGAAAGAAAGGCATTGCATAATGATGAAGGGTTCAGTTCAAGAAGACTATGTTAGTATTCTAAACATATACACACCTAACATTGGTGCACCCAGATTTGGAAAAATATTCCTTCTAGAACTAAAGAAAACTGACAGCTGCAAAATAAGAGTGGGAGACTTTAATACCTCACTGACATTATGAGACACAACAGTGAGAAGGAAAACTAACAAAAAAAAATCTTGTCTTAAATTTGACACTTGAACAATTAGATGTAATAGACATCTGCAGAATACTGCAGCCCAAAATCTCAGAATATACATTATTTTCAACTGCATATGGAGCATACTTGAATACTTACCACTTGTTAGGTCATAAAGCAAGTCTTAAAAAATTAAAAATATTCAAAATAATATCAAGTATTTCCTTGGACCACAATGGAATAAAAATAGAAATTAATACCAAGAGAAACTCTTAAAAACATACAAATCTATGGAAGTTAAACAACTTACTCCTAAATGACTTTTGTGTAAACAAAATCTAGATAGAAATTAAAAAGTTCATTGAAACAAATGAAAATAGAGATACACCATATAATACCTATGAGGAATGGCAAGAGAAGTGTTAAGAGACAAGTTTAAAGCAAGAAAGACCTACATCAAGAGGACAGAAATATCTCAAATTAACAAATTAACCTCACACCTAATGGAACTAGAAAAGCAAGAACAAACTAAATCTAAAGCTTGCAAAATAAAAGAAATAACTGAAATCAGGGCAGGACTAAATGAATTGCAAACAACAACAACAAATATAAATGATCTACTAAATTAAAAGTTGGTTTTTTGAAAGGATAAGCAACATTAACAGTCAGCTAGCTAAATTAACAAAATAGAGAAAATCTAAATAATAAGCACAATCTGAAATAACAAAGGTAATGTCACGATCAATTCCACAGAAATACAGAATGTCCTCAGAGACTATATGTACATTTCTATGCACAAAAATTATAAAATTGAAAAGAAATGAATAAATTCCTAGTAAAACACAACCTCCCAATATTAAACTGAAAGAAATAGGAATCCAGAACTGACTAATAATGACTAATGAAATTGAACCATTAATAAAAAACCTATCAACCATGAGAGTCCTGACCAGAGGAATTAATGGCTGAATTCTACCAGATGTACAAAAAACTGGTACCAATGCTACTAATTATTACAAAAAACAGTTAAGGAGAAAGGACTTCTTCCTAATTCATTCTGTGAAAACAGCGTGATCCTAATACCAAAATGCAGCAACGACACAAGGAAAACAAAAACTAGAGGCCAAATTTCTAATGAGAATAGACACAAAAGTCTTCAAGAAAATACCAGCAAACTAAATCCAGCAGCACATCAAAAAGATGATTCACCATGATCAAGTTGGCTTTATTTTTGGAATGCAAAGATTGTTCAACATGTGCAAATCAATAAATATTATTCAACATAAACAGAATTAAAAACTAAAACCTATGATCATCTCAACAGACAGAAAAATCATTCAATAAAATCTAATATACCTTTATAATAAAAATCCTTTACAAACTAGACACTGAAGAAATATACATCAAAATAATAAAAGCCATTTGTGGGAAGCTGAGAGCCAATAACATAACAAAAAGGCAAACACTAGAAGTATTCCCCTCAAGAACTGGAAAAGCCATGGATGTTTACTCTTGCCACTTCTGTTTAACATAGAAGTCCTAGCCAGATCAATCAGGCAGGAGAAAGAAATAAAAGGCATCTAAACAGAAGACAATGAGGTCAAGTTATCTCTCTTCACTGACAATGTGAAGAGTTTCCTACATCTAGAAAACCCTAAAGATTTCACCATAAGACCCCTAGAACTTATAAACTACTTAAGCAAAGTCTCAGGATATAAAATTAAAACACAGAAATTTGTAACATTTCTATACACCAACAATATTCACTCTTAGGACCCATTCAAGAACATAACTCCATTTATAACACACACACACACACATACACACACACACACACACACACACACACACCCCAGGAATATACCTAACCAAAGAGATTGAAGATATCTGCAAAGAGAACTACAAAATACTGCTGAAAGCAATCAGAGACAACACAAGCTGTCTATGTGCATGGATTGGAAGAAGCAATATTGTTAAGATGACCATATTGCCTAAAATAATCTACAGATACAATGCTACTTCTATCAAATTACCAACCAACATAGTTTTTCAAAGAAATAGAAAAAAAAAAAACTATTCTGAAGTTCACATGGAACCACCAAAGAGCTTGAAGAGTGAGAGCAATCCTTAGCAAAAAGAACAACTCTAGAGGCATCACATTATCTGACTTCAAACTCTACTGTAAGGTTAACATTCCCAAAACAGCATGGTACTGGAACAACCATTGACATGTAGACCAATGAAACAGAGTAAAGACCTCTGGAATAAAGCAACACACCTACAACCAACTCATCTTTGACAAAAATAAACACAATAAATAATGAAGAAAGAACACCTTATTCAATAAATGGTGCTAGGAAAACTGGTTACCCATATGCACAAGAATGAAACTGGACCTCCTACCTCTTGCCACACACAAAAATCAACTCAAAATTATTTAGAGACTTAAACGGAAGACCTCAAACTAAAAAAATTCTAGACATAAATCTAGGAAGTGCTCTTCTAGATAGTGGTCCAGTAAAGAACTTATGATGAAACCTCTCCCCCAAAAATGCAACAGAATGAAAATAGATATGCATCTGACAGAGGACTATTATCCAGAATCAATAAGTAACTTAAGTGAATCAATAACAAGGAAAACAACAAAAAAATTAAAAAGTGAGCAAAAGACACTTGTATGTCTTTTCGAAAGAAGACATACAAGTGTCCAAAAAACAAAAAATTGTTCAACACCACTAATTATCAGAGACATGCAAATGAAATCACAAAGAGATACCTTCTCACATCAGTTAAAATAGCTATTAATAAGTTTTCACTGTTGTAAAATAAAGATGTCATTTACCATGAAAAAAAAAAGTCAAGAAACAGCAGATGTTGGCGATGCTTCAGAGAAAAGGGCATGCTTATCCACTGTTCATTCTCCTGTGGAAATCAGTGTATTTGTCAGAGTATTCTAGAGGGAGAGAATTAATAGGACAAATGTATAGCTAAAGGGAAGTTTATTAAGGAGTAGTGACTCACAGGATCACAAGGTGAGGTCCCACAATAGGCTGTCTGCAAGTTTAGGAGCAAGAAAGCCAGTGTGAATTCCAAAACCTTGAAAGTAGGAAAGCTGACAGTGCAACCTTCAGTGTGTGATTGAAGGTTCAAGAGTCCCAAAGCTGAAGAACTTGGAGTCCAATATTTGAGGCCAGGAAGCATCCAGTATGAAAGAAAGATGTAGGTTAAAAGACTAAGCCAGTTTCCTCTTTCCATGTTTTTCTGCCTGCTTTTTTTCTGGCCAGACTTGCAGCTGATTAGATAGTGTCCACCCAGATTGACGGAGGGTCTGCTTTTCCCAGTCCACTGATTCAAATGTTAACCTCCTTTGGCAACACCCTCACAGACACACCTACGAACAATACCTTTTCATCCTTCAATCCAATCAAGTTGACACTCAATATTAACTATTACAATCAGTTTGGAGATTTTTCACAGCACTAAAAATAGAACTAGCATTTGATCCAGCAGCCCTGTTAATGGATGTATACCCAACGTAAAATGCAACCATTCTACCAAAAAGATGCATGCAACCATACGTTCATTGTAGCACTATTCACTAGAAAAACATAGAATCAATCTGGGAGCCCATTAATGGTGGATTGTATAAAGAAAATATGGTGCATACACATTTTGGAATGCTACGCTGCCATAAAAAAGAAGTCACTTTTTCCAGCACCGTGGATGCAACTGGAGGCCGTTATTCTAAGAAAACTAATACAGAAACTGAAAACCATGTATTACCTTTTTACTGGGAGCTAAATCTTCTAGTACACTTGGACATAAAGTGTACCCACTGGGTAATCCCAAATAATGGAGAAATAGAGAGGGGAAGGGCTGAAACACATTCTATTGGGTACCATGTTCACTATCTGGGTGATGGGATCAATTTAAGTCCAAATGTACCCCCAATATTTTAAGTCAACTAGAATTTTAAAAAATGTATCTCAAAATGTCCCTAATGATGTTTAAATAAATTTTATGTACAATTCTGACAATATATGCAAGAGGAAAGTAGGGCAAATCAGGAATCAATAAATTAGTGGTTTATAAAATAGTCTGGACAATTTTAAGGAAAGTCAAAGTTTAATCATTAAACATTGCCTTCACATGGGTTATTTCTTGGTTTATATACTATTTACCAACTATTCAAATGTTTATACACATGGTGGCAGATATCTGCATATTTGGATGCATGATACAGCCACTTTTCTCACTCCCCTAGATTGACAGTGATAACACATTTCAATTTTCTCAGTGAGATTTTGCTAGCCTACACCAAAAGACCTATTATTTGAGAGTATGTTAACCCTAAATGTTGTGATCCTGTTTCTTTAAACAAAAATGGTTGACTCTTGGAATGTATTATTCTGAAACAAACTGGTTTTAATCGAACCACAGAATTCCTGTATATGTGTATGTGTGCATATATGTACAGTTTAGAGATATTGAAATGTTTAAGACAATACTATAATTTATAATTATGCAACATCGGTTTTCTCAAGAAATATAAATTGGAAATTTTGGATTGAGTTCAGAAGGCATATAATTATTCATGTTTCTCTATATAGTTTTGTTGTTACAATAAATTTTAACTTTAAAAATCTATTAGATTTATGTAGAAACTTTTATACTGTTTCTATAATGTTTGTAACAGTTTACAACTTATATTCTCAATAACAGTGTACAGGGATTCTCTTTTCTTTACATCCTCACCAACACTTGTTAACTCTGGCCTTTTGTGTAATAGCCATCCTAAAGAGATGTGAGGTAACATTTTATTATGATTTGATTTGCATTTTCTGATCATTAGTGATGTTGAACATCTTTTCATATACCTGTTGGCCATTTTTATGTCTTCTTCAGAGAAATGTTAACTTAGGCCCTTTGACCAATTTTTTTAAAAGTTGATTTTTTTTCTTGCTGTTGAGTTGTATGAGTTCCTTATGCATTTTGGATATTAAACATTGATCAGATATATAATTTGCCAGTATTTTTCTCAATCAGTATGCTCCCTTTTAATTTTGTTGATTGTTTTCTTTGCTGTGTGGAAGATTTTTAATTTGATGTATTACCACTAGCTTATTTGTGCTTTTACTGCCTGAGCTCTGGTGTGATATCTAAAGAAAGATTGACAAGATCAATAATAAAGAGCTTTTTTCCTATGTTTTCTTCTAGAAATTTTACGTTATCAAGGCTTATGTTTACATCTTTAATACAGAGTTGACTTTTGTGTACATTGTAAGATAGCAGTCCAGATATGTCAATATTGCAATATTTTTAGAGATACAAATGAAACTGCCAATTTGCCAATTTGTCATGTCAATTTGGGTATGAGTCAAAAGTCCAGCAACAATCCAAAATAGACTGATAAATTCAGAATTTTTTCACAGTTGAATAATATTTAAAATTGTGTAACTATCAGAATAATATCACTGAGAAAATAAGTTTAGATATAGAGAAGATAAGATAACCAAAAATGAGCTTGGGAACTTTTAATATGGAAGTGGAAAAAAAATGAATATTCTAAAATATAAATGGAAAGCAATAAGTAGTAAAATAGACCAGTGAGAAGCTGCTGAGGTTTGTTTAATAAAGTAAACTTGAGGGACCAAGATCAGAGTATCAGAATATAATTTACAAAAAAAAAAAATCATTGCTATCATTTCTTTTAGATTATGGCTTCGTAATTTAGTTTTTAAATAATAAAATTTGTAGGTGTTTCCAAAGTCATTTCTTCCATTATTTAGAAAGAACTTTACTTTGACATCTAAAACTGTGTAATGTAATGATTATTAGATACTATTTTCATTTGAGCTGAGACATTTGATCCTAACTTCCTCTCCCTAGATAAGTCAGAGTTTGGCTCCATTCTCTGAGCTGATTACTGAGGGCCAGTGAATGGCTCTAATGAATTATAGTGGCAGCTCCCCAGTGATTATTGATTTCATTCAAGCTCACTGAACAGAAATAAGTACTTTCTAATTTGTTGTGACATTGAGTAGATGTGTTTGTTTATTAGAGGATGTTGTAATGGCAGCATGCCATCTTATCAGAAGAAAGAGCAACTTTTCTTTTTTGGGACAGAAAGAATATTGAGCAAAGACTGGAAAATTAGAGTTGGCTACAGGAACCCAACAAATGAACATCTATATAGTTTGAAAATAGGACAGAACAAGAAAATAAAATTCTAGAAGTAGAGTGAAATGCCTCTGATTGAGTTTATTCTCAACTCTGCCACATGAGCTTTGATTTTTTTGCAAGTGACCTAACATTTTATTCATAGATTTTTCATCACAGAGTTGTGGATGATGACAGAAACGTCAAGGGTCATTTGAGCACACAGTGAAATTGAATGTGAATGTCTCTGAAAGTTAAAGTGTTACAGAAATAAGAGAAGCCTTGAATTCAGTTTGTTCTGTCTTGTACTGTTAATGGGCCTTGAGTCTGGGTAGCTGTCCCTTTGTCCTTGCTTGCCATCTCAGTGATGGTTTTGGGTGGTCTCTTCTTGGGGTTAAGTGCATGGCAGCCTAAGGTGTCACCCGCACCAGCAGGTATGATTTTGTTAATTCCAGCCAACAAATTTTCCAGAAAATAAAAAATACAACTGGTTCCAAAAAAAAAAAAAAAAAAAAAAGCCAGAATATTTGTTTTTATTCCAGAATTTTCACATTATTTGAGTATTTGAGTTTTCTGATACTCTGATCTTCTTGGTCCCCCAAGTTTACTTTTTTCATCACAACTCAGCAGCTTCTCACTGGTCTATTTTACTACTTATTACTTTCAATTTATATTTTAGGATATCCTTTATTTCCTGTACTTTGGTGATAGAAGCTCCTGGGCTCATTCTTTGGTCATCTTCTCTCCATCTGAACTCATTTTCTCAATGATATCATTCTGCAGTTTCACAACTTTAAATATTATTCTACTGTCCCAAAGTTCTGAGCTTATTAATCTGTTTTGGCTTGTTTGTTGAACCCTTGACACATATCCAAATTGACATGACAAATTGGCAATTTCATTTGTCTAAAAATATTTTAATCTCAACATGTTTGGAACTGAATTTCTCATTTCCCTTCTAAAACTACCCTGATAAACACATCTCACCCGATAGTAATTTAATCCTTCACCTGCTCTGTCTCCAAATTTTAAAGTTATATTGTATGTTTTCCTCTCTCTTACACCCAACATCTTTCCAAAAATCTCTTTTTTTTAATGTATCCAGAATCCACCTTCTTCTTACTGCTTTCAATTCTAGTTCCATAGTGACAGTTAATATTACTTTAGCAGAATTATTGTAAGAGATAGTCGTAATTCTGAGAAGTATCCCCACTTCAAATTTATCACTCCCCTCTCAGTTTATTCTCAAAGTGGCAGAAGTCTTAATTCTTTGGAAACTACCGTCAGATAATATAATAGTCATGTATAAAGTTTTGTTTACATAGAATAAAAGCCAAAGTCCTCAGAATGGTCTCCAAAGGCCTGCAGGATTTATGAGGTTTCCTGCCTTACAATTCCATGAATATCCCGGGACTGCTACAGCTTTAGAACATTTGCAGTGGCCACTCCCTCTGCCTGAAATGCTCTTTCTGTTGTTATCTAGATAGTGCTCCTCCTCAAACCCTTTCTGTCTTTATGCAATGTCCCCTTTCCCAATGACCTCTTTAAAAATCATAGTTTGTCATCCTATTTGACCTAATTTTCCTGGTTCCATTTTTACCATAACTTACACTATACTTACTTGATTACTCTAATTATTATTTAGTCTAATCTTTCTTTGTTAGAATGTAAACTCCATGAGAGACTGAATCACTGCTTTGTTCATTGTTGTGTAGAAACCCTCTAAAGTGTCTGGCATATAACAGACACTTTGTATCGTGTTAAATAATATTTTTCTAAAGAAATTTAACTCTTTAAACTGATGAGTTATCTTTTTAGACTGACATGGAAATTGTTTTCTCTAGATTTTCATATATGTAATATACATAATACATGTAATATACAACTATACACATAATATATATGCAATACATATCTTATGTACTGTGTTCTTTTATTCTAGTACTTTTAAATCGAATTATTTGTTGTGCCACTAACTTGAGTATATCAAAATTGACCTATGAACCGTTCACATAGTTATTTACAGAACAAAATCCTAATGTGTGCAAAACCATGTCATATCATTTATTGGAAGAATTATTTTAAATAATAATTAAATAATAGTAAATATATTAAAAAGAAATAAGTACTTGTAAAATAGGAGGAAGTAGTGGCATCTAGGACTGAAAATAAAGATATAGAGGGAACAATATTATTAAAATAAAACTAGGTTCTCAAAATTAAAGAAAATGATGCAAAATTGTCTTATTTAGTTATTATCTGGATACATTGTTTTCCACACAAAATTTTTTATACACTTCTGGCAATAAGCTATGGATGGAGAAGACATTGTAGTTATACCTGAATAGCGATTCATTCAGAAAAAAAAAAAATTGACCTATTATGGTTAAAAGGAGCAATGACTGACTGAGTTGCTACTTTCTTAACACGATTCAAGTTATCATCTACTGTTTCCTTTGGTTGCTTTTTTATTTGATCGCCACATTTGAGATTGGTTCTACTCCACTGTGACTACATGGAATCTATATAGATAGAGTGAAAATATTGCTTATTTGTCAGAGGATTTATACTAGTTATCTATTGCTGTATGACAGATTACCCCCAAACATAGCAATTTACAACAACAAATATTTATAGCCTCATGGGTTCTCTGTGCCAGGAATGTGAGAGCAGTGTAGCTGAGCAGTTCTGGCTCAAAATCTCTTTAAGATTTAGACTGGAATTACAGACTCATCTGAATGCTTGATTGTGGAGTAGATGCTTTCACTTTCATTAATATGGTTGTGAACAGACCTCAGTTCCTCATCAATGTCAGCCAAAGACTTTAATCTCTTGCCACACAGTCCACTTGCCCTGGACTTCCCAAGTGCCATCAGGACAACTTATCTGACTTTCCTTAGAATGAGTGACCTGGGTGAGGTGGATGGAGAGAACACTCAAGATTTTAAAAGTGATCTTTTATAACCTAATCTCACAAGCAATATTACTTGTCATATTATATTCATTAGAAAAACATCATAAAATCAAGTCACCTCTCAAATAGAGGTTATTAGATAAAGACATAGATATCAAAAGGTAGGGATCACTAGAGGCCATCTAGGAGGCTATTGACTGTAGTTCAATCTCTAGTCTCTAATCATCCATGCCCTTTCATATGCAAAATACACATCAGTAGGAAAAGCAAATGGTTTTTCCTCTGTTCTCACAACACAACAATCAACACAGACTTCTGTGACTTCTGATCTCCACCAAGAAGTTTGTGGGGGGTTTCTACCCGCCAACAAATAATCACTTCTGCAGAGGATACCAGCTAGATATGCTCTTATTCACCTGACACTATCTACCTGGGGATAGCATCAGATCCCACATGTTGAGGGCTCAGTCTCATAATGTCAGAGGCTTTTGAACCAGAGCAACTCCATCTTAAATAGGGACTGGGTAAAATGAGGCTGAGACCTACTGGGCTGGATTTCCAGAATATTATTCTAAGTATTCTAAGTCACAGGATGAGATAGGAGGTCAGCACAAGATACAGGTCATGAAGATCTTGCTGATAAAACAAATTGCAGTAAAACAGCTGGCCAAAACTCACCAAAATTAAGATAGCTACCAGAGTGACTTCTGGTTGACCTCACTGCTACATTCCCACCAGCATCAGAAAGTTGCCCTACATGGTCTAAAAAGGGAAAGCATGAAAAATCCACCCCTTGTTTAGCATATCATCAAGAAATAACCATAAAAATGGGCAACCAACAGCCCTTGGGGCTTCTCTGTCTATAAAGTAGCCATTCTCTTATTCCTTTACTTCATTAACAAACTTGCTTTCACTTTATGGACTTGCCCTGAATTCTTTCTTGTGCAAGATCCAAGAACCCTCTCTTAGGGTCTGGTTTGGGCCCCTTTCCAGTAACAATAAGACTGTGCCCCATTTCTACTGTGAGTTACAAACCCCAGGTTGTTTTGCCTGTGCCTCTGACCTACTGATTGTAAATTGAGGTTCTCGCAACTCCTTCCTCTGGTTCAATTAATTTGATAAATTGGCTCACAAAACTTAAACAACCTTTACTAACACTTACTAGTTTATTGTAAAGGATATTACCAAGGATATAGATGAAGAGATGCATATGGTGACAAATGGGAGATGGGCCACAGAACATTCATGCCATTTTTAGGAACCTCTGGAAGTATTCAGCTATTTTTATGCTCATCCGAACTCTGTCCTTTTGGGCTTTTATGAAGGATTTATTGATTATATCATTGGCCCTTCGTGAGGTTTAATCTTCAAGCTCTCTTCTCTCCCCAGAGATTGGAGTTGAGGCTGAAAGTCCCAATCCTCTAATCCTGCCTTGGTGTTTCCAGTGACCAGACCCCAAACTGAAGCTACCTAGAGGCTGCCATTCATCAGTCAACTTATTAGCATACAAAAAAATGCTTCTCATTTAGAAAATTTGAAGGATATCAGGAGTTGGATGCCAGGAAACTGAGACAAAGATCAAACATATATTTCACAATATCATAACACTCATCCTCAATAAGGCCTCCCAAATGGATTATTACAGAATCTACTCAAAATCTTTCAAAACTTTGACCCTCAAAACTATAAAATAATACATTTGTGTTGTTTGAACCCAATAAATTCATAGTAACTTGCTACAGCAGCAACAGAAATTTAATACAATATGTAAAGAAATAAAATTTGCCCAATTAATAACTGCATATCAGGAGCCAGGGGATGTATTTATTTGCCCTTGCACCAGAATCTCATTTGGTACAGCAACAGTTAATAGGAGTCAGGCACCTGATCAAATTTATAGTAATTCATTGTCATTCTTCAGGATTCATGTATTTTCTACATAGGCCAAATTGGTGGGTTAAAGGGAAATGTAGTATTGAAAATTGCACAAACTCTCATGTAGCAACTCCATCCACATCGCTGCCCTGAGACTTGACCAAACTTGAGCATGGCTACCAGCAGCTTAAGGCCATGCCCTTAGACCAACCCCAGGCTTCCTTAAAATGCCTGCCTGAGAAAGTTCAATGCCGACAGGAGAATTTATTTATTATAATCAAAACCTGATAATAGGTTGATGGGGCCCTCAGCTCCCTCTTAGAGCAATTACTTTAAGAACCTTGCAGTTATGAATCCTCCCTCTGACCTTTTGAGAGGTTAATTTTCAACCACTTACAACTGTTTCCCCAAGAACTTAGGGGTTGTCTGTTTGAAATGCAGACAGTCACAGAGGCAGCTGTCCCCTCCAGGTTTTATAAAAATTTAAGGGCCTAATTCAAAGGTTGGCTTGCTCCAACTTACACTCTATCATAAAGCTAAGAGAAGAGAAATTCAAAGTGTGTTTCTCCTCTAGATAGGCACCAATCGGCAAACCCAAATGCCCTGTTCACATGGATCAATCCTTTCCTTAGAGTCCTTTGATGCCTTTCCCTTAGCATACCTCCTCATTTAACAGTGAGATCTCACCTCAAAAGATACCAATAAAAAAGAAACAGAAAGTCTCCTGCCTTTCCTTTTGGCAAAGATAAGCTCCATTTACATTGGATTTACTTCCCTTCTTTAGTAGCTATCACTGAATAAATCGGGTAAACTAGGCTTTTAACTCGTGTCTGACTTTATTTCTCTTTGATGGTAGAAATCAACACCCTGCATTTCCCAAGTTTTTATGATGTCATCAGTCTTTACAAATGGGATATTTGCAAATATCCCTAGAAATGGGATACTGCTTTTATTTCAGTTTATTATATCCATGTACAGAGGTAATCCTAGTGGTTTCTACTTGGTCTTTGCGACAAAATAGCTCTTACTTTATAAGTAGGGAACCAGTGTAGAGAGTGGACCAGCTGTTAATTGTGTCTATTTCAATTATATATCACACATTCCAGAACTGGAGAAATAACCATAGAGTGGGTTCAAGGACCTGTTGGGATCGGAACTTCCTCAATCACATGACATTATCTTCTGCGTTGACTGTGTTTAAGTACAGTGACTAAGTGACTATATAACTTAGTTTCAGTTCAGATCCAGTGTCTGGTTAAATGTCTTGGTATTCCCCCTTCCTGAATTCACTGTCATTCTGCACAATGGCTGCAGTTCTTTTTAGGAAAGGCAAGGAAGAATATTAACTAACACTATAAACATTTGGCAGTGCATGAAGATTCTTCCTCAAAAAGCCTGCCAATCGCTTGATTGAAGGAGCTCTGGGTCCATGAATTGGTTGAGATAAGGGAGTTGAATGAATGAGGGATCATGGCTCTTGGCTTTGGTTAATCAACTCAGAATTCTGTTCACTAGACCTAGAGGTTTCCCATTTATACAGATCAAGCAACACTTTAATTTTTTGTCCATCTATTTTACTCTAGAAATACCATGATCAACTAGCAAACACCAAACATCTCCACAGGTCAGACTATTCTAATTACTTCTTTCATTCCACTGTCTATTACAATAACTATAATCATCCTGTCTGTGATGATTAACCACTGCCATTTGGCCCCAGCAAACTGGGATTTTATTATCCCCAATGCATATAGGCACCCCAGTTTAATGATAGTAGTTCCTGCTGTAAATTCTGACCTACAGAGAAGAGTGACCACAGAGCTCTTGAAGGAAGATAAGGGGTTCCTCACAAATTTATTTATTATGGTTGCGGTGAAGGATACGTTCTCTAGACTCTCACAGAGATAGATTATGTCAGGATAGACCAGCTACAAAGAATTTAAGATAAAGTGCTTATTGGAGTCTTATTAACTGAAAATTCTAGAGTCATTTGGCTTCTAGCCAAATTGTGAGAGGAATTTCTAAAAGGACACGGAAGGTAATTACAGAATTCGTTTTGAAAGAATTGTTGGTAGAGCTGGGTATGGTGGCTCATGCCTATAATCCCATCAATTTGAGACTAGTCTGGACAACATAGTGAAACCTCATCTCTACTAAACATACAATAATTATCCAGATGTAGTGGCACATCCCTGTAATCCCAGGTACTCAGGAGGCTGAGGCATGAGAATCACTTGAACCTGGGAGATGGAGGTTGCAATGATCTGAGATCGTACCACTGCACTCACTCCAAAGCAAGATTTTGTTTCCAAAATAAATAAATAAATAAAAATAATCACTGGTGGAGATGGCTGGCTTAGTGTATGAGCCCATAGGATTGGTTGTTGCTATTTAAGAGTTGCAGCACTGCTGAAATTTGAAATTCACCTGTCTTCCAGGATGTTGTGGAAGCAGTGGTTTGGCCTAGTTTAGAAGTTCATGTCAAGTTTCTGTTTTGCAAGATTATAAGCCATGGAGGTAGATCCTAGAACAGCTTCCTGGCTTCATGTTAGAGCTCTGAATCAGAGTGAATTCATTTTGTATATTGTATTTCACAATTAGTGAGCCTCATGTGATAAAACTTTGTCATTGCAATTTTACAAAACTATGAATACCTTAATTAATCTATATAATAACAAAGAAGTTTTGACATTTAACTTAATTGAGTATAGGCCCCCTGCGAATCCTTACTGCAGTCAACCAACCAAGCAAACTATTTGAACCATTATTAGCTTCTCAAGCTAAAAGACTAATTCTGGAATTTAACTATATGTACTTTCAATCTTAACCTCTTTCTCTTATCAGGTATTCCCACACACACTCCCCAGGATATGTTGATATGTATTTGAAAAACTATGCACTTATTTTAGTGTGCAGTATATTTCCTCATGGATCCCATATTGTATCTTAGATCTTTTGGGACCCGATGAAAGCTGAATCTGATTAAGTATCTAGACACCAAGAAGATGGTAGCAAAAGACCTTGAAGAGAAATCAACAATATCTGCAACTGCCTCACAGGAATAAATTACAGTTCAAGGGCAGACTGTTCTTATCAGCCAAGGTGGAAGGGCTGATTCTACAGGCAAAGAAGGCCCAGAAACAATTTGATATTCAAGGTCCCCAGCTTCACTAAAATCTGTTCAGATGTCCTCATCCCAAATTTTAGTTTTGGATTTCTTTCTAAGTGTTTCTCTAGCTCTATTAAAAATTGTGAATTTAATTTGCAGTATTTTTCTAGTCTCCAGGACTAGCTGTTGAGTTTTCTTCTCAAAATATCACCTCTACTGACACAGAAGATAAGAGTTAGTTTCAGGACACTCATAGATGCCTTCAGGCTCCTTGAATTGAAATCTGAAAGCCCTGACCTTAACACTTTATTTCCCTAAATTCTCCTGGGCAGAAACAACCAATTAACTTGGATGGGAGCAGCAGACTGTCTGTAGTTGCCACTGCCATGATGCCAACTACAATGGGGGAGGTGTAGTCAGGGCTGTGCACTCACTGAGCTGGGGGAGCCCTGCACTCTTCCGAGTTGTAGGAGCAGGAGCCCCACCCTCCCAGGCACAGCTGCAGCTGCCCAGTTGTGGCTGTATACCCAGGCATCCCTGTACTCTAGGGGACATGGGAAGCTCCCTGCCCCTGCAGGCTCAGAAGTGCCTGCTCCCACTGCCTGGCCTTTCCCCACTCCTGATGCCTGCTCTGATTTTGGAGCAAAGTTGAGGCTGAGCTCAGGCACTATCACGACCTGGCTGGATGTACACACTCTTGGGGCAATGTTGACACACTACCCTCCTGCCATCTCAGATCCCTCCAGACTTTGGACACCAACAAGCATTGGAGGGAGACTGAGGTGGGGCTAAGGACAGTTTGATGTGGGTCTGCAGGCACTACTTGGCATGAACATCCTGGGCATTGTGTACTGCAGGTTGATGGAGTCAGGAGGCAGACAGGCTCCTGAGCAGAAAGGGGTGGGTTCCCATGAAGCCAGTGAAGCCTGAGGACTGGGCTTTCAGTTCTACAGACTAGAGTGAAAACTTATGGTGCTTTTTCTGGGCCCACCCATGGCCACCTGTTAATCAGTCAGCATGCACTTCCTCTCCTCTGAAGTGCATAAAAACCTCAGACTAAGCCAGATTCTGGGTAGATGATGGAGCAACCTGCCTGTGGATAGGAGCTACACACTCTGGATCTTCTTTCCAATGTGGGCTGCACAGATGTCAAGACAACTTCCCTGTGGAAGGGACCTAGCCACTTCAGGTATCCTGAGAACTATTAGGCTGCTCAATGAAACTCCTCTCTACCTTGCACACCCTCCAGTTGTCTGCATACCTCATTCTTTCCGGATACAGGACAAGCACTCAGGACCCACAAAAGGGACTAAAAGAGCAATAACACAAGCAGGGTTAAAACATGCCACCTTCTCCCACACACTGCTTACCACATTGCAGGTATGGACAACAAGAAGGAGAGAACTGTAGCCCTTTGAAGATCCCAGATCTAAGGGCTCCCTAAGCCAGGGCTGTGACACTCTCTTTGGGGTTCTGCAGTTCCTGGTGTCACCAAGCTTCTGAATGCCACTGCATTCCCCTCATCCCAATGCAAGTGCCTCTAGCAGAAGTCACATGCAGTATATTTTGTACAGCTGCAGGGTTGCACAGAGTTAGCACTTGTGCCGGCATCTCCTGCCTCACTGCAGGTACCAGTGTGCCTGTGTGTCAGCTGTACCCCATGCTCACTTTCTCATATACTTTGCCTCTCCATGCCTGGATCACACTGGACAGGTGTGAGATCCAGTCCAGTAGCATGAGCTGAGCATAGTCAGCTGTCATAACAAGCCCACTGAGCATGACCAATACTTAGTCAGAACTTGCCACCAGCCACAGAGGTTTCTGGCTGGCAAAGTGACACCCTAAGGATCCTGTGATGACTCCACATCACTCTTATTTCCACTTACATGTTCTATGGTAGAGAATATTTATTAGTCCTTTATTATGCTGCTAATAAAGACATACCTAAGACTGGGTAACTTGTAAGGGAAAGAGATTTGACTCAGTTCCACATAGCAGGGAGGCCTCACAATCATTGTGGAAGGTGAGAAGGAACAAAGTCATGTCTTACATGTTGGTAGGCAAAAAAATCATGTGCAGGGGAACTCTGCTTTATTAAACAATCAGATCTTGTGAGACAATTCTATCACAAGAACAGCATGGAGAAAACCACCCCTGTGATTTAATCACCCCACTGGGTCCCTCCCATGACACATGGGAATTAGGGAAGCTACAATTCAAGATGAGATTTGGGTGGGGACAAACCCAAATCATATCATTCCAACATGGCCCCTCCCAAATCTAATGTCTTCACATTTCAGAACCAGTCATGCTTTCCCAACAGTCCCCCAAAGTATTAACTCATTTCAGCATTAACTCTGAAGTCCACAGTACAAAGTCTTACTTGAGAGAAGGCAAGTTCCTTCTGCCCATGAGCCAGTAAAATCAAAATCAAGTTAATTACTTCCCAGAAGCAATGGACATAAAGACATTGGGCAAATATATACACTCCAAATGGGAGAAATTGGCCAAAACAAAGGGGCTACAGGCCCCATGCAAGTGCAAAATCCAATAGGGCAATCATTAAACCTCAAGGTTCCAAGATGATTTCCTTTAACTACATGTCTCACATCCAGGTCACATTGATGCAAGAGGCAGGCTCTAACAGCCTTGAGCAGCTCTGCCTCTTTGGCTTTGCAGGGTATAGAGCTCTCTTCCTGCCTGCTTTCACAGTCTGGCATCAAGTGTCTGTGACTTTTTCAGGCACACAATGCAAAGTGTCAATAGATGTACAATTATGAGTTTTGAAGGATGATGATTCTCTTCTCATAGCTCCACCAGTGGGAACTCTGTGTGGGCACTCTAACCCCACATTTCTCTTTCATACTGCTTTAATTTCATCCTTTCATACATCCTTTTCATCATGAAAAGATCCATCATGGTCATACCCTTGCAGCAAACTTGCCTTGATATCCAGGCCTTTTCATACATCCTCGGAAATCTAAAATCTAGGTGGAGGTTCCTTAAGCTCAATTCTTAACTTCTGTGTACCCACAGTTCTAACACAATGTGTAAGCCACCAAGACCTGGAGCTTGTACCATCTGAAGCAACAGCCAGAGATGTACATTGGCCCCATTTAGCCACAGCTGGAGCTGAAACAGCTGAAGCTGCATAGAATAGGGGAACTCTGTACCCAACCCATGAACTCATTTTATCCTCCTATGCCTTCAGGCATGTGATGTTCAAAGTTCCACAGATTTCTAAGGGAGGGGCAAAGTGCTGCCAGTCTCTTTACTCCAGTTACTGACAAGTTTCTCATCTCCATCTGATATGGTTTGGCTGTGTCCCCACCGAAATCTCAACTTGAATGGTATCTCTCACCATTCCTACATATTGTAGGAGGAACCTAGGGGGAGGTAATTGAACCATGCTATTCTCTTTCCCATGCTATTCTCACAATGGTGAATAAGTATCATGAGATTTGATGGGGTTTATCAGGGGGTTCTGCTTGGCTTCTTTCTCATTTTCTCTTGCCACCACCATGTAAGAAGTGCCTCTCACCTCCTGCCATGGTTCTGAGGTTTCCCTAGCCGTGTGAAGCTGTAAGTCAACCTCCTTTAGTTCCCAGTTTCATGTATGTCTTTACCAGTGTAGTAAAAATGAGCTAATATGTCATCTGAGACCAACTCAGCCTGTACTTTATTGTCCATATCAATATCAACAATTTGGTCAAAGCCATTCAACAAGTCTCTACAATGTTCCAAACTCCCCCATGTATTTCTGTTTTCTGAGCCCTCCAAGTCTCTAGGAAGTTCCAAAATTTTCCACATTTTCCTATCTTCTCCTGAGCTCCAGATTGTTTTAACCTCTGCCTGTTACTGGGTTCCAAAATTGTTTCCAAATTTGCAGGCAACTTTACAGCAGTACGCCACTACCTGGAACCAATTTACTATATTAATTCATTCTCCTGATGCTGATAAAGATATACCAAAGACTGGGTAATTTATAAAGGAAAGAGGTTTAATTAACTTACAGTTCCAAATAGATGGAGAAGCCTCATGATCATGGTGGAAGATGAAGGAGCAAAGTCACATCTTACATAGTGTCAGGCAAAGAGAGAGTGTGGAGGAAAACTCCCCTTTATAAAACCATCAGATCTCATAAGACTTATTCACTAGCAGAAGAACAGCATGGGAAAAACTTGCCACCATGATTCAATTATCTCCAACCAGGTTTCTCCCATGACATGTGGGAATTATGGGAGCTACAGTTCAAGGTGAGATTTGGGTGGAGACATAGCCATATCATATCAGAATATATCACCCATTGTCTTATACGCAATTCATTTCAAGTATTTACTGGTGATAACTTATTGGCCATGCATGCCAATCACCAGTAAATAATTTATTGGCCATGCATGCCAATAGGCAACCAGTCCTCACTTTACTATTGCAAATATTAACATCAATGCCTTAAACCTAAGCAAGTTTTAGTACATATAATATAGTAAGAGACCTGTTATATTTTTATACATGCAATATTGGGAGTTAGTTAAGTGGTCTCTGTAAAGCTACTGACTCTGGGTGTGATGCTGGAACTGAAGTCTACAATCAGGCAGTTTGGAAAGAAAGAAGGATTAAAGTAGTGGAAAGCAATAACATATTAGAACCCAGAAGCATGTGCTGGAACCTGTAAGGACCAATTGAAACTTTGTACCTTGCACCTTTGGAGCATGAGTATCACTTCTGCCCTCCAAAACTCACACAAGAATTTCTATTGTGTCCCAGTGTAACATGAAAGAAAATTTGGGAAAATAATCTCAGTGTAGTCAGCTTGACAGATTTCAATGCAAAGCCACCAAAATATCATTAAATAGTATGTCCTCTCCATTTCTAGGAAAAATTGCAATTTCTCTCTTTTTAGAAACTTCTACATAAGAATGTAAAATAATATTTGTTTATTCCATGTGTCTGGCACTCAACATATGCAAACTTTAAAATTTTATATTCTATCTCCTTAGAAATACATAAATTTAGAATTGGTTTTAATATGTAGCTTTAAAAACTAGTCTGTGGTTATTTTAGTCACAAGCATTGAAAACTGGTTCTACCTGACTTACGCTGCAAGAAATGTTACTGCTCATAAACCTCAACTTTTCCATGAATTCCAAAAGCATCACAAATATTTTGTTTAAATTGCAATACTTTTTAGTATAGCATTTGGCGAATTTCATATTCAAGACATTGCAATGCAAAAAGAAAAGTCACATGCACATAGAATTCTAGGAAGCAACAGAGGCTATAAAGATATTAAGTAACCTGTCAATGAACAAAAAAAATCAGGAAAAGAACTTTCCCAGGATCTGGAATCAGATTCCCAGGATCTGGAGTCAGAGTTTTATAATGGTGCTATCAAGATCTCTCAAGTTCTGAAAGGACTGGATGATATCTAGGTTAAGTATCGATGTGAATAAAGTTGGTTTGCATTTTTTTAATTTTATTTGTCTAGCTAGTAATCAATCTCCTAATTATAATTATGTCTTAAAACTGAGGTGATTTCAGAGAATTTCTAGACACTGTTTTGATTTCAATAAGAGATAGTTCATGAAGTTTCAAAAACATTGGTTATGCAGAATTTCACTTTGTTCTATTACCATTAAGAAACATTCACACTCTTAAATTTAGAATTTTCAGCACTCACCTTCATGAGCAGGATATAATTAAAACAATATTTCTTTTCCTGAAAACACTGGACTGTGCTAAATGGAACTAATATGAGAACAAATCTGAGAAGTTTACCGAGGGCAAGTCAGGAAAATTAAAACATTGGATAGTTAGTTTCAGCACCATCCAGGCTGTATAGGAGGCATTCAGAGATTTAAAAAAAAAATGATAAATTGTAAGTTAGAGACCAGGTAAAATGTATGATGTCTGAAACCTATGATGGGATAAGAGCAAATTAGAAAGAGGAGAGTTAATATAGAAAGCTGCTTCTCCAGCAATAAAATTGAAAAAGCTATCCAAGTATTTTCCACATTCCTTTATCTCCTAGTACATTCATTAACTCAGATCAATAAGGCTTTACTAGAAAACAATCCACATTAAACACTGTTTGAAATGATGTGTTTATATATTCTATGCCTGAGAAAATGTTGAAAAGTATTATTCGGGTTTAAATCATGTAGAATTCAAAATGTTTTCATTGTATTGTACCATCCTTTGTTTTTTCCTTTCTAAAATGAAAGCTATAGATATTATTATTTAAATAACACTATTTTAAAACAATGCTTTCTGCTTTTCAGCAAATTTTTAAAAGTCTAGAAACTTATCTCTAACCTCACTTTTTTGAAGGTATAATTAATATTCATTAATTTGAATATATGTTTCTACATTATCACACATTTTCTAATAGATATCTCGATAAAATGTATTCAAAATTTGTGGTAACACCAAAACTTAATATGCTATTTTAAAAAACAATTATTTTAAATGCTATCTGAAAGTAGTTTGATGACTTTTTGAAACTGAATTGATGGAAATTTATTTTATTAAAGTTAAGTTCATAGTCATAATACACCAAACCAAATAAAATGTGTAGAATTCAAATAACTTTATATTAAAGTGCTTTGGTTTAATTCACTAGGTCAAATTAAATAAATTTCTTATAATTATTTTATAGTCATATGTCAATATATTCACTAAAATAAATTTGTTTCCACAAATAGTGAAAAGTCCAATTTCAGCCTTGACTTTTCTGAAATTCTCACATTCAGTTTTTCAGAATGGTCTGAAATAATGAGTAATTTTTATGGTATAACTCTGAAAAACACATTAAAATGATTAATGTATTACAAACTTAGAGGGAGCTAGTGTCATAAAAAGAACTTAATACTTATTTCTAATAATAAATAATTCTCTCAACTGCTGAATTTTCAGCTCAATACCTTCTCAGGAAGATGTCAGAATGAAGCATTAAGATTTGCTCCATTCCATCAGAATGGGAATAGAGGGGCAATCTCGAGAAAAAAGGAACTGGAGGGATCAATAAAGCTCCACGGGATGGCTCCACAGAGAGCAGAGTGGAGTTAGGGCACTTATTATGAGCTCTTATGACAGACTAGACATTTTAAACATATTTTTTCATTTAGTTTTCACAACAAAAGTGTGATTTTCCTTAATGTAAACGTGAGGAGAATGTGGCTGAGGAAGCTTAAATCACTTATAGAAAAAGACCAATTAAAATTAGTTAAACTAGAATTAGATCACAGATTTGCCTGAACCAGCTGCTCAAAGCATGATTTGTGGAGCAGGAGCATGAGCATCACCTGGGAGCTTTGAAAATGCCTATATTGGTCCTATTTCTGATTTACTGAATCACAGTCTACAGGAGTGAGACTCAGGAATCTGTTTTAGCTAGCTTTCTAGGTGATTCTTAGATACACTACAGTTTTCAAACACACTGCTCATTAACACAGGTGACTTCAAATTGGGCTGCTACGTGTTCAACTATGCGTCCTTCTACATATGACTAAACTCTATGTATCATTCCATTATCTTTTAACAAAGTAAAAAAAAATAGTTATTCTTCATGCCTTTCTTAAAAGACTATTCCTGTAATCCCAGCAGTTTGGGAGGCTGAGGCAGGTGGATCAGGAAGTCAAGAGATCGAGACCATCCTGGTCAACATGGTGAAACCCCCTCTCTACTAAAAATACAAAAAATTAGCTGGGCATGGTGGCATGTGCCTGTATTCCCAGCTACTCAGGAGGCTGAGGCAGGAGAATTGCCTGAACCCAGGAGGCGGAGGTTGTGGTGAGCCGAGATCGCGCCATTGCACTCCAGCCTGGCTAACAGGAGCGAAACTCTGTCTCCAAAAAAAAAAAAAAAAAAAAAAGACTATTAAAAAACCCTATATCCTGAAAAGCAATATAAAATATAAAATATTGAAATGTACTATTTATATCAATCATAAGTATAATTATTTTAAAATCACCATATCTGTATGCAATATTTGTTAGTTAAATACTATTTGAAGAAAGAACCAAAAATTAATATTCCCCCATCTTACTATTTTATTATCTGTTTTAGCAGACTACGGGGATGAAAATCAAAAGTTACTAGCAGTTGCCCTTGACTACAATAGTAACCTTGACCTTCTAAACATGAATTTTGCCATTTTAGTGTTTGTTTTCCCATCTTTGGAAAGAGAAACAATTAGCTTCCTCAGGCCATTAAAATAATAACTGGAAATGAATTGTTCTGTTTGAGAGAACAAGAGTTTTGGATCTTAGGAAAGTCTGCTTCTAGATAAACGGCAGCGATAGCATTGGAATTCATCATTTACACTTTAATTTAACGGCAGGTTTGAGCCAGCTACAGAAACTCAACATTCAGAAACATGATCTGTCAGAAGTGGAATAACACTGTAGAAATAAGCATGTTTTGTTTTACTAGGCTTAAGTTCCTCCCTAGTCTTTCAGCATAATGTGAATTTGTGGGCGTGTGTATGTGCATACAAGTGCATGAATAATGCATAAACAAATTATGGTTTTAGAAACATCCAAATAAGAATACTTCTGAAAGAAGGTCAGTCTTAGTTTCTGAAGATTGACTTCTCTTTCCTGCTTCTTTCAAACCCAGAATTTTTTATCAACACCTCCACCCCCAACATTTCTCAAATTGGCAAATATAATTTTTTATCTCTTAGTTTTTAAATAAATAGAAACATGAAGCACATAGGTCCAGGTATATACATTCCATATCTACTCAAAAATAAACTGGAATCACACATTTTTAAACTTTTGGGAGCCATACTGATGGTAAATTAATGAAAGATAAAATTGCTCTCTCTATCCCTTTATACACACCCACACCCACATCCCCCCATACACACAAATACATACACACACACATGCACATTTAGGATTTACATACACCCTGAGGTTTATTAGTTAACCTGTTATTGAAGGTCTAGTTTGTATGTTCAGATTTGTATGGCTTCCATTCTTATCGAGAAGTAGCATCACACAGTTAAGATCAGATTCTGGAATCAACAGCTGGTCTTGTAATCCTGTCACATTACTTACAAACTATGCTAACTTTGGGCAGCTTATGTAACCTCTTCACACCTCAATTTCAAACTGAAATAGACCAAAAGTATATATCTGCAACTATAAGAATTAAAGGAATTAGCATTTATAAGACTTCTGTTAGAAGAATTCTCAGCACAGAACAAGTACACAAATATTAAATGCATTTGTCACTTAAAAATAAATGTATAATTGTTATAGGAAAATATAGAAATTACATATACATGTATATTCTTAGGTTCATATCAATATTTTTGTTTGTGGTTACAGACACCAACCAAATTAAAGTAATATTTATTCCTAATCAGAGTCTCATGTTTTCCAAGTTCATCAGGCCAAATTTTGAAAGATTCTTACTTAGCAACTTATTTGCTGTTAAATATGCAAAGTATACTTTACAAATGTGAGAAGAAGCAAATGAATCTAGCAGTGTCCACTTGGTTTCTATAACCCTTCAGACAGGGTCCAGGAACCTGTCCATGGCCTGTAGGAACCAGGCCACACAGCAGGAAGTGAATGGAACATAAACAGGTGAAGCTTCATCTGTATTAACAGCCATTCCCCATTGCTCACATTGCTGCCTGAGCTCCACCTCCCATCAGATCATCTTCAGCATTACATTCTCATAGAAGTGCAAACCCTATTGTGAAATGTGCATGCAAGAGACCTAGACTGCATGCTCCTTACGAAAATCTAATGCTGGACTGATATGATTTGGCTGTGTCCCCACCCAAATCTTATCTTGATATGTATTTCCCATAATCTCTTTGTGTCATAGAAGGGACCTGATGAGATGTGATTGAACCGTGGAGGTCATTACCACCATGGTGCTGTTCCAATGGTAGTGAGTTCTCATGAGATCTGAGGATTTTATCAAGGACTTCCCCCCTTTGCTTGAAATTTCTCCTTCCTTCAATCACATGAAGCAGGCTTAAGTGTTCTGTTCCCCATCTGCTATGATTGTAAGTTTCCTGAGGCCTTCCCAGCCAAGTGGTACCGTGAGTCAATTGCACCTCTTTCCTTTATAAATTACCCATTCCCTGGAAGTTCTTTATAGCAGTGTAAGACCGAAGTAATACATTGTTGATCTGTCACTGTCTCCCATCACCCCATGATGAGACCAGAGTGCATAATAAATGTAATGCACTTGAATCATCCCAAAACCCCCCCCCTCCCCCAGTTCATGGAAAAATTGTCTTCCACAAAACCAGTTCCTGGTGCCAAAAAGGTTGGAGGCTGCTGCTCTAAAGGCATCTATTTAAAAAAAATTCTTAAAAGAGTGCATTATATTACAAAAAGAAGACTTGCATAAGATACCTCCAGTTTTTGTGATGTGGTATATTCATAAAACAGGGTATTCATTGTGAGTGAGACACAGTCACACAAAGAACAGTTACTAAGCAAAGACTGATAAACAGTAGGTCCTTGAAAATGAAGAACTGTGGTTTAAGGCAATCGAACTACAAATTGTTACTGAGTCAAAGACATGAAACTTGAGTTTGTGTATGCATGTATGTATTTGTGTGTGTTTTGTGTATTAGTGTTGATAAAAACTTAAAGCTTACTATTAGTAGCATTCAAAAAGTTGTGTGATAACAACAAAAATATTAACACTGGAGAAAAGAATTAGCAAGAACACGAAGAAATATTGAAAAATTCAAGGAATATAGAAAGCAGAGTGTATTAAAGTGATCTATTTCAAATCTAATTTATACCATGTATGTATTCACAAAAGATCAGTTGAACTACATAGAAAATAAAAAATTATTATTATTATGAGAAATTGAACATTCCTGATTTGAAAAATCATAGTGAATATTAAAATACTTTTAATTTAAATGTAAATCTTTTAAACTTACTGCAAAATATTTAAATGTATAACTAATGTTTTAAAAATGAATACATGGGTATCATGTATGTTATTTGGGTGACAAACACCCTGAAAGCCCTGACTTGACCACTACTCAATCTATGTATGTAATACAATTGTACTTGTTCCCCTGAAATTTACAAAAATTAAAAAAGTGAATATATCTTGTCATCCCAATTCTACATCAACAAACCTACTTTAAAGTAATAATTGCCAAAAAATATATGTATGACAGTTTATTTCAGGTTATTTACAAATATAACAGAAGAAAAGAACCCATATGAGGAATGCTACAGTCATTATTAAATTAGTTCTGCTGCATCTATAAAATAAAATTAGTTCAACATTATGTTTTAAAATACTTTTTAATGACTTGAAGAAATGCTTATAAATGTAATGCTAGTCGAAATAATGTACATAACAAAAAAATAGAAAACTGTTGTAATTTTGATTACAGTTTTACATGTGTTCGTAAGAAGATATATATACATGACTGAAATTAAGTAAATTGAAATGTACTTAGCAGTGATTATAGATGATTTTTATTATTTCTAGCTACCTAAAAGTAAAATTATATAGACCCTAAATAATGTATGTATTGGATTTTATTAACAGGTAAAATTTACACGTCAAAATGTTCATTTGTTTAATCACAAAGTTCACCACAATTATTTAAACCTCTCTTGTTTCCCAGGCTGGAGTGCAATGATTCGATCTCGGGTTACTGCAACCTCTGCCTCCCAGGTTCAAGTTATTCTCCTGTCTCCACCCCCTGAGAAGCTGGGATTAAAGGTATGTATCACCATGCCCAGGTAATTTTTTGTATTTTTAGTAGAGACGGGATTTTACTATGTTGGCCAGGCTGGTATTGAACTCGTGACCTCAGGCAATTCACCTGCCTCGGCCTCCCAAACTGTTGGAATTGCAGGCATAAGTCACCCTAAACTATAATTGTTAAACAGATTTTAAACCTCTTTAAATATGATTTCGTTTGGGAAATATTTTTCCAAATGCATATATAAAATGTTTGTTATCTTAAGGAACTTTGTTAGTCATCTAACAAAGTGTGCTTTATAACAGGGAAAACATTTTCTCAAAACAAAGGACTGATTTCTACGATTCTGTTTTTTTCTCTTTTTCAAGTGTATGTGCATATTCTCTTGCTATTTATTTCCTTTTCTTCATCTCCTTAGAAGAATCTTTAATATTTTGTATTTATTTAATGAGTACTACAATATTTTCCAGTAATTGAGAAATTACTCTTGTGAAATCTGCACCTGTCATAGTATCTCTGTCCTTGTAGTCTACAATACTTGGACTCTCTAGTCTTCAACATGCAGCAACAAACTTGAATACGTAGTTGGTTTGCAAATGCCACAAAGAAACACAATTGTAGTGAAAACTCTATTTGAACAGGACACTCAGATATTTATGGAAAGAGACCAAGCCAATTACTTGCAAGATCTGGCATCTCTGACAAGTTTCTACCCACCAGAAGCAATCCCCTTACATCAGAGAAGGGGTTATATAAACTGAATTTTTCAAAACATTTTCCTGGAAGTTCTAGTTAGTATCTAGGAGTGAAGAAAGAACAAAATGTGTTCTTAGACTTCTTTTGTTGGGTCAAAATGCCACAGTAGAGTTGTCTCTTCTGGTAAAGGTGAAGCTTTCCTTGAAGAGTAAAGGGACATTCCTGTCTTTGATTAAGGTGCTTTCAAACTCACGCCTTTTCTTCCATTTATTCCCCTGGATTTTACAAGGTGAAGATACATGAAGTAAAATGTTTTTACTGAGGCTCTTGCCTTTAAATCCTTGAAATAAGATGAACTGACATGAAAATTCATTGAGGATGCATGCACAAAATTCTGGCGATGCACTAAAAATGTGTGATGTAGCTGGCAAAGCAGAAATATGAGATAAAAAGATGAAAAATTGCTGAAGAGATAACTTGGGGTCTCATGCTTTAAGAACTGAATGTGATAAAGTCTGTCGAATATTGCACTTACGTTGCTCCTCCTCTTCCCCATCTCTATTGAAGGAGAGATTAATCCCTCAAAGAGAACATTGCTAACACTTCAAAAATCCAATTTGTGAACAATGTTCGAGTGTATGAGAATATCCATTTATAATCTTAACAACCTAGTCTCACTAAGCTTAGAGGAAACTGTCATTCATTTTCAAATATCAGAGGATGTCATACCTTGAAGAGAAAATTAACATCAGAAAAAAAAAAAGGTTATGAAATAATGAAGAAAGGACAACAAAAGATGTAGGTGCTTCTGGCCCCAGACAATAATGTTTAGCTCTCTATCACTGAGACACACACTTTGGGTTTAATCTTCTGGTTGGAAGATGAAATAATTACTTTTTCATCTTCCTTCGTAGACAGTTAAAGATGTACACAAGACCTGCTTTAATAAAGATGAAAGTGACAGGAGGGAAAGCCTTAAAAGAAAAATTATGAGTATGTTTCAAATTTAAAGTATAATTCTCACATATTAAAATACATTTTATCTAAATATAGAATTAAGATAGTTGAATCTGAAACACCTTTTTAAATGACCATTAACGTCACAAAGTTTCTGTTTCCTCATCTGTAAAATGTAACTATTATCATAGCTGCTATGAAGGTTAATGAGAAAAATCATACAAGTTGTAGTAGAGTTTCAGATACAGAATAGATATAAATGTCAGCTACTCTGCTACTAGTACTTCAACAACTCCCATGATTATTCCACTGCTACCAATATTAATATTAATAATAATATTTTTTATTTTATTTGTACTGACAGTTTTTATATATTCTACTAACACAACCACCCATTTGCTTGATAACTTGCTCATAAGAGCCTAAATAAATGACAGATATTTTAAACTATTAATTCTTGTTTTTTCTTAAATTGGCTGCAATATCTTGCATCACAAAAATCTTCTAAGAAATGCAGCTGGTCGCAGTGGCTCACACCTGTAATCCCAGAACTTTGGGAGGCTAAGACAGGTGGATCACGAGGTCAAGAGATTGAGACCATCCTGGCAAACATGGTGAAACCCTGTCTCTACTAATAAACAAATACAAAAATTAGCTAAATGTGGTGGCACATGCCTGTAATCCTGACTTTTCATGAGGCTGAGGCAGGAGAATTGCTTGAACCCGGGAGGCAGAGATTGCAGTGTCTCAGAACAAAACAAAAACTCCTAAGAAATGCTGTCAAAGAGCTAAAAGTTAGAAGACATGTGTCAATCATTTTTTAATTTTTTAAAAATAAAACATACACAAAATCATCTGACAAAGTGCTCCTCTGAAGGTGGTTTTGGTTTATATAAAAACAGTCAATAAATATTAAAGGAGAAAAAATAAACTGTGAATGATTCTTTGGGATTTAAACAAGGTTTAAAAAGCTGGACACAATGTCTATTGTTGACAGTTCCAACATAAACCAGATTCATTAATTTCATTGACCTTCTCTTATGGTTTAATTTGCTTACTTATTCTTTCTTTGTGAAGCATTTGGCCACATGGGTTAAATAAATGTTGATGGTCTTATGAAAGGAATAATGGTATACATTAAAAGAAAAAAAAAGTCAGTGTGATTTTCAAAATTATCCTGAAGCTAGCTTTGCAAAAGGTGAAGAAATTAGTATAAGGATGGAAAAGACCATTGTTATTTCCAAGGTTTTGGAGCCAGGAACAAAAAAATCCAAGATGAATTTTATGTCTTATAGTTTTCTCTGTTTCTCCCAAATATCTGTCTGAGTTTTTAAATGCCATAGTCCACATCTGTCTCCACTCTCATGCTTGAGGATGGGCACCCCACAGTTTCTGAGTTTACAATTTATAATTCTAGCTATAGACAAAGAGACTCATACAGTGTCTGTGAGTCCCAGTCCAGAATTCTCAAGAAACACACTATGATTGGCTCAGCATGAGGCAGCAGCCTATCTCTTGTCTGATTAATTGTGGTCAAAATGACAGTGTCACATAGTATAACGCACTTAATCCCTGTGGGTTAAGGAGGCAATTCTCAGGAATAAGAGGTTATTGTGAAATAGAAAAATACGCTAAATGTATTGGTATCATCTTGTGTTATTCTTGAGGCTAAATACCCAGTTGGTTGGCCTCCACTTTCCAGAAAGCCATGCCCATTCCAAATTATTTCCAATCTAAGATTCTCTTCAATATATTCCCTATGACCATGCTGCACATAGTGACTTCATTTTTCCCCACAGTCTGAAAACTACTTGGAAATATCTTGCTACTCTATGTGATTTATACTGAATAATGGCAAATTGGAAAAAAGCAACTAAATTTTCTTGTTAGGCATTTTGTATTTCCATTTGTTAAGCATCCTTTATAGATGTTGATTAATAATGCTATTTATCTTTTACAGGCAGGATTCCAGTTATTCCAGAAGCATAGCAAAAAGACGAAATGCTTTATTTAGCTTAGGGAGTCAATGCAAAGAGAAATACAAAAGCAGCCAAGCTAACCATAGGCTTTTATGTAGAGAGACCAATAAAGACAACAATAGGCACAAAAATCAGCTGATGAGATGGCCAAAGAGTTTTTTTTAATCGATGAGTTGTACTGATACAGAGGCAATTATAGTTAGAATCAGGCCATGTCCCAATGTAAATGCTTAGAGGTCTATCACAATTTTCCCACTTTAGCTTTCATGAATCTCTGTACATCTTTTTAAGCTCTTGTTCTTTTGTCCATTGTCTTTATTTATACCTGATCTGACCTTCCCAATTGTAAGAGGAGGTCAAATTAGACTGAACGTTCAGATGACATTGGTCTAATTGTTTTCTCAGTAAGTAAACTTGATCGTGAGTTACATGTCCTTGACCGCCACCCCAAGTTTAAATATAAATAATTGGAATAGTGGGCATGATAATCTTCAAATCCATGTAAATATATAAAAATTGGAGAATATTTGAAAAAATGCCTGTGGGTTTTGGACCATGATTCGGATGTAACATTTGGCTTCTGGTAAGACTGAAGTTTGAGAACCAAGGGTAATGCATTTTGCTTCTATGCACAGTAATGCCTTTTTAAAAATTGCATCTAAATTTAACTCCAGAGGGAACTGACGACAGTTAAATAAGATAATCTCCTTAAGAAAATTTTGATTTCCGAAGAGGAAACTGAAGAAGAAGAGAATTAACCAAAGGCTGTAAGTACTGTCTGGGGTTGCTATGTGATGTTGGGCAGAGACAGCGTGTTTAGAAGCAGGAGCTGCTCCAGTTCATATCTGCATTTATATCCACATGCAAAACCAGCATATCATGTTTTAAATGGCTTAAAAAGTAAAATTCCTCACTTACAAATACTTCTTTTATGTCATATAAGAATGTTTATGTATTGAGGTTTATAATAGATTGTTCAGTCATGTCTAAATTGCCATTTTAATAGAAATGGCATTTTAATTACTTTATATTGCTTAATTGTTCAGTAATTGTTCCTTGAGAACTGAATATGTTGAAGCCTAAAATGATATTGGTAAATTGTATGCACACGGCAGTCATGATTGCTTTTCTGCCACTGAGATGCCAAAATGAAGACATTTGTTCAAAATTTTCTATTATAACTGTCTATAACTTCTATTATTAACTATTATAACTGTCCCAGTGGAAGCTAGGACAGTTATCAGTGGACTGCCCCTAATTTTCAAATCATGCTTTTTTGAGACCTCATGATTCTAGGGCTGAATTCTGTAAACATATATCTTTTAGTAGGTAATGCAATGCTTGAACTATTTGTAGGAGTAGTGGAGAGTCATTGTAAGGCTAAAGCAAATGTAAAATGTCTTTCTACCTGGTTTTGATGTGTTACTGTTTTATAGTCTGTGTGTCTGCCAGAAGTTGTGCCTGCAGAGGACCATGGTGTTCATCTCAGTGAATCTCAAAGACCAGCTCCAGCTTGCCAGCTCCTCCAGCAAGCTTCTTGGTCATCCAAGTAGACCATGATTACAAACCGGCTTTACCCTGTCCTCACCTGCTTAAGAAGAGTTTGTCTCCTAATAATTCACCCTCATAGTCCTCACCTATTCCTTCTAGCAAAGTCTCTGCCTCTGGTAGGCTGTGTATTCCTGTGGTAGCCACACACTACCCCAGCAAACTCAGAATCTCAGCCTTAGATGGATAGAGGTAGGGAAAGATGGTTTCCTCCCAAATACTTTGTCCCTTTTTTAGTCTCAGAGATAGTAGTAGTTCCTTCCTGCATTTACTACTTCTGCATTCCTAGAGTCCTATTTTACTCCTTTTAATGGTTACCATTTCTACTTGTTAATCATTATCTACATTACAGCACCATGTTCACATTACTGGTGTGCTTTTTACTTTGTGACTGATGAAAACACATATTGATATGTTAAAAGTCACATTAAAAAATTTAAATTACATTAGTAGTGAACATTTTACAAGAAAACCCCACTAGATCTCAAAGAAGCAGTGTTTAAAATACCAATTCAATTAAGTGAGGTTTACATGTTTTAATAAATACTGTGTTTTAGGTCTCAGATAATATCACAGAAAGGAAGAGACAGCAATTGGCATGTGTACTCATAATAGTACTAAACAATTATAAAGTAATAGAAATAATAGTACTAAACACTGTGATAAGAGTAATAATGGTACTAAATATTATAAATGAACATGTACTAATAATAGCACTAAACTATTGCATAATTAGTTGACTCAACACAGAAACATTCGATCCATATGAGTTTCATAAGTGTTGGAAAAGTTTGAGAAAGTTTATGTGACTCTAGAAAGAAGTCTGTCTCCCAATAAGATTCATTTCCACTATTTCTTTATTCACCTCTAAATAGAACAGTGACTGAAGCAGCTTACAGCAGCTACAAGTATGGTGTTGACATGTAGACAGAGCTCTATCTCTCAGGAAAGTATCCTATATCTTATTAGGCATTCCTAATTCTTTTCTGTTTTGGGTTTGACTTATATCACTTCACAGATCAGTACTGTATTTTACAATTATTTCAGGCAACTTTAAAGCATTGATGGTTTCCTGTGAACTGTAGGGCACGCCAAGTCCCAGAGCACTGGAAAAACATGTAGAGCTTGACTAATAAAACCCATCTTCCTTCCCAAAAGCAGAGGACATTCAAGTCACCTTTAACAAATCAGTGGAAATACTAATGTTAGCATTAAGAAAGGAAAGTTCTCAGGATTTGTCTCCTCCCAACATCATCCCAACTCCTCTTAGCTCCCTGTAATGTGTACTACCCTACAATATCTCAGAATTTCTACCACCTATATTGTAACTGAAATTGGGTAACCTATGATGGTCCACAGCAGTTGTCTCTCTTATATCCTACGTACCTCAAGATCAGATGGTAGAAATAGTGTACTCATAACTCTCCAGTGCTTTTTTCATGTAGTTGCTCTCCTAGCTTTATATATCCTGCTCCTGTGAGTTAATCATGCATACTATACTACTCCTTCTCCTTAGTGTGGCAGTCTCCAAATTTCCAAACCATTAGTCATCAATCAATGTAGCTTTCTAAATCTACACTTCTCAACCTAAATCATGTTATTATTCTAACATACTAATCTGCATCAAAAGGATCATTCCAAAACATACTAGCAAATCAGACTTTATAGCTCTTTATCACCAATAAGCTTATTGTATTAGTCTGTTTTCATACTGCTACAAAGATGCTACCTGAGACTGAGAAATTTTTAAAGGAAAGAGATTTAATTGACTCACAGATCCACATGACTGGGGAAGCCTCAGGAAACTTACAATTATTGCCAAAAGTGAAGGAGAAACAAACTTGGACTTTCTCACTGGCAGCAGGAGAGAGAAGGAGTGCAAGCAAGGGAAATGACAGATGCTTATAAAACCACCAGCTTTCATGAGAACTTGCTTACTGTCATGAGAAAAGCCTGAGGGGAACCACCCCCATAATCAAATTACTTCCTAACAGATCTCTGCCTAAACACCTGTGGACTGCAATTCAAGATGTGATTTGGGTGGGGACACAAAGCCTAAGCATATCATTCCACACTTGACCCCTCCAAAATCCCATGTCTTTATATTTGACAACCAGTCATGTGTTCCCCACAGTCCTCCAAAGTCTTACTCATTTCAGCATTAACTCAAATGTCCAAGTTGAAAGTCTCATCTGAGACAAAGCAAGTGCCTTCCGCCTAGGAGTCTGTAAAATCAAAAGCAAGTTAGTTACTCCAAAGATTCAATGGGGTACAGGCATTGGCTAAATGCTCCCATTCCAAATGGAAGAAATTGGCCAAAACAAAGCCTCTACAGGGCCCATGCAAGTCTGAAATCCAATGGGATGGTCATTAAATCTTAAAGTTCTGAAATAATCTCCTTGACTGTATGTCTCATATCCAGGCTCACTGATGCAAAAAATGGCTCCTGTGGCCTTGAGAAGCTCTGCCCCTGTGGCTTTGCAGTTTACAGCCTCTTGCCGTGGTTGCTTTCATGACTGGTGTTGAGTGTCTGCAGCTTTCCCAGGAAAATAATGTAAGCTGTCAGTGAATATGCCATTCTGGAGTCTGAAGGATGGTGGCCTTCTTGTCACAGCTCTACTAGGCAGTACCACAGTGAGAAACCTGTGTGGGGGCACCAACCCTACATTTACCCTTTGTGTTGCTCTAGCAGAGGTTCTCCACAAGCCCCCCCACCTCCGCCTACCCAATAGCAGACTTCTGCCTAAATGTCCAGGCGTTTCCATACATCCTCTGAAATCCTGGCAAAGGATCTTAATCCTCAGATCTTGACTTCTGCGTATCTGCAGTCCCAACACCATGTGGAAGCCACCAAGGCTTGTGACTTGTACCCTCTGAAGGAACAACCTGGACTGTATGTTGGCACCTTTTAGCCATGGCTAGGATGCAGGGCAGCAAGTCCTGAGATTGCACAGAACATGGGCAGGGCCCTTGGCTTGGGAAACCATTTTTTCCTTTTAGGCGTTCAGGTCTGTGATGAGCGGGGCTGCTATGACAGTCTCTGATACACCCTGGAGACATTTCCCTATTGTTTTGATAATTAACATTTGGCTCTTCCTTATTTTTCCAAATTTCTATAGCCAGCTTGAATGTCTCCCCAGAAAATAGGTTTTTCTTCTCAATCACATGATGAGCCTGCAAATTTTCCAAACTTTGATGCTCTGCTTCCCTTTTAAAGCTAAGTTCCAATTTCAAAGCATTTCTCTCAAATGCAAAATTCCACAGATCTCTAGGGCAAGGGGAAAATGTCACCAGTTTCTTTGCTAAAGCATAACAAGAGTGGCCTTTGCTCCAGTTCCCAGTGTTTCTCATCTCCATCTGAGACCACCTCAGCCTGTACATCATTGTCCATATCACTGTCAGCATTTTGATCAAAACCATTCAACAAGTCTCTAGAAATTCTAAACTTTCTTATGTCTTCTGAACCCTCCAAACTGTTCCAACCTCACCCTGTTACTTAGTTCCAATGTTGCTAGTACCTCATTTTTAGGTATCTTTACAGCATTACCCCACTCTCCGTATATCAGTATACTGTTTTAGTCCATTTTCACACTGCTATAAAGACACTACCAGATACTGGGTAATAAATATATAAAGGAAAGAAGTTTAATTGACACACAGTTCTGCATGACTGGAGAGGTCTCAGGAAACTTACAGTAGTGGCAGATAACAAAAGGGAAGCAAGTTTGGATCTTCTCACATGGCAGGAGAGAGGAATACAAGCAGGGAAAATGCCAGATGCTTATAAAACCATCATACCTCCTGAGAACTCACTCACTATAATGAGAACAGCATGAGGGAAACCACTTCCATAATCTAACCACTTGCCTAAACACCAAATCATTCAAGAAGATATTTGGGTGGGGATGCAAAGCCCAACTATATCATTTATCCTCCAATATTTCTATGCCACCTGACCTTACAGTGTCCCATTTCTCAAATAAATTTTATGTCCAAAATTGTTAACTTCAACATGTCATTTTCTAGCCACAATCTCTGCTCTTTCCATTTTCTGGCTCTTAGACATCAACAGACCATTAGTACATGATATAAAGTCTGTGTTATCTTCTCTGTATTTATTCCACATCCAGCATTAATTCTAAACAATAAGACTCATTTCAATCACAATCTCAAAAATACCCAGATTGCTCTCCAGCACTTCCTTCCCACTGAAACTTTATGGCAAATCTATATCCACAGTGAACCCAATAAAAAGCTTTGTTTATGACTATACTCAGGTTGATGGATATTTCTGGAGGGAAAAAAAACCTCACATATCTCAGAAGTTTTTAATAATTTCTTGTTTTCAGTCTCATAAGGAACCTAAATATTTCACAGAAAGATCACAATGTTTCTCCAGTAAGGCAGCTGACTTATAAACTCTGACCTCCTTATATCTCTTCATGCTCAGAATGCTACTTTTCTACTGCTTCACTTATAAAAATAGAAGTTTGTATCAGATGCAAATGTTGTCACCTTTCTCTCTCCAGTAAACAGAAGTTTATGTAATGTAGTGTAAATATTCTACCTTTTTCCTGATGTTATAATCTGAGGGAAAATGTCTTCTGTTTTTTTAATGTTTATGTCTCCACATCAGCTTTGGTGTCATATTACTTTGGAATTTTTAGGATTCATTGCTATCAATTATCTTTTCTGTCTCTCAGAAACATCTGCAGTCCACCAGATTCTTCCCATTAGAATTTAAATGTGTTTTTGTCAGATTTCTCATAATATGACATTACACTATAATAATGTGAAATACTTTTTTTTTAAAAAAATGCCAGTCCTCTGGCTCTACACCCAGAGATTCTGGTTTAATTGGCTAGCCAGAGGTCTTGAACATTTAAAAAATATATACCCGAGATGATTCTAATGTGTAGGGTTGAAAAACTTTGCTTTAGTCTCTTGGGTAATTAAAAGTATTTATTCCGGGACCACCCATCTCCTCCAGATTCCACAATATCTTTATTCTTCTCTTCATGACAGAATATCTCAAAGAGTAATTTACACTGACTGTCTGAATGTCCATCTTCATTATTGACTTCTCCACACTCCTTGCCAAGCACAAAATTGCCAGCCTTTAACTAAATCCAACATACACTTTCAGTTCTTATTTTACTTAACTTCTCAGCATTTGACAAATGACAATTTGATATTTTAAAAACAGTCCTTTTTCTTTGTTTTTCTCTCATCTGTTCTCACTTACCATACAGGAGATAGCTTTTTTAACTCTTATTCTTGTTTCATGTATATAAAATGATTATGTATTGAAACTCATAACTTACTGTAATTCTTCTAGTATAGAAAGTGTTACCTTTGGATTGGTAAACTTTCTATCTAGTTTTCTCAACTATGGACTAAAGCATTGCATATTAGTCAAGATTGGATAGACTTGGCTATAACAGTTTTTAAAAAATCTTTACATGTTTATTTATCTTTTATACTGCGTGGTCATCATCAAGCATTAGCAGGGAAGGAAGAAAGCTCTGCTTATAGAAGTCACTCAAAAAATCAGGCTGGCAGAAGAGTTACCATCTCAAATGTTGCCTGTCACTGTTCCAAAAACAAACAAACAAAACAAGAACAATAAAAAGTCTTATCCCAGAAGTCACATACATAATTTCTGCTTTAACTCAGTGGCCAGAGCTAGTCACATGCCCCACCCAGCTACAAATGACCTACAAAAATCAGTTCCCCCAGGTGCCTGAAATCGGAGAATAGCATAACAGGGAACAGCACTGAAGACTGCGACCTAAGTAAGAAGATTTTGTCATTTATAACAGAGTTACTGAACCAGAAACTTTAGGAGTGAGCTTCAGTGATCTACATGTGATAAGTAACAAATACATCTAGTGAGACTGGTACACACACTATCATTTATGAACCACTTCACTATGGGTTCTATGGCTAGGCTTCAGAAAAGCTAATGTACAAGGTGACAATATATTATCCAAAGCAAGGTACTCTAAACAGTGAAAAGTACATGATTAATTTTTTGCTAAGACATAGGCACAAGTTAGGATTATTCAGCATAAGGTGGGCTATGGCTATAGGACACAGAAAATGCTGAGTAATTTTTACAAAGCCAGATGTTTCATTTCTAACAAAAACTAAATAAAATAGGTTTCTTTCTTCTATTGGCTTTTTCACTACTCCATAATCTGCCCAAAATTTGTCTTTATTATAAAGGTGTAATTTTTCATAGTATTATATAGTTAGAATGACTGACCATTTTAAAAAATAATGAAATATTTTTCTTACACATTCAACATTGTAGATTCCAATTTGAGATTAATTTATGCTACTTATATGTTTAATAGTCATGTGTTTCTTACTTGAACTTTGAAAATGTAAATTTCTAAAATTAAAAAGAGAGACTTTTCAGAAATCTTCTTAGCAAGTGCAACTATCCTGATAATATGAAGGCAATACTGAAGAGTCAATGTAACCTTAATTTTGCTTTTAGTGTGGCATACTTCTGTATCACATGAATATAATTAAATTCTTTTCTACTGGATATAAATTGTAAGAGAATGAAGGCTGACAATTTCAGTGAATGTTCCTAGTTTTTGTAATCTTTATTACTTCTACAAGACACTAATGCTTTTATTGTTAAGTTAGGTGGAATTTTTGTCCTTTTTTGAGTAGTAATGATTCTTATTGTATCTCTCTGTCAATTGAGTTCTTGATGAAAGAATTAGTTGTAAGAAACATAGTAAAGCACTCCCTTTAGCTTTGTCCAAAGGTGAAGCATTTATTATCAGGTGTAAAATAAATACCCATAAGTGTATCATATATCTTCCAAGTGTTCTGTTAATAATATATTTATTATTAATTCATCTTAAAGTGAAAATTCATAAAGAAATAGAAATACATCTGCAATGTATCGGTCTGTCACAAATAAAGTGAAACTGCTCAGTTAGACAGGGAGATAACAGCTATTGAAGCAAAAATGAATGTGACATCATGTATCCAAACTACAAAGGACATCCACTTAGCAATTTAGTATTTCTTTTTCTTAGTTATTATCTTTCAAGAAATTCACATGGTGTATACATTACACGCAAAGTTAAGCAATAAAGTGGTTCTGTTAAAATTAAATAGTGAAACTTCCTTACTGCATTTGAATAAGCTTGATTAGCATATTGAAGAAAAATTCAAAATATAAGGGGTTTTACTTTTTTAACTATTCATACTTAGTATGGCATACCTTTTTAAATCTTCTTCCTTAGGTTTTTCAATTATTTCCTATTATTCATAAATTTAAAGTCATTTATGCACACTTACTAAATATTACAGAAGTCTAGGTTGACCTTATACAATTGTTTACAACATATCTGTCTTAGGCTCCTCATTATTCTCACCTCCTTCTCCCTCTTGGTGTAAACCAAATTAATAATATGTATATCCCCATGTTTTTCTATCCTTCTACATAAATCTATAGATTTAAAAGAGACTATTTGTCATGATTTTGCCAAAAAAATATGTTTGATACATTCTTTTGCATTTTACATTTCTCTCTCTGCAATATATTTTGTAATACCATGAGAATCTACTGTTCGATGTTAAATAATTCTTTTTAATAGCTGAATATTATATGATAGTATGAATATTACATAATTTGATAAATGATCACACAAAATGATATGCTAGTATATTACTCCTACAAAAATTCTGTAGTAAACTTCCTTATAGGTTTGTCCTGTGTTCTAGGGCTCGAAGAGATAGATTTCTAGAGTTCACTTTGTCAGGATGATAGGTAAAATAATTTGGAACTTTAATATATTTTTTCCACCTTGATTTTTCAAAGCATTTGTAATTTCACACTCTGCAACACTCTATGTATGAAAATACTGTTTTCCTGCTCTGCCAGCTGGCAAAAGTTGTTTGCCTGTTTTTAATATTTTCCAGTCTGATGGATATAAGAGTATGCCGTGCTACCTGAGTTGGCATTTATTTTATTATTAGTGAATAAAACTTTTTTTTCACATTTGTTAACTATTTGATATGTTCTCACAATTTCTTTTTTAAAATTTTGGTCTATTTGTGTACTGATTACTTTTATTTTCCTTGTCAATCTGTATGATCTAAGAACTATTTGTGTATTCTAGAATTTAGGCCGTTACCATTTGAATCGTTGCTACATTGAAACACACACACACACACACACACACACACACACACACACACACAGATGTATATGATTTCCCTATATAGCATAGCTATGCTCATATATTTTTTTGTTTCTAGTATTCTAGTTTTGGTTAGTAACATTTTCTACATTTTAGACTGTGTGAGTACTGATTTAGATTTTTCAGTGATTTATATTATTTTTACATCTACATTTGTATCATCCTTAATATCTTTCATATATAGTGTAATACAGGGACAAAACTTCATTTTTTCTTGATGGAGAATCATTTGGGACCAACTATTTGACACATACTGCATCTGTTTTTCACGGAATTAAACTACCACTTTTTGTATAATACATTCAAGATTTATTTCTGCATGTTGTATTGTTTAGCTCTGCTCTTTCATCTATTTTGATGCCAGTGCCACATGGATCTCATTATAATTATATTAATAGTATGACATGATAATGACAACTTATCAGTCTTCATTTTTTCAAAAATGTCTTCTTAGATATCATGATGCATTACTTTGCCATCTGAATGTGAAAGTTATTTTATCTAAGACGAGGGGGATGGAGAAATTATTTTAAAGACCTAAATATAATTGGAAAATTCATATCTGTAAAACACTGGCTTCATATAAAATGTTATATATCTTGCTATTCATTTATAACCCTTTTATATGTTTCACTAAGATTTTAAATAAGATTTCTATGCCTTTCATCTTATCATACATTTCTAAGATTTTAGAGTTTATGAGAGATATTATGAACGGATTTTTTTCAATTTTCATTACTGCGAGTATATTGATGACATGAAAATAATTGTCTTTATATGTTAATATCATATGCAAACAAACTATTGGCTTATGTTTTAAAATATTTTCTAAAAGCTTTTTGCTGGAATATCTCAGATGTTATAAGAATTCAAACATAAAAGAATTCAATACTAAGAAATCAGGCTGGGCATTGTGGCACACTCCTGTAAGTCCCTCACTTTGGGAGGCCGAGGCGAGTGAATCCCTTGAGGTCAGGAGTTTGAGACCAGACTGGCCAACATAGTGAAGCTCCATTTCTATTAAAACTACAGAAATTAGCTGGGTGTGTCTGTAGTCCCAGCTACTCGTGAGGCTGAGGCATAAGAATTGCATGAACCCAAGAGGTGGAGGTTGAAGTGAGCCGAGATCGTGCTCTCTCTCTCTCTCTCTCTCTAGATAGAGAGAGAGAAAGAGAGTTGGGGTTTCACTCTTGTTGCCCAGGCTAGAGTGTAATGGCATGATCTTGGCTCGTTGAAACCTCCAAATCCTGGGTTCAAGAGAGTCTCCTGTCTCAGCCTCTCAGTAGCTGAGATTACATGTATGTACCACCACACCCAGCTAATTTTGTATTTTTTAGTAGTAAAGGAGAAAATTAAATAATAGCAGTAATAGTAAAACAACACCTTATTATTTCATTTGTTATATAGTAATTTTTTTCTGTACTGTTTAATAAAGTACCTCTCCAGCAAAATATTAAACTGCCTTCCTGCAAAGTTTAACCCTTATCTATCCCTTCCACATTCTTAGCAAATTTCCCAGATGTCTAAAAATTCCTCTTTTTTTTTTGCTAACTAGCTGCAAAGTCACAAAGCAAATAAAAACTGCAAAATGTGTTTCTCAAGATGTTACTATTCAAATATAAGGTACATCACAAAACTTGTTACAAATTAATTAACTGTTCTTTGTTCTGGCTTCTGTAAACTTGTTTGCTGCTATGTCATCCTGGGTGTATGAAGGGTACCCCATTTTCTTTGTCCTTTGCTCAGTTTTCAAATGCAAATCCACTAAGCTAATGCACCTAAATAAAATCCTCGGTTTTACCCATTAGTCTCTCTGGTCTCCTAATATCCGCAACAGTAGAAATGAAGTTTTGCCATGTTGACCAGGCTGATCTCAAACTCCTGACCTCAAGTGATCTGCTTGCATGCCTTGGTCTTCCAAAGTGCTGGGATTACAGGCATGAGCCACCACACCCAGCCTTGTCCCATACTTTTATATTTATCCTTATGATTTTTTCCCCTTTGAATACTGATAGAGAGAGAAAGAGAGTTGGGGTTTCACTCTTGTTGCCCAGGCTAGAGTGTAATGGCATGATCTTGGCTCGTTGAAACCTCCAACTCCTGGGTTCAAGAGAGTCTCCTGTCTCAGCCTCTCAGTAGCTGAGGTACATACATGTAATCTCAGCTACTGAGAGGCTAGATAGACAAATATTTTTGTATTGAAATAATCCTTTCATTTCTGAAATTAAATCTATTTGGCCATATTGTATTATTCTTGTTATATCATTGAACTATGTTGCTAATATCTTATTCAGAATTTTTGCATATATTTCCATAAAAAACACAGTTATGATCTTAGCAAACTATAATAATTTCTTATATTGCAATATATCTTAAACTAATTTACAATAATAAAATATATTTTGAAATTCACTTTTATTGGGACTGCAATAACCAACGGCATTTTACTAATCACCAAGATAAAAAAAAAATTGAAATTTATTGATTTTGTGCTTAGTGGTTCCTTTAGCACATAATCCCAGGACCAGTTTACTTCAAGTCACAGAAATGTAGATTCTCTAAACTTCCAAAATAAACATCTGTAAAGTATTCAGAGAAAAATTAGCTAACAAAATGCATCTAATTATAATTTATTTTATCAATGACCTGAGGAAAATCAGCTTCGTTGCAATGTGATTTTAAAGGTGCTGGAAGCAACCGTTCCCCAGCACTTATTTCTCAAGAAGTAGTGCCTCATTCAGTCAAAGGTCCCCAAACCCCTGCTCCAGCACCACAGCTGCCATCTGTTCTAATTGGAAAACCACTATGCTCTACCACTATTGTTAATATTTTGAAGATTTTCTCTGGTTATAAACAGTTATTTTCTGGAAGTAAGATTTCATAAAGAACAAAAAAGAGAGCAGAAAGTCATTGAATATATTTTAATATAAAAGAATAAGGCCAGAAGTAAATTAGGAAAGTATGGAAAATGAAGACCTGAGTTAATAGTGACCAACAGAAGATGTTCCTCAGGACTTTCATTCATGACTTCCCATCACGACTCTAGAAGAGCATATGAGAGAGGCCTTTATCCATGAGCTAAGTGAGATACTTCAGCTGTTCTACAAAGGGAAGAATCCCAAAACAAGGAAGTTTCTGACACATGGCCACATGTAAACTGTTAGGGTTTATCTCACAACATTAAAATATTTATTCTCCTTTACCCATGAGATAGAGTGCCCAGAGCTACAACTTTCAAATATTGTTTATATTATGTATACGTGTGTATTTATATATGAAATATATATCTAGATTTATATATGTGCTTATATATGGCTATGTAAAAATATAGATTATATGTAGACACATATAAATAATACATATACCAATACATATTTATATAATACATACATATTAATATCATACATATAAATATATACATATTTATATAATACATGTAAATTATATACAGACACATATCCCTTAATACATAATACATGTATAAATATATATATTTACATAATACATATGTAAGTCTAGATATATATATCTATAAATAGATTGAAAACTTTCAAGACACTAATTTCTATCTAATTAGAAAATTAACATAAACATATTTTTTTCTTGCAAAAATATGTGATAACTTATTTACTCAAGATGAGCTTTCATTATTTGATATCATAAGACCTTTAAAAGATAACTTTCCTTAAAGATGTCAATAACATTGAATTCATTTAATAATTTCAATTCTTCAATAATTCTACAGTAATACCCCAGAATCCTGCTATTATAAGTCTTGATTTAAACTGATTTTTAGTCTTTGGAAAATTAAGGTTGGCTGGCCCAAATACTGATACCATCGAAGATTCTGGTGGAAATATTAACCCTTCATTCCTCAGATAAATATTTGATATTGCCAAGGAGAAGTAACTGATAGCTTGTGCTGCACTGAGTATAAAATTTTGAAAGCATCTCCGGTATAGGAAGGGTTCAGACAGAACACTTTGAGCTATCTAAATACCCTTTTACCTCAGGATGAGTAATCAGAGTGAAAATAAAAACATGCCATTTGCAAAATGGAAAAAAAATACAGCCAGCTTTTTTTAATTCCTTTAATTTGGGCAAAACTGACAAACTGAAAATATGACTCTTCTGCAATCAGCAATGCGGACTCTTTGGCCTTTAAGGCCACCGTTCCTTACAGGTTAATAGATTTTTCGACAACAAGAGAGACGCTGAAATCGATTAGAGCACTTCATCATGTCAAGGCATTTTTTTCCAAAGAAGGAAGTATAATGATCATTTGTCACCAGCCCAGCTATTCCTCATTAAACAAGATCTCTATGAACAGCTGAGTTTCATCCTTAAGATGAAGGCTGGCAACTAACAACTTTGATTGCAGAGAGGATTGGGAGGTAATTATTTTAGTTATCAAACTGTCTGTTTTTTTACTTTGTAAAGTAATTTCATGACTTGTCAGACATTCCACATAGTTTGCAGACAAATGTCAGTATTGATTTTATTCCTAGTATTTTCTATGTATGAAATTATAGTGGAATACACATGGTTACAAGAAATGATGTAATACTACAAGTGAGTAGGGTTTCAGATTTTTTTGTCTCACTAGGGTGTTGGTTAGAAAAAATAACCAAAGGACATTTTGAAAAGTTCTGATATCTAAGGCCAAATATTTGAAGTACTGACCATTGTGTCATTGTTGGCGAAAAGAGCACTGAGCTGTTGACTACAGTCCTCCACTATCTTCCAATTTATTGTTTGTCTCTGTCATCATCTTCACAGGTGGCTTTGTGTCTGTTTAATATTGAAGAAATAACATAGGGAAAAGTGATAGAATTCAGAGAATTATCTTTGGGTTTGTAAGATATGAAAGTTTAATATACAAAGATACACTTTTAGATTCAAATAATTTAATTTGTGGATTGCCCCAGAGAAGATAATATATAAGAAACATACTATATCAAAAAATATATATAGAGAGATAATTTTTAGTTTTTGAATTGCTCTAGTTTCCAAACTGCTAAAGCCTTTAAATCTGTAGGCATGCTTACAAATTAAAATGAATTATGCCAGTGGCGGCCTCATACCACTCAGTCCCTTCAGCTGAAACCTCTGCCTCTCAGCTTCAAATGATTCCCCTACCTCAGTCCCAAGTAGCTGGGACTACAGGCGTGCCCCACCACACCCAGTTAATTTTTTTTTTTTTTTTTTTTTTTTGGTACAGACTGGGTTTCCCCATGTTGGCTGGGATGGCCTTGATATCCTGAACTTGTGATCCACCTGCCTCAGGCTCCCAAAGTGCTGGGATTACAGGCGTGAGCCACTGCTCCTGGCCTGATGTTTCTTTTATAACAAAAAGAATTTGTATTTTATCTCTTTTATTTATAACACTAGCTTTTGAATTTATCTTCTTGAATTTATTTATAACGATTTTATTTCAATGTAACATTTCAATGTAAATTTGTCATTCTTTTTTTTATTATACTGTTCTGGGGTAAATGTACAGAACATGCAGGTTTGCTACATAGGTATACACACGCCAGGGTGGTTTGCTGCATTCATCACCCAGTCATCAACATTAGTTATTTCTCTTAATGCTGTCACTCCCCTTCTTTCATAATCTGAATACTCATCCATGACTTATTGAGTATTTGCCTTTAAAAACTTAACTCAGCTGTAATTATTTTTGGTGTAGGGAGTGAGAAATCCACCTTCACTGTATTTTCCAAATGGCTAACCAGTCATCCTAAAAACATATATTGAGTAAGACACCTTTTGTTTCTATTAATTTGAAAGGTTTTATCACATATTAAATGTAAATCATTTACATTTAAAGTCTTTTTTTTCCTTTTCTTTTGAGATGAGTCTTGCTCTGTTATCCAGGCTTGAGAGGAGAGCAGGGGTGGCAACATCAGGGCTCACTACAGCATCAACACCATTTGTAGTTACAAAATTCTTTTTTATTTTGTAGGTTGTAGCAAAAGTTAAGCCATTTCAGGCAAAACAGAAAAGTCTATTTTGAAAAATAACTTGCTATATGTCATTGGGTTGAATATACACTTCCATTTCCCCACTTCTTGTATCTTTCCCCAATTTGAAAATCTTCACTTGTGTATAAACAGCTTTGATGGCAGCACAAAAAACATCTGGTGTTGGAAAGGAAATGGCAGACTTAAATTTTGTAGGTGCTTAGGAAATTTTTTTTTTAACTTTATTTAGAATTTACTTTTTTATTAGTAAAATCTGTATAGGAAATAATGTTTTATTTGAAATATAAATATATGGCTTCCTTTTCTTCCATATATTTCTTTCATTTCTTACCTGAAAACAGTCTTGAGCTCATTTTAGAGAATGCTTACAGCAAACCTAGCCAACAATATGCATTCATCAACGTAAAAAAAAACTTTAAAACCTTGTGTGCCTGTTCTATAAAAATTGTTATTTTTTTTCTTTTTGCCATAGTCAGTTGGGGAAAAACTCATATATTTGGACATAAGAAAAGTAATGAAGATTACATAGTATTATAGGTAAATGGTTGAAAATGTTTTTTGATTGAACTTTTCTTTATAAATATGATTTGGGATTTCAATATGGACGTATTGCAAATGCCACCCAGTACACTGAACAAATGTTACCTTCTATCACAGAACACAACTCAGGCTCCAAATGTGATTTGAGTAAAAAGCAGCCATGAGGGACTAGCTCGTAAATGACACTTTAGCTTTTCAGTCTTGATTGATTTTGATACTGAATTTGGGAACAATATTGCTGCATTTGTAAACAAAGTTTACTTCCAGTTTTATATAACCATTAAGTGTTTTCCTTTAACATTCAGGAAATTATTACTTCCTCCACTGAAGTCTATATTTTATTTTTGTACTATAAAAGTTTTAAAACCTTGAAAGAGCAGCTCTGAAATCCTAAGTATCCCTGTGGGCATTCTTTGCATATCCATGAAATCAACTTTGAGATGAAATTTATCTAAGAATCCTTTAACAGAAGAGGTTCTCTCCCCTTTTCCTGACCTATGTGTTGTTAATACTACTGCTCACTTACTTACCATCAAAGATACAGAAGCAGGGAAATCCATTAGAGCTTTCTTTTGTACTTCTCCTCAGCTCCATTATTGAGTCTTTGTGATAACAAAGAATCATAGCTGCAAAATCCATAGAGTAACAAAGCTTTCAACCCGTGATTCATATCACAAATAAAGAGATCCAGTGAGTTTTTAAAACACCAAGTTATTTTAATTCATATTCTCTATATCCAGCCTAAAACCAGATCCATCTCCACAGATCATCTTCATTTATGATTTTGTTCATTCATATTCTGCTACCATAGCATTTAATTAGAGCAAACAAATACTTTCAAAATAGAACTGTGAATTAGGATAAATCAGAAATCTTGGATTGCCCTCATCTAAATTCTAGTAATTATTTGATAATCTGGATATCCCTAAATTATTAAATTAAGGTCACCATCATGAGATTCACATATTGTAAGGTACTGTACTATGAATAGTACTTTGGTAGTGACCTGGGAATCCCACTCAAGGGACATAATCAGGTAGTTTAATAAATCTGTCTTAGAAAAACCTCTGAACTTTTCATTCATATAATCAACTGCTCTCACTCTACTTTTAATTCTTGCCATTGGTTCATCCTTACCACTCCCCCATTTCCTACCATCTCTTAGGATTTTTTTTCCTCTATTTAAAGTTGCTTTTGTTATCTATGCTAGCTTTATTTAAAAAAACAAATATTATTGAATGTGTGGTGAAAAACATTATGTGATTTCTTTCACAGTCCTGATCCTATTTCTGGATAGGACTCACTGTGTCTATCAAGCAAAACAAAGCACAAAATGACCCACATTGGAAATACAATCTGCTTTACTCAGTCTGCTAATGAAAATATTAATCTCAGCTAGAAACATCCAAATAATGTTTAACCAAATATCTGGACACCCCATTACCCAGTCAACACAAAATTAATGATTACAACACATAAAACTATGAACATGCAAAGAAAAAGATAAACATCCCAGGGACCTCAAGACTCAAAGAACAACCTGAGGGTAAGTTCCCTGGTTTCCTTTATGCCTTTCGTATATCCTACAAAAGTGCTGGAGTTGCCTACAACCTGGAACCACCAAAAAGCACACATATCACACAGAAAAATTAGTCCACAAAAGCACACACACACACAGTGTCAACATCAGCACACATTCACACATACATCAATATTAGTCTGTGCCTTCCACTCAGGAAGCCATCAAAAGAGTGGACTAATGAAGAATATACAGAAACTGATTTTGCCCCCTCATTTGTTTCAGTAGGGTTAAGCAGAGAAATAATCTTCCATCTTACTCTCACAACTCAGAATCAAGAGTTAGCATTTAGATTCTACTATTTATTAATGTTGGTGGAGCCTAGAAGGAAGCTGATCTTATATCTCTCACTCAGTAAAAAACAGTCAGCACTCAGATTCCCCTCTATGAGTGTTGTTAGTGGACTGAATGTAGAGGTATATTGGCTTCTTATTGCCACTTCCACATTTTTACATATTTGTCATAGCAGCAGCAACTTCTACGGACCACATCTGTATTAATTTCTTAGTATAACTAATTGCCTCAAATTTGGTAGATTAAAAAAATCAATTTATTAACTCAGTTTGGAGTATAGGAGTCTGACTCAACTAAGCTCTGGTCTAAGGAGCTCACAAGCCTGAATTCAAGGTGTTGGCTGAGTAGGTTCTAAGCTGGGTACTGGAAAGCAATCCACTTTACGTTGGCAGAGTTAATTTCTGTGTGATTATAGAAATTAGGTCCCCATTTTCATGCTGGCTACTGGTTAGGGGTTGCATTCAGCTTGTAGACACTATGATCCTTGAACATTGAACCTCCATCTGTAAAGCCAGCACAGATATATGCATTACTTTTGCTTTGACAATTTATGACTTTCCCATTCTGCTGCCAGATAGAAGAAATGTGTCTACTTTTAAAGGGCTCATGTAATTAGATTAGGCCACTCAGATAATTTCCCTTTGGATTAACTCAATGTGAACTGATTAGCACCCTTAACTACATCTGCAAAGTCCATATTGCCATGTAACATAACATAATAATGGGCAAGATATCTCATTACATCAGGACCCTAGGGATTAAGAAAAAAAATCATAGGGGGAAAATTGTTAAATTTTCCTACCACAAGAGTTGCTTTTTTTTTTTTTTTTTTGAGACGGAGTTTCGCTCTTGTTACCCAGGCTGGAGTTCAATGGCGCAATCTCGGCTCACCGCAACCTCCGCCCCCTGGGTTCAGGCAATTCTCCTGCTTCAGCCTCCTGAGTAGCTGGGATTACAGGCACGCGCCGCCGTACCCAGCTAATTTTTTGTAATATTTAGTAGACACGGGGTTTCACCATGTTGACCAGGATGGTCTCGATCTGACCTCGTGATCCACCCGCCTCGGCCTCCCAAAGTGCTGGGATTACAGGCTTGAGCCACTGAAGAGTTGTTTTTTCATCCACCATTTAACATAGAAAAACAAACAAACAATGATTCCCAACTGTTACTGCCAGAGTAGTGACAATGTGTCCCAGAGAGCTGATTTTCAGTCCTCTGCTCAGCAGAGTCAGGGAGTGTTCTTAATTGAGCATCAGGGATAGTGTCATGGTGGTCCCACAGGGAGCCGAGCTTCCAACTTCATTCAGCATCAATGTGACTTGACAAGGTGGCTAGTCAATACTCCACTTATCTTGTCCTGGTGAAAGCAGTGCCTGGTGGAGAAGTGGGCCCCACCCTCAGCAAGAAGCCACAAGGCAGTGAGGCAGGGTAAGGTGGGGCTCATAAGGACTCTACTGTCCTGTCTAACTGGTGTCAGTAGGATCCATCTGGGATCCTCCACTCCCACACAATATCATGAGGAAACCAACATGGTGAAGCATGGGGTTAGTCTATATTCAACTTCTGCACCTCCTTGATATCAGTGGGACTGGTAAAGCTGAGCTATCACTTCTACTATACAGCAACAAGGTGGTACAAGTTGGTCCTTTACTTCTGCCCTTAATGATGTTAGTGGCTCAGGGGTGAGCTGAGATTACATCCCTCTTGAGAGAACAAAGTAGTATAAGTTCATGTTCAGCATTCACCAACAGTGTGTGAGTAGGAACTAGGGAAACTTTAACTTGTTCTTTATCTGTCTGAATAGAGAAGGATGAGTTAATCCTCTCATTTTGCTTGGGTGATATCAGTGAGGCCCAAGAGGAATTTAAACACACACCCACACTGTAACCTGTATACTGCACCTAAATATGGTAACTACCTGCGAAGAAAACAGCAGTGTATAGGATCCAGGGTCTCATAATACCCCAACTGTGTATGAAACAATAGAAAAATTATGTCAATAACCAGGACAATCATAGATTGTATTAAAAAATACAATGGACATATACCAACTTTGAAATCAACAAGATAACTTGATAAGAATCTTAAGACAACCATCATAAAAATCTTAAGTGGACAATTATGAATATTGTGGAACTGAATTTAAAAATAGAAAATCTTCTCAGAAGAATAAAGGATATTTTAAAAATCACAGATCTAAAAAATACAGTAAGTGAAAAAAAATCACCTCAATGGATAGAATTGAGATAACAGAGAAAAGAATTGGTGAACTCAAAGACAGATGAGTAGGTATTACCCAATCTGAACAACAGAGAGAACATTAACGCGGAAAAGCTTAAAGCATCAAGGACTGGTAAACAAAAGTAGGATTATCTAGCATCCATATCCCTGTAGTTACAGAAGGAGAGGATAATTAATGAAAAAAGTATGGGGCTAATAGAATAACTTGGGTAAATATCAAGTGCATTATCCCAAAAAGCTACATACTATATTCTTTCACGTATTTGACATTATAAATAGCAAAATTGTGAAGACGAAAAACATAATCATGGTTTTGAGGTGTTAGAGATGGGAGTGAGAAAGAGGTTGGGTGTGGCCATAAAGGCTTAGCATGATGGAGGCTGGGGTGGTAGAACACCTCTATATTTAGGTTGTAGTGGTAGTTACCTGAGTCTACACATGAAATGTGCATTTGTAGTTCTATATACCCTTGCCACACTCATATACACATAAATGAGCATATGTAGTACATTCAGTGAAATGTACCAATGACAATTTCTTGGTTTTAATGTTTTCCTATAGTTACTCAAGAGGTTACCATTGGGGAAATGGTGGAGCATACATAGAATCTCTCTGTGCCTTTCTTTTTCCTTTCAATGTAGTGTGAATCTAAATTAATTTCAAAATAAAAAGCTACAACAACGTTAAATAAAAACTCTTTCCTATAATTTGGCCCACTCTCTATACCTCATTTTACCTTTCTTTTAAATGTTTCTTATTTGGTCAAAATTATTTGTTGTGAATCTTTGCCATAATTAACACCCTGAGAACCTATGTAAGTTCTGTACTTAAGTCTGCTGACAGCAAGATATCCTACTTTTATTGTGATCATCCCATTCGTAAGTTTTTGTTTTATCATCTAACTACTTAATGAATAGGTTTATAATAAGTAGATTAAAATGATACCATAAAATTACATTTTATTAATCTAACTGTCTATCTAGGTAATTGGGGCACTGGATCTCTGGAGGCAACATGGTCCGCTGCAAAAGCCTCTAGATTTTGAATAGATCATTTGAGATTGCTACAATTGACTATCGGCTCTTTTCTTTATCTATAAAATAGTAATGCTTTTCTTACCTTAAAAAAGATAGCATGAAGCATAACTAATAAAACATCTAATGAAATTTTAAATGTCTACATAAAGCTTTTGCAGCATGCTGTAACAAATAAAATACAGGGGAACAAATACTAACATTGTTAAAGCCTATGGATTCTAATATGAAAGGAAAACAAAATAATTATGATAATTTCAAGGAAAGGTACAGTTCAGTAGTATAGAATATAGAGTTAAGTAAGAATGTGTAGGCTCAAGGAAAAAAAATAGAATTATATTCACAGACAATTTAAGGAACTTTATAATAGAATCATAAACATATCCAGCTAGTAAACTTGGTTGGTTAATCCCTAAATTTCAAATAATGACCAAATAATTTAAAGCAAAATAAAATTGTATTTAGAAAACAAATTATTTAAAACTGTGTACTGTCTACCAGCAAATCAAGACATGTAGAGGAATTTGGCAGAACTTTTTCCTCTCAAGTTAATACATTGGGAAAAGTGCATCAACATGATGCAAATAAATACATTCAGGTAATTTTAAAAGCCTTTGAGGGGGTTTGAGCATTTGATCAGTAAATCAGCAAAGAGAAAAGTTGAAGATTTTATGATGTATTCTGTTACGTGTATTTAATGGGTACATTTTTAGTTTGTTTATTGATTGTCTTCAAGTTGTATTAATGAGGAGAAAGTTGTAACTTAGATAAGATCAATGCTTCAATATTGATTGACCTGAAACAAAGGTGGGGTATGAATAGCAGCAATAAATTTTTTTTGTATTGCTATCAATGAAATATTCAGTTAAAGAATTACAAATAGAAGTTAGTCATAAATCACTGCTGTGAAGAATAATGCAATTAACTTTTTTTCATTTAACTAATCAAATTATACACATAAAAACCTTTTAAATTTGAATCTTATATGCATATCACTGCATTAGATTTGGAGGGCAGTTCATTCTTAGTATTTTTAATATACAGTAAGGGTCATAATTACAAATAAAGTATTAATTGAATATCAGGTTTTTTTAATGCCTACTGGTTATAAAGGACTGTGAAACTTACAGTCTAACTTTCCAACTTATAAGCTCTCAGTTCTGGATTGACAAAGTTAAATCTTACTTTTTTAGTGACTTGTAAATTCAGGCATTACCTGAACAAACACTTTGAAAGGCACAGATAGAGAACACCTAAGAGAGAATGAGGTAAGGACAGCACAAGGAAAAAAATTAAAGTGTCAGCATCTAGAAAACTATTCAGTGTTTTTGACAAACAGGTGAATGGTGAATACTCACAGCTTTTGCCTTTTGGACTTAAAAATATATATAGTCAACAAGTTGGTAGCTCTTAGTGACTAGGTAATTCAATGAGGAATCAGAAAAAATTGAGTTTCTAGTTTGTTACATCATGTTGTGCAATTTCAGAAATCTTGGAACACTTAAGCCTAACTTTAATACTCTCATTGCTATAGGATAAAAAAAAAAGAAAAGAAAAAGAAATAAAAGCCTTTTTGTATGTTTGATTATTAACTCATAGTTTTACAATAATTTAGTGGGGATGAGAGATGTTCAGAAATTCAGAAATGTGCCTTTTAATTTAGATATGGCTTCATTATTTTCCACATACACATGTTTTCTACCTTGTAACTCATTAAAGATGCTTAACATAACTGCTTGTAATGTTAGACATTTAGCATGTCTTTCACCTTGTAATTCATTGAAGATACTTAACATAACTGCTTGTTAAGATATTTAAAGTAACAAGCAGAAAAGTTTCCAAAATTGCCAGGTACAGTGTTAAAAATAAGATGGAAGAGCTATACTCTAACTATATTGGAATCTAACTAACTATATATATATATATACACACACACACACACACACACACACCTTTATTCTCTAAGATAGACATCTAGGAACAATGTGAGGAAAAAAACGTATGTTCTGTGTAATATGGTAACTATGAGCTACAGAATAATTGAAATATCACTAGTCCAAATTGAAATATACTTAAGTAGAAATTCTGAATTTTGAAGACTCAGTGTGCAAAAATAATGTATACATCTCACTAATAGTTTTTACAATATTAAATGTTGAAATGATAACATATTGAGATATTTAGTTAAATAAAATGTATTATAAAAATGTATTTCATTTCTTATCAGGCAACTGGAAAATTTTATATTATATATGTATTTTTTATTTGTGCCTTGTATTATATTTCTATTGGACAGTGCTGTTCTATAGAATACCTATAGCTCTTTCACTATCAGTTGCTTTGACACTATAAAAATATACCTAAATTCAGTAATGAGAAGTCATATTACCAAGCATGTGGCTGCCAATTGATCAGGTACTATATTTACCAGACTACAACACGCACCCAGCTCTGAAGATGATTCAAAGATGTCTCACTCTATGGTCTCTTCCCAATTATCACAACACTGATAGAATCTGAGTAACTAGAATGTCATAAATTCTGGTTATGACATTAATTCCAGTTAGCCAGGTGAAGAATCTTTTTTTTCTTTCTTTCTTTCCATGTTAGATTTTATATCCCAAATAATCTGATTCAAGAAGATAGGTCTCCAACATCTTCTTTTTGATAGCAGAGACTTTTCTTTTCCCCAATTTTCTGTGCTCTAATCAAACATTCTACACTATATTGTCTGTTTTAAGGGTCAAAATATAAATGTCAGTAAAGTTAGGGGACTTCTCCAGGAGGTTACCAAATTATTATTTTAATATTAATAAAGTTGTCTTAACTTTGCTCTTCCTCTGTTCCATTTCAGGCTCACCTTTGGTTTCTTGAATAAAGAAAACTTCTCTTAAGACAGCATTCATCATTATCAAAGATAACACAGAAGATATTTATGAAAGGATTCTTGAAGTTCTTCAACAAAATTTCTATGGTAGACTCATAATTGGAAGAAAGGGCAAGGGCCCTAAATACCATGTTGATACACGCAGAAGGCAGGGAAATACTAGGCAGAAAGGGGTGGGGTCCCTGGTAAGGCCCTATCCTCAAGCCTGGACCCACGACCCGAAGTGAGAAAATGCATTCTTGTTTTCCTGCTTGAATATTGCTTTTTGGCCCACCACTCCCACCATCCTGTTCCCATAGAAATCCCAGGCTCCATTGGCAGTGCAGCAGAGTGACAGAGCAGCAGAGAAGGATCTTCACTACAAGAAGATGGAGCTAGATGTTGGAGAGAAGTAGCTTGACTTCACAAGGATGGGTTGACGGCAGGACTTTGCATGGATGATAGAACTCCAAGAGAAGACCACCTTCCCACTACATTCCCTTTCTACCTCCTTATCCCACTGAGACCCACTTCCACCCCTCAATAAAACCCTTCATATTTACCATTCTTCAATATATTTATGCAACCTCATTCTTCCTGGACACTGGACAAACCTCGGGTTCCTAGAGGGTGGGTGCAAAGGGTTGTCACCTTGACCTTCTTGAATTGTGAAACAATCTGTTTGTGGATGGCAAAACTAAAAGAGCACACTGAAACACACACGCTCTGTGGCTCCAAGGGTCGTGGGATCCTCTAGATGCTGCTGCAGGGCCTCATGGAGTTCTCCTGCTAGTGCCCAGAAGCATTCATCCCATCCCAACTCCTGCACCCACTCATCTGTGTGGTTCCCCTCCCCTGAGGGGTTGGGAACTGTGGGCTGAGTAAACAAGCCAACTGCTTTTCAAGTCCTATGAAGGGGTCAAGGAAACTGCCCCATTTAAATACTTATTATTAATAAGTGTGACTATATTACCAGAAAGGGGTCTCAATGCAGTCCCCTAGAGAGAGTTCTTAATTCTCATGCAAGAAAGAATTCCAGGTGAGTCTATAAAGTAATGCAAGTTTATTGAGAAAGTAAAAAAGTAATGAATGACTACTCCATAGACAGGACACCATGGGCTGCTTATACTTACTGTTACTTCTTGATTATATGCTAAACAAACAGTGGATTATTCATAAGTTCTCCTAGAAAGGGGTGGGCAATTCCCAGAATTGAGAGTTCCTCTCATTTTTAGACCATATAGGGTAACTTCCTGACGTCACTATGTCATTTATTAACTGTTATGGCACTGTTGTCAGTGTCTTTTAGCATGCTAATGCATTATAATTAGCGTATAATAGCAGTGAGGATGACCAAAAACCACTTTCATGATTATCTTGGTTTTGGTGGGTTTTGGCCAGCTTCTTACCATAACCTATTTTATCAGCAAGGTCTCTTTGGCCTGTATCTTGTGCCAACCTCATATCTTATCTTATGCCTAAGAATGCCTATCCTCCTGGGAATGCAGCCCAGTAGGTCTTAACTTTATTTTACCCAGCACCTATTCAAGGTAGAGTCTTTCCAGTTCAAGCACCTCTGACAACTAGACCAAAATAAAGAACATGTATTCATATCCTGATGTAAGTTAATAGATTTTACTACGCATTTCTCTTTTTTTTTTTTTAAGACTAGTCAAGTGCAGTAGTGAGAAAGGGGAAAAAAGTAGAACAAGGGGTTCGATCTGTAACTGACTATGAACAATCAATTGAGATAACTCACTACCTTCGGACCAGCCTGCATTTCTTATAATAAAGGTCAGCCTTGCATCTGTGAAGAAATGAGATTTTGTTTATTCTGATCATATTACAAAGATCAAAATCATTTAAAAAATAGAGCAGTAAAGCCGAATAAATGTTAGAAGACAAAGAAAGTCGTATGGAATGAAGACTATTATTTAAACATAATTTCAAGTCCTAAAAACTTCATATGACCTACCAAAAAGAGACAGAAATATCCACCAATAAATTTAAAAAAATTATAATCTCAGGCAAAATAATAATAATAATGATAACATTTGAAATCAAAAAGCTTTCTAGCCAGAGACTCAAGTGCTAAGGATCAAATATTTATTTAATTCTGAATTGTCACTATGACAACTAATGTGACTTATTCAAGATGCACTGCTTTATAAAATTCAATATGAATATTACTTGGCTCAATATCTATTACAGAAACTCAATTCTATGTATATACCTGCTTAATTTATCTATAAAATAAATATCATATAAATACACTATGTATAATGTATTTATATAATTTTAGACCTATGTCTGCTTAATAAATAAATATAATTTATTTATTTATGTGGAGAAAGAGAGAGAGCACCCAACCCTCTTAAATAAAAATTATTTCCTAAGGCTTATCTCCTCAAATTCAAATTTGAATTTGAAAATTGCCCACTTCTTAAGGCTTTTCCCCTCAAATTCAAATACTAAAGGAAATCTCAGTGTACAAAAATGGATAAATTCTCACACATCAGTCTATACTAATCTAAAAATTTAGGATTATCAGATGGCAAAACCTATAGCTAATATTCTTCTACTGAAATTATGAAGAGTGTGTTTTCCAATGGCACTTGACTTGATCAATAATTACAGTGTTTAAGTAAGTGACACAAGCATAGCAGACACGTAGAAGAAGATGTCGGATTATTTAAGAGAAAGAAATTTTGCGTTGGATTATAAATGGATTACTTAAAGGAAGGTACTCACTTTTTGTAAGTTCTTACAACTATAGTAATGCAGCATGCACCTTTCTGAACAGTCCTTTTCTTTCTTTCTTCTTCTTCTTTTGTTTTTAGATGGAGTCTCTCTGTCACCCAGGTTGGAGAGCAATGGCATAATCTGGCTCACTGCAACCTCTGCCTCCTGGGTTCAAGGGATTCTTTTGTCTCAGCCTCCCAAGTAGCTGGGATTACAGGCACAAATCACCATGCCTGGCTAATTTTTTGTATTTTAGTAGAGACAGGTTTTCACTGTGTTGCCCTAGCTGGTCTCAAACTCCTGAACTCAGGCAATCCACCCACCTCAGCCTCCCAAAGTGCTAGGATTACAGGCGTGAGCCACTGTGCCAGCCCTGCACAGACCTTTCTCATTGCTGGCATTTAGCTGGTAACAGTGCAGTGTGGCAGAAAGAGCACAATATTTGTGTTTTATTGCCAGCATCAGCACTAACTAGCTTATGAACATGAGCAAATTTTTTTAGCAATGTGCACCTTCAGTTTTTTACCTGGAAAATTATATGATCAAAAAAATTTCAAAAAGTATTTTTTTAGATCTAAATCTGTAGAAAAACAAAAATAAATAAAATAGAACAAAAATAACAAACCACTTTTTCAGCATAGATGTCTAAGATTCAAGGGCCTACATGGGTAATTTAGAGGACAAATACTCAACAATATTGGCCATCATCATTGTTTATTTTGTCATGATTCTTCTTTTCTTTGATTATTATGAAAATAACTATATCATATTTAATAATAAATTTTGGCAACCACTTTGTTCTTTATAAATAATTACAGTAAAATCCCAAAGTAGAAGTGTAGCAGTTATGTATTTTGAATCTATAAACACCTTTTTATTAATTAACTTCAAACACACAGTGTTGAGAAATCTTGTTGAATAAAACCCTAGGATACGAGAAACTTCATGTTTGAAGTCATATTAGTGAGAATGGAATATTCTGCCCTTGCTTAAAGGATCTGAACCATTTGAGTCTTTGTGACATACGGAGCAGCCTCAATTTCCAACCTAGTTTTTTCATAAAAAGGATTTTGTTTGTTTGTTTGTTTTCACAGCACTTCTCACTTAACTTTGTAGTTAAAGAAATAGAATTATAATTCCTCTGCCCAGTGCTGCTAGCAATCAGCCAATGGCATTTCTAACACACACAAAAAGAATGTTTCCAAGGCCACATAGTTTGATCAATGATTGCTTCCTTATCAATGACTTCCTCAGCCCTGCTTTGTTTCTCCTGACTTCTGAATAAGAATATTGCAATAAACAGCCAGAGCTGTACTTGCATCTCCAGGTTTCTCCTTATAAACAGTCATCAGGCACAAACACAGTTCTATTAAAAGTCCCTTTCAAATCCCTTTCAGTTTTCTGCCTCCATTTTTCCTTGAGTGTTGCCCCTTGCTGCAAGGAGTGAATAAACCTGACTTTGTTTTACTACAAGTGTATTACTGGTGATATTTATCAATAGGCTTTCTCAACGTAAAAGCGTGCACTTGAAACAAGGTGGTAAACAGGTGTTGATTGTCTCTTCAATTCCAATTTTCTTTCTTACATCAATACTTTTTTGATTTTATGTTGCTGTGTATACTCCAAACCTGTTCTTGGCTCCATGACTTGAGTGGGATTGATTGCCTGATGCAAACTCCCTGGACACTAAAAATTGATTCAAGTCAACAGAAAAGAGTAAAGCTCAAGTCACAAAGAGATAGAAGATGCTTGCTATGTCTCCTGGATTGTAAAGTGTAAAAATATGTGGTCTGAATCTGCTCTCGTGTTCTTTTTTTATTCTAACAGAAGAAAGTGAAACTCTGCTATAGAAAATGAGACCGTTAAAAGCAGATTAGAGAGACAGAAGCACAAAGAGTTAGGAGGAATTGTGTGAATTACTGGATCCAGTAGGGCCTGCTTCATTGTCAGTTAAGCCAAAAAAGTCTCTTCTTATTTGAACTAGTTTAAATTGTTTTTGTTTGCTTATTTCTTTGTTTTTACTGAATATGAGAACCTATTATAAATTTGGTCTGACGTAAGAACATAGATAATATGGTGAAAATTCAGAGATACTAACTCTGCTGGCTCCATATGCACCATCGTAGGTTAAGATCAATGAAGAAGGAGTCGGTTTCCACTAACCTTGGCCCATCAACATGACAAAGAAAATACATAGTCATCTTAGAGCTGCATGTTTGAAAATGTTCATTAATAGCAGCAGAGTCAGGTCTTGTGCTGTTCAGAAGGTGGTCTCTCATGGGAATAAAATGAAACTCTTGAAATTACTAAGAGTCTTAAGATTGTTCACTTGCTTTGGAAAAAAGAAGATAGAATAGAATCCTAGTAACTGTTTTTGCAGTATTGGGAGACTCTATATGGTGAGGCCAAACCACTAACTATTCGCTACCATTTGAAAATGTTGTAAATGTAAATGAAAATATAAATTTTGTAAATGAGGAAAGTGAGTTTTAGAGACTTAAGAAGTCATTCATAGCCTGTAATCTTATGAATCAAGAACCCTTGAAAGAATAAGATATAACAGTCAAGTTTATTTTGTTTCAGTATATAGTTTATCATACCCCATGAAGTATGTATAATTATTATTATTTCAATTGTATGCACCACAAACTAAGATGTACAGAGCATTTGTCCAACAGCACAGGAGTTATAAAAGGCAAACTCATGATTTAAACCCATGTCTCTCACCCTCCAGGAACACTTATCTGACTATTAGCGATGTAATGTCACTAGGTTCCTCATACTTAATTCTTAGGCCAGAGATCCAAACTATCTCTAAAAATCACTTTGCTTCTCAAGAAAGGTATGAGCAAAAAATCAATGGAAACATGAAATGTCAGATTATTAATTCTATATTATTTATACCTATAAATATATGTACTTGTTATATACTTGAGTATATATTCGTTATGTTTGTGTCTTTTTCTGCTTGTATATATGTTCAAGGGGGCTTGGAATCCTTTATTCCATAATAACTATCAACTACTTAATGTATTTTAGGCACTAATATTTGCACTAAGAATATAGCTGTTAATGGAATTTACCTTATAGTGGGATAATTGGATATTATACAAGTAAAATTTAAAATTAATACTATTAGAGTTTGTTAGAAATAGCCAGCTGAGAGAGGAAATAAACAACGACAGGGCCAGACATGATAATGCTATATATTTTGGTAGAATAATGAGGGAAGGAAACTCTGAAAATACACAAATTGAGGCAAAACATAAGTGAAATGAGAGAGAAAAATTTTAAAATCTGGGAGAAGAGCATTTCAACTGGAGAGGTCCAGAACAAACACCACTAGATGGGAAAAATTTGACAATTAGAAAGAACAGCACAATTACAGTAGCTCAGAAGTCAGCAAAAGTAGAGGTAGAGAGCAGGATGGAAAGGTGATCATTTCATCTGAGTAATGAGAAATCAGATCATACACGGCTTTGTAGGACACAGCAATATATTTAGATTTTGTGCTAAATTTGGTAGAAAAGGACTAGAGCTTCAGTTAAGTGTGCCACTAAATTCCATGTTTCATAATTAATTAAGAATAAATTGACAGAATAACTATTTCAAAAGAAAATCAGATCTTGAGTGAAAAATTATCAATATACAACATTTTCATACAGTATATTTTGTTACATATTCTACCTTTAATTCTTTTTTTCTTTTTCTTTCTTTTTTTTCTTTTTTGAGACAGAATCTTGCTCTGACTTCAGGCTGGAGAGCAGTGGCAAGATCTCAGCTCACTGCAACCTCCAACTCCCTGGTTCAAGGAGTTTTCCTGCCTCAGCCTCCCGAGTAGCTGGGACTACAGGTACATTCTACCATGCCCAGCTAATTTTTGTATTTTTAGTAGAGACGGGGTTTCCCCATGTTTGTCAGGATGGCCTTGATCTCCTGATCTCGTGATCCACCCACCCTGGCCTCCCAAAGTGCTGGGATTACAGGCATGAGCCACCATACCCGACCCCTATCTTTAATTCTTTAAAGTTATATAATGAATATAAAATGATATAAGTATTCAATTTTTTTTCTACCTAAAAAAGTCAGAACCAAAAATTAAAAAAAAAATTAGGCATTACGGAAAGTTTTATTGCTTAAAGAGATTTATGAGAAAGTTATCAGCAGTACAAAGCAAGAATCTATAAATAAAATCACATCCTCTCTTGGCTAAAGTTTTCCCAACAGTAAACATAATGTAATTTTAACTCTGCATTCAATAGACATTATCCATTAATCCCAATAGAACATATCTTTCCTCTGGTCTTTAGTAGTTTGAAGCAAAATCTTCTTTAAAAAAGAAAACAAATTTTAATCTGCTATATTGTAGTCGTATACTGTGTCAGCATGGCTTGACTTGAGGTCATCTAGTGTGGCAGGAGCCAGAGAAACTAATCTTCTACTACCAGAAAAACTTTCTTCTGTCTTTCCGCAAATAGTATCATGATGCTCTCCCCAGCAAGTATACCTATCCTCTGGTTCCTAGTATTCTACAGAGTGATGACTATACCTGGGCTTCTATACTCTGAACATTTCACTGATTATGCATTTGGGAGAAAATGGAAACTGCATATTTCTGTATTCAGTACACAAACACGTTGTAATATATTGAACTAAGTGAATTCGGCATTTGGCAAAGATGAGATAACTGGTGGAAGAAGAAATCTCCCAATAGTAACAACTATAAAACTTTGTTATAAGATGAAAACAGTATTTTGAAGGCATCAGAAATTAAACACAGTAGCTAGTACTGGTTAAGTGAAGATTCTGACAGAAGGAAACACATTGATTATGAGTGCTAAATTCCTCCTTATTCCCTACGTTGGCATCTAGGGATTTATGGCATATGGGCAAAGAGGAGAGTCATACAGCAGTGCACTAGACCTTGTGATAATCACACTCTATTGGGAAAATAAAAATTGGTATTGAGATTTAATAAATAAATTATGACTTTGTGGATCAAGAGTCACAGGAAGAGAAACCAGAAGGAAGAAAATCCAACATTTTGAATGCAATTTATCTTTATTTGTTGATGTCAAAAATTACTCATTCTTGGGGCAGCATTTATAGAAATCAAATTTGCAGCAACTTCTAAAAGCTAAGCAGAAACATTAGCAACCTTATTACACTGGAGAGACAAAAGTTGGAGTTTAGGGCTTTCCAAATATGAGGGAGTCACGTAAAAAGGCTATTATTTCAGTTGAAACTTAGGAGTGGTCAGGAAGGAAAGCAAAATTCAGAAATGACTAGCATTGCCTACATATGCAAGTCAAGATGATATGCCCATACTCTAGCTACTGGAAGAAAATTAAATCCTCTCTGGAGAAAGATACCATCATCCAGAGGCTATATTTTAATCATTTCTATAAGTTTGTAGATTTATATAAATATACAAATAATATTTACTCTTATCTATAACATATATTAGACTATGTTATATTATCTGCTATTAATCATTTTTCTTAATTATTTTAGGAGAAAAAAAGACATATATTTAAGGTATTCTCTTAATAATACCACGCCTCCTGCAAATGAAAGAATATACATTTAAATGGCAAAGATTTCTTACAATTTGTGATTAGGCAAAAATTCTAGTAAAAATTCAATATAGAATATATAATATAATATATAAATAATATAAATATCTAAATCTATGTAAATATAAAAATAAATATGTTAAATTTGTATATTATATATATATGTGTGCGTGTATATATATATATATATAATACAGCCCCTAAATTACCGTATCTTTCTCCAGACATACACAATATATTTGTATATTGTATATATTTGTATACAATATGCAGCATATAAGATAAAACGTACCTGTCCTACAATAAAACAGAATCAAAGTACCAAAAATTAAGAAAAACGGACAGAGAAAATTACAGATATTGAACCTTTAAATATCAAGGATTAACATGTTTATTAAAGGAAATAAAAAAGATAAAAGAGTTTCACACAGAACATAAATAAATTAAAAATACAGAAGGGAAACCTTAAAACTAATCATACAATAGTTGAAACTGTAATTTGACAAATGGATTTAGCATCTGATTAGACATAGCAGGAAAGAAAATGTTAAAACTAGAATATAACTTAATAGAACTAATGCAGATTGAAGCACAAGAGAAAAAAGGTGATGGAAATAGAGAAAGTGTGGAGATGGTAACTGGGACATGATTTAAAAATGTAAAATAACTGCAATTGCAGTTACAGAAAGAGAAGAGAAAAATAAAGCAAAGTTAATATTGAGGTTGTATTTCCCAAGAACAATCCACAATTGACAAAATTCATTGTGATAGCCAGCCTCCAAGCTGACGTCCAGTGATCTAGAGTTGAGTGTTTGCTGGACTTAGTGATTCACTTCTAAATAATAATGGGATGAAGAAATGATGGTTTCTCACTCTAAATCTAGGCAAGGAAAAGGCAGTATGGCATCTTGTCCTCTGTCTCTCTTTCTTTTTCTCCTTCTCTTAACCACTTATTCTGGGGAAGCCAGAGGCCAGAGACCTATAAGAAACCAAACCCCTACCAGCTTCCATGGTTGTAAGCTTGTACATGGTTCAGCTCTTTTAAATAACCACCACTCTGACAATAGCTTAACTCCAACCTCAGGAGACACCCTGGCAAAACCACTCAACAAAGCCACAGCTGGATTTCTGAGTCTCAGAAACTATGTGAGATAGCAAGTGTTTGTTTTAAGTGACTAAATTTTTAGATTGTTACAGAAAAATTGGTAACTAATACAATTACATGGTCTAAAGCTGAAGCTGATGGTATGATCACAGAATCTTATACTAAGGCTTTAGAAAGATCAAAAGTGGTCCCTGAAAGTACTTTTTAGTCAGACAACAAAATCTTTCAACGATGTTACAGAGTATGACTCGCAGATTCTCTCAATTAAAAAAACAGGGTTTCTAAAAAGTGTAAGGACATTCTTCCTCAGGAGAAATATGAGTTAGAAAACTGTTTCAAACAAATCTTTTAGTATTTATTTGTCTAATTGAGTGAAGAGAAATAAGATTTATAGAAGAACTACAGTTTTAAAATACTTCAATATTTGTCAGCCAGGCAGTTTCAACTGAAAGAAACAGAAAGCACAAAGTGAAAAGAGTTTTTAGACACCCAAAATTAACTGGAAGGAAGCAGGTTGAGAAAACTACTGAGCTGTAAACATGTGCTAAGTTTTATGAAAATGGGAATATGCCTCAAAAGGTGGATCAAGAGCCAGAGTGGATTTAAACATCATCAGCAATCATTTATAGGCATAAGAAAGAATCATTCTACCAAGAAACTTTCATTGTAAGTCCTGCTTTCCAGTTTGCCATCAAATTAAAAGCTTGATTTAACTAACAATACAAATTGTTTTTTCATAATCTTCAAAAGTCATTGTTTCTCTTTCAAAAATTTAAGCTCTCATGGAGTTTTACCTAATCTAACATTTGTCTAATATCAACAGCTTGTTTACCTCCAGAATGAAAATTTAGGCTAGATCCCGGGATGCCAGTATAAATATCAGCATAAATGTGAGATATGGCCTTCCAATTTCAGTATCAGAAAATTTCTTAACCTCTTAGGCAACTTCACTATCTCCTATTAATCATTTTTTAAAATTATTTAAGGAGGAAAAAAAAGACATATATTTAAGGCATTCTCTTAATAAAACCACTTCTCTCCAAAATGGAATAAAGCTCATTTACTCTGGAAATGTGTTTTACAAATTATGATTAGGCCACAATTCCAGTGGCATTATTTGGAAAGCATAAATAAATTAGCAAAACTTACTAAAAATAGGGAGACTGAAAGATCATTAGGAATCTAGCCATTCTCTCACCTTTATGCAGTTGTTTTTACAAGAGATAACATAATCACTTGAAAATATCCTGCCAAGCTCTGTTTACATTCCATCTAATGATAGCTATTTTTGTAAAATACCTTCAGTGAGAAGCTATTTGGTCAACAAATATGTTTACTGACCATCTACAGTGTGCCAGATACTATTAAAGGTGCTGGAGGTAAAGAAAAAAATGACAATCTAGGAGAAAGGGTCCCTTGGAATATGCATTGGACCTCATGGAATATACATTGTAATAAAAAATGACCAAAAGAACAAATAATAAGACAGAGAAAATTCTTTTAGGGTGAATAGGAACTAAGAAACAGATTCGATATTACTGGGGAAAATGCTACTTTACATAAGTGGTTAAGAAGAGTCCCTTTGAGCAGATGTTACATAAGAGGAGACAAAAGTGAAAAGGAAGTAATCAGGTGGAGAGAGAGTTGGCAGCACATCTAGTGGGACAGGGATCCAACACGTGCATTTCACTGACTGTACATCCAGTGTGTACATTTCCACTGAAATGAAAGTAATTTCACTAATTCTAGCAACTAAGAAAAGACCAGCGTGGTTGTAAGGGACCAGTAGGTAGGAAGACCTAATTATGAAGAGAATTTAGTTATTCAAGAAAGGTGGATCATGCCCAACTGTGACCATAGCAGAAATGTTAAATTTTATTCTAAGTGCTTTGGGAACCCACTCAAACTTTTAAGTAGTGAAATAATGTGACTAAACTTATATTTTAAAAGATCATTTTTACTGCCGCATAGAGAAAAATCTTAAGCAGATGGTCAGGAGGTCGTAGCAGTAATTTCCATAATTGTTGATGACAACCCAAGAAAAACCAATGATATCTTAAATAAATCTTGAAATTGGCAATTTTTTGAGATATCATCAATACACAACTTAAAGATATACTCAATATGTTTTAAAGATATTATAAATAGGACTTGGTGATAAAAGGATTCCAGGGGAGCAATTGTTAATAGAAACTGGGAATTACCAATATAGTTACTAATATAAGTCAGTGCTGTCAATAATAATAAATTGCTCCTAAATTTCTGGTTTCAGGTGAGTGGTAGTGGCAATTATTGAAATGAATAAGAAAATGTCAGGGACGGGGCAGAATACCAAGAGCCTGAGATGGTTTATAAGAGGAAGTTGTCTGTGAGACATATAATACAATTAGAGAGAATCGGGTCATCAAAGGAGACACATGTGCTGAGAAAACAGAATTGTGAGTCATCAGAATAAAAGATGACACTGGAATCAATGAAACCAACAAGGAAGAAATAATTAGAGAGAAATGAATAAAAGCAGGAATATGGTATGCTTGCATACCATAGCAGGTAAGCAAATCCTGAAGAGCTCAATAATTAAATATTTGGGTTAAGAGGATAAGCTATAAAAGATTTGATAAGTGGTAGAGGGAAACTCAAAAGAGAAAAGGTTTGTAGAAGTTAGTAAAGGAAGGATATTTCAAGAAAAAAAAGGCATTTTTTGAGCCCTATAGTACAAATGTCAATGATGACCTTGACAAGAGAATATTTGGTAGAATAATAAAGGGTGGAGTCAGACTGACAGAAGGAAGGATGACAGATGAAGTAATAAAAGCTCCTTGTGAAACAAATCATTTAAGAATTCTATCAATAAATCAGTTCATATGCTGCCATCACTGGAAGGGGTGTGAGCTACACTGATACATGTTTGCCTGTGTCCCCGCCCAAATCTCATCTTGAATTGTAGTTTCCCTAGTCCCCACATGTCATGGGAGGTAATCTAATCATAAGGATGGCTTCCCCCATTCTATTCTCAAGACAGTGAGTAAGTTCTCACAAGATCTCATGGTTTTATAAAGGGCTTCCCCATTTCCTTGGCTCTCATTGTCCTGCCACCATGTGAAGAAGGACATGCTTACTTCTCTTCCATGATTGGAAGTTTCCTGAGACCTCCCCAGCCATGAAGAACTGTAGGTCCCTTAAATCTCTTTCCTTCATAAATTATTTTTATAAAACTGTAGGTCTATTAAACCTCTTTCCTTTATAAATTATAAATAGTCTTAAGTATATCTTTATTAACAGCATTAGAATGAACTAATGCATACACAGAACAATTGGAGAAATTATTTTTTTGGATTATTAATAAGAAAGGAAGGGATTCTTTCTGGAAAAGAAAAAAAAGATATGAGCAAAAAAGTATTTTTTGAAAGTTTTTAATGCAGGAATGGACTATCTTCTAACAAAAAGAGTAACACTTTCTAAATTGACATGGAAGCAAAAGAGAAGTGAGGTATGGGATAAAAGAGTGTGTAGATTTGGTGTTGAGATGTTGAGGAAAATTACTTCCAATGGCTTCTACTTTCCCAGTAAGGCAAAAGGTGAATATTCAGCTCAGATTAAAGGTAAAGGGGATCAGGGTGAGAAGAGAGAAGGAGACATATTTTGCAGCATAAAAAAAAATAATCCCAAGAGGAAAGAATTCAAGAGGGTTGGGAAGTCTTAAAGATTGTATATTATGAAATCATTCAGGTTCACTGAATAGTTACTTGCTGTAACACATACCTGGACATGATAAAAGGATATTGCAGTTTCAAATATTGTAATATTTTGGGGTAATATAACATGAAATAGTAGTATGAGATTTGGTAGGATTTACAAAGAAATAGTGATGATGATAGAGCATGGATAGGCTACACAGAGCAAAAGTGAACACCATTGAAGGGTCTGATTGATAGTAATAGAGTAGCATCATAAATGAATTAGAGATCTTGATAATATCAAAGAATCCTCATAATGAAATTATTTAACAAGTAAATTGGAAGAAGAGGATGTAGTCAGAAACTGACATTTTTTATCCTGAGATTTCAGAGACAGATCAGGTACAACAAACCTAAGCAAATTAATGTAACTTGCTATAAAGTGATAAAAACCTAAAAGTGAATTGGAAAAGTATGTTACCTCCTAGAGTCTGATTAAATTAAACTCTAATTCAGGACAGAAAGTCTAGTGAGAAATGTTAATTTAATTAAAAAGAAATGTGGAGGACTCACATAAATGACCTATTGGTGTGTAAGCTGATGGCATGAGGACCTAAGTCAGACTCCCTTAATGTGACTATATTCTGTGAGATAAATATAAAAAGTAGAAAAGAGCTCGGCTATTACCAACAATAATTCTAATTTTACAAGAGTGTGTCTTTTTCCAAAAATAAGGCAAAGATTATTTTGGTTTTGGTTTTGGTTTTGAAATTTAAATAATATATCTGATATCTTATATGTATCATCAGGAAAAATGAGTTAAGAAATATATTTGAGTCTTGATGTCTTCTTTAGATTATGAGGAAAAACAAACATAGACACACCTTATATTTTATTGTTCAAACTAATGTAACGTGTGCTTCATCAGAACGAACATAGAGCACACTCAAAGCAGGTACAAGTTTCACTTCACAAACGTAGATGTGAAAGATACTGTAATTTTCTCTCCCTCTTTCCTTCTTTCTTTCTCTCTCTCTTTTCTTTTCTTTCTTTCTTTCTCCCTCTCCCCCTCCCTCCCTCCCTCCCTCCCTTCTTTTCTTCTTTTGTAATTTAACGTAATATTCATTTTAAGCCCCAAATACGGAGGGCAAAACTTACTCCTAGTCCATTTAAATTCCCATCCATATTTTCTTATATTGTGTGTAACTTCTCTTGTCTTAAATAGTGGCAAGAATTTCATAGATAACAGATAACATATGGTTCTTCAATCCCTTTGGACATCCACTGATCCTCTCTCATTGGTCCATTTCAGTGCCTCTGCTTTATCCATGTTAACGTTTGAATAGTTTTCTTACTTTTAGAAACACTTGTTGATAGCATTAACTGCACTGCTTGCATACCATAGCAGGAGGTGAGGAAATCTGTGAGGATGTTACAAGATGTCTAAATCAATATTACGCTAAACTGGTGCTAGGAAGAAACAAGTAAGTTCATTTCTAGTCTTATCTATCTATCTATCTATCTATCTATCTATCTATCTATCATCTATCTATATCTAAAATCATATATCTAATCATCTATATATCTAAAGTTGTATATATGACTTTAGATATATATGCATATTTTATTTTATATATGCCTAGATATTTTACATATATGCATATATATTTAAAGTCATATATATCTATGTAAAGTTATATCTGTAATAGGATTTTTCTATGTTCCAAAAGTCTACCAAGACATAGAAGTGCATATGTGTTTTTGCTTTTAGATTTCATAAACCTAACTGGCTTTCTTCTGTTCCATTCCACTTAAGGCACATGCCACGTGAGGCTTAAACTGCTTTTCAAATAGACCCTCCCACACCTAAGCTTTCCCTGTTTCTATTCTCATACTTTATTTTCCAATATTTAACAAGTCTGACACTCAGAAAACTCTGGCTTTTATACTACCAACATTCTTTTACATATAATTTTCATGGTATGAGTTTTAAAAATTCCCTCCAGTCACTAGGTTTTTAAACACAAAAGGAATATTTGGCTACCGTATTGTCTTAACTGTATTAGCCTTCCTTTGAGTGAGGAAAGGGTCATGTCATACAAGAAAATATAGAAAAAATATGAATTAATATTGAAATTCTGTATTGCAATGTGATAATATAAAACATAATAAAATCTTTTCAAATAAAATTTAAGCAAACCCAGAATTCTGTGAAGAATCATTAGAAATATTTATAATATAAAATCTTTTAAAATACACTGCAGAGGCTAAGATTATAAGGGTAAAAATGTACAGACCAATAGAACATAATGACTATGGTATATGGAAGAAAACATATGCTATTATATTATGCCAATTTTAACTAAAAATTATTAAGTCTTACACAAAAGTACAAGTACATTAGATTATATGTTCTATGTCTAATGGATAATTAATACTGTATTTTTGTGCTGTGTGATAATGTTTGCTTAAGCAACAAGTTGTTTAAACAGAATAGCTGAGCTAGATTTGACCATGTCATAAGGCACAGAGTTCAATGAGATATTTTAATATGAAAGCTATATATTAGTACTGGAGTCCCAGCAATAAATAATTGATGGTCACATTCTCAAGCAGTTGATTAATGAATACAATAATCAACGGGAAGATAAGACAATGTGCTTTTTAGATGTTGTAATGTATATGTTTAGAAATAAACCATGTTATTATGACACACTTGAGTATATCATAATGAGATATGTTGAAATAATATTCCCTTAAATTTCTCATTACTACATACCAGATTTTTATTCCTCTTTTTTTTTTTTTTTTTTTTGGTCTTCAAGACCAGGTCCTTTCAATCTCAGAGATGTATTAAATATTTCTCCTCCTTCCTTGAACACTCCCCACAGCCTGCATTCTTTGTCTACAGTTAACATCTAATTATCATTCTGAGTTTTCCTTCATGTTTCTTTGCTTTGGGTTTGCTGAGATGATCTGTGGATGTTATAATTTAATTTGGGAAAATTCTAGCCACTATTACTTTCTCTATTTTTACTCTTCTTGCCCCCCATCTTTTTCAAAGACTCCAATTACATATATATTAGACAACTTGAAGTTGCTTCCACAATTTTTCTATGTTCAATTTTAAGTCATTTTCATAAATATATATTCTATCTCTCTATTTTATATTTTATTCATAGGTGAATTTAAAATACTATAAGATGACTAAGGCCATCTTTTTATGAATAATAAATTATTTTATACTTAAACCCACATCTATATAAACAAATGATGGAAGGTGATTTCATTTTAAATTAAACAAAGTATGTTAAATACTATATAACCAAGATCTATTAGAAAGTAATAAAAAAACCAAAGCCAACTCATAAAAGGTGTAGAGTAAAGATAGAAAATTTAGTTCAACAATCTCAGGGTTAGGAATGGAACTCCAAATGAAAACTTCCTGGCATCTAGAACAAAAATTAACCAAAATAGGTACATGCTATTTGTCTTGTTTAAGGAATTATATTAAATATGTAAACCTGTACATAAGGTCATTGAGAACAAAACAGATAGCCTTAGAGTCATTTTGTTATTAAAAGCAGTGATTCCTTTTACACACATTGCTATTGCCACACTGCTACATTGCCACTGCTCTCCAATTCAGCACTGTAAGTGCCACTGACTATGTTTATCTTCATTATGGAATAAAACATAAAGAATCTTTAATATACTTTCAACATATTCCTTAGGGCCATAGATTTTAAAAGTTTTTTCTGTATTAAAGCGTTTTTATTAAAATACATCTATTATGATGTGCATGGCATGAAAAGTGATCTATATTGTCAGCATTTTTGGTGATGTTTGCTTACATATTTTCTATGATCAGGGAATAGAGCTTATTCAAAATAAATACTGAACACACATATCCAAGTAAAAAAGAAATGGAATCTTAAAGCCATCTTAATTAACAGAATTTGTTTTTGCTAGGAAGTACTAGCTCCATTTATTCCTAACATGTATAAATACTTACTGTTGTTGCAGCCCCCCAAATAAATAAACACATTTTAGATCACTCATTGCACAGATGGTATTGCATTTATTTTTACCACAATTTTATTAGATAAAAAATAAAGTAACAATAACCTAAAATAAACTAATTAGGCCAGAAATATGCCTGTTTCTTTAGCAGGATATTAGACTACGAAGAGCATTAGAAAAGAAGCTGGTATGAGTTTTTAGGGGAGAATTCAAAAACCAATGGCTTTACATTTTGGAGAATTAGTAAATATCTTTTGAATGTAAAATAGACTATTTTGGAAACAATCTCTGTTATAATCATTCTTTTGATGTGTTTTTCTTTGAGAAGATGAATTTTCTTGGAACGCAAATTGAGGACAGAAGGCGTGCTTCTTTTTTCTTTAGGAAAGGGATCATCACCAAAGCTCAAGCATGCATTTAACTTTTTAGTTAAATTGCTTTATCTACTTCTTTAGGGAAATTGTTTTTATAGTAGTTCATGCTGTTCTAATAAAATGACCTGAATTGACGTTACCGTTTTCAGGTGAGATTCTTGAGATTGGATTTCCAGGCTATTTAGCACTGAATAATTTCCAACTATAGTTCTAATCTGTTTAGACTTTGAAGTCTTAAATTACCATCTAGATATAAATGAGCAAACATTTCATTAAAAAATGAAGAGTTTTATGACAATACCTTTTCTTGGAAAATGGAGCCACCTGAGCTTTTCTAATAGCTGGTGACATCCATTAGTGGTTTTCTCTGAAATTGAAAACATTTTCCATCTGTTCATACACACTCATTACAAAGTAGTTAAGAGCCTGTGGGATCACAAAGGCACATTTTGGCAAATTACAAAATATCAAAATGAGTTATTGAAGAGGCAGCAATGACTATATAATAACCTGCTCAAACCTGCAACTGTCTGGTTTTGTGTAAGAAAAGACATCTGTGTACTAAAATCTAGTTTACCTTTTAATACTTCATACTTTTCTATTTTGTGGCATTCATTCCTGTGCTTATGACCCACATTTTTTCTTCTAAGGGAATTTGTGTAATTTTGTCAATTTTCACAAATAAGACTCTCTTTTTCACTCTTCAGAAAGCTGCTATTTATTGCATTCTTTTCAGAGGAACAACTGAAGAAACTGACTTAAAAAAAAGGCAGTAGAGGATTCAGCTGAGCATAAGAAAGATGATTATGATGTTCAGTCTACAAAGTACTGAAAAAGCAGGAGGTGAAGTGACTGAGACTGGTTTTCTGGAAATCTTGAAAATACACTGACCCTAAATAAGTTATCTTGCTAAAGTGAAGGAAAAAAGTTTTCTTTAGCAGGTCATCTTTATCAAACATTTCAGTGATTTCTTTTTCTGCCCTTATCCCAGTATGACATTAACTATCAACACATTGCTTATGTATCATCTAGAAGTTGTGACCTCATGGAATATGATATGGGATAGCTGAAGTTCATTCAGAGGTTCAGAACAGAGCATAGCAACAGCAATCTCTTCAAGACGACAGAAGTTAGGCCTTGGATGGTAACCGTGGGAGAGCTGAAAATCAAGCAGAAAAATAAAAGCAAGATTTTTTTTTTTAAGTCTTATTTAGTTTACAAGCTTTTTCCAGTATGTATCTGCAAATATCTATATAGATAGAAACTACATATATTTCCTCTTTTAAAAATAACAAATTTTGTTTCTGAATTGGTATTTATTCTAAAAACTATATTATATAGATATCAACTAAATTTGTATTATTTATATTTGTTTTTATTTTTATATTAATATTTTTAGAGATGAACAGTTAAAATGATACGTTGAAAATGTTATTTCAGATTGTATCTTCCCTTAAACATTTTAACCACTGCAACTGATATTGCATAAAATAATTTGATATTGATTGATAAAGTGTATAATCATTCTAATCTGATATTTCAAGAACTGGAAAGAAAGAAGGAAGGAATAAAGAAGAGAGGACAAAGAGAGAGAGAAGGGAGGAAGGGAGGCAGAAAGATCAAGAGGAAGGGAGGAAGAGAAGAGGAATAAATACATAAGTTTATATATATTTCTATTACTATACTATTGGCATTAACTGTTTAACATTATGTCACATTTAAAATTTTATTGTCAACAACTTTTCAGATGTTTTTAGACATACAAATCAAAATGATACAGAGTAATTACAAATGATTTTCAACAGCATTTCTCATTGTTTGGTACTTTGGGCAATAGCGTTCTTTCAAATCCAAGGCTTACTAACTATAAAAATCAAGTATTAGTTCGATCACTTTTACAGCATTTAACATTTTGTTTGCTAGCCAATTTGATTTTAATACTCATCAATTATCATAGAAGTAGTTCTAAATGTCTGTTAGAGAAGTAATAATTCTAGTATCTCAAATGTATTCCTTAGGAAAATAGAAAGTCAAATAAATTTGCAGTTTAATATGTAAGAACTCTCATTATCAACCACTTAAAAGTGCTGATATGTTTCTTTCAAGATTATTTTTCTTTTCTATATTAACTACTCAATGTATTTTTCTATTTTCTACAATCTTTCATTCACAATGCAGTATCTAATATATTTTTGACTACCTTCTTTTTCATACCATTTTTGAACCATTAACATAAAGAAGTATCACTCATTTACTAATCACTCATTAGTAAACCAGTGGTTGGATTACACAGTGGATCTAAGCTAGATGGTATACAGCAGATGTTGGAATACAGCATCTTTCTCATTTACTTGAAAACCACTATGTGGTTTATTTGCTTTCCATTCAGCTGTGAAAAAAAATACATATTTTCTGATAAAATCTGCTTTGAAAATTTTCAGGAAGATTGATCTTTGAAATTCACCGTTGTTTTTAGTGAAACTTAAAAAGAAAAAAAATGGTAAACACAGGTAAGGCTGGTTGCAGGCCAGAAATGGAGATTTCAGCCCCAAATGCAGTGTTGAACATAACTTTGGCCCAGTTTGTGGCAAATGCCTTATGAATTTTTGCAATACTAATATCAACTTCTACACAGTAAAAGACAGCTCATTCTCACTCAAGATGTTTAATACCAAATGCTATAAATTTGTATTTTGAGGCCATATTTCTTTGCATATTTTATATGTTATAATAGATTTGACTTCAAATTAAATTCAGTAGAAAGGTTGCAAAAATCAGTAAAGTGATATAAATTCTGCTTTTATCAGCTGTGATGACAAATGCAGTTTATACACAAAGGCTTAAATAAAATCGAGCTGAGTTTGATGGGAGTCAGGCAAGGGCCTAACAGGAATGAAGCAGCAAGCCTAAAAAGAAATTTAAACCACTTCTGTCTCCACATTCTATTCTTTGCTTGTTTGGTTTTCTTCAGAATCTGTTAGCGGATTCTGAGCATATTTGCTGCAAACAGATGCTAGTGTAGCCTAAGCTTATTGGAACAAGGAACAGTGGAAGGTATTGTAACCAGGTTGCGAATTCAGGGGAGACCAGAGAAGCACCCTGAAGACACTCCCAATTCCTTGATTGGGAGGGGGAGACACTCAGCTCCCTCCCCATTTGATTATTTTCCCAAAGTTTCTGAGGTTCTTGGGCTCCCTTGCCCCAGGAATAGGGAAAAGGCCCTAGCAGCACAGTGAGCTTAATGGTCAAGTAAATACCAGACCCAAAGAGTTTAGCAGAGAGCAATTTATTAGGGGGAGAGAGAGAGAGAGAGAGGAAGAGAGAGGCTGCTCTAACAGAGGCTCAAGAGTTTGAGGACACATGGTGCCTTGGTCAAGTACATAACCAGATGACGCCAGAGGAAAAGGATAGATTTCCTACAGGTAGACAAGCAGTCAGTAGCACGGACCTTCACTGGGGTTCTGACTCAGAACAGGGGGACTGGAGTTGTAGACACCCATTAACCTGCATATGTGAGGGATTATGGTGAACTAGAAAAAAGCCCGTGAACTATGCAATGATATCCACTGTAACCCAGGGAAGGGAGAAAAACCCAAAAGCCTTCCTTGAGCCTTTACGGGAGGCTTTAAGAAAGTAAAGCCAGACTCCATCGAGTGTCAGTTAATATTAAAAGACAAAATTATTATGCAATCAGCAGCAGACATTAGGAGAAAGCGCCCAGGCTGCCTTGAGAGAGGAATCCGAAGGGTATATCCACACAGGTAGAGAGGGAAAGACAGCTCCCACGTTGTTGTGGGAGAGGATGGCACAGAAGAAATTCAGGCAGATAAGGTGCCAGAGTTTTAACTTGAAGCTATTTCCGCCCCATTCATGTTTATGTCCAATGAGAGTTCTTTCAAACTTCCTCTAGAGTGATTGATCTTCAACTTTGATGCTGGATTGGCTGTCTGGCCCAGAGCTTTTTTTTTTGGGGCCTTTTTTTTGGGGGCCTTTTTTTTTTTTTTTTTTTTTTTTGAGACGGAGTTTTGCTCTTGTTACACAGGCTGGAGTGCAATGGCGCGATCTCGGCTCACCGCAACCTCTGCCTCCTGGGTTCAGGCCATTCCCCTGCCTCAGCCTCCTGAGTAGCTGGGATTACAGGCCCGTGCCACCGTGCCCAGCTAATTTTTGTATTTTAGTAGAGACGGGGTTTCATCATGTTGAGCAGGATGGTCTCGATCTCTTGACCTCGTGATCCACCCGCCTCGGCCTCCCAAAGTGCTGGGATTACAGGCGTGAGCCACCGTGGGGGCTTTTTTTAAACAAAGGAACACACCTGAAATTTTACCTAGCCTGTGAGCAGTAAAGTTAGACAAGGAACTCCAGGTCTGGATGGGGAGGTGGGTGGAGGCATGACACTGGGAAGGTCTTGCCTTTGAAACCATGCCCCTTGTGGACTTGGGAAGACAGGTGTTTTTTCTTTTAACACAGTCCCTCAATATGGATTAAGGGGTGCTATTGATAAATAGGGGTGGGCTTACTGAATTTTTAGCAGACAAAATATACATATTATAAATCTGGTGTTTTTAAAATCATTTTAAAGCTACACTATTTATCTCACAATGTTTATAAACAAAAGAGTAAATATTCTAAATAATTAAAGCGAATGATACTCTTTAATAGAATACATACAGGCTGAAGACTTTTGATATTGGACTAGCTTTCATTAAGGAATGCTTAAGTGTACATTATTTTTATTATTTTTCTATATTAATATAGATACTCTTAAATAAAACCGAGCTGTTTTTTTCAGATTTTCTACTGCAACACTCAAGTTTCAATTTTAATATTCTTCAAAATACAGTAAGAACACTTCTAAAGTGTATAGAAATAGATTCATAGATACAACCATAATAAAGCACCAACACTAATTATGACCTACAAAATAAATATAGAAAGAAATAGTAGAAAATGGTCTAAGTTTGGAGTTAAAATACAGGTCCAGGCTTTATTATTTACTGCTTATGGTAATTCAGAGAAGTAAACTAACTTTTAAAATTGAAATTTGAGCCTTATAATAATTAAGTACTTCATTCAGTAGTGTAAAATGATGTCTTCTTAGGACACTAGTAATTATTTTGACATCATGAATGATACCTTTCACAGTTAGAATTTCAAAATTAATAAAAGTAAAACATTTGTGACTGAAGATGACTATGTTTGTTTATGTACATTTTTTCCTGAACAAAAAACAAATTGAAGTAAAGAAGAAAGTTCTTTAAAAACTCATTGTTCATGTAACATAACAAAGAGAAGATTCTGATATGGTCTTTTACAGGTAATGGAAAGCATGAGCAATTAAGGGCAGAGGACAGTGTATTCCAGCCACAATGCATAATGTCAGGCAAATTAGTTTCTGATGAGGTAGAAGGAAAGCATCAACTATGAAGGAAAAGAAACATATTCTTATCTAATACAGTCCTTTTTAAAAACAGCTAACATAAGACCTCAGAATTTAAAAATCACCTCTAATTGAGTATATTTACCTGTGATGAAACCAAGACATCATAGTTACCTCAACAAAATAAAATTTTTGTAATAAGAATTTTTGTTATCTCTGTTAGCAATAACAATAATGCCAGAAATTACCACTTGATAAATAGCTGAAGGTATCAATTCAATAGAAAGCTTCCTTTCATATAGCTTACTTTCACATTGAAAGCTTACTTTATGAAAGAAAGCTTACTTTCATATAGCTGTTCAACATTTAATTGAAACTTTAATGAACAGAGTTATCGCAAATCAACCCCATGCAACACGCAATATATTAGCTAATGTATGGGCTTAATCACAAAATTTCCAAAAAGTTAAGTCAATTAAAAAATACTCTGATGGCCATTTTCATGGGATCACAGCTGTAATTCCAGCACTTTGGGAGACAAAAGTAGGTGAATCACTTGAGCCCAGGGCAATATGGCAAAATCTTGCCTCCACCAAAAAATACAGAAAAATTAGCCAGGTGTGGTGGCACATGTTTGTGTTCTAACTACGGATGTGGAGGATTGCTTGAGCCTGGGAGGCAGAGGCTGCAGTGAGCTGAGACAGCACCATTGCACTCTAGACTGGGTAACAGAGTAAGACACCATCTGAATTAAAAAAAAAAAAAAACCTGTGCTAATTATCTTCTTGTTAATATTGAATATGTTTGAAAACAGGTAAGTTTATTAAATGGTTTAGAGCAGCTGCTGGGCCCATAGACTATCTGTGATATTCCAACACTGCACAGATTATTATATATATATATAATAAACTTTATGTGTGTATATATGTATATATATATATATATATATATGTATCTATATAATTGATTGTAGAAAGCGAGGTCCTTTATTACAATTTATGTAATAATGTATTTATAATATGGTCTTTACACCCATATAAAGATTATATACATCTATCTATTTATCATTGTCTCCACAATCTGCAGATTTTTTTCTATGGAAAATAAAGTTCTCCCTCTTGCCTCTGCAGATGTTATAATCTTTTGTTAACAAACTCCAAATGCAAAAACGAAAAGTGGAGTTGTATAGCCATATAGCCCAGGAGATATACAGATAGATAGCTAGATAGATAGATAGATAGATAGATAGATAGATAGATGATAGCTAGCTAGATAGATAGATAATTATATATATAATATCTATATGAAATATTTATATATATATATATATAGTCTTTATATAGATATGTATATAATGACCATATTATAAACACTTTTTACAATATTACATAAAAGTATTTCTAACACTGTTAAGTGCCTCTTGGTCATTACTAACCACATACAAAATTCTCTGTCTACTACATTTTTATTAAAGATATTTTAAGTAGTCTGGTGTAGTAAAACATAAATTTATTAATAACAAAAATATCAAATGATGAGATATAATAATCTAAGGGAAAGAACAAGGATTTTGAGTTCAGCAAACCTGGTTCCATACTTGGTTTTACCACTGTTGCAGAAAACAATATTTTGACACATAGAAATGGCAAGAAAGACTTTACTCAGAACTGTCATGGTAAGTGTCAAGCCTCTAACAATAGAGCAGACAAATCAGTTTCACCTTGTTAAAGTGCCCTGACCAATAGACACAACAAACTCCTGTGGCTAGCAGAGATGCCAAAAGTTAAAACAGAGCCAGGAGGTCATGACTGGGTGAGAGAGCAATCACTTTCTTTTTGTTCTCAGAAAGATACTGTAAAGTAAAAGTTTTTCAGGACTTCCTTTCTACAATCCAGCCAAACCAGTTCTTGTTGTCTATGCCAAGCAAAACTGCAGCTGGAATGCCACTCCTATGCCCGCCAGCTAGAAGTCTCTGTCAGAAAGAAGTATCTTACAGAGACTTCTAGTTTGGGGCTTGGAAAATATCCAGTGAGAGCTTGACTATTTTGACCAACCAGAACTAAACATGGATGAGTCCTTCATTTGCACAAATGGACTTAATTGAGAACCAAAATAAGAACTTTTCCTGTTTAAATCAGACCCTCTGTGTTCTTCAGAGAATGCGCTTTTGTACAAGACAGTGCCTTGCACCAAAAGCAGGGTCTCCCCTAACTGAAGTTGTTTAAATATGGAAATTAAAGCTCTCCTTCCTTCCTCTGCAGATGTTATGATCTTTTGTTAACAAACTTCAAATGCAAATACAAAAAGTGGAGATGTATAGCCATATAGCCAAGGAGCTGATTCAAGGGTCAACATGTGAAAATCATTAAAAGAAGAAATCAAGTGTAGGGAGTATTCTTGCTAAACTGACTGAACAGGACTCAGGCTGAAGGCAGGCCTAGAACTTATGCATCAAAGGTGAAGAATGGGAAATTTAATCAGCTATAGAAGGAATAAATTCCTCTAAACTGGCTGTATTAGTCTGTTCTCATGCTGCTAATAAAGATATACCTGAGACTTGGTAATTTATAAAGGAAAGAGGTTTAATTGACTCACAGTTCCACTTGACTGGGAGGGCCTCACGGTCATGGTGAAGCCAAAGGAAGAACAAACAGACTTTTTACACGGTAGTGAGCTAGAGAAGTTCCCCTGCACAAGGGAACTTGTACAGGGAAACTCCCATTATAAAACCATCAGATATAGTGAGACTTATTCACTACCATCAGAACAGCATGGGAGAAACCACCCCCATGATTCAATTATCTCCACAGGGCCCCACTCTTGACATGTGGAGAATAATATAATTCAAGGTGAGATTTGGATGGGGATAAAACCAAACCATATTATTTTGCCCCTGGCCCCTCTCAAATCTCATGTCTTCGCATTTCAAAACCAATCTTGCCTTTCCAACAGTTTCCCAAAGTCATAACTCATTTTGACATTAACTCAAAAGTATACAGTTCAAAATCTCATCTGAGAAATGTTATGTCTCTTCCACCATATAAGCCAGTGAAATAAAAAACAAGTTAGTTACCTTCTACAGACAATGGGTTAATACACCCATCCCACATGGCAAAAATTGGCCAAAACAAAGGGGCTACAGGCCCCTTATAAGTCCAAAATCCAGCAAGGCAGTCAAATCTTAAAGCTCCAAAATAATCTCCTTTGACTCCATGTCTTATATCCAGGTAATGCTGATGCAAGTGGTGGGTTCCCATGGTCTTGGGCAGCTCTTCCCTTGTGGCTTTGCAGGGTACAGGCCTCCTCCTGGCTGCTTTCACTAGCTGGCGTTGAGTGTCTGTAGCTTTCCAGGTGTACAGTGTAAGCAGTTGGTGGATCTACCATTCTTTTTTTTTTTGAGACGGAGTTTTGCTCTTGTTACCCAGGCTGGAGTGCAATGGCAGCTATCTCGGTTCACTGCAATCTCCACCTCCTGGGTTCAGGCAATTCTCCTGCCTCAGCCTCCTGAGTAGCTGGGATTACAGGCACGTGCCACCATGCCCAGCTAACTTTTTGTATTTTTAGTAGAGACGGGGTTTCACCTTGTTGACCAGAATGGTCTCGATCTCTTGACCTTGTGATCCACCCGCCTTGGCCTCCCAAACTGTGGATCTACCATTCTGAGGTCTTGAGAATGGTGGCCCTCTTCTCAACAGCTCCACTAGGCAGTGCCCCAGTCAGAACTCTATGTGGGGGCTCCCATTCCATATTTCCTTTTCAAACCCTAGCAAAGATTCTCCATAAGGGCTTTACTCCTGAAGCAAACTTTTGCCTGAACATCCAGGTATATCTATACATCCTCTGAAAGCTAGGCAGAGGTTTCCAAACCTCAGTTCTTGACTTCTGTATACCTGCAGGCCCAATACCATGTGGAAACCTCTATCACTTAGTGCTTGCTCCCTATGAAGCAATAACCTGAGCTCTAGATTGGACCCATTTAGCTATGGCTGGGAGACAGGGCACCAAGTCCTGAGACAGTACAAAGCAGCAAGGTCCTGGACCTGACCCACAAAACTATTTTTTTCCTTGTGGGCCTCTGGGTTTGTGATGGGAGGGGATGCTGTGAAAACCTCTGACAGGCTGTAGAGACATTTTCTCCATTGTCTTGGTCTTTAACATGTGGCTCCAAGTTACTTATGTAGATTTCTGCAGGTGGCTTTAATTTCTCCTCAGACTTGAATATTTCACTGCTTAAAAATTTCTTCCACTAGATGCCCTAAATCACCTCTCTCAAGTGATTTTCAAGTGGAAATTCTTCATCTCCATCTCAGACCAATTCAGCCTTGACTTTATTGCCCATATCACTATCAGCATTTTGGTCAAAGCCATTCAACAAGTCCTTAGGAATTTTCAAACTTTCCCACATTGTCCTGTCTTCCCTCCAAACTGATTCAACCTCTGCCTGTTACCCAGTTCTAAAGACGCTTCTGCATTTTCGGATATCTTTGCAGCAGCACCCCACTCTACCAGTACAAATTTACTGTATTAGTCTGTTCTCTGGCTGCTAATAAAGACATACTAGAGACTAGGTAATTTATAAAAGAAAAAGGTTTAATTGACTCATAGTTTGCCATGGCTGAAGAGACCCCACAATCATGGTGGAAGATGAAGGAAAAGCAAAGGGACTTCTTACATAGAAGCAGGTAAGAGAGGTTGTGCGGGGGAATTCCCGTTTATAAAACTGTCAGATCTCATGAGACTTATTCACTACCATGAGAATAGTATAAGGAAAACTGTCCCATGATTCAGTTATATCCACCTGGCCCCACACTTGACACATGGGAATTATTACAATTTAAGATGAGATTTGAATGGGGACACAGTCAAACCATATCACTGGCCTAGCAGGAATCTTACAAAAAGACTCCTGCTAGGCCAGAGGTTCAGAAAGTACTGGGGTCAAGGTAAGGCTAAGTCAAGAAGAGTGCTCAGAGAAGTCTGACTAATGTTTGACCAACAAAAGAGTTTCTAAAAAGTGAGATTCCTTTAGCCACTGGCCCTTGTTCCATGAAAATGTCAATAAAACATTTTTCACCCCCTGGTTTTAACATTTACAGTTGTTAATATTTTCATAGATAGAAAACCAATAAAATATTTTTATATTTAGAGGCTTAAACATAGTTCCCAGTTGCCCAAAAGTGAAGGTAATACTTAGCTTTCTACTGAATGGGAAAAGAAACAAGATTACATTAGAAAAAAATGTGTCTCCTCTATCCTCTTCAGGCTTTATATTTCATCTTATCTCCATGAGTATATAGATATGATTTGAAACACTGATAATGAGAGAAGTAAAATGTTAGAGTAAAAAGCACAGCTTGTCTTACATGACCAATGTCAAAATAAAGTACAGTTAACAAAAAATGTTGTAAGTTCATTTCTTTGTTGGACCTCTTGGTCGTTAATAGGAACTCTCATTAGACCCTTCTCTTTTCACACAGAAAAATTATCATTAAAGAATAGTATTTTATTTCATTCAGCTGTAATGTACTATATTTTAAAATGTCACTTGTTCTCAATTATGGAGGCTGGACTGGACATTCTGAAGCTGACTTTGCAGAATGTACAATGAGAACAGGTAGGTCTCAAGGTATGCTTTTTTTTTTCTTTTTTAAGGGTAAAACTCTATAGTATTTTCTCTTTAGAGGAAGGCTTTAATCAACATTATTTTATTCTTACACAGTAATAGCCAAAAATGTAATTTAATTTTAAATGTGCAAAGTTAGCATTTTGCGAAATTTATTTCATTTTGCAAGTGAGTGATACAGTTGAACTATGAGAAAGTAATGTTTTAAGAATATTGTTTCTCTTAACATTACACAACTTTTTCTCAACTATACCAATTTTTGCATATAAAAATCGTTAGCCAACTGGTGATTTCATAAGTTTGAATGTGACATATATATATAATATGATATAAAATATATTTTAATGTATAATTTAAAAATATAAATTTAAATATACATATTCTCAAAACATTACTTTCTCATGGATAAACTTCATTACTTACTTGCAATATTTTGCAACAAGTGAGTGATAGATTTTACCCAGTATAGAATAATGTATTGAGAATATTGTTTTCTTAATTTATATAATTTTTTTCTCATCTACATTAATTTTTGCATATAAAAATTTTTAGTCAACTGGTGATTTCATAAGTTTGAAAGTGATTTTTATAAATATAAAAAATAAAATATAAAGGTATAAATGTAAGTATAAATATTAAAAGTAGAGAATACTACAGTTCTTCAACAAAGATGTCCTTAACATTCTCTTACAGATTGAGAGAGAAGAAAATTCTAATAGTAGTCAAATCTTAAAGGTTCCTTCATGATCTCGTTTTTTAAGTTCATCAAAAGTGGTACCTCTCTTGCTAAATTCCACAACATTGCTCACACTCAATTTTTTCCAAATTCTGATTCTCTTATTTCCAGAATAATGATGAGATAATAATAGTGAGAACAATGACCATTCCTTGAATATTTACCATACTCTACACACAGTGTTAGGTGCTTTGTGTGTGACATTAATTTTCCCCCAACATTCTATATGGTAACTAACATCATTGTCCAACAGATGTGAAAATTTTAGGTGATTGTAGATGCGTCCTTTATCCAAGCCTTCATGGTAGCCACGTGACAAAGCCAATATGTTAACTTATGTCTGTAACACATGACTTAACATAAATAGGAGAGAAATTAGCAGGAGGAGGGCTCTCTCCTTCTGTTACGTAAAACAGCCTTCACAGCTATGTGAATCCATCTCCTATTGACCAGATTATGAAATATCTGATAAAATAATTCATAACTTTAACCTTGAATTTTTTTGTTATTCTAAAGAGGTTGATTACTAAATGATGCAATAAATTGCTTTAGGCAGAAAAGAAAGTGCTGTCTTGTGGCCAGGATGAAAATAAAAGACCATATTCTCCCTTTGACAAAATAAGCTTTGGTCCAGGTTTCTAGTTCAATCATAAAATAATAATAAATGTTGTGGATGAAATTCTAACCTGGGGTGATCATTCTGGCCTAAATAGGACTTTAGGTCTTGCCTGTTCCCTGAGAGAGAAAAAAAATAGGATCTGAAATTTCTGATGATGAATGTTTATGTTACCTGAAATGATGACCAGTTAGCAAATTACTGATGATTTCCAAAGAAAACAATTGCAGGGCACAGAAAGAAATGTCTCCAAGAAAATTATTCATACCACCCCAATATGGTACAACACACATTCCATAAAAGACTCAGACTCAAATGTGTGGTCCGTGGAGGAGTATTGCTTATTTTAATCAGTGTTGTATCCCTAGCATATCAGTAGCATCCAGTAAACACTTTAATAATAAATGGCTTATGATTCCATTGCAACAGTGGTTCAAAGGGTGGAAATGTTGAGAGACGGAGTGAACAATATACTTTGGGTTTAAAATTTAAAGTAAGTGCTCAATGGCCAATTGTATGGTAGTATAAAAGTTATTTTAATAGTCCAAAAATTTACTTTAAAAGAGAGAAAATAAAATTAAGATAATCTTAATTTACGTTAATTTATTCATTAAAAATACTAGTGGCACTTAGGGTCTCCAAGGTCTCTGCACTGGGCATTCCAAAAGGAGACAGAGAATTACTGGTTTGGAAGATTATAAGATCGCAATACAGGGACTATATCTTACTCAACATTGTATTTTCAGCTGTTTATAGCTCGCATAGACACAGATTTGATTACAAAATTTCAGTTCAGGAATAACAAGGCAGATCAGTGGTGAAAATATCTCAGCTTAGCATGAAACTGACAGAATAGCTCCTGTCCCAGTTCCTGGGAGAACATGACCTAAACTCCTCACTGAAAGAGAATATGATATACATGATAAACTCTTTACCTTTTGAGGCAAGAATAAGAATCACTTAGACTATCCAATAGCAATTAAAATAGAAGACAATCCTTTCTACATGGGGTGAGATAATTTTTTATTACTATTATACTTTAAGTTCTGAAATACATGTGCAGATCATGCAGGTTGGTTACATAGGTATATATGTGCCGTGGTGCTTTGTTGCACCTATCAACCTGTCATTTGCATTAGGTATTTCTCCTAATACTATTCTTCCTCTAGCCCCACCCTGAAACAGGCCGCAGTGTGTGATGTTTCCCTCCCTGTGTCCATGCATTCTCATTGTTCAACTCCCATTTATAAATGAGAACATGCAGTGTTTGGTTTTCTATTCCTGTGTTAGTTTGCTGAGAATGATGGTTTCCAGCTTCAGCTTCATCCATATCCCTGCAAGGACATGAACTCATCTTGTTTATGACTGCATAGTATCCCATGCAGTCAAAAACAAGATGAGTTCATGTCCTTATGTATATGTGTATATGCCATATTTTCTTTATCCAGTCTATCACTGATGGGCATTTGGATTGGATCCAAGTCATTGCGATTGTAAATAGTGCTGCAATAAACATATGTTTTCATGTGTCTTTATAATAGAATAATTTATGATCCTTTGAATATATACCCAGTAATAAGATTGCTGAATCAAATGATATTGGTTCTAGATCCTTGAGGAATAACCGCACTGTCTTTCACAGTGGTTGAACTAATCTACACTTCCATCAACAGTGTAAAAGTATTTCTATTTCTTCACATTCTATCAAGTATCTGTTGTTTCCTGACTTTTTGTTTTGTTTTGTTTTACAATTCTATAGAAAGACTTTAATTTTCTATCACTTTATCCATAAATGTAACAATATGTATTTCAAAAGATAATTACTCTTTTTTTTTGCTTTTTTTAAAATTTTATTTTAGGTTTTGGGGTACATGTGAAGAACATGCAAGATAGTTGCATAGGTACACACATGGCAGTGTGATTTGCTGCCTTCCTCCCCTTCACCTGTATCTGGCATTTCTCCCCATGCTATCTCTCCCCAACTCCCCACCCCCCGCTGTCCCTCCCCCATTCCCCCCCGACAGATGCCAGTGTGTGATGCTCCCCTCCCTGTGTCCATGTGTTCTCATTGTTCAACACCCACCTATGAGTGAGAACATGTGGTGTTTGATTTTCTGTTTTTGTGTCAGTTTGTTGAGAATGATGGTTTCCAGGTTCATTCATGTCCCTACAAAGGACACGAATGCATTGTTTTTGATGGCTGCATAATAATCCCTGGTGTATATGTGCCACATTTTCCCTGTCCAGTCAATCATTGATGGGCATTTGGGTTGGTTCCAGGTCTTTGCTATTGTAAACAGTGCTGCAATGAACATTCGTGTGCATGTGTCCTTACAGTAGAATGATTTATAATCCTTTGGATATATACCCAGTAATCCTGACTTTTTAGTGATCGCCACTCTCACTGACATGAGATGGTATCTCATTGTAGTTTTGATTTGCATTTCTCTAATGACAAGTGATGACAAGCATTTTTTTATGTTTGTTGGCTGCATGAATGTCTTCTTTTGAGAAGTATCTGTTCATATCCTTTTTCCACTTTTTGATGAGGTTTTGTTCTTGTAAATTTGTTTAAGTTCTTTGTAGATTCTGGATATTAACCCTTTGTCAGATGTATAGATTGCAAAAATTGTCTCCCATTCTGTAGGTTGCCTGGTCACTTTGATGATAGTTTCTTCTGCGGTGTAGAAACTTTTTAGTTTAATTAGATCCCATTTGTCAATTTGTCATTTTTGGCTTTTGTTGCTATTACTTTTGGTGATTTAGCCTATTTCCTGCATGGTATTGCCTAGGTTTTCTTCTAGGGTTTTTGTAGTTTTAGGTTTTATGTTTATGTCTTTAATCCATCTTGAGTTAATTTTTGTATAAGGTGTAAAGAATGGGTTCAATATCAGTTTTCTGCATACTGGCTCACCAGTTTTCCCAACACCATTTATTAAATAGGGAATCCTTTCTCCATTGCTTGTTTTCATCAGATTTGTCAGATGGTTGTAGATATCTAGTGTTATTTCTGAGGCCTCTGTCTGTCCCATTAGAATGCCTGTGCTTTTTGCACATTGATTTTGTATCCTGAGACTTTGCTGAAGTTGCTCATCAACTTAAGGAGATTTTAGACTGACACAATATGTTTTTCTAAATATGCAATCATATCATCTGGAAACAGACAATTTGACTCTTCTCTTCCTAATTGAATATATTTAATTCTTTCTCTTGCCTGAGATTACTCTGGCCACAACTTCCAACACTATGTTGAATAGGAGTGGTGAGAGAGGGCATCTTTGTCTTGTGCCAGTTTTCAAAGGGAATGTTTCCAGTTTTTGCCCATTCAGTATAATATTGGCTATGGGTCTGTCATAAATAGTTCTTATTATTTTGAGATATGTTTCATCAATACCTGGTTTATTCAGAGTTTTCAGCATAAAGGAGTGTTGAATTTTGTTGGAGGCCTTTTCCGCATCTAATGTGATAATCATATGATTTTTATAATTGATTCTGCTTACGTAATGAATTTTTTCTTGATTTGCATATGTTAAACTAGCCTTGCATCCTGGGGATGGAGCTGACTTGATCATGGTGGATGGCTTTTTGATGTGCTACTAGATTTGGTTTGCCAGTATTTTACTGAAGATTTTCACATCAATATTCATCAGGGATATTGGCTTGAAATTTTCTTTTTTGTTGTATCTCTGGCAGGTGTTGGTATCAGGATGATGCTGGCCTCACAAAATGTATTAGGGAGGATTTTCTCTTTTTCTATTGTTTGGAATAGTTTCAGAAGGAATGGTACCAGCTCCTCTTTGTACCTCTGGTAGTATTCAATTGTAAATCCTTCTGATCCTGGACTTTTTATTGGTTGGTAGGTGATTAATTACTGCCTCAATTTCAGAATTTGTTATTGGTCTATTTAGGGATTTTACTTCTTGGTTTATACTTAGGAGAGTGTATATGTCCAGGAATTTATCTATTTCTTCTAGATTTCCTAGTTTATTTGTGTAGAGGTGTTTATAGTATTCTCTGATGGTAGTTTGTATTTCTGTAAGATTAGTGCTGATATTTCCTTTATCATTTTATATAGCATATATTTAATTCTTCTCTCTTTTCTTCTTTATTAGTCTGGCTAATGGTTTATCTATTTTGTTGATTCCTTTCAAAAACCAGTTCCTGGATTCATATATTTTTTTTGAAGAGTTTTTTTGTGTGTGTGTCTCTACCTCCTTCAGCTCTGTTCTGATATCCCACAAGATGCCAGCAAGAACTCTCCTGTATGAGGTGTCTATCGACCCCTGCTGTGAGATATCTCCTTGTCAGGAGGCATGGAGGTCAGGGACCCATCTAAACAGGCAGTCTGTTCCTTAGCAGAGCTTAAGTGCTGTACTGGGAGATCTGCTGCTCTCTTCAGAGCCAGCAGGCGGGAACATTTAAGTCTGCTGAAGCTGCACCCACAGCCACCCCTCCCCCCACTGCTCTGTCTCAGGGACATAGAGAGGTTTTATCTATAAGCCCTGACTGTGGCTGTTGCCTTCTTTTTAGAGATATCCTGCCCAGAGGGGAGAAATCTAGAGTGGCAGTATGACTATAGTGGCTTTGCCCAGCTGCAGAGGACTCCACCCAGTTGGAACTTCCCATGGTTTTGTTTTACACTGTGAGGAGAAAATTGCCTACTCAAGCCTCAGTATTGGCCAATGTCCCTCCCCCAGCCAAGCTTGAGCATCCCAGGTCAACTTCAGACTGCTGTGCTGGTGGTGAGAATATTAAGCCAGTGGATCTTAGCTTGCTGGGCTCTACGGGGATGGGATCCACTGAACTAGACCACTTGGCTACCTGGCTTCAGCCCCCTCTCCAGGGGAGTGAACAGTTCTGTCTTGGTGGCATTCCAGGCATCAATGAGGTATAAACAAAAACTTATCCAGCTAGCTTGGTGTCTGTCCAAACAGCTGCTCAGTTTTGTACTTGAAACTCAGGGCCCTGGTGGTATAGGCATCCAAGGGAATCTTCTGGTCCGTGGTTTGCAAAGACCATGGGAAAAGCATAGTATTGCAGATTAATAAGGCAACATTTAATTTTGAAATGAAGAATTGGTTTTCTTATATCATAGGGCTATATAAAAATACAATATATATGCTTATTTTCCTAAGGGCCTGAAAATTACTTAGGTGTCCTTGGAAGAAAGGCAGTTAACTTGGGAACAAAAGCAAAACCCTAAGATAAATTTTCAGTCATCCAAGAAATGGTAGGATAAAATCTTGAGTTATGTTGCAGAGACTAATCAACTGGAGTCCACTGCTTTTTAAAAAATATATTTTAAAATTCAATGTCCTTGTATTTCCTTTTATACTGTTCCTCATGTTTGAGTTATGCACCATTTGTGGTGTTTTAAACTGTAGCATCTACAACTGGTCTTTATTGCATACTTTATTGCATTCTTGAACAGCATTTTTTAAAGCCCAGAGGTTTTTTATATTTGCTTTAGTGAGATTTATGCAATAGAATTTGTAGAGTCAGAAAAAGGGAATTAAGAAAAGAAAGTTGATGACTCTATTTAATGTAACCTTTGATTGCCACAGGCTAACTCAGACCTAATTTTAAAAATTCAGGCATCCAACTCAAACCAATGAAGTTTAATTTTTTTTTCTAAGTCTCCATTGAAGTTTCAGTTTCACCAGTTTTCCCAAGTGGCAGCTTGTGATGCCAGAATGCCTATTGGTTTTGTTTCTTCTTTTAATATATAAGGAAATATGGCCAACAGAATTATAAAATGTCCCCAAAAGTATTTACTGAATTCAAGGGCAATGGAAAAAAAAAAAAAAAAAAACCACTAGTTCTCAGGCTGTAGAATTCCCTTCAGAAAAAAAAAAAAAAAAAAAAAAATCCTTCAGATTCTGGGGCAATCAATAAACAAGTCTGCCTCCACTAAGAATTACATATTTCATAGGCATCATGATACTGTAACATAAAGCAGAAATGTTCCAAAACCAAATAGGTACAGATTTTATTTGTTTTTGTTACCTAATGCTTGTATAATTGCAGAATCAAAAAGGCATAGATTTTAAATTCTATCTCTGTGTGGCTATGGACCAGTTACTTGACTTTCTGAGTTTTAGTTTCCTCTTATGAAAAAAAGAGACATGCCCTTGATATTTAACTAGCAGATTAAAGAAAAATAGACCAATTGGAACATTGTAGGCATTCAATAATAACTAATGGCAAATATTATCCAAAGCTCACAAGGGAAGGAGAAATAAAATTCTTTTCAGACAAGCAAATGCTGAGAGATTTTGTCACCATCATATCTGCCATACAAGAGCTCCTGAAGGAAGCACTAAACCTGGAAAGGAACAACCAATACCAACCACTGCAACAACATAACAAATTGTAAAGATCATTGACACTGTAAAAACACTGCATCAACTAATAGGCATAATAACCAGCTAGTATCATAATAACAGGATCAAATTCACAAATAACAATATTAACCTTAAATGTAAATGAGCTAAATGCCCCAATTAAAAGACACAGACTGGCACATTGGATAAGGAGTCAAGATCCATTGGTGTGCTGCATTCAGGAGACGACCGATCTCATGTGTGAAGACATACATAGGCTCAAAATAAAGGGATGAAGGAGTATTTACCAAGCAAATGGAAAGAAAAAAAAAAGCATGGATTGCAATCCTAGGCTCACATAAAACAAATGTTAAACCAACAAAGATTTAAAAGAGACAAAGAAGGGCATTGCATACTGGTAAAAGGATCACTGCAACAAGAAGAGTTAACTATCCTAAATATATGTACCCAATACAGGAGAAGCCAGATTCACACAATAATAGACATCCCACTGTCAATATTAAGCAGATCAATAAGACAAAATTAACAAAGATATTCAGGACATGAACTTAATTCTAGACCAAGCAGACTTAATAGACCTCTCCATCCCAAATTAGCAGAATATACATCCTTCTCAGCATCATATTGCACTTATTCTAAAATTGACCACAGAATTGGAAGTGAAACAGTCCTTCACAAATGCAAAAGAATGGAAATTACAACAGTCTCTCAGACCACAGTGCAATCAAATTAGAACTCAGGACTAAGAAACTCACTCACAACTGAACAACTATATGGAAACTGAACAATCTGCTCCTGAATGATGCCTGGGTAAATAAAAAATGTAAGGCAGAAATAAAGAAGTTCTTAAAAACCAATGAGAACAAAGATACAACATACCAGACTCTCTGGGACCCATTTAAAGCACTAAAAGCAGGAAAGATCTAAAATTGACATCTTAACATCACAGTTAAAGGAACTAGAGAAGCAAGAGCAAACAAAATCAAAAGCTAGCAGAAGACAAGAAATAACTAAAATGATAAGAGAACCAAAGGAGAGAGAGACATGAAAAAACCTTCAAAAAATCAGTGAATCCAGGAGCTGGTTTTTTGAAAAGATCAACAAAATAGACCACTAGCCAGATTAATAAAAAAGAAAAGATAGAAGAATTAAAAAGATGCAATTAAAAAATGATAAAGATATTATCACTGATCCCACAGAAATACAAGCTACCATCAGAGAATACTATAAACACCTCTACACAAATAAACTAGAAAAACTTAAAAAAAAAAAAAAAATTCCTGGACACATACACCCTCGTAAGTATAAACCAGAAAGAAGTCAAATCCCTAAATAGACCAATAACAAGTTCTGAAATTGAAGCAGTAATTAATAGCCTACCAACGAAAGATGTTCAGGACCAGATGGATTCACAGCCAAATTCTACCAGAGGTACAAAGAGGAGCTAGTGCCATTCTTTCTAAAACTATTCCAAACAATAGAAAAAGAGGGAATTCTCCCTCACTCATTTTATAAGGTCAGCATCATCCTAATACCAAAACCTGGCAGAAACAAACAAACAAACAAACAAATTTCAAGCCAGTATTTCTGATGAATATTGAAGTGAAAATCCCCAAAAAAATACTGGCAAACTGAATACAGTAGCAGATCAAAAAGCTTATTTACCACAATCAAGTTGGCTTCATCCCTGGATGCAAGACTGGTTCAATATATGCAAATTAATAAACGTAGTCCATCACATAAACAGAACCAATGATAGGTTCCACATGATTGTCTCAATAGATGCAGAAAAGACCTTAGATGAAATTCAACACCACTTTATACTAAAAATTCTCAATATACCAGGTATTGATGGAACATATCTCAAAATAATAAGAGCTATTTATGAAAACCCCCACAGCTAATATCATACTGAATGGGCAAAAACTGGAAGCATTCCCTTTGAAAACTGGCACAAGAGAAGAATACCTTCTCTCAGCATTCCTATTCAACATAGTTTTGGAAGTTCTGGCCAGGGCAATTAGAAAAGAGAAATAAAGGATATTCAAATAGGAAAAGAGGAAGTCAAATTGTCTCTGTTTGCTGATGACATGATTGTATATTTAGAAAACCACATCATCTCAGTCTAAAATCTCCTTAAACTGATGAGCAACTTCAAAGTCACAGGATACAAAATCAATGTGCAAAAATCACGAACATTTCTGTACACCAATAATAGACAAAAAGAGAGTGAATTCATGAGCAAACTCCCATTCACAATTGCTACAAAGAGAATAAAATACCAAGGAATACAGCTTGCAAGGGATGTGAAGGACCTCTTCAAGAAGAGCTACAAACCACTGTTCAAGGAAATGAGAAATGATGCAAACAAATGGAAAAACATTCCATGCTCATGGCGAGAAAGAATCAATATCGTAAAAATGGCCATAATGCCCAAAGTAATGTATAGATTTAATGCTATCCTCATCAAGATACCATTGACTTTCTTCACAGAATTAGAAAAAAACTACTTTAAATTTCATATGGAACAACAACAACAACAACAAAAAAAAAAAAAAAACAAAAGGAAAAAAAAGCTCATATACAAAGACAATCCTAAGTAAAAAGAAGAATGCTTGAGGCACCAGGCTACCTGACTTCAAACTATATTACAAATTTACAATATTGCAAACATGGTTCTGGTAGCCACACAAATATATATATCAAAACAGAGGCCTCAGAAATGAAGCCACACATCTGCTACCATCTGATCTTTGAAAAAACTGACAAAAACAAGCAATGAGGAAAGGATTCCCTATTTAGTAAACAATGGGAAAACTGGTGAGCCATATGCAGAAAACTGAAACTGAACTCCTTCCTTACACCAGATACAAAAATTAACTCAAAGTGGGTTAAAGACTTAAACATAAGACCTAAATGTTATAAAAATCCTAGAAGAAAATCCAGGCAATACCATTCAGGACATAGGCATGGCAAATACTTCATGGCTAAAACACCAAAAGCAATGATGACGAAGTGAAAATTGACAAATGGCATCTAATTAAACTAAAGAGGTTCTGCATAACAAAAGTAACTATCGTCAGAGTGAACAGGCAACCTACAGAATGGGCGAAACGTTTTGTAACCTAGCCCTCTGTCAAAGGGCTAATATCTAAAATCTACAAAGAACTTAAACAAATTTACAAGAAAAAAACAACCACATCAAAAAGTGGGCAAAGGATATGAACAGATACTTCTCCAAAGAAGACTTATGCAGCCAACAAACACATGAAAAACAAGCTTATTATCACTAGATGTTAGAGAAATGCAAATCAAACCCACCATGAAATGCCATCTCACATCAGTTAGAATAGTGCTCATTAAAAAGTCAGAAAATAACAGATGCTGGAAAGGATGTGGGGAAATAGGAATACTTTTACCTTGTTGGCGGGAGTGTAAATTAGTTCAATCATTGTGGAAGACAGTGTGGTGATTCCTCAGGGATCTAGAACTAGAAACCTCATTTGACCCACCAATTCCATTACTGCATATATACCCAAAGGATTATCATAAACGTATATTTACTGCAGCACTTGTTACAATAGCAAAGACTTGGAACCAACCCAATCCATCAATGACAGACAAGATAAAGAAAACATGGCACGTATATACCATGGAATACTATGCTGACATAAAAAAAAAGGATGAGTTCATGTTCTTTGCAGGGACCTGGATGAAACTGAAAACCATCATTCTCAGCAAACAAACACAAAAACAGAAAACCAAATACTAAATGTTCTCACTCAAAAGTGGGAGCTGAACAATGAGAACACATGGACACAGTGTGGGGAACATCACACACCAGGGCCTGTTGAGGGGTGGGGGCTTGGGGAGAAACAGCATTAGGTAAAACACCTAATGTGGATCACTAGCTGATGGGTGCAGTAAATCACCATGGCACATCTATACCTGTGTAACAAATCTGCACGTCTTCACACGTGCCCCAGAACTTAAAAGATATTTAAAAGAGAAGATAAAAAAAGAAACCAGGTGTTACAATAAAAAAAAAATGCATGTTTTCAAAAAATAAAGAACCTCCTTGGGAGTATAAGAGAAGATAGATCTCACAAGTGTATATTTCCAACTTACAATTCCAGGAAATGAGCTTCCAGCTTTATGAAAGAAAGGGATAAAATTTTCATTGTTATAGAAAATTTGAAAAAACTCAATGACAGCTGTTATTGTGCCCTCAAAATTCAGTGATTTTTCCTTATAACTGGCATTTTAAAAATTCTGAAGACCAAATCAATCAATATGTTTCAAGTACATATTACAAAATATCCTTTAAATATTATAACAGTAATACCTATGGAAAACCAAAGAATCAACCAAGGTTAACCAGAGTCTTGTAGAAAAATGTTATGTATTCATAAGCATGTTAAGTTTGTTAAATAAAATGTGATATTTATTTTTTTTTAAACCATGTTTGATTATAGCAGTGGAAGAAATGTGTTCTGACTGCATAACTTACTTTTTTTTGTGGACGGGAGAATCTCAAGGAATCAGGTGTTCAGAGGAATGTATTGAGTAGAGGTGAGGAACTAGGATGTTGAAAAGTAAAAAAAGGAGAGGAGAGGAAGAAAGAGGAAGAAAAAGAGGGAGAGAGAACAGGAATATTGCTTCATTCTAAAAATGGGTATTAATAATGGCCGATCAATATTTTGTGTATTTAAAATGGAGAACTCTATAAATATTTATTGAGTTTACTTGTTCCGGATCTGAGTTGAAGTCCTGGATATCCTTATTAATTTTCTGTCTCGTTGAGTCAAAATCTTCTTATGGGTCTTATGTATCTGGGTATTAAGATCTCTTGTTGTTGCATTGATCCTTTTACCACTGTATCTTTGTTGTTTTGAAATCTATTTTATCAAATGTGAGAATTGCAACTCCTGCTTTTTGTTTATTTATTTATTTTTGCTCTCCATTTGGTTGGTAAAATTTTCTCCAAACCTTTGTTTTGAGTCTTTGTGTATCTTTGGATATACCATTAGGTTTTGGCTGTATCTTTTGATTGGGGGATTTAGTCGATTTAAATTTAGGGTTACTGCCATTTGATGTTAACTGGCTATTTTATCCATTCGTTGATGTAAATTCTTCTTTATGTTGATGCTCTTTACTTTTTGGTTGTTCCTTTCTATGTATAATGCTTCTTTCAGAAGTTCTTGTAAAGCAGGCCTGGTGGTAATAAAATCTTGGAGTACTTGCTTGTTCATAAAAGATTTTATTTTTCCTTCAATTGTGAAGCTTAGTTTGGCAGGATATGAGATTCTAGGCTGAAGGTTCTGTTCTTTGAGGATGTTGAATATTGGCCCCCACTCTCTTCTGGCTTGTAGGGTTTCTGCTGAGAGATCTGCTGTAAGTCTAATAGGCTTCCCTTTATGGGTAACCTGGCCTTTCTCTCTGGCTGCCCTTAGTATTTTCTCCTTCATTTCGATCCTGGTGAATCTAACGATTATGTGCCTTAGGGTTGCTCTTCTTGAGGAATATCTTTGTGGTGTTCTCTGTATTACCTGGGGTTGAATAGTGTCCTGCTTTGCTAGATTGGGAAAATTTTCCTGGATAATATTCTGAAAAGTATTTTCCAGCTTGGATTCATTCTCTCCATCACATTCAGGTATACCAATCAAATGTAGATTGGGTCTTTTCACATAGTCCCATATTTCTTGGAGACTTTGCTCATTCCTTTTCATCCTTTTTTCTCTATTCTTGTCTTGTCGTTTTATTTCATTAAGTTGGTCTTCGGCCCCTGATATCCTTCCTGTTGCTTGATCCATTCTGCTATTTAAACTTGTGCATATTTCACTAAGTTCTCGTGTTGTATTTTTCAACTCCTTTAGTTCATTTATATTCCTCTCTATATTGTCTATTCTTTTCCGCATTTTGTCAAACCTTTTTTCAAAGTTCTTAGTTTCTTTACATTGGGTTAGAACAAGTTCTTTTAATTCCCAGAAGTTTCTTATCATCCACCTTCTGAAGCCTACTTCAGATAATGGAACACAGTCCTTTTCCATCAGGGCTTGTTCCATTGCTGAGAGAGATCCAAGATGGCTGATCACTAACAGCTCAGGATTGTAGCTCCTAGTGAAAGCACAGAGAACGAGAGGATGCCACACTTTCAGACAAATTTTAGTCATTCATGGACCAGAAGATTTGTAGTGGAGTAGCCCCACAGGTCACCAGTGTGACTCTGGTGGCTGGTGCAGCGGTTTTGCCAGCGTCTTGGTGTGGCAGCTCTTCATGCAGAGTAAATGGGACTGGTTCCCTTACAGACTAGTGTTTGGAGCTTCAGGAAGCCAGAGCCACTTGTTGCGGACTCAAGAAGGAAGCCAGACCAGAGATTCCCGGGCAGAAGAGCACCATCAGTCTTATTGCTGCTATTTTGGCTGGCGCAGTGGATTGCTTGAATCCCAGCACTGGGAATCAATAAATTGGACATCGACTCAGAAACCTAATTAGAAAGGCAGTAATTGTAAAGATGACAGATGAATAAATTTATAATAAAGGGAAAAAAACAGCCTAAGAAGGCCGAGCATATCCAAAATCAGAGCCCCTCTCCCTCTACAGGGGATTAAAGTGTGATATTTAAATAGTGCAAGTTATTTGCAAATGAAGGAACATAATATTAGATGTATTTTTTCTTCCATATTTTTTTTTGCAATTTTTAGACGTTGGAAAGATAGACTATTGGAAATACCAGAGCTATTTAAACACATAACATAAAACAATAGGTATCATTTAAATATTCAAGTAATTGGAAACATAAGAAATTTCAGCAAAATAAATAAATAAATAATGCTTGGGGTGTTAAGTACCGTTCAGAGAAGAGGTAAGCTATTATTCATGTTCTCTATGCAGGTGATATATTGCTAACCAACTACATGCCTTTTGATAAAGTACACTTGTTCTAGGATTACAAAAAGACACACTGGTTCCCTATTATCTTTCAGTTCCAAGGCCACTACACAGGTACAGATTCATTTACTTTAACCTGGTCATCAAATGGCACTTTGCTAAATATCTCTCCATATACTGTTTGTAAATTTAAAAACAAATAAATATGTGTATTTGGGTGTGTGCACATGCATACATAAATTTCCATTGAAAAACTTTTGATAAACTGCAATGGAAAGTTTGAAATTCTGCCAACAGCAACAAAAAATACTGTATGAATCTGGCTGTAAAAAGAAAGCTACTATTAGTAAAATAATAATTTAAAACTATTAATAATATCAGATACTTCCATAAAAATGTATTTGTATTTTAAAAACCAAACTGAATTTATGGTTATGAATGCTATACTTTATAAGAAATAATTTGAACAGTTTCAATTAACTTTTCATCTTATATTCATTTAGTATTAATGTTTACGGTTATTCCAAAATAAGTTACTTTTTTCCACATATAGACATATATTCTTCTCCATTTTGGAAATTTAGAGATAATGAGGGATATAGTACATGTTTTAACTAATTTAGCTGGTGGATACATTAGACAAACCCTAATAACCATATTCAGCTAATAAACTCCCTGAAAGTAGAACCATATTAAAAATTTGGATACTATTTTCCTATGCAATCGAATTTCTTTCCACATACAATTACACTCTCTTTTGTGTAAGATGAGAAGACTCAGAGACCCTCATAAATAAATCTACTGACATTTTATGTGATTATTCAAACATTTTCAGAAAAGCTCAAAAGTGATGCATAATACCATTCAGATAAAAATGCTGTTACCTAAAATATCATGTATAGCTGTTCATTAATAAACACACAAAAAATATGAAATTTGTTAAAATTTTTCAACAAGATGTTCAAAATGAATAAAAAATAAGATCAATTCCTCTTGAAATAGTAAGCAAAGAGAAACTATACTCATTCATTTACCTCTTTATTGTGTGCCTACCAGAGAGAATTTCAACTTGCCTGAATGTGAAAATCCATGAGCTTTCTAAAAAATCCAAATTTCCTATTGCATCCAAATCTCTGGGCATGCATATTTTGAAAACCCCTGTCAGGCAGCCAGTGGTGATAATCATTGGTGCAGTGTGTGCTTGGCACATCATTTTGTTGCAGAACTTCAAGATATGTAAAATATAATCTTGCCTTCAGGAAGTTCATTGTGTAGTGGAGAGATAACCATGTAAGAATTGCCGCAAAAAAAAGCAGCAAAGTATAAGTGAAAATACAGTGGTCACACAGAGGTGAAATGATTAATTCTGTTCAAGTCTGTCAGAAAAGAGTTCATAGAAGAGAATCTAAAAAAATATGAGTAGGAATTTTCTCAAATATGGTATTTGCTACAATAAAATGGTAGCAAATATCATATGTCAGGCAATAATCCTAAAGGCTTTTTACATATTCATACAACAGATCCTCACAGCAACCCAGGAGACAGTCATTGTTATTCTTCTATTTTGCATTTAAGAGACTAAGGCACAAATCATACAACTCGAAACTCTGTGTAAGAAATTTGGAATTCTGGGTGTCTAACTACAGTGTTACACTATGCTACTGCTCTTCTAAGGTGAGGAAAAGAAGTACACATAAAGGTAAAAAATGTGCAAAAGAATATTTGGGATACTGTAAGATTAGAAATATTCTCTTTTTAATTTTTTTTTAATCTCCAGGATAGGATACATTGAAAATAAATTATTTGTGATGACTCATGACCATTAGAATTTACTCTCTAATTAAATATTGGAGAAATTGTGCCAAATAATTCATCATTAGACATCATATTAGTCAATTTTCATGCTGCTAATAAAGGCATACCCAAGACTGGGTAATTTATAAGAAAAAAAGAATTAGTGGACTCACAGTTCCACGTGGCTGGGGTGGCCTCACAATCATGGCAGAAGGTGAAAGGCATGTATCACATGCTGGCACACAAGAGAAGAGAGCTTGTTGAGGGAAAATTTTCCCTTTATGAAACCATCAGATCTTTTGAGACTAATTCACTGTCACAAGAATAGCAAGAAAAAAAAGCCCACCCCCATGATTCAATTATCTTCCACCAGGTTTCTCTCACAACACGTTGGAATTGTGGGAGTTACACTTCAAGATGAGATTTGAGTAGGGAAATAGCCAAACCATATCATTCCACCCTGACCCCTCCCAAATCTCATGTTCTCACATTTCGAAACCAATCATGCCTCCCCAATAGTTCCCCAAAGTCTTAACTCATTTTAGCATTAACTCAAAAGTACACAGTTTAAAGTCTCATCTAAGAAAAGGCATGTCTCTTCCACCTATAAACCAGTGAATTCAAGAGTAAGTTGGTTACTTCCTACATAAAATGGAGGGGGGGTACAGTCATTGGATAAATACACCCATTCCAAATGAAAGAAATTAGGCAAAATGAAGGGGCTAAAGTCCTCATGCAAGTCCAAAATCCAGTGGGGCAGTCAAATCTTAAAGCTCCAAAATAATCTCCTTTGACTCCATGTCTCACATCCAGGTCATACTGATGCAAGAGGTGGGTTCCCATGTTCTTGGGCAGTTCTGCCCCTGTGGCTATTCAGGTTACAGTCTCCCTCCTGTCTGCTTTCATGGACTGACAATGAGTGTCTGTGACTTTTTCAGTTGCATGGTGCAAGTTCTCAGTGGATTTACCATTCTCAGGTATGGTGGATAGTGCCCCTCTTCTCACAACTCCATTAGATGGTTTGCCAACAAGGATTCTGTGTGGAGGCTTCAACCACACATTTCTCTACAGCATTGACCTAGCAGATATCTCTAGGAGGGCCCCACCCCTGAAATAAACTTATGCCTGGACATCCTCTGAAATCTAGGCAGAGATTCCCAAACCTCAATTCTTGACTTCTATGCACTCACAGGATCAATGCCACATAGAAACTTTCAGGGCTTGGGGCATGCAACCTCTGAAGCAATAACCCAAGACATACCTTGGTTCCTTTTAGTCATGGTGAGGGTAATTAGGATGCAGGATACCAAGTCCCTAGGCTGCATACAGCAGGGGGCCCCTGGGTCTGGCCTACAAAACCATTTTTTCCTCATAGGCCTCTGGGCCTGTGTGACATTCCCTGGAGATATTTTCCCCATTGTCCTGGTGATTGACATTTGGCTCTTCATTACCTGTGAAAACTTCAGCTGCAGGATTGAATTTCTCCCAGAATTTTTTTTTTCCTATTGCATCATCAGGCTTCAAATTTTCTGAAATTTATGATCATTTTTCTTTTAAAACTCAATGATTTTAACAGCACCTAAGTTACCTCTTGAATGATTTGCTGCTTAGAAATTTTTCCACAATGTACCCTAAATCATCTCCCTCAAGTTTAAAGTTCCAGAAATCTCTAGGGCAGAGGCAAAATGCCACCAGTCTCTTTGCTGAAACATAACCAAAGTGACCTTTATTCCTGTTCCCAATAAGTTCATTTTTGCCATCTGAGACCACTTCAGCCTGGATTTCATTGTCCATATAATTATCAGCATTTTGGCCAAAGCCAGTCAACAAGTCTCCAGGGGGTTCCAAACTTTCCCACATTTTCTTATCTTCTTCTGAACCCTATAAACTGTTTTACCCTCTGCCTATTATCCAGTTACAATGTCACCTCCACAGTTTCAGGCTTCTTTTTAGCAGTGCCCTACTCTACTAGTACAAATTTACTGTATTAGTCTATTTTTATGTGGCTGATAAAGACATACCAGATACTGGGTGATTTATAAAGAAAAAAAGATTTAATGAGCTCACAGTTCTACATAGCAGAGGAGGCCACACAATCATGGTGGAAGGTGAAAGGAATGTCTCAGATGATGAGAGCCTTTATAAAGAAATTCCCCTTTATAAAACCATCATCTCTCATGAGACTTATTCACTATTATGAAAACAGCATGGGAAAGACCCACACCCATGATTCAAATACCTTCCACCAGGTCTCTCCCACAAAGCCAAGGAATTGTGGGAGTTAAAACTGAAGATAAGATATGGGTGGGGACACAGCCAAATCCTATCAGGCATCTTCTGGTTGTTTTTTGTTTTGTTTTGGTTGTTGCTATCATTTATTAGGGTGATGGTAACATAGGTGACTACACAAACAAAATTTTGTTAGCTGTATAGACACTGGCATGTAATAGATAAGTTTCTGATATTCTGCACTTTGCTGAGAAACTTCAAAATGTTAACTGTTCAAATACTTGTTGTTCTTATTCATTCAGTAGCATTTGTCACTATTGACTACACTCTTCCTTGAAGACTTTTTGTCATCTATTATGCATCTTTTTTTTTTTTTTCATCCATGCTGATTGGCAACTTCCTTTGCCAGTGCTCTGAACGTTAAAGTGTTCCATTAGTTTTGGCCCTTCTCTTTATGTAATTTCATCCAATAGCATGACTGTAAACACTTTTAATTTATGTCCAACTCTAAAGATATATTTACCAGCCCAAACATTTCTTGGAGTTTCAAACTTCTGGATCAAGTTTCAAACTAAAGGATTTGATTACTTTATATATATATATGCTTTCCCAACTATATTCTTGACTTTCCCTTTTCCTCGTTCCTATCTATTTGCAAGGATTACCTATCTGAGGAAATACCACAACCCACTCATTCAGCCCAAAATCCAAGGTTTAGTCTGTATGCCCTACATCTAAACTACAGGAAACTATATGGAATCAACTTGTAAAATTGTCCAGTCTATCACTGATGGGCATTGGGATTGGTTCCAGGTCTTTACTGTTGTAAACACTGCCACAATGAACATACATGTGCATGTGTCTTTATAATAGAATAATTTATAATCTTTTGGATACATACCCATAATGGGATTGCTAGTTCAAATGAAATTTCTATTTCTAGGTGCCTGAGAAATTATTACACTGTCTTAAACAGTGGTTGAAATAATTTACACTACCACCAACAGTGTAAAAGTATTCCTATTTGTCCGCGTCCTCTCCAGCATCTGTTGTCTCCAGATTTTTTAATGATTGCCATTCTAACTGGTGTGAGATGGTATCTCAATGTGGTTTTGATTTGCATTTCTCTAGTGACCAGTGATGATGAGCATTTTTCATATGTTTGTTGGCCTCATATATGTCTTCTTTTGAAAAGTGTCTGTTTATATCCTTCATCCACTTTTAAATGGGTTTATTTACTTTTTTTCTGGTAAATTTGTGTTAGTTCTTTGAAGATTTTGGATATTAGCCCTTTGTTAGATGGGTAGATTGCAATTTTTTTCCCATTTTGATGGCTGCTGGTTCACTCTAATGATTATTTCTTTTGCTGTAAAGAATTTCTGCGGTTTAATTAGATCCCATTTGCCTATTTTGGCCTTTGTTGCCAATGCTTTTGGTATTTTAGTCATGAAGTCCTTGCTTATGCCTATGTCCTGAATGGTTTTGCCTAGGTTTTCTTCTAGAGTTTCTATGGTGTTAGGTCTTTTGTTTAAGTCTTTAATCCATCTGGAGTTAATTTTAGTATAAGTTGTCAGGAAGGGGTCCAGTTTCTGCTTTCTGCACATGGCTAGGCAGTTTTCCCAACACAGTTTATTAAACAGGGAATCCTTTTCCCATTGCTTGGTTTTGTCATGTTTGTCAGAGATCAGATGGTTGTAGATGTATAGCATTGCCTCTGAGAATTCTGTTCTGTTTCGTTGTTCTATATCTCTGTTTTGGTACCAGAACCATGCTGTATTGATTACTGTAGCCTTGTAGTAGAGTTTGAAGCCAGGTAGCATGATACCTCCAGGTTTGTTCTTTTTGCTTAGAATTGTCTGGGCTACGTGGGCTCTCTTTTGGTTCCATATGAAGTTTAAGGTGGTTCTTTACAGTTCTATGAAAAGGGTTCCAGGTAACTTGATGGGAATAGTGTTGAATTTATAAATTACTTTAGGCAGTATGGCCATTTTTACAATATTAATTCTTCCTAACCATGAGCATGTACTGTTTTTCCATCTCTTTGTGTCCTCTATTATTTTCTTGAGCAGTGGTTTGTAGTTCTCCTTGAAGATGTTCTTTACATCCTTTGTTAATTGAATTCCTAGGTATTTTATTCTCTTTGTAGCAATTTTGAATGGGAGTTTGTTCATTAATTCATTCTCTGTTTGTCTGTTATTGGTGTGTAAGAATGTCTGTGATTTTTGCACAATTGATTTTATATCTGGAGACTTTGCTGAAGTTGCTTATCAGTTTCAGGAGATTTGGGACTGAGACGATGGGGTGTTCTAAATATACAATCATGTAGTCTGCAAATAGAGACAATTTGACTTCTTCCTATCCTAATTGAATACAGTTTATTTCTCTTTCTTGCATTTATTGCTCTGACTAGAACTTCCAATACTATATTGAATAGGTGTGGTGAGACAGAGTATCCTTATCTAGTGCCAGATTTCAAAGGGAATGCTTTCAGTTTTTGCCAACTCAGTATAATATTGTCTGTGGGTTTGTGGTAAATAGCTTCTATTATTTTGAGATACATTTCATTGACACCTAGTTTATTGAGAGTTTTTAGCATAAAGGGCTGTTGATTTTTTTCCAAGATCTTCTCTGCATCTCTTCAGATAATCATGTAGTTTTTGTCTTTTGTTCTATTAATGTGGTGGATTACATTTATAGACTTGTGTATGTTGAACCAGCCTTGCATCCTCAGGATGAAGCCTACTTGATCGTGATGGATAAGCTTTGTGGTGAGCTGTTGCAATCGGTTTGCCAGTATTTTATTGAAGGTCCTTGCCTCTAGGTTCATCATGTATATTTGCCTGAAGTTTTTTTTGTTGTTGAGTCTCTGCCAGGTTTTGGTATCAGTATGATGTTGGTTTCATAAAATGATTTGGGAAGAATTCCTTCTTTTTGGATTGGTTGGAATAGTTTCAGAAGGTGTGGTACCAGCTCCCCTTTGTATGTCTGGTAGAATTTGGCTGTGAATCCATCTGGACCTGGACTTTTTGGTTGGTAGGCTATTAATTGAATTGCTGCCTCAACTTTAGCCCTTGTTATTAGTCTATTCAGGGTTTCAACTTCTTCCTGGTTTAGGCTTGGGAGAGTGCAAGTGTCCAGGAATTTATCCATTTCTTCCAGGTTACTGGTTGATGTGCATAAAGTTGTTTGTAGTAATTTCTGATGGTAGTTTGTATTTCTATGGAATCAGTCGTGTTATCTCCTTTATCATTTTTTATTGCATCTACTTAATTCTTCTTTCTATTATTTTTATTTAATCTGGCTGGTGGTCTATTTTGTTGATCTTTTCAAAAAACCAGCTCCTGGATTTATTGATTTTTTAAAGGTTTTTTTTTTTTTGTCTGTGTCTCTGTCTTCTTCAGTTCTGCTCCAATGTTAGTTATTTCTTGTCTTCTAGATTTTGAGTGTTTTTGATCTTGCTCCTCTTGCTCTTTCAATTTTGATGATAGTGTGTCAATTTTAGTCTTTCCTTCCTTCTCATGTGGCATTTATTGTTATAAATGTTCCTCTAGACACTGCTTTAAATGTGTCCCAGAGATTCTGGTACGCTGTGTCTTCATTCTCATTGGTTTTGAAGAACATCTTTATTTCTGCCTTCATTTCATTGTTTTACAGCCAACATTCAAGAGCCAGTTGTGAAGTTTCCATGAAGTTGTGCAGTTCTGAGTTCGTTTCTTAATCCCAAGTTCTAATTTGATTGCACTGTGGTCTGAGAGACTGTTTGTTATGATTTCTGTTATTTTGCATTTGCTGAGGAGTGATTTACTTCCAATTATGTGGTCAATTCTAGAGTAGGTGTGATGTGGCTGCCCTTGGCACTTTTTCCTTCATTTCAATCATGGTGAATATGATGATTATGTGCCTTGGGGTTGCTCTTCTTGAGGAATATCTTTGTGGCGTTCTATGTATCTCCTGGACTTGAATGTTGGCCTGCCATGCTAGGTTGGGGAAATTATCCCAGATAATCTCCTGAAGAGTGTTTTCCAGATTGGATTCATTCTCTCTCACACATTCAGTTACACCTATCAAATGTAGATTAGGTATTTTCACAGAATCCCATATTTTTTGGATGCTTTGTTCATTTATTCTTACTCTTTTTTCTGTGAATTTGGGGTGAAGAGTTCTATAGATTTCTATTAATTTTGCTTCATCCAGATCTGAGTACAAGTCCTGGATATCCTTGTTAATTTTCTGTTTGATCGATCTGTCTAATATTGACAGTGGACTGTTAACGTCTGTCACCATTACTGTGTGGGAGTCTTAAGTCTCTTTGTAGGTCATTAAGAACTTGCTTTATGTGTCTGGAAGCTCCTATATTGGGTGGGTATATATTTAGAATTGTTAGCTCTTCTTGTTGCGTTGATCCTTTTACCATTATGTAATGCTCTTCTTTGTCTCTTTTGATCTTTGTTGGCTTAAAATCTATTTTATCAGAGAGTAGGGTTGCAAATCTTACTTTTTTTTGCTCTCCATTTGCTTAGTAAATCTTTCTCCATCCCTTTATTTTAAGCCTATGTGTGTCCTTGCATGTGAGATGGTTTTCCTGGATACAGCAAATCAATGGGTTTTGACTCTTTCATCCAATTTTTCAGTCTGTGTCTTTTGATTGGGGCATTTAGCCCATTTACATTTAAGGTTAATATTGTTATGTGTGAATTTTATCCTGCCATTTTGATGCTAGCTGGTTGTTTTGCCCATTAGTTGGCAGAGTTTCTTCATTGTGTTGATGCTCTTTACCATTTGGTTTATTTTTGGAGTAGGTTTCTGGTTGTTCTTTTCTATGTTTACTGCTTCTCTCAGGAGCTCTTCTAAGGCAGGCCTGGTGGTGATAAAATCTCTGAGCAATTTCTTGTTCATAAAGGATTTTATATCTCCTTCACTTATGAAGCATAGTTAGGCTGGATATGAAATTCTGGGTTGAAAGTTCTTTTCTTTAAGGATGTTGAATATTGGCCCTCACACTTCTGGATTGTAGGGTTTCTGCCAAGTGATCTGCTGTGAGTCTGATGGGCTTCCCTTTGAGGGTAAACCGACCTTTCTCTCTGGCTGCCCTTAGCATTTTTTCCTTCATTTCAACCCTGGTGAATCTGATGATTATGTGCCTTGGGGTTGCTCTTCTTGAGGAATATCTTTATGGTGTTCTATGTATTTCCTGAACTTGAATGTTGGCCTGCCTTGCTAGGTTGGGGAAGTTCTCCCAGAAAATCTCCTGAAGAGGATTTTCCAGATTGGATTCATTCTCTCTCTCACATTCAGTTACACCTATCAAACATAGATTAGGTATTTTCACAGAATCCCATGTTTCTTGGATGCTTTGTTCATTTCTTTTTGCTCTTTTTTTCTCTAATCTTGCTTTCTCATTTTATTTCAGTGATTTGATCTTCAGTCTCTGATATAATTTCTTCTGCTTGGTCAGTTCAGCTATTGAAACTTGTGTACACTTCTTGAAAATCTTGTGTTGATTTTTCAGCTCCATCAGGTCATTTATATTCTTCTCTAAGCTGTTTATTCTCATTAGCATTTCATAAAATCTTTTTTCAAAGTTCTTAGTTTCTTTGCATTGGGGTAGCACATGTTCAGTTAGCTCAGAGAATTTTGTTATTGCCCATCTTCTGAAGCCTGTTTCTGTCAATTTGTCAGACTCATTCTCCATCCAGCTTTGTTCCCTTTTGGGTGTTTTCATCCTTTTTGCACTGGTTTCTTTCCATCTTTGTGGATTTATCTACCTGTGGCCATTGTAGTTGGTGACTTTAGAATGGGATCTCTGAGTGGACATCCTTTTTGTTGATAAGTAGGTTATTTATTTCTGTTTTTTAGTTTTCCTTCTAACAGTCAGGCCATTCTGTTGTAGGACTGCTGGAGGTCCACTCCAAATCCTGCTTGGCTGGGGATCACCTGCAGTGGCTGCAGAACAGTAAGAGTTGCTGCCAGTTTCTTCTGTTATCTTCGTCCCAGAAGAATACCTGCCACATGTTAGCCTGAGCTCTCCTTTATGAGGTGTCTATTTGGGTATATGGGGGTCAGGGAGTTGCTTGAGGAGACAGTCTGACCCTAATAGGAGCTCAAGTGCTGAACTGTGAGCTCCATTGTTCTGTTCAGAACTGCTGGGCAGGTATGTTTAAGTCTGCTGCAGCAGAACTCATCACTGTCTTTTTGCCCAGGTGTTCTGTTTTGGGAAGTTGGGACTTCATTTATAAGTTCCTGACATGGTGCTGCCTTTTTTCAGAGATGCTCTGCCCAGCAAAAAGGTAGCCTAGTCATGGTCTGCCAGCAGGGGCATTGCTGAGCTGCTGTGGACTCTGCCCAGCTGCAGTGTAAACTTGCTTATGGTTTTGTTTATAGTGGTATAATTAGAACTGCCTCAGTAATGGTGGTCTTCCTCAGTAATGGCAGACTGCCTTGGTAATGTCAAACTATCTCAGTAGTGGTGGACTGCCTCAGTAATTGGACAGTCCTCCCCCACAAAGATGGACCATCCCAGATCCAACTGTGCTTGCTGTGGAACTCATTCCAGAGCATTTCAGATTATTGGTCTTTTGGGGGTGGGACCCACCAAGCCAGATCACCTGGCTCCCTGTTTCAGCCCTGTTTTTCTTCAGTTGAATGGGCAGCTCTGTCTCCCAGGCATTCCAGGTGCCAGTTGAAACAGCCACCCAGATTTGTGTGAGTTTTTGTGTGGAAACCCACTGTGCCAGCTGAAACAGCTGTGCTGGAAACTTGTGGCACTTTTCAGCCTGGGAATCTCCTGGTCTGTGAGAGATGATAACTTGTTTGGAAATGCGGTGATCACTCACCCTCTGCTTTGTTTTCACTGGGAACTGCACTCCAGAGCTGTTCCTATTTGGCCATGATAGATCTGCATCTTGAGTCACTTCCATCCCTTACAACAAACTTCTCCTCTGATATTAGATTTGCCCTTGTATAATCTTTTTTTCTTTGCACTTTAGTCTTCAGAATAATAATTATAAAGCACTAATTATGTGACTCCTATGCTTGAAACTTTTCAAAAGCATCTCATAAAATGAAACATCATCCAGTTCCTTATTATGTTCTTACCCTCTGTCTTCTATTTACATCCTACTTTTTATATAGAGAGGAAAATACTTGTAATTTACTCAGATTCCTTCTACCTTGTCTGTGCCCTGGAGATAATTTTTAAATAGTTTGCATCTTAACCTCTTCTCAAGGTCAGCTTCTAGGAAATGAGACCTAAAGATACCCTGTTCTCATGATCCAGCTACACTGCCTTAAGAAAAAAAAAAAAAAAACTTTAGATAAACAAAGTCAATCCTACATCCAGAGATATTACTTATATTCTTACTTCTTTTTGGAACATGCTTTCTTCAGATGTTTGCATGACTAATTCCTCATGATTCAGTCTTAGCTCAATGGCACTTTTTCATTGAAGCCTTCCTAAGTAATCCTGCTCCAAGTACATCTTCACCAATTGCTTATCTTATTATCTTAATGGCACTAATAAAATAGGGTTCATATGTATTTTATTCACTACACTATAATGCTTACCACAACGTTAGAAGAATTCAAAAAGAATATTGTTGAATAAATGTTAGATGAGGAATTTCATTAGTAGATAGTTTATCTCTGACAAAACTAATATTATGTGATTTGGCAAAACTTATATTGACTTGAATGCTCATGTTTTGAATGCAAACCAAAAATAAATCTACAGATTTGTAATCCCTTGAAATACATTTTTTACTGAGTTTTCCTGAACCATTGAGAAATCATGTTAGATAGTTTACTATTAAATCATCTTATGACCAATATTACAAGAGCAGCATTTTCAGATGGCTCATTCAATTAGCAATCATCATTAATGTAGATGTTTAGGAAGGAGATTGTCCTAGCCCATTTGTACTGCTGTAACAAAACACCACAGAATGGGTCATTGACAAAGAAGATAAATTTCTTTTCTTATAATTCTGGAGACTGAGAAATTCAAGATTGAGGTATTGGCAGGTTCAATTTTCTAATGAGGGCTTCTGCTTTCCATTTCCAAGATGCTACCTTATTTCTATGTCACCCAGCAAAGAAGAAATCTATGTCCTCACACAGTGGAAGGCAGAAGGGCAAGCTAGCTGAAAATGCTGCAGAAATATTCTTGTATAAGGGCCTTAATGTCATTCAAAAGGGGGCAGGACTTCAGTCCTTATCATCTCTTAAAGGTCCCTCCTGTTAATACTACCACATTGGCAACACCTGGATTTCGGAAAGAACACATTCCAATCATAGCAAAGATTAACTTTAGGAACGTGATAGAAGAATGAAAACTAAATATTATTTACATATTGAAGAGAAGAGCTGTTTTGAATATGAAGAATTTGAAGAAAATATGGGACTTTCAAGTAAGGACTCTGAAAAAATGGAAATATGGATTTGATATTTGCTTAAAAAATGTTGGTTATGCATAATAATATAATATAAATATTTGGAATACATTGGAAGCTCACTCTCAGATAAGTTTTTTAAGAAATACACTTGACATGAGCACCTTTGTAATGACAGGTAATGAAGCAAAATCCATCAGAGGGAGAGGTTGAGCTGCAATTCAATTCCAGCCAAAGTCTCTGCTGAACCCAGTGAGACCTAGAGTTGGGCAGTCCTTTATAATTACCTCAAGATAAAACAAGGAGCAGCCTTTGCCTTGAAGAATCCAATAATTCTTCAGTTATTGGATCCTTGTTACCCTAGAAGAAAGTATGGTCTTAGTTCAGGTGATTCTTTAGATAATATAATCTTCAAAATGGGAAGATTGCTGAAAAGTATTAGCCAGTGGTTTACATAATAAATCATTCCTGAAGGGAGATCTGGGTGTTATATCATACCACCAAAACTTTCATTTTAAACAACACAAGTAGTGTATAGTTTCCTTAACTAAATTACTTTTGGAGCTGTAGTTAAATTGATATTCCAATATACTCGAATGAATGGTTTCTGCTTTCTGTTTTATCAAAGGATTATTTTAAGTAGGAGAAAAATAGCCTAATTGTGATATGTTCTAGGAACTTTTCACTAGTGTGCCAACTTCTACAACAAAATACCAATTACGATGTATAACTTAATTTTGGAAATACATTATCAAGAAGCTTGACCCTGCTGCTCTGTTGGATGATACTTCATAATTCTCTGGCTGTGAACAATAGTCTGGAGTCAGAGAGTCTGCTGCTAAGAAAAGGTGCCAAATACATTTCAAGAGAAGTTCATGCCTAAATAAAGTGATTGACATTTATAGTGCTCAGAAAAATCTACACAGTCACCCTGAAAATTAATCATGAAATAAAAGGAAGTAGACAGTTTTAAAGAGAAAATAAGTAGGAATATGTGAAATGGGTCACAGAAGATTGATACTCCTTCATTAAATGATTTATTTCCAGCTTTGGGTAAAGTTAAAATTTCTACTATGCATAAATGGGGTTTTTACTTATTTACTTCTAGCATAATTATATCTACCTTATATTCCACTAAACATTACTCATACATATATGTGAAAGCTGTTAAAGTTCCTGTCTGTAACACTGATTCTCAACTTTAAATAAAAGTAGAAGTATCGCTTTTCAGTCATATCTGGCCATGTCCTCTTTGCCTTCTGATTTTTTAATTTTTTGAAATGCATTATATCCTCAGGAACCTGTCTTAACTTTATTCATTTTTTAAAACTTATGTAAGATTCTTTTTCTTCAAGCTTTATATCTCTAGTCTAATCTTTAACACTGTCATAAGAATTAGTTACATATATATAGAGAGAGAGAGAGATTATATGATATGTTAGATTATTATTAGTACTAGTATTAACTGTCTAATATTGTTTATCAGGGGCAAATCCATACAGGTCTGCAGCAACCTTAATTCTTGCCTTCTCAGAGGAAAAAAAAATCAACTGAGGAGCATAAGGGAGAAGGGGAGATGAAGGCAAATTTAGAGCAGAAGTGGTTCATAAAAAGTTTTAGAGAAGGAATAAAAAGAAGTAAAGTAGACTTCAGGAAGAGGGAAGAGGGCCAAGCAGGAGGCTTGAAAAATCAATTGTACCATTTGACCTTTCACTTAGGGCTTTATATGTTGGCATACTTCTGGGGTCTTGCCTCACTTCTTCCCTGATGTTTCCCTTGGGGTGGGCTGTCTGCATGCACAGTGGCCTGCCAGTGCTTGGGACAGGGGCAGATGCAGTGTGTTTACTGGAGTTACATGCAGGCTCACTTGAGATGCTCTTCTCTTACCAGTCGTATGATCCTAGAAGGTCATATGCAAGTAAAACTCCACCATTTTGTCTCCTAGTGTACATACTTGAGCCTACTTGCCCAGCTCCTGAGATTTTATGGGGAAGCTGCTAATCACCTAGTTTCAGGTGTTTCTATTTATTGTGGGACTGCTTTTCCCTGGCAGGAGCTGAAACCATTTATTAATTTAAAGAGACAGTGTAAAAACTGCCTGACCATCACTTGATGATCTCCTGACATTCCTGGTGGGGTGGAGGGTCTCTCCCACCCTGCTCATGTCTGACTAGCTACCTTCTGTAAAAATATGTTTAATTGTGAGTTAGGAAATGTTTCCTAAACGAGATTACAGATTCACTAACAACAAGAGAAAATAGTAAGCTCTGAAAATGGCTGATTGATAATATGATCCACTGAGGCATTGAAGGAAATTGTCAAAATGTCAATAATGAGTTTGCTTGAATTCCAACAACAAATAGGAAAAATGAGCTTATTAGGAATATGCTGTTTTTTCAGCTTCTATTCATTATAAAATTTAACCAAAATTAATTTCTGGACAAGTTTATTAAGTTGTAATGTCAATTTTTATTTTATCACCAATAGCATCTAGCTAAAGAGAATAGATGTTTGATTCTGGAGAAAGAAAAAAGACATTTGAACTTTATGTAAATAATAGTTTAAAAAATGAAAACACTAAGATTTAGTTGTAGGCTGTATCTTTGAATCGTCTCATTATGTTACTCCCTATAGGCAGAAATTCCCAGGTGTTTGCTTAAACAAATATGAAATGAAAGGAGCGGCAAATTCAATTATTTTCACTCAGCAACTGAAATTAGCATGATGGAATGTTTAGGAACAGGTATAATCAGGAAAAACAGATGTGTTTTTATACACTGAGTTGCCACATTCTAATCACAAAAAATAATCCCAGTGTCTTGGAAAGTCACATCATTTTAAAATCATTAAAATTATATGTATATACCCTCTGATGTTAATGCGAAAATAGCAATAAAATGCAGACATTTTAATAAATTTTTCCAGAGATTCTATTTTTAAAATGTAGATATCTTTTCCAAAGTCACTTGCCTCTCCCCAGACTATATTCTTCTATTAACATTCCTTTCACCCTTATATGTAGCAGGAAGTCCAAAACATGCTACTTATTATAAAATCATGTTACCTTTAACGGGATTCAGGACGCACTTCCATGAAACATTACTCTATGAGTTCAGAATACTCCACAGCAAAATATGTGACTTTAGCATGTTGCTTACTTCGAGCTAAGAGAAACTGAGATACAGGCAGCACAGGAGATGTGCTTTATAGTCTCCTCAATTGCCTAAAATAAAGTATAAAACTCCCCTTTTATAAAGGAAATTTACATCCATAAAGAACATTTTCATTAGTAAGAGAGCTGCTCTGAAATATCTTTTATCACCCGAGAGACTTATCTGAAGAACAAGGCAAACTTTATTTACCACATTCCCTTCCTTTGCCCTCCTATAATTTGCCTGCACCACACATGGAGCCCCCAAATCCCTATTCCTTTCTGTAGCTCATGATAATATAAGCCTCAATTATCTGGCTTTCTCTTTGGGCCTGATATATTTGTGGGAATCCTGTGTGTACATACGTAATTAAAAGTGTATTTCTTCTGTTAACCAATTCTATGTCGATTTAGTTCATAGATCAACCAAATAACCCAGAAGAGTACAAAGAAATATTTTTACTCTCACCATGGTATGTAGCAAGAGGTATCACAAATTCTATGTATTAAAAAACTATGTTGTCTTCTAGACTGTTGGATGTGTGCATGCATGTGCTGATTATTGGGGAGGGTGGCACTACCATTCCATTTTGCTGAACTGAATAATAAAATATCTTAAAATATTCTCGTAAAAATAATAGCTGGTCAAGAACACAGAGTCCTAGCCAGTAATAATAAGGTTGCTAACAATTATACAGATATTACATGTATTTAAATATAGTGTCTGTTTCATAGTAAATCATCCAACTAAATTTAAGATAAAAAGAAAACATAAGAAATAGACTTTATAGAGTTAATTATTATGATGTTTGAAATGTTCAAAGTTAATAGCAATTTCTATGCAAATTTTTGAATCAAAATAACATGTTTTCCACCTGAGATTTTACATCTCTGTTGTCACACATATCTCTATTTCAAATGACTTTTCCCTAAAGATAGATCTTTCTTCCTTTTTAAAGAGACTAATAACAACTAATATTCTAACAAAATAAATTGTCAACAAAACCAAACAGGACTCGCCACTGATGATAATGGCAGCCAAATCTAAATGTCATTTCCTCCAAGCACTGCTACAAAATTTTTATTTTACCACAATGACTTGTAAAATATGTAAGAAAATCCTCATCATGCTAATGTTTTCTGGTGTCTATTTCCTACCAAGTTGATAAATAGGTGCTAGATAATAAGATATCTCTTTCAATGCTGCTGGGATATGGGACTGAACATTTATCTGGTAGTGAAATGACTTAATCCTATCGTTCTGAGCTGTATAGAGAAATTTATACCTTGCTCATATTATTTTTTAAGTTATATAACAGAATCTGTTATTTCAACCCTTATGTAAATAAAATTATTTTTCCTCAGCTTCTATTGGAAGTCTACACATTTCTGACAAGTCTATGGATCTAGAAATGTACAAAAAGAAAGGTAATTTCCATTTTTCAGGACTAAACATTTAATAAATTTGTAAACTCTTAAATTTTAGAATATTTAGAAATTTACAGAAAATTTGCAGATAGTACAAAAAGTTTTTATATTCCCCACACTCACTTTCCCCTCTTGTCAACATCCTACAGTTTAGAGCATTAGTCACAATTAATGATGGAATATTGATACATTATTATGAGCTAAAGTTTATGTGCTCTTCATACTTTTTCACTTTGTACCTACCATTCTTCCTCTGCTCCAGGATTTCATGTAGGATACCATATTATATTTTGTCATTATGCTCCTTAGGCCTCTCTTGACTGTGACCATTTCTCAGACTTGTATTTAATGATCTTAACAATTTTAAAGAGTTCGACTCAGGTACTTCATAGAATGTCCCTTGAGACTGGTTAGAGCTAGTATAATGGGTTTCGGGGAGGAAGACCACAGAGGTAAAAGGCTCCTCTGCTTACATCATGTCAAAGATGCATACTATCTATATGACTTATCACTGTTAATGTTAGAATTCAACACCTTAGCTGAGATAGAATATGTCAAATTTCTCCACTGTAAAGTTATTCTCTTTTTCTCTTTTCCATACTGAAATTTTTAGAAAGTACTGTTTACACACATAAGGGGTGGGCAGTTATAGTCTACATCCTTGAGGGCAAAGTATTTTCATAAATTATTTGGAATTCCACCAAGGAGATTTATGTATTCTTCCTCATTTATTTGTTTCTTCAATCATTTATTCATATTAATATGTATACACAGATATGTATTTTATGTTTGGATTAGGACTCAATATTTTGTTGCTAAAATGTTCTAGATTTGGCAATAGTTCTTTCATTTGGCATCTGTGTCTCTTTAACATACCTCCATCACTTTTTGTTTTTAAGACTTTTGTTAGGTGAGTTTTATGTTAGAAGCAATGTTGAGAGGAAGGTACAGAGATTTCCCATATACCCTCTGCCCTGACACATGCACAGCCTTCCCCATCATCCACATTCTTACCAGAGTGGTACATATGTTACAATAGATGGACCTTCATTTACATATTATTATCACCCAAAGTCCGTAATTTACATTAGGGTTCATTCTCAGTGTTTTACATTTCATTGGCTTTGACAAATATATAATGGCATGTATCCACAACCATGGAATCATACAGAATAGTTTTACTTCCTAAAAATCCTCAGTACTTCACCTGTTTATCTCTTCCTCCCACCTAACCCCTAATAATCATTGATCTTTTTACCGACTTTACAATTTTGCCTTTTCCATAATGTTATATAGTTAGAATCATGCCTTCTATAATCTTTTTAGATTAGCTTCTTTAACTTAGACATAGGCATGCAAGTTTATTTTTCACATATGTTTTCATGGTTTAATAGTTCATTTTCTTTTAGCATGAAATAATATCCCATTGTTTAAATGTACCACCATTTATTTATCCATTTAACTACTGAAGAACACCTTGAGTGCTTTCAAGCATTATCAACTATAAATAAAATGGTTTTAAATATCCATGTGCAAGTTTTTGCGTGGACACAGGTTCTCTACTTCTTTGAGTAAATACCATGAAATGCATCCCAGAATGCTAAGAGTTGTTTCATTTTGTTATAAAGTCCCAAACTGGCTGGGTGCCAAGACTCAACTCATGTAATCCCAGCACTTTGAGGGCCGAGGCAGGCAGATCACCTGAGGTCAGGAGTTCAAAAGCAGCCTGGCCAACATGGTGAAACCCGGTATCTACTAAATATACAAAAATTAGACAGCCATGGTGGTGAGTGCCTGTAATCCCAACTACCTGGTAGGCTGAGGCAGGCAGGAAAATCACTTGAACCTGGAAAGCAGAGGTTGCAATGAGCTGAGATCATGCCACTGCACTTCAGACTGGGTGACAAAACAAGACTCCATCTCAAAAAGGAAAACAAAATTCTCAAACTGTCTTCCAAGATAGTTGTACCATTGTGCATTTCCCCCAGCAATCAACAAGAGTTTCTGTTATCACAGATCCTCACTAGCATTTGATATTAGTGCTCTGAATTTTCGGCATTCTAATAGGTATAAATAGTATCTTGTTGTTTTAATTTGCATTTCTTAATGAGAAATGATGTGGAGCTTCTTTTTATATGTTAGTTTTCAATATGTATGTCTTCTTAAGTGAAGTCTTTGATAAAATATTTGGCCCATTTCTTAATCAGATTTTTTTAATTGGTTGAGTTTTACATGTTCTTTATATATTTTAGAAAATTATCCTTCATCAGATTCATATTTTGGAAATATTTTCTCCTATTCTGTGTCTTATATTCTTATTTACTTGACCACATCTTTCACAGAGCAGAAATTTTAATTTTTATGATGTTCTAATTATTATTATTCTTTTCTTTTATGAATCATGCCTTTGGTGTTGTGTCTAAAAGCACATCATCAAACTTCAGGTCATTTAGATTTTCTTCTATGTTATTTTCTAGGCGTTTCATAGTTTTGCATGTTATGTTTATGTCTGTAATCAATTTGGAGTTTAATTTTGTGAAGGATACAAGGTCTGTATCAGTATAAAAATGAACAAAATAGACTCAAGCGACTCCAAAAGTGGAGATGGAAAAGGGGGTAAAGAGCTGCAAAAGTACATATTGGGTACTATTGTTACAGGAAAGGGGTCCTGATCCTGACCCCAGGGGAGGGTTCTTGGATCTTGTGCAAGAAGGAATTCAGGGTGAGTCTTCAGTGCAAAGTAAAAAGTTTACTAAGAAAGCATGTTTATTGCAACACTGTTCACAATAGCAAAACTTGAAACCAACCCAAATGTCCATCAATGATAGACTAGATAAACAAAATATGACACATATAGACCATGAAAAACTATGCAGCCATAAAAACGGATGTGTTCATATCCTTTGCAGGGACACAGATGAAGCTGGAAACCATCATTCTCAGCAAACTAACACAGGAACAGAAAACCAAACATTGCATGTTCTCACTCATAAGTGGGAGTTGAACAATGAGAATACATGGACACAGGGAGGAGAACATCACACATGGGGGCCTGTCAGGGGTAACGGGGTGTTGGGGAGGAATAGCGTTAGAGAAATACCTAATGTAGATGATGGTTGATGGGTGCAGCAAACCACCAAGGCATGTCTATACCTATGTAACAAATTTGCACCTTCTGCACATGTATCCCACAACTTAAAGTATAATAATAATATCAAGAAGAAAGTAAAGCGGTGAAAGAACAGCTACTCTGTAGACAAAGTAGGGCATTCCTGAAAGTAAGAGGAGGAACACATCCACCTGAGATACAATACTTGTTTATATGGGGAGATGTGCTCTGCTATAAGAGCTTCTGTGATAAAGCATTAATTTTGTTACTATATTTTGCAAGAATTGATATATTATCTTTAAAGCAAAGTTAGTTATGCCTTTGTTCTCCAGATATCAGGATATCTGGACACTCCCAAGTCTGGATCTATTTAATTTACATAATTAATTTGTTCCCTTAACCATAAACATTTAGAGGCTAGGAATGTCTAATTTTCTGAGACTACAGCCCAGCAAGTCCTCCCAGCATTAGTTTTTTAGCCCTCATTCAAAATGGAGTCACTCTGGTTTAAACACCTCTGAAACTATGTTCACTATTTTGGTGAAAGGTTTAATAGAAGCCCAAGCTCCAGCACCACACAATATATCCATGTAACAAACCTGCACACATACCATCTGAATCAAAATTAAAAAACAAAACAAAAAATATATATTGCCAAGATCTATGTCATGGAGCTTTTACCTTAAGTTTTCTTCTAGGAGTTACATGGTTTCAGGTCTTAATTTGAGTCATTGCTTCATTTTGATTTGTGTGTGTGTGTAATAAAGATCAAAATCCAGTTTTACTTTTTTGTATGTGGATATCCAGCATTCCCAAGATTATTTATTGAAGACATTATCCTATGCCCATGTGTATGCTTTATACTTTTCTCAAAGACCATGACATAGGTCTTGACAATATTTTGTTTTGTTTTGTTTGAATTTTGATTCAGATGGTACATGTGCAGGTTTGTTACATGGATATGCTGTGTGCTGCTGGAGCTTGGGCTTCTATTAATAAGGTGTCTGTTTTCATGCCAGTACCATCCAAGTTGGATTACAATAGCTTTACATTGTAATTTCAAATCAGGGAAAAAAAAAAAACAAGATCTGTATCTAAATGCTTTTTTTTTTTTTTTTGGCATTTAGATATCCAATTGTTTAAGCACATGGAAAAATTGTTGAAAAAAATCTGCCATTACTTCATTGTATTCCCTTTGCTCCTTTGTAAAGATCAGTTGAGTCTACTTATATGGGTCACTTTCTTTGCCTTCTATCCTGTTACTTTGAATCATTTGTTAATTCTCTCACTAGTACACACTGTCTTGATTACTGTGCTTACTTTATGGTAAGTCTCAAAATTAGGTAGTGTCAGTCTTCCAACTTTGTTCCTCACCTTTAGTATTGTGTTTGCTATTTTGGCTTTCATTTCCTTGTATTACGTTTAGAATTAGTTTGTTGATAGCTGCAAAAGAACTTGCTAGAATTTTTTATTACAATTGCATTGAATTTATAGATCAAGTTGGGAAGAAGTGACATTTTCATAAGATTGAGTCTTCTTATCCATGAACACAAAGTCTCTCTTCATTTACTTAGTTTTTCTTTTATTTATTTCAGCAGAGTTTTGTAGTTTTTCTCATATATACCTTTAATATAATTTGTTAGATTTATAACTAAGTATTCATTTTGAGGGGGTGATAATGTAAATGTGTTTTTAATTTCAAATTCCACTTAATTGTTGGCATGTAGGAAATTGATTGACTTTTGTATATTAATCTTATATCCTGCAAACTTGCTGTAATTGCTTATACTACCAGTAGTGTTTTTATAAATATTTTTTTAGAATTTCTACATAGACATTTATGTCATCTATAAGCACAGATAATTTTATTTTATTCTTCTTACCAACCCTGTTTAACTTTTATTTGTTTTTCTTGTCTTGGTGCCTTAGTTAGCACTTTCAGAGCAATGTTGCAAAGCAGTGGTAAGAGGGGACATCCTTACCTTGTTCCTGATCTTAGTGGAAAAGCTTCTATGTTCTTATTATTGTATATGTATTTCTTTTAAAAAAAATTAGCACTACCTATTTTCTGGTACTATAAGTTGCTTCAGGCTCATCTATATTTACTACCACAGCCTTTAAATAAGTCATTTCTTCAAGGATTTCCAGTTTATTTCATTGGAGAATGGTATTAGAAATGAAGATCTAGTCACTTTCTACATTCTTTGCTGCTGTGGTGGTGTTGTTTCTATGTACCCCCAGCTGACAGAGCAAGGAAATTTTTGTGTGTATATGAACCCATGTATATGCACATATATGTAATGATTTCCCTATGTAACCATCTGTATTTATATAAAGTTCAAACTGTTGTCTCTAGATGAATCTCATATGACATTGGTCATTCTAAACTGCTGTCTTTGCTGGTCTGTAACCTCCAACTTCAGCAGTGAGAAACTTTGCTCCCGTCAGCTGGTATTCATTTACTTACCTGTTCAGTTCCAGATATATGTATATCTGTTTCAGAATTGATCACCTGTATGCTATGTGAATCTTGATCAACTACAACACAATATAATATATACTTCTTTTTTCTTTTAGTCTTATAATTTTATTTTAGAATCAATAAATGGATATTAATTCTAGAAACACTGCTTCCTGCATAGAAAGCCAGTCACTGAGATGATTATTGCCAAGGAGAAGACTTTAATCGGGTTCTGCAATTGAGAAGATGGAAGATTAGCCTCAAATTCATCTTTCTGACTGACTAAAATTAGGGGTTTATATAGCAGGGAAGAAATGTAGCAATGCACAGGAGAGCAGGAGCTTGGAAGGGATAAGGAAAGAATCAGAATGAATGAGGGAGCTGGCGTCTCATTATCTACATGAGATAATTTGGTGAGTTTCAAATTCTTTGATACTTTTTGAGAAGCCTGTGGTTCCTTTCCTGAGGAAGCAACTCAGGTAAAATGAATGTAAGTTTCAAGTTTTAAAACCAGAAGGGCCAATTTCTATGTTTATCTAAAAAAAAAATAAATAAATCAACAAACATTGAAAAACTCTATGTGACTACTGGGTCAGTTTCAAGGTCAGCAGCTTTCTCCCATGTCTTTCCCACAACAGGGAGGTTGTTTCATACATTTGTAATACAGTTATGTATTATTTCACAGTTGGCATTCTACCGTAGGCTCTCATGACCTCCTAATTTATTTTTTAAATTTACATATAGTAGGATTCAGTCTGAGCTATCATAGGTATTATACAAAATAGTTCACTACCCTAAAATTCTACTGCTTCACTTATTTAACCTTTCCCCACTCAAAATCCTTGTCAACCTTGATCTGTTCACCTTCTCTATGCCTTTACCTTTGGAAAGTTTTATGTAAATGGAATCATATTATTTTGTAGCACTTTTGTACTAGCTTCTTTCATTTTACAATATGCAGAGTTTGTTTATACATCACTTATTGAATGACATATTGATGGCTCTGGTTTGGGGTAATTATGGATAAAGATGTTAACATTTATAAACCAGTTCATGTGCAGACATAGTTTTCAAATAAATTGAGTAAACACTCAGGAGTGCAATTGTTGGATTATATAGTAGAGTTCTGTTTAGCCTTCTAAAAACCTGCCAAACTGTCTTTCAAAGTGGCAGTACCATTGTGCATTATCCTTAGCAATGAGTGAGAGTTCCCATTGCTCCATTCATTCACCAGTAATTGGTATTGTCAGTTTATTGGATTTTAGCCATTCTACTGGAAGAGGAAGCATGAGCAAGAACTAAATATTGAGAAGGATGGAGAAAGTTACATTGCATTTCCACATACTAATCAATTTCATTATTTCTCCACCTTTACCATGTATGTCAGGGACTTGGATGGGAAAAAAGGGCTTGTGTATAAGTGTTATAAACTGTGTTATTAAAAGTGTCTTGGGTATTCTTTCCTAAAGAAAGCTGTCTCACTGCAATTTTCTTCTGTGCAAGCTTTAGTCCTTTGTCATGTTGTTATAGTTCCCATGACTCTAGCGACCTCCTTCATTTATCTCCCTAATTGTCCTGATTCCAGGCCCCAAAATCTCTTTTAATATTTTCAGAAAAGTTCGGCTTTCTCTTTGACTTGTGACTAAGCTTCCACGTCTTACTCAGTCATATTTAGAAGGCCCATTCCCACCAAGCAAATCCATTAGGGTGATTCTCACCCAGAGTGGGAAAGGGAAAGAGAAGACTCTTCTAGAAACTCTGTAATTAATTTTTTATTTAATAATTTTGTTTTTCCTCCTATGTGCGAATCACACAGATTGTGCAAAGGAGCACCAACTAATTCTCCCAGCTAGATGACGAGCTCAGCCCTTCCTGAGACTTCTCAGTCTGGATTGAAAGGGATTTATACTTGAGTGAGAGCAGAAAGTGCAGAGACTTGAATGGTTCCTTTGGGAAAGAAAAGAGTACTGGCTGATTCCAGAAAAGTTGGAGTGGAATTCAAATTGGCCAAGTTTACAGATAATGACTGCTATGATGATTAGCTAATGATTAGCACTTCTCCAGGGAGTGTCAATGTGGCTTGAAACTTCGAGGAGAGAACGTGCTTAGGGAGGCAGCTGGAAGGAAGAACTACAAAGCTCTGTGTGATAGGCCCCCACGGTGTCTTTGGTTCTGAAAAGTAGTTGTCATAGTCCTGCCCACTCTTATTCTCCAAGAAATTTCCATGACTGGGATTTCAAACCCTCCTTACAGGGATTCCTCTGGTAAAATAGTGGATTAAAATGCTGGTTTAGTGACTTAAAATGGCTTATCCTCAAGACTAGCAAGGAGGTTTTGTGTTTAAGACTTCACACATATTTTAAGTAATTGGCAGATTGTACAGTTTGTAACTAAATTTTTCTGCTATGCTTTTTAAAACCATAAAAATTTTAGATATTGGCTAAATAGTATTCAGTTAAATTGATAGGCAAGTTCTTCCCCATTTTATTTACATTTTGGTAACACGTTGCCTGTATCTTTCTCCTGATTAGTACTCATTGTTTTCTTTTCCCTTGACCGAGTTTTAAATGTGCAAATAGTCTCTACTCGAAATACATATAGTTGTCTCTGCCCATATTAAGAGTAAGAAAAATCATACAGCATTCTATTTTTCTCAACAATAATTCTCATTTAGTTGTAAACTGAGAAGCTTAGAAATGAGAAAATTTCAAGTATGGTAAATTCATATAAACTTTGCTTTTCCTTTATTAACCACTCAGTTCTGTCAATCTGTCACTGCTAAAATTTTTTATCTTTAGAATTTAAATACCAAGGTAAATTTCTAACAATTTCTTCATTCTGTACCCATGAAAAAACTGAACCATTTAAGTAGAACCTCTGATTAAAAATGAATCACAATATCAATTGAACAGGTGACATTCTTTTCAAGGTTTATGATTCATTTTTATTAGTAGAAATTGTGTTTTATTTAACTAATAGATACCTTTTCCTAAGTTTATAAAGAGAAAGCAAGAGTTTGTTAGGGTGCAAAAGAAATATTTGTATTTGACTATGCTTAATAACTTCTAAATTTGTTTAAATGATATTAGTTGCTCAAGATTTTAGCCTAAGAGCTGTTGTAAGGTTTTACAGAAATTCAGACTTTCAGAGCTACTAATGATTTTTTATCTGTTACTTACCCCTCATTGTCAACTGAAAAATATTTTCTATGTAGTCATAGCATACTTGGGGTGGAATTACAGATTCTTCTTATGTTAAATGCTTGACAGACATAATTAAAATTTTATGCAAGACTCATTTTTATGTTATGTAAGTATTAAAATTTTATGCAAGACTCATTTTTATGTTATGTAAGAAAATTTTTGTCACATATAAAATTATTTCAAGCTGTTATGTAAAATATGCTTATTGATAACTAAATATATCAGTTGAAGATAAGATCACACAGGATTTTTATATTGTATCTAATATAATATTTTTCTGTTTTATAAACTCACTTTTATTTTTTAAAGTGGCCTTATTAATGCATATATATATACACATACACACATACACACACACACACACACACACACACACACGTAGAGAGAAAGAAAGAGAAAATTTACCAATGTTAACTGTATAAGTCAATGAATTTGATAAAACCACTGCCAAAATGAAGTTATGAGCAATTTTAGGATCATGTAAAGTTTCATCATGGCCTTGGCCATCAATCCCCTTGCACAATCCCAGACCCAGCTCTCCATCATTGTGTATTGCCTTCACCAAAATTCATTTAATAATTTTTTTTTAATTGCATCTTTTGTATGTGGCCTCTTTCACTTACTTAATACTTTTAAAATTCGTCCATGTGGTTTCCTGTATTAGTAACTTTTAATGTCCCCTAGAATTCCATTATGTGGATGTAGTAGTATGTTTATCCACCCATAGAAACAGAGAGTTTGGTCATTTCTATTTTCTGGTTATTTTTCTTTAAACCATAATGACTCTTCCTTTGTCCTCTGAAATAGAACTAGACTCCTAGGCAGTCCCAGGTGGAGATGGGCCCAGGGACATAGAAGTCCAGTTCTTGAAGAAAACTGGCGGCCGCAGGAGTAGAGGTCTGGTTTCTTGTTTGAAAATATCCCCTTGACTGCCACATGGGGGTCATTTCCTGAACATGGCCTCATTGAGATGAAAGTAGATGACCTTGCACTGCAGCAATTCAGTATTCTTCCAACCTTCAGACTTCAGGTTCACTCCACGACAATGAGGAGCATAAATACATTAAGAGTAGTCATAACAGTACAAAGGGAGGGGAGCAGACAGATAAGGATTCCTACACTACAAGGTAAGAGCTGATTGGAGTGATGATCTGAGCCCCTAGGAGACAGACAAGAGGACATACTCAGAGGTACTGATAAGCAGAGAATTAAGTGCAGTCTTAGTGAATAGGACCAAGGATGCCACCTTTAAGCATTATTATAGTTACTCGTTTATATTTGATTATTTAGGGAATGCTTGTTTCCTAGTAAAATGTCAACTCCATCTTGGGAGGGGCACTGTATATTACTTTCAATGACACCTGATTACTAGTTTTTAGACTTAACACAGGTCCTGGAGACAGCTTCTTCTCAACATTGCTAAGGAATGTGGCACATTCTGTGTGAACAAGAGATTCAATTCTTCCTGTTCCAGGAGCTGATGAAGGTTGTCACAACTACAGTTCTTCAGGCTGAGCAATGGGCTCAATGTTGTCTTGAAGTTGAGACAACTTTGCTCACAGATATCCTCACTCTCTCCAAGGAGATCTTGGACAGCTATGCAAATGAACTCAAATCTAAACTTAGACCTGCTCCCTACAATCCTGCTGTGGTCTCTGAAAAAAAGCCAGGGGTCCCCAGAAAAGTTCTTTCATTCTGTTTAGGCTGGAAGCACCCAATTCTGTTCTGAATCCCTCCCACACAATGAGCATAAACCCCAGGATTAAAGATGACAAACCATTTGGCATCACACAGTCTGGGGGAGTAGGTGGTAGGCAATTTCTGGTTGGAAGGGTTGGACACATTGTGTATGGGATCAGCAACGTGCATGAAGAAGGGAGATCTCTGTAAGGCCTAAATGGATCCCAGCTCAGATACTTTTGGTCAAGGCTGGGTCATATTCATGGCTATACCTGTCCGCAAGGAATCAGAGCTCAGACCAGTTATGGCTTTGTCTAGGAAATGAGAAAGGGAATACTGAGGCATTTCTTTCCTAAGCACATTGAGTGGCTGATGCTCATGGCGCTCCCAGGAAACCTCCCTACTAGGACTGTTAAGGTGTAGATGTGTGGTAAGTTAAATTCTAAGACAGCTCCCAAGTTTTATCCATCCTGACTATGAGACTGTGAATGTGATGGATTTTTCTCCCATATTAGGTTACATCATATGACACAGTTCACCTTAAGAAAGAAGCATTATCCAGGTATCCCAGTTCTAATTGTACAAGCCCTTTAAAAGCAGATAATTGTCTCCAGTTGTTAGTACAGGAGGAAGTCAGAGATCTGTAGCATAAAATCAATGTCATGCACTACTGCTGGCTTGAAGATAGGCCCATATGTCAAAGAAAGTGGGTGGCACCTAGGAATTGAGTGTGCTTCAGCTGACAGCAAGCAAGAAAATGTAGATCTCAGTTCTGCAACAGCAAAAATGTGAATTCTGCAAACAGGAATGAGCTTGGAAGTCAGATTTTCCCCAGAACCTCCAGATTAGAATGCAGTTTGGCCAGAACCTTAATTTCAGCATGAGCAGAGAATGTAATCATCCTGTGCCACAATTCAGATCTCAGCGCTGTGAGCTAATAGAAAACTAATACTACAGTGTATGAGTTTGGAAGATGTATTAGTTCTGGAAGATGGCTCATGTATATAATAGTTTGCTTCCTCCGCATATGTACATGCCACTATCTCAGCAAAAGGTGGAATTCGTTTCACTATTCATTTGCCTTGACACCAATATGTCTCTTCAAGACCCTCCTCATTTTTTTAATTTTCTTCAACATGAATTACTTCCATTAATTTTGATAATTGAAAATATTACATTAAAATATCACCTGTCTTTGCTATTGAGGTTTTGGGAGTCCCTTTACATCGTATACCAGTGGTGAGTACTTAATTCTCCTTGCCCTAGTCCTGGATGCATTGAGAGACAGCGTGTGGTCAAGACTCATCAAATCTTCTGGAATCTGTGCTGCAGGAACACAGCCTTAATTCTATTTTATGCATTATTTTATCTCCAATGCCAGAAACAGAGACTAGTATGTGGAACAGATTCAATACATTTTTCATGAGTAAATAAGTCCTAAGAAGATTAGCTATTTTTGTAATTAGAATGGGTAATGGATAAATTCACTTAAACATGAAGTGATAAAATCTAATGCCAAATGAAATTTCTTGTGGAAATAGGAGCATTGAAGAAATACATCTACACTTAATTTGACCTTTGTATCACATGGGTTCCTGTGGTATTTAATCAGCTCAACAATATCTACACCAAACAAAGCACATCCTTCAGATATTTGTTAATATTTCTATATCTCTTTCAAATATAGGTAAACACGGTAGCTGTGACTTGAATTTTAAAACTTTCATATTTTTGATATGCTGAAATTCAGTTAATATTAACAATACATTTATTATTAAGATTAAATAATCTAATCATTTACAAGTAATGAAATAGGGAAGTACATTTTAACATGGGACCATTTGATCTTTGGCCACATTTTGAATTAAATAACTCTAAAATAAGTAGCAGTCATTTCACAAAACCTCAGTGTTTTGTTTTTGTTGTTGTTGCTGTTTTGAAAATAGATTAAAGCCAAAGTGGTCCTTCCTTCCTCTGGATCCACGAGTCTTACTTGTTCTCCATAGCAGTCCCTTTTCTTCCTTTTTTCCCTGAACTGAGGCGGCCCGAAAAGCTACCTTAAGCAATCCTGACTTCTTCCTTCTTATATATTCTTCGACAGTACTACTTGCTCTCAGTTGAAAAACAAACACTTCACTAAACTATTAACACAGTTTTTTTAGAGTCATTTTTATAAGACTGCATTTTTAAAGAGCTTTTGTAAAAGCAATGCATGTGCCTAATTACTACTAACAAATGAGTGTATTTAGCAAATTGAAAATGCAATAATTTCTTGGACTTCGAAAAGTTAATGAATTAGCTGAAAATCCAGAGCTAAATTCCTTGTTGCTCTTTTTATACATTTTATAGAATCCTATTATAGAGCACCAATCAACTGAAAAAGTAATTCAAGTCACAAATGCTAGCTTATTCATAGAAGCGTTATCAAATCAATTAACCTGCTAAAGGCAGCAGCCAGTTCATTTTTAGGAAAGACTCAGTAGCAATAAAATTAAAGTAGAACCTCAAATTTTTCCTTGTTTCAGGTTTGAAAGGAAGAAAAATAATAAAAATGATTTCAACATTGCCTTTAACAATAATTGGATTGTGATTTAAAAAAAATCCTCAGAAATTGTTTTTTTCTAACAATGAGGTATCTATTCTGAAGCATTTCTCATTAAGTGAAAATTATTTTTATGCCAGCTTTTTTAATTGCCAGAAGTGTAATTATCCTCACACATTTATTCCCTATTTAAGGACAAAATGAAATAGATCCATGCTGTTACATTTTATATTATTATTATTCTGACCGATTTCCCTGCACCCTTCAGTTACAGTTTGTATACAGTATTGTAAACAATTCCAGTTACTGACTCTGAGGAAGATATAACCTTGTTGGAAATGTTTAAGCTCAGGGCAGTAAGAATGAGTAACCAAACATTTAGGTGTATTTTCTTTATTATTATTGTTATTATTTGTTTGTTTGTTTGTTTGTTTGTTTATTTATTTATTTATTTAGAGACAGAGTCTTACTCCATCGCCAGGCTGGAGTTCCGGGGCGCAATCTCAGCTCACTGTAACCTCCGTCTCCTGGGTTCAAGCAATTTTCCTGCCTCAGCCTCCCAAGTAGCTGGGACTACAGATGCATGCCAACACACCCAGCTGATTTTTGTATTTTTAGTAGAGATGGGGTTTCATCATATTGGCCAGGATGGTCTTGATCTCTTGACCTCGTGATCCGCCCGCCTCGGCCTCCCAAAGTGCTGGGATTACAGACAGGAGCCACTGCGCCCGGCCTAGGTGTATTTTCTTAAGGCATAACGAACCTGGTCTTGGTTAGGTAGAAAATGTGAAAGATTTAAGAAAGAAATGACTTATAGTCTTGAATTAGGAGAAACAGGTATTCTTTCTCATAAGTCAGAGAATGTGTTAAAATCATTAGAAAACTGCATTTTGTTATGGTTGGGTGGGAAGATATATATTACCTATGCACTTGGAAACCAAAAGTGTAGTCGATAATGGATTATTAAAGATAAGGTAACTTTAAGTGTTCACAAAATAATAAGGGAAGCTAAAAATAAAACCAACTGGTTAATTAATAGAAAAATCAAGGTTGCTTGAAAGCATGTTTGCCACATGACATTTAAATTATATTCAGATAGTCATTGTCTTAGTCTGTTAAACAAAATACCACAGACTGAGTGGCTTAGAAAAGCCACTTATAAAAACAGAAATTGATATTTGTTTCTATTCTGACACAGTTCTAGAGACTGGGAAGTCTAAGATCAAGGCGACAGCCTGGTGAGGGAGCATTCACTGTTCATAGATACATGAACTGTGGCCTCCTGTGGTAGAAGGGGCAAAGGAGCTCTCTGGAGCTTCTTTTAGAGAGACACTAATCCCATTTGTGAGGGTGCCACCACACGTCCTCATCTAATTCTAATTACTTATAAAAAAAAAAAAAACCTACCTTGTAATACCATCACATCAAGAATTCAACATACAAATTTGCCAGGGGCACACACATTCAGTCAATAGCAGCCATTTTGTCTAAATATAAGAAAGAGAGAAAAAATAAACAGTTTTGATTTTTTGTTGTTGTTAGAAAGTTTGTCTCTCTATCCATCTTAAGTGAAATTGCTCTCAGCAACATTGAGGCTAAAGTAAGAATAAACATGAACATATCTCAATTTAAAAAACTTACATATAGAATTTTTATTATGCCAGCAGTAGCAATAAGCTTGGTTAAAATTGTAAAATTTGTGCTTTATCTTGAAAGAGAAACAAAAAACATGATGATCTTCTTTTAGTTTTCCTGTTAAGTAGTGGCATCAAAAGGGAAAAATAATTTCAATGGGCTTCTTTTTCAAAATAAGTTTTTAATGCTTGTGTGACCACTGGAAAAGCTGCTGGGTCAGTTTCATCTGTTATATTGTTAGTGTTTTGTCTCTCATAGCGCTTTGTTACCTTATCTTTGGGCTTGCTACATTTCAACCATACATAGTTTATGCTAATTAGGCTCCCAGAAAATACCACTAATTCAAATGTTATTCCAAATAAAGTCATGACTTACTAATTTATGACTGGAATATTTGGAACAGTGCTAAACTATAAAATAGCCCAGTTTTCTAACCTTAATATTCTGAATGATCATGCTTGGGAGATTTTGAGTGTCATTATTTGAGATATTCTAAATTTTTTGAAATGCTTGAGATGAGAGTTATAATAACTTTGCAGCACGTATGTTCCCATGGCAATTTGTGAAAGAAAATCAAGCCCTACTTTTCCTGCTAAAACCAACTTAATCCTTTGAATTAGAGAGGTATGTCCAAACTTATAACAGCTGAGATGCCAGAAAACACAAAATTTTGGAACTTTATCTCAAGATAAGATATAAGAGGAAAAAGTTGTTAAAGTACCATTTTTATAATTTATTTAGTCTCCCATAACCATTCTGCAACAAAGGAATGCAAATACCAAAAATATGAATTTAAGTTCGTTATCTGCCTCAAGCTCAATAAAGATTAAAAACCAAAATGATGAAATATCTTCCCTAAAAACATACAACAATTTTTCTTTTGTTGCAGACCATTGAATTGAAACACAGTGCAATTGTAACAGAAACCCCAGCCGATCCAACGTGGCATCGGAAGATCACATGCTCTCCATATTATACCAAATTGAAGCAAGGGGCTGGAACTTTGTACCCCTGTAGTCACTGAGTGGGGCTTCCCAAGGAGAAATTACTCCTTGAGCTAAGGGTAATTCTTAAAGAGTAGTTCGCTTTGCAGTTCAAGGATAGAGTACCTCAACCATGAAAATTATATAGGATTAGAAATCATGGTACCCATCGACTTCCTGATAGGAGACTGAGTATGTTTGTATAAAAGTACTTTTTTCTTTTTTTGAGATAGAGTCTCGCTCTGTCACCCAGGAGTACACTAGTAATATCTCTGCTCACTGCAACCTCTGCCTCCTCGGTTTGAGTGATTCTCATGCCTCTGCCTTCTGAGTAGCTGAGATTACTGGCATGTGCTACCATGCCAGGATAATTTTTGTATTTTTAGTAGAGTCAGGGTTTCACCATGTTGCCCAGGCTGGTCTTGAACTCCAGGCCTCAAGTGATTCACCTGCCTCAGCCTCCCAAAGCGCTGGGATTACAGGCATAAGCCACTGCACCCAGCCTAAAATTACATTTTAATTCAAGTTTTTCATAATTGTTAGCTTCCAATAATCGTAGCAACTACAGTAGTGAAATGGGAGAGTTCCCTGATTCACCTAGCAAGATGCAGTCTGCCTGTTTGATCGCCCCATAGCTCACACCTTTTATGGGAGAGGGAACACACAGTTGGGCAGTTGCAGGAACCAGGGCAAATACTTTTGGATTCTAGCTTCATGGCAGCATCTGGGGTGGGTGTCCGCAACTTTGGAAACCCAAGAGGGTGTATGATATAGTGTGCTCCTTTACCTTTACCATCTGTAGATGGCTTGTTTGTTAATCAGCTCAATGGACCCTCTGCCTTATTGCAAGGGCAGGGGGCCAGTGTGACAGCCTTCTGTATCCTGAGCTCTTGAAAGAATCTGAAATGTCCTGAAAGAATCTGATCACACATGGGCTCAAAGGATGAGTGAAAGGTTTTACTGAGTGGTGGAGGTGGCTCTCCGTGAGATGGATGGGAAGCTGAAAAGGGGGATGAAGTGGGAAATGACCTTCCCCTGGAGTTGGGCCACCCAACAGCTCAACTCTTCTCTGACTTCCCCAGCTGAAGTCCCCACATCGTCCAGATGTTCGTCCTCTTCTCGATTTCTCTGCCACATCATTTCACTGTCACTGATCCACTGGCCTTCTGGCCTGCTGGTCTGCTTGCCTCCTTGTCTCCCTGCTTGTGGGTCTCTTCAGGAGCATGGGGTTAGGGCTTTATGTGGGGACAGGATGGGTGGCATGGCAAGCCATAAGGCAACTTTTGGGGAGTGAAAACAGAAACGCCTGTCCTCGTTCAGAACCACTGGTTTTCAGGCTTTAGAGTGAGGCCTTTGCCAACGGAACTTCACTCTTCTCTCCAGTATTTCCCTGTCTTCTGTTCCTGTCAATCACAGTTGTATCTGTTATTAGTCCATCATTTCACAAAATGTTTTCTAAAAGTTGCTGTTGATTATTTTATCAGGCAAACTAACTTTGCTAGACTAAATTACTGGAAAATGAATAAATTAAGTAAATCTTACACTCTGGTATCACAATTATAATATAAAAGTTAAAAAACACAACCATCATAGCTTTTGTTTATTGCTTATTTCAGTATACTTCTTCTCATTAGCAATCAACTTTGATCAGGAAAAAGGGGCATAATAAGCTTTGGAGTTGGGCAGACTTACATTTGTATATGATTATCCATTCTATGTTATAACTTTGACAATTGATTATATCTTAACCTCTCTGAAATTTGTTTCTCAAATTTATATGCTGAGAATAAGCAATTATTTTTAAGGTTGATTTGATCTTATCTGTAAATTATATACTTTAAACCTTATCCATCCTAATTTTCCATGTTCTCAATTTTTTATAGTAATAATAAAATTCCCAAATTATCTGTCTTCCTCTACCTGGTGCTTATTTTTGTCTCTTCTTTTGTAAACAATCTTTTGAAAACTGATGTCTATACCAATGCTTCTCAAACTTTAATTTTCTGAGCAATCACATGAATACCTTATGAAAATGCAGAATTTGATGCAGTGGTTGTGAGGAGGTATCTGAGATTCTATATTTATAACTAGTTCCTAGATGAGGTTGATGTCATGGTCCATAGATCATCATTGGAATAGCAAGAATCTCTACGTACTGTCACCATGAGTTTATTTTCCATTGACCTTTTACCCCTCTGCCATCAGGCTCAGATAATAACACAACATTCACACCACTCCATTGCATGGGCTCTAATAATCTCTTTATAGTCATATCTAATGGATACTTTTTATTCTCTAACTTTGGTAAAGGCTTCAGCCTTTGATTGACAACGATGCTGATGGAACCATTATAAGGAGGGCATAAGTAGATAAATGCTACCCCATCAACAGGACTCCACAGCAGGTAGTGAAACCATGACTAATTTGTCTCACTGCAATTTAGAAGATTTCATCTTACCCATATAGTCATGCATTTCCTTCCCTCTTCATCTTTATTCCTTTACATGGTTAATCTCTCTTCAGCCTTTAAAATTAAATTTAGACTCAGCCCTCTGAGAAATATTTCAATTATAGAAAAACAGGAATGTTATAAAATTAAAAGAAAAGAAAAACAGTGCTTACATTTTAATCTGGAAAATAATACATACTGCTTTTTCTATTAAGATGTGATATGTAAAGAACTTTTTGGGGAATAATGTGAATCATGTGAGTTTGCATTGAGAAAGTCAAGAAAATGTAAGACATTGAGGTATTTTATTGGAGCAGATAGGTGTCCACATTCATCTCAGAAAAAGGAAAAGCATTGTCACATCATACCAACAAGTACAGTCACTCTCTGTCACCTTGCATATATCACACAAATGCACACATACACACATGTACATGTACAAACACACATATACACACTATTTGACTCAAAAGATCCAACTACTTTTATACTACTATGAGGACATAAATAATGTAAAAATAAGGGTGACACGAAACCCACACTAAATAAGATCATTTATTTAAGTATTTATGGGAAGGATTTGAGGTCAATTTCAAACTGAAAATTTTCAAGTGAGTTGTAGATTGGAGAGAGGAAATGAAAAGATTGAGTTTCTTATCTAATTAGTCAAACGTGTAGCATCTTGTTGGAACTGAACTAATTCTACAAAAGAGAAGTAGATACAACCTACATACATGTACAGCAGTAGAAAACATATCTATTATTATTTTTTTTTTTGAGAAACTAAAGCACAAACCAGTTAATAAGCTGCTAAACATCACACAGCCAGCAAGTAGCAATACTAGAGTCCAACTCAGGCATACTTACTCTAGAGCTTGCTTCTTTAAGCCCTAAAATATATCTCAGACACCCTCCTTGAAACGGGGGGCATACAAAACCTGGCAAAATATTTATGGGTCTCTGTCCCATGAAATATACTCTTCTTATATTTGGATATAACTTTTTGCCGAGACTTGAAGAGGACTAAATTGAATATATTAAAGAAGGCTATCAGAAGTATGAAGTTGAGTATGTTTAGTAATATTTATTCATTCCAAATTCAAATACACATTGATAGAATTAGAATCAATCTGAATTGCTGGGCTACACCATCAAAACCCTGTACACATAAACATACAGGTAAACATGCATTCACACAAAGGTGCGAGAGGACTCACATTTAATAAGCAGAAAGTACCTTCTCTAAATCACAAGTATGCAAAAAGAGAAGTTTAAATGGTTTAATATATAAAATGGCTACTCAGAAGCCATTATTTGTAAGAATGACATTTATTACTCTGAGCACTTCATTACTTTGGCCACATCCCGAAGCAATCTTTAATAATTTCCATAATGGAATGAAAAGATCAGAACTATAATGAACCCCTAGAAATTTTTATTAGGCAAAATAGATATTTGCACCTCTGAGTTTGCATTCATTTTTTTAAAAACCTTACAACAATCATATCAGATATTTAAAAAAAAACAGTTTAGTTTTGATCAATCAGATCAAATACTGGCTATTTTTGAGGATTCAACAGACATAGAAGGAAGGGCCAAAATAAATGTAAAATTCTTGTATTTTTTCTTTCTTTTACAACAGAGTTTGGACACTTGTAATAACTATAGAAATAATATTAAATCAATCTCTTTTGGTTTTACTGGACACTAAGGGGCATGAAAAGATTGTCACTACTGGATCTTAGATTGAAGTACATATAGGGTTATCTCAGTGACCTCATCCAAGAATTGAAGTCCTGAGCTTACCCTTTCCTATAAAATGTTTGCCAGAAATTAGTGAATTCACTGTTGTCAATCAAGCACTTGGGCAGATTTACAGTCAGTAAATTAGACCCATAAGTAATGTGGTTGAATTTTTATAGTCTTGAAACTATTCAGAAAACAGAACAAAAATATTTATAGCTATTAAACTGGCATAGATTTTGGTGTGGAGTGGCAAAAAAACATAGTATTGAAGTTTTCAGATTGAAATTAGAAAATCGATAAGTAGGCAAGGCCTGACCTTTATTTTTATAGATCTTCTGGCCACACATAAAAAACAAAATCTCTATTACAAAATCATCCTTAAAAACAGTCACCTTCCCTTTCATAATCACATACATGTGTACACATCTAAACAAAATAAAATAAGACCATGTCTTAAAAAAGTATAGATAAGTTCTTCATGGATTTAAGAAGGTGTGTAAGATAGATCATATAAAGTTTCTATTCTTTTAGATTACTAAAGTGTGAAGAGGGTAGGTAGGCAGAGAAGGAAAATACACATGCAATTTTATAGAGCTTTTTTTTTTTAAGCTGTTTACAGTCTTTTTTTTTTAAAACGGGACATTTTCAAATACGACATAGAATTGGAGTGCAATAAATGTTACATAACAACTATTCTCTGTTAATGGTTCAGTCTTAGCGAATTGTTTTTAACTGTAAGCTGCTTGAAATCCTTTTAGTAAAAGGTGAAATATAAACGCAGAAATAAATAAACAAGAGACACTGTAACACTAGTTTATACTCCTTACTTAAAGTAATAGTGAATTCAACTCTTGTAAGAAAACAAATTTCACCTACAAACTTGAACATCTTACTACTGAGTCGTAGCCGCTCTCCTCTGAACACACCTCCTCACAATGTGATTTCCGCCTCACCTTGGCCTCTCTATTCAAAATAGCAAATAGGCTGGCCTGTAATCCCAGCACTTTGGGAGGCCGAGGCGGGCAGATCATGAGGTCACAGTATCGAGAGCAATCTGGCTATGGTGAAACCCTGTCTCTACTAAAATACAAAAAATTAGCCAGGTGTGGTGGTGCGCGCCTGTAGTCCCAGCTACTTAGGAGGCTGAGGCAGGGGAATCGCTTGAATCCGGGAGACAGAGGTTGCCGTGAGCCGAGATTGCACCACTGTACTCCAGCCTGGCAAAAGAGCAAGACTCTGCTGTCTCGGGGGGGGGGGGGGGGATCCATGACAAATTGTAAAATTAGGTAGTTTGGTGTTTGTTTTTTGTTTGTTTGTTCTTTTGAATCAGGCGCAATGGCTCATGCCTGTAATACCAACACTTTTTGAGGCTGAGGCCAGTGGATTGCTTGAGCCCAAGAGTTTGAGACCACCCTTGGAAACATGGTGAGATGTGATATCCTGTCTCTACAAAAAATAAAATAAAATAATTAACCAGATGTGGTGGCGTGTGTCTGTGGTCCCTGCTACTTGGGAGGCCGAGGTAGGAAGATTGCCAGAAGGTCAAGGCTGCAGAGTAGTAATCAGGCCTCTACTGAACTCCAGCCTGGGCAACAAGGCAGGAAAGACTCTGTCATTAAAAAAAAAAAAAAAAAAGCCGGGCGCGGTGGCTCAAGCCTATAATCCCTGCACTTTGGGCGACCGAGGAGGGTGGATCACGAGGTCAAGTGATCGAGACCATCCTGGTCAACATGGTGAAACCCCGTCTCTACTAAAAATACAAAAAAAAATTAGCTGGGCACGGTGGCGTATGCCTGTAATCCCAGCTACTCAGGAGGCTGAGGCAGGAGAATTGCCTGAACCCAGGAGGCGGAGATTGCGGTGAGCTGAGATCGAGCCATTGCACTCCAGCCTGGGTAACAAGAGCGAAACTCCATCTCAAAAAAAAAAAAAAAAAAGTGTGTTTTTTGGTTTGTTTTGGCTTTTTTGATGGGGAAAGGAGGACTAATAATAAACTCACTTTAGTTCAACTTTATGCAATAAGAGGTTAGTAAAAGTGCTATTTCACAATGCAGGAGGGCTCGGGAATATAATAGACTAGTTAAAATCTACTTTAAATTGTGGGGAAAAACACATTGTAACTTACATAACCTATTTCAACTTAAATATAAAAGTGTATATTTGTTTGCCAAATATTGATATAAAGACAAATATGGATGGAACATTTGTTCCTCAATCTTTTAGAATTGACTTGCTCATATCTAATTCCCCAGTACTTTTAAAAATCTTCTTTCTTTCTTTTCAAAGTATGGAACTTCGTTTTATGGCAATGACAATTGCTCATAATTATGCACTCATATTCTACTGATTTTCAAAATAGGTGATTGAATTGAGTAATTCAACTTAATGATGACCAGCTGGCATAATGGGGAACAAACAAGGCTGACTCTAGTTAAGCCCTGACTGAAATGCAGGACCAGGAGTGAGTGGAGGATACTAGACAGGGTCCTACTAGCCATAAATGCTCACCCATGACTGCAACGAGAAGTCACTACAATATGACTTTCAGAGGAAATGGAGAATGTTGTTTAATCCTGTCAATCAGTAAAGTGCAGGTGGCTTAATACGGCTCCAATATATTTCTGATTAGGTTACCGTGGTGCCTTGTGAAATATAAAATCAGGAGTGCAGCTGGGACTCAGGCAGAAGTCAGGACCATGGACTGCAAGAAGCACAGAAGAAAACCTAGAAAGCTTCTGTGGAGAAGTAGTGGCGTAGCCACAGAAAGCTTCTGCTTGTGTGTCGCTACTTACATGTATTTTAGTATAGATGAGATTTCCTCGTGTCTGGTTCACTTAGGAGAAAATGAATGCCACTAACAGTTTCTGGGTTTAACCTCTTTTTTATCCTGGAAAAATTAAGGCTAAGCTGTAATATTTTGGGCTCCACTTCCAAAGGCTCAGAAAATCGCAGTTATTTATTAGGGGAACATCTTCGTTCATAACTATTTGCATTGGGAAGGTCAGGTTGTTTGGTATACACACAACTACTCTTTGAAAATATTTAGAAGTAGAGAGGATGGACACAACTTGGGAAAAATATTGAATGTTCAGTTCAGATACATTTTCTCTAACAATATAAAAATGGGGGAAAACCCACAGGGAATAAAGAAAATGTAAACTAGTGTTCCAGACAGAGAGAAAAAACCTGGGATTCAGAGGCTTAAAGACAAATAAACAGAAATGAGAGCAGGACAAGCTCACATTGAAGACTTTAGGACATGCTGGGAATTTTGACACAGTAGTTTGAGCAAAATGTACAGCCACTGAAGACTGTTGAGTAGAGGTGTGGATATATTTCTATTAATGTATTAAAGGATCATTCTGGTTGAAAATGGGTTCAGTGAAGACTTACAAAACAGGGATATCAGCTAAGAACCAGTGTAGACTACAGAAATCTTGTCATTATATTTAAAGTGCAGCAGTTATAATAGAAAAATTATATACACATATAGTAAAAATGTACTGGTCTATATTTGTAAAGACACTTTGTCTTTGTGGAATTGTAATCAAATTCAGGGAAAACAGCTTACATCAGAATTTGTTTTATTCATTGGATAACCGTGAAGAGAGATGGTTTTTAATAGAGGTAAACAAGGCGATCGTCTGTCATCAGCTCTATGAATACTCTTCACAAGATCTCCCCTTCAAAACTTATAAAAACTTATTGCTACCTGTAAAGTACTTTTCAAATAGTTTTTACTGTCATGCCAATTATTAGTAGTTCTACATACTATGGATGCATGAAAACTAAAGGCAGATGTTCCTTTGGCATGATTTAGACTCTTCTATGAAGAAGCTGGAAGGGTCTTCTCTTATTCTAGCATAATGTTTCAGAGCTTTTATTTTTGAATTATTTATGGACCTGAATGTAACTCCTGGAACAATCTTTAAATGTTCAGTGCCTTAATTTTTTTAATATTTAAAATAAGATATTATGACCTATTTTATAGAGTTATTTTGAAGTCTCAGTCTTTAATTGCCTTGTCCTATGCCTACTGCGTAAAAACCCTCAATAAATGACACTTATATGTAATTCCAGGATTAATTTTCCATAGTAAAAGTGGTTGACTTATAAGATAGCAAGTAATAACAAGATATGCAAAATGTTTTCACATGAATTTCTATTGCATTCAATCAGTTTACAAACTAAAGCTTAGTGGACAATGAAATTGCTATCAGCAGATAAAAGTAGGTTTGGGTCAGGTTTCCCAAAGGGACATCAAATGAGTCCCTTAGACTCATTTCAAAGAGTGAAATAGAGACATGAATTACCTTAAGAAAAAAATGAGATGATTTTAATAATACCTGTAGGCTGAAGCTGAACAGAAAGTTTACTACAAAATGAGACAATCGTACATACAAACTGCTTTCTCCTCCCCTCTCTGGAACTGTGGGAAACCTCTCCGTGTTGCCTCTTAGTTGCCACTCATCCGCTTTATTATCTCTCCTTACTGCTCTGTTTTCTCTGCAAACTTAGTCTCTACTCAAGCATAACTTCAGCTTTCTCTGAATCTTCTGTTACTTTTGTCCCTACACCTATTGCCAATTAACAAACTTCACATTTTTAGATTACTCAGCTCCAAGTGGGCTGTTTCATACAAAGATACAATAAGCCAGAGCACAGGAGATAATCATACAACTTGTGTTCATTTCTTTACATCCTGTCAATTGTTAACTAGCATCTGTGTGCAACTATATTTTGAGTAAACCCTATTTATGAAAAAAAGCATTATCTAGTGGAAGCCATTGCCAAACCAAGCTCATTTTAAGGCCATGAAATAAAGCTAATAGGTAGTGTCCATTATCAATTCTTCTTTACCATCAAATATTGTTAGTAACTTCTGAAATAGTGTTACCACCGGTTTACTTATAATGTGAAGATATAATGAGCTAGTTACTCAAATACTAAATTATAGAGAAAGTTTAGCCAATTAAGGGGGTGAGAGTAGAGCTATTTAGAACTTAAACCAGATTATAGTCATTTAAATTGTGTTGGCTTATCCTAGTTGTTAGAAGTCAGAGTCAGTACTCTCCTTTCTTTTTACCTCGCAGAAGACTAATATCTCCCTTCATAATTTGAGTGAGCCCCACAGAGGCTCTCAAAAGCATTCAGGTAATCCCTCTATCCTTACAGAAATTTCTATCTAGCTGTATTCCTCCCTAGCAGCCATTTGGTTGATATTTGCTGCTTATAAATTTCTCCAGAGAGGTGCATCACCTCTGATCTGCTTCCTGAGCTTGCTGAAAAAGCACCTTGCTGGTATATTACAGAGTTGCAAATCCTCAAGGTGCCAAAACTCACAATAAAAGGTGCTCTGTTTATTCTTATATTCAGTGCACCTTTATGGAAGCTCTGTTGAGTTCTGGGACTGTATGAGGTATAGGGGATGTAGCAATAAACAAGTGTAAGACTTGGCTTGAGGAGTTTATAATCTAGAGAAAAAGAAAGAAAATTTTAAAGTTCCTGCTACAGCTATTAGGATAGCTACTTAAAAAAATAAGCAAAACAAACAAACAAATAAAAAAATGAATGTTGGTGAGAATGTGGTGAAAACAAGTCGTGTGCCCTGTTGGCGGGACTGTGAAACAGTGCAGCTGCTATTGAAAGCAGTACTTAGATTTCTCCAAAAAATTAACCATAGAATTACCATGTAATCCATCAAATTTACTTCTGGGTAAAGTTACATCCAAAATAATTGAAGTCAAGATGTTCATAGAAGCATAATCCACAAGAACCTAAAGGGGAAAACAGTCCCGTCTACTGATGAATAGAAGGATAAGCAAAAGATGGCATATACATACAATGGAACATTATTCAAACTTAAAAAGGAAGCAAATTCTGACGTATGCTGCAACGTGTGGGAATCTTTAAAAAGTATACCAAATGAAATAAGTCAGTCACAAAAAAGACAAATATTTTATAATTTTATGTATCCGAGGTTCATGGTATAGTCAAATTCATAAAGATAGAAAATAGTAACTAGAGGCTATGGGAGAGGTAAATAAGGAGTTGTTTTTCAGTGGGCATAGAGTGTTAGTTTTGTATTATGAAAAAAGTTCTGGATATTTGTTGCAAACAATGTGAATATATTTAACAATACTGAACTGTACACTGAAAAATAGCTAACCTGGGTGAGGTGGCTAACACCCATAGTGCCACTGCTCTGCAAAGTAGAGGCAAGAGAATCCCTGAAGACCAGGAGTTCAACATCTGGTCTTGAACCGAGGAATGAGGCCAGACCCCCATCTCCGCAAAAAATTTGAAAATCAGCAGGTATGGTGGCACATGCCTGTAGTCCCAGTCACTTGGCAGTCACTTGGCAGGTGTGAGAATTGCTTGAGGCTAGGCGTTCAAGGGTGTAGTGGTCTACATTATTGCCACTATGCTCCAGTCTGGGTAACAGAGACTCTGTCTCAAAAAAAAAAAAAAAGAGGTAAGATGATAAATTTTAGACTATGTGTATTTTATCACAATTAATTCTCTCTCTCTCTCTCTCTCTCTCTCTCTCTCTCTCTCTCTCTCTCTCTCTCTCTCTCTCTCTTAAAGTCCATGTTTTGTTTCTGGAGCTCTACAGAATTTCCTGTAATAAAGACACCACCACCCCAACTGTGCTTACATAGTCCCACTTACTGCACAGGCCCAGATTCTTCTGCACAGGTCCCAGATTTTTCAAAAGACCATCTTCAAAACAGCGTTTATGTAAAACATTTTTAGGGAATTCAGAGCTAATATCTAAAGTAAATAATATTTCTCTTTTCTTTGGGTACCACAAGAACCTCCTTGTTTCAACTTATCACATTTCTACTGCTGATGGCATCTTGCAAGTGGATGCCAGGTGAGTCAGAAGGGAGGAGTGTTGATGGCCCCACATGCCCAGTTGGCTTCATCTGAGTTGAGCCAGATGTATTATCCCTTAAATGGTTTATTCTCTTCCTTACACTTTGGCAAAATATTTATTAATACAGAATTTCATATAAACAAGCTAGCCAAATATAAGAAGCCACTGTCCTCATTTAATATTCCAGTCTTAAATAAATACATTATGTTAATCAAAATTGAATTTAAAAGTTTAATTAATTTGTGACAGCATCATAGAATGTTAAAGGCAACTTTCACTAAGATTTACAACTGACTAGACAGCACTGTAAATGGTTTAAATGTATTTTCTCACTTAATCTTCACAAAAATTCTATAAGCTGGTACTATAATGATCTATCTGATTGTGAAAATGAGGAAAAAGTTCCAGAGACATTAGGAAACATGCCCAATGTCAGGCATGAATGATGGACTGTAATTTTTACCTTAGCAAATTGGTTTCTAATCAAGCAATCTTAATCATTACTGTGCACTACTGGATGAAGAAATTAAGACAAAGTGGTTAAGTGAGTTCTGGAGATGATACAACCATATAATAGAAGAGCCGACTTCTTATCCCTACTCCAGTGACTTTCTTCCTTTTTCATATTCAAACCCATCACAGTAACCACTTTGCAATCTCTCAATAAGACAAAGTATTCCCACTGACTATTATAAGATGATCTTCCCTGCTCTTCATGGTTTGAGGAGATAGAATTTAGAGGATGGACCTTAGCAACCATACATTATACCCCTTTGTCACTTATTCTTTTCTTCTTCGTGTTGGTCAAATTATAACATTTGTTTATTTATTTTACTCTAGTTAATTTACAGCTTACCATTAACAGCAAACACCATTTTTCTTCCTCTTGCCCTAAATGTTATCATTATTTAGACAAAAATTTTAAGTGGTAAAGTTAAATTAAAGCACAGCTAGTATATAATTATAATTTTCATACATGTTAAATTAAAATATATTTCTTTTTATATTATGCATTATTTTCTCACATGCTAACTAGAGAACATTGTAATATATTTATTTCTTTTTTTTTTTTTGAGGTGGAGTCTTACTCTATTGCCCAGGCTGTAGTACAGTGGTGCAGTCTTGGCTCACTGCAATCTCCGCCTCCAGGTTCAAGCAATTATCTTGCCTCAGCTGCCCTAGGAGCTGGGAATACAGGCACACACCACCATGCCCAGCTGATTTTTGTATTTTTAATAGAGACAGGGTTTCACCACGTTGGTCAGGCTGTTCTCAAACACCTAACCTGGTGATCCACCTGCTTTGACCTCCCAAAATGCTGGGATTACAGTTGTGAGCCACTGCTCCCGGCCAAGAACACTGTAATATATTTCTTATGTATCCCTGGTGCTTCATTGATGGTAATATTTCTAAGTTTTTTCTTTTTTTCTTATATGAGATAACTTTTCATTTGTCCTTAGACTTAGTAGCTAATAGATCAAGTTTTTGAGAAAAACATTACACAGAAATAAATTTAGAATAAATGAGAGTACATTAGGAAAACTGAAAAGAGCCAGTATAAACACAAGTTACCCATTCATCACTGTTATTTGACTGGTGCAACTACACTATGATTTGGCACTTTAACTTCTCCCAAACCTTAAGAAACTAGTTGATCTTGTTGAACACATCACATGTCACCAAAGGCCTGTCATATTGCTCTGAGCAGGTACTATCACTTTAATAAGGTATAGAAAACAATGTATTTTGTTTGTATTGTTTGCTGTGTATAAATATGCAAAGAAAAGATCTTGATAGACTTATTCTTTATTTTCAAGTAAACAACTGCTTTAAGTCACTTACAGTCTACCAAAGCAAAATCAGAACTCTGTTATTTGAAATCTGATCACATCTGTGTTCGCATGTAGCATTGCAATTTAATCAATAGTCAAAAAACTATTCTGAAATAATAGCAATCATTAGAGTTGTCTAAGCAATTCCTACTTTCTTTCAAATAGATTTACTAATAGAGAAAAAAAGAAGAGAAAACATAGAAAACTACTTTGAGTTACAGTTTTTTCTTTTTTCATTATTATTCTCAAGGGGGAATAGTACAAAGGTGAGGTAATGTAAGCTGGTCATAAAACGTTCCAACTAAAAAAACATATCGGCATGAAGAAAATTACTTTTGTCTGAGCTAAAGAGAAAAATATAAAATTGTGTTCTCTTGGGGATGAAACTAAGGCTCCAATTCTATCATTACTGAAAGAAAACAATCCTAGTGTAAGGGTCAAACTTGTTTCTGTAAAAAAGTAGCAGATTATTCTGTTATTAGTGTCTGAAAACCCTTAACCCTTACCTTCACTCCTATTCAACAGCCTTAAAAATCTTGATGTCTTGTATCTATCCACCAGGATATGTGAAATTCTGTAATGTTATACATTAAAAGATACATAGATATATATGTGTGAGAAAATTTTTAAGCAATTTTAGTGGTGAGTCTATTTTGAGGTAAGAAATCTTAAATTGCAGTTTCTATTAACTTATCTGAGAACACAGTGATATAATTAAATCCAATCAATAGCATATACGCATTTGGGTTTCCCCTGCTCTTCTGCGATGGGCTAGAGTCCTACTCACTTGCTCTCCTCCTCTTTGAATACAAGGTTAGACCCACATTTATAAGGTTCTTGAGGTTGCTTGGAAGTTTCGTCATGGCCATCGAACAAGTTGAAATAGTAAGCACAAATTTAAAAAATCAAATGTTGGTCTAAATAGATGGCTCTTCCAATTAACTAACCTAGTTAGATTCAGACCTTGGCTCATGTAAGGTATCTATAACACTGATATTAAAGAGTTCAAAATGAAGTGGGCAGCATTAATGCCAGAACAATGAAGATAACACCAGTAATTTGCCAAAATTATCTAAATAGTAATATAATTGACAGAATCCAGAAACCATAAAGTATGCCCTGCCCAAATCTCAGTAATATGGCTGAGATTTGGGCAGGGCATACTACAAACAGCTTCATTTGGTAGGAATATGTATCTTCATGTATTATAGCATAGAAACTGTTATGCACACTCACTGAGGCCTCAATCAATATTGCTTCAATATGATGATGATTATCATTATAATACACAGTTGATCAGTATTTCAGTGTTTTAGAGGAAATCTTGCTTTCTAGCCAAGGAATAAACTGTATCTGCTTGTTTTATTCAAAACCAAAAAAATTTAAGACACTAAATATGGTTGAAAAATGTTCAAGCCTATTTTATTTATTTATTGAGACAAGTTCTCCCTGTATTACCCTGGCTGGAGTGCAGTGAGTGATCATGGCTCTCTGCAGCCTCAGCCACCTGGGCTCAAGCAATTCTCCTACCTCAGCCTTCTGTGTAGCTGGGACCACAGGCATATGCCACCATGCCCAGATATTGTTTTTAAATTATTATTATTTATAGAGATGAGGTCTTTGTTACCCAGACTGGTCTTCGACTCCTGGGCTCAAGGCATCCTCCTGCCTCAGCCTGGCAGGCCTATTTTAAATACTAATGATCACTAGAGAATTTTGACAATAGAGATGTACTTTTTTTTTTCTATGTAGAGGACAAGATCCACAATTGTAGGCCATTGTTTTGTTTTTGTTTTGTTTTGTTTTGTTTTTGTTTTTTGTTTACTTTTGGTTTTCCCCCAAATCATCATTTAGTTGTTATATCAATTTGGACCCTGACATTTAGTAAATCAAAGGCATTCATCAGAGAGGGATTTTTAGAGAGATTTGGAAAAAGGCTATGGTTTCCCATATTTAAGCTTAATATTCTGTATTAGGCCATACAACTTTTAAAACTGTGTCAATTCAGGTCACCAAAGACAGAGCGTACACAAATTATGACAAATTGTGACAAGGAGGATTTTGTAAAGAGGTAACATACAAATTTTAAAGCACAAGGAAAAGCGCAAAAGATTATATAGTACCCTATGGCTAATACAAGTGGAGCACCATTCCTACCCAACAGGCTGAAGAAGAAAGGGGTTCATTTGAAGTTTGAAAAGTCTTTATGGAAAATTCCTCATCTTAAGGAGTTGAAATCTTAAGACCAACATAGTCAAGAGACTCAGTTGGATCCTAGCTACATTATAATGATGGGAATAGAGTAATAAGGACATATTACCTCATTCTCCTTTTCCAATGTATTGACTGGCACCCTCCCACCACCTCCCCTGCCACCCCCGCCAAGGGTTATACCTATCAGAAACCTGAAAGGGGAAACCTATTCATGCAGTGCATATATGTTAGCTTACTGGTGGAGAGGTGGGAAGTAGAGGCCCAGGGAGAAAGAAGAAGAAAACATCCAGCATATAAATCAGAAAACAATCATCTTTTCAAACCTAATGAACATGCAACTATTTATTTAGAACTAAGCTGGAACATGTGTGAGTTCTGATATTTGTTTCTGAAGAAGAAAATTAATTTGAAAAAGACAAGACTATTTAAATGTTCCAAGTATCCACTCCATACAGGCTGTTTAGTATATTTTAGAAGCTAAGCAAGCAAATTTTGGAGTTAAACTGTCTGGGTTTGAATCCTACATTAACTCTTGATTTTTGTGACACTGCACAAATTATTTAGCTTCTCTGTACATCAATTTCTTCCTCTGTTTGGTGAGTGTATTATAGGTACTAATTCAAAGAAGTGTTTTGTGTGTTTAAGATGATAAATGTAAATGTCATGTGCAGAATTAAAAGCAAATCTCAAAAATAGCAGCTATCATTATCATGATAACTTTTAGGTACATTAGCAAAAAGAAAAATGTGTACAAAGGATGAACTCTACCAATCCAGAATCTTGAAGCTTTCTCCTCCTAATTTCCTGTAAGTTATTTTAGGCTGAAGCATCATGGCAGGTGAAGATACAATGCTGAACCCAGCTAGGTTTATCACTAGCTTCTTGAAAACTCTTGGTGCAAATTGGAATTAACAGAGACTTGTTGGAAATTTTTTTCTAAAGAACGTGTTAATGACAAGCGCAGGTGAAGTCAAGATGGGTCTATTTCTGCTGAGTGTAAGCTCCTTGGAAAAGTAATCAGTGGGAATCTGCAAATGCACCTCTATAATGGTTTTGATGAGAACACTGTTCTGTATTGCCCTTCTGGAATCAGATGATGCCATTTTTCATATTCTGAAAGGAGCACCATAAGAGGTCAATGCAGAAACAACATCCTCTCATAAATCTTTGCTCTTTTATGCAGTTAATCAAAAGAAGTCTGGAGAACAGGCGGATTATCTGTGCATGGTTTACTTCGTGGGTTATAAGGTTCATGAAAAAAAAAAAAAAACATTTACCTGCTCAAAAATTGCAAGCTATCCAAAGCCCCTGCTGGCTGTCACGTCCTCCTGAAGAGGCAAGCATATTTGTCATTGTGCTGGATGTTAGCTAAGTATGGCTTCTATAAGCAATGCTTTACAAACTAGACTCTCTTACAGGAAAGAGGCTGAGATTTGAATGAAGTATGTTTCCAATATCTTGATTTTCTGACTGGCTTGATTTTATAATACAGTACAGTATTATAGGATAATTAATATTTCTACAGCTGTGTTTTATGTAACCAAGGTCTATCTTGATAAGATTTCAAAATAACTTTTATTCTTATTAATCAAGACTAACATGGTCAGAACAGACTATACAATAAAAGACAACTGTGCAGTGACTTGTATTTCCTGTGATTCCCCCCACACAATCTCTAAACATAGCACTAATAGGTTTTCTGAAAAGCAGAGCAACTTATTTACTTATCCTACAATAGTATCCCATAAAGATGTATTTTTGCTTTGCAAAATTATTCACTTATATCTTAGAATTGTTAAATGGTGGATGTATTCATTTGTGAGGGCTGCCATAACAAAATATCACAGACTGTGTGGGTTCAATGAAAGAAATTAATTTTCTCACACTTCTGAAGGCTAGAAGTAAGTCTAAGATCAAGATGTCATCAAGTTGTTTCTTTTAAGATCTGTCTCCTTAACGTGTAGAGGATGTCTTTACATGGCCTTCCCTCTTTGTATGTCCATATTCTAATCTTCTCTTCTTACAAGGACACAACTCATGCTGGACTAGGGATACCTTCCTGCATTATTTATTCTTAATTACTTTTTAAAATACCTTATCTTCAAACAGTCACATTTTCTGGTACTAAGGGTTAGAACATCCACGTACAGATTTTGGGTGGACGTAGTCCCCTAAAGAGTTAGCCTATAACAGTTGACTATCATATGAAGTGGTTAAATATATTCTGAAATGACCAGTATAAAACATCATATAAGGAAGTTGTCCAGAACTGAATTTGTGAATCATGAAACACAGTATGTCCAATACCATTTCCAGTCTTTGCATCGGCTGTTCTCTCTGATTGGAATGCTTTTTCCAGGATAGTTCTAGGCACACTCCCTTACCTCTCTAAGCCTTTACTCACTGTCCTCTTTTCAAGGATTCATTTCCTGACTTATAATTGAACACCCTGCCCCATATTCTCCATCATTCTTTCCTCTAATGTTCTACAAAGCACTTATTGCCTACTAAATCCCTACCACTTGACTTATGTTTTCTATTGTTCATCACTATCAATTAAACTTTAAGTTCTGTGGACATAAGAGTTTTTGTTCTATACATTTACTGGGGTACCCCTGACATTTTACATGTAATAGGAGATAAGTGAATATTTGTTAAAGTAAAATGGTTTCATAAATGACACTGCCTTCTATTAACTAAGAATAAATACTAATTTATTCTCCTTGAGTTTTCTAAGAACTAGTTATGCTTTAATATTATCTGTATGGTATTTTTGGAGTTTAAATGCATCAAAGTCTCAAATTTCCAGATTTCTTCAGCAAGCAAAAACCTTGTGCCAAAGTGATACTAAAAATTCCAGGCACACTCATTTGAAGCAGATATTGATTTAAAGCATCTTTTCAAGTACCCTGGAGTGTCAAAGAAGAATGTGACAATGACTGTAATTTTTGTGAAGAGTAATATTGAGGTTTAAAACCGGGGTCAATGACTAGATGGATGAGATGAGGTTGGTTGAGATGGGAAATTAATTCCAGATTAACAATTCAGGGTTAAGCTGCTTGATGCACAATGGTGACAATCTAAGTTATTAAATAAGGTAATGGCTTGAAAAATGAACAAAATGAATATAATATGAACCCAAGAAGGTAAAGACAGAGAAATGGAGATTTGGGAGCAATGAACATTTATATTGGCTGTCCTATTTTAGGTTGCTTAGGAGATTTGTTTATTTGCATAGAAAGAATTAAAAAGGGGACAGGTTGAGCTTGGCCAATCATCTTTGGTTTTTGAGCATCATCAGACTCATAGTGCATACTTCATCATAATTTAATAATATAAAAAAGTCTCTTTTATAAAACCATGTATTTAATAAGTATGATTAGATCATAGTTGATATATGAGTTCAAGTAACAAAGGCAGCAGCTTGGTTTTATGGAAAGATGAAAGCAGATTGACATCCTCAATTCTACACCTAACACTAACATATTCTAATTATACAATTTTTTGAGGTCTCAACATCGGTTACATAGAAGTTTCAACAAAATGAGACACAATTTGTGAGTGTGTGTTTCTATTATTATTTTCTACTGAACTTTAGTGAAACCCCTTTTCTTATCTCTTTGTGACACATAAGGCCATTTTAGCCATTTCAGTAATTTTTTTTAGTTGATAAAACTTACCCTTGACTAGTTTAAAAAGGAAATTTAATGTTGAAACTTTTAACTTTACTCTTGGTGGCAGACAGATGCAAATAAGGGATTTTGAGCTGCTCTCTTATTTCTTCCCTTAACTCTTCTGTGTCTAGACACAGGAAGATCAAAGAAAAGGCTCTAGTATCTCTTTATTTAAAAGTCACAGATGTTAAAACCCTCCTTGTTGGTCCTAGAAGATTCTCTGACTAGTTCTTGTCAATACGTGTTCTCCATGTATCAAGCATCCAAATACAGGTCCTCACTGGGGTACACGCATGAATTATTTGGAGGGACTTAATGTGGTTCATCTCACAGTCTCTTCCTGCTGGTGTCACCTCACCTAGTAGAAAGCCCATCTTGAAAGGAATGACCACAGAATAGTTTTAACCCGATTATCTTCCAGTGCATCAACTGAATATACTGTAATTTCCATGTAAAATACTGGGCTTCCCCTAATTCTCATTCACTGCATACACAAATAAAGGGCAAATCAGAGTATTTTTGCTTGAACTATTATTACTTATAAAACATATTTTGTGGACTTTGTTCTCATTTGGTTTGAACATAGACAATCTAGCTTCTTTCTTCCACCAAGAAATGGCAGATCACCTCTCATTACAAATCTTAAATTCATAAGAATATGGCTGATTCCTTACTAAGAAATAATGTACCATAAATTCCTGATGATTAAGTTTCTGGACCTCTTATTTGCAAAGGTCTTAAGATAAGATCTAGAAATATATTTACATAGTTATTGGATTTATAAAATATGCAAATGGTAAAGGTATTTGTGTATGTGTAAGTGGAATTCCAAAATTATATGAGTTCCAGGTTCATAAAACCTAGAACCATCGTACATCCTACTCTATCTTCTCCTTGTGCTAGTTTTCTGCTGATACACTTGGTGAGAGATGGACTTGGTCCTCAGTCTTCAACTGTAAGTGTCCTCAGAATGTAAGAACCTTTACTATTAATCGGGTCCCAGTGTAGATTCAGGTATCAATCATGAAGCAACAAGAAAAGTTTCACTTAACCTCAGTTTCAACAATTTTGTCTGTACTATTTCCGAATGTTAGATTTTTACTTTGAAAATGATGAAACTGGTTAAATGACCTCTGCAATAACTCTAGTTCTGACACTTTGAGATAGAAAAGCAGGGTCTTATGTGTGCAGTAGTGTGAATCAGTAATGACTGGTGCGTCAGTGACTTCACAGGAAATGGGATGATGCTTTCTTGACACTTTCCATCTTTCCTCAGTCTGTTAAGCCTTTTCTCATTTTCTTTTCCGATCTAACTCGAACCTTTGATCAATATCCCAAATGACATTATTATCAGCATCGTTGTTTTCCTTGTTTTGTATTCTTTCTTTCTTGATTAAATTGAACAACAACTAGACCCAGATGACAAGTTCCACATTCCTGCTCCTAAACTGAAACAAGGTACCTCCTGGTACCCAATGTAGTTGTTAACAACAGAAATATTTCTTCACATAGACCTGGGTTTAAATTTTGCCTATGCTGCATGTAATTGTATGACATTAGAAAGCAAAATATCTCCATGATTTCCAGTTTCTTTCCTATGTCTAATGGTTGTGATGAGAATAAACCTGGTAGTATCTGTACAGGACTTAGCTTAGTACACTGTGCAAAATAAACATTCAATAAATGCCAACCTGAAATGCTAAATGTCACCATACATATGAATTCCAACATCCACTGAGCTTTGAAAGCTTCTCTAGTGCTTCTTTAATTTTTAATCCTGGAACTTTCCTTTATCCTATGAAATTGTTAAAAATTCCTCCTATTTCTGCACATTTTCTACCAACCAGTGGTTTTCTAATTCTCAACAAAGAATCTTTATTCATACTTCACTGAGAAAATAGATACTATTAAACCAAACATAATTATTTCTCCTAAGCCTCTTAAAACATGCATTTATATCTTTATGATTCTTATAATTTATTTTAGTATCAAAGGACAAATTTTCCTTAGATAACTTTTCTCTGGAAAACTTTGTCTCCATCTTCTTTAAAACATGAATCCATTTATTGTTTGCTTTGTCATACATATTTTCAATTTTACTTTTTCTACTCACTCCCTAAAACTGACAGCACTTAATTTTTTATTATTACTACTACTAGTCATTTTATCTTTCCTTTAATTACCTTGAATTATTTATATAATTAAAAATCTATGCAAGTTGTGAAAATATCAAAATGCAATAGTAAAGTGAGAATCCCTAGAGGCTTGAAGACAAATATGTTAGGAGACCTGTGGCAGTTTTACAATAGCTGCATAGTTTCTGATACCCCTCTCTTTAAGAGGTAGAGCCTAATTTTTTTTTCCACTGAGTGTGGGCTGAAATTACTGACTGGTCTCTAATAGAATAAACAACAATAATTTGCTGCACATTTCCAATAACTAAAATAATATAATTGAAGTGCTTATAACACAAAGAAATAATAAATGCTTGAAATGATGGATACCCCATTTATCCTGGGGTTATTATACATTGTGTGCCTGAATCAAAATATCTCATGTACCCCATAAATATGCACACCTACTATGTACCCATAAAAGTTTAAAAAATTTTATGCACAACCAAAAAATTGATAAATGTTCATTTATACCGAGGACTATAAATGATCAATCATGGATCAGTTTGAATCAAGACAAGTTTGTAAAAATTTCTTCTTGCAATAATAACAGTAAGGAATGTAATGACCATGATTACTAAGTATTAGCACCTTAATAGTTTATTAGGTGATATATAAAATCCCAACATTTAGTGGCTAAAATAAAAATAAAAAATTTCTGACAGTTTCTGTGGGCCAGGAATTCAGAAACACTTTGCTGAGTCCCTTTGGCTTAGGTTCCCATGAAGTTGCAGTGATGATGTCATCAGTGCCCAACATCATTAGAGACTTGACTAGGAAGGGAAGTTTTCACGCTTTTGGCAGGAGGCCTTGATTTCTCACCACAAAGTCCTCACCATTGCCTCACTTACTCTAAATGTAAGCCTTTGTTAAAACTGCTCATGTCATGACATCTTGCCTCCCCCAGAGCAAGTGACGAGAGAGAGAGGAAGAGAGAAGAGAGAGAGTCAACTTCTATGATCATGTCTCTAAAGCGGCAAAATACTTGATTATCCTTTCCTGTTCTTCACTCAGCAATAACGGTCAATCGTTTTTGTATTCAAATATTGCCTTTATGACAGTTTGCAGAGTACATTATGATAAATATACCTTTACAAATATTTCTGCTCAATTAGTGTGTAAACATCTTATGGAAGAACCATTTTGTTTTTTCTTAGGCACTTATTATGTCATTCAACAAATATTCATAAAATGTCTTCCACTGTGTTTTATTAAAATTTGCATGTCATATACTGGGGTAAAGGTTCAGAGAGAAATCAACCGGCAAAAAGAGATTAATAAGGGAAAAGGCATACAAATTTATTAAAAAACACACAAGAAGAACCATACAGTGATTACTCCCAATACCCCTAAAAAGGTTCGGAAGTTTATATATTATCTTAAGGTTTTAGAAAGCATAGGTTATTAAAACATAGTAAAGCAGGTTATAGTGGCACAACAGATTATGGGAGAGGAGAAAAAAGGAGACACGGCTGGAAAAGGTGATCTCCTTATGTAGATAAAATCTCACAGGTGGCAGCTCTCAGAGAGAATAGGTGGTGTGTCTCAGATCTTTTAAGGTGTCAGACTATCTGTTAATCTTTCCGGGAGAAGGTTTGAGAGAAAGCCTGACTGCATCACTGCAGGTTTTCTATACGTGCAAATCTCCCTCACAAAAGACAGCTTTGTGGGGGTAATTCTGTTCGCAGACCCTCTGAAAAGTCATCTCAAAATATGTCAAATACATATGTTTTGCGGTAAAATACTTTTATTTATTTCACATAGATGGTAAAATATAATGTATTATTTTATGAAAATAAAAATAAATATTTTTAATTGATCTATGACCTACTATCAACTATAAAGTGCACTTTTTGTAAAGATATTCAACAAGTTTAAAAATGTGCATTTTGGAAGATAAATAATTTGATATATAACAGGTGTTGACTTACTTGCCTAGTATAGATCAGTGAAAAAAAGTTTCCTTTCACATGGTAGGTACATTGCAGAAAGAAAAAAATGTTAAAAAATTTTAAAAACTAGAACTATACAAATACATAAATAAATTGTGTGTTAGAAATTTATATATGCTCTAAAAGTAGAAAAGAGATGTAGTTATAATATGTAATAGTGTTACAGTCGGTAGTCAGACACACATGAGCAGGGCAGGAGAGGGACTCCACCCAGGAATGTCAAGCAACCATCAAGCGATAGTCAGGTGATTGTTAAACTGTGTTTCTAAAATGATAATTAGTGTCAGGGGAAGACAGTCTCCCAATAGATAGAAAACACCTGGAGCTGGAAATCAGCCACTTCCCAATAGGATCTCAGAGTTGGATGAGTGAGCTCAAGCATATGCACAAAGAGGCAAAGTGGAAAATGTATGACAATGGCAATGGCATTTGACTGGTAGAGGTAAATTGACCCTAGAGAGCATGAACAAAACCTCAGTAAATGCAGTAGGCATATGGTTACCATGCCAATGTGCTAACAAACACTTCAGATGCAGCAATATAGCAGCAGTTACTCCAAGAGAAATATCAAGGGATGATAAAAAAAAAAAAACAACCTGAAACCATACCAATATGTAAAACCCAAGTTAACGGCTAAATGGGGCACTTGGATCTCTCAGGTTTCCCACTTGGCCTTCTTTCAAGTGTACTTTGCTTTCTTTCACTCCCGTGCTAAGACTTTTTAGTAAACTCGCAGTTCTTTTCTAAAAGTCACATTGTTGCTTCCCTTTACCTGAAACCTACTTCTGCACCTTAGCCAAGTTCTTTCCTCCAAGGAAGCAAGGATCAAGTTTGCTGCAGAGCACTACACATTTACTGCTGGTAACAATAGAGTTGTTAGTGTAACCATGGGAGTTTACCCAGCTCCCAGAGCTCAGAGGTTCTTGGCCTCTCTTACCCCAAAGAATGGGGAAAGGGGCCCAGGAGGGGCAGTGAGTTTACTGTTGGAATAAATACGCAGACCCAAAGAGTTTTGCAGAAGAGCGATTTATTAGACACACACACACACACACACACAGAGAGAGAGAGAGAGAGAGAGAGAGAGCGAGAGAGAGAGAGACAGACAGACAGAGAGAGAGAGAGAGAAGAGAGAGAAAGAGAGAGACAAGACAGCTCCCACACTGCTGTGGGAGGGGAACCCAGAGACGGATATCCCTTTCGGTAGGAGAAGCTGAAGTTTTAACCCTTGACTTATTCCCACCCCATTCATGTTCTCATTTAATGAGAGAAGTTCTTTCAAACTTCCTCTGAAGTAATTGATCTTTGACTCTGAGACTGGATTGGCTACTTGGTCCATAGCCCTGAATTATAGAGCCCCCTCCTCCCAGAGCTTTTGGTGGGATTTTGGGAGAAGGGAGCCCCACCTGGCTTTCCCTACCTGGCCTGCGGGCAGGAAACCCAAAGAACTTTACATTTAAAATCTTTCTGGTCTCCAGATGGAGGCGTGGAGCTGGGAAGCTCCTGCCTTTGAAACCATGCCCCTCGTGGACCCAGAAAGAGAAGTTTCTTTAACACAGCCCCTCAGTAGGACGAGATCATTGCAACAATGACATATGAGCAAAGGCTAGAAGTACGTGGCTTTTCTATGTAGATATTTGGTGGTTGATCACATTTGATATGGGAGGGGAGCAGGGAAGTGCTGGGTAGAGAAGGACCAGGTCCCTGGCAAGGACTCTACCCTGGGGCCTGTGTCCATAGACCTAAGTGAGAATAGGCACTCCTGTTTTTTCACCTAAATGGTGCATTTTCCAAGACTATCCTGGCCTGCCGCACCCCTAATCCTGCACCCATATAAACCTGAGACTTTAGTGAACACACACACAAATGGTTGAACATCAAGATCAATAGGCCAGCAGACCGGCAATGGCAGAACAACACAGCAGAGAAAGAGAAGAGAAACATCTGGACACCAGGAGGAGGTCGGCTAGTGTGGTCAGAGAAGAGTTCAGCTGCTGGACTACACAAATCCAGGGAAAGACCACCTCCCACTTCATCCTCCTTCCCATTCCCCATTCATCTTGCTGAGAGCCACCTCCACTGTTCAATAAAAACTTGCACCCATCTTTTGAGCCCATGTGTGATTAGATTTGTTCAGGACACTGAACAAGAGCTTGGAATACAGAAAGCTGTCACACTGGCCCTCTCACCTTGCTATAAGGCAGAGGATTCATTGAGCTGATTAATACACAAGCCACCTGAAGATGGCAAATCTGAAAGAGCTTTGTAACCCATGGCCACTTGGGCTTCAGGAGTCAGACACCAGCCCTAGGTGCTGCTATGGGGCCACAGCCCACAAGCACTTGTCCAGCTTCTGCATCTGCCTGTCTGAATGCTCTCCCTAGGGGTTTGAGCTGCAGAGCAACCAAGCAGGTGATCCACACCCCTGTCAAATGTCCTGCAAGAAAAATCAAGGAACTCTCCCATATCAATTTCAGGCAGAAATAAAGAGCTAATGAAAATATCCTGAGGCAAGTGTGTGCCTGGCATCTTTGAGGAAAAGCAGTGTGTCTGGAAAACCAATGTGTCTGGAAGTGTGAGCAAAAGAAAAGAAAAAAGGAATGAGGTAAGAAAGATCAAGAGTCAGGAGTTAGCTTACATCAGATCTTATAGGCCATAAAAATGACTTTGTTATTTTGCAAAAAAAAAAAAACAAAACAAAACAAACAAACAAAAAAACTCCATTTGAGCAAAATAACATAATCTTATTTCTAGCAGAATATAATTCTGGCTGGAATTTTTTTTAAGTGGAAGGTTATGGTGATTTAGACATTAATAGTGGTGAAAAAAGAAACAAAAGTATTTACCCAAAAATATTTGAGATATTTCAAGATGGCTATTCAGAGGAGTTGGAAATACAAGAATAGCCAAAAAGTTGTTTTTTGAGGAGGAAATTTGCATCTGTAAACAATTATGCATTGATGCAGCCAGGATTTTTCTGGGGGATGATATGAGTCTGTTGTCATGCTGCTAATAAAGACATAACCAAGACTGGGTAATTTATTTTTTTAAAAAGGCTTAATGAACTGGCATATTTACATGTCTGAGGAAGCCTCACAATCATGGCAGAAGATGAAGGAAAAGCAAAGGGACTTTTTACACGGTGTCTGACAAGACAGCTTGTGCATAGAAACTCCCATTTATAAAATCATCAGAACTCAAGAGACTTATTCACTACCATGAGAACAGTATAGGGGAAACACTCTCCATGATTTAATTATCTCCACCTGGCCCTGCCCTTGACACATAGGGATTATTACACTTCAAGGAGAGATTTGGGTAGGGACACAGTCAAACCATGTCATTCCACCTGGTTCCTCCCAAATCTCATGTCTTGACATTTCAAAGTCAATCATGCCTTCCCAACAGGCCCCCAAAGTCTTAACTCATTTCAGCATTAACTCAAAAGTCCACAGTCCCATATCTCATCTGAGACAGAGTAAGTACCTTTCACCTATGAGCTTGCTAAATAAAAAGCAAATTAGTTAATTCCTAAATACAATGGGATTACTGGCAATGGGTAAATACACCCATTCTAAATGAGGAAACTTGGACAAAACAAAGGTACTACAGTCCCCATGCAATTCCAAAATCCATCAGGGCAGTAAAATTTTAGTTTCAAAATGATGTTCTTTAACTTCATGTCCTACATCCATATCATGCTTCCATGGAAGAGGTGGGTTTCCATGGTCTTGGGCTCTGACCCTGTGGCTTTGCAGGGTACAGCCCCTCCCCCAGTTGCTTTCATGGGCTGGTACTGAGTGTCTGCAGCTTTTCTTGGTGTGTGGTGCAAGCTGTCAGTAGATCTACCATTCTGGAATCTGGAGCATAGTGGCCCTCTTCTCACAGCTCCACTAAGCAGTGCCCAGTGGGGACTCTGTGTCGGTGCTTCTGCCCTATATTTCTCTTCTTCACTGCCCTATAAGAGGTTCTACTTGAGGGCTCCACCCCTGCAGCAAACTTTTGTCTAGACATACAGGAATTTCTATACATTTTTCTGAAATCTAGGCAGAGGTTTCCAAACCTCAATTCTTGACTTCTGTGCATCCACAGGCTCAACACTGTATGGAAGGCCTGGGGCTTGCACCCACTTAAGCAACAGCCCGAGCTCTACATTAGCACCCTTTAGCCACAGCTAGGATGCAAGGCACCAAATCCAGAGGCTATACAAAGCACCAAGGCCCTGGGCCCAGCCCACAAAACCATTTTTTCCTCCTAGGCCTCCAGGGCCATGATGGGAAGGACTAAGGTGTAGACCTCATGCCCTAGAGATATTTTCTCCATTGTCTTGGTGATTAACATTTGTCTCTTTGTTACTTATGCAAATTTCTCTGGCCAGTTTTAATTTCTCCTCAGAAAATTTATTCTTTTTTTCGTCAGGTTGAAATTTTCCAAACTTTTATGCCTGCTTCCCTTTAAACAAGTTTCAATTTCAAACCATATCTTTGTAAATACATAAAACTAAATGCTTTTAACAGCACCCAAGTCACATAATAAATGCTTTACTGCTTAGAAATTTCTTCCCTCCGATTCCTTAGATCATCTGTCTCAAGTTCAAATTCCACAAATATCTAGACGGGGCAAATGCCATCAGTCTCTTTGCTAAAATATAGTAAGAGTCACCTTTGCTCCAGTTCCCAAGTCCCTCATCTCCATCTATGTCCACCTCAGCCTAGACTTTATTATCCATATCATTATCAGCATTTTGGTCAAAGTCATTCAACAAGTTTCTAGGAAGTTACAAACTTTCCCACATCTTCCTGTCTTCTGAGCCCTCCAAACTATTCCAACCTCTGCCTGTTACTCAGTTCCAAAGTTGCTTCCACATTTTTGTGTATCTTTACAGAAGCACCTCACTTCTGGTATCAATTTATTGTATTAGTCTGTTCTTACATGGCTAATAAAGACATACCTGAGAATGGTTAATTTATTTAAAAAATGAGATTTAATGGACTCACAGTTTTACATGGCTGAGGAGGCCTCACAACTGTGGCAGAAGATGAAGGAAGACCAAGGGACTTCTTATATGGTGGTGGACAAGAGAGCTTGTGCAGAACTCCCATTTATAAAACAATCATATCTCTTGAGATTTATTCACTACCATGCGAACAGCATGGGGGAAACTGCCCCCATGATTCAATTATCTCCACCTTACCCTGCCATTGACACTGGGGGATTATTACAATTCAGGATGAAATTTTGTTGGGGATACAGCAAACCATAACAGGAATCTTGTTCTAATTCAGAAAAGATAAACTAGAGTTGAACACCTTAAAAACTCTGAAAGAAACATCATGTATTGTTTATGAGGGCTGCTGCCTGTGATGTTTCTTCTATATAACAAGACCACCTTTGCTAGCCGGCTTCCTGTTCTCCCTTTCTCATAACCTATTTTGTCAACATAACCAGTTTTTCCATGCTTCAAATACAGATTCCTTCTGTAGTCTCAAGAAGGTATGAAAGTGTCAACTATTTGGCAATTTTTTTTGAGATCTTATATTTTGTAAGACTTCCATACACATTAATACATTTATATGCCTTTTCTTCTCTTTGTTTGCCTTTTTCTGTTGATTTTCAGTGAACCTTCAGAGGGTAAAGAGGAAGTTTTTCCTTGGCTTCTACAGTGGTGAGAAAGAGTCAGTCTCTGAATATAATTTGAAAGTAAAGATAACAGGATTTCCTAACAGATTGGATGCAAAGCTGTAAGAAAAACTGAAGAGTCAAGGAATGTGCCTCCAACGATTTTGACCTGAGTAACTAAAAGGATATAGTTTCTTTCAACTGAGATAAGAATGCTAGAAATAAAGGAAGATTTTGAGAAGTGAGGGGTTTGATTTTGGACATATTGTTTCAAGGAGTATCATAGATTCTGTCAACTGAAGAATCACAAGATTCAAAAATTTGAAAAGAAGAGCATTATTTCCATAAAGGTTTGCAGCCTGCATGCTGGTTATCCTTCAGGCTGGGAAGCACAGCCTCTGGCAAAAGTTGAGATCAAATGCTTTGAAGGAGAGAAGGATATGCTGAATGTGGTGACTGAATTACATATTTAATAAACTATAGCAGCAGTCATAAATATTTATGAAAGGAGAAACATGTGCATGTATAATTAAGCCTACGCCTTTTCATGGGTTGTGTGTTCAAAAAAGTGGAAGTGAGAGGGTTGACAAGAATTACTTGCTGGGTTCTGGGCAGAAAGATATTTATAATTAAGCATTAATCAGACTTCATTTTGGCCCACTTCCATATAACCAAAAGTTACATAGCACTAGATACTGAGCACTTGCTTCCTTATTATTGCTATAGATAGGATCACTGGTATAATAATTATAAGGCTTTCTGTTTAAGAATTGCCTAAGATGTTCTTTAGATCTTAAATTCTGATGGAATGGCTATGTCAACCAGTTCAAAGACTCGAACAGAGGAACTAAATCAGTGTAAGAATGCAATATCTGGCTGGGCGCAGCGGCTCAAGCCTGTAATCCCAGCACTTTGGGAGGCCGAGGCGGGTAGATCACGAGGCCAAGAGATCGAGACCATCCTGGTTAACATGGTGAAACCCCATCTCTACTAAAAATACACAAAAAATTAGCTGGGCATGGTAGCTTGTGCCTGTAATCCCAGCTACTCAGGAGGCTGAGGCAGGAGAATTGCCTGAACCCAGGAGGCCGAAGTTGCGGTGAGCGGAGATCAAGCCATTGCACTCCAGCCTGGGTAACAAGAGTGAAACTCCGTCTCAAAAAAAAAAAAGAATGCAATATCTTTATTTCCCCATCTCATGACTTCACTCTCTTCACCCTGAATTCTAGGATCAATCTATAATCCCAAAATTTCAGCCCACTCCAAGATTCCAACACTTCAGCCGCTAAAACTCTTAGACACAAACTCCTCAAAGAGGCAGATTTGAGGCTTCCTTTTATTTCCTCATTTGCCCTACAATTATGAAAATCTTTCTCTGCTGTGTAAATCCAGAAAATCTGAGACAGGTCTCAGTTAATTTAGAAAGTTGATTGTGCCAAGGTTGAAGGTGTGTGCCCATGATACAGCCTCAGGAAGTCCTGATGACATGTGCCCAAGGTGGTCAGGGCACAGCTTGATTTCATACATTTTAGGGAGACATGAAACATCAATCAATATATGTAAGAAGTACATTGGTTCTGTCCAAAAAGGTGGAGACAACCCAAAGTGGAAGCAGTTTCCAGGTCACAGGTAGGTGAGAGACAAATGGTTGCATCATTTTGAGTTTCTGATAAGGAAGAAATCAGAATGTGCACCTCTGTCAGTGAGCAGAGGGATGACTTTGAATAGAATGAGAGGCAGGTTTACCCTGAGCAGTTTCCAGCTTGAGCTTTCCTTTTAGCTTAGTGATTTAGGGGCTCCAAGATATTCTTCTTTCACAGCTACAATCCCTGATGTCTTGGTATATTGAGTTGCTGCATATTAGGCAAACAATGGATTACAGTAGGATTAGCATGATCCAAGGATGAAGTTTTAGGTCAAAAAGTGAAGCAAAGGGTATAAAACCCCTCACTGTGCATCCTCCACAAGATGGTCCAAACTGGCTTGGAGATGGTGGTTCGTTTTTAGGATGGGATGCATTGCAAAACTGGTGAGCTGTTATGTCAGAACTGCAAAGAATCTCGTGTGGCCTCAGATGACTGGCTATATGTGTTAAAGGAATAAGTCACCCACTTTTTGTTTTCCAGAGCTGGTTTCTACTTCCACCTTAGGAAGTAATTCTGATTAAAGAGCAGTAGAAAAAGGGGTATACTGAGGCATATCTAACCTCCTGTTCCATCCTGGCCAGGAACTCAGTTTTCAAGCTTTCTCTGGGATCCCCTTCACTCAAAGGAGATTTGTTCGGTTAGTTGAGGGGCTTAGGATTTTATTTTTATTTCTCAACTCCAAATGGAAATATTGCATAAATAGTTGGATGTGTGCCTAGAATTTAGGATAGCAGTCTAGGTTTGTAGATATGAATTTTAGTGTTATCAGCATAACTAGTACTCAAAATCATGACACTGGGTGAGATTAAGGGAGTCTAGACAGATCAGAAAAGAAAACCAAAGCGTGAGTCCTTGCACATTCCAACAGTAAGAGTTTAAGCCAAAGAGGAGAATACAGCAAAGAAATCAGAAAAGGACTGTACAGTAAAGTAGGAGGAAAACCAAAAGTGAGGGATGACCTGACGACAAATTTCAAACCTCACACCCAGTAGACCAAACAATCCATAGTAAAAGCTCAATAAATGCTAAGAGATTAAATTGTTTTCTATTCATTGACTATTTTCTGTCTTGTGGGTCGCCTATTCTGTCATTCAATTACAATACAGAATGATGATATCCATACTTCGACTATACGTTTATCTGTCTCTAAAACACACAGAGTGCTAATATGTAAGAAAGTTGACTTTATTGCTCAAAATAATGTTTGAAGATTATAAGTACAATAAATTATTATTTATTTTGCATATTTGCCATTTAATAATTAGAAGGAAAGTATATTGATTCAGGCAAAAAGCTAACCCTTATAATTGCTTTGAGCTTTTTGTTTCATTTTGTTCTGTTTGGCCATATAAAGTCTAGTTCTAGCTATGCCCATGAAAAACAATTCAGTGCTCTGGTTGAACATTTACCACCCTGATGACAAATGGTGCTTTAGGTTTGGCATTTCAATTTTGGTGCTATGGATAGGAATGTAATAAATCAAATATTTATGTGCTATTCATTTTTGACAAAGCCTATTCAGGAGGGACATGGGGAAAAAAACACATATTTTATGAGGAGAAAAGCCTAGATAAAAATCCTAGTCATATAATTTACTGCAGTTTAGAGTTTTCTACTGCTATTAATGGGTATCCTCTATTAGATGGTACATTGAGATAGTATTAGAGAGATGACTAGAAGAGAAGGATTTATGACATCAGCTAAGGAGAGATAAAACTTGGGTTACAATGAAGACATGTAAGTCAGAGAAATTGAGGAGTAGATAGAAATAGCATTAGAAAATATATCAAGGTCAAGCAACTCATATTGTGGAATTGAGTGAATCAAGCCAGCTGATCTATAACTGTCAGAATATTTGAGAGACTATTGTAGTGACAAGTCAGGACAAACCATTCAAAACATATCATTGTATTTGTTTTATAAAATTATAAAAGTTAATATATGACTATGTAATATATTGCATATGCATGTTTGTATGTACAATATAATCTACTTTAAAAGATTTTAATTAAAAGGCTAGAAAAGTCCAAGTGACTTGAAAGAATTATTTTAAAAAGGTAGTAATCATTCAAATTAGTAAGAAATCTTCATATTTTATGGTAGGAATTATAGGGAGCTAGTGTTGAAGACCAAATATTATAGATTTGTTCATAACAATCTTGATGGTTGCGAAATCTTTCATCTTTCTATGCCTTCTATCATTATATATAATGAATTAATTTTATATAAAATGGGACTTTATACTCTTTTTAAAATTATACTCTTTAATTATACTCCTTTATTTATTACTCTTTGCTATTTTTACTATTTAAAATCATTTAATAAACTAACACAAATAAATAAATCACAATATACTCTGTCATGGCATTGAAAGCTGACACCACTTTTCTTCATTCTACAGATTAATCATTTATTACTCCTCAGTGACACATTTTGAATCCAGGAAATGGCTTAAAGCTGTCCTCATTATAGCCTCATTAAGATTTTTTTATTCCTTAATCTTCTCTTCAACTAACTTGGCTTCCACTCCTCACATTCCTCCAATGCTGCTTTAATTTTGCTACTTCTAAGTCAAGTCCCACTTCCTATCTGATGATCTCATCTCTATAATGAATCCAAATATTTTCTTGGAAAATGATGATTGTTATGCGTGTGTATATTAGCCACAAGGCCCAAATATTGTTAACTTACAAGAGATGTAATTAGTAATGATGAATTAATTCATATTTTATGCTGAAAAGACTAATTAACTAATGTAGATGTCTCATAGCCAAAAATAATAGTGTAGTTATTTAGTCAATTAATTGATTAAAAAGGAAATTATTATTTACTTACATTAGTTAGAATACCAATAAATACCTTAAACATTTAAATTTAAAACATTGTAAACTGCACATCTTTCAACCAATTATTTTTAAGATAGCATCAAAATCTATTAATGTTTAAAGTTCTGAACTGTCTTCATTGCATAAATGGCAATCTAATGTGTGAATTTCAGCTTGAGTTTCTTCAGGGTGAGCTGAAATTTAAGACAGTTGCTAAGCAATGTGATTGCAAAGTGGCCCAAGATTTTTGTGATTTCCTCCCATTTTTTGCAATTTTTGCTTATACATAGTTCAGCGTATTTTCTTTTCCTGTCATCAAATTTATCCTAACCATTCAACTTTGTTTTTACACAAGCATCAACACTTCATCTTTCATACTCATATTTCATCTGAACATGCATATTTAGAGTTGATTATTGCAATGACAATGTTAATGGAAATAAATAGATTAGGGAATAAATAAAAAAATGATAATATTTTTGGCAAAGATTCAATTTAAATGGTACAAACATACTGGCTTTTTAGCCAGGACTTCAGTATCCAATGGGCATCCTTCTACATAATTGACTAATTAACAAGTTGATTAAAGGGTTAGGACTTTTTATGATAAAACAAATACAGATGCTTCTTGACTTGTAATGTTGTTACATCTTGATAAACACATTATACATTGAAAAAATTGTAAGTGGGAAATGTATTTAATACATCTAACCTACTGAACATCATAGCTTAATCTAACTTATATTACATTAGCTTACAGTTGGGCAAAATCATCTAACACAAAGCCTATTTCATAACAAAGTATTTAATATCTCATATAAATTTTGGATATGGTCCTAAACATGAAACATGGAATGGTTGAATGGGTACTTGAAGTAGTTTCTACTGAATGTGTATTGCTTTGCACTACCATAAAATTGCATCTATCCTGATTTGTTCCTTTTGGATTTGAGTCAGGTGCTTCTTACCAGTTCTGACTTCCTATTCCATCACTGCTCTCTCTCCTAATGAGGTCTAATCACAGTAACGACAATGGTAAGGGCAACCTAAGATGATAACTTCTACAATGTCTGTGATCCTAAAACAAGTTACAGAGAATATGGAAACAATAAGCTTCAGTATTTCCCCATTTCTAAGCTTCTTCACAGACTGACAAATAAATTTGGTGGTATAATACAGTTAAAAAACCAAATAAACAATGTTAGTAGGACAAAGTAAGTCTTATATGATTACTATGAATATATAAGTTTAACTTAATCTTTTTGAAAATTTCCCAATCTTTCTATTTTATGATAACCCACTCTCAAATTTCTAGGACCTTCTCCCAGGTAAAATTAGCTGCTAGACCATAAGTAAGTCTCCTTGTAATTATAGCTTACTTTCTTGTGTGAGTATGTGTGTCCTCTTTTTCTCTCATAAAGCCACCGGAATGGGGAGAGAGCCTAATTGCTTGAACAATTGGGAATTCTACCTGTTCCATTGTGCTGCAGTAAATGTTCTATTCTGTTTGATCCAACACAGCTCTGTCTAAGGCTCAATTAAATTGTATAGCCATTTTACCTGATTTCCACAAGGTGTCAGAGATCTGTGATTTATTAATTCACTGATTTCATAAATACCTTTCTACAAATGTGATGGTTAATTTTATGTGTCAACTTGACTGGGTCACAAAAGGCCCAGGTATTTAGCCAAACATTACTCTCATGTCTCTGTGAAGTGTTTTTGGATGAGATTAACATTTGATTAGAAAACTGATAAGGCAGATTGCCCTACCCAGTGTGTGTGGGCCTCATTCAATCTGTTAAAAGCCTTGTTAGAGAAAAAAGGCTGAGTAAGAGAATTGTTTTTGCCTGAGAGCCTTTGAACTATGACATTCACTTTTTTTTTGCCTATGGCTCAAACTAAAACATCGTCTCTTATTGGATCTCAAGTCTGCTGGACTTCAAACTGGAAATGTCTCATCAGCTCTCCTGATTCTCAGGCCTTTGGACTTGGCCTGGAACTCTACAAATGACTCTCCTGGGTCTTCAGCTTGGTGATTCACCCTGCAGATCTTAGGACTTGCAAGCCTATAACTCCTTGAGCCAGTTCTTTATAATAAACATATTTCTCTCTCTCTCTTCAATATATATATATGATAATAATTAAATATACTAACTAATAATTAATTTTCAACATATAATGTGTTTATCAGGATCAAGATGTAACAATATTAGTCAGGTTTTATACATATAAAACCTCTATATATAAAAATATATTTCTATATTTAAGAAACAATATATACATATATTTTAAATATGTATGTGTGTATGTTCTGTTTCCCTAAGCAACATTAAACAATAAAAGGAAGCCTTTTTATCTTTCCTCTTTCAGCGGCAACATCTTCCTATTTTGCTATTATTAATACAGCTTAATTGATAAGCTGCCTACTCCTATCTATGGCAGCCTCTTCAGACCAATGTCTGAGTTAGACTATTTCACTTTGATTGTCTTTATACCCCAATGACAGTCTCCAATCATTAAAATGCTTTCCTCAATTTCATGCATTCAAATACATAAGCAAGTCTTGTTCTGCTTAGGTTCTTAGGCCAGGTTATTAGATCAACACATCTTAGTCCTGATAGGCACCCAAGCTCCTACGTGTGTGATTGTCTTTAATGTCACATAATGGTGAATTAGGAAAAATAAAAAAACTTGTAATGATTCAACATCTAGTTATCGAGTGCACTAAAGTGGTGAATACATACATGTAAACTTTGTGAATAATTTTATAAAGCAAGCCATTTTTTGCTATTATTTAGAATGTTTATAAAATAAACAGCAAGCATTTAATTCATCTATAGATGGTATAAGAAGAGGTGCTTTGTATAATTTTTAAAAATGAAAATTTGTCAAGAAAAAATTCTTAAATGGCCATTTGTCCACTTGGAATATTAAAGGACCCTACATTATATGGAAAACCTATTATCTGACACCAATAGTCAAAGTACATAAGAACCAAAACCTTAGTGTCTCATTGAAATGATGATATGTGCAGCAGATATTTAGTAATAAAAATGTTCTAATGAACTTTACAGCAATATGAACACGTGCAAATCTCTGGGAAATGCTCAGGTTTCTCACATAGCGAGGTATCTTCCTCAGCTACAATGGAATGCATGTTGGTTTAGCATACAATTTTTCATCCTAAAAATTCCAATGTAAATAACAGAAAAATGAGGTTTAAGATCTCATGTTTTTAAATATATTGTAGTTCAGTATCTTTTACCTACTTGTACATGGGCCATGGGTATTTTCTAATCTCCCGTGTATGTTTAAACCAGCAAAAAGACTCAAAAGTCACAAGTCATTGTTTTGGCAGTTCTAACTTTGTCTTAGAGAAAGAAGTAAATCATCAATACATCCAACTCCTAACTAGCCCCTGAATGAATTTGCCGTATCTTCCGTTCTTTCCATGAAGTAAGAAATTTACCAGAGCAAATGTGACATGGATAACACAACAGGAAGTCAGAAAGATTATGTTATGTAAAAAATAAGCAATGTTGCTAATATTTATAATTGAATGCAGATGAATTTAGGATTTCATGAAATTGAACATTAAAATACAGCTGCTAAGAAACAGGAATGTTAGCTCATAAATAAAGGATTTTTCTGACATACCCAAGATTGATTTAAATTTTGGGTACTTGAGGTAAATTTCTCTTATTGTCAGATCATTTTATGAACACAATTGTTCATTATCTTCAACATAAGATTTAAGAAGTAGTCATTAAAAGTTCACTCTATGCTGGATAGTATATTAAGCACTATGTGTTGAATGATATGTTGGATATGTCACTAGTCACTGTGATGCTAAGAGTATATGGGGGAGAGAGAGAGATGCAAAAATATTACATAAAGTAATATTCTCAAGTATGAGGTATTTTAAAAACTATGAGAACAATGAAAATAAAATGATTCAGGTAAGAGTATTAATAATCACATCTCAGAGTCTGGAAGAATCAGTAGGAAACTCCCAGCCAAAGAAAGTTAGAATAAGCATTTCAGAAAGAAAGAATGTTACTTAAATAGGCATAAGGGCATTCACCATCATGACCCATTTAGGTAAATACTAAGAGTTCAGTGTACATAGACTGACAAACATGAACCACCAAGACAGAGAAGTGGCAGAAGAAATTGCACAAGCCAGAATGTGAAGTGCCTTGAATTCCATGGCATAGATTCTGGCCTTTATTCTAGATGTATCTATAAAAGAATTTTAAGCAAAGTAGTTGTAACAAAAATCAGATTTGTGTTTCATTCTGGGTATAACATAGACAACGGACTGAAAAATGTAAGCAAGAGACACCTGTACTCAATTAAGTGACATTATCTATTCAGTCATACTTCTTTCATGTTTGTTAGTTTTTATGTAAGCTCATATCCAACATTAATCTATCTGTGAAAAGATACAATTATGAGGAAAATCTTCTTCATTTTACTTGGCATGGCTCAGAGAAAAAAATGTTTTTTTCTTTTAACAAATTTGTTTTCTAATGACTTCATTTAAATAAATAAGCTAATATATGCAATTGTATATAATACATATACGTACATATATTTGTATAGATTATTCATATATGTAAATATTACTGCCACCACCACTGCCTTCACCATCACATGTAACAATGAGACAAACCTTGTGATGTTCTGAAACAGATAAAAATGGTAAGGTTGGGAAAGACTTCAACAGGGAGATTTACCAATGGTTATTTTAAAAATGAGTAAAATAGCCCTCTTCAACCGTTTGACAGGATTATTGTTCAATGAAATTTTTAAAAAATTTTATTACTATAAACAGATTTCTATGTAAACTTTTTGAGTAATATTCTGCATTCTTACTTTAAAACAAATTTTTTTCTTATTTAACATCTTAATCAAAAAATTTTTTGTTCATTTTTAAAATGTTAGATGTAAAATGAAATTCAAATACTGCCTTCAAAACTGATTTTAAGTAAAAATTAACATAAAATTACTAAGTAATGGCCAAATTAACACAAATCAGAGTTCATTATATAGCATTACCAGCTAATTTATTGAAATCATTATGTCTGCTGTTAGAAAGAGCCATATGCCAACTCCAGAAATAACAAGCTTCAGAATCAGGGTCGTTGCCTTCATATTTGCATATGTGATACATTAATTGATCTCATGTGCATATTAAAATTAAAACTGCATTTTTCTTGAATATTCCCTGTGAAGTTTAGTTAGCATTATGTTACTAAGACAAATATTTATTTCTAGGCAATTTCTTTTGCATATGTAAATTTACTTATATAAATCATTATTAGTTACATGTTTTCTTATTTTCCTTATATACCAACTGTGATATTTTCTTCTTTAGAAATGCATTATTTTATGCTTGCTTCTATCTTTATCCTCTATGCAGTGACAAGTGTAATAATTCAACAGTTAATTATGAGATACTTAACTTATCCCAAGGTAGAATGAAATAAATTATTAATAGCTAATTAAAAAAATACACTGACTACTAAATTGTTCTAAACTCATCAAATTAAAAAAACATATTTTAAACATTTTTTCTAAGTATTTTTAAGAGAGTTGATTGCTGCTACTATTAAACAGTGGTATAATATAGGTTACTAGGTTCATACTGGTTTTATTATGAATTTTATTGTTTAATTACATGGCACCATCAATGTGAATCCCATAAAATCTGGAACCCACAAATTACATACAAGACTAAGTTTGTAGAAAAACTGAGAAATAAGGGTAAATTGATGTGTCACTATGTACTATAAAGACCACAAGGGTCCAGTATATAGTTATATAGTTATTTCTTTCTCTCTCCCTCTCCCCCCACCCGCTACACACACACACACACACACACACACACACACACACACACACACACACCAACTGCTTTTAGGCTTTACAGGAATATGCATAGGTAACATTGCATCCTATAGCTAAAATTTACTATTTATTTTATGTGATACTGAACTGAATTGATGAGATGTGCCAATGTTTAACCATGAGGTTTCTTGAATTTATATATTCTAATGACAAGAAAGGGGCAATTATACCATAATATCATATATCACTCTGAGTCAAATTTCAGAGTAACCTATAGAAAATCAATGACTATTTCACCACTCCCAAACCTAAATAAAAATGTCAAACTTAAAATGCCATACTACCAAGACTTCTGTAGAATACCTATGTATGTGTACGTGTGTTTATGTATCCTTGCATCTGTCTGTTCTATTAAGTCTACCTGATATGAAAACTACATAAGAAAATAGGAAAGAAATTAATTAAATAGTTAAAAAGTGAAGATATTCACTAACAGAAAGAAACATTTCCCTAAAAGATAGACTATAAAACTTTGAAATAAACTTATAGATGAAGGGGATATATATTCAGGAAATAGGTATGTATTTAACAATAACAGCAACAACAAAAAAAGATTGGATGTACATTTATTGAGCTTGAACTTGCAGATGGACATTTTTTCCTAAAGAACATCTTATAGAGAAAATAACTTTTCTTAAGATCACATAGATAGATGATAGATTATATAGAGATAGACAAATAGAATTTTTCAATTAAAAACAACACTTCCTAATTGTATAAGGACCGCCACAGATATTAGAAAGCACACACAATTGTATATTAGGATACCTGATCTCAAAAAGTTATAATCTACTCAGAGTATCAGCTTGCTATAAAATAATACAGTTGGATTTAGTTTCTAAATTCTTCTCCAGCTCTTAAGCTCTATGAATTAAGGCAAGTATGTTCTCAAAGAGAAATGAAAACTTATGACTGAGTTTTAAGTGATCACATGGGATTAAAAGACTTCAATTTAGATTAGCTACATAATAGAGCAAAGAAGTACCCATTCCTTTCTCTCCTCTACTTCTTGCTTCTTCCTCTAAGTCATTTATTGTTCTAATGGGACAAAATCCAGTTCACTTGTTGGGCTATATTAGTAATAAATAATCATATGAATCGATGTGAACTCTTTCTTCTATTGTTTTCTTTGTTAAGATGAGGGAGCTGAGTCAGGACCCCTTGGAGCCCATTTAACTCATTCTCTTCTCTTTTTATTATTCTCACAGACCACTCAAATGCTTGGCCAATCTCACCACATGGGACTTTGGTGATAATGAGATTGGAACTCCATAAAAATTCAGTTACTTATTGGTCTTTAGGTAATGTCACATGCTCCAATCTGTTTTTCCAGTAAAACCTTGGTCCACAAGGGCTCAGCAAACTTTTAGCAAAATGGTATTTTATTTCTTATTTACTACTCTTCCAAGTAGGTGAATATCCTACAAATACTTGTGGGTAGAGATAACCATAAAGAATGATTTCAGGGACATTTTGCTCCAAAGTTTTGCAACATCATTCTTTTAAGAAAACCTCCTCTACCCATTACACAGCGTATAGCTCTTGTTTTATTTGACCAACAAAATATTTCTATCTTTATTGTTGGTAACCAACTCAGTCACCACCCCCTGACCAGAGGGCTTAGCCTGTGAACCAGGATGGTTCAATCACAGTGCCTAGTGTCCCTGGCTGTGTTCACTTGTTCATATCCGATACGTGTGTAAAGGTCAGTCAGAATCCTTCCTAATGAGCAGAAGCTTTACTCCAGAGTCCCTAGATAAAGTGAATTTAAATCTGGGAATCAATTGTCATGTTTGCTTTTGTAAATCAAGTAGAGTTGGATATAGGAGGGTCACTCAGAGAGTTAATGTCTTGGAGTCACCAGGTTGCACAGAATCCCCAGATGCATGCAGGGACCTGCTCCTCTTCTTTGACTTGGTAAAAAAAAAGAAAAAAAAAATCAGTATCCCTTCAATATATGCTTGTAGCTTAATTTTTTTAAATTATATTTTGACACTTGCATTGGAACAGTCATATTAGCTGCTAAAAATATAAATTTTACCCATAATTTAAAATGTTTAACATTTTATTATTTATTTTTTAAATTACCTCTTCATATATATCCCTCATATATTCATCTTTACTTGATTTTCAAAAGCAAACATGACAGTTGATTTCCAGAGTTACATCACTTTATCTAGGGACCCTGAAAAAGAGCTCCTGATCATTAGGAAGTATTCTGACCAACCTTTACACACATAGCAGATACAAACAAGTATGTATAGCCAGGGACATTGGGCACTGCGATAGAACCAGGCTGGTTCATAGGCTAAGCCCTCTGGTCAGGAAGTGGTGACTGAATTGTTTACCAACAATAAAGATAGATAAGCCCATTTTTCCACTTGTAAAGTTTAACCTTTTTCTCAATTTAATATCTTATGTTTCTAAAGGACAATATACATGATAAAGTTGTTAACTCTTTTTAAGCTATCCACATTGAAATTGTATTTTCTGCCTTTCATTTACATTTTAATATATTTTTGAAAATTCAATATTATTTAAAGTTTTATCATTTTCATATCTATAAAATGATTTTTCTTGAATTCTTTCTCACTTATTTAGGATATCTTTGGAGATTTGTGTTAATACTATTAAATGGAGACTATGACCCTTTTATACATAACATATATACACAAGTATGTGTATTCCACCTATGGAGATTGAGCAAATAAAATGCATAAAACTTACCTCCTACATATTTTTTTCTAGAAAAAAAATTAATACAAACTGCAGGAGAAATAAGTTATCCACGGACGTTTTGGTATATATACCTACACATGTGTCTATATATATATGGGAATGTTCCTTTAATATCGACTTGAAACAAGTGAACTGCTTTCCTGTATAAGATAACATTTAAAAATTCTCAAGATTAAAGTTACTAGAGTCCGAAATCTATTAAATTGTCTCCATTTCAAAAATGCATTAGAGTATTCTATGAAGAAATACAAAAGTAAATAAATCCATAGAGCTTCTGAGAATGACAGCAGAGAAACACAGCAGTCAACAGATTCGAATAAATTTCTCAAAGACAGAAGACTGATGAAAATACCTAGATGGATGTATTACAATAAAAGGAGCCATCTCTCAGTATATTCAACAGCAAAAAATGCTGCAGTGGAGCTCGGAGTATTTTGTAGAGTGCACATCCCTAGAGGCAAGAGCTACAGACAGCAGGTATGAGAGGAGGAGCAGAAATGGTGATGACCGAGGGAGAGTCAATAAAAAAGATGTACATGTTCAGCTTCCTCCCATTATTGTGCATCAGGAGGCAGTGTTTAAGGTCAGATATATGTTAATGGGTATGTTGAAGAGGATTCATAGCTCTCAGAATGAGTGAGTGTTTACTGTCATTAGTCAGGTGGGCCTTGTTTTGGTATTTGAATGAGTCTTAAACCATTTGTTGACCTGTGCTATACATATAACATGCCTCTGGAAATACCACAGTAAAACCGTAAAACATCACACACATGAACAGAGCAAACATCCTTCTCATTCATGAAACAGGCAAGTAACAGCAGAGAAAATCTCTGCAAGACACCTAAGATAATTTATCTTATCTGGTCCTTTATTCATGTTTATTAATGACCAATTAAGATCCAAAAAGGATAAATATTTAAAAATGAGACAACTAATCCTAAAGAATTTAGGTTGGAAAATAGAATTTTTATAAAAATAATAAGCTACTTCTAATTAAAATCTTCAGGGAGTTTGGATAAGATGGTTTTAATAAAATATATACAGCCTGCTAGGAATTTAGGTAACAGCTATGTAAAATTTCTAAAATATGCTTAATGAATATTTAATCTAATAAATGTTTGGAATAGGAAGTAAGGAACTATTTTAGAACATAGAACTAAAAAGACAAATAGATGAAAAGTGGCACAAAATAGATGAGCAATATGGGGGAGTAATCAGAAAATATTTTAGTATTGGAAGAATAAAGAAAAGGGAGGGGAAGAAATTACCAAAGGCATAACAGAAGGAAAATTTTCAAAGTGGAAGATAGAGGCATATCTTTTTAGATTAGAAACGTCCACCTTGTGTCAAGAAAGCTGAATTTTTAAAAGCCCATTCCTACCTAGTGATATCATATAAAAATATCTAAGGTGAGAAGAAAGGAAAAAATTACCTAATAGTTTCCAGAGAGAAAAAGCAAATGACCTACAAGAAAACGAGAACCACAGTGAATCTTCGGTGTCTAGTAGCCTCCGTTGGACACTAAATGATATTATATACCATTTATGGAGAGTGAGAAAATAAGATACAGAAAATTTACCTCACACATGTTTCTTTCTGGAAAAAAAATATAATCTGCAGGAAAAATAAAATATCAACGGAAGTTTAAACATGTGCTTTGGAACAGAGTAGATATGATATTCCCAGAGCAAAACCTATTTAGCAAGTCTAAGGAAGAGTCACTATAGAATCATTCAGGAAACCATTAGAAATCAACCTTCACTGATTTTATAAGGTGTATAATTCCTGGGTAAAAAAAAAAAAAAAAAAATAACAAAACAAAACAGAAATACAAGTAGAAAATCCAAGGGGAAACAGAGCTCTAAGTAAGAAAGACAGTGCAAAGCAAATTAAAACATAAAATGATTTTGAATGACAAAGTATAAAAGGGAGAATAGTTTTGGATCCTCAAGAGTTTCAGCCTTAAAGTTTCACTGCCGATCTGTAGTGAAATCATGGAAATCTGTAATAATTACAGGCCAGAATGCAAGTGATAGATCTTTTTGACCACGTGGAGAATGCTGACAGACATGAGAGGTAGAGTAGAAAGAGGATTGGGGAAGTCGAGGTACTGAGGTTAATGGATCAAGAAATAGAGTTTTAAGCATATTCTCTTAAGTTATGCAAGTAATTCATAGAAGTAATATTTAATATAAGGAAAGAGGAAAGGAGATTAATTGAAGTTAATCATAATCCTGAGTAAATGAAGTCAGTAGACAATGTTCATATGTGCTCAATCATGAAATAGTGTCATAAGCCTATAATTAATATAATGTAGACAACCAAGAGAAACACTAAAATCAGAAACAGTAGAAAACTATTTACTCTGAAAGAGTTAGATTGGACAAATATTCTGGACACAGACTCACTGAATGTCCTTCAGAAAGTGAAATGTATTTCCTTTGCATGTCCTAATTTTACAATAATAAATATGAAAATGAATAATTTTAGAGACTTTGTTTTCACATTATTAAAATAATTTACTTTTGCCATATAACTTTTTTTAACATTCATAGGTTACATGGAAAAATTATAATAGGCACCTAAATGTAAGTTAATTTAAAAATCTACTTATTAATAAGCTCAATTAATAAAATATTTGACTTTTAATTTTTACTTTTTGCATTTAGAGAAATAAAATATGAATTATAAAAGAATGAACAATTTAAGGTGAATAAAAACTGCAATGGTAAATTCAGTTTACATGATGGGATTATCATACATTTAACATAGTCTCTATATTTTCTTTATCAATGTTCATGTTTAATGTGACTGTCAATTTTAAATGATGGCCATAAAAAAATATAAAAGCTTTTTATCAAAAAGAGATGTTTCTTGTATAGGTAAAGATAATTTTCAACAAGTATTTTAAAAATTATTTTCTACTTAACCACAGTGTTTTCTTTCTCAGTCTATCCTAATATTATTTATATATTCGCACCTTAATCAGAAACTTGTTCTATCATCATAAACGTTCTATCATCATGAACGTTTTAGCAGATATCTTGACAATTACTAGAGTCTGTAGCCAGGAGGAAAAAAAAAAAAGACAGAAAGGAAATGGAAGAGAAAGAAGTGCAGAATATCTGTTTCAGTAATTTAATTCCAAAAGAGCCAGAGCTCCAGAAGCGTGAGTAAAACCTGAGATTGTTAGGAGGCCCTCCAAACCTGGTTGCCTCCACACTGTTATTGTTGCTGCTGCTGCTTCATCTAACACATATATCAAAGATCATCTATAGGACGCTGCACAGCACTTCTGCTCCTCTGTTAAAATTAGAAAATTTGAATGGAAGTCCTAAAAAATGAATCTGAATGCCATATGACTTTCAGTAGAATCTGCAGCACATTGGTTAAGAATGTGGATTCAATTAGACTCCTGATTCTATTGCTTACTGACTAGTAATTACGTTCTCTGGAACTCCTTTTTCCAGTCTATACAAGAGAGATAAATAGAAACATAAAACCTATATCATGGTGGCATTGTGAGAAATAAATAGATGACACATAAAAAGTCACTTGAAACAGTGTCTGCTTATTACAGAAACTCATACAAAAGGTATTCAGAAAGTAACATTGGGCTTCCAGAGCTTTTTCTGCTCAATTCAGAGAAGCACTGTACTGTACGATTTTCTTAATCTTTACTAATTCTACATGGCTGGATGTACAGGGAGGGTGTTGGGGCACCAGCTTATGGTTGTTATAAATATCATTTTTTCACCAACATTTTTCCATCTGGAAGTCTTAAGTGTTTTTCATGAAATTATTTTATCACCTTTTCTTTGAAAATCATTAATGGAAGGATTGTGGAAGAGGTAGACCTGGTATATAGGTATAAAAGATATGGTGATGTGCTGAGTTTCAACTTTGCACCACCAGCCAGGGAATCATAAAGTCTGTACTAGCCCTCCTGACAGCACTTTATCTACCAGCTTGGATAATTTTCTTGGTGTGCCCAAACCTTTCTCTCTTAACTCCTTTGATATTTTCATATCTAGTATCTTGGCTGCAATATTAGTGGAGAGAAGTGAGAAACACATGGCTTTTCATGTTGCCTTTATTTTGTTTCAGTTTTAGCCTTTCCTTTCTAATATATTTTCATCAGTTCACATGTGAACATACCTACATACACAAATACACTCACACAAAATTCACAAGAACACATACACATACATATATTTATATACATGCATGGGTGTCTGTGTGTGTGTGTGTGTGTGTGTGTGTATGTATATACATATAATGTATATAGACATACTTACATGAACCTAGTTAGAAACTCTAGGCTAATCTTACGTATTTATTTTATATTCCTGTTGAAAACAATTCTCACAAATTTATTTAGTGTCTTAATACAACAAAATTTCTTTTCATATGGTTTCAGAAACCAGAAGTCCTAAATAAGTTTCTCTAGGCCCATATCAACATGTTGTTAGAGTTGTGCTCCCTCAGGAGATAACAGAGGAGAATCAGTTCTTTGCCTTTTCCAGCTCCCGCTAGTATCCTTGGATTATGGTGGCATCACACCAATCCATGGTCACATTGCCCTCTCCTTAACTGTCTGAAATTTCCCTCTGTCTCCATCTTATAAGAATACCTGTGATTGCTCTGAAGGTCATCCTTGATAATCCAGGATAATTTTTCCGTGTCATGATCTTGTTGTAGGACTCTTTCCTCATTTCAGCTAAAGATGGGGTCCTTATTGTATGGTCATGAAAAATTAGGCTTGAAGGGTGAGGAGGACAGGGTTTATTGGGTGAAAAGGAAAAGAGGGAAACAGGAACTCTTCACAAGGCCAGAGTCCCTGCTAGTGTGATTCCTGCCTTGAAAATTGAATCCCAGGTTCCACCCAGGGAGAAGAGGGGACAGGGTCCTCCCGACTGCAAATGGCAGGAACTTCTGTGGCTCCACCCCAGTGTGAACTCTTCCAAGGGTACAGGCCTATTGGAGTTTTTGGGGGGACCCCTTCCCATCTGGCTGTCTCAATCCTTAAATTAATCAAATCTAAAAATTATATATATATACATACACATATATATGTATATTGTGACATTTACAGGTTCCAGCAATTAGGACCTGAAAATCTTATAGGGTCATTATTCAACTTATCATATTTCCCTCTTTTTGGACCCTCTTGGCATTATATTTAAACTAGAACCTTCACTATTATCTCTACTAATCCTTCTTCCTGTAACACTGTTATCTTGCAAGCTAATAAGCCCTTGTCTCTACCAAGGATTCTAAAATTTACATCACATTCTCCACGTATATTGCCATTACTACAGAGATCCAAATTATTTTTATCTGCACTATTTTAATAACCAAATGCATTTTAAGTTGTCCTCACGTCCTGTCCTCTGTCAGTGTTTCTTCACTGGTGACAGAATGCAACTAAACTACAGCCATGATACCATCTTACGCTACTTATCACTATTTACTCTTTGACCTGAACACTGGCAACTAGTCTTCATTTACTCTGTATGAAATGTGTGCCCTGTGCTATTGACCATGCATTTGTGCCATCTGGAGAGTCCTTTTCTGTTTTCTAGAATTTCCTTTTATGCCTTTAGAACTCACACCATATTTTTCTACAACCTCTTCTGTGATAATTTTTCTAAATCACTTAAGTAATACATCTCTCAAATATTCTTTTGTGTTTGTTTGTTTGTTTCCATTGGTTTTCAGGGGAACAAGTGGTATTTGGTTACATGAATTAGTTCTTTAGTAGAAATTTTTGAGATTTTGGTGCATGCATCACCCAAGCAGCATACGCTGAATCCAATTGCAGATTTTATCTTTCACTCCTTCCCACCCTTTCCCCCTGAGTCCCCAGAGTTCCTTGTATTATTCGTATGCCTTTGCATTTCAATAACTTAGCTCCCACTTATAAGTGAGAGCATGCAATATTTGATTTTCCATTCTTGAGTTACTTCACTTAGAATAATAGTCTCCAATACCATACAAGTTGTTGTGAATGCCATTAATTCACTCCATCATACATATATATATATATATATATATATATATATATACCACAGTTTCTTTATTCACTTGCTAACTGATGGGCATTTAGACTTCTTCCACATTTTAGCATTTGGAAATTGTGCTATCATAAACATGTGTGCAAGTGTCTTTTTTGTATGATTACTTCTTTTTCTGTGGGTAGATATCCTGTAGTGAGATTGTTGCATCAAATGGTATCTCCACTTTCAGTTCTTTAAGAAATCTTTGCACTGTTTTTCACAATGGTTTTTCCACTTTACATTCCCACCAGCAGTGTAGAAGTGTTCCCTTTTCACCGTATCCATGCCATCGTCTATTCTTTATTTTAATTTTTTTGATAATGGTCATTCCTTCAGGAGTAAGATGGTATCACATTGTGGTTTTGATTTGCATTTCCCTGATCATTAGTGATGGTAAACATTTTTCATATGTTTGTTGGCCATTTGTATATTTTCTTTTCAGAATTGTCTATTCATATCCTTAGCCTACTTTTTGATGGAATTGTTTGTGTTTTTTTTTTCCTACTGATTGGTTTGAGCTTGTTGTAGATTCTTGATATTAGTCTTTTGTCAGATATATAGACTATTTTCTCCCACTCTGTGGGCTGTCTGATTACTCTGCTGACTGTTACTTTTCCTGTGCAAAAGCTCTTTAGTTTAATTAAGTCCCACCTATCTATCTTTGTTTTTGTATGTTTAGGATTGTCTTGTTGGACAAGGTCTTTTATCATTATATAATATCCCTCTTTGTCTTTTCTAACTGCTGTTGATCTAAAGTTTGGTTTATGTGATATAAGAATAGCTACTCCTGCTTGCTTTTGGTGTCCATATGCGTGAAATTTTTTTTCCCACACCTTTTCCTTAAGTTTATTTGAGTCCTTATGTTTAGGGGAGTTTCTTGAAGGCAACATATACTTTTTGGTGAATTCTTATTTATTCTGCAATATTGTATTTTTTAAATAAAGCATTTAGGCCATTTACATTCAATGTTAGTATTGAGATGTGAGTATTATTCCATTCATTGTGCTTTTTGTTGCCCATAAAATTATCTTTTTTTAATTGTATTTTTGTTTTATAAGTCCTGTGATATTTATGTTTTAAGAAGGTTCTGTTTTGATTTGTTTCAAGATTTAGAGCTCCTTTAATCAGTTTTCGTAGTGCTGGCTTGGCAGTGGTGAATTTTCTCAGCATTTGTTTGTGTGAAAACGACTGTATCTTTCCTTCATTTAACAAGTTTAGTTTCCCTGGATAAAACATTCTTGGCAGATGAATGTTTTGTTTAAGGCTAAGGATAGGAGCCCATCTCCTCTAACTTGTAAGGTCTTTGCTGAGAAATCTGCTGTTAATCTAATAGGTTTCCTTTATAGGTTACCTGGTGCTTTTGGCTCACAGCTCTTAAGATTCTTTTGTCTTGACTTTATATAACCTGATTACAATGTGCCTAAGGAAAGATCTTTTAGTGATGAATTATCCAGATGTTCTTTGAGTTTCTTGTAGTTGAATGTCTAGGTCTTTAGCTATGCCAGGGAAATTTTTCTTGATTATTTCACCACATATGTTTTCCAAACTTTTCGATTTCTTTTCTTCCTCAAGAATGCCAATTACTCTGAAGTTTGGTTGTTTACATAATCCGAAACCTCTAGGAGGTTTTGCTCATTTTTTAAAATTCTTTTTTCTCTGTCTTTGTTGGATTGGGTTAATCCAAAAACCTTGTCTTTAAGCTCTGAAGTTCTTTCTTCTGCTTGTTTGATTTTATTACTGAGACTTTCCAGAACATTTTGCATTTCTCTAAGTGTGCTCTTTATTTCCTGAAGTCGTGATAGTTTTTCATTCATGATCTCTATTTCCCTGAAGATTTCTCCCCTAATTTTTATGTCTTTTTCTTTGGTATTCTTAAATTGGACTTCACCTTTCTCTGGTGCCTCCTTGATTAGTTTAATGATCAAGCTTCTGAATTCTTCTTCAGGTAAATCAAGAATGTCTTTTTTTGTTTCAATCCATTGCTTGTGAGCTAGTGTGAATCTTGTTTTGCCATATCACCAGAATTGTTTTTCTCATTCCTTCTCATTTGGGTAGGCTATGTCAAGGGAAAGATCTGGGTGGGGCTCATGGCTGCCCTTCAGAATCTTTTGTCCCATGGAGTGTTCCCTTCAGCTACCAGAATGGATAGGGAAGGGCAATCAGGTAGGGACAGGGTTACATGTGTCTGAGCTGCAGCTCTCCTTAGGCGATGCTTGCTGTGGCTGTGTGGGGGATGTGGGTGTGGTTCCCAGGTTGATGGAGTTATGCTCCTAGGAGGATTATGGCTGCCTCTGATGTATCAGGCGGGTTGTCAGCAAAGTGGGGAAAAGCTGGCAGTTATAGGTCTCACCCAGCTCCCATGCAATCCAAAAGGCTGGACTCACTCTTACTGTGCCCCCACCAACAGCACTGAGTTTGCTTCTAGGCAGTGAGTGAGCTAGGGAAAGAATTTGCCCCCAGGTTATCAGCCTCCCAGCTGAGAAAGCAAGCAGAGCTTTCCTGCCTCCCTGCCTGTCAAGTCTGAGCACTGGGTTCACACCTTCCCCCAAGATCTACCCAGGAGACAACATGTTTAGATGGCATTGTTCCAAAGTTTAGCTGGAGCTTTCCTTCTCTGGTGGTCTTTTCCCTGTTCCTCTGGCAGCCCTCCCCAAGAGCCCTTGTGAGACAAGGCAGAAATTGCTTCCCTGGGGATTGGGAGAGCCCATGGGGCTTTTCTCGCTGCTTCCTCTACACTTTTATTTTGCTTGGCTATCTAATTTGACTCAAGTCCAAGTAAAGTCATGGTCTTCTCCCATGATCTAGACCTTCAGGTGCCCCAGTTAGGGGGTGTGTTCAGGGGTGGACAATCTCCCTTTCCCACTTACACAGCTTGGACACTCACAGCATTTGGGGTGTCCCCTGGGTTTTTGAAAGCAATCCACTTCCTTCACAGGGTCCATGGATTCTCTCACATTTCCTGATATATCCCTGCAGTAGTTCTGGAGCAAAAGTTCACAATGTGAGTGTCCACATGCTGTTCTGTCCATTCAAGTAGGAGCTGCAATCTAGGCCTGCCTCCTATCAGCCATTTTTTCTCTATCTTTCTCTCAAATATTCTTCAGCTCTTGGTTTCTATCTCTTAAAAGAGCATCAACAGCACTAATAATATTGCAGAATTTTAACTACATGTCCATATTCTTTTTATTATTAGATTGTTATATCATATGGAATTTTGTATTCCTAGTGCCTGACAAAATGTAATGGCAAGATAGAAAGTCAACAAGTATTATGTGGGTCAATAAAGATATCCCAGGTGCACATGATAAGCTTAAATATCCAACTCAATACACCTTGAACTTCAAGACAGTTTGAATAAACATAATTTTCATTAATAGAAAGACTGGTTTGTGATTAAACTTAATGTAAGTTCTACCAAATTTAGGGATGCACAGTATTCTTGCAGCATTGATGATTGAATAATTGACTTGAATATTTGCACATGTATCAATCATTTGCACCTTCATCTCTGTTATCTCCAAGAAAGGTGGCATCAGTGGGAACCAGTTAGAATAGCCCTGAGGAGTCTAATACAGAAAAACCACTACCACTGGCTTATTTTCATTGCCTTTGGAAATTTTTGTTGCCACTTTTACCCCTGAAAAGTATTCATTATTGTTGCAAAAGTGTACAAGACCATTTGTTTTGTAGCATAAGAGATTTATTCTACTTTAAAGGTGTTCATCAAAGCATTGTCTATGGCAACTGAGAATATGTCATGCAGAATTGTACTGTATTATCAAATGACATTAATCTAAGATCTGAGGTTACCCTGAGGTGAGGAAATAAATTGAAATTGGAAGTGTCAAACATCACAACAGAGTGAGGCTCTATACTGAACGAATAATAAATCTATCTTGGACATTTTTAATATTTTAAAATAGTGAAGAGTTTTGCTGGCTTTAAAATAAGAGTCATAGAAGATAAGATTTTAACATGCTTGGTAATTTTGCAGCAAAAAGAACATGAAAAATAGAGACAAAAATAAATATTTTCTCTATATTCTCTATCTTAAGAAATATTTCTAGTTGTGAGAACCATTCTCTATAGCTCTCATAAATAGCCAATTTAAAAGTAAATCTAAAGTTATTATAATTATTATGCCAGGTTCAAATGATAATCATATTAATAATAGTAATAATCCTTTCTCATCCATTACATTTGAACTATATTCATATGATAGGCAATTATAACTAAGAATGATGCAAGCTTTTGGGTTTTATTATATCAATATTTTCAGTTAATTAGCAGATGAATTAGAAACCACATTGCAACTAGGGCTGCATGTATGGAAAAAGCTTGTGATATTTTTTGAAAACATGGGTTAGTCATTACTAAAATAGATTAGAAAATATAATTAGGCTCAAACCCTGGGTGAAAGGCCACACCTTTAAAATTTGCCACCTTTAATTATTTTTAACTCTTTGGGCACCTTAACCTGCTAGCATGAATTCTTCATTCCTACTTTGTTATATTCCTTTAAGTCTTATCCCTCAGTTTCTTCTAATTAATTCTGGGTTTTTTAAGACAAACAAAAAAATAAATGCAAGATTTATTAGCTTCACTTAGTTCCCTAGGTATCCTTATTAACAACAGAGTATACATGGACCAGAAAGCTCTTTGTACACATTCATTAGGTAACCTAGGACTTGAGAATAGTAAGGTGTCATATTATCATTGTTTCTATTATAACAGTTATTAAAATTTAAATCCTACTGATTTTTTTAAAATCACCTACTAATTGGAGATGAGAAACAGTTTGCTACTCTTATTCATTAATAATATAATACTGAAATGCAATTTCTAGAATTCCTAATTGGGAAATTCTTACAATTATCATGAAGTCATGCTATTTTGAAGAAAGACAAAGGAAAGAGAAATAAAAAAGAATGATTGAAGAAGTTACTAGAAAATAAACTTCCAAAATAGCTTTTTAATTAATTGCTAAGGATTTACATATGCACGCAAATACGTATAAGTCTACATGTACGTGTTTGTTTTTCACCAAATAAACAGCATTTTAAGCATAAAAAACTAATTTCCATTATCAAATTTGATTTGGTTATCAATAGACTTTATTTTTTAAGTAAAAAATAAGCCATATTTAAAAGAACAGGACAGGCATGGTGGCTCATGCTTGTAATCCCAGCATTCTGGGAGGCCAAGGCGGGCAGATCACAAAGTTAGGAGATCAAGATCATCCTAGCCAATATGGTGAAACCCCGTCTCTACTAAAATACAAAAAATTAGCTGGACGTGGTGGTGCCTGCCTGTAGTCCCAGCTACTTGGGAGGCTGAGGCAGGGGAATTGCTTGAACAGGGGAGGTGAAGATTGCAGTGAGCTGAGATCATGCCACTGCACTCCTGCATGGCAACATACAGAGCAAGACTCTGTCTCAAGAAAAACAAAGAAAAAAAAGAACAATAATCAATTTTTTTAAAGTCTCTAAAATTTCAAAGGCCCATTATTAGTTTATCAATTCAAAAAGACATTTATTTATTAATGAATTTGGGGGACTCAAGGGGAGGGGTTGGGAGTGGGGAGAATAATAAAACTACACATTGGGTAAAGTGTACACTGCTTAGGGAATGTGTACACCAAAGTCTCAGAAATCACCACTAAAGCCCTTTTCCATAAAATCTAAAAACACTTATTCCCCTAAAACTATGGAAAGGAAAAATAAAAATAATAAAGGCATTCACTGAATGTTTATTAACTTAATCTGTGAAATATATTTTCTAAGTATGAGAATAAAGTGGAGAACTCATAGAGTACATACACACATACACAGTCTCTCTCACACACACAGATTCATTTTAAACAACAAAAAGTCCAGGTATTGGAACTCGATTCTAATTGCAGTAGAAGCAATTGAGGAATTTTAACCAACAGTATTATGTTATGTATTTTTAAAAAATTATTCTGGTTGCTTTAAGTTTATATTATCCTTATTGTACATTGACCTATTTTTATCTACCACATTTAATTTTAATGCTGCTTTTAATTTGCACTTTCAATGTTTCTTTGAGTCTCTACTCCTGTCACAACACTTGTTATTTCAATAATTTGTATATGTTTAAGACAATGTAGTGGATTTCTGAGGGCACTTAATGATCTTTACAAAAATCATACCTGTGATACTCTCTAGGGATGTCTTTGCCTATAGCATCCTTCAAAGTAGTGAGAAAATAATTTTCTTCCTTCCTTCTTTCCTTCCTTCTTTCTTTCCCTCCCTCCCTCCTCCTCCTCCCTCCTTCTCTTCCTCCCCTCCCTCCCTCCCTCCCTCTCTCTTTCTTTCTTTCTTTCCTTCTTTCTTCTTTTATTTTTCCTTTCTTTTTTTTGGTGTGTGTGTGTACGTGTGTATGTCTATATGTGTGAGAGAGATAGGGTCTGTCCCCCAGACTGGAGAGCAGTGGCACAATCTCAGCTTACTGCAGCACTGCCTTCTGAGCTCAAGCTTCAGCCTGCCTCTGTCTCAGAGTTGCAGGATTTACAGGCAAGTGCCACCAAACCCAGCTAATTTTTTTTTTTTTTTTTTTTTATAGAGACGGGGTTTCACCATGTTGTCCAGGCTGGTCTCAAATTTTTGGGCTCAAGCAATATGCTCATGTTAGCCTCCCAAAGTATTGGGATTACAGGCATGAGCCACCACTTCCAGTCAAGACAATAATTTTTAAACTCTTTCCAAATGCGTTCTTTGGTGAACTAACATTTATCACAACAGGGATTAGCCTACATTCTCCAAACTTCCCCAATGTGAATCAATCTTTAGACACAAACATGAATGCAGACTTGATCTTTAACCAATGAGGAAGACCCAACTGGAACCATTGATAATGTGAAAAAGTCTGAAAAAGAGCCTGTAACATTAGATTTCAAAAAAATAAAAGGTCTGAGAGAGCATAGTGTGAAGCAACTCTTAATGTTAAGTAAGCTTTTAACATTTCTTTTAACATCAAAGTTAAAAGAAATAAGCGTAATACGCATGCCTTTGACTATATAACTCCATTTATCTTACAGAGGTCTTGGTATTAACTCATTTTATCCTGGCAAGTTTGTTATGAGATATTTTATCTCTCTTTTAAAATCAAGGAAGAGAAGTGAGAAAGCCTAAGTGACTGTCTTGGATTGCAAGATTTGTAAATGACGGAGCAAGACCTCAAATCTAGTTCATCTGATAATAAGTCCAGGACTCTTTCCACATCTCTAGTTTTCCACAGTCAAGACCTGCAAAATTAAATGTCAGAGGAGAGTTCTTAAGAAGCAATTTCAATGAGGGGTTGAAGGCAAGTTTATCAAGATTACTTGTGGGATTATTTTAACCACCTCCCACCCCCACCACCACATACACATACAAAGACACAGACTGTTGTATATTACATACACAGATTATATTATCCCTAAATTGTGGGGCTGACAGCAAGTCATTGATATTGGTGAGACTGGCTATCAAAAGGGTAAGGATGTTTAAGGACAGAAATAGTTTCTAATAAATGATCCAATAATTTTATTTGAAAAATGATCGAATTTTTTTATTTGAAAGTAAGGGCAAATGTCAAATTAATAAATACAAATGCACAAGAAGGTCACTAATTAGATTAGATATAGGATAGGCTTTGAACAAAAGTTTTATTAAAGGACAAAAATAGTAAGATTTTTGAATCTTAAAGAAGAGAGCCAGGAAGGCTTAGGTTCAGAATAAACTGATATGTGAAAATGAAAGGCAACCAAAGTAGATATTTAATAGTCAAATAAAAATGATTTCAAATTATAAAAGAAAACATATACATTATTTTAAAAGCAAACAAAGGATATTTTCTATATCTCTGTTATGAGGTTCTTGGAAATTTTTATAATTATTATAGAATATTTTCATGTATATATATACATTGTTTTAAGTACATTTGGTTGTCAGAGAAGCTTAAAACTTTTTCCTATATATACCATAAATATTAATTAATATTTATGTTAACAATAATAATTGATCTCATGGATCTGCTCCTTAAAAAGATATGTGATATGCTACTAAGAGCTTTATGTAAATTATCTTATTTAATTTTTCAATTGATTTTGTCCTTTTTCTGTTTTCAGAATAACAGTACTTACTGTAACTTCACTTATATGAGCTATTTTTAGCTTATTAATATTAACTCTTTCCCTGAAATATCTAAAAGGTGTTTTCATGCTAATTTTAGAGAAAAGTAATTAGAGGAGCTATGCTCATGGTTAACTAGGGAAAACTGGTAGCAAATGACATAGAGAAGCAGAGAAAAGAGTACATTCATTCTGTGTATCTTCTGGGAAATTATCAAAATTTATTTATTTAAAAATATTTTATAAGCTACAATTTAATATAAAATTTGAAGCAATCGTTACTACTATTCTCATAATTTTTAGTTATTAAGTTCTAAAAGCCAGATTTTAGATTAAAATAAAAAATGTTTAGGTAAATAGAATAGTCCAGCAACAGAATGGAAAATTGCCTAGATGAATTTATTCCATCACTGGAAGTGTCCAAGCAGAGGCATCCTGAAATGTAATGAGAATGCTTGTGTGTGCGTGTTTGTTATGTATGGAATGGGATGGTTCTTATACCATATCATTGATTAACTTATTTAACCAATTTATTTTTACATTTTCATTGAAAGACTATGTAAATCATTTAATAACTACATAGTGAAGAGCATTGATAAATAATATTACCCCGCATCTAATAGGAGATATAAAATATAAAAATAAAACAGTAATATTAAGCAATCATAATTTAGGATGTGGAAATACCTCTTCTATATAGCACAATGAGATAAGATTTCTAGAAATTTTTAGACACGTTGGTAGGGAAAGCAGTGGTAGCATAGATGAAACAATGCAAAAGAAATTACGTAATTTAAAATAGCCCAGTATATACAGTAAGCCAAGATTCAGAAGCAGCCATGAGCAGGAAAATAATAGATTAAAGTTTAATGTAAGTTTGAAAAATTATAGTGAATTACAAACTACCAAATTTGAGTAATATTATATCACAAAAGATTGATATAGTATTTGAAATTCTTCTTATTGAAAGAAGAAAATGAAAGTATATTGGAAAGAAAATTTTGATTCAGAAAGCCCAAAAATCTTCATACAATTATTCAAGAGAAAGTTAATTAGCATAGAAAGCTATAGAAATACAGCCAGTGGGATTGTATGAGAGCCACTGCATATGCAGAATTAAGAAGACTTTGCAACTGAGTGTCTGTAGTTCTAGTCCAAAATAAGGCAGAAAAAAAGGAAAAGGAACAACAAAATAAAAAAAGGGACAACAAGAAGATAGAGTTAAATCTAGTCATATGAATAATCAAAATAAATGTTAATGGCTAAATACAAATACAGTCGTGCCACAAAACAAAGTTTCAAACAAGGTAAAGAATGAACTGCATATATGATGCTGGTCCCATAGGATCATAATATCAAATCTTTACTGTACCTTTTCTATGATTAGATAGATTTAGATACACAGATACTTATTATAGTGTCACAGTTGCCTACAGGATTCAGTAGAGTAACATGCTGCACAGGTTTGTAACCCAGAAGCAATGATCTGTACCATATCGTTTAGGCACGTAGTAAGCTATATCATCTAGGTTTAGGTCAGTATACTTTACGATTTTTGCACAATGATAAAATTGCCTGTTGATGCATTTCTCAGAATTTATTCCCATTACTGATTGTCATAGGACTGTAAAAGCAGAACATGTCAAATAGGTTAAAAAAAGCAAACCCTGTATATATGCAGTCCATCTAAAATAAACTTTAAATATAAAACACAAATAAGCTAAAAGTAAAATGATAAAAAGAGAAAAACGTGTTAAAACTAATCTGAAGAAAACCAGAGTGGCTGTATTTTCTTTTTTTTTTTTAATTTTTTATTGGATTTTAGGTTTTGGGGTACATGAGCAGAGCATGCAAGACAGTTGCGTAGGAACACACATGGCAGTGTGCTTTTCTTTCCTTCCATTACACTAAATAGATTTCAGAAAGGAAAAAGAATTGCCAAGAATAAAGAAGGTCATTCTATCAAAAGGACAGGACTTTATAATCCAAAATGTTTATGCACATAACAGACATTCAAAATACATGAAGCCAAACTTACAGAATTTCAAGGAGAAAAAGACAAAAGATGACACAAAAGCAATGCTTAGAGAAAAATGTAGAGTACTAAGTGACTATACAGAAAATAAGAAAGGCATAAAATTAATAAATTCTACCTGAGAAACTAGAAAAAGAAAAAAAATTGATGTCAAGTAAGTAAATGAACAAAAATATTACAAAATAAAAGTTGGAAATCAATGAAACAGTAAAAAAATGAAAAATTAGTGAAATGAAAATACTATTATTAACCTCTAGCAAGACTGAGCATGAATAAATACGATACAAACTACCAATCTCAATAAAGAAAGACGACTTTAATACAGATTTTTTTTCATATTGACATGATAATAGAAAATGTTACTAACAAATTTGTGCCAATAAATTCAACAGTACAGATAAAATGTGCCAGTCCATTGAAGGACATACACAACCAAAATTTGATCAGGAAGAAATAGCTAACTTAAATACATATATTTAAAGCATTGAATTGCTACATAAAATCTTTCTAAAAAAGGAAAACTGCAAGTCCAGATAGTTTTACTAGTAAACCTTATCAAACTTTTAGAGAAAAATAAATGTTAATACTATACAATCTATTCCAAAAATCAAAAAGAAAGTAGTACAACCCTCTCATAAACATGGATGCAAAAACGTAAAGGGAAACAAAAACCATGAAAATGCCATACCCGAACCTAAGGATTTATCTTTAAAATGCAAGGTTACTTTAACACTTCAAAAGGAATGAAATTTGCCACATTAAAAAACAAACAAAAACAAAAACTTAGAATACTTCAGTGGAGGTGAAGAAAGGCACTTTAAAAATTCTAACACTCCTTCTCAATTAAAAAAAAGATAATGTTAGCAAACTGGAAGGTAAATTTATATTGGTGAATGGCATCTAAGGAAACCTATAACTAACTTCACACCAAATGATTAAAAGAATAAATGCATTCCTTCTAAAGATCAAAAACAGAAAAATATGATTTTGTCACCAGTTTTTCAACCGAACATAAGGACTTTTAATCAGTTCATTAAAGTAAAATAAGTAATGATATGCATAATATTAAAGGCATCTGAATCGGAAAGGAAGAAGCAAAAATGCTTTTATTCACAGACATGATTTCTTGTGTAGAAAATTCAAAAGAATTTACTTTTAAAAAGCTATTGCTAATAAAATCACAACATATAATACTAGAATACAAAAATTTATAATACCAATATACAAAAATTCATTTTTATAGATAGCAACAAACAATTAGAAACTAAAATTTTGGCACAGTGGCTCATGCCTGGAATCCCAGTACTTTGAGAGGGTGAGGTGGGTGGATCATTTGAAGTCAGGAGTTCGAGACCAGCCTGGCCAACACCGTGAAACTCCATCTCTACTAAAAAATACTAAAATAACCCGTTGTGGTGGCAGGCACCGGTAATCCCAGCTACTTGGGGGGCTGGAACAGGAGAATCCAGGAGAATCGCTTGAATCCAGGAGGTGGGGGTTTCAGTGAGCCAAGATCATGCCACTGTACTCCAGCCCGAGCCATAGAGTGAGACACCCTCTTAAAAAAAAAAAAAAAAAAAAAAAAAAAAAACTAAAATATTTAGAATCAACATCATTTAAAACAGCAAAATAGCATTCAAAGTATTAAATTCTTGGTAACAAATTTTTACAAAATGTACAAAATAGCTTTACACTGAAAACGAAAACATTGCTGAGATAATTAAAAGACTCCTACATAAATAGGGAGATATAATTTGTCCACAAATTGGAAGACTGAACATTTTTATAATGTCCATCTGTTAGTCTGTTCTCACGCTGCTATAAAGAACTACCTGAGACTGGGTAATTTATAAAGAAAAGTTGTTTAATTGGTTCTCAGTTCCACAGGCTGTAGAAGCATGGCTGTGGAGTCCTCGGGAAACTAACAATTTTGATGGAAGGCAAAGAGGAAGGAGACATGTCTTATGTGGCTGGAGCAGGAGGATGAAGAAAATAAAGGGAAAGTGCTACACACTCTTAAACAACCAGATCTCATGAGAACTCACTCTGACACTCTGTATCATGAGAAAAGTAAGAGGGAAGTCTGCCCCAGTGATTCAATCATCCTCCACCAGGTTCCTCCTCCAGCACTGGGGATTACAATTCAACATGAGATTTGGGTAGAGACACAGAGCCAAACCATATCTATGTCAATTTTACCTAAGTTGGTCTTTAGAGTCAATGTATTCACAATAAAATCATATCAGTTATTTTTATAGAAACTGAAAAGCTGATTTAAAAATTTATACAAAAGTGTAAAGTCCTAGAATAACCAAAATAATTTTGAAATTGTTTTTTTGGAATATTAACATTCCAAAGTTGGAATATTAACATTTCTTTATTTCCATATTTATAATAAAGCAATAGTAATCAAGAGTATAATATCATAAACATGGACAAATCAATCATGTGAACAGAATAGAGTCTAAGAATAGATCACAAATATATGACTAATTTTTAATAAAGGTAAAAAACCAATATGATGGGAAAAGGATATTATTTTCACCAAATGTTGCTGAAGCAATTTGAAAACATCAGCAAAAATAAAAATATTTGCATGCAAAAGACATTAAATTTTAATGCAAATGGACTAGAGTTCTAAATTTAAAACACAAACTTCCAAAACTTTTAAAGAAAATTGAGGAGAAAATTTTATTACCTTGGATTAGCCAAAAACGCATGATCCATAAAAGAACAAATGCCGAAGTGGACTTTATTAAAACTAAAGACTCCTGTTTAAAAAGATACTGTTAAAATAATAAAAAGCCATACACTAGGATATTGTATACTAATACAATATTAGGGCTTTCATTATAACTCAATAATAGCAAATCGAACCACACAAAATAAAAATTTGAACACATGCTTCTTCATGCTTTATAGCAAAACATTTGAACAGACACTTCAACAATGATGACATATGTATGACACAAGCATTGCACATACATAGATGCTCAACATCATTATTTGTTTGGAATATGAAAATTAAAACCACAAGGAAATACTACTAAACATTTATTTTACAATTACTGAAATTTAAGTCTTTCATCTCAAATATTGGTGAGGATATGGAAGAACTGGAACTCTCATGCATTACCAGTAGGAATGAAAGTTGGTAGAAGCACTGTAAAACACATTTTGTAAATTTCTCAAAAAGTTAAACATACACATATCACATAATACAGCCATTTTTCTTCTGGGTATCAAGCTAATAGAAATGAAAAAAATATGACCTTAAATACTTTTATACAAATGTTTGTAGTAGCTTATTTGTGATATCCAAAAGCTGGAAATAGCCCAGATGTCTACTAACAGGTGAATGCACAAGCCCTACTGGAATATCCCACAATAAAATATGTCTAAACAATTAAAAAAGAATGAACTCTTTATGTACATTAGAAAATGGATGAATCTCAAAATAAATGTATAGAAGGTGAAGAAGAATGTACATACTGTATAATTCCACAAATATAAAATCCTTAAAAAATCAAACTAATATGTAATAACAAAAGGTAGATCAGAGGTTGATTTTGGTCTCAAGATTGGGAGCAGAGAGTTGTTAAGATTCAAAGTAGAAGAACTGAAAATATTGGAAACAAGAAAATTTGATGTAACGGATGATCATTTTCTTGATTTCGGTGACATTTTCATATTTGTGTATTTTGTTAGTCCATTCTCATTCTGCTATAATGAATTGCTTGAGACTGGGTCATTTATAAAGTAAAGAGGTTTAATTGACTCACAGTTCAGCATGACAGCGGAGGCCTCAGGCAGAAGGTAGAGGGTAAGCAATCATTATTGAAGGCAAATGGGAAGCAAGACACCTTCTTCACAAGGCAGCAGGAAGGAGAAGAGCAAGCAGGGGAGTGTGAGATACATATAAAACCATCAAATCTCATAAGAACTCACTCACTATCAGGAGAACAGCAAGGGAGAAACCATCCTCATGATTCAATTACCTTAATCTGGTCCACCCTGGACACATGGGATTATGGGGATTTTGGGGATTATGGTCATTACAATTCAAGATGAGATTTTGCATGGAGAGAGCAAAACTGTATCATATGTATTTGTCATAATGCATCAAATTGTCCATTTTAAATATGTGCAGTTTATGAAATTTCAGTTATACTTTGGTGAAACTGTTTTAGGACAATTATGCTCTTTAAAGTTATAAATAATAGCCATAAATAGTTATAAATAATATTTTTTCATGAGATTTCATATTAATGTTCTGTGGAAAGAGCATTAAAATCAGTACAGAGTGGTACTGTCATGAGATAAGAATAAATGCATTCTAAATATATAGAATACTTATGTTTATATTATTCAATGCAAATTGACAAGTCAAGAGTCTCCAGATTTTATAGATATTAAATATTTTGAATAATAAAATGAATAAATAAATTGATTATGAAGTAGACATTTATGAAAGTGTTTATACTGTATGTGTTATTCTTTTGTTTTATTCTGAATTATGAAGTTACCAGATTTGAGGAAAAAATATATTATGACTTCACTTCAACTTGTGAGTCAGGCTTCAGCCTGGAGCATACTTCTATGAAGATGCTAGAAATGATGGTAAGTCATTAAATGCAGCAGACCAAACACTGTCTTTACTATGTAAGTCAGAATGGCAAGGCAGCAACAGTTTAAGAGACTTAGAAGAAATTCTGAACTACTCCCCAAAAGCCATTACATTAGTAAAGTTTATCTCAGTCTTGAAATTCGCATAAGTCATGTGCTGAATTGAATTTAGTGCCAAGCCATCAGCATCAACTGCTGCAGTGTCATCTTGTTCCCCTTCTAAATCACCTTATTCTACTCAAAGATAAAAGGCTGCTTTCATTTCTGTAGGGGACAGATTAAACATTAGCAGTCAGAAGCAATTGCTTTTCCCTTCAACATCACCTCTAGCCCTCTTACTTACAACACCCTCTCCAGGGATTGCCTGCTGGCTGAAGAAGAGGCAAATAACATTTGTGCCTTAGCACAGCATCCTTTGATTCTGTATTGTAGAACTGAGGATGGTTTTGGAAACAGTGCGAGAGGTCTTAGCAGGTGAGGGGTAGAGTCATGACATAGAACTTGAAGTTCATAAATTTTAATCTGAATTTCCCAGAAATCACTGCATATTTCTTTGAATAACATACAGGCTATAAGTTTGTACATCATTAAAGACAATTTTGACAGTGTCTATATTGAACATTATTTCTGTAAGTGTTGTCGAAGACAATCTTAGTATTTCCCTCTGCTTTAATAAATGTTAGACAGGTTCCTTCCTAACTATAGACCCATGACCTTTCCTTAGAGTACTTACTTAGAAAACCTGAAATTGTAAATTATGTCTGTGCTACTTTGAAAAAAGAAATTTTCTCCAAGAAATGTAAACATTAAAACAAAAATTAGCACCAGAGGGTGAAGGAGGGAGAAGATCAGGAAAAATAACTAATGGGCACTAGTTTGAATACCTGGGTGAGGAAATAATATGTAAAACAAACCCCCATGATAGAATTTTACCTATGTAACAAATCTACACTTGTACCCAAATTTAAAATAAACATTTTTAAAAAACGATAGTACCTCTATCTCCTATTCTCTGTGAGAAGGTAGGAACCCAACTTTGACAAATGCCAACTAGCAAACACAGATGATCTAGTCAAATTAACTAATCTTGCTCCTATCATCCTCCAGAGCTTTCCCACTAGCTCACCCTAGCACCTAAAAGCTTTGATTTCAGTGAAGTTGAGTTCAATCTCTCTACCCTATTGTAATAGTCTTGAATAAAGTTTTCCATGCCTGTTTAATTCTGTCCATGCTGTTTCTCTTTTACAGGGCCCTAGAGAAACTGTCCCTTTCTAATGCTCATTAGGATACAAAAGAGTTAGAAAATTTATTTTTTTTAGTAAGATATCTTAAGCATTTCTTAAAGTAGATGTTATTCCAGGAGCAGAACCACCTTTTCACAGTAACTGCGGCTACTGGTGCCTTATAATAATATTACAAAAGCAAATGCTGGTCTGGAATTTTTGTAAGCCAATTTGGTCTTTTCTGGCCAAGCTTCAAAGTGATCTTTCTGAAAGATTTATAAAAAAGACCGTTATAAAGCTCTTATATACTCTTACTGTAATATAATAGCAGCAACTATCATTTTAAGTTCCCTCTCCACATTCAAAGGACCTACATTCTGTGGTGGAAAATGGGGAAAACACTCTCAGGAGACACTGGAGAAAGCAATTTGGTTTTGTGACCTTTAATTTGGAATGAACATACTGAGACCTCAGTTCTCAGCCTTCTCCTCTTCCAAAGAAGTCACACCTGTGGACTTAGAATACCATCACGCTAACAACTTCGGAATCTGTATTTTCCTGACTAGAATTCTTCACAAATGTTCTAACCTTAGTACAAATGTTCTAACAATTTCAGAATGAGATGGACTTAGTGTAAATTTCACTTTTCCATTTCTCCTGATGAAATTTGGGAAAACTAATTAACTTCTCTATATCTCAGTAAATTTATTTATAAAATTGGGAATATAATAAAACTACCTAAGAAGTTTGTTGAAGTCCAGACATCTTCACTGGCATGTCTCATAGATACCTCCGATTTAATCTAAACAAAATGAGCCTGACATTTCCTCTGTTAACCTTATTCTACCAGGTCTTCTTTATATCGGAAATCAGCAAGGCCTTCTGTTCTCACATATATCATCCGGCCAGAAGACAGAAAATCATATTTAATTTTATTCTTCCTCTAATTTTTTTCCTGATTCAGTCTGCTGGTAAGACCCACCAATTTCACCTTGAAAATAAACCTCAAATCTGTATCATTTTCTTTGTGTCGTTATCACAGCCCCAGACCAGACAGGCCAGACAGCAGCAATCTTTTTCCTGGACTGTTGTAACAGCCACATGACTGCTTTCCCTATTGCTTTTACTACCATATTACACTCTATTCATCCATTATCCACTGAGTAGAACCATATCATTTCACCCTCTTGTGTAAAACGTTGCAGCACTTTTTTTTTTTTTTTTTTTTTTTTTTTTTTGCTAAGAGTAATACTAAAGCCCCTTATTGCGGTCTACAAAAACTTTTGTGACCTGGCTTTTGCTCACCTCTCCATCCTCACCTCAAGCCACTCCCTCCTTCACTCATTTTACTCCACTCACACAGTCTTTTAAGAATTCCTAGAATTTGGCTTTTTCATATTGTAAGTCATTTTTATATTTCCTATTCCCTTTTGTTGAATGTGTTTTTCCTGGCTTTATGTAAGGCAGATTCCTTCTCATTCTTTAAATTTTAGTCGATGTCTCAGAGATTATCTCTGACAATCCTAGTCACACCTCCACAGTTATTTTGTTTTAAACACAACAATCTATTTTTGTCCTTCAAAGCATATATAGCTATAATTATTTTATTTCCTTATTTTATTTATTCACCTATCAAAATTTTGAATTCTAGCTTCTAAAGATATAGCAATGTATATCCCCATGAATCTTACTCTCTAGTGGGAATAGTGGATAATAAACAGTTAAGCAGTCTAAAGAAAAATATAGCAGAGTAAAGAAATACACAATTGGGAGGGTTTGAATGGATGGTTGAATGGAATTTTCTGAAAAAGTATTTAAGTCTGATTTGAATGACACGAAGAAAAAAAAGAGATGAAGGGAGAGCATCTCATTTTGCAGATTAGGAACTTGAGTGGCCTATACATATGAAGCCTAAAAACTCCAAGTGGAAATATTAATAGGTAGTTCTATACATGAGTCTAGAGTCCACGGGAAAGGTTTGGAAAACGAACGTGAATCTGAGAATCATCAGCATATATTAAAACTTTAACCTCGGTGATACCTTGTATGATGATGTAATGAAGCTAGCAGAAAGGGAAGTCAGGAAGTGTGTTTGAAGAAGACAGATGGGGAATGAGAACGGCAAACGACACTACAAAGTTTAAAACATCAAAGAAGAGGGGCCAGACAAGGGTGCTCACAAGTGAGAATAAGAAAACCTGGGGAGTGTGTCATCCCAGAAGCAGTGAGCAAGTGTCAAGTGCTACTGAGCATTTGAATAATTTCAAGACATAGAAGAGTCAGCTCGATTCAGTAACATGATGGTAATGGGTGATCCTGACAAGACAGAGGAAAGGCTCTTTATAGTGGGATTAAGAGAGAAGGGAAAAGCAGGGAGTAGAGACAGCGAGTTTAAATAATTCTTTGGCAGGATTTTGCTAGAAAAGCTAGCAATTATTGGAGAAGTAACTGCAGAGTAAAGAGGTTGTTTTTGTGTCTCTCTCTCTGTCTCTCTCTCTCTCTCTCTATCTCTCTCTCTCTCTGTGTGTGTGTGTGTGTGTGTGTGTGTGTGTGTGTGTGTGTGTGTGTGTGTGTTTTAAGATGGTGGATGTTATGGCATGCTTGTATGATGATGTAATGAAGCTAGTAGAAAAGGAAGTCAGGATAACGTAAGAGAGATGAGGTGAGAAAATATGAAGAGGTAAGATGGTGAATTGATTCAGTAAATAGAGCAGAATTCTTGAGCAGCTTGAAATTTGTAGTAATAAATAAAATAGGTTCAGCCAGTAGGCCTGTATTTTATTCTATAGCCATGCTTAGCTATGTAGAAGGACTAGAGGAAAGTATTAGGTGGTGAATATGTTTGCCAAGCAAGTGTTACAGAGGGACGAATAGAAAACAAGTGTTCGAATAGAAGTAGAGGATAGAAGTAGAGGATGTAAGCAAGGGATAGCTACAATAATGGATTATGAAATGTAAGCAAGGTAAGAAGGAGGGAAAAACAAAAGGAGATTAATAAATGGGGAAGATGTGACAGAATAAATGGACTCTTGGTGAGACAATTACTGGAGTAAAATTATAAAATTAAATGACCCAAAAGCAACAGTGTCTACCATGTATGTCCTACATTTGAATGGAGGATCCATCATGTCAGGAACAGTGTTTGGCTTTCCTTTGTATTTTTAGTACATAACATAGCTACCAGAATGCAGTAGCTACTCAATAAAAATGGAAATAAAGGAATGTTTATCACACCACATACTATGTTCCAAATGTCTGATTTTAGGCATTGGGCATACAATTGTGAATAAAACTAACAAGCAGGCAGTTACAAGAGAACAAGTGTTCAAATAGAAGAACATGGCATTATGGAAAAACCAAGAAGGGCTACTTATCAAGATTGGAGGGGTTCAGAAGAAGTAATGTCTAATAGACCGGAAGAATGAGTGGTAGTGAGTCAGATGCTAATGACAAAACCGTCTAAGGCAGAAGCAGAGGCATGATTACTAAAACTGAGTGAAACTCATTCAACTGTGGTACATGGTAGGATTTTCAGGGAGAGTGATAGCTACAAATTTTGGTTGTTTGTTTAAAAAAAGGTATCCATAACAGCAATATTACTAAGAATAATACTATTTGGTACTTTTTGCATTGATTATTTACTTCCTTTGTGTTTTAGCTTTTAACACTTTTGGGAGTCCAGAATATGCCTCCCCAAAATATAAAGAATTGCTGAGTTGAAGTAACTGAGAGGAAGTAGATGTGGGAATGTTCTCTGCCCTTTCTCTATTTGTCTACAAGTAGAGTATAGATTTACAGAGGCAAAAGCTATCCTGTTCCCTCCAAATACCACCCGCAAGCCTCAAACATATCAACCAGAGCAAACAAAGGTATAACACTGAAGACAGCCTTAGACCCTCATCAGCATTGATATGATACCAGAAGAATTTGTATTAACAAGTTTATTAACTAACCTTTATCTGCCATTTGTTTGCCTTCCCCCAAAGTTGCTGCCCATAGGTTCGAGGCCTTTTCTCTGTGTCTTGTCACATCTCTAAAAAGATACTGCTTCTCTTCAAAACACTATACTATCTGAAATTCAAAACCACCTCTTGAGGCAGTACTCATTTTCTAGGTATCTCTGATGTATATATGAAATATACATGTTGAGAAGCTTTTGTTTGATTTTCTCAGTTAATGTTTCTTTTGTAAATAGAGCCCATTTGAATTAAAAAGCTGCAGTGGTTATCATCTTTGTCCTGTACACTCTTCTTCAAGTTTTTGACACAGGAGTCTCACTAAATGAAACTGGCAACTAATTGGCAAAACTCCCAAAATATATACCAAGAGATTTTTATACCAATATTTATGGCTTTGCTTTCCTTTCAAGGTAAGTCTAATTTTTTTGTTGTGGTTTCATTCTTACATTTATAAGACTCTGCAGTTGTGAGCAGCTTTATATCAGTTGTGGTTTTCCGTTAAGAAACCTGCCAGCCATTTCACATGAAAGATTTTTGTTTGAAAGGTGCATGCATGAAGTATTTTTATTATTATCCTAAAAAGGTGACAAATATTAACTGATATTTAGAGCTAAGATGGTGGGGAGATGGAGATGAACAATGCACTGAATGACGTTGCAAAATCATGATGTTAAAAATATTTGCTATTTCAAATATTTCTTTCTGAAGAAAAACTAGCAACCCTTTCAGACAGCCCTAGCAAATAACATACTATTTTAAATTATGTATTATTTCCTAGGAACTTTAAGAAGCTTAAGATCCATAAATGCAAGCAGTAACTTATTTATAAGTACATATTTGGGAAAATGCTACTGTAAAACTAACTAGTTATCTTGGCTTCATTTAACAAATTCAAATGAATACTGTAACCAGTCTGCATTATAACTCTATTGTGATCTTAAAAAATTATCCCCTAGAGCTACTTTAATGTGTTGGACTGATGTATAGAAAAAAAAATCTATGACACCTTTAATTCTTTATTCAAGTAGAAAAATCAGTAGTTTTCAAGACGGACCATGACAAACTTTCAGGGAGACAGGGAGTTGGGGAAAATTAGAAGGGCAGAGTTAAAGAAAAAGTGAATTTGTATTGGCCAGTCTATGTAATAATAATTGGTATCAGACACACAGCTGCAATTACTACAAAATCATTGTCAAATTCATGTGTAGGCAGATGGTAGCAATGTTTGGGAGAGGAGATAACACTGAATTTTTAACAAGTGACAAAAGGATTGGCATGGTGAAAACAGAACACCAGTGTACTTGGCAACCAGCCAGGCAGCCCCATGTGCTGTCCTCCTGCCATCGCACAGAAGGCTGACATGCTAAACACGACAGTGGATTCTGTATCACAGTAGAAGACACAGACCCTCTGAATAGGAAAAGAAAAATCAGAAAGTGAGTCAGTAATTGCTCTTTATATTTAAGGCTTCTTTGACTTGAAGGTTTAGCACAATCTCGTAATACAATTTCCCTGCCATAGTAAGCAGCAATAACTCTGGTCAGGAGCAGGAGATCATTTTCGTAAAGAAAAGAGGCTGCAGGAGCAGAGGGGTCAGGTTCAAATTCCAGCTCTTACAAGTCTTTCCGGTGTAACTGTGTAAGTGGCTTTACTCATCTATGCCTCAATTTGAGCATCTTTAAAATACAATAATAATAGAACCTACCTTTTTTGGCTTAATGATCTAGAAGAAGAACTAAGAAGAAGCGTCTTGTGGAAATAAATTGTTGAAGGGCTGTGCTGAGGAAATCAGGGAGAAGTGAGGATCAGGATAGACCAGGGGTGGGTGGTGGGGGAAGCTGAGCATACACCTGACCACCCCTGGCGTCTCATCATTGATTGCTTCAGACTGACCCAAAGAATCGTGGATTAAAACAACAATCTTTATATTGTCTCATGATTCTTGCAGTTCATGAACTTGGGCAGGGTAAAGTGAAGTTTAACTCTGCACCACCCTGTGAGATAAAGTGGCTCAAACAGCTGGAGGTGCTGAGACAGCATGACTGTTGTGGCACTTACTGGGGATGCAGCAGCCAAAGTGGTTTCTTCACTCACTTCCCTAACATTTGGGCTGGGAGAGCTGGAACACCTGAGGGCCGGCTAGCCTCTGTCTCTCTATACAGACACTCTCTGTGGCTGGTTTGAGCTCTTCACAACATGGCCCCCAAAGGATAGGCAGACTTCATTACATCCTGCCTTGCCTTCCTCAGAACGAATATTGAAAGAGACAATTGCACGTGCTTCAAAGCCTCTTATAACCAACCTCTAGGTCATGCAGTATCACTTTTGCCACATTCTATTGGTTACACAGGGTTATCCCAAATTAAATATAGAAGAGGGACTCAATAATAGGTAAATACCAAAACACTTGTGTTCACCATGGAGCCTATTTCAGAATGAGTCTATGGGGAGAAAACAGAGTTGGCCTCTCCTTGTGGCAAAGAAACACCTTTCATACCTTGGTAATCTCTCTAGCAAGATGCCTTAGTGAGAAGGAAAGTAAATCTCCAGTGATGAAGGCAACTGTGACAGTTACTCAAAAGTCACAGCAGCTAGAGTGTAAGGGCACAACTATGTAAAAGTGACTAATAAAGCCACTGATATTTTCTACTACGTGACCTCAGGAAGTTACCATGAAAATTAAATGAATTATTGTATTTAAAATTGCTTAGGACAGTAGCAGACACACGTTAATGAAATGTTCAATGTGAAGTCACTTAGAACTCTGATTTACATCTCTCAGGACTGAATAGTTGCTTTCTCTGAGTCATTGTGTCTCATAAGGGGCCTGAGAAGACACACTTGCAAATTAATACTTGAAGTTGCCCAACCAGGAACAGTTCTGTCTATTGTATATTTAATTAAACTACATTAAAACAGCCACAATTACAGATGAATTACAAGACTCCTTTTAAATTCTGCTACTCATACAGATAAGTTTTTAAGGAGCATTATGGTACAAAGATTAAGCAACTTCAAATGATGTTCCCCCTAGGCAGCCACCTTAATTTGCACTCCAATTTAAAAGAAATTTGAAGAATATCAATAGCATTTTTGTTAAGTCTCAATGAGTTGTCAGTTACTTTAGGAGTATCTTGGTATACATTATTTTACAATTTCCCGTGATATCCTTATGAGATTGTTATTTTCTTTCTCATACAGTATGTAAACTGAAAATTACAGATACTAAATAACTTTTTAATCTATGAACATACATACTTTGGCAAATATGAAGTGGGTTTGGATTTGGACTTGGGTCTCTTTAATTTTAAAATTCTGCTTACCAATAACATTAAACACTATTCCATAGTAAATAATTCAGAAGTGATTATATTAAAGAGTATGAAAGCTTCTTCTTCAGTATCTATAATTTCTCTAAGATAATTTGTCTAATGCTCCTTCAGAGAAGCAAAGGCAGATTGTTTGCATGAAGGGAATTGCCCAAGGCTTCATTGACTATTCAGAGGAGCATAGTAACTCAAGGAGAAAAATCATTAGCTCCTTAATGAGTCTATTGATATAAATAATGGCAGTGTATCTACTGTATTCTGACCAATGAATTATAGTGTTAGCACAGCCAATCCAATTTCCATGTTTTTAACTTTTTTTAAGGAGACTGAATAATTATTCTTATTATTGTGTTATATAAATGCTGGTTCTTCTAAGCCACAGATATATTACCAACATAAAAAGCATTGACTTCTTAACTCTGACATTTTTTCAGAGAGTACAATTTAAAATTCAGTGGGAGAAAAGGAAATTTGCTTTCTCAAATTATTACATATATATTTAGTTTTATGCTTTCAAATTTATTGTCTGATACCGGTATTTCAGATATCAGAAAATTCATAATTAGCATATATTAACTAGTTTTAATCATATAAGCAAATGGTAAGAAATCATGAATAGATATTTAAGGAAGAGAAATTGAGCATGTGTTTTCTTGAAAGAAGAAGTAATCACGACAGTACAAAGAAGAATGAATTAGTTCTACTTACCTTAAAGATAGTATTTACCAGTAATATCAAAATAAAGATTAAAGTAAAATCATTTTTATAGGCATATATAATGTATTTTAATTATTTATTTGTGTCTTTTCTTCTTTTATTCTTAGTTTAATAAATTTCTTGTCAGAGTCTTTGGAATATATGTGTAGTATTCAGTGAGCACCTGCCTGGCACAGTGTTAAACAACCTTTATGCATCAATTCATTTAAAGTTTACAATAAAGACTTGAGATATTCTCATTTCATAAGCCATGGGCTTAAACAAAGAAAGGTTATGACATTATTGTTTGGGCAAGAACTACCTAAGATTTCTTCTAAAATAAGAATACAGTTTTTTTTTCTATGAGTTTATTTTTAGATTTAAATAAAATGTTACATTAAAACTTCCTAGTACAGAGTTGACATGCAGCTACAAGTCTCTAGTTCCAGTTCTTTCTCATCTTTGCTTGGGCTTCTTTCTGGCCATTGGCTCTTCCTCTGTTCACTTATATAGCAGGCCAGGAGTGCCAGAGAATTACCACATTCCCAGGATCTATCATCAGCAAATGACTTATGGGAACTAGTGTGAAAATCTCCAGCTCCTTCACCTCACTGAACTATGTGTTCTGTGCTGATTCCAAGACATTACTAGTGGGATTGAATTTCCATTGTCTGAAATGTTAAACCACTTAATAATCGCTTATTGGCTGCTGTCTCTTTTCTACCTCACTTCCTCACTGCCTTTACAATGTTTCCTATGATCACACTGCAAATAAACAACCCGCATTCAGAGCCTTTAGCAGAACCTGTTTCTGGGAACAAAAACTAAAGAAGTACTACTTTTCTAGACACTAGGGAAACAGTGATAAACCAAACTAAGCTTAATGAAAAGCAAGTGAGAAAGACATTAATCTGATAAGCTTAAATGTGAAGTTAAAAAATGTACAAGCTTTCTAAATGAGGTTAAGAGAAACTGTCAGGTACTATGGAACCATATAGGAAGGGGAGCCAAATTATATTTGAGGATAAAGAGAGTCCTGTCTAAGGAAGTGAAGTTTAGGTTGTAACAGAAAGGACGTTCAAAGGCTACAAGGCAATGGACAGTCTAAATGTAAAGAACTTGAGCATTACCAGAGCAGAAAGAGCAAACAAAGCATCTCAAGAGGAAGTTGAGACAGGGCTGGACTATGAAACACTGTCCAGACCATGTTAAAAGTTCAAATATTAAGCATTTCTTGTTTAGAGAATAATGACAAAATAAGACATCTGACCCTTTCTGCACAACTCTCTCAAAACTGTACGTATAATCAGCAGCAAACACAAAGAAAATCACACATAGTCCATCCCTTTCTTATCATTAGAATATGAGAAACTTCTCAGATTTCAAGGCATTTTTAAGTAGAGAAATAAACTCTAAATCCTGACAGAGCTAATGATGGTGCATGAATCATGGCTGCAAATTCGCATGTGTGTGTGTGGTGAGTGGGCAAAGGAGAATTTAAGAGACTAAGAAAAGAGGAGAGTAGAGTAGAAACCTTAGATGTAGCACTAAAAAGACACCCTCTAGAAAAATGTCCAACACTAAGTGCTAAAATACTGAACATAGATCTCAGACTGACTTGTTCACAGCACAAACCATAAAATAAGACTTCAAAAAAGATGTGAAAAGACTTGGAGCTGCATTTTTCTGGGGAGAATGTGATAAATAAAGCAGAGATGTTGATTCTTGGAGATGTGAAAGTGAAAGTAAAAAAAGAAGGAAAAGAAAAAATCACATGCAAAAATGAAAGAGAACAAGACACGACAAGCTCTCGCTATACCACCATCGCTAATGTCAGCTATTAGAGAATGTGAATTTCATTATTTAGTCAAAGAGAACGTTCCTCAATTGAGATCTCTGCCCAGAAGATGCTTAGGAATAGAGAAAATTCAACAAATTACATTTAAGTAATATGGAGTCGTTGGGGCTCAGAAAATGTTGCCCCGCCATATGGCACTTTGGCATGCTGAGTACTTGAAAGCCATTGGAAGGGCCTCAGAAACAAAGTCTATTTTTGATTTTCTCCTGCCTTTTTTTCTTCTGCTTCTATTTCTCCCCAAGACAGGCTATAGAAACTAGAATTCCTCTTCCCAAAGGAAAGTCGTAGAAAGTAGAAATATTACTCTAAACGTCACCAGCTTCTCCGTGTTGGTGCTGGCCATAAAGAAATTCTCTGATCACCTTGTCTGATAGTCATTCATTCATAAGACCCTCATTCCAGAAACTATTCTGTCCTATGCTTGGGAAGAAGGAATGCCACACACTGAGACAAAATAATCTGAACAGACAGACATGCCTTCCTGGGTTTACTCACTAATTCTACCACCATTAGATTGTTCCCTTTTCATCTAATCATATTTTCACACAGCTGTTCATTCCGCATTGAACCCAAGCATAAAAACGGACAATTTTCCCTGAGTCTTCATTCCTGAAGGCTCTCATGTCATGTAAAACTTTAATTAAATACATCTGCTATGCTTTTCTCTTCTTAACTTACCTCTTGCATCAGCCACAACGTTTATGATAGGGAGGAAATGCATCAAGCCTTTCTACTCCTACAGAGTTTTTTCTGGGAAATACTGTGAAAAAGGTAAAGCTTAAAGTTTACTTGTAGTTTGCTACAATTTATGTAAGGAAGAAGAGAGATAGCAAAACACCTATCTATATCTGTTTAATTTCACAAAAAGAAGCATGGAAAATATAAACTTGAAGCCAATGTAATTGGTGTCTTGTAAAGAGAAAAGTGGGCTGGAAATGGCATGAATTCCTTAGGGGAGGGGTGAGACTTCTCTGAGTGTCATATTTTTGTAGTTTTGCCTTCTGAAGCTGCTAAAGTTCCATGTACTAAAAATAAGGGTAAATAAACCTGAATTGGACAAAAATTCAGATTTGATTCCAAGGGCAGGTGATTGAATAGCAAGAAGGAAGTGGTCAGTAAGAGTTTTCAGAGTTCATTTTAACTGCAGCATGGATCTTACGGTGCAAGACATGAGGCACCAACTAGGAATGTAAAATAGAGTGGAAACACATTCACTTTTGCTTTTTAGAATATACACCTAGAAAAGGCTTATTAGAAAGGTGATTATTGGCTGTAAGTTTCTGAGGCTCTGAGGCTCTCTGATGTATGGCATGTGGCATCACCCTCCTAGGTGTGTGTTTACTGACTTCTTGGCATGCAGACACAATACAGAAGAACACCTGGAGCAAAAGGCTCCTGGTCCAGAGAAACATAGAAAGCAAAGTCTGAGACTACGGACCACCTTGGAAAATTAGTGAGAAAAAAAATCCATAAATATTTGGGTGTGACTAGAATTCTGGAATCTGCTAGAGGTCTTGGAGACTCTGCTTGATATTTATTATGATACACTAGAAGAAGGTACGAGTATTAAAGGGGTTAACAAAGTGAACAAAATCTAATAGGTCTATGACTCTTTAAAGAAATCCTGGAATCCCCTTTATTTAATTAATAACAGGATAGATAGATAAATAGACAAATTTCAGGTGGGCAGAAAAATACATTTTCCCTCTTAATGAACTGGAAGAATAACATAACATGGAGATACTAGCAATATTAGCAATATTGCAATAATAGCAATAAACCATTATAACCAAGAAGAAATGTTCTCTGTAATTACACATTACCATAAAGTCAACCAGAATTCCTGAAATTTGACAGTAAGGCACAGCAGAACATAGAGATGAGAGTACGACTTTTAGAAGGATGCATTTAAAACAACCTGTCTAACAAATGACTGACTAACAGAATCATTCAAACAGAACTCTTGAAGCTACACTATCACAGATAGGTTTCAAGTTTACTGTTACTTTGATTTTCTCACCTGCTAGCATGACGTGGTACTAAAATCAATGGAAGAGAAAGCTCTGAATTGCAGATTATAGCCCATGGGGACTTGGGGTGAAGCTAATGAAAAAATGTTGTTATTCACCTCCCTAATTCAATAGTGAAGTTAGAATGATCAAAGTCAAACTGAGCCTATTCTGTTTTAAACAACATAGACTTTTAAGACACTAAAATTCTGTTCAAAGTAATTCTCCATATTGCCCTGTTTAAAAAGTGTGTTAATGAATAGCAGAAGTGTTGCTTTTGAATCTGAAAAGCTCTTCTTGTAAAACAAATTATAATATACATTGTTAAAGGGAGTGTTATTCCCCAGGTCTTGGTAAAATTCATGATAGCATATCTAAATCTTTATCCAGTGGGGAGTAGGAATACACACACACACACACACACACACACACACAAAATATCAAAGACTAATTTTTAAAAATATAACTGAACAATTCATTTACAATAATTCAAATCTAAAAGAAATAAGATGTTATTGTGCATTTACACATGCCAGATAATAGAATTTTTGAGCAGCCACTATTTTAAAAGAGAGACTATCTTCTTTGAAGATAAGGAAAGGAAAAAAGTAAGAAAACCTTTATTGTTTTTCACAATATTATTTGTTTAATTATTCAGAAAGCATTTCTGATAAAAATTGGCAGCAATTGAAGGACAATAAATTAAAACTACAATTTGAAATATGCATAATGTAACACTGTAGAAACTAAAATTTGAGTTAAGAAGGAATTAGAGGTAGGTGGGTTCATTTGGAGAAGGCTTCCTTTTAGAAGTAAGTTTTGAGAGCTGGTACAAAATGAATGAGGCAGTCCAAGAAAAGAAAACAGTATGTGCCTAGCTGTCTTAAAAGACATAGCCACTAACATTAAGTAAACAAGTAAAACAAATTATATTTTCTGAGCCACATTACTCACTTTGTCTGGTATTGATATAATCTTTGGACAGTTGAAATAGGCACAAATAAACAAAATCATATAGAACAATCAGGAAAGTCATCGCATATTAGAAAATGATCAGGAATTCTACACCTGGAAAATGAGAATCTGATATACCATTTCAGATTCTGGCAAAAGACCAGGAAGAGCTGACTGGAGCAGTAGGACTATCCAGAAGGCCAGGGGCTGATAGGAATAAGGAGAAATCGGGGATGTAACAGTCAAATGGCATGAACCTCAAAGGAGCAGGATTTTTGTTTGTTTCATTGATTTAATAATAGAGTGGAGGAATATGACCTGTGTTGAGGTTTGTGGAGAGATGAAAAAAATCCAACTGCTCTTCTCTAAATGAAACCCTTAAGGTAAATGGATTATGGTATAAGAAGATCAAAAGATCACATTAGTTTTTCATAGCAGCCAGCAATCACTACAAGTGAAGCACAGTGGACAGTATTTTAAATTTTACTAAATCATTTTATCTTCACAAGAAAACTACAGGGTAAAGTATCACAATTTTTTTCCAAGTAAAACTTGAAGCAGTTCAGGCTCACATAGCTAGTTAATGACATATTCAAGATTAAAATTGTTTGAGTCCAGTTGTCTTTGGAAAATGTGGCCAAAGTGTACAATAATGGGCTTCCAAAAATTAGCCTGAAACTAGATTCACTCACTCAGCTACAGATAGCACTAAACTGCCTCAGGCTTCTACAGTTGAGGACTTTCTTGAATGAAGTAAATGAAACGGAGGTGAAAACCAGAATATATACTTCCTGCGTGCACACTGGCTCCCTGGAGGTAGAAGAGGAAGGAGTCTATTTCGAATAGAGTCTAATTTAGAAATAAGTCATATCTCCCCCTGGAGAGAATTAAGTGAGATGATAGAGACAGATCAGGAGTGCTAGGCTTCTGGAAGTCTCTGCCTATAACAGGAAGTCATTCTCCTCCTTATATACACACAAAATGTCTAGAAGTCAAATGAAAGTGAAATGATGACTCTATTCTACTTCCTGGTCCTAAGGTTCAAGCTGAGGGAAGATAGGTCAGCTACCATGTATTAGTCTGTTTTCTCGCTGCTAATAAAGACAGACTCGAGATTGGGTAATTTATAAAGGAAAGTGGTTTAATTTATTCACAGTTCCACATGGCCAAGGAGGCCTCACAATTATGGTAGAAGGCAAAGGAGAGGTAAAGTTCTGTCTTCAATGGTGCAGGCAAGAGAGAGTGTTCAGGGGCACTCCCCTTTATAAAACCATCAGATCTCATGACACTTATGGGAAAAACCCACTCCCACAATTCAGTTACTTCTCACTGGGTCCCTCCCACAACATATAGAGATTGTTACAATTCAAGGTGAGATTTGGGTGGGGACACAGAACAAAACCATATCAAAGTGCATCCTCAGAGAATTACCTGAGAAGTAGAATTCTCATGAAACACCCCAGGCTACATTAGACTCCACAAGCAAAAGGAGCATTCAGCAAAGATATGAATAATTTAGGAGAGTATTATTAAAAAGAAACACACACTGATGCATACCTACAACATATGTGTGTGCATGTATACACACACACACACACACATATACATATACATAGAGAGAGAGAGATAGTTTCAGGAGGCCCGGATTTAGTAAAGAGGTAGAGGAAGAAGAAAATAATTTAAGTTTGAGTCATTTGTTTGACATGAATACTAAGAAGGAGACAATAGACTCTGGGGCCTACTCGAGGGTGGAGGGTGAGGATGGAAAAACAACCTATCAGGCTCATTGCCTGAGGGATGAAGTAATCTGTACAGTAAACCCCCTTGACATGAAATTTACCCATGTAACACACCTGTACATTTACCCCTGCACCTAAAAAAAAAAAAAGTTGGGAGGAAAACAGAGGACTACGGGGGTGAAAATACGGGAGAGTAAAGATGACTAGAAGAATCTTTATGCTGGCTTTTCGAGCATGGTTGGCTTCTTCTTCATAGTCACCTGGTGGATGATGTGCACTCTGGCCCTCTGCAATTGGGGTACCAGGTTTCTTTATCTCTTGATCTTCCGAGGTTGGAAGTGGTGGTGGAGAAGCAAGCTGACGCCGGACTCCTTATGCAGGTGGCGTAAAGCACAAGGAGGAAGGAATAAAGGAAACACAGAGCTTAGCGCTAGGGTGCTTCAGGATTGTTTGCTGTGGTGTGAATATTGAGTTTCAAATATATACTTGAACTGAAGAAATGCTGGGAAATGATTGCAGATATTCAAAACAACATTTCAGTTGAGTGTTGAAAGCAGATACCAGATTCAAGGGATTATGTGGGCAGCCTAAAGTGAAGAAATGAAATGATAAGCTAAACAAATTGGACAGATTGAGGTCATTATAACCAAAAATAACAAATAAATTTATTAGAAGATAGAGGATAGAGGAGATAGAAAGATATGAGGTTGTGTCAGAGAGTTTGATTTCTTGAAGGGAAAAATTTTTTAAAAGACAATTACGTTTAAATTGTCGTCATGGTTTGTAGTTGGAATTTCACTAAGTAAAAAAATATATATCTGTATTTGTTATAATATATCTATTAAGTATAATAGATATGTTATACTTAAATTAAAAATTGGGATGCTGACTGCAGAGGCTTGTGCCTATAATCTCAACTACCTGGAAGATCAGTCTGGAGGATTACTTGAGCCCAGTAATTTGAAACTAGCTTAGGCAACATATCGAGACTCCACCCCTACAAAAACTAAGAGTAAAAATGTTAACCAGGCATGGAGGCTTGTGTCTGTAGGCCCAGCTACTTGGGAGGCTGAGGCAGGAGTATACTTTGAGCCCAGGAGGTCAGGGCTGCAGTGAGCTGTAATTGTACTACAGAACTCATTTATCCATGAGACTTCATTGCTAAAAAAGAAAAAATGAAAATAAAGTGGGGGGGATACCTAGATGGTCTTAATTATTTAGCTTGATTTAAGAAAAAATAAATTTGATTTACAAGTTTTTGATAGTTTTCATCTCTAGAGATGGAAATACTACTTTATCTTTGAAAAAGTTTGAGAAAATCACCTGCATGGTAAACGTACCACACTTACAAACTTACTGCTTGCTGTTGGTTCAGATATTGACAGTATCATTCCCTTTCCCCTGTATGTTACTTTTTTAGACTGGATGCTTACCTTCCCAATCATCCTGTATCAGTCAAGATATCTGCTTTTGAACTGGAGTAGAGCAATGATTTCTCTTTGTTCTAAGATCAGCACACATTTGATCTAGACATCAGGTTGGGAGTATAAGAAAAGGCACCTTTTTTAAGGGGAGATTGGTGACCTTTACAGCATGATGACAACCTGGGGTCTACAGAAGGAATGAGCCAGTAGGGGGCACCTCTTTAAAGGCATGGCCTAAAGACTTTATGAGCAGTGATTGCTTTGTTTTCTTTTCCATCATGTAAACCCAAGCTTTCAGTAAAGTTCATTAAAGCTTAGCTTTAGTTCTGCATGCAGGAGTTATAGGGAGTGGCTGATGTCCACACTTGTAGTGGGGGAGGAGTATGACAGAGAAGCAACAGCTTGGAGAAATTTAAGACATGAAAGCAAGAAGTGACCTATAAAAAATAAAAGCAGGTTTGTCAAATAACAGGTGACTGTACATGTGTGGTATTACTTCCAAGGCCTCTGTTCTGTTCCATTGGTCTGTATTTCTGTTTTAGTACCAGTATCATGCTGTTTTGATAGTTTGAAGTCAGGTAGCATGAGGCTCCCAGCTTTGTTCCTTTTGCTTACGATTCTTTTGGCTATGTGGGCTCTCTTTTGGTTCCATATGAAGTTTACAGTGATTTTTTTCCAGTTCTGTCAAGAAGGTCAATGGTAGCCTGATGGAGATAGCCTTGAATCTACAAATTACTTTGGGCAGTATAGTCATTTTTACAATATTGATTCTTTCTAACCACAAGCATGGAATGTTTTTCCATCTGTTTGTGTCCTCTTATTTCCTTGAGCAGTGGTTTATAGTTCTCTTTGAAAAGGTCCTTCACCTCTTTTGTTAATTGTATTCTTAGGTATTTTGTTCTTTTTGTAGCAATTTTCAATAAAAGTTAGCTCATGACTTGGCTCTCCGTTAGTCTGTTATTGGTGTATAGGAATGTTTCTGATTTATGCACATTGATTTTGTATCCTGAGACTTGACAAAACTGACAAAAACAAGCAATGGGGAAAGGATTTCCTGTTGAATAAATGGTGTTGGGAAAACAGGCTAGCCATGTGCAGAAAGCTGAAACTGGACCTCTTCCTTATACCTAACACTGAAATTAATTTCAGATGGATTAAATATTTAGACATAAGACATAACACCATAAAAATGCTAGATGAAAACATAAGCAAAACCATTCAGGACATAGGCATAGGCAAGAACTTCATGACTAAAACACCAAAAGCAATGGCAGCAAAAGCCAAAATAGACAAACAGGCTCTAATTAAACTTTAGAGTTTCTGCACAGTAAAAGAAACAATTATCAGAGTGAACTGGCAACCAACAGAATGGGATAAAATTTTTGCAATCTACCCATCTGACAAAGAGCTAATGTCCAGAATCTACAAAGAACTAAAGCAGATTTACAAGAAAAAACAAACCCATTCAAAAGTGTGCAAAAGATATGAACAGACACTTTTCAAAAGAGAACATTTATGAGACCAATAAATATATAAAAAATGCTCATCATCACTAGTCATTAGAGAAATGCAAATCAAAACCACATTGTTGTTTCATCTCATGCCAGTTAGAATGGTGGTCATTAAAAAATCAGGAGACAACAGATGCTGAAGAGGATGTGGACAAAAAGGAACACTTTCACACTGTTGGTGGGAGTGTAAATTAGTTCAACCATTGTGGAAGACAGTGTGGCTATTCCTCAAGAATCTAGAATAGAAATTTCATTTGAGTCAGCAATCCCATTACTGAATATATACTCAAAGGATTATAAATCTCTCTATTATAAAGACACAGATATACATATGTTCATTGTGGCACTGTTTACAATAGCAAAGAAATGGAACCAACCCAAATGTCCATCACTGATAGAGTGGACAAAGAAAATGTGGCACATATACACCATGGAATACTATGCAGCCATAAAAAAGATGAATTATGTCCTTTGCAGTGACATAGATGAATCTGGAAACCATCATTCTCAGCAAACTTACACAAGAACAGAAAGCCAAACACCCCATGTTCTCACTCACAAGCAGGTGTTGAACAATAAGAACACATGGGCACAGAGAGGGGAATGATACACACACTGGAGTCTGTTATGGGGTGGGGGACTAGGGGAGGGACAGCTGGGGGTGGGCAGCTTGGGGAGGGATAACATTGGAAGAAATGCCTGATTTAGGTGACAGGGGGATGGAGACAGCAAACCACCATGGCTTGTATACACCTATGCAATAACCCTGCAAGATCTGCACATGTACCCCGGAACTTAAAGTACAATTTTAAAAAATAATAATAAAAAATAAAAACAGATACTCAAAAGAAAGAGAATTGGAGTAATTCAGAAACAACCAAAATGTTTTCTTGGAAATTCCCAAAAGTTTGTTAGGGAGAAGTATAAATTTCTTAAAGCTTTCTCTATAGAGGCTCTAGCAAGTATTACTTTGGAATTATAACATATGGCTGGGGCATTGTGAAATGTCTGAGTTTCAGATATTTTATAAATATGCTGTTTTTTGAAGACATGCTTATGTATCAATTGGAATTCGTCACATTTTTTTCAATAAAAATTATTATATGTTTGAGTATTAGGTAGTCCTTCGGCCCATAATATAGTTGATTGTTAGTGCTTATGATGACTTAATCATTATGCAAAAACATCTTTACTATATTACCTTTTTTAATTCTTGTAGCACTCTATAAGGTGGGTACTGTCCTTTCTAACATATTACAGGTAAGTGCATACATAGCAGTGCTTTGACATGTTCAATGTTACACAACTAATGAGTGGTTCAACTGGAATATGAACCCCAAAATATCAGACTCCAGAAGTTAAGTTCTGAAACATTACACATATTTGTTTTAATAATATTAATGTACTACAAAATGCACTAATATTATTGAACCAAGTGTGTGTGTGTGTATATACATATACACGTGTATATATATACATGTATATATGTGTATATATATATATGTGTGTGTGTGTGTGTGTGTGTGTGTGTGTGTGTGTGTGTGTGTATAACTCCAAACTGCAACAAGAAATTCCAGGAATATATACTCTCAACAATACAAAGAATATCTCCTGCACATTTACCTTGTACTGACAGTGAGGTCTTCTAACTCTAAACTAAATCATTATTACTTCATTTATCTGACACAGAAGTTACTAGTGGATGGGGGCATTTCTTTATCAGACGTCATAGAATTGAGGCTCAGAAGCTTTTTGTTTTTAAAGGCAGGTAGCTAGCATGGTGTCCAGAATGCAGCAAATGATAAAAAAGTTAATTGAATGAATCAGAAAGTGAATAGGAAATTCCCAAGGACATGGTGAAGTGTTGTTCCTGCAATCATTCTTCATCTATAAAGAACTAGATAAGTGGAATTTTATATTCATCTAAGAGTAACAATACATGAAAACAAGTAAGTGGATCTATGCTACAAATGAGAGTAAAAGAACACAGTAGAGGGATTATAATTTTTATGGACAGGAGAAGAAGAGCCAGCAAAAGAGATATAGACAGGAGAGTAAAAATTAGTAAAAACAAAAGGAGACATATCTTGGAAGCCATGCATATAGTGGTTTCTGGAAGAGCTACTTCTAATTCTGTTCACTGAATAGATGTGAATGAGCCTTGTTTTACCTTCCACCTTATGACAATAACATTGTCATTTTTGACTGTTTTAAATACATAAGTAGTGTCATAATTGACATTTGTGCATATTGGCTTGGTATATGCTCACAGGTAAATTTTGAAGAAATTGAATTTTTTTCAGTGTATTAATTTTTGTTTGCTTGTATTTGACTGGATTCCAGATTTAATATTAGATAAATAAGGCACTTTCTGTAGTTTTGTAAAGACTGATGAAAACACAACATAAATTGAGGCGAATTTTTCAAAATCACGAAACTTTTAAATAGAGCTAATAGGCTCATAAGAATAATATCATGTTAAAACTCAAATAAGATAAATTTCAATTCAGTAGAAATGGTGATTGACAACAGAAAAATACCAGTGAAGATGAGCTTAAATAATCTGGTACAGGCATAACATGTCTTTGCCAACATCTATTCTGCAAAATGTAAATGCAGGGTCTATAAACTATTTGGTTCCAGAGTATAATTTTACATTTGCAGAACACTAACTTGTAGAATTTTAGGGAAACAAGTCTTGCGATTGCTTTTGAATTGTACATTTTCTGTTGAATACTTTTATAAAGAATTTGTTTATATATCTAAGACACCAAAATGAAAGCTAGTTTCCATGTTACTTAGGGAAAATGCAATTTTCTCTACAATAACTAACTCCTAAAAATCACCTGTATATCAAATTACTGGTAGTGCACTAATTAAGAATGTAGTAAGGAATCCCACTGCAGAAAAGAACCAACAGTGGATTACTTTGCAAAGTAAATTACTTTTTCTTGAAATGTTATTAATCTGTTTCCTGTATATGTGTTTTCTTAACACATATAGATATACATGTATTCTAGATGTTTTTTCTTATGCAAAACTTATATATCATCAGCTATAATGCTAACATTCTGTATCCAGTCTTAGAATATAAAACATAAAGATCACAAGCTCAGAAAAATTATTATAAGAGCCTGACTTCCACGGAGTTAATAAAAACCAAAGGAGCCTGTGTAAGGCTTGAATCATTTTGAAATCACATGTGTGGAAACACTCAGGTGAACTGATTCAGATGAAGAAATGAACAAAATATCAATGACTAGAAAAGAAGTCGTTAGAGTTGCCCTTCCCTGCAATCCTTGGCACATGACTTACTTTGGCCAATAAAATGTGCATGTATCTAATGGGTAACACACCTGGGCAGAAACATTTAACAGCAAGCAATGGATGCAATCATCCATTCTTGCTCTTTTCTTCAAATGAGAAAGTGCATATTGATTGGAATGTGCAATACTGAGCCAGCCTATGGTTCACAGCTGCCTCAGGGAGTAATTCAAATATACAGGGATTACATGTAAGCAAGAAACAAATGAATGTTTATTGTTTTAGAAGATAAATCAGCAAACATTTTCTGTAAAGAATTAGATTATAAAACAAACTTTATTCACATCTACTGAATGAACAAAATAAACAAAAAATAGCTCCTTTAGAAATCACAAAATGAATTATGTCTAAAATAATGCCTTCTTTCATTCTCAGTTTTTGGTTTTGGGTTTTTTTTTTTATTTTCTCTTTCTTATTTTTTTATTTTTATTTTTTTACTTTCTCTTTATTTTGCTGGCTCTTCATCCATTAAAATATCTCTCTGTCAACAACTCTTTCGGTCCATTCAGGATGAAAGCATCCTAAAGAATATGGAAACAAGAAAACGTGACAGTGTTCTAGTAAAATATTATTTACACAGATAAGAGTAGGGCTTAATTTGAACAGGTTTTAAGCTATTGAGATTTGCAGGTTGATTCCTACTGCAACATAACTTAATGTGATACAAGTATATTTTACACTTTGTTGTCATATACTATTTATCAGAGAGGGAGAGGATTGTGGTAAGATATGGGGGCTATGAGAATATATACCTTAGAGGGAAGGAACACAGTCATCATGAAATCCCTACTTCTATTCAAGAAAACTGTTTTCATTACCAATAACTTATAGATTTTGATCAAAGCCCAAAATAATTTTTAAAATTATAGTGTTATTGAAATACAATTTACACACAATAAAAATCACTCTTTTAAATATACAGTTTAATGGTGTTTAGTATATTCAGAGTTGTACAAACATCACCACTAAGTAATTTTAGAATTGTTTTGTTTATAAATCTCTTATTCATTAACAATTATTTCCCAACCTTCTCGCTCTACCATCCCCCAGTGGCTGGCAGCCACTAATCTATGTTCTGTCAGTAAATTTGCCTATTTTAAATATTTCACATAAATGGAATCATACAATACATAGTTTTTGTGACTGACTTCATTCACTTAGCATGATATCTTTAAGATTTGGTGTTGTAACATGTACCAGTACTTCATTAATTTTTGTTGCTGAATAATATTTTACTCTATCTATCTATCTATCTATCTATCACATTTTGTTCATTCATTAATTAGTTGAAGAATATTTGAGTTGTTTGCATTTTTCATTACTATTAATAATGAAGCTATGAAAATTTTGTAGACTTTCATTCCTCTTGAGTGTATACCTAGAAGTAGAAACCCTGGAACATGTGGTAACTGCATATTTAATTTTGAGAAACTGTCATACCAGTTTCCAAAGTAGCTGAATTATTTTATAATCCAACCCACAATGCATGTGAGTTTTAATGTTACTATACCATCATCAACAACTGTCATTGTTAATCTTTTTCATTTTAGCCATTCTAGTGGATATGAAGTTCTAGGTCATTATGACTTTGACTTACATTTTCTAATGACTAAAAATGTTGATCATCTTTTTATTTACTTTAGGAATATTTGTATACCTTCTTTGGAGAAATGTCTATTCAAGTAATATGACCATTTTACTGTTAATTTTTAAATTGTTGACTTGTAAGAATTATTTCTATACATATTCTAAATACAAGTCTATTATCAAATACATAATTGGGTAATATTTTCCCCTATTCTGTGGGTTACCTTTCTACATTCTTGATGGTAATTTTTGATGCACAAGATGTTTTAATTCTGATAAAGTTCAATTTATTCTTATTCTTCTGGCCTGTACTTTTGGTGTCATATTCAAAAAATCTTTTGTAAATCCAAGAACATAAACATATATGCATATGTGGTCTTCCAAGACTTTTCTAGTTTTAGCTCTTACATATAGGTGCTTTTCCCATTTGAATTAATTTTTGTATATGGTGCAAGGCACATACACAGTTTCATTCATTTGCATATGTCTAATCATTTGTTTAAAAGACTATTCTTTCCCCTTTGTATGGTCTCTGAATCTTTGTCAAAAATTAGTTAACATATGGGTTTATTTCTGGACTCTTAAATGTATTACATTGATTTATATGTCTATTCCTATGCCAGTAGCACACCGTCCTTAATTTCTCTAACTTTGCCACAAGTTTTAAAATCGTGAAGTCCTCTAACTTTGTTCATTTGCAATAATGTTTTGACTCTCCTAAGTCCCTTGTCTCCTAGGTCACATGCAACTTTTTGAATTAATTAATCAATTTTTGCAAAGGAGTCATCTGAGAATCTAAATAGAGATTACATGAAATCCATAGATCGATTGGGGGACTATTCCTGAACTAACAACATTGTCTTTCAATCCATGGACACAATATGTCTTTCCATTTATTTAGGTCTTCTAAAATTTCTTTTAATAATATTACATAGTTTTAAAATATAACTGTTGTATTTTGTTCAATTTATTCCAAAATATTTAATTATTTGTAATATTACTGCAAGTGAGAATTTAATTTCATTATTGCATTAGCAATTACAAGTGTATAAAAATGCAACTGATTTTTGTATATTGATCTTGTATCTTGCAACCTTTGTGAGGTCATTGACAAGTTCTAGCAGATTTTTAGTGGATCACTTAGGATTTCTATATACAAGACTGTTTCATCTGACATTTCATATACATGGTTTTACTTTCCTCATTTCCAATATGGATACTTTTTATTTCTTTTTCTTGATGAATAGACCTGGCTAGAACCTCTTGTATAATGTTGGATAGACAGGGCAAGAGCAGACATCCTTGACTTGCTCTTGATCTTTGCAACAACAGGAACCTTTCTTTCATAAGTAAGCTTAATGTTATCTGAGGGTTTTTCATAGGTGCCCTTTATCATGTTAAATAAATTGCTTTCCATTCCTACTTTGTTTATTATGAAGTGGTGTTGAAACTTGTCAAATGTTTTTTCTGTGTCTATTGATGTGATCATGCAATTTTTGTATTATATTCTATTGATAAGATATACTGCGTTAATGAATTTTACAGATGTTACACAAACCTAGCATTCCTGAGATAAATCCCACTCAATCATGACATTAAATCTTGCACATATATACATATATATGTATATATGTGTGTATATATATATATATGTATATATGTGTATATATATATGTATATATGTGTATATATATATATATGTATATATGTGTATATATATGTAAGTGCAATATAACATATATAGATGTTATATTGCACTTTAGGTTCTGGGGTACATGTGCAGAACATGCAGGATTGTTGCATAGGTACATATATGGCAATGTGGTTTGCTGCCTCCATCCCCCCATTATCTATATCTGGCATTACTCCCCATGTCATCAGTCCCCAACCTCCCTACCCCCTGCTGTCCCTCCCCTATTCCCCTCCAACTGACCCCAGTGTGTGATGCTCCCCTCGCTGTGTCTATGTGTTCTAATTGTTCAACACCTGCCTATGAGTGAGAACAAGCTGTGCTTGATTATCTGTTCTTGTGTCAGTTTACTGAGAATGATGGTTTCCAGATTCATCCATGTCCCTACAAAGGACACAAACTCATCTTTTTTATGGCTGCATAGTATTCCATGGTGTATATATGCCACATTTTCTTTATCCAGTCTATCATTGGATGGCATTTGGATTGGTTCCATGTCTTTGCTATTGTAAACAGTGCCACAATGAACATATGTGTACCTGTGTCTTCATAATAGAACGATTTATAATCCTTTGAGTATATACCCAGTAATGGGATGCTGAGTCTAATGAAATTTCTATATCTAGATCCTTGAGGAATAGCCACACTGTCTTCCACAATGGTTGAATTAATTTACACTCCTACCAACAGTGTAAAAGTGTTCCTATTTCTCCACATCCTCTCCAACATCTGTTGTCTCCAGATTTTTTAATGATCGCTGTTCTAACTGGCATGAGATGGTATCTCAATGTGGTTTTGATTTGCATTTCTCTGATGACTAGTGATGATGAGCATTTTTTCATATATTTATTGGCCTCATAAATGTTCTCTTTTAAAAAGTGTCTGGTTATATCCTTTGCCCACTTTTGAATGGGCTTGTTTTTTTCTTGTAAATCTGTTTTAGTTCTTTGTAGATTTTGCATATTAGCCCTTTGTCAGATGTGTAGACTGGAAAAATATTTTCCCATTCTATTGGTTGCTGGTTGACTCTAATGATTGTTTCTTTTGCTGCACAGAAGCTCTGGAGATCCCATTTGTCTATTTTGGCTTTTGTCGCCAATTCTTTTGGTGTTTTAGTCATAAGTCCTTGTCTATGCCTATGTCCTTAATGGTTTTGCCTAGGTTTTCTTCTAGGGTTTTTATGGTGTTAGGCCTTATGCTTAAGACTTTAATCCATCTGGAGTTAATTTTAGTGTAAGGTGTTAGGAAGGGGTCCAGTTTCTGCTTTCTGCACATGGCTAGCCAGTTTTCCCAACACCATTTATTAAACAGGGAATCCTTTCCCCATTGCTTGTTTTAGCTGGGTTTGTCATAGATCAAATGGTTGTAGATGTGTGGTGTTGCCTCTGAGGCCTCTGTTCTGTTCCATTGGTCTATATCTCTGTTTTGGTGTCAGTACCATGCTGTTTTGATTGCTGTATCCTTGTAGCAGAGTTTGAAGTCAAGTAGTGTGATGCTTCCAGCTTTGTTCTTTTTGCTTAGAATTGACTTGGCTATGCTAGCTATCTCTTGTTTCCATATGAAGTTTAAGGTGATTTTTTTCCAGTTCTGTGAACAAGGTCATTGATAGCTTGATGGGGATAGCAATGAATCTATAAATTACTTTGGGCAGTATGGCCATTTTCACAATACTGATTCTTCCTAACCATGAGCATGAAATGTTTCTCCATCTGTTTGTGTCCTCTCTTATTTTTTTGAGCAGCGGTTTGTAGTTTTCCTTGAAGAGGTCCTTTACATTCTCTGTTAGTTGTATTCTTAGGTATTTTATTCTCTTCGTAGCAATTGTGAATGGCAGTTCGTTCTTGATTTGATTCTCTTTAAATCTGTTATTAGTGTATAGGAATGCTTGTAATTTTTGCTTATTGATTTTGTATTCTGAGATTTTGGTGAAATTGCTTATCAGTTTCAGGAGATTTGGGGCTGAGACAATGGGGTCTTCTAAATATACAATCATGTCATCTGCAAATAGAGAAAATTTGACTTCCTCCTTTCCTAATTGAATACCCTTTATTTCTTTTTCTTGCCTGATTGCTCTGGCAAGAACTTCCAATACTTAATTGAATAGGAGTGGTGAGAGAGGGCATCCTTGTCTACTGCCAGATTTCAAATGGGATGCTTCCAGTTTTTGCCCATTCAGTATGGTATTGGCTATTGGTTTGTCATAAATAACTTTTATTATTTTGAGATACATTCTGTCAATACCTAGTTTATTGAGAGATTTTAGCATAAAGCGCTGTTGAATTTGTTGAAGGCTTTCTCAGCATCTATTGAGATGATCACGTGGTTTTTGTCTTTGGTTCTGTGTATGTGATGGATTATATTTATAGGCTTGCATATGTTGAATGAGCCTTGCACCCCTGGGATGAAGCTTACTTGATCGTGATGGATAAGCTTTTTGATGTGCCGTAGCAATTAGTTTGTCAGTATTTTATCCAAGGTTTTTGTATCTATGTTCATCATAGATATAGGCCCAAAGTTTTTTTTTTTAATTGAGTCTTTGCTGGGTTTTGGTATCAGGATGATGTCAGTCTCATAAAATGATTTGGGAAGGATTCCCTTTTTTTGTATTGTTTGGAATAGTTTCAGGAGTGATACCAGCTCCTCTTTGTATGTCTGGTAGAATTTGATTGTGAACCCATCTGGACCTGGGCTTTTTATGGTTGGTAGGCTATTAATTGCTGCCTCAACTTCAGCCCTTATTGGTCTATTCGGGGTTTCAACTTCTTCCTGGTTTAGGCTCAGGAGGGTGCAAGTGCCCAGGAATTTATCCATTTCTTCCAGGTTTACTGGTTTATGTGCAAAGATTTGTTTATAGTAATCTCTGATGGTAGTTTGTATTTCTCTGGAATCGGTGGTGGAATCCCTTTATTGTTTTTTATTGCATCTGTTTGATTCTTTTCTCTTCTCTTTTTTATTAGTCTGGCTAGGGGTCTTCCTATTTTGTAGATCTTTTCAAAAAACCAGCTCCTGGATTTATTTATTTTTTGCAGGGACTTCTGTGTCTCTGTTTCCTTCAATTCAGCTCTGATCTTATTTTTTGTCTTCTGCTAGCTTTTGAGTGTTTTTGATCTTGCTCCTCTAGCTCTTTCAATTTTGATGATAGAGTGTTGATTGTAGATCCTCCCTTGCTTCTCATGTGGGCATTTATTGCTATATATTTTCCTCTAGACACTGCTTTAAATGTGTCCCAGAGATTCTGGTACGTTGTGCTTCATTCTCGTTGGTTTCCAAGAATGTCTTTATTTTTGCCTTCATTTCATTGTTTATCCAGTCAACATTCAAGAGCCCAAAGTGTGTTTCCATGAAGCCGTGTGGTTCTGAGTTAGGTTTTGAATCCTGAGTTCTAATTTGATTACACTGTGGTCTGACAGACTGTTGTGATTTCCATTCTTTTGCCTTTGCTGGGGAGTGATTTACTTCCAATTATGTGGTCAGTTTTAGAGTAGGTGTGATGTGGGATGTTAAGTCTTTTTATGTGTTGCTGGATTTTGTTTGCTAGCATATTTTTGGTCTTGAGAATTTTTGCAACCATATAAATAACAGTTATTGGGCTTTGTTTATGTTTTGTGTTGTGTTCGTCTGGATTTAGTATCAGGGTAATTAATACTTGCTTATTACAATGAGTTGGGAAGTGCTCCATCCTCCTGTGTTTTTGCAGGAGATTTTGAAAAAATCGTATTAATTCTTCTTTACATGTTTGGTAGAATTGACCATTCAAGTCAGCTTGGTCTGGGCTTTTCATTGAAAGGTTTGTAAATATAAAATCAATGTCTTTATTTATTAAAGGTCATATTTTAAAATTTTATTGTTGAGTCAATTTTGACAGTTTGTGTATTTCTATACATATTTCTATTTAATCTAGGTTATCTGATTTGTTGCATATAATTGTTCATATAATTACCCAATAACCTTACATCTTTATTTTCCTAAAGTCAACAGTATTCCCCTTCTTTCATTTCTGTTACTAGTGTACGTCCTCTCTCCTTTTATCTTCTTCACTTTAGCTATAGGTTTGTTAATGTTATTGATGCTTTCAAAGAACAAACCTTAGCTTTTGAGGATTTTCTTTATTGTTTCTATGTTGTCTGCTTTATGTATTTCTTCTCTAATTTTATTATTTCCTGCCTCATACTTTATTGGGGCTTAGTTTTCTTTTTCTAGTCTTAAATTAAAATGTTAGGTTGTCGATTTAAATTTTTTTATTTTTTAACATATGCATTTATATGCATGAAATTTTCTTTAAGCTTTTCTGTCACTAGACTCCATAAGTTTTGATGTGTTGTATTATATTCATTCATTTCAAAATAATTTCTAATTTTTTTGTATTTTTCTGTGACCTGTTGGCTATTTAGAAATGTGTCATTTAATTTCCACACATTTGTGAATTTTCACAGTTTCTTTCTTTAATTAATTTTTAGTTTAATTCACTATAGTTGAAAGACATACCATGTATGAGTTCAATTATTCTGAATGTAGTGAGGCACTGTTATGGCCTAACATATGGTTTATCCTGAAGTATTCCTCATGTGCACTTGATAGGAAAAATATTTCAACTTTACAAAAGGCCAACTTATATTCAAGTAAAATAAAAGGATAGAAAACTATATGTCATGCAAATGCTAATCAAAAGGGAGTTGAAGTGGCTATATGACAAAAGATACCTTGAAACAAAAATTGTTACTAAAAAAAGAAGACATTCTACAATTATAGAGGAAACTATTAGAAAAAGATAACAATTCCAAACATATGTGAATCTAACAACAGAGGCCCAAAATATATGAAGTAAAATGTGATGGAATTGTAGAAATAAATAGAAAATATTATTATTATTCAATAATAATAACTGGAGGCCTAGATATTGCACTTTCAACAAGGGAAGAACAACTAGGCAGAAGATCAATGGAGAAATAAGATGATGAAATGACACTGTAAGTGAGCATGACCTAACAGATAGCAGAGCATGTCATATGACAACAGCAAAACATACATTTCCATCAAAAGATGCTGTGGAATGTATGTCAGAGAGAAAGGAGAATATGCTCACTGCATTCTCAAAGAGCTGTCTGGCAAGACTGAACTGAGGAATGACAAAAGGGAGAACATGCGATTATCATGGCAAGTGGAAACATGCCAGAAAGTTAGACTGAGTAAAGGAGGATCTCAGAGATTAATTATTCCATCATGAGACAAGTTCATTTATGCTTAAGAATTAGTGATTGACTGAAGAAATATGGAAGCAATATAAAATTTTCTAAAATTTGATTCACTACCAAAATTATACCAACATTTTGAATTTCTTATAATTTTCTGACTTCTTATAGTGTATTTCATGTTAATTGTGCAGCATGTTAGGCTGATAATAGTACCAGCAACTCATGTCATGGTGACATGGAAACATTTTGCTGATTATTTTATAATTCACTGAGTGCAAAAAATGAAGGTCAGACCTTAAAAGCTCCAAGCTTTAATTTTTTTTAGAAAACCTCATCCACTTTTGAATTAAGTCATCTAAATCTCAGCAGTATCACCATGTTGAGGGACAAAAGCACATAGTCAGTGGTTAATTTAACATCTCAATCATATTATTCAAGACTTAATGAGGCCTGCAGCACATATGAATTGAGATTTCAAATTCTGGACACCAGTAATATAGTATGTACTGTTCAGCCCTCACCCAAATCCCTTTACCAGGCCAGGTACAGGCATCCTCCATCTTCTATAAGCTAGTTGATTAAGGGTCACAGCTACCTCTTCTCCAGGGTGCTGCCACTGACTAAATAGGAGCTATTTGTCTTGTGGAATATGCACACCATTCCTCATCCCTATTCCTCTTTCTTCAGAGTCAGTAGCCAATGACCGATTAAAATGGCTGTTCCCTTTGTATCAAAGAACAAATCTCCAGTGTAATTGGTACTCTAGAGCTTCCAATGCAATCAAGATAAGGTTAAACTTACATTTTTGCTCAGCTTCTTCTTCTAATCTATTCTGTTTCCTCCACTTGCCTTCTTCTGAAGGACATCTTCAGTCACTAGCACTTGAATCCCATCTAAGATTTTAATTCTAGAATATAAAAATTCATATCTCTGATTCAAGGGGTTGGAAGAAATGTTACATTTTTAAATGTCTACAATATCCTACTCAGTACTAGGGAGTAGTGTTATTCTCATTTTATACCAAAAAAAAAAAATCAGAATCAAAATCTCACACTGTATACACTGACCCATTTGAGTGATAAGAAAAACTTCAAAACACCGAATTTGCAAAATTTAATTATATGAAATGTAACACTAAATTTTACTTTTTATTATATTTCACTCAGAAAAGCAAATCAGGGACCAATAAATGTGTTGTAGTACAGAGGTTGAGAAGCAAACTGTGGAGTCAGACTGCAGAGCTTTAAACCCTGGCTCTGTCACTTACAACCTTTGTGACAAGTTAATTAATTTCTCTGTACCTTAGTTCCCACATTTGTGAAATAGGAATAACTATAGCACCTCTCAGATTTATTTTCAAAATTCATAAGTCTATTTGATTGTATAAACTGACAAGCTTGTGCAGAAATATCAGAAATCTGTTACAGTTGGAGGGAAAAAATAGTTTTATATTTACAGAGAAACTTTCAAGTTTTCTGATTTTGTTTAGCAAATAAATATAGCAAAATTAAAAAATGCCTAGTAAGACGGGAATTCACCAGGAAAAAATAATCAGTTATCAGATATATACTTTTTATTTAAAAAATTTTGTGTACTTATAATATGGAGGCTATACAACATTCACTCAAAAAGTTAGTTAAAACAAACATTCTTCTTTTTTTATCTTGAATTTCCAGAAACAAATATGAAACCAAAATAATTGTTTAAAATAAAATTGATTTGATTCACAGAAAATCAATGCTCTAACAGCCTTAATTATGTGCAAAACCAGATCCCGTCTTGGATGAGAAAAAAAATGACTGTATCAAAAAGATATTACTATCAACATTTTACTTCAATTATTGTTGATCAAACTATTTCATTAAATATATGATAATCCATGTTTTTACAGAAAAATTTCCTAAACTTCACCTCTCTTTTATTTGCTTTTAATAACATCTCAAAAGTAAAAAGTTTCAACTTTCCTGCTATTCTATCAAAACTAAATATCTGTATCCAAAATAAGCATGAACATAAAACTCAGATCAAGAAGGTCCTAGATCAACATCTTCCTGGGATCTGGTCTCTTAAAAATTGCATCCAACAAAAATTTTTAAAAACTGATAGATACCATGTTTCTAGAAATAACAGCTTTGTTTATCTCATTCATTACTTAATTGGGTGCATAGCAAATTACTTAATCAACCATGCTGTTACAGATGTAACAGGTATTTGCTGAGAATCTGGAACGTTCGTGGCAGTTCCTAGGTAGTGGAACAGTAGCAGGTTAAGTCCTGGTCTTTTGGAGCTTACATCACTATATATATCATATGTTAAACCAATATATGAATCAAATAAGAGAATTACAGTTTGTGATTGTTTCTATGAAGGATATGAACCATATACTATCACAGGAAGTAACTGAAATTTTTGTGCAGATTTGGAAGCTGTTTTAAAGAGTTGAGTTTTCACATTTATTTTTTATTGCATTTTAGGTTTCAAAAATAAAAATAAGCTGTCAGGAAGAGTTGGAAAAAGAACCAAGCATAAGGAAGAGCAGTGCAAAGGCTCTGAGTAGGAAGAGACTTGGGGTGTTCAAGAAGGTGACAGCAAATAATCATTGCTAACGAAGCTCAGTGAGTAAGTAGCAAAACATGAAGTTGGAAAGGAAGGCAGAATTTGGGTTATGTAGGTTCATGTAGTCTGATAAGAAATTTAACTTATGTATAAAAGCTATTAAGCCACTGAGATTGTAAGTAGGACATGATGTGATTAAATTAAATATTAATTTAAAAATCTGATTCTCTATGTCTACAACGTATTGGAAATAAGTAAGAATAAAATTATGAAAAACAAGTCAGATACTGACAAATCTAGGCAAGAAATGATGATGGCTTGGAAATTGTGTGGTAGTTGTGAGGACAAATGGACAAATGTAGAATATCTTGGGAGTTAAATTAAAAAGTCTATTGACATTTGGAATATGGGTAGGGAGTTGAGATAAGCAGAGAAATTAACTAGACTTTTAGTTTAATAATTTATGATATAATGGGAAAGACCAGGGAAAGTAGAGAGGTGGAGAGGAAAGAATGGAGAACTCTATGTCTTATTACATTAAGATGGTTCCACCCAACATCTCAGCAGAGACATTAAGCAGTCACTTGAAAATAAAAATTTCAGTGTCAGGAGATAATTCCAGACAAGATATATAATTGGGTGACATCAGCATATAGATAGAATTTTGAGCCTTGACACTGGGCAAGCTTATCTAAATAAGGAGTGTAAATAAGTGAAAGAAGCCAAGTAAAGAGAATGTTTCAAGCAAGATGGGTTAGATTTGGAGAAAAATAAGGATGTCAAGATGCTAATTATATATTTTTAAAAATAGGTGGTTTTGGTGCTCTCTGTCAGGAGTCAATTCGGAGATTCAGAGGAATATAGAGATGACAACAGGAACAGATAGATTAAGAACAAGTAAGAATTGAAGAAATATGAACATATCAGTGTAAATAACATATTTAAAAAGTGTACTGTGAAAGGATGCACAGAAATAAGTTTGTGACTGAAGGGGCCTGTAAAGGAAGCAATGATTTTTTTAAGCTGGTAACTGCTAATATATGTTTTATGCTGATTAAAAGAAAAGACTGTTGATTTCTGGAGAAAAAATACTGGAAATCAGGAGGAAGAAATATTTTCATAAAGAAGAGAGTCAATAAAAGCATGAGGGGTATAAGGACTTGGATTTTATAACAACAGGATAATTTCTTCCATTGAAACAGGAAAGAACACACAGAAAATGGTTAGAGATACAGGTTTTAGCTTACATATTTGACAAGTGAAGGATGAAAAAGGTGTACTCTAATTGCTAAAAATTATGAGATCTAGAGCAAAAGAATCTTTGATAAAGAATGCTATTTTTAAAGGATAAAATTGGAATTGGTTAGAAAATGAGATGATTAGGATGATAAGAAGACAGGGCTGTGGCCCAGCTACCTGTGAAATACTTGTAACTGGCCTTACATCATCTTTGATACTTGTCAAAAAGAGCAACTCTAAAGCTAATGCGAAAGAAGAAGTAGAAATATTTCAAAGACACTTAGATATATAGTATGAAGACCTTGGACTCCTTTGGAAGGATTTGAAATTGTAATTTGTTATGTCACACTGTCTCTTAATCTATTCTTTCTTTTAAATGAGAATGTGTCTTTCTTCAAAATCTCTATTAAATCCACTAACAACTTAAAATTCAAAGATGCTTTCTAGCTGGATCCTTTATTTGAAGTGTTTTCTTCTACTTGAAGACTGTAAAAAAATTCAAAACATTTTACCAGTGTGTCAGTTTCATGGTTTTAGTGCAAGTAAAATAACTTTCAGTTTTTATGTTTTTGGAAACATAGCATACATGCATAAAAAATGCTAAAATGTAAATGTACAATGTAATGAGTTCCTATGCTATGAACACTTATATATCTGTCAGGAAAGAGAAAAAACTATTATTAGTCCCTTAAAAGGTCCTTAAATAACCCTTATTGGTGACAATACCCATTCTTCCTCTCCGAGTTAACCTAAATTTATCTTTGTAGTTTTAACCCTTAATGGCATATCTCCAAATAATATAGTTTATTTTCGCCTGTTTTAAACTTCATATGAATAAAATCATAGAGTGTGTTTTCTTTTGTGTATAAATTATTTTGCTGAAAGCTATGCTTTTAATACCTATTCATGTTGTTGTTGCCTATTTTAACTCATTTTCATATCTGTGCTCTAATTTATAAATATAACCTATTTTTTAAATCATTCCCCCATGATATAAAACATTTCCAGTATAGGGCTACTACAGAAAAAGATGCTATAAAAATTATTCTACAATCATTCTAGTGAAACTAAATACTCATTTCTGGAATTTGTAAAATGAGAAAAACTGAGTCAAAAGGTAAGACTATCTTCAACATTAGTAAATAACATCAAACTGGTTCAAAGTAATTGACTTATATTTCACCAATATTTTTAACGGAATTTCTATTGTTCACTTGATATTCTTGCTAGCACTTGATAATATCTACTTTTGTATTTTAACCATATTAGTTGGATTTATAACAGTATCTCATTGTTGTTTTACCTTGTTATTTCCCTAATTACTACTGAAAGAGGATAGGTCGTTAATGGTTTCTGGTAGTCATAAGACAGAGATGTTGCTAAATATTCTATAAAGCACAGGACAGCTCCACAACAAATAATTATCTGGCCCCAAATGTCCATAGCACTGATGTTGAAAAACCCTGACCTAGAGGACGCTCAAAGATTTCCAAAATATTACATGCTGTACATATGGGTGGCAGTGAATTTGTGCTAGTTTGATTTAGAAATATAATTCATCAATCAAAGAGGATGAAGCAGTAAGAATTTTAGAAATCATGTAACTTGACCTTCTTATTTGATGATTAAGAAAATGTGATATTAGGCCAGGTGCGGGGGCTCACACCTGTAATCCCAGCACTTTGGGAGGTTGAGGCGGGTGGATCACGAGGTCAAGAGATCGAGACTGTCCTGGCCAACACGGTGAAACCCCGTCTCTACTAAAAATACAAAAAAAAAAAAATAGCTGGGCATGGTGGCTTGTGCCTGTAGTCCCAGCTACTTGGGAGGCTGAGGCAGGAGAGTTGTTTGAACCCAGGAGGCAGAGGTTGCAGTGAGCAGAGGTCGCACCACTGCCCTCCAGCCTGGTGCCTGGCACCTGGTGACAGAGTGAGACTTTATCTCAAAAAAAAAGAAAGAAGGAAGGAAGGAAGGAAAGAAAGAAAGAAAGAAAGAAAGAAAGAAAGAAAGAAAGAAAGAAAGAAAGAAAGAAAACATGATATTTACATTGTTATTTGCCTACCTAGATATCTACTTGATGCTTTATGAAAATCCTTTACATTTCTAGAGTTATGTTAGCATCTTGTGTAACCACAATTCAATTTACTGGATAGCTTCCTGTTTCAGAAAAAAAAAAAGATTATTTATCTTCTACATGATAATGTTCTCATTGGAGTTCAAGAGAAAATACATACTTAGTTGTTTTTCAATAAATGTTGCTTGATAATTATAAAAATGAACTATTAACATTGAATTAAAAAATCATCATATGTTCTTCAGCAAATTTTCAGTGAAATATAAAAAACACAGACTAAGATAAACTTTGATCATAGAAGTCAATTATACACATATGGATAATTAAGCTTCATTTTGTGACTACAAAAAAAAATTCACTCCTTTTAGACTTAATCACCTTTGCTCATTTTCAGTGTTCTCAAAAGTGCTTCAAATTTTGCTTGTAAGGGCTGACTAAATGATTAGTGTATAAACTGGTTTAATATTTATTAGAAATAAGCATTAAAAACACTTAACCTTGAAATATTTCTACATACTTATAACCTCAAATGGAAATGCTTTCTGGAATAATTTCTACATCATTCTATACATTTTAGGATTTTTAGAAGTTTTCTGCTTCCAGGAGGTCCATCTGCATTAATGGCTTTATGTGATCATTGAGACTCCCATTAAAACTCAGAGTGGAATGATAGGCTTCCATTAGACCCTGGATAAAACACATTCCTCCATTGCTGACCTTATTTTCGGAAACTTCTCTGTAAAGCCTGACTGAATTATAGGCTCCTGATCCAGCTTAAAGATTCCCCTGAGTCCTGAACATTTTGAGAAACATTTTGTACAGTTATGTGTCCTTTCAATGTTATTTTCTAAAAGAGAAAGCAATGTTCCTTCCAAAATATTTTCTTAATGGCCAAATAAAAATTACATATATTTGAAATGAGCTGACCTCATTTATCCACATGCAACTGTCCCTAAATGCAGAAGTCTGTTTGAAAGTAGTTATGTAGTTTAAATTTATACTTACTACAACCCACCCAAAGGGTTTGTTTATTTTAATCAGTGTGATCAGTAGCCCTCTTTTGCTGCCTGCCCTGGAGAACAGCTTGCAGTTATTACTTTCACCACTGAGATCTGACACTGTATATCGTCTAAATGGGACAGATGGAGCTTGTCTAAGGTTGTATTTCATCAGCCATATCCTTGGCTAGCCTCCCACAGACATCAGAGTAAGGCAGACTGATGCCCAATCTGTTATTTATAAAAAATGATTTAATATTAAATTACAAAATGCTATTGACACAATTATAGGAGAGAAATTCATAGTGTCAGATTTAGTATTATGGAAGTTTCTCTGACATCGTAAAATCACGATCAACTACTTTATTCATGCATCAGCACCTTACAATCAAAAAATATGAGAGACCCTTGATCCTATTAAGTAAAACATTTGAGGACAACCATGAGAGAGGGTTTTAGTTTTTGGTTTTTGGTTTTGTTTTACCTGTCCTTTTCTTGGAAGAGCAAATCAGACTTAAAAATGACTACTTCACTGCAGGTGGGACAACTTTCAGTAAGTGGATTCACTGGTTCTTGAGTATTAAATCTCACAGACGGACCAAGAGCTAGAGATAAGTAGTGACATGTTTTATTAGGTCTAAGTTTCTACTCCTAATTTTTTGTAGAATAATTTATTTTCAACTTTCGGAAAAAGGCAAGTTACTAAAAATGTTGTGCAAAAGAATTGATACTGGTGTAAAAGGAATATAAAATGCTAATGTTAGATCTCTGAAGGCTGTCCATTATTTTGCTTGAAGATACCTACATGTGAGACAGCACTGCACATCACATATCCATACTCAGTTTATTATGTTTGTCCTTACGTATACTTCTTCACTTCCAAAAATCCTAGATTCTGTATAGTGTGGTGTTGATGTTTTTCAGGCATATATCTTTTGTTTCCCTAAAAAGAAATAAATTATTCTGAGGTAAATACTCTATTTAATACTATGTGCCCCCCCCACCACATTGCACCAAGCAGAGAAACGAACCCAATAGTAGCTATTTCATAAATACTTGTAAAACCAATGAAAACTCTGACAGAATTGCTTAAGAGCACAAGCAAATGTCTAAAACACATGAATATATTAATAGATTTTAGTCTTCTTAGATACAATGAAAAATGAAGATAGAAAAAGCTCATATTTCTGTAATATTTTATTTTAATTTTGCTTCTGCTATACTTTATTATGAGAAGCAAAAACCAAAAGAGTTTGGAAAGGAAGCGTAGGTAACACCAAAATAAAAATAGAAAACAGCAATAGAGTGTAACAAATACAAAGATAATGGTATATGCCAGGCATCAGAGTGGCAGGAAGGATGCAGTGATCAATTTTCTCAGATGGGTCAGAGAGGAAACTCTTGATCTGGGTCTTGAGATGAGATGTGAATAGAAATTCAACCACTATATGGGAAGAAAAACAACCGTTATAGTTATTTCTGGCTCTATGTGTTGCAATAGAAATTATGATAGAGAATATATTAATGATTACTAGAAATTAATAAGGATTTTCAAGGATCAACTGAAGTCAGAAAGATGTGTACAATTTAAATAAATGTAAATGTATAAACTACACATGGCTCTATGGAATAAGAATCTTGTTTATTAATGAGGTTAACTGTGGCCATTTTTTATAAAGTAAAGAAAGGCAATCCAAACAAAAAGTATATGCAGAACTACATAAACATCTAACTTCCATAAATTCACAGCTGTTATCAAATGATCAGCAGTTGCCAAGTATCATCTTTGAGACACTCACTTTATTTTTACATATTTTGCACTATCTAGCAATCCCCATTTTACACAGATGGAATTAATGACTGTTAGATCTTACAGAAAATGTTTTACTAAAAATATATTTTCAGCTTCTAGTGAATTTACCAAAATAATAATCTGGTAAGAAATCTGGAAGTCAAACAGATAAAATAGCTTATCAATAAACCAATATCTGCTAAAAGAGTTTTATCTCTGGTATTAGGTCATATCATGCAAGAACAACTTTCAGAAACATTTATTCAGTAAGGAAGTGCCTAAGAAGCTTAAACTGGAATCCATTTCTAGACAAACATGGTTGAATTTATGTGAACATCAATGGATTAGCAATAGTAAAAAATACATATAATTCACAAAAGATATATTGGCATAATCTCCTATGGTACCTCTGGTGCCTTTATCTATTAGACAGCTAATAGAACCGATTTACCAGGAATGACATGTCAAAGCCTTAAGATAAAATGACTCCTGCCAGATGCCACCTATAATCACTTTCTGCTGATTCTAATATCTGTCTCTCTCTGGATGGCCTGAATCCATTCGGGCAGACACAACACAGAGAACAATGTCAGCAGACATTATAAATGAATGGGAGGTGTACATAAAAATATTGCCAGCGAGTAGGTCACATCGCAAACCTCAATATGTGGAGTTTTAAAAGTAACTTTGTTCCATTTCATTTAAATGTCATCCAAACTGTTTAAAGTATTTCATAATAAGAATGACTTTCATAGTAAGACAGTTTTTAAACTCATACGTAGACTTACAGTTTTTGGTCTTTGGCGCTAAGGAGCTACTTTATCCAAGCCTTTCCTCACTCTTGTATTATTGCAGGAAATAGCTATTAATATTCTGTACCTACTATGTGTCTACACTGAATTAATACATTTAAGGGATAAAAGAGGTGAATCAGGTAAAGATACTAACTCCACAAAGCTTGAGATAAATTAACACAAATGAACCCACAGAAATGAGAAAAAAAAATATTCACCAGTCACAGGATATTCTTTCTAGGAAAAAGTTAAAATTGTATACAACTAAAGTAGACCCTGATCAAGCCTGTATTTCCTGATACCAATTCAATTTTCTTCTAGTTTCTATTTCTATCTTCTTCTTCTTCTTCTTCTTCTTTTTTTTTTTTTTTTTTTTTTTTGAGACCGAGTTTCGCTCCTGTTACCCAGGCTGGAGTGCAATGGCGCAATCTCGGCTCACCGCAACCTCCGCCTCCTGGGTTCAGTCAATTCTCCTGCCTCAGCCTCCTGAGTAGCTGGGATTACAGGCACGCGCCACCATGCCCAGCTAATTTTTTGTATTTTTAGTAGAGACGGGGTTTCACCATGTTGACCAGGATGGTCTCAATCTCTTGACCTCGTGATCCACCCGCCTCAGCCTTCTAAAGTGCTGGGATTACAGGCACGAGCCACCGGGCCCAGCCCTATTTCTATCTTCTTAACATGCTTTGGAAAACTCTTGAAATTTCTCTGTTAGGAATGATTATTGTTTCTGAAAATTTAAAGAATAATAAATCCCAGACCTTGGAGATATATCTGTATTCGAGTGTATTTTCTTATTCATAATGTTTTTGCTTTCCTCTAGACATTTTATCATGTTTATTCTTTGACAACTACCCTGATAAAATCCACTGGAGTATAAATTTCCAAGTGTACTATTTTGAGGGATTTTATTAAGCAAACTATAATTAAACCTCAAAGGAGAAAAAAAAGTTTTTCCATTTATGACAAAGGCTCTTTTATCTTTTTTGTATCTTATTCATTCATCAGCCCCCAATCATACCAGTGTGCGCTGAAAGATTAGCCCATGGGGCGAGAAGCAGTCTTTCAGACCTGTGTGGTTCAATGTCTAGCTCATGCTTGGCACTCCACAGGTACCAACTGGTCTACCTTAATAAACTTCAAAAAAAACAAAAATAAAGACGTCAAATGTACTCCACTGGGATAAACTACATTCTCTTCAGATTCGGTTGCCACAACACTGGGACCTTTGAGTTGATGGGATTTTTTTCTCGACAGGAGAAATCTCAAGTTGGACATCGTTTTGCCTTAAAAAAAAAAAGATTTATTAGGTAGTAGCAAAACATTTTATTATAAGAAGGGCAATCAAAGAAAGAGGTAGTTCTCAAAATGACTAATTTATAGAATGATAATGATTCAATTTTTCTTTCTCATGTGGGTTTGGAAGCAGAGTGCTTTTACAAGTATTAACAAGGGCTTCATATTTCAGTCTTTCAATTATATATCTCAATTCTTTGCCTTTACAATATTTCTCATGATGCTGTTCTGCAGTGTAGGATAAGGATCAGGAAAACACACACACACACACACACACACACACACACACACACACACACCATCATTCCCACTATAATCACTCTGTTTTTAGTTTATAACTATTTTAGTCCTGGTGCCTCTCTCTTTCTTTACACTCAATGTCCACAAATCTTAGCTGGGCATCCTATTTTCTAAGGCTTTCTCTCAGAAGGACTAGGTACAAAATCTCAAAGTTGGAAACAAACTCCAAACCCAGTATGTCTGTCCGTGTGAATTGTGGCAATGAACTGAAACCAGACGTAGAGCTGACAGTCTTGGGAAAGAAGCATACGACAAGGATTCAAGATTACATTCAGCTACATCTGAGATACAACTCCTCATAAGCATGTCCAAAATCTCACAATGTTTCTTATATCTAAGATTGCACATATCAAAATGATGCATAAGAATGTAATGCTTTGGCAATTCCCTTCTGGAAAGAGAACAGATTCCCTTCTAGAAAGAGAGCAGATTCTTTTTTTTTTTCTATAAAAAGTCATCTTAAGATTATAATAGAATCTTTGAGCTCAGAAAATCACTGTGCCATGGGGATTTTATCATGTTTACATCACTTCATTTTATCACTTTATGTATCTTTCATGATTTATACTATTCTGGTTTACATAATAGATTTAAATAAGGCACAAATAACACCCTGCCTAACAGTTTTAGTTTTGAATGCATTGTGTGACAGTAAAGAAAGCATACTTTGGAGCCAAACAGTCCTGATTAATTCAGTTTCTTCACTTACTAGCAGTACAATCTTTTAAAAAATCACCACTTTTATAAAACTTGCTGTCTGTGAAGAGCAGCACTAGGCCTTTCCTCAAATGGCATTGGATGATGACTAAATGAGAGAAGAGACCTTAAATCTTTAGCTCTGTGCCTAAACAGAGTCACAAAATAGTAGAATGTATATGTATATGCATGTTATTTGTAGGTATGCACCTGTGTATAGGTCAGTGGACAGAACCTGTGTGAAAATACAGTGTTTTGTTTTGTTTTTTGTTTTGTTTTGAGACAGTCTTACTTTGTTGTCCAGGCTGGGGTACAATGGCATAATCTCAGCTCATTGCAACCTCCACCTCCCCAGTTAAAGTGATTCTCATGCCTCAGCCTCCCAAATAGTTGGAACCACAGGTGTGTGCCACCACACCCAGCTAATTTTTGTATTTTCAGTAGAGATGGGGTTTTGCCATGTTGGCCAGGCTGGTCTCGAACTCCTGGCCTCAATTGACTCACCTGCCTCAGCCTCCCAAATTTCTGGGATTACAAATGCATAGCTGTTATTTGATTGGATTTCAAAATGCATATCTCCATGGGAAAGGTGTCATATATGCTATCTATGCCCATAGATTAATTCACAAATCTGTTTAAATAAAAATCTACCTCAAAAATCCATTACATGAACAAATAGGCAAAATCTAGTAACAAAAGACATTTGCAGAATTTACTTTGAATTACTAGTACAAAACTCAAAAACCCTAAATCCTTAAACTGAAAGGTCAGGATTGGGGTAGAAGATGGAGCAAGTTTGGAAAAAAAGGCATAAGAAGCTGTCTGTGGTGAACTCCTCATGATCCCATACAAGTCTTCCAAGTGCCTCAATAGGTGACAACAGCATTTCCTCTGTCACCTTGTGCTTTTTGCCAAAACTGTCTTCTTTTTTTTTTCTTTTTAGTGCAAAACCTTTATAGACTCATGAATGTTTTGGACTGGAAGGAATCATTACAATCACTTACTGGTGCCTCACTTTATAAATTATGTAAAAGTCTAGGACATTTTCAAGTACTTGCAATTCTTGCTTGTTTCTCTTCTTTCCTCACGTATTTCGGTTGTAGGGGTCTTGCTACAAACTGCCACACATTCGGTCGTTCAAGATAGCATAAATGTCTGGAGGTCAGATGTCTGAAATTAAGGTGTTGGCAGGAGATTTGAGATAGGATAGGCACCAAGGAAAAGAAGGCCATGGGAAGACAGAGGAAGATTGGAATTCATGCTGCCATGAACCAGAAAACACCTGGAGCCAGAAGCTGGGAGGGGCAAGAAAGGATGCTTCCCTAGAGCCTTTGGAGGAAGCATTGTCCTGCCAAAACCTTCTTTACCATTATTTACCAACACCTTCCACTTAAGCCCAGAATATGGACCCAGAGCTCATCTCATAGTTCCTGTACTTAAAATCCCCACTGTGACCTGTTACTATGCAGATCAAAGGGAAAATTTACAATTCAAAAAGCTTCCCCCTGCCCCTCACCTCCCGCACCACCGGGCCAGGGCCAGGCCATTTCCTTTGCTCTCTACTCTTCTTGCCTTTTCACCTCCCACTACTCCTGACTTCAGAAAGCATAGACCTTTCTGAAGGGATGGTTAAACATCATGAACTGTGGGTGGATGACTTTTTTTAAGCAGTGGATGAGGATGTGACTGGGAAAGTGGTACACCAGAGGTGGCAATGAGCTAACTAGCACACTGATGATTTCCCAGTGACGGTTGTGGCATAAAAACCACCATTAACCTGGTATAATTTTCAAAATAGACTATATTTATATCATTTTTCACAGACAATGCAAGCTAGAAAAAATAACCCATATTTCCAAAGATTTCATCAAAAGAGTAAATTAGGAACATCGTAATAATAGGTGCTGCATTTTCCCTGGCTCTTTTCTAAACCAGGAAATGCGAGGCCTTCAACCCTTCATCAACAAGAGTTGCCGAGACTCCCTAAGCCATTCATCAAAGTTGCTGAACACAAGTCCTCTCTATCACAAAAGCATCAGCCATGGTACTTTATTATTCCCACACCCTCCGCTGACCTAAAGCAGGATCACGGTTCTTTGATGCTATCTTGAGCATCCACCCATGAACCATCTCCTGACAGACTCTGATGTCTTCTTTTAAAGCATTCCTAGCCTCCTGCTGCTGTTGCTGCTGCCATAGCAGACCCTTGCTGTCCTTAAGCTGCCCTGTATTTCCTGAAGCAGAGAGGTCATGGTTCATCTTCACACAATGGTGGTGGGGGAATAAAGGGCAGAAATCCATTTCTGCTCCTTCTTGATTCACACATCACTATTTAAAGCAGGGCTTCTTAGGCTACGAACCACGGAAGGTTCCCTGGAGAAGAGGTTGTTCAGCTTCTGTCTACCACAGCTCTCTTCACAAGGCTGGAGTCTGAAGACAGATTTCTCCATGCTGCTCCCAAATGCCCATTCCTCAGACATGTGTAAGCCTTTCTTTCAAATATCCTTATGGGAATGTAATTCCTGGAAAGACCAGTACATGTCTGATATGTTTAGTACAGTTTGAACTAAAGCTAAAACTTCCACTACATGAAGAACATATCAGAAAAAGGTGATAAAAAAAAAACATACTGGAATGTTTAGCTTTATTGGAAGTGGTCATATTACACCATATAAATAACATTAAGTGTGGACATATTTTGGATGCTAGTGACACCTTTGTGGTGATAAGAATTGTCACTGTTTACATCTGCAGTTGAATTCCCATTCTGTTATGACTTGTGGTCACTATAATAATTTGGTTAATTTGAACCATAAAGGTTCTTTAAACACTGTTTTACATTTCAATGCCTTTATAGGCTATAATGTGACCCTCTGCTGATTGGCTGCATTTGCAGACACTCGCTCAAACCAATATTTACTAATAACAATAATATGAAACACATAATCTTGAAGATCTTAGGAATCAAAAATGGAAAGTCATATAATTCCTATCCTCAAATAGCTTATAATTTTGCAAGAAACTGTATTCAAAAAACATACTTAAATTAAACTACTTTAAAGATGCCTGTACTTGGTTGAGTGTGGTGGCTCGTGCCTGTAATCCCAGCATCTTAGGAGGCCAAGGTGGGCGGATCATCTGAGGTCAGGTGTTCAAGACTAGCCTGGCCAACGTGGAGAAACCGCATCTCTACTAAAAATACAAAAAATTAGTTGGGCATGATGGCTGGCACCTGCAATCCCAGCTACTCGGGGAGCTGAAGCAGGATAATCACTGGAACCCAGGAGGCAGAGGCTTCATTGAGCCGAGATTGCACTATTGCACTCCAGCCTGGGCAATAAAAGCAAAACTCCATCTAAAAAAAAAAAAAAAAAAAAAAAAGATGCCCGTATTTATATTAACAAATTGAAATTAAAACATATTTCACAAATGATGTTGTCAGATTAACAAAATGGGTTTTTCCAAACAAATCTTATAAAGAAGTACTCTCGTCACAGAGAAGTAAAAGTAAAAGAAACAGGTAAATGTTAACTACAAACTTATTTAAAATTCTTGAAAGCTAGTGCAGACTTGTGCATAAGTGCAGGTGTGTTTACAATTACACACAACCCAATTACTTGGGTTCAAGTTCAGGACTATCTACAAGTACAGGCGTGTACCCAAGTACCTGGGTATGTAAAATGATTCTGCTGTGTATTAAAGAATTGACTTTATTCAAAGGGAGATAGGCATTTGCCTTAAGCTACTGGGATGTGATCTCCAAGCCCCTGAAATGACCTATCTGGGATGTGATCTCCAAGCCCCTGAAATGACCTATCTGAAACAGTGTCTGTGTTTGTCCCAGTGCTTTTGTCAATGGATAATCTTACAATGCGACTCACAATGGGGTCTTTGGAACATGACTTATCAGTTATGATCTTCAGAGCAACTAGAGAACAAACCTCAAAAACGGACTAAAAACTAAAAGCAAGCCACATGAACACTGTGATTAAACTGCAATAAAAACTCTGGACATCAAAGGCTTGAGTGAGCGTCCCCAATTCACAGTATTCTTTGAGTACTGTCACACAATGTAGCTGGAAGGAGGTAATACTGTCCAGGACCCCACAGGGGATGGAAGAACGAAGCTTTGTTTGGACCAATTTCAGACCTTGCCCTATGCGTCTCTTTCTGTTTGGTTCTGATTTGTATGCCTTCACTACAATAAGTTTAGTGTAAGCTTACTCACAGCTGGGCCTGGCATGGTGGCTCACACCTGTAATCCCAGCACTTTCGGAGGCTAGGGCAGGAAGATCACGAGGTCAAGAGTTCAAGACCAGCCTGGCCAATACGGTGAAACCCCATCTCTACTAAGAATCAAAAATTAGCTAGGCATGGTGGTATGCACCTGTAATCCCAGCAACTCAGGAGGCTAAGGCAGGAGAATTGCTTGAACCCGGGAGCCAGAGGTCACAGTGAACTGAGATAGTGCCACTGCACTCCAGCCTGGGTGACAGAGCAAGACACCATCTTGGGAAGAAAAAATTATTCATCACTGTAAATTTAGTGCTCACGTAGCTCTGTGCATATTTCTCACAAATTATCAGACTAGTAAGTTTCTGGGAACCCACAAATTTGTAGCCAGCTGGTCAGAAGTAAGGAGTAACCTGGGAACTGATGAATTTGTGGCCACTGTCTGTGGTAAGACCAGTCTTGTGGAAAACTGTGTTCTTCACATGTGTAGTTTGTCCCAAGATTGGGTACTTAATGTCAAAAGGCATTGCATCTGCAATAATTTTTTTTCTTTATGATGTATAAACAAGATAAAAGGCAAACAGGCATGAGATAGAACAAAATATCATTGTTAATATGTCTCCGAGATTTAAGATGAGTAAAATTAGTCTCTGGTTATGAATGTGACTTCTCATTAGTTGTAAGTAATTCTGGCAATTAAGATTAAGATGTGAAGAAAGACATTCCAGCTCCTTACTAGATTATCTAATAGGCCTCTGGTCAACTTCTATGAAGTGTGAAGAGGAGAGCAATCAGCAGGGTAAGGCACTTGCTGAGTGCTGTTTCACCAGTGCTTATGACAGCATATACTATGCATGGCAGGCTACTGTCTTGAAAGAAAATTGTCTAAATTCCTTTATTTCCTCATCACTATCTAAATAGTGAAGGCTGAAAAAGGTATGCTTATGGAGGTTTCTCTAATGAAAGCCCCCAAGGTAAAGATGTGCCTTTGGCATGTCCACTTCAAACTTTGCATTTTCTAGGGAGAATGTCCAACGGTTACTCACCTGTATCCCCGTTTTCCCATTGCAGGACTTTGGCTAAGTGATAATAAGTTGTATTGGATAAGTGCAGTAATTCCAGGAACAAAGATGATGAGCTCTTTTGTCATCCTCACCTTACCTCTATCTATTATCACCCACTACAACTTTCAACAGATTGTGTTGCAGACAACCTCCTCACCCAGGTGGGGCACAGACCTATCAATGTGGTTATTGTAGTCTGGTCATTACATGCAGAGGAACACTGAGCTTTCACCTTTCTGGGTCAGCACTTTACCTCTATGACTAGGCTGTGTCCAGAAAGAGTGTAAAGTTCAGATGGAAGACTTACTAGAGGAGCAGATGGCTGTGTATTACAAGCTACCAAAGAGATCATCCACATCAAGACAAAATGAAACTCGCTCTCAAACAAATGCAAAGAGTCTCTAGCCCCAGCCAGAGATAAAATGAAACCTGATGAGCCAGACAATACTGCAGGATGGTGACCAAGCAAACAAACAAAACTGGCTGGCCAGGTGTAGGCTCTGGCTTCAGCGGCCAGCAGTCTACTTAGCCACAAAGTAGTCAAGAAACAGCTTCTGAAGATCAGAAAAACCGGGAGTCAAAGTACTCATTGATCCACCTCTTTCATGCCAAGATTATCACCGCCCTAAACAAAATCTTTTAAAGGGCATACCTATGAAATTTTTCAAGTGTCTGACATTACTTGACAATATTTGTAAATGACTGAAGTGAACTAAGGTTTAAACAGGATTAGAATTTTTTTTTTATTTTCTAGCTAATGAGCAAAAGGGGTTTTAAAAAAAGGATAACAGATTGCTTGTACCCCAAATAGAGAAATTATATCTTCTCTGCATTATTGTTTTGCAGCTGAGATTCAGTTTTGCAACCCACTAAATAATTTGCATGATTAACTTTGCATTTACAAGTGTCTGTGATATATCCATATCCCATGCTCACACACAAATTACTCAGAAAGGAATATATACAGATATTTCTCTCTATATATAGAGATAGGGAGATGTAGAAGGAATAGATATAAATATATAGATAGATATAGATATAGATAGGAATTTATATATATTTATATATGTCTCTATATATGTATATTAAAATATATTTAATAGTAATATATGGATATTGAAATAATATTTAATAAATATATGTATTTTAATAACAGAAAAATCTAGAACAATTTAATTATCATAAAACTACTACCAGTTCATATTTTGATACATATGTTATATAAAATAGACTTTTTATACTATATATTATACTTTGATGGATAGTAATAAAGTATGGACCGATAGAATTAAATTGTTTTAGATCTCCCAGTTTTAAAGCACTTCTACTGGCTGTTGTTCATTCATGGGCATGTCACATATGCACAGACCAGCAGAGCTTAGCTGCAGCAAGCATAGCTTAGGTTCTGGTAAATTAGATGAAAATAAGTACTTTAGCATTACTGACAATGGGTACCACCATCCTATCATACTAGAAGCAGTATGTCATCCTGTCAAACTAGAAACAGCACATTATGGTACATGAGGAAACAAATGTAGCAGATATAAGTACAATTTTACATTATAGCTTGTATGCTATTTTATCTTATTTGATGCATGCACCAGCTTAAATAGTAACTTAATTTATCAAATAAGCACTAATTTTCAAATACCCAGTTTTTCCTAAGAATATTAATTCAGTCTTGGGATCCTACTATTTGACCAAAAATAAATATCATTGTTTATTTTCATAAAGTTATTTTCTAGTCAAATATGATAGATAAAGGCAAGCTAATTTTATATTCTTGAGCTATCACTGAGAGAGCTCCACAAACCAGACAGTATTCCTCGTAATCTTGATTATATGTTTGCAGTCTAGCACAAATCTGAATGAAGGCTCTGAACTACTTACATTTATGACATGTATAATAAAACTTACTATTTTTCATAGTGTCTGAACTCTGAGGACATTGGCTCTATTAACAATCAACTCATGTATCTGTCAAATCTTCCTTAACTTATATTGAAACAATGAGCAGCTATTTATAGAAACAAACAATTCATATTGCAGAATTTGTAAAGAAAAACACATATGTCGTCTGACCATCTCTGCAAATTGTGAGTTCAAGGACTCAAATGCTTGTCTGAGAGAACTCTCAAAACCAGGTTTTGAGGGAGTCATAGGAAGCATTCACAGATAAACATTTAAGGAAAACCAAATGCGTTTCCATCCATAGCAGAGTTTATTCCTGGTTACCCACTCAGTAGACACCCACTGGTTGTCCACTCACTAGACACCCCCAATATTTATCAACATTGTTGAGTTGCAGACGCAATGTGGTTTTTAAGTTTTACTAATATTATATGAACAGTCTTGAAGTCAAACTGACATAAAAATTTAAAAAAAATATGTGATACTTTTATTATGTAGAAACAGAAACTTTACTTTTATTATGTCTCTATCATATATATTTACAGAAGGGAGATTATCTGAAAATGTAGTTCTCAGACATCCATTTTAAATTTTCTCCACTTTTGATCCAAGAATACTCGGGAGAAATGAACAAAAGCATAGTCTTTTGCCTTCCCCAGTTATTTCTCACCCTCAACTGCCCTAAGCAAACTTTGTCAAATGCACATGTACCTGAGAAGTAGAAATCCCACACTACCTCCCTAAGAAGTTGAAAACCTGCAGGTCATCTTTGGCAGGCTTCCAAATTAACCCACCTGGTGGAGGTCCTGTGATTCATGGAAGCATCTTGTCCCTGAGTAAAGAATCTTATGAGTTCTTCAGAATTATTGATACACTGATTTCTGTGTAACCTACTGACACAATCAGCAAGTTTTCCTGATTGTCCTGCACATAGACATTTAGCCTTGACGCTGCAATCTGTACCCAATGATTACAACCTCTATATTGCATTCTCCAATTAAAAAGGACAATTCCAATATGAGAATTCACCTGCCCTTCTCCTATACTTTCTGATAAAAGCCTTTCAATTTGTAACAGGCCTTGAAATACTACCAACTTTGTCTCACATTTGGCATCCAATTAAATCTTTATCAAATTATTTCTGTCCCAACAGCCTTAACTGCAGTCAGTAAAGGGAACAGCTTGGGTGAAGAGTTCGCTGCTTCACAAACCCATCTTCCATTCCTGGGAAAACAATACAGTGGATCCTTTAGTAATATTCTTGAGAACCCATGACTGAGTAAAAGTAGCCTTTCTTCCTGTCTTTGCCTACAATTGCCCATCGGTACTTTGTTCACAGAATTAAAACGTAATTTCCTTAAGGACAGACTTTAAAGCAGTTTGATCATTAATAGAATTGATAAAGCCTTGTGACACCTGTGAAAATGACCTTTTCCTAAAATTCAGTGTGAGTCTGCACAATTTGCAAATCAAAGATTTTCAGTAGATAATATATATTGAATGCTTATATTGTACTAAGAGTTTATGTACATTGTGTTACTGAATTCTCACAATATGAGAGAGATAGTTTGATTACCCCTATGTACAGATGAGAAAACCAAATCTTAGAATTTTTAAGTAATTAGCCCCTCGTCCCATTGCTATTAAGTAGCATAATTTGAAGATCTGTGTGATTTAATTTGCCAACCTAAAGATTAAAGGCAAAGAAGAAAAATTTATAAACTCTACTAAAATAATCACTTTTTTCTGATTAAGTTACCAAACTGACAGGGGAAGAGAAGAAAATCATTTATTATAAAATATAAGCACATTTATAAAACGTATAAACTAATGGTTTTTCTTTTTTCTTGATTTAGTTACAGCTCTGCCAACGGCCTTCTGCCACCAAACTAGGGAGAGTTGATTCATTTTAAATGAGCTATTTCCTTTTACCTTTTTACATTTTAAACTGGCAACATATTGCATTTTCTTATCTTTAAATTTTATTTTAGGTCCAGGAGTATATTTTCAGGTTTGCTATATAGGTAAATTATGTGTCACCAGGGCTTGGTGTACAGATTATTTACTCACCCAGGTAGTCAGCATGGTACCTATTAGTTTTTCCATCCTTGCTCTCCTCCCCCACCTTTGCCCTCAAGTAGACCTCAGTGTCTGTTGCTCCCTTCTTTGTGTTTATATGTACTCAATGTTTGTTTCCCACTAACAAGTGAGAACATGAGGTATTTGATTTTCTGTTCCTGTGTGTGTTGGCTTAGGATAATGGCCTTCAACTCCATCCATGTTCCTGCAAAGGACATGGTCTCTTTTTTTTTTTTTTTATAGCTGCAGAGTATTCCACAGTGTATATGTACCACATCTTCTTTATCCAGTTTATCATCGATGGGCATTTAGGGTGATGTCATCTCTTTGCTTTTGTGAATAGTGCTGCAAGGATGTGTCTTTATTGTAGAACCATTTATATTCCTTTGGGTATATACTCAATAATGAAATTGCTAGGTCAAATGGTAATTCTTTCTTAGGTTATTTGAGAACTCACCAAACTGCTTTGGTTAAACTAAAGCAAATGTATAATGGTTGAACTAATATACATTCCCACTAGCAGTGTATAAGCATTCCTTTTTATCTGCAGCCTCACCAGAACATTATTATTATTATTATTTAATGATGGCCATTCTAACTGGTGGAAATGGTATCTCATTGTGTTTTTCATTTTCATTTCTCTAGTGATTACAGATGAGCCTTTTTATATGCTTTTTGGCCATGTGTATGTATTCTTTTGAAAAGTTTTCATGTCCTTTGCCCACTTTTTAATGGGGTTGTTTGCCTTCTTCTTGTACATTAGGTCCTTTATAGGTTCTTGATATTAGACCTTTGTCAAATGCATAGTTTGCGAAACTTTTCTCCCATTCTGTAGGTTCTCTATTTACTCTCTTGATAGTGTCTTTTGCTCTGCAGAAGGTTTTTAGTTTAATTATGCCCCATCTGTCAAATTTTTTGCAATGCTTTTTGGCATCTTCACCATGAAATCTTTGCCAGGTCCTATGTCCAGAGTAGTATTTTCTAGGTTATCTTCCAGGATTTTTATAGTTTGAGGTTTTACATTTAAGTCTTTAATCCATCTTGAGTGGCTTTTTGTATATTGTGTAAGGAAGGGGTCCAGGTTCAGTCTTCTACATATGGCTAGTCAGTTCTCCCAGCACTATTTATTGAATAATGTGTCCTTTTCCCATTGCTTGTCTTTGTTGATTTTGTCAAAGGTCAGGTAGATACGTAGAATTATTTCTGGGCTCTCTATTCTGTTCCATTGGTCTATGTTTCTATTTCTGTACCAGTACCATACTGTTTTGGTTACTACAGTCCTGTAGTGTGCATACAGTGTTTCTATTAGGCATGTGGAAAACCCACACATAACAAAAAAAACAAGAAGGCTTTCTAAATAACACACTCATTTTTGTTGTAGTCAGTAAAAAATACTCAGCTAGTATCAAAAATTAACATTTTACTTTTTATTGTAGAAAGGCGAATAAAAGTATTTGAATAATATTTGAAAACATATTTGAATAAGTGAATAAGACTGACAGTTAAATTAATTATATGTGTTTTCATAACCCAACAAAGAGTTGTTTTGCCACTGAAAGAAATCTGCATTTAAAAAGGTTCTTCCAGTAGTAAGTTCTGATTAAAACGATATATACCTTTACCACCTGATGCAGCTCTTTGCATTGCATTAGCCTAAACTGATTTTAGGATGCGTAGGCATTTATACAAAACTATCCAGACTAAATACCTGTTTTAAGTTGTTTGCCTGGAAATGGTTTCATTATCAGTATATTGCTTCTTCAGTGTTTAAATGCTGCACTATTTCAGCAAAGGAGGGCAAAATTAGCTGTGAGTATTGAATAGTTCAAATTGTTTAATAAGTGTCTGCTTTCAACATTTTCTGAGAGGTTATTTCACTCCTTGCTACCTCATGAAGAGATGAAACTATATATACAGTCAGAAATGTGTCTGCCCTCCAAATTTCACAGCAAGATAAATCACAAAGGATAAATCATCCTCAATAATAAAAACAATTTCTCTGAGAAACTCTTCTTACATAATACAGAGAAAAGATAGTAAACATTTTAATTTTTTATCTGAATCTACTGCTGTAGGCTATTAGCAAAGAACATTACAGCCCTACATAAAAAATCAAACTAATGTTCCATTGTCACCTTTCAAGTGAGCAGGAACCATTTATCATGTTCAGAAACAGAAAGTGATGTTTCTTTAATCAAATAAGAATGAATAAATTTATAATCTATAACATGAATTACAAAGTGTGATCTCACAGGAGAAAACCAGCTTTTAGAGTTAAGCAACTGGTTCAATTCTGTTTTTAAAAATTTTTGCTTTTCTTTCTGTACTGGGTATATTAGCATGAATATGAAACATACATATATATCATAATAATAATAATAGTGAAAAATGTATATTTTCAAACTGAGCCAGAATTGTCCCAAATGCTTTAATATACATAAATGTATTCTAAATGGATTTAATTTTAATAAAATGCCACTTCAACTGTCATCTGGTATATATACTTTCTGAAAATCCCTTGTAATAATTGACCTATAATCTATGAAAATAAAAAGTCTGTATGTCAAGGAAAAGTGACCCTGGATTTCATATTTACTCTTGCTTGCCCATATATTCAACAAATGAGAGGCTACTACATTCAACTCTGTGCAGACACAAGATTTAGAATCTGCCTTTGGGATGCTCATGAGCTAATAAAGAAATCTGTGTTTCACTAAGTTTCCTCTGTTTTCAAAAATTTCAAATCCTAGAATAACTTATGTAACTTTCCAAAGTGTCAAAATTATCCTAACAAAATGAGGATAATTATAGATTTCTATTATAAAGTTTAAACATATTATGCAACAAGTCTTCATTTAGAGGATGCTCAATAACTGGCAGCTAAAACTTAACAAATCATGTAAATCTTATATTTTCCAGAATTTTAAATAACTTGTAGGACAAACTTGTTAGAATTCTGGTATTCTGGAATTGGACAGAAGAATACCTAGAGACCAAAACAAGTGAGCAACTGACAGTCATAGCATCTGGAAAGTAATGATGAAAGCCTCTATTTTATTCTATTTTTTATTCTAAAGATAAAACAAGTTCACATGTAATGAGCTTTATGTGAGGAAACAGGTCTCCCTTTTGACCCGTTCCTAGCATTGTGAAACTACAAAATTGTCTCAGATATCTCATGTTTTCATGTTCAGAGGATTAAATGAAACTTTCTGCAAAACAGCTGTGTTTTTCATACAGGACATTAAAAATATATATATTGTCTGGAAGTTTTATCTGTTAGGCTTACATGGCATTTGAAGCTGCTGCTTCATTTCCTCTATCACCCTATTTCTAGCAATTGCCAAATTCTGGGAAGACAGAGGCAAAGCCAAATTTTCTACTCTTTAACAAACTTTTCTGTGAGAATTGTCCTTATTATCTCCAGTGATTTTGTATTATGTGCTTATTGCATGAAGTCTGCAGATTAATAAAGGTTTTTATTCCCTAGAATACTGGGGGTAATCTAATCTGCGTTTTTCTCTTGAATTTGCATAATATGATGTTTTCTGGCATATCCTTTGTCCCTAAACTTTGAAAATTGTAAGTAACTTTAAGTTATTAAAGCAAAAAGACACAATGTAACAGTGGTCCAAGATTCAAAATTAAGAAAATATTAAAGAACAATACCTAGGAATTCATGAAATAACAGAAACCTCAAATCTGAAGTAAAACAAAAAAATTAAAACAATAGGAAAAGAAGAAAGACTCTGGAAAATTGATAATCATCATTCACCAAGTGGCAGGGGAACCAGAACAAAATCAAAGATGATATATAGACTTCAGACAATTGCATTGCTGAGTTTTAAATTTAAGACAATGAGATTTGAGGGATTGAATTTTGCAAATTTTGGGCACTTAGTCAACAGATTATTTATGAAAGTTTATTAGAAAAAATTGGACCATTTGTTACCGAGACAGGAAAACATGAAAGACTTATATATACATAATTCAAACAATATTTGAGGCAAAATTTATCTGCCACATAAAGCAGACATTTTAAATAGACCTTGGTCAAGAGGCATCAGAATTAAAAGCATAATTTTTGATCAGTGAAGTCTAACAGAAACATATTTTCTTAAATAATATTATATAATAATATGTTGTCCCCCATATCCAAGATGTCTCTAAATGTCTTTCCTGAGTATTTATCTTTGAGAGAGAAGTATGAGTAGGTAGCAGAGGAAATTTTTTTTTGCATTTGTTTTTGTTTCTTTATTCAAGGAATTTCTCTTATAGTATATTGCATAGTTGTGTCTCATTTTAAATTAGTTTCACAATATAAGAAATTAGCCCTCCAAAGAATTGACTCTCCACAGTTCATCCACTAAGTTCAATTTAACAGAATTAATGCTGAAAACTCCCACACCCAAAGTTGTTAAAAATTCTTGGTTTTAATGTCAAAAATCCAATTCAAATTGATTGAGACAAGTTAGCAGAGTAATTGTAGAGTGCATGTAGCCAAGAGAAAGGCAAATAGTAGACAGCCATGGTGGCTCACGCTCGTAATCCCAGCACCTTGGGAAGTCGAGACAGGAGGATCACTTGAGGCCAGGAGTTCAAACCAGCCTGGGAAATATTGTGAAACTCTACCTGTATAAAAACTGCAAAAATTAGGTGGGTGTGCTGGCATGCTTCTGTAGTCCCAGCTACTCGAAGGGCTGAAGTGGAAGGATGGCTTGAGCCCAGGTGGTCAAGGCTGCAGTGAGCCGAGATTATACCACTGCACTCCAACCTGGGTGTTAGAGTGAGACCCTGTCTCAGATAGATAGATGATAGATAGATAGATGATAGATAGATAGATAGATAGATAGATAGATAAAATTAAAATTAAATTAAAAAGCTAAATTAAAAGGCAAATGGTCTCAGTAACGCCAGGAACAAGGGCTGGACTGTTTACCAAACTCTCCCATTCTCAGCTGCCAAGACTTCATCTCTCTCCTCCCCCTCGTTACTGCTGTCCTCACTCCACCCTCCAGATAGGCATACTGCTGTGTTAGTTTTCTTTGTCTAAGCCAGTTTCCAATGCAGAAAACAACTGCTGCCGTACACCCATCTTACCATTAGATGTGGGATAGGAGCACATTTATATATTCTGGAGTTTGAAAGCCCTATGTCATGCTCTGAACATTTGAGCTGATTTGTGTACTCATTTTCATTGAAATGAAAAGTTGCCAGAATCCCAGGGTCCTATGAGAACATGGACGCCCCCTAAAACCACATGGTTGTAGTCAAACAGTTCTTCCAGAAGAGATGAAAATGAATGTCAAGCAGATCCACAATGCTTTTTTCCTATGGCTCTATCCCCTATTTCATTTCAAAGGAGAATAAGAGCCCCCATGGAAACTGTTAACAATTGGTCATGCTAGATATACCTTTAGCCTTGCTGCTTACAGTGGGTTCCATAGCTTGCTTTCTGATTGGCCAGCTCCTCCTTGCTTAGTTTTATCAGCATAGCAGCTTGTAAAGCCATAGCTATGGAGAAAGGTCCCAGCAGAATTCGGTAGTGAGCATTCGTTTTTCAAAATGCTCAACTTACCTGGAATGCTTGGGTAAAGATGTTTAAGCAATGCATAATGCTGACCGACAGTTTACAATTCACCCTGCTTTTCTTCGGGTCAGGAGTCAAAGCGAGAAATGAGCAGCATGTGCTATTTCTTTCCTTTTTCAAGAATTGCTGTTATAAAAAAGCAATTCTGAGTTGTTTAGAATGGCCCTTTAGCAACTCAAAGTGGAAAAAAATTACTTTTCTTTCCATTTTTTAAACACAGTTAACAATACTTTCATTTATATCTAATGCAGAATTTTCCTATGCATTGTCTTGGTCCACTGGCAATACAAGTGTTGCTATTTTTGTTAAATCTATTGAATTGGACCTTTAGAAGTTGGCCTCAGTATATCTGTACTGGCAAAAAAAAAAAAAAAATACATCAAGTGATTCAAGTTCAAAAGCCATTGAAAGTATAAATGTTCTGTATATATCAGCTCATCACTGCTTTTCACATACCTAGTACATTGTCAAATTTTATCTGTATTTTTTTTTTCACTTCCACTTCATCCATTCAGCACACACTTCTTTTTCTTGAGACAGTCTTCCTATGTTGCCCAAGCTGGTCTTGAATTCCTGAGTTCACACCATCTCCTGCTTCAGCCTCTCAAGTACCTAGGACTACAGGTGCATACCAACATGTCCAGCAGCACACTCTTATTTAGTGACTAATATCTATTGCACAGTATGCTTCTCCCTTGTCCTTCCCTTCAATCACATCAGTTGTAACTAAATAATAATTCAAGATTACGGGATCACTTTATTTCTTCATTTCATTTACCTGCTCATTCTGTCATTCAAAAAGCATAAAGCACTTGTTTCATGCCACATGCTTTGTAGTTACTGTGAATAAAAATAAGCAAAACATATAGCCCCTGCCTGGGCTCACAGTACAAGGGCAATGGCTGGCACTGTGTGGAAACGCCCTGACTGCAAAAAGAGTATCTTCAGACCATCCCTTGCCCTCCTTGCATGTGTCAAAGAAGACATCACCTACTCTGGTGCTTTAAATAGTGACATATATGTCTAGAAAGGGCTCAATTTGGTCTGCAGTATTGAAGACATGCATAGTGTTGGAATCTTTAGCATGTATGCTTGCAAAGAAGGATTTGCCTCTGGTGAGCAAGATGGGTGTCAGTGACTATAGGACACTGATTTCAAACCAACATCCAAAATTGATCTCAGAGAAACAGAACAAGGATATAAAGATATGTATTAAGCTTACCAGTAACTCTAGGACTAAAATGTAATGTGAAGTTCTGTAATATATCTAAGTGTATGAAATATAATGTGAAGTTCTGTATTCATATTTGTTACTCTGTACCCCACTTTATTTTGTAACAGATTTAAAATAGTTTACATAAATGTATGTAATAAAACATTAAAAATATGTTAAAAATAAATGGATACCACTTTTCCTACATAGATGAAATATATATATATATATATATACACACACATACAATATATATTTATATATTTATACATACAAAATATATGTATGTGTGTGTGTGTACTTTGCTGCAGAGGGGTGAGTGCTATAATACAAAAGTTACTGTTGAGGTAAAAGAAAGAGCAATTAATGGGAAACCATTGCACCATCTTCATACAATCATGTACCTACTCCAAACATTGTAATTATCTTCATTTAGTTTTACTGAACTTATATTTTGAAATCATTATTTTAGTAGATCCATAAAATGCACCTGAACACTCATTTTGTACAAGGCAGTATTCTAAGTACTGATGGAAAAACACGAAATTATAAAGATTTGTTTTTAGACTTAAATTGCTAGTGACATAGAATATCAGCAAATGGAAAGATATTTAGACATCCTGTAATGCATTCTCGCTATCCAGTGGATTGAGTCTAAAATATTCACGTTACCTTAAAGCTTTTTACTGGGGCACAAGGTTTACAGATTATGCTAACTCCTTTATTCTGATTTCTGGAGCCCTCCCTCAAACTTGCCCAAGCATTCTTATTAAAGGCAATGTTCATAAAGTCATCTGTTTCCTGCCTTTGAGCTTTCTCTTACAGTTGTTAGTCCCTGAACATATACTAATTTTCTAAATAGACATAAATGCCAAATTTTCATTTGCCCTACAAATATTAAAAAACAAGTTAAGGGAAATCAGACTGCTGTATATCTACATATGTTTTCTTGTTTTATTTACCCTTTCTGAGCTGTTCATTAAGATGGCATGTCTTGTGTTCTCATTTTTCATCGAAGAAAAGCAAAGCACACTGCCATGTGTGTACCTACGCAACTGTCTTACATGCTCTGCTCATGTACCCCAAAACCTATAATCCAATAAAAAATTTAAAAAAAAAAGGAAAAAGAAAGGAGAGAAAGAGAGAAAGAGGTGCCAAATCTTTCTCTTTCTCTGCACAGAGAAGACCATGTGAGGACACAGTGAGAGAAAGGCTGTCTACAAGCCAGGAAATGATCCCTCACCAGAGATCAACTCTGGTGCCACCTTGATCTTGGACTTCTAGCCTCCAGAACTGTGACAAAATAATTTTCTGTTGTTGAAGCCATCTGATCTGTGGTATTTTGTTATGGTAGCACAAACCAATACACCAATGTTCAACCCTAAAAAAAAAAAAAAAAAAGATGACATGTCTTTGTGCTCTTTCTGCTTTCAGAGATGCTCTTCACCTGAACCCTTATATGACTATCCTTCCCTCCTTCTCAGGTCTCAACCTCAGTGCCTCAGCCTTGATCATCCTAATCCCCTTATCCAAATCCAAATCCATTTCCCCGTTTTATTTTCTCTAGCAAGTTGTACTTTCCTTTCAAACACATATAACAAGTTATGTTATTTGTTGTTATGCATGTTTGTTTAATATGCTTCCACTCTAAAATATAATTCCATAAGGACCAGATTGGCACTTTTTTAGTTGCAGCATTAAAGACCCTAGCTGGCTTACTGTAGTATATAAAAACTAATTTGAAGTGGATAAATTCTAAAAATATATTTAGAAATTTTGTTATAGAAAACTGTCAGTATGTGAGAGACTCAATGCCAAGCTTCATTATATAGTATCTTAACTATGATTGTACTTATTATCTCTATCATTCCTTTTGCCATTAAGAATTTATAGCAAAGCATATATTAACTCAAATTTTATGCTGCTATTTCTTAAGTTCATGTGTTGTACTTTCAATTAAATTTTGTAATTCTTAAGGTTAAGGGATTTTGCTTTATTCATATTTTTCATTGCCCAGAGCATTTAGGATGGCATGAAGCACATTGTAGTTCTTATTACTGCTTAGTGAATAAAATTGAGCTGAATTGAATTGAAACGAATCAAAAAAGAAACTTTCATAACATTTTGCCTTCTGGGTTTGGCAGATAGAATACTGCAGTGCTAGTTAGAGACAGATAGAACACTGAAGTACTAGTTAGAATTACTGTACTTACCTCTAAACTAGCAAGTAATTTTGAGTCATTTGAAAACTTCCCAATTATCCATCTAGAGAATATGAATAATGCCTGTTATCTTCAAGAGGATGCCATGAAGATTATATACCATCTCTGCTTTTAAAAAGCTTACTAGGCCGGGCGCGGTGACTCAAGCCTGTAATCCCAGCACTTTGGGAGGCTGATGTGGGTGGATCACGAGGTCAAGAGATCGAGACCATCCTGGTCAACATGGTGAAACCCCGTCTCAACCAAAAATACAAAAAATTAGCTGGGCATGGTGGCGCGTGCCTGTAATCCCAGCTACTCAGGAGGCTGAGGCAGGAGAATTGCCTGAACCCAGGAGGCGGAGGTTGCGGTGAGCCGAGATAGCGCCATTGTACTCCAGCCTGGGTAACAAGAGTGAAACTCCATCTCAAAAAAAAAAAAAAAAAAACTTACTAAATATGAAGCATTCTCCTTTGATTCTTAGATACATTAGGCACAGAGCTGCAAGTGATATAGTTAAGGCCTAATTAAAACATACTAAAATCCGTTAGGGTGGATAAAAACACATAGAAGAAAGTTGTAAGATACAATTTTTGTGATTGACTGCACCTGTCTCATTACCTTAGTAATTCTGGGAAGTCTCTGAGTTCTTACTTATTTTTGGATCTTGGAGATGGGTATAAAGCTTGCATTAATACCATGTAAATTTTTTTCACCCATGTTGAAAATTTGCTGTCAATATTATCTGTATCCAGTTGTAATATGCAAATTCCAGAATTAATGAAGCCAGCATTATAGTATTTCTAATGGTCCTCTGGCATATTTTATCTAAGCAGCAATTAATTGATAGGGTGAATTATCCCCCCTTTACAGTGTAAGATTATTGATTATACTCCCACCTTTACTACAATCTTCATCATACATAAGGTGGGACACATACATGTACATGTGACTCAAGGAAGTCCAATCAGAAGCATGGCAGGAAAACCAGTAAACGCATTACATGGAAGAAGCATTCCTTCAATTGAATACTGCAAATCTCATGAACATTGACAGCTTAGATCAACCACTGGATCTCATCATTGCATATAGACAGAGGCTAAGATTAAGGCCACCACAGTAGAAAACAGAGCTGAAAGATGGAGAGAGAAAGAGGCAGATGTTTAATGACACGGTTGGAGGAGTGCAAACATTTGTTAATGCAGTCATTGTCCACCATTGGACTTCCACATGGTTATACATAAATATATCATCTGTGTCTTACATAAATTTGACTTAGGTTTCTATAACTTATACCTGAATAACCTATTCTTAAAAGCTCTACCTATTATAGAACATGAATCTTCTGTCCCATTTTCTTGCTCCTCCATTCCACAGCAACAAATTCAATAGTATTCACCATAATTTGGAAGCTTTATGGTTATAATTTTTCTAAGAACTCTGAAATAATTTAGCATAAGTTTGAATGAATAATATAAAACCTGAAATTTAAGATTTCATGTTGATTGTATTTAGTCTAAGCTTTTGCATATACAAATATTTCATGTTTGCTTATATTATTATCATAGCATTTCCTTTGTTTTGTACCTGACTAAATGTTATCGTGTCCTCAAATGAAAAAACTAAAATAGAGATACATTGATAAGACATTAAGGAGCTAGTGACTGTTTAGGGCTTTGCTCAGTCCTTAAATTTCCAAACACATGGCTATTTAGTCTGTATTATCCCTCCAGTAACAGAAACACACCAACTTTAAGTAATTCATTCCATTTGAAGGCATTTTTGTTTAAGAAAAACGTTTCTCTATATTGATCTAAAATCAGGCTTGTATTTTGACTTTACATTGACCAATGGTTTTTCTCCTTTTATTCTATAACCTTGAATACACAAGGGGCCATTTTCTTTCATTCACCATTGCATTTATATGACACAGAAAGTGTGTGGACTATTATATATGCCCAGAAAATATTTCCGAATAAATAAAATTATAAATTAATTCATGAATAAGTAAACTGATAGATAATCTCTGGGGCCATGTAGAATAATTCCAAAACTGAAAAATGACTGTTTTACTAAGATTTCAGTTTTTAAAACTGAACAGTTTCTTTTTTCAAGCTATTAGTCAAATTCCTCAGTCCTTGTTCTTCTATGAATACTTTCCACTCTGTTAATGCTTCTTTAGAAGTATATTCTTCTGTAATTCTGTGATTGCATCTTAAGGCTCAGCTGCTTTTTGCTTTTACTTTACTATTTGTTTAATATGTGTTTGGTTACTGATCATATTACTGACTCAAAATGAGTATGGAGTAGGATAAAATCCTAGAATGCTCTCAAACTGTATGTGTGTAGGTCCTTAGGTATTTTTTTCATTTCAATACTCTCATTGCTAGGTTGAATCCATTTATCCAGTCATCCAAAATAATTTCTGATAACTTTGCTATTGAACAGATTTATTATTTAGTTTGATGACTTTGTTGAATTTTCACCTGGTGACATTTACACCATTATATTGAATGGTGGAAACATTGTAAATATCTTCTAATAAATGAAATCAGGGAATCTAATGAAACCAGTGCTACATCTAATGCAATTCAAAGTTAGAGAGTTAAAGCTATTGGGAAGCATAGGTTTGGTATTAACCTCTAGAGAAAACTTTATTTGTCACATCAATTTTTGCTCTCAGTATTGCAATATGCTAATGAGAAGCACATATATACTAGCCAGAACAAGTATCAGAAGATTTGAACTTTCTGTGTTTTATTGTACTCAGTGCCATTTTGTTTTTATCTGATGTGTTGCAAATTTAGCATTTGTCTGACTAGAGTAAATTTTCTTTGACATACATTCAATATAAACTTTTAGGCACAATGAATCTGAAAAGAAAAGAGAGGATTCTCCTGCTTTGATTTCCTCTTTCATCTCATAGATTCTAGGAATGAATTTAGGAATTACTTCCTACATTCACAGACAGAATTTATGAATGGGCAACAGGATATGTACTGGAGAAGCATATGAAAAATGGAAAGAATTAGGTCTTTGCTATGGTTTGAATGTATCTACCAAAGCCCATGTGTTAAAACCTTAATCCCCAATGCGACTATGTTGAGAGATGGTGATTAGGTCATGAGGGATTAATGCTGTCATGACAGGATTGGTTTATTTAACACCAGAGTAAGTTCCTGACAAAGGGATGAATTCAGTCCCTATTCTGAGACAGCCAGGTGGGAAGGGTTCCCTGCCAGAGCCTCTAACCAACCTGTGCACTGGGAAGAGTTCACACTGGGGTGGAGCAATGGAAATTTGTGCCACTTGCAGTGAGGAGTAGCCCATTACTCCTCTTCCTGGGTGGAAACTGGAATTCAAGCTGTGAGGCAAGAAGCACACTAAAGGAACTCTGGCCTTGAAGAGAGTCCCCGTTCCCCCTTTTATTTTTTCCCCCAATAAAACCCTTCTTTACTCACCCTTAAAATTATCTGCAAGCCTTAATTTTCATGGCCATGGAGCAAGGACCCCATCTTTAGCAGAACTAAGAAAAAATCCTGCAACAATGTTTTCACTCTCTTGGGCTTTCTTACCTTTCTGCTTTCTGCCATGAGATTGTGCATCAGAAAGGCCCTTGCCAGATGCCAACACCTTGATATAGAACATCCCAATTTCCAGAACTATGGAAACAAATTTATTTTCCTTATAGATTATCCACTCTGTGGTATTCTGTTATAGCAAGAGAATACAGTCTAAGACAGCTTTGAAAATATCCAAGGGAACTCCAGGCCATGAAATGACTAATTAATGTCTTCATTAGGGCTTCACAAGAAATATGAGCATAGAGGAAGGAAATTTCTTGATTTCTCTAGAGAAATTATAAAAAGTACTCCTTGATCAGATTCTTATTTTTGTCTTTATGTACTAATAGGAGACACAAATATGCTCCCACCTTCTCCTAAGGGCTGAACCAATGGCTGATTATTTAAATGAACCAAGGAAGAGATGCCTACTGGAAGTGCACTTAAAAAGAGAGAAAAAGGCCAAAATACCTCTACATGGTAATAATAGATTATCTTCCCCTTTATTCACATATATGTGTACATTCGATATAGAAACCAAAGAGCCCTGAGCTATAAATTCTTGTACCTTTACTTTCCACAGGTTTGACTGAATAAGAACCTAGAATAACCAGTTGCTGAGGTACAGAATTCAATCAAGTCTAAGAGAGGGAGATTCTGCCTATCTTCCATGAAGTATCTGTTTTCTTAAAGTCCACATCTTCCTGAGAGTGTAATGTTAGTATTAACTCATATTTACTAAAATATTCTTATTGACACACTTTCCTGAAAGGTGATAGAATTTAGATTTTCATCTCAAGATTTCTGGGTAGAGTAGTAAGAGCTAACATTGTAATACGGGCAATGTTCCAGGTGGTATTCTGAATGCTTTATATATATATTGATTCATGCACAGATGAGGAAACTGAGAGTAAATAATTTCCTCAAGTTCATGCAGCTGATATGTATTCAAATTGGAATCAGAATCCCTGCACTCTGACTACTGTATCTGTCTTAATCATCCTGCTAAAATGCTTATTTAGTGATCAGCACACTTATTATATGGCAGCAATAGACCACCATCCAAACCATCGACAAGTAGTGTCACCTTAAGGAAACACACAGCTTCTTTTTAGTCATTCACCACATAGCCTCTTTGACAAATAGTAACAATGCCGTAAGACTTATGTCAAGATTCATATACCTAATAAAACCTTTTCATATGCTATAATTTACACTTTAGGAAGAGCTACTGAAATGTATTACATCCACTCATTTTCTCTAATTTTTATTATAGTAAGATACATGTAACATAAAATTTTTCCATTTTAATCACTTTTGAGTATGCAACTCAGTGGCATTAAGCACATCTGTATTCTTGTGCAACCTTCACTGCCATCTGTCTCCAACCACCTTTTTTATCTTGCAAAACTGAAACTCTGTATCTGACAACCCTCTCTTCTTTCCTTTCACAACCCCTGGCCATCACTCATTCTATTTTCTGTCTCTATCAATTTGACTACTCTGGGTGCCTTATGTAACTGGGATCACATAGTATTTGCCTTTTTAAGACTGGTTTATTTTATTTAGTATAATGTACTTAAGGTGAACCTTTGTTGTAGCATATATCAGAATTCACCTCCTTTTTAAGGATGAAGAATATTCCCTCATACATATATACCTCATTTTGTTTATCCATTCATCCATCAATACTCAGTTGTTCTATCTTTTAGCTATTGTGAATGATGCTGCTAAGAACATGGGTGTCATCTCCCACTCACTAAGCACAAAAGATACTCCTCAAAACTTATTACACAAAATATCCAAAAATGATTATTTTAATTAAACTTTTAAATCAGTGATTAAGTTATGAAACTATTATGCCAGCTTATCATCAAAGATGTTTGCTTTAATTTATATGCATATGTACTGAAGGAGTTCAGAACACATTACCCCAAAATATGTTATTCGGGCACATACATTGTTTTGAGTTAAACGCACACACACACACACACACACACACACACCAAAAACAAACAAACAAATGACAACAATGACAAAAAAATGCAGATCCAAGAAGGACACCCTGGATTTCCTAAAAGCTGGGGAAAAATTCTTTCACATGGAAAGTGTGCTCACTGAGTCTGAAGGAAGAAATGCATTCTGATCACCAGAGATGGAGAGCTAAAGCTGGGAGAAATCTGCTTAAACAAACCTTGTTAACTAACACTTATCTTTTTGTTACACTCCCTGATGATTAACTACTCTAGTGTAAGTCCCCTTGCCTTGTCACATTTGGATGGAGGAAGATAGATATTCTTCGAGTTGTGTATAGCATGAGTAAAAGTTAAAAAAAATAATTGCGGGAATGGTCAGATGTAGAACAATTTTTAAGGAAAGTAGTGGGAGATAGGGAATTTAAGAATGTTTTGAAAAAGAATATTTAGTTTTAATTCAAAGGGTTCTGTGGAATCTTAAAGACTTTTGAACAAAGGATTAAAGTAGTCAAAGTAGTGAAGTGGGCGTAATATAATTTTGCTGGGTATGTAGGATGGAAAGGAATGGCAGAGTTTCTGAGGCAAGCATTCTAGGTAGAAGGCTGTTCAAACAATTGAAGACATGCCCTCTGACCGGGTGAAAATAATGGTGACAAAGGTAAAAAGATGATTTAGAGAAAGCAGTTGGAATGGGATAGGATTGGAAATTTGCAAAGAAGGCAGAGAACTGGAAGACTTAAAGTTTTCAAATCTGTGTGATCAGAGACAAAAACAAGGTGACTCATCAAAAGTCAAGAGTAGGGCTTATTTTAGACATTTTTCCCAAAAGAAAGGATTTGTGAGTGTCCTCAGGTGAAAGAATCTATGACCAGTTAAAAGAATTTAAAATATAAAGACCAATATAACTAGAGTTTAAGAAGTTAGGAAATGAGAGAGTAAGAAAGAGAAAGTGTTAACTGCCAAGACTGGAGAGGCAAGGAGAAGCCAGATAGTACAAGCTTTTTAAGTCAGGTTAAATAATTGAAATTTTGTCTGAACAAGAGTAGGAAGTTTTAAACACAAGTAAAACATGATCTGCTTAACATTTTTGAAAGATCTGCCTGAAAGCTCAGTTGACACAGGTAAGAAAATTACTAATTAAACCTGTTATATACATTGTACCAAGTCTTTCGGCATAAATGTGTCACCACTCAGAATATAAAAGAAAGCATGCTTTCTTTATAACAAGATAACTAAAGTGAGTTTGAACATATTTTTTCCAAGTTATGCAAAAAGAAGGCAGAATTTCTATTTTAAAAATTGACCCATGCATTCTTCTACATTGTAATACCATTAAGTATATGCAGACCAGTTAGCTATGCCTATGATTGTTAACAATGCAATGCAATTTGTGACAAAAATAAAGCAATAGCCAGGCATTCAGATTTATCAAAAGATTATTTCCTAGCAGTGACAATATAGTTATCTAGGAAGGGAGAGGCAAGAAAGTCTTAGAAGGTGTCATAATCTTACCTAATCAAAATGTATTGTGTCTGTCTAGAACATGCTGGTTTGGGCATGCCAACAATACCTGCAACTTTGTTCTCAGATTGGAAAAATGGGTATATTGTTTTGGTTACAACTAAATGTTCCTTTACTTATTTCTACATAATTTTCCAGTGTTTCTTCTTACCTTGGAATTTTAATGTAAAATTAGAAATGTACAAAATATCCAGGTTATGTAAAAAACAAAACATTTTGATTCAGTATTGACTAGATGAAAAGGAGAGTGAAATACATAGTGATCCATATCTCAATCGTCAAAATAATCTAAACACATTTTAGATACAAAATTGACATTTAAATATATCATAACTTTGCATAATGTTTCTCACTAAAGATTTATCTTCTCCTGAGTACGATTAAATATTGTGTAGATTCACATATTAATGTATCACTGATAGATTATTTAAATATGCAATAGTGACTTTTACATAACCTTTTAAACTTCTAAAAAAAATTTAAAGGCTTGTGTCACATTAACCAAAGTTGAATTTACTATCATTAAATTACTAAAAAGGAAGAAGCAAATATTCATTTTATACCGATATGTCATTTTTTAAAGTATCAAAGTAGACATAACAGTAAAATATACTTAAATTCCCTAAAGGGCAAACATTAGATGAAAAAAAAGTCAGGAAGGAAAACAAAAGAAATAACAATCACAGTGTCTTTTTTTAGTACCTTTTTATGATATGGGTTGCAAATATTTTGATTTTTTACTTTCCTTTGTAATTTGATTTTAGTTAAGAATATATTTTCTAAGGAGACATTTTATGTTTCAATTGAATTCAACAATGATCTCTAGTGTTGCATGATAATTTTGTGAAGTGCTTAGAAATAAGTACAAATATTGTCTCCCATGTTTTCTTCTTGTGATTTCTTTAAAAAAAATGGTTCTGTTCTTGTGTCAGTTTGCTGAGAATGATGGTTCAGACACCGCATGTTCTCACTCAGGCAGGTGTTGAACAATGAGAACACATGGACAAGGGGAGGGGAGCATCACACACTGGGGTCTGTAGGGGGGAACTAGGGGAGGGACTGTGGGGGTGGGGAGTTGAGGACGGATAACATGGGAGAAATGTCAGATATAGGTGATGGGGAGGAAGGCAGCAAACCACATTGCCATGTATGTACCTTTACATTTATACAGTGCACTGCATGACTCCAATTAGAATGTGCATGGCATGAGATGAATCCTGGGAATGTAGAGCAATTGTTCTATATTCCCAGGATGAAGAACTGAGCCTCACATAGAATAGGAAAATAAAAACAATTGCAGATTGAAGAATACACAGATGGAAAGAATTCTCTGGGTTAAAGCACACAACATACTTCAACTGGAAACAACTCTATGCATCACTCTCAATGTCTTGAGCTAACTCAGGTCAGCCAGGCTTATAATTGTAGAAATGGAACAAGGTTCAGTTCTGTCACTGGGAGTTACATTAATTAGCTTTCAGATAAGCTATAAGACCTATTACATATTATCTCCATGACCCTCCATTTTTAGAAATTCCTTGGTTACACAGGCAGTTGTTTCTTTCTTAATAAAACTTTAAAAGTGAGATAATCTGACAAAAATAAGATAATATCTGGAGGGTATGCTGTTAAATTAATATATTATTTGGAGAGAAGTGACATATTTATATTTAGCTGCTCAATTTCATAGTATATTATGTCTTTCTATTATTTAAAGCCCTCTTGTACAACCCTACATAGCTTTATAATTTGTTTTCTCACATGAATCATCCACACTGTGTTAAGTTCATGTCTAAGTATTTTATACATTATATGCCCAATATGAAGTTGTTTTCTTTCATTTGATTTAGTCATTGAAATTTTTCATATATAGGAAGAGAAATACTTTAAAATATAAAAAATGGATGCAGCTCCAGTATTGAATATTCCTATAAGTAATAATAATATTCTATTTCATTGTCTTGAGTTATGTGATTGTGTCATCTGCGATGATAAATTTTTATTTTCTCCTTCATTTATTTTTTTCACAACTAATTGTAGCACTAGTAACTCTAGAACAATTTTTTAATTAATTAATTAAACTAAAATTAAATTAAACATGTTTGCTTGTCTTGATTATGAAATGTTGGTATTTTATTACAAGATCTAATGACATATATAGGTATAATCTCATTTAAAAGATACCCATATATTCCTGTTTACTAAGCATTTTAAAATCTAAAATAGCTTTAAAATTTATATGTATCCAGGCCAAGTACGGTGCCTCACGCCTGTAATCCCAGCACTTTGGGAGGCCAACGTGGGCAGATCATGAGGTCAGGAGTTGAAGACCAGACTGGCCAACATGGTAAAACCCTGTCTCTACTAAACAATACAAAAATTAGCTAGGCATGGTGGCTTGTGCCTGTAATCCCAGCTACTTGGGAGGCTGAGGTAGCAGAATTGCTTGAGCCGGGACCCAGGAGGTGGAGGTTACAGTGAGCTGAGATCATGCCATTGCACTCCAGCCTGGGCTACAGAGCAAGACTCTATCTCAAAAAAAAATTATATGTATCTATAATAGCTAAAAAATATTTAGCAAGTATATGAAACGTATGTTTAGCATTTCTGGCAAATATGTAATTTTTAAATTTGATTTAATATTATTACTAACAAATTTTCTATTATTCAAACATGATTACATGCCTGTTTGAATGCCCATTTGAACAAGAATTACTAATGTTGTGTCATAATATTATATAATATTACTGTACAATACATTTTGGTATATCATAGTAACATGAGTATATGAGTAAATAGATTTAATTTTGTTTTTTGAGACAGGGTGTTACTCTGTCACCCAGGCTGAAGTACATTGGCATGATCACGACTTACTACAGCCTCAACCTCCAGAGCCTCAGGTGGTGATCCTCCTGCCTCAGCCTCCCAAATAGCTGGGACAACAGGTACACACTGTCACCATGCCCAGCTACTTCTTATATTTTTAGTAGCAGCAGGGTCTCAAATTACTGGGCTCAAGTGATCCACCTGTTGCAGCCTCACAAAGTGCTGGAATTATAGTCTTGAGCCACTGTGCCCAGCCCATATTTTATTAAAGAAATTTTCATAGGTGTAATTTTTTATATGGGAGGATGTATGTATCTGTGTAGATATAAACACATGATGACACTGTTCCAGTCTCAAAAATGTGTCTCTCAAATCTTTAACATTAGGATTGTAAGTAACTCATGACCCCAGTGGCTATATTCGCACATCCATCATTTGCTCCAGTGCCAAGCATCCCATGGACTGCTGCCAGCTAATAACTGAGTGCAGCCTGGATAAGTGATTTTCTCTCAGATTCCCCATGGGCCTTGCTGAATTTCCTTAGAACTGTGCTAAAATTTAAGACTCATCCTCCCTGAAAGTTTTTTTCCTTTCTTTTCTTCTTCCTAAGGGTCAGACACTCAAGGCAGTCTGATGGCTCTACCAGCCTCATCTCACTTCCCCTTCTATTTCATGGTCATTTCCCCTAATAAATATCTTCCATGTCTGATGCTGTCTTGTTGTTTACAACTCAGACTTAAACTATCATATGTGTACCCAGAGAGGTCAGAGAAAACATGCAGTTAGATGGGGATTTTGGACAGACCCACAGCGTCCAATAGATTCTAAAATGTAACTAGGGGCTCAGTGTGAGCAACTAATTAAGAATTAAGTGGCATGTACCAGCAGGATTCAAATAGATATTTCTAGAAAATGCATATTTTTAATCAAAGTTTCAAAGACTTTATTATCAAAACTAAAAACCAAACTTCAGGTGTGCATAAGGTAATAAACCTTTACAATAACTCTTGAAGGAAAGTGGTGATGTAAGTTTACAAACATTACTGAAGGCAAAAAGAAGAGCAAACGAGAGCCCCAGTTGGAATGTCGATTATGTTCACGCAGCTTCCTCTTGATTTAAACACTCATGACACATTGAATGAAATCATCATATGGGAAATTTACAATGCCTTGCTGAGCAGTATTCCATCTTCCAAAGCTGTCTGTCAGAGCCCTGAGCTTGACACAGCAGGCAATATAGTCAATGAAGGTGATCTTTCTATTTGTGGTGTATCATTTTGCAATTGAATTCACAGTCTGGGGACTCAACCTAAATCCCATTATTGTCAGGGCCTTCTGCAATTCTTGTGGATCCACTGTTCCACTCCTACAGGTGTCAAAACTGATGAAGCATTAGTTCGTCAGCCAACAGCCAGAGGGTCTTTGTTGTAACTTTTATACAGGCCTTATCTCCTTCGGTAGGAGGACAGACCCAGTTGAGATACAGGTCAATGATCTACTTGTTAGGATCCCGAAACTCCAGACATTTAAATTTTCAAACAAAGCAGGCCTGTTATACAAAGGTTGGGACCCTGTTAAAGAAAGCTCAGAACCCTGGTCATAAGAAGAGGTTGCATTTCCTTTTACACGTCTACTCTGCGTTGTCACCCCTCAAACTCTCGAGGCTTGCAGAGGTTGCACCACTTCCCTAGTAAGACATAGCGTTTCCGCGGTTCTGGAAGTCACTACAGAGGCCTCTCCCCTAGAATTCTGCAGATGGCCTTTCAGAAGCTACGTCTACCTTCTTTCTTAGCTGTCAGACCAATAACAGTGATTAAATGCCAGCAGAAAATGGCTGAGGCATTCTGTGACTGACAAGAAAGGAAATAGCCTATATACCAAAAATAATTGTAGGAATTAAGTGGTGCGTACCAGCGGGACCCAAGGAAGTATTTCTAGGAGTAAATTTCTAGAGTGCTTGATCAAGCTGTTTGGAATATCAGATTGGATAAGGGTTCATTTATTAGGGTATTTTCTTAGGACACAGAATGTAACAGCAAGGATATCAGGGGATGGGCCTAACTCATTGCTGGAATGACTCTTAGAAACACAGTAAAAGTGATAGGCAACATTCAGAAAACCTTGCATATTCGAGTTGCCCTGGAATATAGTAGAGAAACAGCCTGACCCTTTAACAAACGGAATGGATCCTGAAAAATGATTGTAGACTATCTCAGACTACACCACATAGTAGCCCCTATTACAGCTGCTTTGCTAAGTGTAGTATCATCGTTAGAGTAGACTAATTTGACTTCAGATAAATGGCATGTGGCTATTGATTTAGTGAATGCATTCTTTTCCATTCCAATTAAAAGAGAGATTCTGAAAAACTTTGCATCCAATATGTCAGCAAACAATATTTATTTACATATTTGCCTTAGGGCTTTTTAACTCTCCTGTCCTATAGTCATAATTTACTATGAAGAAACCTAGACAATCTGAACATTCAAGAAAACATCATGCTGACTCATTACATCAATATCACATTCAATGATAAAATGAGGAAGAGGAGGCTAGGATGTTGAAAGTTTAAAAGACAAATGCACACTGGAGTGTAAAAAGTAAATCCTATGAATGCTCAAGACATGCCACTCTTGTGCAGGCTTTAGAGGTTCGATCATCAGGTGCATGACAAAGGAAAAGAAAAGTTGCTGTCATTTATTCCCTATCACAATTAGGGAAGCATAACAGTCTTTGACTTCTGAAGTTAACACATTTTATATTCATACATAATAAGCAAGAACATGTACTGGACTACTTTGAGTCAGTCCCAGAGGATAAGACTGTGCAGCAAATTCAGACTGTGTTACAAGCAACTTTATTGCTTGAGTTATGCAATCTAGCAGTCCCTGTGAATTGGTGGTGGCAGCAGTGGGTTAAGATGTCTTGTGGACCTATGGCAAGCCCCAGTAGGAGAATCACAATGCAAGTCTATGGAAACTTGGAACAAGGACAGGGCATCTTTGACACAGCATTTGAGAAACTGTTTCTGCCATGTTAATGTCCCAGTAGATATGAAGTGTTTGACTATGAGACATACACTGATCAGAGACCTACTACAGCCATTGTAAGCTAGTTTTCATCTGACTTGTCAAATTGAGGAAATTTAAACAACCATAGAGAATACTAAAAGTACCTCTATGCACATAAAATAGAAAATCTAGGGAAATGGTTACATTCCTGAACACATATAACCTCCCATAACTGGACCAGGAAGAAATTGAGTCCTTGAATAGACCTTGAATTGAGTTCTCAAATTGAGGCAGTAATAAATATCCTACCAACCAAAAAAAGTCCACAACCAGACAGATTCACAGTTGAATTCTGCAAGAGGTACAAAGAAGAGCTAGCACCATTCCTACTAAAACTTTTCCAAAAAATTGAAAAGGAGAGACTCCTCCCTAATTCATTCTATAATGCCAGAATCATCCTGATACCAAAACCTGGTAGAGATGCAAAAAAAAAAAATGAAAAGAAAAAATTTCAGGCCAATATCCTTGATGAATATTGATGCAAAAATCCTCAACAAAATACTGGCAAACCAAATCCAGCAGCATATCAAAAAACTTATCCGCTATGATCAAGTAAGCTTCATCCCTTGGAGGCAAGGTTAGTTGTTGGTTCAACATATGCAAATCAATAAATGTGATTTGTTACATAAACAGAACTAAGGACAAAAACTACATGATTATCTCAATAAATGCAGAAAAGGCCTTCTATAAAATTCAACATTCTTTCATGTTAAAAGTCTCAATAAACTACGTATTGAAGGAACGTACCTCAAAATAATAAGACCCATCTAAGACAAACCCACAGCCCATATTTTACTGAATGGGCAAAAGCTAGAAGAATTTCCCTTGAAAACTAGCAAAAGGCAAAGTTGCCCTTTCTTGCCACTCCTATTCAACATACTATTGGAAGTTCTGGTCAGGGCAATAAGGCAAGAGAAAGAAATAAAGAGTATTCAAATAGGAAGAGAGGATGTCAAATATCTCTGTTTGCAGATGACATGATCCTACATCAAGAAAGCCCATCACTTCAGTCCAACAGCTTCTAAAGCTGATCAGCAACTTTAGCAAAATCTCAGGTACAAAATCAATGTGCAAAAATTCCTGGCATTCCTGTACACCAAGAGGCAAGCTAAGAGTCAAATCACAAGTGAACTCCTATTCACAATTGCCACAAAAAGAATAAAATACATAGAAATACAGCAAACAAGGAAAGTGAAAGAGCTCTTCATGAAGAACTACAAAACACTGTTCAAAGAAATCAGAGAGGATACAAACAAATGGAAAACATTCCATGCTCACGGATAAGAATAATCAATATTGTGAAAATGATCATACTACCCAAAGCAATTTACAGATTCAATGTCATTTTAGTAAACTATCATTAACATTCTTCAAATAATTAGAAAAACAATTTTGAAATCCATGTAGAACCACAAAAGAGCCCTAATATCCAAGGAAATTCTAAGCAAAAATAACAAAGCTGGAGGCATTATGTTACCTGACTTCAAACTATATGCTAGGGCTACAGTAACCAAAACAGCATGGTACTCACACAAGAAAAGATGGCATAGACCAATGGAACAGAACAGAGAACCCAGAAATACAACGTCACGCCTACAACCATCTGATATTTAACAAACATGACAAAAACAAGCAATGGGGAAAAGATTCTCTATCTGCTATAAAGTATTTCATCTAAGTCCTGATGAATTGGATTGTATTAGAATATCTGTTTTAAATAAGTTTTGCATTTCTTATTGTTTCTTTTCTATTTTTTTTTTTTTTTTTTTTTGGACACAGAATCTTGCTCTGTTACACAGACTGGAGTACAGTGGCCCAATCTCAGCTCACTACAATCTCCACCTCCAGGGTTCAAGTGACTCTCCAGCCTTAACCTCCCAAATAGCTGGGATTACAGGCATGCACCACTAAACCCAGCTACTTTTTATATTTTTAGTAAAGACAGGATTGCACCATGTTGCCCAGGTTGGTCTCAAACTCCTAGACTCAGAGTGATCTCAGCCTCTCAAAGTGCTGGGATTACAGACGTGAGCCACAATACCTGGCCCATTTCTTATCTTTTATTAAATATACCATACTTTCTTTCCCTGAAGATTTTTTGAGATATGGTGGTAATCATACTCTAGTATGTTACAGTTGCTGTATAGAAGCCTTAAAGCTAATTTGAACTCTCTCTTTGTAGGTGACTTAATATTTTACCAGAGTGGAGCACTCATTTATTTTTTTGATACAATAATAATGTACCATGTTATATATATATATTGTGTGTGGCTTCCTTTTTACTACTTCTTATCATTGAATCCATTTAATTCTACAGGAAAAAAAGACATTTTTGAGTCAGGATTTATATTTGAGTTCAGAAAGTATCCTGAATTCACTGGGAAGATCCTTAACTACTGACTCGTGTATGTTGTCACAAGCCTACTTCTTGCTTATCAATAGCTTCCTGGCCTCACATTTTTCCAGGTTTCTATAATTCTTTCAATTATCTTAACAGTCCCAAGTCTTCAAATAAAACTGGAGTCTATTAATTTTCTTTCTTCCTTAAATAGAATGAGCTGTATTTCTGTTACTTCAACTGAAAGGAAACTGTTTTTAAAGTAGACAACATAGACATTTGAAGGTAACAAAAGTAAAGATTCAAACATCTTAGCTGCTCCTTCAGAACGTTGAAAAAACAAGTTTCAGATCTTTGAATACTTGCATGGTATCTTGTCTTGTTTGTAGTAGCATAACTTAAGCACTGAATATATCCCCAAGTTCTTATACCTACCTGGTCCTCAGAAAATTAATTAAGCATGAAAATTCTTTTCCCTCACTCAGCCTCAGTTATTTAATATGTGAAATCAGTTAGGGAGTATAGTAATACTTATCTCAAAGTACAGACATAAGAATTAAAAGCAATGCATATACGATATCTGATTCAATGAAAAGCATATTGTACAGAGAAAATAAGCAATATTGATTAATAGTAAAATGATATTAACCATATTATTCATGAATAAATAAATTTAAAAAGCAGCCTCTTTCTGAGCTGTGAAAATTTCTTAAACTGATTAAATTCCATAAATGATTAAACTAAAAATCACATTATCAAGTCATCTAATAAGAACTGCACATGCTGAAAAATTTTTTTTTGGTAAGAAAAAAGATATGAGATGAGAATTTAAAATATTCAAATTTTGGATCTTGATGGCTCTCACAGATGATTACTTCTATTAACTTTTTAAAAGAAAATTTTTGTATGTCATAGTGCCAGTGAACTCTAGCAAACAGAAGCTCTGTGACATTATACAACAGTCACAACTGAGATATGTGGATAAAACCCAAGAAATGCAATGAGGCAGAAATAGGAGCTTTTGGCAGGTGTCTCACTCCACCCCAAAATATCTCAATTCAGAAGCATTACGAAGATAGTTAACACACCAAGTCCATGCAGAATTTTGAACTTTATTATACAGTAATCACCAAAAAACTAAATTAATTGAATTCACCTATTAATCTCAGATTGAAAGAATAAGATCAGAATGTCTATGTCAAGAAATGCTATTGTTTCTAGAGTTGGTTAAAGCCATCATGATAAAAGTTATTATTTTAACCAGTTTTCCAAACTAGTCAAAAGAGGGCCTTGGAGATATTGACTTTCACTCTCTCAATATCATTTTTCCAAGTTATTTTGAATCTGGCCTAATAAAGATTTAAAAATATGTTAGAAAATAAGAAAGAAATTATATTTCTCAGAAATATCTTCTAATTCTCTATAACTCACTATTAATGTAAATGGACATAAATGAGTTAACAAAAAATCAGTGTCTCAGAATGGCAGAGGTTCAGCCAGTGTCGTTTTTTCTATACTACTATGTTTTGTTTTATACCAATAAATGGTAAACCACATAAAGATATTTTTCTAATCCCACTTTTTATGATTTTTGCTTTTCATTATTTTATGAGATATTTTGCATTATAAATTTGCATTATAACGTGTCAATTATGTCTAAATGTAATTAAAGAGAAAGTTTGAAGATTGTATTGGTGACCCCAGATTGGAAGTAGCTGTTGGAGGCATGTGCCAGCATATATTATTTTGTATGCTAGAACGAAAACCCAAAAGCTTAAGCCAAACTCAGAGGGCCTAAGGGCTGGCTTAATAAAACGACCATGAGTTTATTTGAAAAATACTATCAATAAAACCTGAATGGTTTCCTATGGTACAAAGAATTAGTTAAAACAAAAAATATACTTGAAACAAGACATTATCTTTATGGGTCTCTGATAGTTTTAAACAGTACATTGAACATGACCAAAATAACCACCTCTCTTCATTGCTTTCCTTCCCATTTTGCTTTGAAAATGATTTTCCAATGAAGATTCCTCTGCCAGTGCAATAGAAGCTCATTGAACATTATTCTTATGTATAAAAGACACAGTGCTTTATCCTTTATGGGTTATTTCTTGGTCATCACCTATTCTTGAAAAAATGGATTGACTAGTACCTAAAGTACAATGATATTATTTACTAAAACTATTTTTATTACATTCATTAAAATTTATCCTGCACATCCATTGCCTAAATTATATGGAAAAATACTGAAAACATTAAGCATTTAATTGTCTCTAATTCAGAAAGAGAAAATATAAATTCAAAATGGAAAAAATTGTGTGCAAAACAAAAACACATACCTCAAGATGTAGTAATATTTTAAAAAAATTGTAGGGAAGAGTTCTGAAGTATAGCAAGAGCAATTTGAAATCATATGTTTCACAATCGTTTGAATAGAGCATAAATTATAATCAGATTTAAAATATAAATATTTACATCATTTATTATGATAGTTTGATTTTCTCAGAATTATCCTACATTAAAATATGTACAATAATGGTAAAAATTATGACTCATATAACAACTTATAATTTATAAATCATGGCATTACAATTCGTATAACACCTTATAATTTATAAATCATGGCATTTCAATTCATATAACACTTTAGAATTTATAAACCATGATTATATGCAGCCCCTTATTAAATTCTTACATCAAAAGAACATGTATTAATACCATTTTTATTTTATAACAAAATACATTGTTCAAGGTCACACCAATGTTGGTAATGGAGAAGGAAATTATATAAAACCAAATCTTCTAACTTCATGACATTTTCAATAGTTTAAAATTCTTCTGATACAATAGCCACCAAATTCCCTTTTACAACAGTACATGTGAACACTGGTCATTACTCCTTATTAAAACAAAAGCAAGGTGGTATATTATTTAAAAAAAAAACATAGCATTGAAGTCAGACAAAATTGAGTCCAAAATATACCCATGCCACTTACTTGTATGGCTTTGAATAGAATACACAATTTAGTCTCTATCACTCTCAGCTTCCTTATCTGTAGAGACATTAAGTACCTTATAGAGATACTGATTTACTAGATAATAGTCATAAAGCAGCTAGCATATGAAAAATGATAATTCTACACCTTTCCTTTGTATAAGTTTATTTTGATATTGAAAAGTTTTAAACTAAAATAATGATTCAATTCAAATATAATATATAATAGTATTTTTTTCAATTTCATTCTCATCATTTTTTCAAGTAAAACAAATAACAGCCAAGGGGAAAAAAAAAAACCTTTCAAAAATAGAACTTAGGAGAGAAATGTGTGAACACCAGGAAATTCTTTTAAGTATAGATAAGGAGAGGTAAAGAACAAAACCCCTAGTTAAGGGATATGTTTTATTTGACCATTGAGGATGTAGATCTGATAGGCTATTTTGTTTAATTGGGAAAAGTCACTCAGTGAATTTTCTCAAGGACTTCTAGTTTATATCATTAAAATTGAATTATAAAATAAGGGAAAGGTCAGTGGAAATCCCATGTTACGTAAACATCTTGAACTGTTTTTTTTATATAAAGCAAATTTAGTCACTATCATCTCACATACAGGATTTGTTTTTACAATTCAGGTTAAGTTCTGTAGAAAATACAGATAACAGGAACGATTGTACTAGTGAAGACCAAGTGAGGGAATACAGGACAGTGTACCAAAGAAAAATGAGAGCAAGGACTCTATGCCCCTTAAATGCTTAGAGTGAGTTGCTAACCTGGGATGAAGCTGAACAATGTGATGCCCAAAAATGTGCTATGGAAATGTCAATACATGGTTTCCAGCAAAATGAGATATTTAGATTTCTAGTAAAGGACAGGAATATGGTTTGGACGTGTTTTCCTACCAAATCTCAGGTTGAATTGTAGTCCCCAGTGTTGGAGGTGGGACCCGGTAGGAGGTAATTGGATCATGGGGGCAGAGTTCTCATGAGTGGGTTAGTATCATTCCCCTCAGCAGCGCTATTTTAAAATCGTGTTGCAGCTTCCCCCTCTGTCTTCCTCCTGCTCCCACCGTGTAAGACAAGCCTGCTTCCACTTGGCCTTCTGCCATGTTTGTAAGATTCCTGAGGCCTTTAAAGAAGCTGAGCAGATGGCCAGGCTGCTTCCTGTACAATGTGGGGAACTGTGAGTCAATTAAACCCCTTTCCTTTATAAATTACCCAATCTCAGTTGTTTCTATATAGCAATATGAGAACAGAATAAAATAGATAGTAAGGTTTCAGGTATAAGTTACTGCACCTCATCTTCCCTGCCTATTGTAGCCATCCTTCCTTAATCCCAAAACACAAGGCTAGCAGCGTCTAAATCTTTAGAAAAGGTTTCCTAGAAACCAGTTTACTTTCCACCTTTCTTTGCTGATTTAGAAAGTGCTTCAGGTCACTCAGTTATCATCTCTTTTGTTGACTACTGACTTCCAAAAATATATCACTGTTATCGTACATTTTTTCTTTCTTATTAGTCATTCATTAGATGCTTGTTTTGCACTTCTTATCTACAAAACACTGTTCATATTCAGTCTCAACGTTAAAATGTTAACCCATGTAAAAAAGTTTAAAAGTTAAGGTAGTGAAGTCCACCCGGTACAAATTTCAAAAATGATATAAACTATACACTATTCACCAAAAAACGTAGTAAATAAATATACAGGAGGGGAGATTACTTCTGGTGAGGGTATTGGGAAAAAATTTTTCAAAACAAATGTGGCATTTGAACTGCAAAATGAAAAACACAGTATAGGATTCCTACATGATAATTAGTGTCTATTCTGATATACGTCCCCCCATCTAGCCTGTATTTAGTACCTGATAAACTTTGCTGTAGCATAATGGATGTGAACACATGTTTATTTTTTAGAATCCAAACTATATCCAACTATAAAACTATATCAAAACTATATCAAACTATAGCTTGGTTACTAGTTTATACAATCTTTTACATCTTATTTGAGCTCTAAGTGCCAGAGTTTCTATTCTTGTAAAGTGAAGCTAAAATAACATTCATCTAATAGTGTTGCCATGAGTTTTAAATTTGTTGATATATGTAAAAGTATTTAGAATAGGGCCTGGCAAACGGTACGCTCTCATTACATGTTACAGATCATTAGAATTCAAAATTATGTTACATATTGCATTTTTCTCTGTTCTTCTTTGAAGCTTTCATCTCTAACTCAGTGGTCTCCATTTGTTCTGGCATAATCTGGCCCATATCTTTTCTGTTATCTGTATCTCCTTTTGCTTTCCCTATAATTTTAGGCTCCAGAAATATTTGCAGCAACAAGCAATATTCTATCTTAACTGTATATATATATATATATATATATATATATATATATATATATATATATGCTGGTGCTTTCAAGACCTGGAATGGTTATCTCTGCTCTTTTCTGGGTGATAAATTCAACCTCCAAATTTTACTCCAGCCATCAATTTTTCATCTTTTCTCTAGATTTGATTTCTCCCTCTCCTGTGCTTTGTTGAATTGAATGGAAGGTAATATAGTTTTATGGATTGATTTGTAGTGACATGAATGAACGAGTTTTATAATCTTAAAATAGAAAAACATGGAATAATTGAATTTCTGAGAAAGAAAGAATGTGGGAGAATTTTGCCTAACCCTCTGATTTTACATCCAAAAACACCATGTAACTTGCTCAATGGAAAAATAATAGTAACGACAAGTAAGACATATTGAGTATTATGCTCCAGACATTTTACCAAGCACTTTGTGTGCTTTAAGTCAGGAGTCCCCAACCCCCAAGCCATACACTGGTACTGGACAGTGGCTTGTTAGGAACTGGGCCTCACAGAAGGAGGTGAGTGGTGATTGAGCTAGGGAAGTTTCACTCGTATTCACATCCAATCCCCACTGCTGCATTACCATCTGAACTCCACCTCCAGTCAGATTGGTGGCAGCATTAGATTCTCATAGGAACCTGAACCCTATTGAGAGCTGCACATGCAAGAAATCTAGGTTGTACTCTCCTTATGAGAATCTAATGCCTGATAAGCTGTCATGTCTTCCATCACCCCCAGATGGGACTGTCTAGTTGCATGAAAACAAGTTCAGGGCTCCCACTGATTCTACATTATGGTGAGTTGTATAATTATTTCATTATATATCACAGTACAAGAATAATAAAGTGCATGATAAATATAATGCACTGAATCGTTCTGAAACCACTCCCCTATGCCGGTCCATGGAGAAATTTTATTACACTAAACCAGTCCCTGGTGCCAAAAAGGTTAAAGACCACTGCCTTCACTTACTTAATTTTCTTAATAACTCTCTGAAGTAGACATCATTACAATATTCTTTTTACAGTTCTTATGCCTTCCCAAATTCCATTCACCCCAAGAGGAAAACGAGATATTAAGGATATACTAGTTTGCTAGTGCTGCTTTAACAAAGTACCAAAACCTGAGTGTCTTAAGCAGTAGAAATGTACTGTGTTTCAGTTCTGGAAGCTGGACATTTGAGATAAAGGTGCCGCAAGATTGGCTCCTTACAAGGACTATGAAGGGGAAATCATGCCTCTCTCCTAGCTTCTGGTGGTTTTCTGGCAATCTGGCATTCTTTAGCTTCTATATCATTCCATTCTCTGCCTTCCTCTTCACAGGGTGTTCTTCCAGTTTGCAAGTCAAAGGGAAAAATACAAATTTAAAATAAGAAATTTATTTTCTATGTTGAAGTAAATAATTTCTCTCTTCCTGTTTCTTAGAGCACTGACCTTAAAAAACTTTTCATTTACCCTCTCTTTGAAAGGTGTATAAATCCTTTTGAAAACTATATAGGCAATTTGTCACCTCTCTTCACTCAGAAATATCTTTCTTTAGGACAACAGAGCCATCCCTCTAAAATGTAAATATAAAGAAAGACAGCACCCCTATCTCCCAGTTTCTGTGAGAGGGAAAGGGCTTAACTTCAATGAGTACCTTGCTCCAGGTTGCAAAACTACCTTCTCCCATAAAGACATGAGAAATTTGTTTTTTCCACAGATAAAGCCAATTTGTTAACACAGATGGTCATCCCAAATACCAGGTAAAAGTAGAATGAATTACGTACGTCAAACAGTGCTGTCAAGTTCTCTTGAGCACTAGTTACTGTTTACCTTGAGAACATATATGTAATGGGTTCTATCTCATTGGCTATGTAAAAAGTTAAGATTTATTTTTATCTTTGAAATATATTAGCACATTGCCTGTTATGTATACCATATTCTGGCTAAACGCTTATTCAATAATAAAACTGTTTCCTTTCCCTACTGCCTCTGTAAAGTGGTTTCCTAAACTGGCAGATTGTATTTTGTGTCTATAGTCAAATTTCCTCCTTTTATAATGGCAGAATTCATATTAGGGCCCACCCTCATCACTTAATCTTAACTATTGACATCCCCACTAACTCCGTTTTGAAGTAAAGTCACATTGTATAGTACTGGGGGTTAAAACAAATGATTGGTTAAAAGCAAAGGATTGGAGAGCAGGGAGATTCCAACCATATTGGGAGAGTAAGGGGATTCCAAAAAAAAAAAAAGACTCAATTCTCCCATGCTCAATTAGTAAGAGGGAAAACCAGAGTACATGAACCATGCATGTCTCATATTTTATGTCATGCTTCTAAACCCTACACAAGCTTATTTTAAGTACCTTTTTCACTACATAGAAACCCGAAGTAAATAACCAAATTTCACATAATGCCAGACTCACTTAAAATAAACTGCAACTCCCAGCTAAAGCATCCCTAATTGTTATTTTTCTAAGTAAGAAATGCTATTCACTTTTCATGTTTTACTCTCAGACCTAGGAAGGACTATATTTATTATTAAGAGAAGTAGTTTCAAACACAAAAAAAAAAACCAGTTTTAGATCTTTAACATGAATTTAAAATTACATGACATGAAAGTGCTTTACAAAACATAAAGTGGTTATTTTCTTCCAGAAAAATAACTGCCTGGTACATTGCATATTGACTCATAATCTTGTGATATAAATGTAACTTTTACTAGCCTGAAACTTTAATAGGAAGAAGGAAACAAAGACAGTGAAGTCCCCCATTCCTAGCCACAGTCTCTGTTTCAGGTCCAGGGATCTTCTCTTTTTTCTTAATTTTGTAAAAGTCCTGCAAATTCTTTCATTACAGCATCTCTGCCATACAAAACCATTTGAACATGAATTATTTCTAATTCTTAATAGGCCTTCCAAATGAAAAAATGTGTTTATGGCTTTTATTGTTCTATTTCATCTATTCTCAGGCCAGATTTCACTGCTGGCTTCTTCTTTATTGGTGCAGGAGAAGTTTATTGCATAATTCATAGCCCATTAATGATCTGGCAACCAACAAAACTCTTAAGGCACTGCAAAATAGCCATGCCCACTAAACAGAGAGATTAACTGTGCTTGGATGCTGTGAACAACCATTTGGGGAAAGCAAGTAAATTGAAGAGGTACATGAAACTAAATGTACAATTTCATCTTCGTTTTCAAAGAGAATTTTCTTTTAAGCATTTCCTTAGAGCCATCTAAGAAGCACTGATATTCCTCAGGCATTACATGAGCACAAAAATATTTACTCAATGAATATTAACAAATATTTATTTACCTGAAAACATGGATCTTTTCTTTCTCTCTAAGGAATTAAAATTGTGAAAATGCTTTAATGAATTCTGCCAATTGAATATGTTACTGTTTAAGATATGGCATCAGTAAATCTGCCACCTTTTCAATATTTTTATTCATATTTGGTCAGTAAGCAACTTCAGGAGGCAAACTGTATGTTTCAGTTTTTAGCCATTCCTGATGGGCTTCGCATCTGAATATTCAATTTTTCACAGAAATGGATATAACAAGTCTGTTGGCTTTCAGTAATATTCTTCTGAACACTGAAAGTTCATCTTGGCATAGATGACATGACTTTCATGAACTATTGGACGACCAGCTTCAGACAATTCACTGTACCACCAGGTCTTACCCTGTTTCTGCAGGAATTTTCTCCAGCTGCATTACTGATACAGGTGATAGAGCAAGCATTGATAAACTATGTGAATTTTTTCTCCTTTAGTTGAAGTCATGTTCAGAGCTTTCCTCAAGTCAATTCTGGGAACCTTTGATATATTGTGTATGTTCTAAAATAATTTGTGAATTTTTTAAGTAAGTTGGAGAACTTCAATAGAGAAAAAGAAAAGAAATCTGACTGTTAAAATTATATTGAGAGGCATATAAAACCCACATATAACAGACTTGCAAAGCAGAGAGCCACACAATGATTTCTGAAGCTTATTTTTTTCCTGAGTGGCAGCAGCACTGTGACCAAGAAATAACCTTTCTCTTTTATTCCTTCGTCTTTACATCTTAAGTAGTCCCATTTTACATGTCTTTGATGGAAGCAGTATATGGATCTGTCCCAACCTGACTTCTCCAGGCTTCTGTCTCATCATGCCAACTCAAAAAGCTGCATTAACACCAGATTACCTTCCTTATAATACCCTAAATATAGACTATTCATGATTTAGTCTCAGTTATTTATTTTGGGGATATTACCACCTAGAATCCCTTCTTTTTCCTCTGTGACCTTTTAAATTCTTCAAGACCTTAAAATAAGTCTCATCTTCTCCAGGTTAATATATTCTTTCTCTGCATTTCTGTAGACCATAGTACAAAAGCAGATAAAACTCTGGTGAATACTACAGAATAACACTTTCATTTTGGGGGAAAAAGATTCTGCATGTTAACCCTGACTCATCCTATGAATTATTGTAAGAATACTTGTATATCCCTTGAGAAATAGCCAGCAAAAAAAAAATGCAGTAGTATAATAGTATAGTTGCTCTTAAAGATCAATACATAGTACTCATATTGCTTTTGTAAATCAACTAGTCAAATAACCAATAAACATATAATGAAAGTCTACTATGTATGAGTACTATTGAGGTGTTATAGGAGATATGGAAAAGTACACATATGACACTTGCAGGTTATTTAAGTCTTGAAAGAATGGCCAACATAAAATGTGAGAAGAATTACAGAAGTGAAGGAGGAAGGTCATTGTGGACTAGAGAAAGACTTTGTAGAGGAGATCAACCTTAGACTGCATCTTAAATTAAAAGTGAAAAATGGCCGGTGGTTGAGAAAATGGTAACATCAAATGGCTGGAGATGGCAATTTATCAAGTCTTCTTTAAAAACTTACTTACTTGAAAGTTAATGAAAACAATAGAAAAGAATATGTTTTAAAAGTTAGCCACCAGTCGCCTGTTGTGAAGGGCCTTCAATCCCAGTTTTAGAAATTTTACCTTCATTTTCAAAATGGATAATAAGGGGTGATAAAGTAAACTTTAAGATTTTTAATACAGAATTATGGCCAGAAAAAGTAAAAATGTGGCCAGAAAAGAATCACTGATTCTTAGAGGATTAAACATGTTTGATTCTCTAGATTTAATTTTTGTGCAGGGACATTGAACAGAATGTGATTAGTTAAAAATGTATGGTGATATCCAGAATTGAGATGTCAGAAATAGGTTAATTTTTTTTAAATAAAACAAACAAAAGATTAATAGTAGCACTTTTGGGATACATGGCCTTGCATGGCATTATGCATATAACATGTTTCCCAAATTTTGTGGTGAAAAAGTTAATAAGTGAGCTGCAATCAAAGGAAGTAGCATCTAGAGAGTTCCCCTGGCATTATTAAAAATTGATCCTAATATTTACTGAGTGGTAGCATAGACCTTTGCCCAATAGGCAACATTGTACTTTATCTTAGAATGAGTTGAGTTTAGTTAATAGGGCTGAAATCATGACTTTGAATTTGGCTTCTGGCATATTCCCAGCCCTAAGTTCTTAAAAGCAGGAATGATATTTTTTCTTGTGTCTCCTATCCAAGTAAGGGCAGACATCAAAAAAAGAAGGAAAATAAATGAAGTAAAAAGAGAGAAATTCAAGAAAAATTAGACAACACTTGTAGGCAAACTCAGTCAAAGGAGGCAGCAATTTCAAGAATGACAATTGAAGTTGCAAATTGCACAACTGCAGTGTTTATCCAACAATACCAGTGTCCAGTGATAAAAATACTAAATGAGCTACCAAAGGCTTAGCCTGACATTGTTCTTAGCAGCCTACTGTTCTTTGCCTGACAACTGCCAGTGCTCCCCCTGCCAAAGATTTGATATCCTTTGGGAAGACAATAACCAATAGCATTTCCAAAATGACTCCAACCATTATTACCTTTATCAGAACCACTTGAGAATTCTGTTTTCATTATCTACCAAAATGTATAGAGAAGTTCATTTCCCTTTAAGCTCACTTATATTTATAGGAGCTTCTCACAGAACCAAGTTATACACCTATCTTAACGATAATTACCTATTGCTCTGAACCCAGATGCACAGATTTTGACTTTTTCCTTAGTATAAATAATTACCTAAGATGTATTATATAAACAGATTTCTGATAGACCCACTTTCTAATTCTCCAAGTATCACTGAATGCAAACAGAATATTGACTCAATCTAAGAGTCTTACCCTTGACAGTCAAGAGATATTGAAAAGTTGCATAGTCTAGAAAAGGTTAAGTATAAATACTTTGCGTTCATGAGTCTAGATCTGAATGCAAATCCTGGTTCTGACACCTACTTATGCAGTCAGACACTTCACTCCATTATAATTTATCTTCTAAGTCAATTAGTTAAAATAATAAGAGCAAACTCAGAGATGCTGTAAGGATTAAGTAATATACTGAATAAAATGTAATTTAGCTCACTACTAGAAATAGAAAGTTTGCTCAGGCCAGGCACAGTGGCTCATACCTGTAATCTCAGCACTTTGGGAGGCCTAGGCAGGTGGATCATGAGGTCAGGCGTTCAAGACCAGCCTGGCCAAGATGCTGAAACCCTGTGCCTACTAAAAATTAGCCAGGTGTGATGGCAGGCTCCTGTAATCCAAGCTACTTGGGAGACGAAGGCAGGAAATTGCTTTAACTCAGGAGGCAGAGGTTGCAGTGAGCCAAGATTGGGCCATTGCACTCCAGCCTAGGCGATAGAGTGAGACCTCATCTCAAAAAAAAAAAAAAAAAAAAATTTGCTCAACAAATGACAGGTAGTCTGTTTTCCATAGAGAAAAGAAAGGAATCAAGTACTAAACTTTAAAACAGTGAATGTCTTTGGCAAGTACAAAGCAACTCAGAGAATAATAAGGCTGTGGAAGGTGACACAGAAGTGTGTACAGTGAAAATGACTTACTATTAAAACTGGAAGACACAGAGTTTAGAAATAGGCTAAGGTAAAAAAAAACTAAGAATTTCTAAATATAGTTCTATGTCATCATTTCTTTATTTATATAGGCACACTTACAGAATAACAGAGAATAGCATTGTACAATTTAGAACTGTTAGAAATTTTGTATTTTCTTACTGTGATTTGATTCTACTTTCAGCAGTGCATGCTGTCTATAGACAGGCTCATGACTGGCACACAGAAAATCACCTGCACATATTGTTAATATCAGCACTTTTAAGAAGGTATAAAACCAAATACCACATGTTTTACTTATAAATGGAAGCTAAATGATGAGAACACATGGACATGGGGAACAACACACAATGGGACCTTTCAGAGAAGGAGGGAGAGGATCCAGAAAAATAACTAATGGGTACAAGGCTTAATACCTGGGTGATGAAAAATTCAAAACAAACCTTCACGACACATGGGAGTTTGCCCATGTAACAAACCTGCAGCTGTACTTAACAAAACAAAACTTAAAAGTTGTTAAAAATGATATAGAAATCCGAAATTTTTTTAAAAGTTGTAGTAGGGGTTTAATTAAAATCAAATCATATCACAAGGAAATCTGCCTTTGAGTACAGCAATGCTTTTTCAGTAAAACATGCTCTAATCTACTTCTAATGAAAGAAATAGAAATATGGATCTCATCTAAGAGCTTTCCTTCTCACTTAGCCACCTATTTAATAAACCTGATAGAAACTATAATGCAGTAGTGATTATACAGAATTTGATAGGTAAAACATATAACTGACATAGTGGAAATAAGTCTATCATTCTTACAAAACCTTAAAAATATATGAATTGACAGAAGCATTAAAATACTTGTCATGTTACTTATTTAATTCATTTTTTTTATTCCACTGAAATGATAATAAAAACATTGAAATGGAGTCAAAGCTTTGTTATAGTAGATAGCTAATCAGGCATGAGCTGGGCAGGAAAGGGCCCACCTCCACACACACACCCCAGAATGTCAGGTAATCATCAGGTGATGGTCAGACGGTTATTAACTATGTCTCTAAAATAGTAATTAGTCACAGCTGGCTCCAGAGAAAGGCAGTCTCCCAATACGTAGAAAACACCTAAAACTGGTGATAGCTGTTTCCCGATAAGATCTCATCCTCTCTTGCCTTCCTGCTTTCTGCCAAGGATTGATGCTCCATGACGACTTCACCTGATGCCAGGACCATGTTCTTGAACTCCCTAGCCTCCAGAACCATAAGCCAAATAAGCTTATCTTTATTATAAATTAGCCAGTCTTTCACAGCTACTCTGTTGGCTCAGGCAGGATAATAACTTGAGGCCAGGAGGATAACTTTGATAACATAGCAAAACTCCTATCTCTAAAAAAAAACCCAAAAAAATAAAATGAGAGAGAGATTCTCTGTCTCCCACAGTTTCCTCCACAGATGTCTATGTAACATTCTTTTTCTCATGGGCAACTTCTGTGTGTTTATCTTTGTGTTAAAACCCACATGGTGTGCTTACTCAATGTTTGTCAAAGGAAATATTGAGTGAGTAGATGAGTCTGTGTGAGGATGTAAAGTAAGTTGAAACAAAGCTGTGTGAACAAATGAAAATATTTCTCTTCATGATTTGCTCCTACTAATTATGTGTCTGTTATCTAAAGGAATTCCTGTATTGATATTGCAGATTTGGGGAAAACATATAATTTTTTAAGTATTCAAGGACACTTTAAAGGAAATGCCAGGTAAGAAAATGACATAAAAACCTCCCCACTGTCCTTGAACTAATAGTGGAACTTTTTAATAGTAAGTGGGATTTTAAATAGAGCCAATCCTAAAGTGCTTAATATGAATAATGCAATTAGTTTAGAATGTTAGAAAGTAAATTATGAAGAAAACATTTTATTGGTCATAAATATACTGCCAATTGTTTGTCTGTTGTTAGCTTAAAAAGTTTTTCAAAAAAGGATATTTTCAAAATATGGAATTTAACTACCAGACATTAATGAGATGAAATCACTCACTAAAAGTGGTAGTTTTTAATTTGCTGAATTTTAAGTTACAGCATTCTATTTCATTTTAGTAATGCCCCCTTTTCTAAATTATTTAATACATGATTTTAATTCCCACTAAGTAGTCTCTACTTAAAGGGCTTTAAACTGCTATCACCATGATAGAAGAAAATGTCAACCTTTTTTTACAAAATTCTCTTTTTGCACTGTTTATTGCTATGTGCAGGCATTAGAACAAAGTCTAGACTGAAATGTTATATGTATTTGCAAAAATGGCAGACATGTAAATGCTTACATTCTATTCCTCCTTTTTTTTTAAGGCAATTACTTAGTAACTTTAAGTCATTTGATATTAGAAAGAACTGATGCTGAAAAAATGTTAGTACTTGAATTGGAAAAACAATCAAAATGGTGTAAGTGAAGCTGTTAACAATTACTAGACCAGTGGTAATCAATTGGTAACTATTATGTTTAGAACTAGTAGCGTTAGACAGAGCATGAAGTCAGTATGAAAACTCTCTTTATAGTAGTGTAACCTGTTAGGATCCTCACACAGACAGTCACCATACCTCTCTAATTTTCTGAGACATACCTAATGTCTTCATCTGTTTTGTTCTGCTATAAAGAAATACCTGAGGCTGGTTGAGTTGGCTCGCGATTCTGATGACTGGAAAGTTTAAGACTGGGTATCTGCATTTGGTGAGGGCCATAGGCTTCTTTCACTCATGGTGAAAAGTGAAGGGGAGCCAGCATGTGTGGAAATCACGGAGTAAGAGGAAAAGCAAGAGAGGTAGTGGTACAGGCTACTGTAAACAACCCTCTCAGGAGTTAATAGAGTGAGAACTTACCTCCAAGGGAGGGCATTAATGTATGCATGAGAAATATGCCCCAGTCCCCAAAAGACCTCCCATTAGGCCCCACCTCCAACATTGGAGATCAAATGACAGCATGAGGTTTGGAGAATATGAACGTAGAACGCCTCAATTCCAAACTGTAGCATTTATTTCAAGCATTCTCTCTTTTTTATTCCATAAATATTATGACAATCATCATGCAATAAATCTCAATTTTGAATTCAGATAACTCAGCTTTGCCACTGATCTGCCCTTGCTTCCAATGGTATTTAAACCGCTTAGTGTTTAAGTCACTCTATAGCATCCGTTGAAGCTATTAACTTCTCTCCAAACCAACCTGCATCTACCAGCTAACGCCACCATTGACTATTGTCTACAATCCTTCTTTAACTGGTTTTCCACGTTTATTTGTTTAAATTCCTCTGATATACTCTTTATAGAGAAAGTAGAGAAACTGCTAAAATATTTAAATTGGTCATGTCAGCCATCTACTCAATAATTTCAGTGAATTTCCACTTCAATTAGGGAAATATACAGAATCTTTTCCATGCCCTCTAAGACCTCGATATTCTGGCCTCTACGCACATCTCCCATCTGAGTTAGATGCCATGTCCCTCTCCTACTCATTGCTCCAGCAACTTTTTCTTCATTTCCAATACATTATAAATTTTCTCATCACAGAGTTTTGCCTGCCTTTGCCTAGAATGTTCCTCCCACTTCATCCTTCACTTATGAACTCTTAACAACTCTCAGATCTCTCTTTAAATATCACTTATTCAGGACCCCAGTCTTTTACACGCATATATTTTGTATTTCTCTTTTATCACAGAAATCTTACTTTAACAATTTCTTGTCTGTCTCCTCTTCGAAATTTGAAACTTTGTCATCACAGAAACCTTGTCATGTCTTGTCAACATTATATCCCTTCCCTGTGATTAGGTCCTAGAAAAATATAGAGTAGCCATACTGGGCTAACTCTGAGCAGGAAATTATGAAACATTCCCTCACCAGTTACACTGATGCTCATTGCAACAGAATGACTTGAGTCTAAATCCAAGGTCAAGGCTGGTCATGGTGGCTCATGCCCGTAATCCCAGCACTTTAGGAGGCCAAGGTGGGTGGATCATGAGGTTAGGAGATGGAGACCATTCTGGCTAACACAGCGAGACCTCAGGTCTACTAAAAATACAAAAAATTAGACAAGTATGGTGGCACACAGCTGTAGTCCCAGCTACTAAGGAGGCTGCAGGAGAATTGCTTGAACCCAGCAGGTGGAGGTTGCAGTGAGCAGAGATTGTGCCACTGCACTCCAGCCTAGGCAACAGAGCAAGACTTCATCTCAAACAAACAAACAAATAAATAAATAATAAAATAAATCCAAGGATCCAAGGTGAAGATAGCACAAGGAGGCCAGAAGTTTAGGTTAGCAGGTCCCTCACAGGTGCTGTTGACAGAAACAAACAAAAAAAAAGGAGTGGGGGAAATATTAGTGAGCTACATACAAAGCTACATGCTACATGCCTGAACAATCTGAGTTAATAACACACAGAAAAGAGAAGGGACAGCTTTAAGATAAAAATAATTCCGGTTAAAAGTGCCAATTATCACTTCATAACCTAGAAGTAGAAAACAACATCAGGTATTACCTCATGCAACTTTCTAAACAATGAGAAAATATTCTATCATATTTTTCTTATTTTGATTTTTCTCATTGCATTCCACCTTCTAAAACAAAACTGCACTGCTACAGTTCTTGGGTGGTGGGCTCTGTGGAGACAGAGGAAGCTGGGTGTTTAGAGAAAAAGACAGCCTAGAAGGGAAGCAGTCTTCCCAGGCAAGTGCTCCTCGGCAAGCTCAATGGCAAACATTGCTTCTTCCTCACCTTCACATTTCTCATCTACTTTTTACTCTCTCCCATTGCTTTTATCTTTCTCTCATTCTATCTCCCCTATCCATTGTCCACCTTCTACGAATTCCAGTGCTTGAGCTCTTTTCTTTCTCTCTTTTCCCATTCTATCTTGCTAAATTTCCTATAAACAAAATTACTTCCTAGCCAGTCACCGTGGCTCACACCTGTAATTTCAGCACTTTGACAGGCTGAGGTGGGAGGATCCCTTGAGGCCAGGAGTTCAAGACCTACCTGGGCAACATAGCAAAACCCTCTCTCTACAAATAATAGAAAAATTAGCAGGGCATGGTGGAGCACACCTGGAGTTCCAGCTATTGGGGTGGCTGGGATAAGAGTACTACATGGGCCCAGGAAGGTCAAGGCTGCAGTGAACCATGATTATGCCACTAAACTCCAGCATGGGTGACAGAGAGAGACCCTGTCTCAAAAAAAAAAAAATACTTTTTTAATTGAACTTTTAAATTAAAAGATAGCTTTTATTTATATTTCATTGAGCTTAAAAATAAAAGGAAAATTTTGACAAAAATAGAAGGAAATTTGACTCTCTGTACTCTACCATATTCCTCTGTAACTTGGATCCTATAAAGCAATAGTGAGGCTGAGGATAGCCAGAAGAGAAGCCTAAGGTGACACGCACTTCAACACCTTTTTCATGTTCAAATATAGGCTGTAAAGAATCATAACAAACATTCTAAATGAATGATAATAAAAGAATTGTGAGTTAAGATAATCTACAACTATGCATACAAAGTAACGTATTTCTTTTTTTTTTTCTTTTCTCTTTTTTTATCGCATTTTAGGTTTTGGGGTACATGTGAAGAACATGCAAGATAGTTGCATAGGTACATGCGTGGCAGTGTAATTTGCTGCCTTCCTCCCCTTCACCTATATCTGGCATTTCTCCCCATGTTATCTCTCCCCAGCTCCCTACCCCTCACTGTCCCTCCCCTATTTCCCCCAACAGACCCCAGTGTGTAGTGCTCCCCTCCCTGTGTCCATGTGTTCTCATTGTTCAACACCCACCTATGAGTGAGAACATGCAGTATTTCATTTTCTGTTCTTGTGTCAGTTTGCTGAGAATGATGGTCTCCAGGTTCATCCATGTCCCTACAAAGGACATGAACTCATCATTTTTCTTTCTTCTTCTTTTCTTTTGAAAGGAGAGAAGGAAAGAAAGAAAAAAAGGAGTGAAGGAGAGGAAGAAAGAGGAAGAAAAAGAGGGAGAGAGAATGGGAATATTGCTTTCTTCTAAAAATGGGTACTCATAATGGCCGATCGATATTTTGTGTATTTAAGGTGGAGAATGTGTATTTTGTGTATTTAAAATGGAGCGCTCTATAAATATTTATTAAGTTTACCTGTTCCAGATCTGAGTTCAAGTCCTGGATGTCCTTATTAATTTTCTGTCTCGTTGAGTCTAAATCTCTTTATGGGTCTTATGTATCTGGGTGTTAGGATCGTTAGCTCTTATTGTTGCATTGATCCTTTTACCACTATATCTTTGTTGCTTTGAAATCTATTTTATCAGATGCAAGAATTGCAACTCCTGCTTTTTATTTATTTATTTGTTTTTGCTCTCCATTTGGTTGGTAAATCTTTCTCCATCCATTTGTTTTGAGTGTTTGTGTATCTTTGAATGTGAGATGGGTCTGGATGTACCATAGCATTATGTTTTGTCTGTATCTTTTGATTGGGGGATTTAGTCAACTTAAATTTAGGGTTACTGCCATTTGATGTTAACTGGCTATTTTATCCATTCGTTGATGTAAATTCTTCTTTATGTTGATGCTCTTTACTTTTTGCTATATTTTTAGAAAGGCTAATACTGGTTGTTCCTTTCTATGTGTAATGGTTCTTTCAGAAGCTCTTGTAAAGCAGGCCTGGTGGTAATAAAATCTTGGAGTACTTGCTTGTTCATAAAAGATTTTATTTTTCCTTCAATTGTGAAGCTTAGTTTGGCAGGATATGAAATTCTAGGCTGAAAGTTCTGTTCTTTAAGGATGTTGAATATTGGCCCCCACTCTCTTCTGGCTTGTAGGATTTCTGTTGAGAGATCTGCTGTAAGTCTAATAGGCTTCCCTTTGTGGCTAACCTGACCTTTCTCTCTGGCTGCCCTTATTTTCTCCATTGTTTCAACACTGATGAATCTAATGATTATGTGACTTGGGGTTGCTCTTCTTGAGGAATATCTTTGTGGTGTTCTCTGTATTTCCTGGATTTGAATATTGTCCCGCCTTTCTAGGTTGGGAAAGTTTTCCTGAATAATATCCTGAAGAGTATTTTCTAGCTTGGATTCATTCTCTCTGTCACATTCAGGTGCATCTATCAAACATAAATTAGGTCTTTTCACATAGTCGCATATTTCTTGGAGACTTTGCTCATTCCTTTTTGTCCTTTTTTCTTTATTCTTGTCTTCTCGTTTTATTTCATTATGTTGGTCTTCGACCTCTGATATCCTTTTTTCTGGTTGATCAATTTGGCTATTCAAACTTGTGCATATTTTGCTAAGTTCTCGTGTTGTGTTTTTCAACTCCATTAGTTCATTTATATTCCTCTCTATATTGTCTATTCTTGTTAGCATTTTGTCAAACCTTTTTTCAAAGTTCTTAGTTTCTTTACATTGGGTTAGAACAAGTTCTTTTAACTCCTGGAAGTTTCTTATCATCCACCTTCTGAAGCCTACTTCTGTTAATGGAACACAGTTCTTCTCCATCAGGGCTTGTTCCGTTGCTGATGAGGAACTCATTGTTTTTGATGGCTGCATAATATTTCATGATGTATATGTGCCACATTTTCCCTGTTCAGTCTATAATTTATGGGCATTTGGGTTGGTTCCAGATCTTTGCTATTGTAAACAGTGTTGCAATGAACATTCGTTTTCATGTGTCCTTACAGTAGAATGATTCATAATCCTTTGGATATATACCCAGTAATGGGATTGCTGGGTCAAATGGAATTTCTATTTCTAGGTCCTTGAGGAATCACCACACTGTCTTCCACAAAATAACATATATCCTATAAGTATTTAATTTGAAAACTTAATATACCATTTCAGAAAAGAAGCCAAGTCTTTCCCAAAACCAAATTACTTTTTTGAATGGCATGAATAACTCATTATTATTTTTCACATTTCATACCCACAATATCTTGTATTTGTACTGTCAAGAACTCAAGGACTGGAGAACCTTCACAGATTAGCAGAGAAAATTTACTTCACTGGTCACCAAGATGGCGACTCCTCTGGGGAAGGAGCTGTCAGCTCTTTAGCAATGCATTATGCCTCATGACATTCTAGAAGAAGTTGAAGGTTGGATTGTGACTGTTGTGATAGCTCCTCCAAGCTCTGTTACATTATACTCACAGTTCGTCTCTGCTCATGGATTTTTATTCTCTGAGCATAACTTCTTATAAATAAGGCAGCTTGCCACTCTGCCCTTTTGTCAGGTATCAGAAGCTTTACTGATTTATGTTTTAGAAGTATATCGAGTTGATTCTCTCTTACAAGGTGCAAGAAAAACAGAGAAAGAAATAATTTCCAAGACAAGGTCTCTGACCTTGGTTCTATCTTTTTAATATCCTGCAAATCCCTTTAACTCTGTCTCAGGTGCATTAGTAAATGTTAGGTATTACTGTTTTAATCTGCCTGTGATTGTCTCAGTGTTCCTCCTATGAAATCTGTGCATGTTACTTCTGCATTAAGAACATTTATAATTTCAACAGATTTCCACTATGGTTCCTCATTCTTCCAAGAACTGGGAATACAGCTGTGAACAAAAAAAAAGCTTTGTCTTCCTGGAGTTTATATTCAAGCAAGGGCAGATAGACAATAAACAAACAAATAAATAAATAATGTCAGATTTCAAAAAAATAATATAAAAGAATAACAAATGATAATGGTGGGAAGTAGCTGTTCTATATAAAGCAATCAGAGTAGTATCTCTGACAAAATGACATCTTAGCAGAGACCTGAGGAAGTTAGACCATGAATCATTTGGTATCTAGCAGGAAGAATGTTCTCAACAGAACATAGTTTAAAAGAGACCACTATTCTTAGCCTAGGGGAGAGTAAGAGCAAAGAGGGGAATATAAAAAGATAAAGTCAGAGAATTTGAAAGGGGCCAGGTAATATAAAGACTATGAGAAATAGAAAGGTTTGAATTTTCTCAGAGATAGGGCATAGGTATGGCAGTCTCATTTGCATTTTAACAGGATTACTCTGCCTAATCAGTGGAAAATAGACTGGAAAGGAAGGGTAGAAGTAGGAAGACCAATTTGGAAGGCAACTGCAGAGCTCTGCAAAGAGATGATGATGCCTTGAATCAGACAATATATGGAGCACAATAGTCAAGAAAGAAGGAAAAGTGTGCAGTGGAAAGCTTACCATAACTCAACAATTCAAACATGGAAAAGAGAAGTCACTTCTAAATTATAGAGAAAGTACTTAAAAATCTTCACCTGAGATAATGATCATAGTGGGAATGTATTATGCCATTGTTTACTGACTGTTTCCCAGTATGTGACATTTCTTTGCAACTTAGAAAGAAATGAGATTTTTTTTTCTCTTCCATCCATTGGTGTAGTTCTCTCTTTAAAAAAAAAAAAATCCCCTTTATTGCTTTCTTCTTTTACTTCATAAATATAAGAACAAACAGACCAAACATAGATACAAACTCTATACAACACCCCCCTACACACACACACACACACACACACACACACACAACTATCCTGTCTTATCATTATGACCAACAATTTTACTCTTCAAGAAAAAATACTTCATATTCTCATGAAGATAAACATGTCATTGACATTTTAAGAACAATGAGGCCAGACGCAGTGACTCATGCCTGCAATCCCAGCACTTTGAGAGGCCTAAGTGGGTGGATGCCAAGGTCAAGAGATCAAGACCATCCTGGACAACATGATGAAACCCCATCTCTACTAAAAATAAAAATAAAAAAAATTAACTGGGCATGGTGGTGTGCACCTGTATTCCCAGCTACTTGGGAGGCTGAGGCAGGAGAATTGCTTGAACCCAGGAGGTGGAGATTTGCCACTGCACTCCAGCCTGGTAACAGAGCAAGACTCAGTCTCAAAAAACAAACAAACAACAACAACAAAAAACAGTGAAGCAGGATCAAATTTGTAAAAATACACGTGGTATTTATGACTAGTCATATTTATCTACAAATTTTGTCCACCCTTAACTGATAATTTATTCACACGTTATAATTATTTTTGATCACCTATTATGTACTAAATGCTTTCAGATATATAAATACATTGATAGTCTAGCAAACAACTGCCTGTAATTATAACGAAATCAGTGATTGTGATTCTCAATTCAGTGAGGGATATGTTAACCATCATATCCCTCTTCTCATTAATATTAACATATTATTGGCTTTTTAAATGTTCAAAAAGACATATATTTTCTTTTCCAGAGGTAATGGAGGTAAACAAGAAATAGGGAGTTGGGAAACACTCAAGAATTAGGATATCTGCAGGTCTATTTTTTCCTCTCCTTTGATAATGTTTTCTTTTTCCATTACTAACTCTCAGGACTCTATTTCAACAAGCCATGCAAAGAGAGGCTTTCTTAACTTGGGTTGAGAGGTTGGTTAATGAATTTCTTGGATTCAGGTACCCGTAAAATTGTAAGAAAACATTAGTGATTTAGGGCATATGTTACAGCAAATAGAAACCTAATGTGAACTAGTTTAAATGAGAAAGACAATTTTTCAACTCACATTACCCAAAAATCAAGGGCTACAGTTGGCTCCAAGAAATTCTTGCTCCAGAGGCTTAAAGGATATTGGGGCTCTGTCTGCTCCCTACCATCAAGACAGACCCTTGAAATGTGGAAGAAATGATGCCTTCCCTCTGCCCAAGTCTCACACCCCACCACCTTAGAGTACCAGGGAAAGAAGGGACTCTCCCCACTTATGTGGAGAGCCGTACCTGGCCTAGCTTAGGTCACGTGTCCATACCTGAATGAACAACTACAGTAAGCTAAAGGGTCAAGCCTTGGTTACATGTCTAGTGCTTTCCATTTGGAAGGTGAGGTCAGCTCCAAATGCACCCTAATTCAATGTGTTCCTCGACTGAAAAGAGGAGAAATCTACTCTAATAAAGAGGGATTGATAATGGGCCACCAAAAGCAACAGGTGCACCTGAAGTGCATATGTGCATGTTTTTTAGCAAGAGAAAAAAAGAAAGGCTTTCCTCAGACATTGTCCTCATTATTTCCCCCTAAACTTTTAAATAGCATTGAACTGCGTATAGACTTGCTACCTGGTGGTACAGAGAAAGAAATACCACAAGCATGAAAAAGTTGTTTTTCAATGTAATTTTGATTTGGACCAGCATTAAAATCTTTTTTATCAAATAACCATAATATAGCATCCAGAAGCTTATTCAAGTTTCTGTAGAAAGGAAGAACATAACCTTCCAGAGCCTAAATCACCTGGTGAACATAAATTCAGCTTCCAAGGAGGTGAGTTTCCTTTGTTGGTTGGTTGCATGCTTGGTATGTCATTTTTTTCTTATTGTAATTGCCAAGTCCGATAACCATGACACATATATACAGTTACGAAGAGACTTCATTTTGTCTCCAAATTTTTCTTTGAATTTCATTCACTTAAGTAAGTTCTTTGCTGCTATTGGATGAAAATGTGGGCACTTCCAGGGCTTATGTGGTGGCTCTTAGATAATAGCTATGGTACTTTAAATTGACAAACACAACATGACTCAGAATCTTAGAATGTCTATAACAATTAAAAATCTGGTCTTCATTTAAATTTTGTTGGACATCCTGGCTCTATTTTTGAGTCTGAGGATTTTTTAGGAAGACCCAGCATGCATTTTTGGTAATGTGTATAGAGTGCTACAAAATTTCTGAATGGACTCAGCATATAACACAATCAGTATATTGAACAAGCCACACTAGTGGAATCCAATCCCAAAGCAAATTTATGTTCTTCTTCCCTGTTTTTTTTTAATGTTTATTCAGAAAAGCTAGATTTTTCTTCAGCAAATGCATAGATCTGATTCATTTTTTTAGAATGTCCAAACGAATGTAATAATCCAGGCTTCCACTTTCATTCAAAGTTATAGCTACTCTGCTCCTAGAGTCTACAAATAGAAAAATAAGTGAACAAAGGAAGGAGGCCTATTCAGCTCTTTTATTCTTCTCTCTCTCTTCCTCCACTATGTTGCAAACCATAGTTTTTGAATCTTCCAAAGTTGGAGCATAAGAAGGGAGAAAAGTTAAGTCCAGGGAGAGACAATTGTATTTGATTGTTACTATCATCGCTGGTTCTATACTTTCTGGACCTAAACACTATTTAACAGTAGTTTCAATTTGTGTAGACATCTTCGTTGGTCCTACCCCAATTTTTAAGGACCCCTCATTTACCATATTCTTAATTTGAGCCATTCACTTACCTCATTGATTCTTCTTCCTCAACCCATCAGAGTGGCAATTCACATTCAGCATGTTTGTACTGAGTGTGCTCTTCTAAGTAACCCACTTAGTCAGGACTTGAGATAATTTTATTCAAGTTTAGTCTTACTATTGCTGACATCATTTTCAAGTGACATACTCACTCTTCTTGGCCTTCATATGCTTAGAGAATGCAGGCCCTCCTCATAAAACCACTTTATCTCTGGCCAAATTGGTGGATACAGATACAAATCCATGGTATCCTCCACTCCCACTCCCTCAACGCAGATGATGTATCAACCTCTCCCTGTACAGTTGGAGTAAAAGGTGGGACATGTGGAATAGCCTTTTCAAAGAATCTCTTCCTCATTCTTCAGTAACTTGACCCTTTATAATCTCAATTTTGGCAAAGGATTATGTAATTAAAATAAATATTTCCTAGGATTTTGTTCTGTCTTAATTTTGGACTATTATGTTTATTTGACTTTTGTGACTCAATCATGTATTTTAACAATCTATTTAAATATTATTTGTGATGTTTAAATATAGTTCTCATTTTGTATCCACTAATACAATCTAATTCTGAATACAATAAGTAGGAAAATGTGTGATTCTATCAATTACAGTGTTTACATATTAATTCCAGTTTCAGTGTTCATTTACTCTAAAATTGTTTGAAAAAAATAAATATACTTCACCAGAAACTACTTTGCCTTCTTTTTAAGTGGATAGGTTTCTCTCATGGATTTGGCCTTTCTCGGGTATATATATTTGTTTTTCTCCTCCAAGTCACAATACTGAGTGGGTAAACATCCACACATGATCCATCTCATCCTGCTTACTTTAAGTAGAACTTCCAACACATGGGCATTGTCCCTGTCCAACTTCCCACGGCAGTTTTCAGACTCAGCCCAAACAACCTTGCCTTTGATTTTCTTGCTTCTTCTAATCCACTTTTATCTCCTGACCTGCACTCCTGGCACTAATTTTATTCAAAATAATTTTCTGCACATGATACTCTGGCTTCCACGGTTGTGGATGTCTTCTCTGCCTGACAGTGACCCACAGTCAGGCAGCTCCAAGCCACCCCTGGCACAAATGCATTGAGGCCCATCAGTTAAGAGGGCTTCAACAGGAAGGGCTAAACATTGCAATCTAATGGTAGTGCCTTTTTGTGCCTGTTTCCATGGCAGTATTAATTGCTATCACAAGACCTAAAGATTTGTTACTAGCTAGCCATTTATTTGATAACATCCACTTGATTAAGAAATATTTATTTTAATCTTGAAAGCAGAATGCAATTTTTAAAATGAATCTGTTGTTAGCTAAAATAGGAAATGCTTGCTTTCTTCTCATTTCATCAATCAAAGCATCACAAAAGTTTGATGGATGGCCAGCCGTGATGGATGAGAGTTATGTCATTATTAGAAAATGTCTCATCATCACTCTTCCAAGTGTATATCAATTACAGAGTCTTAGAATTGAGATATAGGTAGCCAGGAAAACATCCTTCCATTCACATCCCTCATACAGATTTGCACATTTTGCAGTTCACACTTTCTTTGCTTTGTCCCTAATGGCTGTGATTTTAATACCATTGTTTCGACCTAAATAATAATTTAGGTTCCCTCTGAAGACATTCCATCTGACAGCCTTGTTAATCATACTGCTGGGTTCCTTCAGCACTTTCTAATACAGAGCAACCAAGTGAAACTAAAGTAGAGAGAACATTTTACTCCACATTCAAACAATTGTCATTCACAGAAGTTGACATTTTGAATCTTATTTCACTATTTTAAGAATAAAACATGCATTCATTATACATTGTCTAATACTACTTTATAAAAATGCTCACAATTTGTAAGAAACAATAAAATTTTTTGGCACTATACCTGACAATATTTCCTGTATTCTGAAACAAACTGAAAAATGAACCACTCATTGAATGGTACCCCTTAGGGACACAACAAAGCATTATGGTGTTTATGGAAACTGAGCCATAGTGAAAAGTGCAAGAGCTTAGGACTCAGAATTGCTACTTCTTTGATGCTTTCAATACTTAATCTTTTGCAAATTTTCAAAGCATATTTTTTTTATTATTGATATTTCATATATCTGAAAAATAATATGCCAAATACATATGGATGTCTAACGTGACTGAGAAATTAGATTTAACCCACTGAAGTGAATGGTAAAGGTAGTGGAGACAGTGATAAGAAAAATATTATTTCTCAGTTACATATTTCTAATGAATACTGCATTCTTAAATGTTTTCAAATTGGACAGCATGTACACTGTAATCCTTCAGTAAAGATAAAAGGAATGCAAATTATGGTCCCTAATGCCTAGAGGAAATCATAGGGGAAAAGAAAAAAAAAAAGTTACATCATAAGTTTCGTTAAATTGGAAATTGTAATATAGAATTGATTTTTTCTGTTTTGGCAGATTTTTATTTAACAATATTAAAAGTCTTTTAATTTTAAAAAGTTAGTTATTAATTTTAAAATTTTAGATTGGGGGGTACATGTGTAGGATTTTTACATGGTATATTGCATGATACTGAGACTTGGTTTTCTAATGATTCTGTTTTTCAAGTAGCGAACATAATGTACAGATTATTTCATCACCCAGGTCATATGTGTAGTACCTGATAGGTAGTTTTTTGACTCTCATCCTCTTTCCACCCTTAAGTAGGCCCCAGTGTCTGTTGTTTTCTTCTTTGTGTCCATATGTGCTTGATGTTTAGCTCCTACTCATAACTAAGAATATACAGTATTTGGTTTTCTGTTCCTGTGTTAGCTTGCTTAAGAAAATTGCCTCCAACTCCATCCATGTTGCTGCAAAGGACATGATCTCATAATTTTTTTTATGACTGCATATTATTCCATGGTATATATGTACCATATTTTCTTTATCCAGCCTACCACTGATGGGCATTCAGGTTAATTCCATATTATCATGATTTTGAATAGTGCTGTGATGAATACATGTATCCATGTGTCTTTACAGTAGAACAATTTATATTCTTTTGGGTATATACTCAATGGTGGGATTACTGGGTTGAATTGTAATCCTGTTTTAAGTTCTTTCAGAAATTGACAAACAGCTTTCCACAATGGTTAATCTAATTTACATTCCCACCAGCAGTGTATAAGTACTCCCTGTTCTTTACAACCTTGACAGCTTATGTTATTTTTAAAACATTTAATAATAGCCATTCTGAATGGCATAAGATTGTATCTCATTGTGGTTTTGATTTGCATCTGTCGAATGATCAGTGATATTGAGTTCTCTTTCATATGTTTGTTGGACATATGCCTGCCTTCTTTTGAAAAGTGTTCTATATCCTTTGCCCATTCTTTTATGGTGTTGTTTTTTGTCTTGTGAATATGTTTAAGTTCCTTATAAATGCTAGGTATCAGACCTTTGTCAGATGCATAGATTGCAAATATTTTCTCCCATTCTGTACCTTGTTTGTTTACTCTGTCCATAGTTTTGTTTGCTGTGCAGAAGCTCTTTTAGTTCCATTAGGTACCATTTGTCAGTTTTTGTTTTTGTTGCAATTGCTTTGCCATCTTTGTCATGAAATCTTTAACCAGTCCTATATTTAGAATGGTATTTCATAGGTTATTTTCCAGGGTTTTTATAGTTTGACCCTCATCCTCATTTTTTACATTAGTTTTTAATCCATCTTGAGTTGACTTTCGTATATGGTATGAGAAAGGAATCAGTTTCAATATTCTGCATATGGCTAGCCAGTTACCCCAGCACTATTTATAAAATAGAGAGTTATTATTTCCCTATTGCTTGCTTTTGTTTATTTTTTGAAGATCATGTGGTTGTCGGTGTGTGGCATTATTTCTTGGCTCTCTATTCTGTTCCATTGGTCTGTGCTTCTATTTCTGTACCAGTATCATGCTGTTTTGTTTACTGTAGCCCTGTAGTATAGTTTGAGGTTGGGTAATGTGATGCCTCCAGTTTTGTTCTTTTTGCTTAGAATGTCCTTGGCTATTCTAGCTCTTCTTTAGTTCCATATAAACTTCAAATAGTTTTTACTAATTCTGTGAAGAATATTATTATTAGTTTGATAGAAATAATATTGAACCTATAAATTGCATTGGGCATCATAACCATTTTTGGCAATATTAGTTCTCCCTACCCATGAGCATGGAATGTTTTTCATTGTTTGCTTCATCTCTGATTTCTTTGAACAGTGTTTTGTAATTCTCATGGTAGAGATGTTTCACTCCCTGATTAGCTACATTTCTAGATATCTTATTATACTTTTGGCTATTATGAGATTGTGTTCTTGATTTGGCTCTAAGCTTGGATGTTGTTGGTGTATAGAAATGCTACTGATTTTTGTACGTTAACTTTGTATCCAGAAACTTGGCTGAAGTTTATCAGATCAAGGAGCTTTTGGGCAGAGATTATAGGCTTTTCTAGGTACCAAATTATATTTTCTGAAAACAAGGATAGTTTGACTACTTCTCTCCCTAATTAGATGCCTGTTGTTTCTTTCTCTTCCCTGATTGCTCTGGCCAGGACTTCCAGTACTACATTGAATAGGAGTGGTGAAAGAAGTCAGTCTTGTCTTGTTTAGGTTTTTCAAAGGAAATGCTCCCAGCTTTTGACCATTCAGTGTGATGTTGGCAGTGAGTTCATTGTAGATTAGTCTTATTATTTTAAAGGATGTTCCTTCAATGCTAGTTTGTTGGGTGTTTTTAACATGAAGTGGTGTTGAGTTTTATCCAAAGACTTTTCTGCATCTATTAAAATGATCATGTTCTTTTTGTTTTTATTTTTGTTTATGTAATGAATCACATTTGTTAATTTGTGTATGTTGAACCAACCTTGCACCCTAGGAATAAAGCCTGCTTCTTCATGGTGGATTAACTTTCTGATGAACTGCTGGATTCTGTTTGCTAGAAGTTTGTTGAGAATTTTTGCATCTATCTTCATCAAAGTTATTGGCCTACAGTTTTCTTTTTTTATTGTTGTTCTGACTGTGATGGATTGTGGTATCATGATAATATTGGTCTCATAGAACAAGTTAGGGAGGAGTACCTTCTCCTCAAATTTTTTGAATAATTTCAGTTGGAGTGGTATCAACACTTCTTCATACATCTGGTAGAATTCAACTGTAATTCTGGACTGGTCCTCCTTTCTCATACCACTTTACAGTGCCTTAGATCTATCCACAGAATCTGGTCCTGGACTTTTTTCAGTTGGCAGGCTTTTTGCTACTGATTCAATTTCTGAATTTGTAATTAGTCTGTTCAGGGATTCAATTTCTTCCTGGTTCAGTTTTGGGAGGCTGTGTGTGTTCAGGTAATTTATCTATTTCTTCTAAGTTTTCTAGCTTGTGTGGATGGAGGTTTTTGTAATAGTTTCTGAAGATTTGGTTTTTGTTGTTGTTGTTATTTCTGTTGTATAAGTGGCATCCCCTTTCTCATTCCTGATTGCGTTTATTTGAATCTTCTGTCTTTTTGTCTTTATTAATCTAGCTAGTGGTCTATCTTATGAATTTTTTCAAAAATCCAACTTCTGAATTCATTGACATTTTGTGTGTTTTTTGCAACACAATTTCCTTTAGAATGGCTTTTATTTGTGTTATTTACTTTCTTCTGCTACCTTTGGGGTTAGTTTGCCCTTCCTTCTCTTATTTCTTCTAGCTGTGATGTTAGGCCATCTATTTGAGATCTTTTAAACTTTGTGATGTGGTCATTTAGTGCTACAAATTTCCCTCTTTATATTGCCTTAGATCTGTCCACAGAATCTGGTATCTTGTATCTTTGTTCTCATTATTTCAAATAATTTGTTGATTTCTGCCTTAATTTTATTCTTTACCCAAAAGTCATTCAGAAGCAGCTTGTTTAATTTCAATGTAACTATGTGGTTTTGAGCAATTTCTTAGTATGGATTTCTACTTATGTTGTGCTGTGGTCTGAGAGCATAGTCAGTAAGATTTGGGGTTTTCAAAATTTCCTGAAGATTGTTTTATGTCCAATTGTGTGGTTGATTTTAGACTATGTGCCATGTGCAAATAAGAAGAATGTATATTCTGTTGTTCTGTGGTGAAGTGTTCTGTAGATGTTATTAGGTCCATTTGGTCAAGTGTTAAATTCAGGTCCCGAATATCTTTATTAGTTTTCTGACTTGATGACCTGTCTTACACTGTCAATGGGGTGTTGAAGTCTACCATTATTATTGTATGGGAGTCTGTATCTTAATTTGCTTTATAATTCTGAGTGCTCCTGTGTGGGTGCATATATATTTAGGATAGTTCAGTGTTCTTCTTAAATTGAACTCTTTACCATTATCCAATGCCCTTCTTTGTGTTTTTAAATCATTGTTGGTTTAACGTATGTTTTGTCTGAAATTAGAATAGCAATCCTGATTTTTTTTCTGTTTTCCATTTGCTTGGTAAATTTTTCTTTATCCCTTTACTCTGAGCCTATGGGTGTCATTGCATGTTGAGATGGGTCACTTGAAGACTACATACTATTGACTATCATGAGGATCTGGAATTCCCTGAGCACAAGGATAAAGTTCCAATTTGACCTGACAGCAGGGCACTTCCCATTCACTCATGAGTTTGTTTTCTCAATCAGTAAAAGGCAATTAAGCATCTACTATAAATTCTCTTTGTGGTCTTGTCTGATAAAAGATGAGTCATGTAGTCCCTACCCTTGAAGAGATATCAATGTTGAATAATATATGTGTGTGTGTGTGTATATATATATAGGTATACACACACACACACACACACACACATAGGTATATATACATATATATATATATATATATACACACACACACACATAGGTATATATACATATATATATATATATACACACATATATATTATACACACACATATAATTTCAAAGCAATGTAATTAGACTTCTAGTCTAATTAGAAGAACAAAGTGTCATAAAATAATAATGAAAAACTGGGTAAGAGTACTTTAAGCCTTAAAGTTAAATGATACAGTGTGGATCGTTTATTATAAAAATTTCACCTCACATTATTTTCCCACAGAAGTATATCAAAGAATAAAAAATTAAAACTATAATGGGTATCAATACATTGAGATAATAAATGACCAAATATTATATGCCAATAAATACATTTAATATACTGCTAAAATTATTTTCCAAATATTTAAATATAAAAATCAAAGCAATGATAAGCATTGATTCTCTCCTTGCTGATGTTCCCTAATAAATAAAACTAAAATGGTGGAGGTCAGAATGGAAGCAGGTATGAGAGAATTCAGCCAAAGAAAACATGGCTGCCAAAGTGTTTGAGTCCAACGGCAAGTCTGGCCTTGCCTTAGCTGTTGCATGAGGCATGATGAACTCTGCCTTATATAATGTGGATTCTGGGCACAGAGCTGTCATCACAGAGCTGTCAATCAGTTAAAGCTGTCATCTCTAACTGATTCCATGGAGTAGAGGACATTGTGGTAGGGAAAGGGACTCCCTTTCTCATCCCATGGGTACAGAAACCAATTATCTTTGACTGCCCTTCTTGACCACGCAGTGTGGCAGTCATCACTGGTAGATTTACAGAATGTCCACATCACACTGCGTATCCTCTTCTGGCCCCTGGCTAGCCAGCTTTTTTCTGGCTTTGATGAGCGTAAGGGGACTATAATGAGCATGTGCTGCTGTCCATTACAACCAAGATCCTCAAGTCAGTGATGGCTCGCTTTGATGTTGTAGAACTAATCACCCAGAGAGAGCTGGTCTCCAGGCAGGTGACTGGCAACCTTACAGAGTGAGCAGCCACCTTTGGTCTCATCCTGGACAACATGTCCTTGATATATCTGATTTTCTGGAAGGGGTTCACAGAAGTGGTGGAAGACAAACAGGTGGCTCAGCAGGAAGCAGAGAGGGCCAGATTTGTGGTGGAAAAGGCTGAGCAGCAGAAAAAGGTGACCATCATCTCTGCTGAGGGTGACTCCAAGGCAGCTGCCAAACACACTGGCCACTGCAGGAGAGGCCTGATGGAGCTGCACACGCAGGAAGCTGCTGAGGACATCTCGTACCAGCTCTCACGTTCTCGGAACATCAGCTGCTTGCCGGTGGGGCGTTCCTGCTCCTCCTGCTGCCCCAGTGAGGGCCCACTCTTGCCTGCACCTCTGTGGGCTGATTGGTCCACAGCCCCGATGATTCTTAACACTGCTTTGCTTCCGGCCCTCCCCAGAAATTACTATGAAATTTCATGATTGGCTTAAAATGAAGGAAATAAAGGTCAAATCACTTCAGATCTCTTTTAAAAATATTAATTGAGCTGTGGTCAGTCGCAGTGGCTCACACTTGTAATCCCAGCACTTTGGGAGGCTGAGGCAGGTGGATCACCTGAGGTCGAGAGTGTGAGACCAGCCTGATCAACATGGAGAAAGCCCTTCTCTACTAAAGATACAAAATTAGCCGGGTGTCAGGCCGCATGCCTGTAATCCCAGCTACTCGGGAGGCTGAGGCAGGAGAATCACTTGAACTGGGAGGCAGAAGTTGCCGTGAGCCAAGAGATCACACCACTGCACTCCAGCCTGGGCAAAAAGAGCAAAACTCCAAAAAACAAAACAAAACAAAACAAAAAATAACTTAAACTGTGATTTAAAAAAAAAAAAAGAATGAGAATGATGACTCATTCTAGATACTCACATAATATTCATCTTCACAAATCCATCTTATTTCAGTCATTGACCTAATTTGGTTCATGAGAAAGATACAATTAAGTATGTCAAGGCAATAGAGAATAAGAGATAAAAATAAATGGAGCTATCACTTAAAATAATATTATGCACCAGGAAATGTTCTACGTACTTAAGGTTATTTACTCAATCTAATTTTCACATTCTTTATCCAAAGTAGCTACTACTATTTTCCCTTTTTAGGCATGAGAAGACTGAGTCTCAAGGCTGACAAATGAATAAAGGTCATTTGCTTTGTAAATGGTAGACTAGGATTTGAAACCAGAGCCAACTGTCTCAAAATTTCTGGATTTTAGCCATTATATGTGCTGCCTCTAGACCTCAGTGTTAAGTCTGGCTCAAATTGCTGCAAAAAGCAATAAGAATGGAGGCCCTTAGAAAGACATCTTTCCATCCCCAAGGCATTAAGTTAGAAGTATAATTGAGTGGTTTAAAACAACAATTCTTCAAGAGTTCCATTTAAATATTCTATAAAAATTAGTTTCTTACACTTTATTTCCTCCCATCATTTTTCTCCACTAAGAAGATTTAGTATTCATGTGTAGGAAAGAAATCAAATTACTTCAAAAGACAAGATTTATGGAACCTTGGGGAAAAAAAAATAATGATTGAAATTCTCAGCTGCTCTCCAAGGTGTTTAAATAGTAGTTGGGGGAAGGGCCTTGCTTGGCACCTGTAGGCTATAGCGGGATGGATCTGTGGGCTCAAAGGAGATACAGTTGGATCTATTGCATTCTGCAATTGCTTTAGGCAGTTCTATATCTAAGGCTTACAATTCAGTAATAGGAAAGGCTGACATTGTAATGATTTCCACCCTCCCTAATTATTCCGTGATGTTTGTTGATATGTATAAATACAGGTTCTGAAGCATCATTTAAGAGGGAATAGAGGACCTCTCATTTAGGTAAACAGAACTCACTTATAGGGGGTGTCGACATTCTAGCCCCCTCCTGAAATGTATTGCATATCCAACCTTTGAGCCTAATGCCATCAGGCTGTCATCATTATTTATCTATAGAAGATGACTTATAAGGGTGGAGAATTGACAAAGTCCTATAATATTTAAGCAGCAATTTATAATTTAGATTATCTTCAGTCACAAAATCTCAGAAAAGAAGTTCAAAGATTTTCAAGAAAAAAACTTTCCCATTTTTCCATTTTGCAGATTGAGAAAATGAGGTTCAAAAGTGTTATATGCTTTGTCAAAGATGACCTATGCTATAAAGAGGAAACCTGTGGGGTTTTGTTTTGTTTTGTTTTTGAATTGTGCTTTCCTGAGTTTTAAAAGAGCAGTATTTCTTCTTTGTGTCAAAGTCACTTGGCAATTTTTTCACATAATGGTTACCAAAAAGGTAATATATATCCATAACTCATTTAATGGATCATTTTTAAACATCTGCCATCTGCCAGTGCTGAATGAAAACAATGATTTTCCTGTCTTCTGGGAGCTTACAAGTGAGGAGTAAAGAAAAATTCTGAAAAAGTAATTGTAAGTAAGAGTCAGAAGACTGATCCGATTCTTGTAAACAATGTGAGAAATTGAGAGAAACACATTATTGTCTTTCAACAGATGTCATTTGAGTTTGGAGAAGGGGAAACCTGAGATCATTAGAGGGCAACCTGAGAAAAATAAAAGAATTTTTTTTTTTTTTTTTTTTTTTTGAGACAGAGTTACACTCTTGTTACCCAGGCTGGAGTGCAATGGCATGATCTTGGGTCACTGCAACCTCCTCCTCCTCGGTTCAAGCAATTCTCCTGCCTCAGCCTCCCAAGTAGCTGGGACTACAGCTGCGCACCACCATGCCCAACTAATTTTTGTATTTTTAGTAGAGATGGGGCTTCACCATGTTGACCAGGATGGTCTCGATCTCTTGACCTCGTAATCCACCCACCTCGGCCTCCCAAAGTGCTGGGATTATAGGCGTGAGCCATGGCACCTGGCCAATAAATAAAATTTTTTTAAGGTTTTGTTAAATGCTAAACTCTACTGAACAGTTTGACTCCATTTTTTGATGTTTGACATCTGACAGCTTTCAGGATCCAACTCTCTTTTATCTCCTCTTTCCACACATACAAAAGTCTCGTGCTCCCTTCCGTGAAACCCATGAGAACATCAAACAAAGAAAACCATGACCCCCATGTGAGAACAGCTCTGCTAGTCCATCCATTAACCACAATACAAACTAAAGGCATCACCTCTGACTCAGCACAAGACACTCTGGACCAACTTTGGTACCTGCCTTGCCCATTACCTCAGAAAGCCCCATTTTGTGAAAAACAAACATTTTTGTATCTTCTTCGTGCAGGTGTAACATCATCTATCTTGACACTTTAACTGATTACCGATCCATGGGGCCAAAACAAAATAAATGGTGCTGCAAGCAGGATAGTCAAGATGGTCACCACCAGAGGTAGTCTCAAGGGTGGCAAATGAAGGTCACACGGTTTGTAAATGGTAGGCTGGGATTTGAAACCAGAGCCATTTGTCTCAACATTTTTAGCTTTCTGCTACAATATGTGCTGCCATCTACCAGTGTTGAAGAAAACAAATATTTTTCTATTTTTCAGGGATAAAATGGAAGCTTTCTCTTTCTTTTGACTTGCCACAGGCTCTGTTCCTTGCTGGTGAGCATGCCCCTGGAGCTGATGCCTGCTTGCTAGTATGCACTTTGAGCTGTACTGCTTCCTGCTGGCAAGCTTGGGCTTTGAGCTGTGCTGTGCTGTGTTGTGGTGCTGTGGCCAACTCCTATTATGCTTCTATTTTAGATTTATTGTAATAAGTTGCGTGTTTCAATAATGGCACATAGGGACAGAAGTATGAAATTGGGGCCCTTCTTAAAATGTAGCAGGGTCATATGTCTTAACTTGCAACCATCCCTTTGTCTCAATAGTCAACAGTAATATGTTATGTATATAAAAGTAACTAAGATAATCTTATGTCTGATTCAAGCGTAAGTCATGATGAATATTATTCAGAGAAAGACTCACACCATATGACCACTTGCTATTTGTTTCATTCAGGCACTGATCCCCATTCTATAGAACTCTTGGGAGACAGACTGATATCTGATTTAAAAAAATTGAGCTTATCAAGTAGCCATTAACATGGAAGAAGAGGTCTATACTCCTAAAATCAAATGATTTAGTGGAATTGCAGGAGGCCTCACATGTTTTTGCTGCTACTGTCCATGTTTCTGTCAAACAAAATGCTCATATCACTGGGATTAGATGAAAAAATATCCATGACACCCCATGGCAGAGAATACTTTACTCTTAGCCCTGTCCAAGAAATGGAAGACCACAATATTAATATATAAGTAAAACAGACTAACAAAGACTCTCAATTCAATTGGGTTTTATGGTTTATTAATATGTCAAGGTGTTAATTCAAAATCAATTTACGCCTAGGGTTCCTAAATCCCAAGAAAGCAACAGTCACACTGGGGAGACTTCTAATGCAGACAATATTTGTCTTGGACACTCTGGACAAAAAATTTTATAAATATGGGTAGGGTAGAGAGGACTTCATGAAATATATCTAATAACCACACACACACACACACACACACACACACACACACACATACACACACACACACACTCCTTGATACCAGGAGAAAAATAAAAATTGAAACAGAGGTCTGCTATTTTACTCAACTAAAAATAAAAAAAAAATTACTATAGAGGAAATTGAATTTGAAATCATACTCCCAGATGGCTGGAGGTTCAAGTTTATGTTATACCGAACCTTATTTTATTAGCAATTGAGAAGGCAGTCTTTGAGATGATGGGACCTGTGGTTCTTGCTCTATAGAAGAATATGTTTGAGTTCATGTGTTATATCTTTCTCTACTATAAACAACTACTTGTTTACCAGGATATATAAAAATATTAAAAATTCGGGTATAAAAAAACAGGATATATAAAATTCTTTAATTTCTTACACAGTGTGCACATGAGTTTCTTTTTGTATTTTGTTCAGTAAAATAGACCTTACCTTAAATATTAGCTAAGCATCTTTTCATTTATCAAATACATGAAATGTTAGTTGAATTGAGAGATAACTTGAACCTCAGAATTTTTTTTCTAATAAATATAATGTTTGTGAAAACACAGAAAAAAAAAAAACCCTGCTTTTTCCTGGGATGTTTCATGTTCGAATAAACAGAGTATTCATTAATCGTCTAATATATATTTATTGTCTGTCTACACATATCATTTTGCTAAGTATATAACCATAAAAAACAAAATCTGAGTCTTTAAGTGATTCTGATTTGCTGGATGCAAACTAGCTGTTCCTAAGGTGCTACTCTTCCTTAGATATGACTAACGCAGCAAGGTGGGGTCTGCTCACTCCATGAACCCTTTGCTGGTTTGAAAGAGATACAAATTAGGTAAATTTCTTAAGTTGCATCTGTAGCCATTTCATGGTTATTTCTTAGAGTCATAATTCATGCATTCATACACATGCTTTAATTTAAAATGTTGATTGTTTTAATTTACAAGAAAAGGCAAATAGCCTCATTGAAAAGTGGGCCAAGGTCATGAACAGACACTTTGCAAAAAAAGACATACAGACGGCCAACAAGCCTGTGAAGAAAAGCTCAACATCAGTAATCATTAGAGAAAGGCAAATCAAAACCACAATGAGATACCATCTCACACCAATCAGAATGGCCATTATTAAAAGTAACACGTAAATAAAAGTAAAAAAAAAAAAACTACTAATAACAGGTAGTGCTGAGGTAGTGGAGGAAAAGAAACAGTTTTACACTTTCGGTGACAGTGGAAATTAGTTCCACAACTACGTCTGTGGAAACAGTGTGGCAGTTTCTCAAAGGCCTCATACTAGTCAATGTTCTCTTAGAGAGAGAGAGAACTAATAGTATAGACATTAAGTATTACTTTGCATGATCACAAGGTCCCACAATAGGCTGTCTGCAAGCTGAGGAGCAAGGAGAGCCAGCCCAAGTTCCAAAACTGAAGAACTTCGAGTCCGATGTTTGAAAGCAGGAAGCATACAGCACAGGAGAAAAATGTAGGCTGGGTGGCTAGGCCCAGCATCTCTTTTTCACACTTTTCGGCTTGCTTTATATTGGCTGGAAGCTGACCAGATTGTGCCCACCAGATTAAGGGTGGATCTGCCTTCCCTAGCCCACTGATTTAAATGTTAATCTCTTTTGGCAACACCCAAACAGACACATGCAGGATTAATACTTTGTATCTCTAAATCCAATCAACTTGAAACTTAGTATTAACCATCACAGACCTAAAAACAGAACTACCATTCTACCTAGCAATCCCATTACAGGGTGAATACCCCAAGGACTAAAAATCATTGTATACTAAAGACACAGGTACACATTTGGCCATTGCAGCACTACTAACAATAGCAACAAAAATGGAATCAACCTAAATGCCCATCAATAGTAGACTAGATAAAGAAAATGTGGTACACATACACCATAGAAAGCTATATAGCCATAAAAAAGAATAAGAACATGTCCTTTGCAAGGATATTGATGGAGCTGAAGGCCATTATCCCTAGCAAACTAACACAGGAACAGAAAACCAAATACTACATGCTTTCACTTACTAGTGTTAGCTAAACATCAAGTATCTATGGACACAAAGAAGGAAGCATTACTGGTATGCTTTATGTATAGAGTCTTCTCTATGCTTGTTTCTGTATAACACAGAACTAGTGGAGAACATGGAGAATATACTAATGACTTAAAATTAAAATAGTAACATTAAATTAAAACAAGGCAAAGTACTCAAATTAGGATGTAATTGGCTCATCTCTGTCTATATATAGCCTTCTTATATGCCAAACATTACTTTAGGAAATAACAATTATGTAAGCCAGCTACTTCTCTCTCCATTTTATAGATGAAACTGAGTATTGGAAGTGTTAAAGCATGTAATGAATCACAAAACTGGCATTTTAAACCTGGTCTAACAAATGTGGCTAACACCAAATTCTTTCCGATTCTCATACTCCACTGACTTAGGCCTGCACTACACCGTGCAGCCTGCTAAATACCATCCAATTAACAAAGTTTCTTTTAGAAATAAAAAAGCTTTGAGACTGGATTCCTAGTAGCTTAATTAACAGAGTTGATGGTTTCGAGTGAGATACTTTGATACAAAGGGAAAAATGATAAACATGTAATTACCAATTGATAGTTGAACATTAATTGGCTATTGTGCATGCATTGTTATTTTTGATGTAAGATCAATTAAACCCATATAGATTGTAGAAGCAAGGTCTGTAAACAGGGCTACTCTTGGTTACATGAAATCTGATAAAAACCATCAAAAACAGCAATTAGGTTGAGAACTTAGAAAAGAAATAATTATACACACACACACACACACACAGAGGCATGCACACACACACAGATAATTCTGAATTTATGTCGACATTTGTTAAATGCTTTGTAGGTGAGTGTTTTTCACTTGCTACTTCAAATCACTGCCATAGAGACTAAGAACTAAATTTTTAAAATATAATTAAATATTAACATGCACACATAGTCTTTATTACATTATGTTTCTGTTTTGAGAATGAAACAACTCAACTCACTGGGAAATGTACTTCAAAAAAGCAAGCCCTATGAACTCTTCACCTGTACCTCTTCTCATTCCTTCTGCAGTTACTTTTTTTCAGTTAGGAAAATGATAAGAGTTCTAAGAATTCACACTGAGCTATTGGGTTTTAGCAGTGTTTTTATAAATTATTTCGAGAAGTCTTATAACAACTATTAACTTCTACAAGAATATAAATTATTTTATATTGCACAAGAAAGGTACACATAAAAGAGAGGCTTTTCTCTCATATGGCAACTTATAGAACTCTATGTTATAATAATATATAAACAGGTGACATTTGGGTGTCATGGAAAGATTTATCTAGCAATATATTAGGGATTAATGATCTTTTGCTCTTATAAAGGAAAAAGTTACCTAGGAAACAGAGAAATACATTTTATGCTCAGGATACAAACAAGTGTTTCTTTAGCATTCACATAATAATCATACAAACCGCAAAAGTTATGAGGTATCTAGTAGGTGCAATATACTAACTGTTCTATGTTAGGTGTTAAGTAAATTTTCTGAAATGAATATGTAATTCTCTTAAGGAACTTACTTTGTAAGTTAAAGATTAAAAATTATGCCACCACTCACCATTTTTGGCTCTTAACAGTAACAAGTTACTCAAGACATTCTTTTCCCCTGAGCCCTAACTAAACCACTTAAACCTTGTCAGCACCTTAATTCTTGAGTCTCATATGAATCCATGAGCTGCCTTACAAATTGATACCTATTAGCCCATTCTTGTGACTATGTTAAAGGTGAGAGGAAAAGAAAAGGGGAGCAATTTTGAGGGGTACCTTGTCTGGATGACAAACAGGGTCTGTCTGAGTTTGCAGAAAGATAAAGGAATACATTCTAGATGCTACCAACTCATGCAGTTGGGACACAAGTAAAGAGAGGCAGGAAAGAACTGGTTTAATTCAATGACATCTTTTAGTCAGACAATAATGAAAGCAAAATAGAATTTGATAATTCAAAGCAAAATAGAAATTAATGAATTTCCTATTCCTTTTAGATAAGAAAGTCATTGTCTAGCATTTGACTCAGTTTCCTAAATAGAAATTCCTCAATGAAATATTAGCACTATGGAATGCTCTCTGGTAACAGCTGTTAATTATGTTAAGGAAACCATGTTCATTATGTGTTTGTTCACTCAGCTAACAAATATAGAGCCCTATTTTGTGCCAAATACCTTTGCAGGTACTGGAGATCCAGCAGCAACAAATAAAAGTCCCTCATTGGGATATGTTGAAAATAACAAAAGAAAAGACCACATATAATATTTCAGATGATGACAAATGTTATGAGAAAGAAGCAGGATGAGAGTGATGAGCTGAATTTCTATTTTACACAAAACTTTTAAGAAAGACCTTTTTCAGAAAGTGGTCGTTGAGCATAGAATTGAAGGACATAGGTTGAGAGCAACATGGAGATATCTGGGAAAGGTGTGCTAGGTGGAGAGAACAACAAGAGCAAAATCTCAGAGGTAAGTGTGAATTTGGCGTATTCAAGGTTCCATAAGGATTCTAGTATGTCTGAAGTATAGATGAGGTCAGTGAGGCTGGGTTAGATAGGACTTTTTAAGTCATTTTAGTGAATTTGACCTTACACTAAGCAATTTCTTAATGAAATTCACAGACAAGGAAATGCAAAGGGACACTGATATGGTTTGGCTGTCTCCCTACCCAAATCTCATATTAAATTGTAGCTCCCATAATTCCCATGTGTCATGAGAGACACCTGGTGGGAGGTAATTGAATCGTGAAGGCAAATCTTTCTCGTGTTGTTCTCATGGTAGTGAATAAGTCTCATAAGATCTGATGATTTTATAACGAGGAGCTTCCCTGTGCATGCTCCCTTGCCTGCTGCCATGTAGGGAGTCCCTTTGCTTTTTCTTTTCCTTTCCCCATGATTGTGAGGCCTCCCCAGCTGTGTGGGGCTGTGAGTAAACTAAACCTCTTTCCTTTATAAATTAGACAGTCCCAAGTATGTCTTTATTAGGCATATGAGAACAGATTAATACCATAAATTGATACCTGTAGAGTGGGGAGCTGCTGTGAAGATACCCAAAAGTGTTGAAGTGACTTTGGAACTAGGTAACAGAAAGAGGTTAGAACAGTTTGGAGGGCTCAGAAAAGAACAGGAAAGCATGGGAAAATTTGGAACTTCCTAGAGACTTGTTGAATGGCTTTGACTAAAATGCTGATAGTGACATAGACAATGAAGTTCTAGGTTGAGGTGGTCCCAGATGGAGATGAGGACCTAGTTGGGAACCAAAATAAAGGTGACTCTTGCCATGTTTTAGCAAAGAGACTGACAGCATTTTTCCCTGCCCTAGAAATTTGTGGAACTGTGAATTTGAGAGAGAGATGATTCAGGGTATCTAGTGGAAGAAATTTCTAAGTAGCAAAGTTTTCAAAATGTGACTTGGGTACTACTAAAAGCGTTCAGTTTTATGTATTCACAAAGATATGTTTTGGAATTCGAAGTTAGGTTTAAAAGGGAAACAGAGGATGAAAGTTAGGAAAATTTGCAACCTGGTGATACAGTAGAAAATTAAAACCTATTTTCTGAGAAGAAATTCAAGTAAGCTGCAGAAATTTGCATAAGTAACAAGGGATGAAATGATAATTTGCCAAGACAATAGGAAAAATGCCTCAGGGCATGTCAGAGACCTTCATGGCAGCCCCTCTCATCACAGGCCTTGAGGCTTAGGGGGAAAAAATAGTTTCCTGAGCTGGGTCCAGGGTCCCCATGCTGTGTGCAGCCCCAAGATATGGTACCCTGCTTCCCAGCTGCTTTAGCTCTAGCAGTGGCTAAAAAGGGCCATGGTACAGCTCAGGCCATGGCTTCCAAGGGTGCAAGCCCCAAACTTTGGCATCTTAACATGATGTTGGGCATGTGAATATACAAAAGTCAAGAACTGAGGTATGCAAACTTCCATCTAGATTTCATAAATGCCTGGATGTCCCAGCAGAGGTGTGATATGGTAATGGAGCCCACATGGAGAGCATCCGCTAGGTCAGTGCAGAAGGGAAATGTGGGGTAAGATCTGCCACATGCAGAGTCCCTATTGAGACACTGCATAGTGGAGCTGTGTGATGGGAGTACCATCCTCCAGACCCCAGAACGGTAGATCCACCAACAGCTTGCACCATGCACCTGGACAACCACAGATACTCAATGTCAGTGCATGAATCCAGCCAGGAATGGGGCTGTACACTGCAAAGTCACAGGGGTGGAGCTGCTCAAGACTATGGAAACTCACTTTCTTGCATCAGCATGATCTGAATATAAGAGGATGCGAGAAATAGAGTCAAAGGCATTATTTTGGAACTTTAAAGTTTAATGACTGCCCTATTGGATTTTGCACTTGTATGGGGCCTGTAACCCCTTTGTTTTGGCCAATTTCCTCCTTTTGGAATGGGTGCATTTACTCATTGTCTGTACTCCCATTGTATCTAGGAAGAAACTAACTTGCTTTCACTTTTACAGGCTCATAGGTAGAAGGGACTTGCTTGTCATACCTGAGGCATTGGACTGGACTTTTGAAGTAATACTGAAATGAGTTTAGACTTTAGGAGACTTCCCCTTTAGGGAAGGCATGATTGGTTTTGAAATGTAAGGACATGAGATTTGGGAGGGGCCAGGGGTGTAATGATATGGTTTAGCTGTATCCCCACCCAAGTCTTAACCTGGATTACAATTCCCATTATTCCCACATGCCATGAAGGGGACCTTACGGGAGGTAATTGAATCATGGGGGCAAGTCTTTCCCATGCTGTTCTCACAATAGTGAATAATTCTCACAAGATCTGATGGTTTTAAAAAGGAGAGTTTCCCTGTACAAAATATCTTGCCTTCTGCCAAGTCAGAAGTTTCTTTCCTCTTCTTATTCCTTCTGCAATGATTGTGAGGCCGCCACAGCCATTTGGAACTGTGATTCAATTAAACATCTTTCCTTTATGAGTTATCCAATCTTGGGTATGTCTTTATTAGCATCAAGAGGACAGACTAATACAGACACTAACTTAACAAGAAGATGTTCCACCTTTACATAATATGAGAATTACAAATTAAAGCTAATTAAAATATCCATATTCTTTTGGTGAGGCTGTGTGTGAGAAAGCAATCATTCTTAGATATAGCTGGTTTGGTAATACTTATCAAAATGAACATATGCAGGCTATCCATTGAGTTTGCCACTTCACTTCCAGACATGTATCTAAAACACACACTGGCAAACATGTAAAATGATGTATATACAAGGTACCATTTTCAAACCCCAAATTTCTAATAAAATATTACATATTCACATTATGGAATGCTGCACAGCTTTAGAAAATATTGAGAACTATCTCTATGTATACTACTGTGGGTGATGTCAGGGATACATTAAATAAAAATGGAGAGAAGATAAATGGGATTTACAATATACTACTGTTTATCAAAAAAGGAAAAGAAAATATGTTTGCACTCTATTCAGGAGATCATTCCACTATAGTATACAATAAAAAACACATACATACACATACACACATGTGAGTGCACACACACACACACACACGTAAACACAAGTAGCCATACATATATATCCTCAAATGAACTCATAAGGAGTTAAAAATGAAAACCATGTTCCAGAATCTTCCCTTTAAGGGATCTTGGAGATTGTAACAGGAATGTAAAGGACATAAGTGGGTCTGGAGTGAACATGGTCTGTGATGAGAAAATGTATTCTTGCCATTTTTATTTAATAATACTCAGTTTAGAGTTAAGTAACAGCATTAAGAAACAGATTTACTTTCTCAAAAAATCACTTTTCTTTGGATTTTCAATGTGTGTTAGTTCATAGGCTTTTATTACCTTCAGCTTTTTAGGAACAAACAATACTTAAAAGGGAGAACATTTTTTCCTCTCTTCAAATTTGCTGTAAGATCATTATTTTCCTTGCTTAAGAAAGTCTATTTTTTGAAATTGATAATAATAATATCTTCATTAAAATAATGATTAGTCATATGGCATACTTTAGCTAGGGAATGTTTCTTTATTTTATATTATTTTTTCTACTACTTAAGTAATGCCTTGTTTACAGTTTTGATAGTACAAGCTAGTCAACCAACTAGAAATAAAATATCTAATGTATATTTTTATTTTTTATTACATAATGAAAAACTGAATCAGTCAAAACACAATCATATAAATAAAGTAAGTACTGCGCTTTGATCGCCAATTATAAAAGATTTCCTTAGATGTAGAAACAAGATGAAATGGCAGTGGAAAATTCTCTTACTTACTTACTGAAAATAAACGTTCATAGAACAATCTGGATTTCAGAGTTGCATAGTTAAGTACCTTAGGTAGTGGCATATGCCCTGAAACTCGCAGGGCACTGGACATTTAACTCCATTATGTGGATGGAAATGATTTCAATGATGTCTTTATAAATGTTAAATTGTGTATCATAGATATAAATAAAGCATATGGTATATTTTTTTCAATCTGTTATAATTTCTATCTTAGTTGCCAGGACAAACAGGCAATTAGTACTTATTTAATGATCATCTACTCTGGTGCCAGCATGGTGGCAATATAAAAATAAGGAAGGAAAATGTGCCGTGTGTCCCTCTGGAGCTCAGTTCTTATACCAGATACTTTCTAGAATTGGGACCCAGGTCTCCAGCCTTTGGGTTAACTTGTTTTCCTTTGTTGTGCAAATGCCAGACTTGCTTTTCATCTGCCCTTCTGAGTGCCACCATTTCACAGGCCTTGGTAGTTTAACAGCCTTTCTTGTATAGACTGATGCAGAACAGATTAATTACCTACATTTTACACACAGGTAGTTCCCTAGATTCTCAAGAACCTCATGTTGGTTTATTTAGAAGTCACGGTTCACATTAGTAAAATAATCCAATTAAAGCACAGTCATTGTAGAAATAGCATCCTTGATTTTTTTAAATCACATTAAGTGTAAACACTTTGAGTGTTTTCTAGTGGAAAACCGTAAGAATATTTCCTAAAAATTATGGAAAGAAAACAATTGATTCCCTCATCTAGGAACCATGGAATAAAATTCTCAAGAATTATATGTCCTGTAGCAATGATATATGCTTTTAGGGTCATCAGAGAACGGCCTAAACTGTGTATTAAACATACTAATACTGCTTTTATATATATTATATTTATGTATAATGTAAATATAATTTACGTAGCAGAAAGAAAACAGTTTTTCAAATGTCTAAAGTGGAGCTTCAATACAGGACATGACCAAGCTTGCCAGGTAATTCTGGTATGAGATAAATTTCAAGAATCATTCTCTTTGAGCAGAGGTTGGTAAACTATGGTCTGTGGGTCAAATCTGCCTCGCTTCCTGATTTCATGAGTAAAGTTTTATTAGACTACAACCACACTTACTCACTTAGTGTTATCTATGGCTGCTTTTACTCTACAATGGCAGAAGCTGAGTACTTGAAACAGAGACCATATGGCCCACAAATCCTAAAATATTTACACTCTGGCTCTACAAAAAGTTGGCCAACTCTGTTCTGAGAGCATGGCATGGAAGTGGACTCATCATATGGAGCAGATTAAATTAGTTTTTGTCAGCCCAGACAATGGAAAATGAAGCCATTTTCAGAATGACTAGTTACATTAATTTTAGGAAGGCTAAATTAGACAAGCTTCTTCCAAAAGAAAAAGAATCTGAAGAATTTCTTGCAAATCTTTTTTCTTATTTTTCAGGGAGATACAGAGTAAAACAAAAAGAGAAGTCACGGCTCTATGTTTTTTTAGGGTTATTTATTTTTACATTTCAATCATAACTTTCAATCATTACTTTCTTTAAAAATAAAGCAGCAATCATTGAAGTCATACATAGGCATGGGAGTTAATAATGGGAATTAGGTTCAAAAATTTATTTTAACTGAGTTTGAATAAAGCTAGATGTTAATGACATCATGAGTGATTTTTTTAAAAATTACTCTAACACTATCCAAAAATCCCAGACTGATTAATTTCAAAATAATTATTTCATGTAACATTTACAGCATTCTTCTCTGCTTGGATGAAATTAGGAAATAGCTATGGAAGATAAAATAACAGCTCTTATCCCTTTATCTGTTCCATACATTTCATATGAACCTGAGTGCTTCTTGGAAAGTCAGAATTCTATGGAGGAAAGTATTGATTTTTATCAACCTGGAAAGTGAAATGAGAGAGAGAATGACATTGCTAGCCATAAGGAGTTTAGCTCAGGTCAACAACTCCTAGGTTTTATGGGAATTGTTCAGAAATTACAAATGTTGCAGGGCGAAAGGACTCTGACATAGGGCTAGAAAACACAGTTTGACACTGGGTAGTGTTCAGCATCCATTCTGCCATGGTCACTGAAATCCAGAGCATATTAAGTACACCCACTGGTGGCATAGATGTTCAAATGAGCAGCTTCTTGGAATGGCATTTGGACTAGATGCAGAAAAAATCCACATGAGGAGTTGATTCCAATGCCTGAAATAAAGTGTAAATCAGTCACTTTGCTGCTGTTGCTCTATTTCTGCTTGCACTTGTTCATGTTATCAAAGATGTCATTACATCAGGACATAATGTGACAGGTCCCTACAGATGAAAATGTGAACCAGCAGAGCATGGAAAATACCCTTATAAGGAACCTTTTTATGTTCTGTCTTTAAATCTTTTGGATTATTTGTTTGAATTAAACATAATCTTACTGGGAAATGATTAAACTGCTATGTTTTTTGATGTGCTGTTGCAATTGGCTTGCCAGTATTTTATTGAAGATTTTTGCATCTATGTTCATCATGGATATTGGCCTGAAGTTTTCTTTTCTTGTTGGGTCTCTGCCGGGTTTTGGTAACAGGATGATGTTGGTCTCATAAAAGGATTTGGGAAGGATTCCCTCTTTTTGGATTATTTGGAATAGTTTCAGAAAGAATGGTAGCAGCTCCTCTTTGTGTGTCTGGTAGAATTCGGCTGTGAACCCATCTGGACCTGGGCTTTTTTTGTGTGGTAGGCTCTTAATTGCTGCCTCGACTTCAGACCTTGTTATTGGTCTATTCATAGTTTTGGCTTCCTCCTGGTTTAGGCTTGGGAGGACACAGGTGTCCAGAAATTTATCCATTTCTTCCAGATTTACTAGTTTATGTGCATAGAGTTGTTTGTAATATTCTCTGATGATGGTTTGAATTTCTGTGGAATCTGTGGTGATTTCCCCTTTATCATTTTTTATTGCATCAATCTGGTTGTTCTCTCTTTTTTTTTATCAGTCTGGCTAGTGATCCGTCTATTTTGTTGATCTTTTCAAAAAACCAGCTCTTGGATTTATTGATTTTTTGAAGGGTTTTTCGTGTCTCTATCTTCTTCAGTTCAGCTCTAATCTTAGTTATTTCTTGTCTTCTGCTAGGTTTTGAGTTTTTTTGATCTTGCTCCTCTAGCTCTTTCAATTTTGACGATAGGGTGTCAATTTTGGATCTCTCCACTCTTCTCATATGGGCACTTATTGCTATATATTTTCCTCTCAAGACTGCTTTAAATGTGTCCCAGAGATTCTGGCATGTTGTGTCTTCGTTCCCATTGGTTTCAAAGAACTTCACTCCACAGCTTCTGCATGGCAAAAGAAACAGTCACTAGAGTGAATCAGCAACCAACAGAATGGGAAAAAATTTTTGCAGTTTACCCACCTGACAAAGGACTGATATCCAGAATTTACAAAGAACTAAAACAGATTTACAGGAAAAAAAAAAAACAAACAAGCCCATTCAAAAATAGGTAAAGGATATGTACAGACACTTTACAAAAGAAGATATACATGAGGCTAATAAACATATAAAAAAATGCTCATTATCACTGGTCATTAGAGAGATGTAAATCAAAACCACATTGAGATAGCATCTCATGCCAGTTAGAATGGCGATCATTAAAAAATCTGGAGACAGCAGATGCTGGAGAGAATGTGGAGAAATAGGAACACTTTTACACTGTTGGTGGGAGTGTAAATTAGTTCAATCATTGTGGAAGACAGTGTGGCGATTCGTCAAGGCCTTAGAAATAGAAATTCCATTTGACCCAGCAATCCCATTACTGGGTATATATCCAAAGGACTATAAATCGTTCTACTATAAGGACACATGCACACAAATGTTCATTGCAGCACTGTTTACAATAGCAAAGACCTGGAACCAACCCAAATGCCCATCGATGATAGACTGGATTGGGAAAATGTGGCACATATACACCATGGAATATTATGCAGCAATCAAAAATGATGAGTTCGTGTCGTTTGTAGGGACATGGATGAATCTGGAGACATCATTCTCAGCAAAATGACACAAGAGCAGAAAATGAAATATCGCATATTCTCACTCATAGGTGGGTGATGAAAAATGAGAACACATGGACACAGGGAAGGGAGTACTAAACACTGGGGTCTATTGGGGGGAATAGGGGAAGGACAGCGAGGGGGAGGGAGCTGGGGAGGTATAGCCTGGGGAGAAATGCCAAATGTGGGTGAAGGGGAGGAAGGCAGCAATGCACACTGCCACGTGTGTACCTATGTAACTGTCTTGCATGTTCTGCATGTGTACCCCAAAACCTAAAATGCAATAAAAAAGAAAAAAAGATGCAAAATAATAAAACATCTTACATATACACATTAAAAATAATTAAGAATATTATGAAAAAATATTTATGCTAAGAATCAGTTTACCAAGTCTTGCTTTTATACCAAAGCTTACATTGGTAAAGTTTTTCAAATCCAATAAATAATGAGCTTTAAAACTGTAAAAAAATAAATAAATAAAAATAAATAAACTGCTATGTTTTTTGTTGTTTTGCTAATGTTTTTCTTCTACAGTTACAAGCCAGACTCTGCAATTGGCTGCACATAGGTGACTAATGAGGCATGTTGCTTTTACCCTTTCTGCTTGTGTTGTGTTTTTTGTCTCAGAGTGTTCTGCAGTACTCTAACAATATTAGTTATCTCTTTAGTGGTTCTCTTTACACGTCTACACTAGAAGAAATGAAAATTAACAGTGAGAAAGCTTTTCATGCTAGTGGGCTTGTAGGGTAGTATGTGTGCCTGATTAGCATTCTCTCAGTATCTTCCAGTTTGTATGCTACCATCTCTGCTGATTAACAGCACTTTCTTACTTATTAGAAACCAGAAACCCACTAACTTACCAGACTATATTGAGTTGACTAACTGAGGCTTACCAAAAATTTTTTTAAAAATTAAAAATACAGTTAATAAAGATAAAAATAATGAGTATGTCTCCTCTAAAGGACAGAATTTTCAAATTCCCTGACAAATAAAGGATTTGAGTAAATAAAAATCATTATGTTAATGGAATGTATAACAAGGTTGGCTAAAGCAAAAGGAGCTCAGAATCTAAATCTTTATTGGAATCTTTGTATTCCTCCAGTAAAAGGATAGCAAGAGTTGATTATGAGAATTGGAATTCAGAATTGCTGATTTTTGACTCTAAGGCCACCTTTCCCCAAAATATGTCAATGGAAAAATATGTTGTGTGATCAATTTCAGGGGCTTTAAAGAGTCTTTAAAATCTGACCTGAAGTTAAGAATTCTGCCTGTATCATGTGTCTCATCAACATCACACAATTAGTCAATAATATATTTCCATATTAGACAGTACATTAAACAAAGTCTACTTTGATAATAAATACAGAGCAAGTGCTAACCTATTGGCAGGCAGTAAAGCAGCCCAACCTGGGAAAGAAGTATAATAACAATCTACACACATACATGCATGCACTTGCTCACACATTTAAAACAAGTGAAATGTCCTTACAGTAATAACCAAACTTTTAATTTAAAATGTTATATGATTGTGTGTATTTTCCATTATGTTTTACTGTATAATTACATTTTTGTTGTTTTGACTAGAATAACCATTTCAAGAATAGATCACAAGACTGAGAATTTCTTCTTTCCTTTAAATGTTTTGGAGACTCCAAATGAAGTTGCTGAATAGAAATCAAGAACAGTTATTCTTAAGTAATTGGATCCATACCTTCATAACTGTACAAAATTCTCTTAATGAACAATTTCAGACTTAGAGCTTTTTTCAAAAATCAGTAAAAATGTTTCACAAGAGAAGAGAAGACACTAAAGCAGATACCTGAATGAATGATAAGTAGATTAAAAGTAGAAGCATAAAATACACCAGGCAGAAAGAAAATTAGCAAATATATTCATTGTTGGGATTATTTATTGTGAAGAAAAAGATTTTTTCAGAGAAAGTGATTCCAGACTTGACCATTTATCATAATTTAAATTATGAAAAGCATTTAGTGTTTCTGAGATCCTCATTGGTTGATTCATTTATATATTGAACAAATATTAATTGAAAATCTACTTGTGCCAGACACTGTAATAAATGCTAAGAAAAAAAAATATTAAGGTAACAAAGTTGCTTCCTGAAAGAGCCCATATTCCAGCATGGAAGTCAGGCATGTAAACAAATAATCCAATGTATTCAAATGAGTGAGGTGATAGAGATAGTTTCCGTACATAAAGAAAACCTGTCTGGACCAGGCTGATTTACAAAGAATGTGACAGGTCAGGGGAGAAGACTCCAACCAAAACTTCACAGGGAAGTTCCTGCTAAGCAAAAGGAAAATAGACATTTTTGTACATTTTTAGAAATCTAAGACTATTCTATCTAATTGACAGGCCCCAAATACTGAATTAATTAAATATGCCTTGTTTTAAATAAAAATATTTAGTTGAAAACTGAACTATGAATATGACTTGTTTTGTATATTTTCTAATACTTATTATCAGTGTTAAATATTTCATGAATATCAATCTTTTGCAGTATGAATTTCAGTTCAGAAAGCACAATTTAAAGCCAGACTGTTTGAATTAAGCACTGGCTTCATCATAAAAGTCTGCAAGCAATTCATAAATATATAAAACATATTTACTTATTCAATGTGTTCTAAGCACCAAGCATTAGGGGTAACAGAAACACCTCAATAAATACAACCCTTACTAGCAGAGATTTAAACATCATCCTGGTTGGTGGGGAGGAGGCGTTAATCAAATGATCAGTAAATGTATAATTACAAACTAATATGAAGAAATGATAAAGGGGTGTCTTGGGAAATATAAATGAGAGAGTTAACATAATTTTAATTTCAAAGAAGCTTTCTCTGAAAAAGTGGCATTTGAAGTGAAAGCAGAAGGAAGCTCAAGTTAACAAGGGGAAGGAATTTGCGTATTAGAGAGGGGAGAGCAGAGTGTGCGAATACATTCTAAACTAAAGAACAGAATCTGCAGAGGCCTGAATTAAAGAGATTATATGGGTTACTCAGAGACTTCCAGATTATTTTAAGAATCTCGGCATCCATCCTCAAAACTATAAGAAGCCATCAATGGTTGAAGACAGGGAAAATAGCTCTTGCCTCAGGGAACTCAGAGCATGGCAGAAGGAACCTTCACAAATAATAAACTTCAGTTGCTGATGTGGAAGAGCTTGATGAAAACTCAAAGGATATAAAACGGGGCCTTAGTTCAATCTGGGGGTTCTCAAATGCCTCTCTGGTGAGTGTAATGCCAGAATTGAGTTTTTAAGAATGCGTGCAAATTATCAAAAGAAAGGAAGATGGAAAGAAATTCCAGACAAAGGAACAATCTGTATAAAGCAATATAAATGTGAAGAAAATGGACTAAATGGAGAACAGAGACATTTTATTTTGATTATCAGAGAATAAAAAAAAAAGACAATGAGTGGGAAGACATAAGACTGTACGAAATCTTTACATATGGGGCCATAAAATTATGAAAGGGTTTAGTAGTTCATTCAATAGGAAAGGTAACACCCTTAAAGGCTGTTCAATAGGTTTTGTGATTATAATGATTCACATCTTACATAAGCTGTTCCACATGGAGTGGAACGAAGAGATAATTTTAAGGTGTCCAAGAATGAATGCATCAAGACTACCTATGATAGTTGTAGGTAGAATGGTGGTAGTGAAACTAGGGAGGAACACAGGTCTGAAACATATCCAAGAGGTAAAGTTGGCAGGAATTAGTCATTAATTAGACATGGAGGTAAAGGAAACCTAGAAAATATTGGAAAACCTATACAGTTTATTGTCTGGTTATCCAGATATGGCAAAGTCAGTTAATTATATTAATAATATAGAATGAACTTTTAAATAAAATATAATGAGGTTAGAGTTGGGACATTAAGAGCAGCAGTGTAAGCATTTTGGGAAGGATAACAGCTGGGTGTGATACCAACAAGGCAGTCCAGTCAGAAGCTTAATGGTAAAATCAAGGAAAGAGATAGTCAAATAGACGCTGGCTAAAATCAAAAGTTATTCTGGCAGTCAAGATACTCTGGGCATGTCCTCTGAGGAGCAATCAGGGAGGGAGCTGCAAGTTCTAAGCTGCAGGTTCCTGATAATCATAAGGCAACCTTGAAAACTCCCTGAATCATGAAAACAGTATCCAAACTACACAGAAATTTAATGGCAAAAGACAAAAACCTTAGTGGTCAGAGGACTTATTCACATCTGGCCAACAGTATTTGAATACTAAATAGGACTGACCCTAAGGGTGACATCTAAAAATCCAGTTTTAAAGATAAATAGAATAAAAATAATTGAGGTGAGATAACAGAAGCAGCACCCTTCATGAAAAGCAGATTTCACTGAACTAGTCTTTTCAACTTGCTAAACAAATAAAAAACAGCAATACCAATCAATGCCAGAGGTTGAGGGACAAAGGAGGTCAGTATCCAGAATTTCTATACTATACTATCTAAAATGTACAATTTTCAGTTACAGAAATAACAAGACATTCAAAGAAGCACTGAAGTGTGATGAAGGAAGAGAAATAGCTTTAAGAAGGCCCAGATGTTGAACTTAACAGACAAAGATTCAAAGTACTTGTATAAATATATTTACAAAATGAAAGGAAGCCATTTAAAAAGAAATAATGATGTCTCATCAAATAGATAATTTCAAAAAGAAAAATAAATTGTAAAAAAGAATTTATTTTATTTCTGGAGGGACTCAAGAGCAGATTTGAGCTGGCAGAAGAAAGCATTAGCAAATTTGAGTATGGAATCATAGAGGTAATGCAATCATAAAAACATTTAAAAAAAGAAAAATAATAATCAGAGGTTGAGACTTGTGGGATACCATTAGTTCATTAAAATATGCATAATAAGAGAATCAGGGGAGAAGAAAGCAGCTGACAAAACATTTGGAAGATATAATAATTGAAGACTTCCAAAATTTATTTACACATCCAAAAATCATCTACACATATCAGAAGCTTACATATTTAAGGTATTAATAAAAATTTTTAAAAGCTGTCAACCAAGAATCTTGTATAAGCAGAGAGGCTGCAATAACTGGACTCTGAAATATATAACGTTCATAGTTTGGCCATGTCACTGAGGTAGCTGACATAGCAGATAGAAAACATGTCAGTAAGTAGTAATCATTTTATAAATTGCCACTTATAAAATGGCGTGGAGGGCAGATACATTCTTACTAAGGAGAGAGTAGTAAAAGAGAAAGCTAACCTTTAGTGTAGACAGTATGCTGTATTTGGTTAAGTCATTATAAGAAAAAAATGGACAAAATCTGTCTGGCTTATAAGCATTAATATGAGTGAATTGACTCCAGACATTTAGTTTTGTTTATGTTCCAGAAAATCTACTGCTTGGAGAGATAGAATTAATAGAATTTTGATTAAAAAGAAATAAAACTTGTTAATTGAATAAGGTGAGGAAATCTCAGATTTAGGATGTGGCCTTTTCAGTTATTTTTCTGAATGTCTTTAAGGTAACTACTCTTAGGCTAAGAAAATAAAATATGAGAATTTAAAAAAACAAAGAAAGAAAATGTGGCAGCTATATCTAAAATGAGCACAAAGGTGTGACTGGTTACTGAGCTAAAAGCCAGTGCTACCTAACATCTTTTCATTTGAGATTAAGAAACTTCTGCTATCAGTGCATTTAAAAAGAAGAGTGAAGAAACTAACTCTTAAAAGCCCCAGTTGTTTTGAAGTAGGGAGCAAGAAAGTAAAGTCCTCTGCTGAGAGATGGGGAATAGTGAAGGGTTACTGTTATGAGGGACTGAAGAAGTAAAGATTAAAAATGACTAAAATAATTACCCTGCAATGTTAAGGTTCCATCTGAGGTTGGAGAATATAATTTTGGTTGTAGCACCAATATTGAGAACTAACTTGTTTTATTCAAATTCTCTCAGCCCCAGGAAGTTGGTAGTATAAATCCAGGGTTGTAATTTTCCTGGAAAGATGAGAAAGAGGGAGGAATACAACATAGACATGGTATTGATCAAGAACCATAAGGCATACCCTGAGAATATCACTAAGGAGACCCAAAAAATGCTGAACTACCATAAGATCATGGCATCAAGGAAACAGAAGTCCCTCTGTGATTTAAAAAAGTAGTTGGAGTTGAGGGGTAAGAAAGAAGCATTCAGGCTGTGTATCAGTTTGCTTTCACAATGATAATAAAGATATATGGAAGACTGGGTAATTTATCAAGTAAAGAGGTTTAATGAACTCGCAGTTCTGCATGGCTGGGGAGGCCCCACAATTATGACAGAAGGCAAAGGAGAAGCAAAGGAACATTTTACATGGCGGCATGCAAGATATCTTGTGCAAGGGAGCTCCCATTTATAAACCACCAGATCTCATGAGACTTATTCACTATCATGATAACAGTATGGGGGAAATGCCCCATGATTCAATTATCTCCACTGGGCCCCACCCTTTATTATAATACACAGTGAGATTTGGGTAGGAACACAGAACCAAATTATATTGTTGTGCCCCTGGCCACTTCCAAATTTCATGTCCTAACATTTCAAAACACAATCATGCCATTTCAACAGTCCCCCAATGTCTTAACTAATTTCAGAATTAATTCAATTGTTCACAGTCTGAAGTCTCATTGGAGACAAGCCAATGAGACAAGCCAATGAGACCCTTCCATTTACAAGCCTGTAAAATCAAAATTAACTTAGCTACTTCCTAGATACAATGGAAGTACAGGCATTGGGTAAATACATCCATTTCAAAGGGGAGAAATTGGCCAAAATGAAGGGCTAGAGGCCCCATGCAAATCTAAAAATCTAGCAGGGCAGTCAAATCTTAAAGCTCCAAAATGATCTCCTTTAACTCCATGTCGTACATCAGGTCATGCTGATATAAAAAGTAGATTCTCATGGTCTTGGGCAGCTCTGCCCCTGTGGATTTGTAGAGTATAGCCTTCCTCCTGGTTAATTTCATGGGCTAACATTGAGTGTCTGCAGATTTTTCAGGTGCGTGGTCCAAGCTGTTGGTGGATCTATTCTGGGCATGGAGGACAGTGGTCCTCCTCTCACAGCTCCATCAGGCAGTGCCCCAGTGGGGACTCTGTGTGGGGCTCCAACCCCACATTTCTCTTTTGCACTGACCTAGCAGAGGTTCTCCATGCAGGCTCCACTCCTGTAGCACACAGAGGTCTGGACATCCAGGCATTTCCATACATCCTCTGAAATCTAGGTGGATGTTCCCAACCCTCAATTCTTGTCTTGTATATACCCACAGGCTCAACATCATGTGGAAGCTGCCAAAGCTTGTGGCTTGCATAATCTGAATCCAGTGTCCAAGCTGTCCTTGCCTCTTTTAGCCATGGCTGGAGCTGTGGGGACACAGGGCACCAAGTCCAGAGACTGCACAATGCAGCAAGGTCCTGGGTCCAACCCAGGAAACAATTTTTTCCTCTTAGACCTTGAGGCCTGCTGCAAAGGTCTCTGGCATGTCCTGGAGACATTTTTCCCATTGTCTTGATGATTAACAGTTGGTTCCTCATTACTTATGCAAATTTTTGCAGCCAGCTTGAATTTCTCCTCAGAAAACAGGTTTTTATTTTCTATCACATCATCAGACTACAAGTTTTCCAAACTTTATACTCTGCTTGCCTTTTGAAATAAACTCTTGATCCAAACCATGTATTCGGAAATACATAAAACTGAATGCTTTTAACAGCACCCAACTTACTTTTGAATACTTTGCTGCTTAGAAATTTTTTCTCCCAGATGCCATAAATTATCTCTCTCAATTTCAAAATTACGCAAATATCTAGGGCAGGGGGAAAATGCTGGCAGTATTTTTGCTAAAACATAGCAAGAGTAACCTTTATTCTAGTTCCAAACAAATTCCTCATCTCTATCTGAGACCACGTCAGCCTGGACTTCATTGTTCCTATTACTGTCAGCATTTTGGTCAAGCTATTCAACAAGTCTCTAAGAAGTTTCAAACTTTCCCACATCTTCTTGTCTTCTGTGCCTTCCAATACCTTCCAAACTCTGCCTGTTATTCTGTTCCAACGTCACTTCCATATTGTCAGGTTCTAGCCCAAGCTAAAGTCCAAGGGACTGGTTGGGGGTAGCTGAAAAGCACTCAAGTAATCGTAGGTAGTTGTGACATGGCTTTATTCTTTCTCTGGGTGCAAGCAATATGTACAGCATCAGCAGGGTAGTTATAACTTTTACAGACAATAGTGGCTCCAAGCCAAGCATGGGCTTATGTGAGTGGTCACATAATGTGCCTCACTTGACTTGGTTGCATAATGTGCAGAGTTGTGTTTCTGCACTCAAAACCCACTGAGTCTTGCTGCAGCTAAAGGCCACCTCAGCCTACTCCTGACTAAAGCACAGCCATCTCCTGTACACACATTTTTTAGTATCTTTACAGCAGCATCCCACTCCCAGTACCAATTTACTGTATTAGTTTCTTCTCATGCTGATAACAATATATACTCAAGACTGGGTAATTTATAAAGGAAAGAGGTTTAATGGACTCACAGTTCCACATGGCTGGGGAGGCCTCACAATCATGGTGGAAGACAATGGAGGAGTAAAGTCACATCCTACATGGCAGCAGGTAAAAGAGCTTGTGCAGGGGAAGTCCCATTTATAAATAAACAATCAGATCTCACGAGACTTTTTCACTAACATGAGAACAGTATGGGAGAAACTGCCCCCATGATTCAGTTATCTCCACCTGGCTCTTCCCTTGACATGTGGGGATTATTAGAATTCAAAGTGAGATTTGGGTGAGGATGCAGAGCCTAACCATATCAGTCTATAAGCAGAAAGTAACATGTTGGAGTTTGGTATTTCTGATTATAATAATAACAAAAGCCACAGAGTGACTAAGTACATTAGTGATCGAGGTAGGATAGGAAGAAATCTTCATTTGAATCCTGCATGTCAGGGAGCAGAAATAACTAAGGTATTGGATTCATTATCATCAACACTAAAATCATCCACTCCAATACTTGGAATTATGTGGTAGAGAGAAAATATTAAAGACTTCATAGGATATAAAGAATAAACTAAGATGTCATCTGTTGATTGCATTCAGAAAGAATGGGTGTGGCATAGAAGTTTGGTAGCAATCACAAATGATAAAGACTTTTCCTCATAGGGTAGAAGAATAATGCTGAAAAGATGGCCAAAAAAAAATGGATAGAAGAATGCTTACCTCACTTTCAGACATTTAAACCATGGTTGTTAGATGGAGAGAACATATACTTCTGTGCAAACAAACAAAATAACTATAAAAACTTTACCCTCATGAAATCTACAAGTCTTTAAAAGCAGAAGATAGATGGTTGAAGGAAGAGGCTGAAGATTTAGGAAGGCTACTTATTTTGGAATTAAGTGCCGGGATTAAAAATGAAAAGTTTCAGAACAAGGTGGAAACATGCATGAAGGAGATTGAGGGCTTTATGTTTCATATGCTGGCTGAAGGGAAAGAACTTGAGGCCTAGAGGGTTTTGTTAGTCATAGTCATCTCGATGTAACTGTGGTACCACAGCAAGGGAGGTGCAGTGGAGGGGGGCGTGGGAGTGGTATGTGACAACAGTATGAGTCTCAGTGTTGCAATCTTCCTATGATATGGCCAGAAAATCTGCAATGTTGTGTTCCAGACCTGTATTTGCAACAATTTATGTCATTAATACCCTATGTAACATATTTAGGTGATAATTTTATCAAATATCTCCCTGACTGCAGATATTGGGGGAAAATAATCTATTGAAGTAATTATTTCAACTTTTCATAGGCAAGGAGGAAAAAAAGAGGGAGAAAAACTATTCTCTTAGTAGTAACATATGGTAGTGAGGGGACCATAAAACACCCAAGGAATCAACCATTTTGCAGAATGAATTCTTTATTGTTTTCCTATGAATGCTGACAACCTCTGAAAATAAAAGTTAATAATGCAGCTATTCTCTTCAAATATTTGCCTAGTTGCTGTGGAACAAAACTTCGATTGAGGAGTCCCAAAGTACTTATTTTTCTAATAGTAAGTTAATCAGTATACTATAAATTAGGATATTTATACCTTGAAGCTTATTTTATGTTAGAACACAAACTCCTTATGGTCCATATCTATCTTTTCTCCTATTTGGGAAAGAGTTTTATATAAAGGCATGCATAAAGACACCTTTAATAAACGTATATGTTACCTCGGTGAAATATCAGAGCAGCAAGAGTAGTTTCATTCCCTAATTCACTATATTCTAGGGAAATCAATATTTAATTCTCGATTACATTATGTGAAATATTTTTTCTGTTGCCCTAGTATAAAGTGATTAATTGCTCAACAGCACACACACATACATGCACATGCACCTCACATTACTACACACATACAAATGCACATGCATGCATGCTCATACAACAACACAATAAATATGCCTGTGTAACTGTGTGTGTAAATGTATATATCTATATAAGCCATATTTCTGCAGTTAAACTAGAAGTTTCCATGCATTTCTTCATAGCTATATTTTAAACTCAGTTAAATGTAATGCTGCTCTATATTAGAGCCCAATTTCTAGAAAGCACTGTTTTTAATACAAAATAAAGCCATGATTTTATTTTAAGATAATTACAAGGGTGACAGATTTTCTCCCACAAGTTTATAACACCACATCAAAAAGTTATATATTTTTTAATATAGAGAAAAATATGTTTATTTAACTAAATTCTGTAGGATTAAGGATTTATTTTAGTAATACTTTTGATACTTTGGAAGGTGTATGAATTTCTTAGGGCAATGCTATGTATTCTTTAGCTGCTTTATACTGAAGCATGTTTATATAAGCACTATTGCTTATGCCCAATACAGGATTATTTTTCTTTTCAGAAAGGCTGTTGATTTCCTTTTTCACTCTTGCAGCAAACATGCTGTAATTATTGATAAGATATTCAATTGAAGAGAAATACAGCTAGAAATATTATCATCACAATTCATATTTGATAATCGCTTTCTGGGTATCATAGTCAATAATTCAAATTCTCTGTAGCTTTTGTTTCTGCCCTTGCTATATTTAAAACTTAACAGAACCCTGTTGATCCTGACACAGATTTACGTATTTTCTTCTTAATACATCATTGTTCATCTCTCTCACATTCTGTACAGTTGTATACAAACATCCACTGTTGAAAAAAATCTACTTATTTAGTCTAGAGTTTGGGTTAAAAAGCATACTTTTAAAGTGAATACTTTTGTGCTGCTTACTACTCAGTGAATATCTACAGTCTATTTGCATCAGGCTTAAATTCTTCAATTAAATGACTCTCCCGAGGACATCCATTTTGTATTATAAATGTGACTTGACAAGAAAGGAAAAAGAGAGGACAAATTTGTCCAAGTCTTTGCAAGTGACCTGATTTCATTCTTACCGTTAGAGGATTATGCAGTTTTCTTGAATGTCAACTTCATGATAAATATTTGAGTGATGGAAGTTTATAGAGGACTGATATAGAACATACCTGAGAAAGGCAGATGGAAGCCTGATTGAGATGAAGACGAGCTTGAACTTTGATCAGTTGCAGCAGAGGCCTTTGCCAGTCTTCCAGGCAGTTCTAAGCTGAGATGGCTCTTTGGACTCATCTCAAGTTGAAATCAGGGGTTACACATTTGTACTCCTGTATAATCCAGTCCCTGAGTGGAATAGTCCTCTAAAGAGAGCTAGCATATTTGTTGAGGCAGCCACTTGCAAAGAGGTCACACCTGGAAACGGGTGCATGTGTGGCCCATCAGCCAGTTAGGAGAGATAAGGGAGATGCTAGTTAATGCACTCAGTATCTCCTACAGATAGCAAAAGTATAATTGGTGTTTTATTCCTCAATCATTTCTGTTTTAAAAGCTAAACAATAATACTTCCTCAGAAATCACCTGAAGAGCCCTTGTAATTTCCTTACCTGTGTTAACTCTTAAAAGCAACAGCCTATTTTTTGTATTGAATAGATTTCTGTGATGTTTTTCATCAAAACCTCAAAATGCAAATCATAGAAAATTTAAAACACGGCAATTTAAACAGTGCTGCTATTTCTTGCACTTGAAAGAAGAAGGATGTTTTATAATCCTTTAGGTATGTACCCAGTAATGAGATTGCCGGGTCATATGGTATTTCTATTTCTAGAACCTTGAGGAATCACACACTGTCTTCCACAATGGTTTAACTGATTTACACTCCCACCAACAGTGTAAAAGTGTTCCTTTTTCTCCACATCCTCTTCAGCATCTGTTGTCTCCTGATTTTTTAATGATCACCATTCTAATTGGCATAAGGTGGCATCTCAATGTGGTTTCATTTGCATTCTTCTAATGACCAGTGATGATGAGCTTTTTTTCATATGCTCATTGGCTGAATAAATGTATTCTTTTTAAAAGTGTTTGTTCATATCCTTCTCCCACTTTTTCATGGGGTTGATTTTTTTATTGTAAATTTGTTAAAGTTCTTTGTAGATTCTAGCCCTTTGTTAGATGGGTAGATTGCAAAAATATTTTCCCATTCTGTTGGTTGCCTTTTCACTCTACTGATAGTTTTTTGTTTTGTTTTGTTTTGTTTTGTTTTGTTTTGTTTTGTTTTGCTGTGCTGTGCAGAAGCTTTTAAGTTTAATTAGATCCTACTTGTCTATTTTGGCATTTTTTTTTTTTTGTCATTGCTTTGGTGTTTTAGTCATGTAGCCCATGCCTACATTCTGAATGGTATTACATAGGTTTCCTTAGAGTTTTTGTGGTGTTAGGCCTCATGTTTAAATCTTTAATCCATCAGGAGTTACTTTTTGTATAAGGTGTAAGGAAGGGATCCAGTTTCAGCTTTCTGCATATGGCTAGCCAGTTTTTCCAAGACCATTTATTAAACAGGGAATCCTTTCCCAATTGCTTGTTTTCATCAGGATTGTCAAAGATTAGATGGTTGTAGTTGTGTGGCATTCTTTCTGAGGCCTCTATTCTGTTCCATTGGTCTATATCTATGTTTGGTACCAGTATCATGCTGTCTTGATTATAGTGTGTTTGTAATACAGTTTGAAGTCAGGTAGTGTGATGCCTCGAGCTTTTTTTCTTTCTTTCTTTCTTTCTTTCTTTTTTCTTTTTTTTTTTTTTTTGCTTAGGATTGTTTTGGCTATGCAGGTTCTTTTTTGGTTCCATATGAAGTTTAAGGTGTTTTTTTTTCAATTTGGTGAAGAAAGTCACTGGTAGCTTGATGGAGATAGCACTAAATCTATAAATTACTTTGGGCAGTATGGCCATTATCACAATATTGATTCTTCCTAACCATGAGCATGGAATGTTTTTCCATTTGTTTGTCTCCTCTCTTATTTCCTTGAGCAGTGCTTTGTAGTTCTCCTTGAAGAAGGTCCTTTTCATCCTTTGTTAGTTGTATTCCTAGACATTTTATTCTCTTCAAAGCAATTGTGAATGGGAGTTCACTCATGATTTGGCTCTCTATTATTGGTGTATAGGAATGCTTGCAATTTTTTCACATTGATTTTGTATCCTGAGACTTTGCTGAAGTTGCTTATAAGCTTAAAGAGATTTTGGGCTGAGATGATGCGGTTTTCTAAATACACAATCATGATTATAAATCATATAAAGACACATGCACACATACGTTTATTGATGTACTGTTCACAATAGCAAAGACTTGGAATCAATCCAAATGCCTATCAATGATAGACTGGTTAAAGAAAATGTAGTACATATACACCATGGAATACTATGCAGCCATAAAAAAGGATGAGTTCACATTCTTTACAGGAACATAGATGAAACTGGAAACCATCATTCTCAGCAAACTGACACAAGAACAGAAACCCAAACACCTCATGTTCTCACTCATAAGTGAGCATTGAAGAATGAAAACATGGACACAGGGAGGGGAACATTGCACACTGGGGCCTGGGGGGTGAGGTTTTAGGGTAGGAGTACCAGGGGATGGGGGGATTGGGCAGGAATAGCATTAGGAGAAATATCTAGCATAGATGGTGGGGTGATGGATGCAGCAAACCACTACCATGGCATGTGTATACCTATGTAACAAACCTGCATGATCTGCACATGTACCCCAGAATTTAAAGTATATATTTTAAAAAAACTCATTAAAAAAAGAAAGAAGGAAAGGAAACAAGAACATAAGAAAACATTTCTTATACAAAAATCAATGTAAGGATTCTACTGATAAACCTTTTACTAATGGTGAGATAATTTTCTGAAAAGAAGTCATGAAACTTGCAACATTAATCTTATAAGGAAACAAACTACAAAATAAGATGGATCAGAAAAAATATTTTGTATAAATAGCTATACTACACACAGAATATGAGTACAACATTAATGTTTAATATATTTTGAAGATGCCTTGAAGACTCATTTAATTGGGAATTATGAAGATAATAAAACATTAGGATGATTCTAAGTTATCTCAAGATTGAAAAGGGTAATAGAAACAACTACATGTCTCCACTTAATGGACATTTCCTCATTCATTTAAGAGAAATTAGTTGTGTGAGGACACAGTGCAATAAATATAGAAATCAATACCAAGAAGATTTCTCAAAACCATGAAATTACATGCAAATTAAACAACCTAATGCTGTATGAATTTTGGGCAAAGAATAAAATTAAGGCAGAATTTTTAAAAATCCTATAAAATAATGAAAACAAAGCTACAATATACCAAAACCTCTGGGACACAATGAAGGCAGTGTTAATAGGAAAGTTTGTAGTGCTAAGTGCCTACATTAAGATGTTAAAAAGATCTTAAATTAACAACCTAACATCACACCAGAGGAAGTAGAAAACAAGAGCAAACCAAATCCAAAGCTAGCAGAAAAAATAAATAAACAAAATCAGAGTTGAGCTGAATAAAACTGACATGAAAATTTATACAAGATATCAATCAACATGATGAAAAGTTGCTTTGAAAGAATAAGATTGATAGACTACTGGGTAGAATAATAGAGAAAAAAGAGAAAAGATCCCAATAAACACAATCAGAAAATCTGGAAGCATTGTGAGAACCAGAATAAGACAGGGATGCCCACTCTCATTACTCCTATTCAACACAGTATTGGAAGTCTCAGCCAAAACAAACAGGCAAGATAAAGAAATAAAAAGCATTCAAATAGAAAGAGAGGAGGTCAAACTATGTCCGTTTGCAGATGAAATAATTATGTACCTAAAAAAGCCCATAGTCTCTGCCAAAAGGCTCCTAGAACTGATAAATAACTTGGCTAAAGTCGTAGGGTACAAGATCAATGTACAAAAATCAGTATGATTTTTATACACCAATAACATTAAGCCAAGAGCCAAATCGAGAGCAGAATCCCAGAAGACAATCCCCTTTACAATAGCCACAAAAGGAATAGAATACTTCAAAATACAACTACTCATGGAAGTGAGAGATTTGTAAAATGCAAATTACAAAACACAACTGAAAGAAATCAGAGACGACATGAACAAATGGAAATATATTTCATACGGTTTAAAAGAATATTGTTTATATGGTCATACCACTCATAGCAATGTAGAGAGTCAATGCAATTGCTATCTACTAACATCATTTTTAGAAATTTTATAAATGGTATTCTAAAATTTATACAGAACCAATAAAAGAGTCCAACTAGCCAAAGAAATCCTAAACAAAAAGAAAAAAGCCTGAAGCATCACACTAGTTGACTTCAAACTAAACTACAGGCTACAGTAACTCAAACAATATGGTACTGGTACAAAGATAGACCACAGGCCAATGGAACAGGTTAGAAAATCCACAAATAAAGCCACATACCTAAAATTATCCAATCTTTGATAAAGTCAAAAAATATGGAGAAAGGACTCCCTATTCAATAAATGATGCTGAGATAACTGGTTAGGCATATGCAGAAGATTGAAACCAGACCCCTTTTTTACACCATATACAAAAACCAACTCATAATGAATTAAAGACTTAGATATAAGACCTAAAACTACTAAAATCCTAGAAGAAAACCTGTGGCATACCATTCTAGATACAAGTCTTGCCAAGGATTTTATGATAAAGTCTCCAAAAGCATTTGTGACAAAAACAAAAATAGACAAGTGATACCAAATTAAACTGAAGAAGTTTTGCACAACAAAAGGAACTTCAACAGAGTAAACAGACAACCCATACAATGGGGGGAAATGTTCACAGTGTATCCAACAAAGGTCTAATTTCCATAATCTACAAGAAAATATCAAAAAATCACATAAAAAATGACCAAAGATAAACAGACACTTCTCAATGACACATATGCAGCCAAAAAACATGTGAAAAACGCAAAACACCACTAATCATTAGAGAAATGCAAATCAAAACTATAATAAGATACCATCTTGCACCAGTCAGAATGGCTATTATGAAAAAGTTAGAAAATAACAAGTATTGGCAAGGACTCATAGAAAAGGGAATGCTTATTATAGTGTTGGTAAGAATGTAAATTAGTTCAGCCACTGTGGAAAGCGGTTTGGAGATTTTTCAAAAGAACTTAAAATAGAACTACTGTTCAACCCAGCAACCCCCCATTACTGAATATATACCCAAAGGAAGGAAAAATTTTCTACCAAAAAGACATATGTTCTCATTTTCTATTCACAGTAGCAAAAACATGAAATCAACCTAGACGCCTGGCAGTAGTGGACTGGACAAAGAAAACGTGGCACTTATACACCATGGAACACTATGTAGCCATAAAAAAGAATTAAACTGTGGCCTTTGCAGCAATATGGATGCAGCTGGAGGCCATTATCTTAAGCAAATTAATGCAGAGACAGAAAACTACATACCACATGTTCTCTCTTATAAGTGAGAGTTAAACAATTGAGTACATATGGACATGAAGAGGGGAAAAATAGACATTAGGAACTAATTGAGGGTGGGAATAGGATGAGGGCCAAAAAGCTAGCTATTGAGTACCATGCTGACTACCTGGGTGACAAAATTATTTGTATACAAGACCCCACTGATACGTAGTTTACCCATGTAACAAAACTGCAAGTGTACCACTGAACCTAAAATACAAGTTGAAAAATAAAGAAATAAAAATAGATAAATCTAAGGAATTAAAATTATTGAATACCTACTGGGTCAGTGAGTGTTGTCAAATTCAGGGATAGAAAAGTGAACAAAACATGCTGTTGAGTTTCTGGTCTTAACTTTCTCCCCCTTCTGTTATCACATCCATTGAAAATGTTAAAGTGTCCCTCCATTTTGGATCGAGAATATATCCTTGGCTCTTGATTTTGGAAATGGTAACGTCCATTCATTTGGATGATAGAAGGAGGCAGGAAAGTGTGATGGTGTGCAAATTGCAAATTCAGGACTCAAGAGGCCTTTCTCTTTTTGCTTACTCTCTTTCACCTCTGGTCGACAAAATGAAAAGAAAGGATCTGGGCTAATTTTCTGAACCCAGTTCAAGAATGAGAGACACACAGAGAAAACACACCCCATGCTGAGTTCATATTAGATTAGCTGACCTCTAGCCAACTCACGGTTTTAGAGATTAACAAATGCTTATTTTTGTATGCCACCGAATATTGGAGATTTTCCTATAAATGTTTTAATAGTGGTAAAAAAATACATCTTCAGAGATTTTATAAATAAATATGATAGAAAAGCATATGGACATAACATATACAACACTCTTTGGTAAATCACATAATAGAGATAGAATCTGAATACTGAAAGAAATAAAGGTGAAAAATAACAGCCTGAAATAATCAAGCATGTGTGCATAAAATTGTAATATTGTGAGAACAAGAAATACATGAGTAAACATTAAAGAGGATGTGGATCCACAGATTGGTTTTAATATAAAAATTACAAAACTGGCACTAATTCAGGTTATAAAAAGGGATACGCAACTACTCAGATCTCTAATTCTAATTCTGCTAAAAGCGAATCATTTGATAAGTAAAAGAAAAAAAAAACTCTCAGCCAAGTTCATCTCAACAGATTGAGAAGGTCAGTGAGAAAAACTGATTACTTTGAATTTATTTTTAAATAGCAAACAATAATGTTAGTCAACTCAATCATAAAATACCCATAGCTTGGAATCTAACATTTTAGATAAATTTATTATTTTAAAAAATTTTAGAATTGTTTTAGATTTATAGAAAAGTTGCAAAAATAATACCAAAAGCTCACAAATAGCCCACACTCAGTTCTCCTGTTCTTAAAATATTACATTACTATAATATATTTGTGACACATTATTTATGAAAACTCATTTTATTCATATTTTCTTAGTTTTTACCTTATATCATTTTTTATTACAGAATTTCACCCAGTAAATCACATTACATTTATTTGTCAAATCTTAACCTGCTCTTGGCTGTGATAGTTTGTGAGATAATCCTTGTTCTGAAAACCTCAACATTTTGAAGACTGCCAGTCAATTCTTTGTAGAACGTCCCTTAATTGGGATTTGCCTGATGTTATCCTCATGATTAGATGTGGAATTATGGGTTTTTGGGGAGGAAACCCATAGAGGGAAAGTGACATTCTCATCACATCAAGGATATGCACTATCAACATGACTTATCCCTGTTGATGTTGACTTTCTTCACCTGACTCTGGCTGAGGTAGTATCCGTCAGGTTTTTCCACTGCAAAGTGACTTTCTTTTCCTTTCTGTACTGTACTCTTGAGAAGAAAATCACTATGCACAGCCCACAATCGTGGAGTAGGATTCACACTCCATCTCCTTGAGAGCAGAGTATCAACGTAAATTATTTGGAATTTTTCTGCATGACAGATTATTCTACTGCCCCACACTTATTTAATCATTTATGTCAGTATAGACTCATAGATATTTATTTTGTATAATATTTTGGGTTATAATTTGATGTTACTTTTTAAACATTAATGCACAAATTGTTTCAGTTTTGACAATAGAGTGCTCTTTCAGTTAGCTCCTATATCCTTGTGACATACCCCATTTGGGTGTGTATGTGTGTATGTGTGTGTGCATTTTCTTATTTTTAGGCACTACATTGAAGAATTAAAACCAAGTTGTAGATGCTATGTGTCCTCATTGTTACTGGGGTATCACTGATTCTAGGGCCTTTCAGCTGAAAGAGCAAGGACATATACATGGGTCTACCAACCTGTGTATATACATGTACCTATAAATATTTCTGTAATCATCTGTATCTACAGTAAATCAAAACTTTAATTCATACTGACATCCCCAACTCTAATTCACTCCCTTATGGCTCATTTGAAACCTCCACCACTTTCTTATTTGTTATCTTCCATTCCAATAGTGGAAACCTGGCTCCCACCATCCATTTATTTAATTGTTAAATTACTAACATATACACCCATAGGAAACAATTTCATCAACTATAGTATATTGTCTTTGGTTTTTCAAACCCTATTCCTTTCTAAAATTATGTAGGTCAGTCAGCACCTTTTCCACTATCAAATTCAGTGAGTTGTTTCATAAATTTGTACTACAAGTGGATTCCTTTATTACATGCTGTGTGCCACAGTAAGATTCACTGACCCACCTTAAACATCTTTTTTAAAAATTTTATACCTTAATGTTCATTCTTGGTCCAATAAAGTTGTATTGATTTTGACAAATGTGGAGTGTCATGTTTTCAGCATTCCAGTATCATGCAGTATAGTTTCATTACCATAAACAATTCCCTGTGCTTCACCTTTTCAACATCTCCCAAAATCACTCTCAAACTTTTTACCATCTCTGTAGTTTTGCCTTCTAAAAAATGTCATATAAGTGGAATCATACATTATGTAGCATTTTTTCTTTTTTTTTTTTAGTTATACTTTAAGCTCTGGGATACATGTGCAATATGTGCAGGTTTGTTACATAGGTATACACATGCTGTGGTAGTTTGCTGTACCCATCTACCTATCAGCTACATTAGGTATTTCTGCTAATGCTATCCATCCCTTCGCCTCCCACCCCACAACAGGCCCTGGTGTGTGACGTTTTCCTCCCTGTGTCCATGTGTTCTCATTGTTCAATTCCCACTTATGAGTGAGAACATGTGGTGTTTGGTTTTCTGTTCCTGTGCTAGTTTGCTGAGAATGATGGTTTCCAGCTTCATTCATGTCCTTGCAAAGAATATGAACTCATCCTTTTTTATGGCTGCATAGTATTCCATGGTATATATGTGCCACATTTTCTTTATCAGGTATATCATTGATGGACATTTGGTTTGGTTCCAACTCTTTGCTATTGTGAACAGTGCAATAAATGTATGTGTGCAGGTGTCTTTATTGTAGAATGACTTGTAATCTTTTGGATATATACCCAGTAATGAGATTGCTGGGTCAAATGGTATTTTTGGTTCTAGATCTTTGAGGAATCTCTACACTGTGTTCCACAATGGATGAACTATTGACACTCCCACCAACAGTGTAAAAACATTCCTATTTTTCTACATCCTCTCCAGCATCTGTTGTTTCCTGACATTTTAATGATCACCATTCTAACTGCCATGAGATGATATCTCATTGTGGTTTCTGTTTGTATTTCTCTAATGATCAGAGACAACAAGATTTTTATCATATATTTGTTGGCTGCATAAATGTCTTTTTTTGATAAATGTCTGTTCATATCCTTTGCTCACTTTTTAATGGGCTTTTTTTTTTCTTGTAAATTTGTTTTAGTTCTTTGTAGATTCTGGATATTGACCCTTTATCAGATGGATAGATCGTGAACATTTTCTCCCATTCTGTAATTTGCCTGTTCACTCTGATAATAGTTTCTTTTGCTGGGCAGAAGCCCTTTAATTTAATTAGATCTCATTTGTCAATTTTGGCTTTTGTTGCCATTGCTTTTGGTGTTTTAGTCATGAAGTCTTTGCCCATAACTATGTCCTGAATGGTATTGCTTAGGTTTTCTTCTAGGGTTCTTATGGGTTTAGATCTTATGTTTAAGTGTTTAATCCATCTTGAGTTAATTTTTGTAAAAGGTGTAAGGAAGGAGTCCAGTTTCAGTTTTCTGCATATGGCTCACCAGTTTTCCCAACACTGTTTATTAAATAGGGGATCCTTTCTCTATTGCTTGTTTTTGTCAAGTTTGTCCAAGATCAGATGGTTGTAAATGTGTGGCATTATTTCTGAGGCCTCTGTTCTGTTTCATTGGTTTCTATATTCTTTTTCATACCAGTACCATGCTATTTTGATTACTGTAGGCTTGTAGTATAGTTTGAAGTCAGGTAGCATGATGATGCCTTTTTGCTTAGGCTTGTCTTGGCTGTATAGGCTCTTTTTTGTTTCCATATACAATTAGAGTAGTTTTTGTTGTTGTTCTTGTTTTCTAATTCTGTGAAGAAAGTCAATAGTAGCTTGATGGGGATAGCATTGAATCTATAAATTCCTTTGGGTGGTATGGCCATTTTCATGATATTGATTCAGTTCTTTCTTTAATGAATCATTGTTTTGGTTGTCTCTAACAATTCAGTCCAAAACTTAAGGTATTGTCAATTTCCTCTTCTCTACCTCTATACATTTTATAGTATTGCATTTTAAATTTAGGTCTACAATCAATCTTGAGTTGATTTCTGTGAAATGTGTAAAATTTCTGTCTAGAATCATTCTTTTTGGTCATGTGGCCATCCAATTGTTCCAGCACAATTTGTTAATAAGAAAATCATCTCCTTATATAATCAAGCTTTGCACTCTTCTCAAAAGTAGTTGACTATATCCATACAGGTCTAGTTCTGTGCTATCTATTTTATTTCATTGATCTATGCATCTATGGTTTACCTATATTATGATGTACTTATTAATTTAGCACTATAGTGTTTGTGATAATTAATCTTATATGCAACATGGCTAGACCACTGTATCCAGATTTGGGTCAAACATTATTTAAAATGTTTATAAGAAAGTGTTTTTAAAAACAAGATTACCTTTTAAATCAGCAGACTGGGTAATGTAGATTACTCTCCATAATGTGTTTGGGCCTCATCATATCTACTAAGACACTAATAGAAAAAGCCTAATCTGTTTTGAAGAAAAATGAATTCTGCCAGCAGACTGCCTTTGGACTTGAACTACAACATCAGTTCTTCTCTGAATTTCCAATCTACTGTTCTACTCTGAAGATTTTGGACTGGCATGTCTTCACAATCATGTTGAGCTGATTCCTAAAAATAAATCTTTCTCTTTGTCTCTGTCTCTTGTCCCTGTTTCTGTGTGTATATATACACATAGATACATATATGTATACACAAACAACATATGTATGCACACATACGTATAACACATATGCATATATCTTCACATGCACACATTGCATATGCATATATGTGTACATTGCATGTATGCATGAAATATACATATGCATGTAACATGTGTACATGTATGTATATACATATATCACATGTGTACTCCTATACAAATACTGTGTACATGTATGCATGTATCATATACATATAACATACATGTGTGCATATACATATATATAGATATACACACATGTACACAGCTTCTTAAAATTCAATAATCTGTTTTCCAACTTTGTTCTTCTTCAGTATTGTGTTATTCTATGTCTTTTGCCAGTCTTTACAAATTTTACAGTTTGTCAATATCTACAAAATAGCTTTCTGAAATTTCGATGAGATTGTATTTATTAAATCTATGATCAAGTTGAGACAAATTGACATTTACCAATATTAAGTCTTCCAATCCACAAACACAGTATCTCTTTATTTCAATATGCATTGATTTCTTACTTCAGTATTTTGTATTTTTCTGCATACAGTTTCTGTGTATATTTTTTATTAAGTAGTCTTACTCCAATTTTTGATGCTCAATTGCTGTCTTTCAAGTATTGCCTTGCCTTATTTCCATTCTACCCCATATATGGGCAAACTGATAAACGTATCTGCGTGCTTCCACCTTTGTCGCTGGTAGTGAATTCAAACCATATTAAGTCCAGCCCACAGACAGGAGAGGTCAGCACAGCCATGTCAATCTTCTTTTCCTGTATTCTCACACCATTTTTTAACTTGATTGGGACACTTGCCCTCCTCTCCACAAAACAGACATGGTCAAGCTCAGGATGTACTGACTTTACTCTCATTGAGTTACAGTATATAACAGGAGAGGAAAAAGCATGTTATCTAAATATTGTAGAGATGCTTCATATATCAGATAGGAAATTCAGCTAGAAAGTATTTAATGGGTTTGCCAACCCAGATTCCAGGATTCTTTTAATTATAGTGAGGCAGAGCAAACTGACACAAACGAACACATTTCCCAATGTATGTCTACCAATTTTGGAATGCCTTAGAGCAGGGTTTTTTAGCTGCAAATTCCTAGATTGAGTTTAAGGTATGTATAATGCTTCTGAAGCTATATGGAAAGTTGTGTATGCAAGTGTGTCTGTGCCTTCTATTCCACTTAGAGGCTTACTATGTAGCTTTCAACAGATTCTAAAAGAGGTTCATATTTTAACAAAATATGTGGAATTTATTTTTTTTTGTATTTTCGCCTATATCTAGCACAGTGCAGTAAACAGAAAATATGAATGCTTTTCTTGCCTTATATAATATATGTATATTATATTATATCATATTATATTATATTAATTATACTATATTTGGTGATCAGATATTAAGTATAGATTATCAGGCATTACATTGAGTGCAGCATATTTTGCCCTAGTGAGTGAGAGAACTGAGTAAGCAGGTGACTATGCATTTGGGAAAAAGATTCAATAAGTTCTAAAGTCCAGAGATGACAGAAAAGGTAACAAGTTCATTAAACCACAAAGAGTTCAATGTGCAGAGGAAAGGTGGGTGCTTATTTTGTGAATAAAAGGAGCTGTGGGTGGAAATGTATGCAGCGGTCAGTTCATGAAAGGCCTTATCTGCCATGCTAAGGATTTTTAAGCATTCTGAAATCTATCGAACCTATTGAAGTAATTGGAGGACATTTTTATCTTAAGAGAGACATTGTCCATTTTCATTACAGAAAATTCACTCTGGCAGTTATAATGAGAACTATCCGTGGGGGTAATGCAGAATGTTCAGGCAAAACCAGATTCAAGAAAACTGGCCATATGGGTGCTGAAATAACCCAAGTGAAAAATGAAGACCGAAACTATGGAGACAAGAATAGGATGGAAAGAAATAATAAGAAATCTAGAGGCATTAAGATAAGTACTGGATGTGAGGAGGAGGGATACAAATAGAAATACAGGATGACTTTTCTCATTATTGGCTTGGACAAACTGTGTTCCTGCAATAATAATAATTAGAAATTTATCTCTTGAATTAATTTTTTAAATAAAATAATGCAATTTAATTTTTAATTTTCTTCATAGACTATATCCAAATATGAAGGATGTAGTTACATATACAGTAAGGGTTTGCTTATCAGATTCACATTTACAGATGCAAATGTAAATGGTGCCCTTGGGGCACTTTTGAGCCTTTCCGTTAAACTGTTCTTCTAAACATGGGTTCTACCCAGATTTGGAAAAGGTTAAATCTATTTTACCCTATGCTTAAAAAAGAAGACCTGTTTCTCTCTGGTTGTTGCTTCTCTAGATTATTAGAAGTGATGGCTAAATCATTGAATATACTGCTCAATGATGCCATGTTGTGAAATATTGATGATATATTACTGTGAAGCAATTTGAAACACTGATATGAAAGGTGCTATTCAAGTTGAAGTTGGAATTTGTTTATAGGCAACATACAGCAAAGTTTATCAGTATTTGTGAATGGGTAATCTCAGGTTCAATTATACTTAAATTGAAAAAGAGAGACCTGCAGTCACCATCAGAGGCCAAAGTAAAAATAAAATAAAAATTTTAAAAAGAGGTCACTGTTCAGCCTAATGAAATATTAAACATGAAAAATATAAAAGCCTCCAGGATCAAGTTTATCAGCTTATAGCACATTTACAACAAAGAATTTTCCTATGCATTGAGGACAACTTCCAGAGCATAAGATAATGGCTGAGGCAGTGACAACGGAAAAGTAAAATTTTCCTGAGCAAATGACTCTTCAGTGGATGTTTGTTCTTTCATAACAGTTGTCAGGTTCACTCTGCAGTGTCTTTTAAATTATAAATAGCTACTGGTTCCCTATAAAAATGTGTTATGCTCTGGTAGAGATGATATGGAATAGAATGCAGAAAGTGTTTTACTACTTCTTGCTGGTTTCTAACATTGGGCTTACAGAATTAGTAAGTCAGTAATGAAGATAAGGCACATTTTTTCCTTTCTGGCTCTTTAAGTTAAATTATCCTTAAAATGTCACAAAAAGTTGATGATTTGAAAACAAATTTTCAGGACCTCGGAAAAACATGTCCGGTAACCCAGTTATGAAGAGAAAGTCCTAACAGGAAAGAAGATACCTCAGTTACTGATAAAAACAGGCTGAAAGCAGTATATACCAGGTGCAACAGAGACACTACGCATATGTAACAACCTCTTACCTCACTTCTCTTTCTAAGACATCACATTGGCTGTCTTAGTTCCCTCACGTAATTGCTTACATTGAAAAGTCTTCAACTCTTTAAAGATTTTAGGTGGTGGGGTTAAGATGAATAAAATGATTTGCTATAGGCTATCTTACCAATAGATCACACAGCAAGGAGAATTTTAGAATCTAAATGAGTTATACTTTAGGAGTTAAGAGTGGTCCTAAAGATGTTGGTACTTTTCATCCATTTCTTCCTCCTGCAAATTATGTTAGAAAACAAAATCTCGGAAATCTTGGCTCTTTGTAAACAAAACTTCAGTAGGCCACCTTCCCCAACTGAAGATGAGAAACCAGTCTTAAAAGAAATCTACTTCCGGGAAATAACCCATTTACACTTGTGTAAATGAAAGAATGGGGGAAATTTTCCCAAAAATGACTAGTGTGTGCTATTTTCTCTTTTCATTGAAATGCCTAATTTAAACCATGTGGAAATATCCAGGTCACTTGTTTAAGAAACTTATTTGACATTCTAGTCAAATTCAGTCTAATACAGCAAAATTTAAATTACCACCTACTATATACCAGATGCTGTTCTAACTCAACAAGGGTGAATAGGACATGGCCTTTGATATCAAAACCCCCAATAGCAGATCGGTATAAAGACAATCACTGTACAACACTCTGTGTGTTCCATGACAAAGGAATGCTCTAAATCCCTGGACGACACAAAGAGGAGAGTGTCTTTCTCTGCACTGAGAATGCAAGAAAGACAACACAAATGATATTTGAGCTGCCTTTTGAAGGTTATATCCATCAGACCAGGAAATAAAAAGCCAAACATGGAGAAAAGATGTGTTCAAAGGTCCTAGACAAGAAAGAACAGCAGAACGATGAACTTAAAGTGGTATAACATGTCCAACATACTTGGCACATGCGCTCTAGAAGACCTAACTGATTGGATGGTGTCTAGTTAATACTGGGACTTATATGCCAAAGAAAGAGTAATACCTTTATTCTGAAGGTAGCACTGAGTGGTAAAGTCAGAAATTTAACAGATTGGGAATAGGAAGACTGACTGTAATAAGAAAGATATTAAAGAAAGAGAAACCGTTAATATCCTTTTCCAGCTAAAGAAAAATCCTTCCATTCTTCAAAGTGAAAAACAAATAATTAAGAAAACAATTATAAAGTTGATTATTATTTAATTATAATAAAAACTTAAAACTAGGTTTGAAATTAAGTGATCACAGGTATAAATATAAGACTAGAAAATGAAAGGAATGTGCCTTTTTATTCCCACAAAGTATTGTGAAAACAGTCCTCTCATTACCACAATGCAATTCTAACTTCAAAAGTACTAAATGCAAATCTGACTTTAAATGTCTTAAAGAGCAATGCAGGATTTTACTGAATTCTTTTGGAAAACTAGTAGAGAACCAGGAAGAAAGGTGAGGAATTATATTCCACAAGCACAGCAAAATTTCCTAAAACTTCTCCATAGAAGTCTTTCTTCTAGGGCAAGAAGAGAATCTTCTCACATTCAGTTGCTTGGAAAATTATCTCTTTCCCATTTCTACCCTCCCAACCTCTGCTCCATCTCTACATAATTTTACCCACCCCTTCCTTCAGGCTTTTCAGTATTCCTTCTTCCCACAAGTAACTCTAGGCCATTCCTAATGGATTTGTTGGTCAAATATTTTGTCTGTTTCTTCCAAGTTTCCTCCTACCTCATTAACAGAAGCCTGGAAGACTATCAGTACAACAAATATTAAATCTTAGAAAGCAGGATATGGAGTCAAGCACTGTTAATTTCTTTACTGTAATATTTTATCCTGTTATTAAAGGACAAAAGCAGCAGAAAGAAGTGGATTTTTGTGTCCCTGCTGCTAATTGCGTGTGCAAGGGCAACTTGGCTGCATCTGTTTTTGTTCATGCTTCCCTTTGTGTGTGGAGCTAGATCAACAGTTATTGGAAAGCACACTTATGCGGAAGACAGAAAATTCAAATCCTGTTTCTATTAAATTGTTGTAATTTTAACTATCTTTACCTCAATTTTCTCACCTATCACTTGAAGATCATTGCAGAACATTCTTCAAGGGGCTCTACCTGGCAAGTCTACACATTCACTGGGTGTCTTAACTGCTCAGGGTGTATTCAGTCCACTGAAAAATTGAGAGTTAAGCATTCATCTCAAAAAGAAAACCAAATAGTGATGTAAAGCACTATTTACACAACCTAGGATATTTTTCTGCATACCAGTTGTCTAGGATTTCGGGTTACCCCCCAAAAAATTTTACAAGATAGCCTTTGACTCTATCCCCCTAGCTACACACACACTTCAACTTAAATGTTCTGGAGAGATGAAAAATCTTTCCTATTTTTGTTAAAGTGTAACTGAAAAAATATGACTGTCTTTTTCAATAATCTAGTCGACTAATGTTTAAATCTAGATCATCTTTTTCTGTGCCTATTTGTGATGGAGAACCACCAGTCATCATGTAGAGAAGTTAGTAATTTATTCTCTTCATAATAACCTTTCATAAGATGTACTTAATATAAATTACATTTTTATTATTATTACCGAGCTTCTGCTGTTCTATTCACGGTACTTAAAACAACCGTTATTCATGATTCTCTTATCCGTCCTTACAGAGCCCATTTACTGCACTGCCTCCCTTCACTGCCGATTACTGCAAAGGGATGAAGAGAGCACAGGGAGGCTATGTTCCTTGTTATGATTAAATAATTAATTGAGTAAATAAAATCAAGGCCAGGAAGAAAGGAACTAACTGCTCCTTATAAATGTTTACTTGGTTTGCCTTAATGCCCAGGGGTGATAGTTCTTTATCAAAACATGGATACTATTTATGAGACAAGAAGATATTAAATGGTAAAGGAAAAACAAACAAGCACACAAAACATTGATTTCATCAGACTTGGTTAGGTGAGAGACCATTTCTCAGCATCATCTGCTGACCACAAACAAATCTGAGAGATTTTCTAAACTCCTGTGAGGTTTTAGCATTATTTAAGTGCTTTCACATGTTCTGCCTTAGTTTATACTGCATTACTTTTCTCCTTTTCCTGGTTATCCATGCCCAACTCCACGTTCAAAAGATTTGCTAAATTATACTAGTTTACATTGACTTCCACCATCTAGCAGTTTTCATTATGTCTAAAAATGTAGTGCGTGTTTACAGAATACAGTTCATTACCCTTTGACACATGTAAAAGTTTTGTTTCTATAAACTTGATTAAAAATTCTTGATTCAGGAAAACAGATACAATACTTGTTTCTACATCTCCCAAACTATGGGGAATCCAGCTCAGGACTGGCTATTTGCCTGAGGTTCTATGGATGTCTCTATTGGTTGCTTTCAAACAGGCAACTATTTTGCCCAATTCCAAGGGGTGGCATTTATATAGCATTCAACATGAATGATATTAGCACTGTGAAGATAGCATTGGCCAAAATAATGAAATGAAATAGAATACAATATTCATGTTGCACCTAGAGTTGTTCATTTTGTTGACACTGTTAAGGATTATTTGATATGATAGGTGAATGATGGGGAAACAATCACGGTTTTAAAGAAGATGACAATACAGCAATCAATTCCTTTTTTTAAACGCAAATATAGCACTACTGCCATGATTCAAATTTCCCAGAAACTAAAAGTACCTTTGTAAAATTTATAAAATTAGACATAGCTCAAAATTCACTTAATCTAGGAATATGTCTCTAATAGCTTTTCTATAGCAAAATCAAAGGTCTGTTTCTCTGTGTTCCCTTAATAGTCATAAATACTGCTGCTATGACACTTTATCATCACCCATTCTAAATTGCATTTGTTCACCCTATCAGTCAGAACTTTAGCTTGTCACAACTGCAGCACATTTAAGCCCATTGAGAGCTGAGTTGCATGGTTCAATAAGAAAGAGGTATAAGTGAGGGTCTTGCCCAACCAAGTCTGAGAAACGGACCCAAATCCAAACCTAACCCCTAAGAGGAAAACAGCAAACAATGGCTTGGGCTGCACAGGCATGGTTCCAGCTTGTAGCAGTGTGCCGGAAAGCAGCCTTATTTCAGTTCAATGCACAACAGAGTAGCAGCAATTAGTGGCACCCTATTCCCATGACGGACAATAATTTTGCAGTGGAATTCTTAGAGAAGAGGCTGATGAGAGGTATATATGAAGTCAACATTATTCAAGTAGGCTACAATCTAAGTGGAGCTCCATTCCTGGCAGAAACTGGAATGCCGATCAGAAGTGCCGAGGCTGAAGAACAGTCATGCATCAGAAGGAATTCAACCAAGTATTCAAAGAAGTGGTGCAGATGTGGAGACAACACACATGGATTTGAATCTTGGCCTTTGCCACATAATGTCTATGTAGCCTTGAAAAGCCTTCCTTAATGTCTGTAAGCCTCCTTTTCCTCCTTTGAATATGGAAATCATATCTGCCCATGGATTTATAATAAGGACTAAAGGAAATAGTTACTTAAGGCTTACCACTTATAAAGCATTCCATAGAGATATGTTGTTATTAATATTTATAACAACATTTGCATATTATTCAAAATATTTACTTCAGTCCACTGTCTGCTAGGTTCAGTGAGGTGCTATGGATACAGTGATATATAAGGTACAGTTTTGCACTTGAAGCTGTAGTTTTTTTCACCTGAAATAAAACAAACCATAAGAAAATGTCATAAATATTATATAAATGTATATGCGTGGCATTATGGGAACATCGAGGAGGCACATCTAACCAAAATGTGTAGCTGATGGGAAAAAAGGGTTAATAGAGAACTCCAGGAAGAAGCAGTACCTAGAAAATTCTGATGGAAGTAAGACAGGCTAAAGTTGAGAGGGCAATCATTCTAGACAGATAGCAGCATAAAGACAAAAGAAGCAGGAGACAATGTGTATGTAAGAAGGAACTACATGTACTCCAGAAACATGAAGAACAAATTTTGAGTTATGGACTACTAAGAAAAGAAGCTAGAGATTAGATGGACAGATTATCATGGACTATGCATACTCTGTTATGCGCCTTAAACTTTGTCTTGCAGGCAAAGGAAACCATGTGAGCAGTTAGATAAGAGTGATGTTATATCCTGTCTTATCCAAGAGTTACAGGGGAAAAATGATGTATCTTCTGCAGGACATGTAGGTTCAGTTATCTACCAGGTAGAAAGATTTTGGGACTCCAGAAATTGGGGGGGGGGGAAACGGGAGATACCTTGTGTCAGGAAACATATTTATAAATATCACTTTATAGGTGTCAGGTGCAATTCTAAACTGGATGAGATTATTAAAAAGATTGGGTAGCAATGGCTTTTGACCTATATTGTGTACATGGGCATTTAAATGCAGATTTCTAGGCCCCAAACATGGATATTCTGATTCAGTGTTTGGAGTAAGCACATGACATTCACAGTCTTAACAATATCTTCAGTTAATTCTGTTGTGTAAAAAGGTTAAGAACCAATGTTTTGAGGAGTGGATAAAAAAGAATCTGCCAAGAAGACAGAAATGGCAAAGTCAAAAAAATCAATAGGAAAACAAGAATGTGGTGCTTCAAAACATAAGGGTAAGGAGAGTCTTGAGAAAATCCAGGTTGACATCTGGCTTGCCATTTCACAACAATGTGACTGTGCAGTCCACTAATCTCTCTGATTCCCAACATCCTTCTCAATAAAATGAGAATAACAATAGAATCTCTCTCATACAGTCATTCTGGGAATTGAATGACATAGTGAATATAAGATGTGTAATATAATCAAAGCATATCAGAAAATGCAAGTGAATGTAAGTTCTTGTTAATATGAGTGTTATTCTGGACATTGTGATTAAAAGTCTCAAATATGAGAGCTGTCCTTTGATCTAGAAGTTAGTAAATTACTGAGGATTTGAAGAAGAGTAATTTTAGAAGTGTGCTAAGAACAAGAACCAAATTATGATGGATTGGAGAATGAAGGAAAAGATAGAGATGCCTGGTAACAACCTTTTCAAAATGTTTGGATGATACAGGGAAAAAGGAATTAAATGGCAACTAATAAAGGAAATTGATTATAGAAGCAGAGATTTTTGAGGGATGGGAAACACTGGAATATGATTATAAACAAAAAGAGGCCGGGAAAGATACATGAGACAGAGGAAGTATTTTCTCTCTAGCTCCAGAGGTTGCTGGATGTAAAAAGTTTAGAACAGACAAGGAAATAAGAGAGACCAGAGAGTGATTGACAGACTCAGTAGAAAAAAGGAGCACCCAAACAACTGTAAGACCGAAGAGTAGATGTAGGGACCACTTTGACCAATGTTTAGTATGCCACTCAGATGCATTAGGCGCCATGTGGAAAATAAGGAAACAAACTGTAGACCCACTGAGTGCTGAAATAAAGGTACCATCTAAAGGACAGGAGGTGGCTCCTTCACTCTTTCATTGTAGATTTTGGTTTCCCTACGGAGACTTCTCAGGGACAGGGTGAAGTGAGACTTCTCTAGTTTTTTTATTCCCTCACATGGAAAGAGTACTTACTTTTCAGTAGATCAGAATTCCAGAATGTTTATGCTAAAACTACTTCCATTAACATGACTAATTCATAAGCTTTAAACATCAACAGTGTATTTTAGGGCTCAAATCATTGTAACATTTTTTAAAAAAAAACAAAACTCTCTAGAAAAGACCGCCTCACTCAAAACACTTAGGAATTTTTGGAACCTCCTGCTCGAAGCCATCTTAAATCCAATTTAACATTAGAGACTTCAAATTTGGATGTAATGAAATAACCAAGTAGCGTATATATTTATTTGTTCAATAGCTGAAGAGACGTTACCTCAATCATTAATCCTCTTGTAAAAGAATAAAATGAAATAATAAATCACCAGTACAGATATGCTGAATTTGATCAATGTTTCTCTTCAGAAGGAGTAAATAATAGAGCAACACCAACTCTGCAATATTTATGTGCCACAACATTCTGTCACCCAGGTATGGGGATTGATATGGACTGCTGAGAGGAAGCAAGACCTCCTCTCCCCTACAGAACTGCTAAAGCAACAAGCCATCATTTACAGGGCAAATAATGCTTCATCCAAGAGCAGTGCAATACTTTCTCAGGAAAGAACTTCCCTAATTCTCAGCCTCTTCCTCCCATAAGGAAACAAATAGTGGTGTATTTCATTAATCATTTTAACTGGCAAGTGAAAGGGAATAACATTTAAAAAGGAACTATTCAATACTGAGCTTTTAACATATGTTTTCTGATGTAATCCTTCAAATACAATTATGAAATTGCAGAACCCATTTCCAAAAAGGAAAACTCTGGTGTAATAGCTGTGTAAATGCTAATGTCACTCACAAGCCAAGCTTGGTTTGCATGTTGATTCTTCTACCAAATATTTAGCCCCAAAGGCCATCTACCTGCCATCTGCTGTACTGTGTTTTATGAGGAGGAAACATTTGATTCAAAGACCTTTATTTCAAAGACAAATGGAATTGGATATCTCTAGTAAATGTTTCTTTGGACAAAATACTCATATCTGCTAATAACAAACATTGCCTAACTATGTTTATGGCCATGCACCCTCAAGATAATATCAGAACCTTTAGGAATAAGTGTACCTATTAGAAGCTCTGGAAACAGAATCCATGCAAAAATCTCCTCCAGGTGATTTGTGATTGTGTTAGTGACTCCTCTTTCTCTCTAGACCACATTATTCTTCAAATCTGTTAGGCAGAGTATTGTGTTTGGTGACTATGGTTAAATGTGTTAGGTAGAGATTGTGTTAGGTGAGGTACTGTGTTAGGTAGAATAACATGTCAAGTAGACTATGGTTAAATGTGTTAGATAGAGGAGTATTGTTAAAATGGCTTTCCCCTCTTCAGCAGGGTAGTAATGGAGTAAGGCTTCACTTCATGATGTGGCTGATCAGTTGAAAAAGATACGAGTTGAAGAACACTAAGATTGCATTATTTGGAGAGCATAAGCATGAAAGTTCATTTAAAAATGTAGTCAATATCATCACAAATGTAAGCATGGTAAGACATTCTTTATCCTTATCAGACCTCAGTCTCCTCACCTACAAAGTAAGGAATTGGATGACATGAACTCAAAGCCCTTTCCAATTAATAAGAATTTATAAGGAATGATGCCAAAGTTATTTTTATGGTTTAAAAGTTAGAAAATTCTACAGACTGTTTCTCTTTCCAGGTGATTCACAGTGCAGAATGGCATCCTAAAGTCCATCCAAAACCCATTTGGTTTTGCTTATCCTCATTTCTTCCATGTGTATTTATCTTCCTTTGCTCTAGAGGAACATCTATGAATATCTACATGAGCTAATTATTTGCAGAACAGAGTTGAGAAAAAGCTAACCTAGAAAATAATAATAGACTTAAATAATACAAAAATATATAAATACATTTTAGGTATTAGTAATTACAGCAATGAGACTATAACTTTGGTAATGCAAATGGCAAGTTCATGAGTGATGGTGACACGTAGTAGCAAGTTTTGGGTCAAAATTTGAAATTTAAATATCTAGAGGTCCTGGAGTAAACATACATAAATAAAAAACAGCAAAATGTAAGATGGTAAATAAGAACTGACTGTCCAGTGGAGACACACAGAGAGAAGAGGAAATAGTGAAAACTATGGTGAGGTGGATAACATAGCAGGTCACTTAGGAGGATGGCTACTACAAGTCCCAAGCAGTTATCACCACATGGAAATATGGATGCTGTCTCACCAGGCTCTCAACTTCAAAGAGAAGTCAATCTCCAGTCAGTCCTTTTATTTTTGGAAAGTCTTGATGTTTTCATATTATCAAAACTATACGTTTTTACCAAAAACTTATTGAAGATATATTTGAATAAATGTAGTTTTTGATCATATTTTTGTCGCCTTTCCCCAGGACCATAAAAATGATATAATAGAGTGTCCTTTAAAGCTAACCGCAGGCAGGCAATAGAATATATAATACATTATAATGAGATCCATAGGTAATTAAATTTTTCTCTCAATAAAGTCCATGTAATTCTAAATTCTGTACCTAGATATAATAACGAATATAGGAAAGCATAACATGAGAAGTCCAGTTAACTCTACTCTTAGGATGTTACCTTTTTTTTTTTGTATTTTCCATATGTGTTGCTACATTGAAGAAAGCATGCACAGAGGAACAGATTTATTGCTTCATTGAAAAATGCATACACAGAGGTGGAGGAATTCTCATAAGCAACATGCCATGGGAGGCATTTCCAAATATGACTGCACAAGAATAACAAGAGGACTTTTCATTAAAAACTAACTATGACGATTAACCACAAATATTCTCATTCAACAAGAATTTGATGGGTTCTAGAAATATGTACATTTATGAAACTCATTTTTTAAATGAAGAAAAACTTCAGAACATAAAGTTTGCCATTTTAACCATTTTTAAGTGGCATTAAGCACATTTACAATGTTGTTCAACCACCAACACTATGTATGTCCAAAACATTTTCTCTTTCCCAATTGAAACTCCATGCCCATTGTGTAGTAACTCCCTTTATGTCTCTTTTTCCACAGACAGCCAACATTTTACTTTTTGACCCTATGAATTTTACTACTCTAAATACTTCATACAAGTGAAATATTTTAGTATTTGTTCTTTTATGACTGGCTTTTTTCACTTAAGAAAATATCTTTAAGTCTATCCATGTTGTAGCATGTGTCAGAATTTCTTTTTATAGCTGAATAATATGCCATTTCACATATGTATCAAAGTTTGTTTATCCCTTTGTCTATTGGTGCACATTTGGGTTGCTTCCATCCTTTGGTAATTGTGAATAATGCTGCTAGAAACACTGGTGCAAACATATGTGTTCACATTTCTGCTTTCAATTCTTTTTGATATATACCCAGAAATACGGTTGCTGGATCAAATGGAATTCTAGATTTAATTTTTATAGAAACAGCCATATTATATTCCACAGTAGTTGCACTGCTTTTTATATTTCTACAAGCAATTCACAAAGCTTCCAAGCTCTCTACATTCTTGCTAACATTTTGTTATTTTTTAAATATAATTGTCACCTTAATGGATTATGAGTTGATATTTCATTGTCCTTTGAATTTCCATTTCCTTAATGCTTATGATGTTGAATAAATTTTCATATGCTTAGGATTCATTAGTATATCTTCTTTGAAAAAATGCTTATTCAAGATTTTAATAGGCTATTTGTTTTGTTAACTTGTAGGAGTTCTCTCTATATGCTGGGTATTCATCTCTTATCAGATAGATAATTTTCAAATACTTTTTCTCATTCCATGGGATGCCTTTTCAGTCTGTTAATAATATTCTTTGATGCATGATGCACAAAAGTTTATAATTCTGATGAAGTTCATCTTACCTATTTTCTCTTTTTTGCTTGTGCTTTTCATGTCATATCCAAGAAATTGTTTTCATCTAGGTTTCCTTCAAAGAGTTTGTAGTTTCAGTGTTTACATTTATGACTTTTGTCCATCTGGAATTAACTTTTGTATATGGTGTAAAGGTCTAACTTTATTTTTTTGCATAGGAATATCTAATTTGCCAAAACACTATTTGTTGAAAAGACTGTCCTTTCCCCATTGAATAATCTGAACATCCTTGTCAAAAGTGATTTGCCTACATGTGGTTTATTTCTGGGATCTCTTTTATATTTCGTTGATCTGTATGTCTTTCTAGATATCTGTAATACACTAAATCACTGTAGGTTTGTAGTAAATTGTGAAATTAGAAAAATAATTTTATTCTTTTTCAAAATTATTTTAACAATCCATTGTCCCTTGAGATCATGTATGAATCTTAAGATGGAATTTTTTTCTTTTTTTTTAGTATATATTTTATTGTGTTTTAGGTTTTGAATACATGTGAGAAACATGCAAGATTGTTGCATAGGTACATATATGGCAATGTGGTTTTCTGCCTTCCTCCCCATCACCTATATCTGACATTTCCTTCCATGTTATCTCTCCCCAACTCCCCACCCCCCACTATCCCTCCCCTAGTTCCCCCTCACAGACCCCAGTGTGTGATAATCCCCTCCCTGTGTCCATGTGTTCTCATTGAGTGATAACATGTGGTGTTTAGTTTTTCATTCTTATCTCAGTTTGCTGAGAATGATGGTTTCCAGATTCATCCATGTCTCTACAAAGGACATGAACTCATTCTTTTTCATGGCTGCATAGTATTCCGTGGTATAGATGTGCCACATTTTCTTTATCCAGTCTATCACTGATGGGCATTTAGGTTGGTTCCAGGTCTTTGCTATTGTAAACAGTGCTAAAATGAACATACGTGTACATGTGTTTTTATAATAGAATGATTTATAATTATTTGGGTATATACTCAGTAATAGAATTGCTGGATCAAATGGTATTTCTGTTTCTAAATCCTTGAGAAATTGCCATACTGTTTGAATGAAGTCATCAAAAACCAGAATGTCTCTCCTTCTCCAAAGCATGACAACTCCTCACCAGCAATGGAACAAAACTGGATGGAAAATGAGTTTGACAAATTGACAAAAGCGAGCTTCAGAAGGAGGTAACAACAAACTTCTCTGAGCTAAAAGAACATGTTCTAACCCAATGCAAAGGAACTAAAAGCCTAAAAAAGCGTTAGATGAAATGCTAATTAGAATAACCAGCTTATAGAAGAACATAAATGACTTGATAGAGGTGAAAACACAGGACAAGAACTTTGTAAAGCATACACAAGTTTCAATAGCTGAATCAACCAAGCAGAAGAAAGGATATCAGAGATTGAAGATCAACTCAATGAAATAACATGAGAAGGCAAGATTAGAGAAAAAGGAGTAAAAAGAAATGAACAAAGCCTCTAAGAAATATGGGATTATGTGAAAAGACCTAATCTCCATTTGATCCGTGTACCTGAATGTGATGGGGATAATGAATCCAAGCTGGAAAACAATCTTCAGGATATTATCCAGGAGAACTTCCCCAACCTAGCAAGGCAGGCCAACATTCAGATAGGAAATACAGAGAACACCACAAAGATACTCCTCAAGAAGAGCAACCCCAAGGCACATAATCATCCGGTTCACCAGGGTTAAAATGAAGGAAAAAATGCTAAGGGCAGTCAGAAAGAAAAGTCAGGTTACCCACAAAGGGAAGCCCATCAGACTCAGCAGATCTCTTGGCAGAAACCCTACAAGCTAGCAGAGAGTGGGGGCCAATATTCAACGTCCTTAAAGAAAAGAACTTTCAACCCAGAATTTCTTATCCCACCAAACTAAGCTTCATAAGTGAAAGAGAAACAAAATCCTTTACAAACAAGCAATTGCTAATAGATTTCCTCACCACCAGGCCTGTTGAGAATTTTTATATGAATGTGTATAGGAATATTGGTTGTAATTTTATTTTCTTGTACTGTCTTTGTTTGGCTTTGGTGTTAGGGTAATGCTGGCCCTATAGAATAGATTAGCAATAAAGCTGCATTAATCAAAATTTATCTGATGATTCTCATATTCAGCTTCTGTGAAAAAAACATTATTCTAGCAGATACAATATTTTAATGGTACTTATAATTCCTTCAAAGTGATCATTAACTGTATTTTCTACATTGAAATCTCCTTGCACTTATAAAGGTCTTAAAATTTTTGAAGCAGTTACACCAAAATTTGACCACATAGGAACTGTATTAAAAAGGCAAGAAGTTAGCTAGGCCCTAATTTTACAGCTCCAGAAATGTTGATACAAAGAGATTAATTTACAGTTTGCTATAAAGTGACAAGGCTGAGAAAAGAAACTAGGATTGAATTACAATACCTATTTGATGATGTGGGATGTGGTTTTGTCAAATATAACAAGTAAGAGAAAGATGCAGAATGAATTTTAAAGTATGAATAGTTTTTTTTGGAAATTTTAATTGTGATAATATATATTGTTTATAGCTTTTCATGTAATAAAAAATAGCCTTAATGTTACATAGTACCTTCAAATACTAAATAAGTCTTAAATTGAATGTTTTCTACAGTATTGTCAGAAGATGACTCTTTTGGTTAACAGTGATTTCTTTTAACTCCCAGAAGTTTCTTATCATCAACCTTCTGAAGCCTACTTCTGTTAATGTAACACAGCCTTTCTCCATCAGGCCTTGTTCTGTTGCTGATGAGGAACTGTAATCCCCTGTAGAGGGAGAGGCATTCTGATTTTGGGTAATGCCTCTCTTTTTAGGCTGGTTTCTTCCCTTCGTTATAAATTTATGCATTTGTTGTCTTTGTAATTACCGCCTTTCTAATTCAGAAAGTTCAAAAGAACTTTTTCTAACCCAATACAAAGAAACTAAGAACTTTGAAAATGGTTTGATGAAATGCTAACAAGAATAGACAATATAGAGAGGAATATAAGTGAATTAATGGAGTTGAAAAACACAACATGAGAACTTCACAAAGTATGCCCAAGTTTTAACAGCTCAATTGATCAAGCAGAAGAAAGGATATCAGAGGTGGAAGACCAACTTAATGAAATAAAATGAGAAGACAAGAATAGAGAAAAAGGGATAAAAAGGAATGAGCAAAGTCTCCAAGAAATATGGGACTATGTGAAAAGACCTAATCTACATTTGATAGGTGTACCTGAATATGATGAAGAGAATTAATCCAAGCTGGAAAATACTCTTCAGGATATTATTCAGAAAAACTTTCCCAACCTAGCAGGCAGGACAATATTCAATTCCAGGTAATACAAAGAACACCACAAAGATATTCCTCAAAAAGAGCATCCCCAAGGCACATAATCGTTAGATTCGTCAGGGTTGAAATGAAGGAGAAAACAATAAGGGCAGCCAGAGAGAAAGGTCAGGTTACTCACAAAGGGAAGCCTATCAGACTCACAGCAGATCTCTCAGCAGAAACCCTACAAGCTAGAAGAGAGTGGGGGTCAATATTCAACATCCTTAAAGAAAAGAACTTTCAGCCCAGAATTTCATATCCAGCCAAACTAAGCTTCACAACTGAAGGAAAAATAAAATATTTTATGAACAAGCAAGTACTCAGAGATTTCATTACCACCAGGCCTGCTTTACAAGAGCTTCTGAAAGAAGCATTACACATAGAAAGGAACAACCAGTATTAGCCTTTTCAAAAATATATCAAAAAGTAAAGAGCATCAACATAATGAAGAATTTACATCAACTAATGGGCAAAACATCCAGCTAACATCAAATGGCAGTAATCCTAAATTTAAATCGACTAAATCCCCCAATCAAAAGATACAGCCAAAACCCATCGGTATGCTGCATCCAGACCAATCTCACATGCAAGGATAAACAAAGACTCAAAACAAAGGGATGGAGTAAGATGTACCGATCAAATGGAGAGCAAAAATAAATAAATAAATAAATAAAAAGCAGGAGTTGCCATTCTCGCCTCTGATAAAATAGATTTTAAAGCAACAAAGATATAATGGTAAAAGGATCAATGCAACAAGAAGAGCTAACGATCCTAAATGTATATGCACCCAATACAGGAACACCCAGGTACATAAGACTTATAAAGAGACTTGGACTCCCACACAATAATAGTAGGAGACTTCAACATCAATATTAGATAGATCAATGAGACAGAAAATTAATAAGGATATCCAGGACTTGAACTCAGCTCTGGAACAAGTAAACTTAATAAACATTTATAGAACTCTCCACTTTAAATACACAGAATATACAGTCTTGTCAGTACCACATCACACTTACTCACAGATTTAAATGAAATATTGGTTAGCCATTATTAAGCACAATTATTGGCATAAAAGAGGTTTTCAATAGCCATTTTTAGAATAAAGCAACACTCCCATTCTCTCTCCCTCTTCCTCTTCCTCTTTCTTCCAAAAAAAAAAAAAACAGTGATTTCTACAAAAAACAGCAATTATTGCTGATTGGATTCTCTGAGATACACACATTGAGAAGGAGTTTCATATGCACATGTTAAAGATAAGGAAGGGAAAGAAAAGAAGCAGGATTGGATAGGGAGAGAAGTTGAACTGTGAAATAGGCTTTACAACCTTGGACAACCCCACAGCAAGTTTTAGAGCTAGAAGGGCAGAGTTGTCCCTGGTTGGGCTACAATGGCCTGTTACAACGGCAGGTATTCTATAGTCCCTGAAAGATGCATCACTGATATAAGCTGCAGTGAGAAAGGGCTTGACATTAGGTGAGGTGGTTTTCTGCAGCTGAAAGTAGCCCCTCACTGCAGAGATCTGCATAATAGGGTGACTATCCTATTTAATTCACTTAAAATTTTAATCCTCTGTTTTTGGTTGGATGTTAAAGTTTTTATCTAGGAAGGAATTTACAATTTTGTAAAATATATCATGGCAAAATGCCCCAAAGTTCATTATCTTTACAGGGTATATCCTGTTCCTGATATCAATGAAAAATAGTTCATTGTCTTATATAGGTCACTTCTTAAAATAAACTGAACCACACGTGGTTTGTCAGGCATTGAATGCATTTATGACATTGAGTTTTTACATATTTAATAACATGAAATGTATATATTAAAAACATAAATTCTTCTCTATTAAAAAAATCAATATTTTGTAACCTAAGATATTATTTGGTGGGATATCTGAGCAGGCATAAAGATTGTCTTGCCCCAACAAATTATCCACAGATTTTGATGTTATATTTTCTTTGCATGTTTTCTCCCATTTTTTCAACACATATTCATCTATTATTTACTACATATTAGGTACTATGCCACATGCTCAGGACACGAAAGACCCTATCATAATTTTCTTTTCTCTTAAGGAGCTCACTGTCAAGTTCAGGAAATATACATGAAACAAAAAAGAAAACAAATGCAATACAGGATGCTATATATTGACTAAGAAGTGGCAAAATAAGAGAGAAAATTAACCAATAAGACATGATGATATATTTGGAGACAGGCACAAACTGTGGCATTTCTGTGTCAGAATAAATCCTAAAAGTCATTTACACAAACAAAACAGCTGATACTTTAGTCCCCTCTACAATCTCTTTGATCAGAAATGATGCAGGTTATGTTGATGATGTTCATTGTCAAGAAGAGCATGACTGCCAGAAATTTTAATTTAATCTTTGGGAAGCTCTAGCACTAAAACAAAAGTTGAAAGGGGAAGTGCATTCTCTGAACCACTTTAATTTTATGGAAGTGGCAAATGAAATGAGAAAAAGAAATAGAAGAAGAAATTTCTTTAAATAAAGATGTTTAAACAGACATTGAATATAGCATTTCTTAAAATTCAGTATTGTTTTCTTTTTATTGACTTGATCATAGCTAAGGAAAAAAACTAAAAAAAAATTCAAATCCAACACAATAGCTTTTATTAGAATAGGACATCAAAATATATATATGAAATTCATATAAATAAAAATACATGTGAAATCCTATGTGTAGCTCAATCCAAATGACATGTTTTAGATTTTAAAATTTTAGATGAATATTTTAAAATTACAAATTTTATATGAATCACATGGGATCTCATTAAATACAGATTCAGATGTAGTAGGTCTGGTACAGGGCCTAACAATGTTCCTTTCTAAGAAGCTCCCAGGTAAAGTAACTTACATATTGACAGTAGTAATTGATTGACGGTAGATACATGATTGACATCTTTGCTTGCCTTTAAACGTTTTAAAAATTATTTATTAATGCAAGTTTTAATAGTAAAATTTTGTTATATTTATTTTTCATCAGTGGCCAACAGTCATGGTAAAAAAAAAAAATGTATTGTTGCATCAAATTGGCATCTATTTATAAGAACACTTTTTTTGAGGGCAGATGCCTCAGTGAGAATTGTATGAGTATGTGAATGTTAAAGACAGTTGGACAAACCAGGTAAAATATTAAGAAAACACATTCCTGATATCAAGATCATGATCTCTGGGAAGAAAAAAAAAAGACACTGGTAAATAATTATAAGACAATGTACTTTATTCAAAACATTAAAAAAAAACACCTGGGAAAATTTATTTGGAAGAAGTTAACGTTTGAGATGGGTATTTGCCTTAGAGAAGAAATTCTATGACTCATTCAAATACCTGCCATGTCTAAAACCCTTCTGAGAAAAGGGCCTACAAGAAGTTATTTCTATATAGCACAGGCTTTGATCTTGTTCATATCTGCTTAGACTAGGAATTAGTGTCAAGCTAATGGCATTAAGCAAATTTAAGGAAGTGTAAGACTGTATGTTTGTCTAAAAGGGGTACTATGCATTGAACTGTGATAAAAGCTTAGCATGCAAAATGTAGAGAAGTGGTGAAAGAAGAAGTAGCAGTAGAATTGGAGGTGGTAGAGAACTCTAATAGCAGAGAATAGCTCAGTTGCAGTCACAGCAGGGATTGCCATGCAGGAGGCAATGAACATTCGCCTCTAAGGTGATTAGGAGATGGTAAGAATGGAAAAGCAGTGATTCTCAAAATTGCCTGCAGATTAGAAGCACTAAGGAAGCTTGCAAAATCACAAATCCCCGGCTGTATTCCAGATGAGAATCTCTGGAGCAGTGACTCAGTCTTTGTCTGTTTGTTTGTTTGTCTGTTTGTTTGTTTGTTTTTGTACTTGCAAATATGAAAATCCTTAGGTGATTTGAAAGTACAGCCAAGGTTAAGAGTCACTCACACTGGGTCTACTGTAAATCACTGAACCAGCTACTGAATCCTAGAAAAAAAAGGAGCCATTGTTCCAGTGTTCCATGAGGGCTTGCTTATGAATTTGATGACTAAATTTTCTAGGTTACCTTGTAGCATTGCATTTCAACCTTTTTCTTTCATCAGAATCACCTGGAAAACTTAAAAAGATCAATACTGTGAAAATGACTATACTGCCCAAAGTAATGTATAGATTCAATGCTATCTCCATCAAGTGCCCATTGACTTTCCTCACAGAATTAGAAAAAACTACCTTAAATTTCACATTGAATCAAAAAAGAGCCTACATAGCCAAGACATTCCTAAGCAAAAAAACAAAACTGGAGGCATCATGCTACCTGGCTTCAAACTATACTACAAGGCTACAGTCATCAAAACAGCATGGTATTTGTACCAAAACAGATATATAGACCAATGGGACAGAACAAAGGCCTCAGAAATAATGCCACATATTTACAAAAACAAGCAATGGGAAAAGGATTCCCTATTTAATAAATGGTGTTGAGAAAACTGGCTAGCAATAAGCAGAAAACTGAAACTGGACTACTTCCTTACATTTTATACAAAAATTAACTCAAGATGGATTAAATTCTTAAACATAAGACCTAAAACCAGAAAAACCCTAGAAGACAACCTCATCAATAATGTTCAGGGCATAGGCATGGGCAAAGACTTCATGCCTAAAACATCAAAAGCAATGGCAATAAAAGCCAAAATTGACAAATGGGATCTAATTAAAATAAAGAGCTTCTGCATGACAAAGGAAAGTATCATCAGAGTGAACAGGCAACTTACAGAATGGGAGAAAATTTTTGCAATCTATTCATCTGACAACAGGCTAATATTCATAATCTACAAGAAACAAACAAATTTACAAGAGAAAAACAAACAACCCCATCAAAAAGTGGGCAAAATATATGAACAGACATTTGTCAAAAGAAGATATATATGTGACCAACAAACATATGAAAAAAAAGCTCATCACTGTTCATTAGAGAAATTAAATCAAAACCACAGTGAGATACTGTCTCACCCAAGTTAGAATGGAGATCATTAAAAAGTCAGGGAACAGCAGATGCTAAAGAGGATGTGGAGAAATCGGAACACGTTTACACTGATGGTGGGAGTATAAACTAGTTCAATCATTGTGGAATACAGTGTGGAGATTCTTTAAAGATTTAGAACCAGAAATTCCATTTGACCAAGCAATCCCACTACTGGGTATATCCCCAAAGGATTATAAATTATTCTACTATACAGACACATGCACACGTATGTTCATTGCAGCACTGTTCACAATACCAAAGACTTGGAACCAACCCAAATGTCTATCAGTGATAGACTGGATAAAGAAAATGTGGCACATATACACCATGGAATACTATGCAGGCATGCAACAATAAAAAAGGATGGGTTCATGTTCTTTGCTGGGACTTGGATGAAGCTGGAAACCATCATTCTCAGCAAACTTACACAGGAACAGAAAACCAAACACCATATGTTCTCACTCATAAGTGGGAGTTGAACAATGAGAACACATGGACACAAGGAGGGGAACATCACACACCGGGGCCTGTTGGTGTATGGGGGGCTAATGGAGTAATAGCATTAGGAGAAATACCTAATGTAGCTGACAGGTTGATGGGTGCAGTAAACCACCATGGCACGTGTATATCTATGTAACAAACCTGCACATACTGGACATGTATCCCAGAACTTAAAGTAAAATAATACAAATGTTTAGCCCGCCTCCCCAGTGACTTATTTTTAATTTAGTAGTTCGAGGATAATGTCTAAAAACTGGCATTTCTACCAAGTAACCATGTTGTGCTAATGGTGTCAATCTATAAACAACACATTGAGAACCATTTTTTTAATAGAAAATATTAGGAGACTGGGAGAAAGAAAGTGAGAGACGGAATGAAGGAGAAAAGGGAGAGAGAATAAAAAGAATCAGCTTCTAAGCCTTGGGAACAATATGAATAAACATACATTTGTGAGCATTGGTGATATATTCATAGAGTGCAACAAGTTTTCTGTGAAGATAGTAAAGGGAACCAAGGAGGGAAGGCAGGAGATGAGACTGACAGAATCAACTGTGACAGCCAAGCCAAGAACGTGGATTTATCCTACAAGATATGGAATGGCAACGACCCTGAACAAATGTAAGAATTAGAAAGGTAATTCTGGCTGTAGGATGTAATTATTGCAAGAATCGAATTGATATTTATCTTTTCAAAAACAAATTTAAAATACACATTTATTAAATTATTCTTCACAAGAAACATTTAGAAAAAAGGTAAAAGGTATGTGTATACTATTACCAAATATTTTATTTCAAAAATGAGAGTTGTGAAATAATTATCAACAAAAAATTTAGATATTCAGGAAACAAGATTGGAATTATTTTTTCAAAAAAAAATTTAAAGATTTGCTTCCAAGTCTACAAAAATTATCATTAATGTAGTTTCAAACTAAATTTTTTGTTTTTCAGGTTTTCTCAGAATATGTATTTCTTTATATGTATATTTACATTTGTTTAGTATTAATTCTTGCATTGTTCTAAAAATGACTTTAGATTTTTTTGTTATTCATTAATTATAACCATCGATTCTCGATTTAAAAATACCTTTGTGGAGAATTTTTATTTTAAAGTAGCTTTATTTTCATCTCTGTTGTTATACTAATACATAGGTGAATTCATCTTTCTTTATTCTCGGGAAATAATTTTCATTCACTTTACTGTTTTAGCTTCTATAAATTGCCATCTGTTGCTGGAGAGGATGTGGAGAAATAGGAACACTTTTACACTGTTGGTGGGAGTGTAAATTAGTTCAACCATGGTGGAAGACAGGGTGGCGATACCTCAAGGACCTAGAAATAGAAATTCCATTTGACCCAGCAATCCCATTACTGGGTATATATCCAAAGGATTATAAATCATTCCACTATAAGGACACATGCACATGAATGTTTATTGCAGCACAGTTTACAATAGCAAAGACCTGGAACCAACCCGAATGCCCATCGATGACAGACTGGACAGGGAAAATGTGACACATACACATCATGGAATATTATGCAGCCATTAAAAATGATGAGTTCATGTCCTTTGTAGGAACATGGATGAAGCTGGAAACCATCATTCTCAGCAAACTGACACAAGAGCAGAAAATCAAACACTGCAAGTTCTCACTCATAGGTGGGTGTTGAACAATGAGAACACATGGACACAGGGAGGGCAGCACTATATACACTGGGGTCTGTTTGGGGGAAATAGGGGAGGGACAGTGGGGGATCGGGAGTTGGGGAGAAATGCCAGATATAGGTGAAGGGGAGGAAGGCAGCAAATCACACTGCCACGTGTGTACCTATGCAACAATCTTGCATGTTCTTCACATGTACCCCAAAACCTAAAATGCAATTAAAAAAATATTTTTTTTAAAAAAATTCCATCTGTTTTATCAACTATGGTTTTTTCACCAATAGTTTATTTAAATGTCTAATGCTAGAAAATGAAAGACAAAATTTACCTTCTCATTTATATTGTCATGAACATTTGCAGATTCATTGGTATTTGTGTCTATTCATCAAGTTATCCAGCTCTTTGAATACAAGGAAGGACTACAGACCATATTTGCTTTATTTGGGGAAGTTTTAATAATGACATTTGATGAATCTGAGAAGCATACAATTCCAGGTATCACAATTTGCTTTTGTTTTAGCACAACAATTTTTCAATAATCTGTATGACCATGTATTCAATCTCAAGCCATGTCCTCAAAATTTGTGTTTCTCCTTGAGAAACTTTTCCCAAGCCAGAATCCTGTACATAAATGTGATATAAGTTCTAGGAACACAGGAGTTCCACATTTTCAGCTGATCAGCAAAAACAGCCAGTGGTCCCTTTGCTTCTGATAATCACTTTGGTTGGCATATTTACCTTCCAATTTACTTCTCAGAAGTGAATCATACAACACAGTACCCTTAGATTACATGATACAGTTTGATTTAAAAAATTTTTTTAAATAGTATTTATGATGCAAGATAATTTGGAGTTACAACAGGAAAAACAGTTTACACACAGAGAGAGAGAGAGAGAGAGAATAAAAACACTTCCTTCAATTGACAGTGCAGCTTTGATAACAAGACAGAAGCTGAGAATGTCAGCTTAACACAGAAATTCAGGCCAAAGAAGGGGATGCTTGTCCTGGAACAGACAAGTCCCAGAAGAAGGGGGTTGGCCGTGATTACAAAACCATTTTGAATAGTCACAAACATTTGTTAAATTAGGCAACTGAGGGACTTGAAAAGAACATCCAATATATTGTATTTTTAAGGCATTTTGAAATCACTGCAAGTGTGTAATTGAGCTTAAAGATGTGGTTGGTCATTGATCTAAAGTTCTTTACAAGTGTTAACGTTTTTAAATACAAGTGTTTTTTTTTTATATATTAAAGAAATTCTTCAAATACAAGTGTTAACTTGTAAATAAAATGATGAAACAATTGAAACTAAGTTTAAGAAAAAACTATAGTTTAAAATTTTTGTTTAATGAATTGAAAATCACATTATAAAACCAAAAATTTAACACCTGAAAAAGATTTTTCATGCTTTGGATACAGAAGCATTGAAGTCAGGATACTTAAACTATTGGAAATTTACAAAAATGAGTCACTCTTTCCTTGGTCTAAACAAGGTTTATAAAAGGCCAGGGAGTAGAGGCTTTGTTTTAAAAATTCTATGCTGAAAGTAAGTATTGATTATATATTAAAATTTAAATATGTATAATAGTTGGCAATTCTGTGTCAATACTTAGTGGAAATTTGTTTTATAGGAAGAAAATGTCTTCCCTCCTAAAAGTTTTGAGTGCTTAATTCATATCATGTCTTACACATTCATGACAAAAAATAATGTTCAGAAACCTCAGAATTTCAGAAATAATTATTTAAGAAAACATCCCTACAATTATTTTTAGTATATTTTAAAGTTAAAATTTTTAAATTTTTGGAAAATATTCAAATGTTCAAAATCTTTGTTGGAATAATATATATGAGAGAAAATTATGGTTGAAATAATTTGTTTAAATGTGTTTTTAAGAAGCTATAAAACTATACTGATCAACTAATTTGAAATTGATAATTTCATTTTCTAATATGAACTTAAGCTAAGGAAGGAATATAAATCTTGCCTAGTAATAAGAGACAATAAGCAAAGACAAACATAAGCAGTCTTCTTGTTACAAGGCTAAGATCTCGAAAAAAGAAAAATGAGAAAAGTAAAACACACACACAATAAGATAATCTGGAACACAATTTAAAATCTTATCTAATAGCAAAATCCTTGATGTTAGACTGAACAACTACAAAAAAAGTCAAATTAAGATTCTATACTCACTCACACACTAAATAATGTTCTTGGTTTTCTACAAGAAAGCCTAGAGGATTGCGTTATGTGCCTTACATATTTCCCATGTTGCTTTAAATGTATTAAAATGTGAAACCAATCTATTTAAAATTTATCTGTAGTTAAATGCAACATTCTCTTGGTCTGTGTATATGAAAGCAGTTAATACAGAATTCAAAAATTAAAATTTTCAATATGGAACATCTTCAATTCTATTAAAAAAAAACTAGATTTGTGACAAAAACTAAATATATAGAATATGAAGTAAATAAAATACAAGCATAGAATTGTAATGGAGATAAAGTCTTATAAAATTTATTATAATTGTACAATCAGGATTTTCCCAAGAATAAGTTTTTAAAAAATTGTAAAATATTCTGAGAATATAAATGTATAAAATAGTTTTTATTTGAAATTTCTGAATAAAAGATTTAAAGTATAACTTTTTAAACATTTTTTTGTATAACATCAATTTTATTGTATTTTATCTTTAGTTTTGCTTTGGCAAATATAAATGCATATTACATCAGAATGGAAAATACTATTTATTTATCTTTAAGAACTTGAATTCTACACTATACTAGGATTTCTAGTAATTAAAATAAGGACTATATTCAAATAGGTATAATTAATTTAAATATAAATATATATAAAGAAACATTGCTTTTGATTTTAAAAGGAGGTGATCAGAAAACTATTAGGAATTTGTATTCACATATAGCATTATTTTGTAATCACATTAAGATTGGGGGGAATTTAAGGATCTTCCAATTACCAACTAGTTCTTTGTCAGATATTATTTATTAGGAAATTTATTTTCATTTAGTAATTTCAAGTATTGGTGTAACAATATACAACATCACAGATTGGTAAAAGAATGCAGTATATTATTTGAAAAATAATAAAGCATGTAGTTTCATAAATGCTTAGGATAAATTTTAAATTTCCATGTAATAAGCAAATAGAATATAAAACTTGAATATATTAAGTTATGTATGTTGTAATATTACTGAAAATTTAAAAAGTAAAAAGAAGAAACTGACTACCTGGAGCTAATATATATCACTCTATTCATTATAGAACTGAGCTCTGTATCTGTATTTACCTTCATACATGGAGATCAAACATACTACTAATAATTAGAGAACACAGCACTGTATAAATTCAGGATGTGATGCATTTTTAAGACAAAAATTACTGCAAAAAAATTTTAACTAAATTCTACAGCCTTTTTTGTTAATGATAATAATGATATCTCTATGTTGAAATATTTTAATATTATAAATAAAGCAAATAATTGTTAATATTTTTGAAAATTAAAATGTTCAATATAAGAGGAAGAGTTCAATTAAAGAATCAAAACTTTAAGAAAGAAGAGCCTGATGATGCAGTGAATTTTAGATGTACATTTATATTTTCTAACCATGTTTATTTCTGTCAAAATGGATTAAGACAAATGATATACTGGCAGAAAAACTAATATGATAATTCTAGTGCTGGTAATTTGATGTCTAGGACCATTTGCCAAGTACCAGAGCTTCTCCAAGAATTGGCTAATTTCATGTGTACAACAGAGATGATCTAAGTTGAACCTAGAACATCTCACTGGGTCAGAAAGCAAAGACATTTTTAAGATCAAATGAGTCATGTCATGAGGACGTAGAAGCCAAAGAGCCATATTGAGAAAGCTAGAGAAGAACAAACTGTTAACAATTCCATCATCAAAAAGAGAAAAGAAATCTATACCTGTATGAATTGAATCTAGAAAAATCTGTAAGAGCAATAATACTAAAAAAGTCATCATAAAGTACACAATATCGCATATCATGTTTCTGCTAAAAATATTTCTGTTTAACTCAAACCTTTAGATTTAACTTCCAATGTAAGAAAATTACAGAAAATGTAAGAAAAATATTAATTCACACTAAAAGTAAGGTGAAATTCTCTCTCTCTTTTTCTCCCTCTTTAATAGAGATGGGGCCTCACAATGTTGCCCAGGCTAGTTTCAAACTCCTGGGCTCAGGCAATCCTCCTGCCTCAGCCTCCCAAAGTGATGAGAATACAAGCATGAGCCACCATGCCTCACCTTGAAACATTCTCTAGGACAATTGCCACAATCCTTAATTTATGAAATCTTCTTCACAAAAAGATGCTGTTCAAAAAGAAAAAAACTAAAGGAATATAACAAAAAGATGAAATATATATATATCTTAGTTCAGACAGGCATCAAAATGACAAGTTGAGGGGAACTAGGGGAATTGGAATTTGATTTTAGATGGCATATTAGATATTAAGAAAGGATAATCCATTTTATTAGATAGGATCCCAGTTATTTTTGCTATGAAAGAAGATAACCCTTTTATGGAAGCATCCTAAATATTTATAAGTGAACTATTACCTGGTCTAAAATTCATATTAAAATATTTTAGCATAGACAATGAGATGCAAATGTATATTTGTTTTAATCAACCTATTAAGCATGATCAGTTTGTCCTAACTTGGAATGCAGATTCCAACTATGGTTAGTCAGATTTTATTTCAAAAGTCATACTCCAAGGCAGCTGATGGTAGCATTTCAACTATCTTTATCTTCAATCAATACCAGGCGTTTTTATAATCAGCATAATTACACACTTGAATTGGCTTTTTACAGAAATTATTGGCTGGTTAATGAACATAATGGATACTAGAGATGGGTTTTCATTAGTGAATTAGTAGTTTTGAAGATGTATGGATTTGGGTAGAAGTAATTTAGAGACACTTGTGCCCTTGAATTACCAGAGCATAAAAATCAAACAAGCAGAAAAATCTAGGCCCTTTGGAAATGCTACCATCAGTTTGATATCTAAATGGTCCTATGTTGATCCAGAAGATTGTTGTTTGCCTAATTCCTACAACTCTGTTAAACTAAATATTCCCACCAGATTAATGCCACATATAAAGTATCAAAACTAAAGGTGGGTCTCATTGAGGTCACAGTACAGTTTGTATGAGAGTGTTTCATCTGCTTGTATTTGTCAGGATTATTTCCCAGACTTGCTTTCACTGATACCTAATACAAGGTTGTTGAATGAGAACTCATAATGGTCATTAACCTCTAACTATGAGAGGCTACTGACATTTAACAAAAGGAATCTAATACTTGTGCATAATTGTATTGGCTAAGATTAGTTTGTAGCACTATTCTTCTAAGGTCACAAAGGATTCGTTAGAGAATGTAAATGCAACCTAACTCGGAGCAGTAAGACTAAAATTTGGAAATTTTGCAGAAATTACATAAAGAGTGCTACTTTTCAAAAACACTAAACAAACTGGCATTGTCAAGCTGGTTGAGTTAAATCCTGAATAAAATCTTGAAAATCAACTGCATGAAAAGAGTATGCGTGAGAAAGAATTCAAAGTGAAGGAAAACAGGATTTAGTGGTGGATAGATTCTTGATGTTTGAGCATCTGAATCCGGAAATACCTAAACTTAGTTCTAATTGGCCTTTTCAGTTATATAAATGTTAAAATTATCTGCAATCATTTTGGTTACCTTTTCCTCATTGCAACCAGGAGAGATCTTTATAAAACATCAAATGATATGTTTTCTCAGGGTGATAAAGGAATGAAAAGGACATCTATTTATGTTCAAAGTGTATGTGTTGAATCTTCCTAGCATATCTTTAGCAACACTAATCCAGACTTATTATTCCATGTAAGTACATTAACATATGTATAATAATATATTTGCATATTCACACAATCTATTTGAAATACTTCAATCAGTAATTATTCTCGATTTTACTGACTTTATATCTAGACTATCTTTCTTCACTCAGTAGTTTAACTCAAGTTCTTCACAAACTAGTGGGACAGTGAAGCAAGGTAGTTGATAACCGCAGAAGCATGTTTATGCGTTAGAACATTATATCTAAGCTGGAATATGAAGAAAGTTAATATAAAGATTGCTGGTAGAACAGGGATAGATACAGGAGCCTATTGGCTCTGTAAAGTCAAAGAACTATTGTATTAATAATTGCTGATTGAGAGGGCAGGAAAGAGAGGAGTGTAGCAGCATGAACGCAAGGTGACATCTGTGAAAAGTCTCTGTCGTTACTCTGAAATCTGACTACCGAAATACATTCATGATTCTTCTACTCTTGCTTTTCTGCCATAGCAATACAAAATAATTCATTCCGAATTTCCCCTCTAATAAGATGTGTGCTATTCTGTGTTATAATCTTAATTTGCAAGCCTATATCTTCATGATCATTGTAATTTGTAATTAATCTAATCACTCTGACATTTTGCATACAGCTTATTCCCTTCTACGACTTTTGTTTGTTGTGGAAAACAAAAAAGAAACGTAATGATATAAAATCACAAAGCAAGAAAATTATAAATTCTAATCAGAAAGATTTTAAATTTCTCAACACCCAATTAACTCTAAGAATATCTAGAAGCACATTGAATATATCCCTTATTGGTTGTATGCCTTTCATCATTAAAAAAAAAATGTAAAACAGAGCAGGTGCCTTGAATTCAGAGTTTCATTCAAACACAATTAATTGTGTCCCCATTATGTACAACTGCCAATATCTGCTAACAATTAGAAAGTTAGTAGATTTGTGTGTAAATTTTTAATTTGCATATAAAAGGTGTATAACTTAGGTGATGACTCTTATTGGTAGCTAGTAATAAAGATGTGCTTTTGCTCACCCCTTCCCTCCCAAGGCTAATCATTAGGTCATTGCTTTGTGAATTAAATAGAAAATCTTTAAGAAATCAGTAAACAAAATACTAGGCTGTGAATAAACTTACCAATTCAAATAAAAATCTATTATTTTGTTTATTACTGATGAATAATAGTAGGTTGAATTTATAGATTATCAGTATCCTCTATTATCAACTATCATCAACAATGTCTCTGAAGACATAATAGACCAAAAAGATTAACATATGTGAATAAATTGTTATCAGTAGGTAGAGTTTATACATATTCCAAATAGTCTGAAATAAACCCCTAGAGTAAGCTAAATATAGAGAGAGCTGATACACAGACATCAGATTAATTCCAGATTATTGAATCATGCTTTAATGGATCATACAAGAATGCATAGAGTCTTGATTCCAAAACATCCTATAAATGAGTATGTTGTCACTTGTTACATTCATAGTACTTATTGTGAGAACCTTCAAAAGAAATTTGTGTTTGGTATTAGAATTAACTATTGCTTTGCTTTTTCTAAGATGTTGAATTGATCTGAAATTTAGAGACAGAATAAATTATTTAACTTACTAGATTCCACCTTTGTATTGGCTGGTACAAAAAGATTTGACAGCAATATCTATCCAGAACATAAAAATTTATGAAACGGTTTAAAAAATATCTAATTTGACAGCAATATCTATCCAAAACATAGATATTTATGAAATGGCCTCTAACTTCTTTTTACAATAACTTCTAATTTACATTAATTTGCTTTTTAAAACTCTGTTCAGAAGCTATGTGATGTCTTTTTTGTTGAAAATGAAGTATTCAACAATTAAGCAATTAACTATAAAATGTTGATATGAATATGGTTACATGAGTATGCTTCACATATATGTACACATTTACAACTCCTGTCATTCTTTACTGTTTTTTTAGATCAATGCTGCTTACTCTTTGACCAAATTTAAATGAGATTAGCTAGTTATTCCCTGGTAGTCGCTGATCCAGCTTTGTTTACATTGTCCAATTGTTGCTCTTTTAAGAAAACACTGAATTTCCCTTCAACAGCATTTTTGTAGGAATAATCTTTGTTTGAGAGAATTAGAAGTGAAGAGGGCATTATTAGCTAATTAATAAGGCCTGAGGAACACTGCTCCACCACCTTAATTAAACCTATTCTAAATATACAATGTAAACTATAGCTGGCTCTTAATGATCAACACATGTTGTCTATTTGGTTCTATTTTTTCTCCTAAATCTTTTCAACATCTGAGCATCCAGGTTTTAAAAAAAAACAAAAGTGAATAGCTACTGAAAGATAAGTCAAACCATGCAAAAGATAATCAAAGCCTTCAAATTTCCTGTTTTCTAAACTGTATTATGACATTTTCATTTCAAGTTAACTTTATTTTAATTCTTTCATTTTTTATTTTTTATTCTTTCTATTCTTTTGACCATTTTTCAAGGCTGTTTTTTTTTCTCCTAAAATCACAAGTATATAAGAAATGGGACAAACCTTTGTTAACTTCCTTCCTTGAAAAGAATAGTCAAATTAGTTAATTATATTACTTAAAAAATACTTCTCTATTTCTTAGTGATCTAAAAGACTAAACATAAGTATTTCCTGTTCTTTTAATAATTAAACTTAAATCGTTGTTCATATTTTAATTATTTCTGTGGCTTCCTTTTTTAAGCTCCTTTCTCCTGTAGTTGATGTCTCTTGTGTACCTACCCTAACATCACCATTTGCTTTGATGATGGTGAAATATGCATAACTTGTTTGAGCCAAAAAGAAAATTGTGATCAAAATAGAACGGAGATGTTCTTCTGTATACAGTTGTGACAAACTTGAGGGAAATTGAAAGCTGAGATAAAGTAGGAAGGAAAGACATCTCAGCTACGGACTGGGGATTCTTTTTTAGGTATTCACCTAAATCCGTTTACAGTCAAACAGTAATAACAGATGACTCAAGTTTCCATGTGTAATTGTTTTGGTATTGTTAGAGACAGTTAGCTACCCATGAAATAGCCATCCTACCCTTTTTCTCCGTGAATATAACCCTAATTTGTTCCAGTATTAACATGGGTGATGGAAAACTAAATACCCTAGCCTACCCTGCATATTGGAGTGGCCATCTGATTAAGTACTGGCCAGTAAGCTATAAGGGAGAAGGTTTGGATATGGTTTCCAGAGAAAATCCTTTAAAAGGGAGAAGGTAGGATATGTCCCTTGCCTTTTTCCCTCAATTTGCCTAGAATCCAGATGTGATGGCTTGAGATTCAGCAGCTATTTTATACCTAAATATATCTGTTCATTGCTTCATCCCAGCCTCTAGAACAGTGCCTAATATGGGACTCAAAAATTATTTGTCAAATAAAAGAATCAATAAGTAAAGCAGAAAGACAGCTCTTCCTCAGTAGTTGCTTTGTATTTATCTCTTTACAGATTGATTGTGTTAATTTTGAAGACTGAGATTTTTAAAGCAAAGAACCGAAATGGTTGGTTACATTTATTAGCTACCTGTTCTTGAGCAAGTCATTTACTTTTCATGAACTTTGATTTTAGCATATGCAAACTGAGATAATAATATTTATCTTGCATACTTGTTGAAAGGACCTGAAATACTTATTATTATATTCTTGTTGTCCTATTACCTATTGTAGTTTCCACAAATTTCATAATTTTGGTTTCTCCAATTAATTCTCTAATGAATATAATGTAGAATGACTAAAATTTTATTTAATATATACCAGATGAATTTTTATTCTTGGCATCCATAATTTTTTAACTATATACTCCATTCATTTATTTTTTTAGTTTTATCATTGCTACACAAATACACATTTCAGAATGCTATTACATAATTTTTTTTTTTTTTTTTGAGACAGAGTCTCACTCTGTCACTAGGCACCAGGCTAGAGTGCAGTGGCGTGATTTTGGCTCACTGCAACCTCTACTTCCCGGGTTCAAGCAATTCTCCTGCCTCAGCCTCCCAAGTAGCTGGGACTACAGGCACGCATTACCATGCCCAGCTAATTTTTGTATTTTAGTAGAGACAGGGTTTCACCATGTTGGCCAGGATGGTCTCAATCTTTTGACCTTGTGATCTGTCTACCTCGGCCTCCCAAAGTGGTGGATCACGCCTGAGATTACAGGCGTGAGCCACCGCACCTGGCCGCTATTAGATAATTTTTTAAATGTAGTATTAAAAAGATTAAGCAAAAATAACATCTTGGAAAATCTCCATTCTTTGCTCTTACAGTGTTTTCTATTGACAAGATGGAAATTATAACTAGATTAATAAAATATAGTTTTATATTAGGATGAGACACTCAAGGAGATTTTTCTAGTGTAAGAGAGATAAAACACATGCAGACAAGCATGATGTAAGGTAATACATGACTTCTATCAGAATGATTAAAAACTGGAAGAATTCAAGGCAGGGAGAGAGTTTTTGCTGGAAATGCCAGAAAAATCTTCAGGAAAGAGACAGACTTGAACCTGGGGACTAATAGATGGAATGAGATGGGAGAAGGGACATACTCACTGATAAAACAGCATGAGAAAAGACATAAAAACAGAAATATGTTCAGATAGCAATCAATCACCCCCACGGTTTGACTGGAAGGTACAAAATATAAAAGGACAAGAAAGAGATAAGGCTTGAAAAGCATCAGATATGAGCTTCATTTCATAAACAATAATTAACCATTTCTCAACAGGAACATGTAAGTAAATCTATGCTCACATACTTCTTTTAATAGAAAGATGAGTTCCTGAAAATTGGAGGAGTGACTGAAGTAGAGCTCCTTAGAGGCTTTGTAGTGTTGTCTCTATGGTGATGCAATCCTAGCGTCTTTCACTGGCAGATGTTTATCCTTTTCTTCAATCACCTAAACTCGTGACCAGCTCCAACTACCTTTACTATGGCTGCTCCAAAAGTACAGGATCAGAGAGATATTTCTGATACATCTTACAGGTATAATGTTTCCAGAAATTTCTGCTGTCTTTATCTCCTTGTCCTTTTCCCAAAACGTGCCTCCAACCACAATAAAAGGAGTATTTAACATCCTGCTTGAAACATTTTCTTTGGTTCTTTTTTACATCCAGTCCTATCACTTAAACATCTTACGGCAGGTATCATGGGCCTGAAGAGTTTACCAGATCACATCAGATTCAATACTAGTTACAGCATAACACATGCAACAGGCAGGCACACTGGCTGAGAGGGTAGTATTAGTATTTCTAGACAACACATATAGAAACAGAAAGTATTTCTTGAATTGTAACAACATGTTATTCCTAGAATTGTATTTTTCTTGTCAAATTTTACCTTATCAATGACAGTTTTAATTTTATTGTTACATTTTAATAACTATCTGACAGAGAGAAAAAGGGAAGGAAAAAGGAAGGAAGGAACGAAGGGGAAAGGAAAGGAGGAAAGAAAAGAAAGGAGGAAGAAAAGGAAGGAAGGGAGGAAGAAAGAGAAGAAAGAAAGATAAAGAATGAAGAAGAAAGAGAAAGGAAGAAAAGAAAGCAAAAGAGAAACAGAAGATGGAAGGAAGGAAGGAAGGAAGGAAGGAAGGAAGGAAGGAAGGAAGGAAGGAAGGAAAGGGGAGAAAAGAAAAAGAAAAAAGGTATTGTATAAGCCAGTGGCCCTACATCTCCTCCAATTATCTTTTGATAGGTGTGTCTGACTTCTAGAATAATGCATTTGGAAATGCTCCTTCCTAATCTCAGTCTGCTCCTTTGTCAAGTTTAATAGCAAGGTTCACTGAATGCTCTCATTGTCTATAAGCAACTCCATAGCGCCTTAAAACCCACCAGTCAGGCTGAGAGAATCAGAAGACATTTGACCTTTTATCACAGGATGCATCCAAAGACTGACATGCCAATTAAACTAGGTAGAGTAGGAAAATTGAGTAACTTGAACAAATCTCACTTGTTAGTGATACACCAGTTTTCAATGGTTCTGTACTTCTGAAATATCAGAGGCTGAGGAATCCTTTTTGAACATCTGTTTCACAAGTGGAGCCAGGTAGCCTCAAATCGGATGCAAACTGCTTCTGGGGCATGGCATGCAGCAGTTTACCTCCTGCTTTTTCAGATACTTTGTGGAACTACTTAATCAAACCATCAGCCGCCATACACCAAGGACAGTCAAAGCTCTTCAGGGGATATTTGAAAAGTCAAAACTAGAAACAATTATGGATTTTAAATACAGAGAAATCCTTATCCCCTGCCTTAGACAGTAGCCACAACATCTGAACAGTAATCTTTATTAGGCTTGAGTCAGTTGAAAGGCTTTATAACCTGGGAAGATTATTTATAACTAAATGCAATTTGGAATGGCTCACAGGTTGCTGGATATTAAAGATTCATGGGTCCCTAATGAAAAATTTTTTGTTGGTGTGATTAACAGTTGCTTTCTTTCATGAAACAAAAACAAACGGAAGAATATTTTTGAAATGTTTTCTAGTATCTGCCTTTTTTTTTTAACTTTTGCCATGCTCCTTTTTAAGTGGATGGTGTAAATACCCAATCTCTTCTGCTCTCTACCAGAATTCTATGAAAAGACTGCCTCTCATGATTCTAGGTTCTTAACAGCATTCATCTAAAATGCTGTTAGTAGCATCCATAGATGTTTCCACCTAGCTTGATTAATGTATAATTAAAAATTTAATATGTGAAAGTTGTAAAACATGATGTTTTGCTGTATGCATACATTGTGAAATGATTACCACAATCAAGCTAATTAATATATCCATCGCTTCACATAATTACCGTTTTTTTGTGGTAAGAATGCTAAGATTTACTCCTTTAGCAAATTTCAAGGTATATAAAATTACTGTCATTATGTTGTACATTAGATACCCAGAACTTACTCAGCTTAAAACTGCAGTAGTGGCTGTGGCCTTTGCCATCCAGGTACTTGGTCTCAGAGCTGGGGTCTGGAGCATGGGACTGAAATGAGCATCAACCCCAGTTTCAGGTTGGCAAAAACAAAAACCAAAACCAAAAAGCAGCTACTTCTTGAGGGGAATGCGGATAGGGCTCAGCAACTTCCACCGCCCTCCTCTTCCACCACACCCAAGGTCTGCAGCATCAATAGCTGTTGGCTTACCTCAATGGTGAAAGTGGCCGGCGTCTGAGCGGACCTCCCCGTAAAAGCTGCAGGGAGTGATGGCTACTGCAGCCACTGAGAACTGTGGTGGCACCAAGCACTATCTTTCTGTGTTTCTAGCCATCTCCAGATATTTCAGGTATGCCAGTCTCCCCAGCAATTCTTTCTGTCCAGATATTCTTTCTTCTTTACTCCACTGTGTTGCTGGAAATTCTTTTTTTTTTTTTTTTTTTTTTTTTTTTTTGAGATGGAGTTTCGCTCTTGTTACCCAGGCTGGAGTGCAATGGCGCGATCTTGGCTCACCACAACCTCCGCCTCCTGAGTTCATGCCATTCTCCTGCCTCAGCCTCCAAGTAGCTGGGACTACAGGCATGCTCCACCACGCCCAGCTATTTTTTGCACTTTTGGTAGGCTTGAAATTCTTAATTGGACTCTTTAATTCTCCAAGGGCTATTTTTGTTTCTGGAAAGCTATCTAATTATTGTTTTGTGGGAGGTACAAAGGCTGATGTCTCCTACTCCACCATTTTGCTAATGTCACTCCTGTGAACATGCTCTTCTATGCAGCTCCTAGGATACCAGAAGATTTTCTATTTCTTTTATTCTTAATCATCTGTTTTCACTATATCTTTCTTGTGATAACAAGAAGCAAGTAATTCTATCTCTATGCCATACTAATGAGGAAGTCAAAGCCCAGGAATGTTAAACAGCTTCATCTGATACAGCTGAGGAACGCATACAAGTGTTTAAAATGAAGCTCAGAGCCCTGACAGGTCTGCCTTTCAAAGAAAGTTGAGCATCTATTTTGTAATGTGTTTCCTTTTCATCTTTTACTAATAAAATCTAGCAAGGTATACAACATGTGACTCTTAACAGTTTACGGCAGTGTCCTCACATACATAGTTGTTACTTTCAGAACAATCTTTTGAAAAAGGAGTCACTTTCCTTCATTTACCTGGGAAACTGGTTGAAGACACTTGGCTAAGGTCAGATCACAGGAGTTGCAGCGTCTCAATGTTAATCTGAAACTAAAGGCTCCACAACCTAAAACCGTGTGCTCTCTCCATATGATAAGTCACATAAACAAGATTAACTCCCTACTTAATGTGCTTTAGGGACTTCAGAAAAGGCTCTGTTTCTTAAAATATCTCATCATTAATGCATTGCAGTGGGACCTAAACTCTTCACTTACTAAACTACTGCATAAAACACAGAAGGAACTTGTGGTATATAAATAGCAGCAAAAGTGGTAACATATCAAGATAGCTTCAGATTATCTTCAGTCATTACAAATCAGTTTTGATTTGACTAAATTCATTAGATCAAACCAGCAGGATGATAAGTTTTGCAGATAATCTATGTGAAACAAACAAACAAAAAATATGCTTCCGGGAAAAATTAGTTGCAGGTCTAACATGTTGGAGTCTAGTTCTTTGAGGAAAGCAGATGTACAGTGGTTAGTCACAAGTACTTACATAGTGAGATGTTGGTGTCAGGTATTGTGAATGATGTTTGTGGCAAAAATGATCCTGAGCTTTGCCTGGGTATACTCCTCTCCCCATGGTTTGTATCTGACTCCACTGATACTCCCAGGAATGATAAGATAATTTCATAAATTTCCTTCCTACTTAAGTCCATTGCAGCAGACACTGCTAGATGCCTACTCAACATTCACTTCTACTTTTAATTAGGACAATGTTTGTTTTTGTTTTGAGTGGTAATGTGTCAGAAAAAGAAAAATGCATGCATACTCCTTCCTTTCACTGTGTGGTAAATGAGATTAAAGTGGAAGCCTCCTAGAGATTTCTGGAAATGCTTTGCCTTTCAAATATAGGTACTACGTTTCCTTCGTATGCTTTCCTGCTTCTTCCAGCCTGAAACTTAAATGGAAACCTGAAAGTAGGAAGAAAACATGAGAATAAAATCACAGGCTCAGAATGGTGGAGTAGAAAGACAGTAGGAGCCTGAGATGCTGATGTTGTAAAATTCCTGCACCATCATGATACCACTTACATTCAGAGTTTCATTTGTCAAGAAAACATAAGCTTTTATTTGCTTAAATGACCGTATTCAAACTTTTGTTTGTTGTAGACGAGACACTCTCCAACAAGATTATTTTATTTTTTTCAATTAGGAAATATTTACAATGCATATGTACAGGTTGAAAATATATATGTATATGATGTATTGACTAAGTCTCTGGTCCATTACTATTTGACCTAGGACAAGTAATTTTATTTTTTAGGATCCCAGACTGCCCATCCAAAGTGAGCTAGCTGACCTAAGTAACAATTTTTTTCTTGTAAATTTATAGAATTTTAAGAAATATCCTTACATAATTAAAAAATAGGCATTTCTTTTCTTGTAAAATTTAATTATGTAAATTAAATCAGTTGTACCTGAGAAAAGAAACTGAAAATGTTTCAGAGATTAAATCCAAGGATTTAACTGTATGTAAGCTAGTGGATTGGGACATGACCTCACACACTCTATAATTGCAAGTTGAGTGTAATATATATCTAATTATACATAACAAAATATAGAAATATTATTGTTAGACGAGCTTGAGGTAAAAATTAGGACAAGGTTCTGGTGGGTCAGCAGGGTTTCGAAAGGATTATTATACAACAGAAATAGGCAGGATGTCAGAAGCTGCTCTCTTATCCATGTGAGACTGAAGTTGACGATGTGCCATATTGCTCACATTGTGGGGAATGGGGATGCTGACACCTACTTCAAACATTTATCATTTATTGGGAAAACATCTATTGAACATGTATTATTTGCACATCACAGTGGGATATACAAGGTAATACAGAGATGAATGATCTAGTAGTTTTCAATCCACCTTCCACCAAAAATAGATAGGTCTGCTTCATGCATAACAATAAAATAACACTAAATGAAGAAAAAGGCACAAAAGCAGGGTGACCGTGCACTCCGTTAGACTAGAATAGCTGTCCTGGCTTAATAACTAACACTGCCCCCCTTCAATATTCAAAAGTGCTCTGTGATGGTTATACGGGTTTAAAATTGAAATTTTATTTTATACGTTTATCAACCCAAAGTATTGATTTTTATTACCATTGTCTTTTGCAATAATATAAGAGGAAAATTAGAAGTCACTAAACTTACCCTTATGTTGTTCATTAATTCTCCAACTTGCTTTGCTTTTATCCAATCCAGTCATTAGCAGCACAAAAGAAATCAAACAAAATCTGAACAAGCAGTGTTTTTAAACAATGATTATATAAATGGTCCACTATAGCACTTTTGGAAAATATGTTAACTAAGTGGGAAAGAAGAGAAAATCTGAAGAAAAAAAATCAGCTTGAAGCACATACATCAGTATTACCAATAGATTACAGATGAAGAACATTCTCTTTGTCTAAAGAAAGATGCTATTGGTGTGTCTATTAATGTATTCCCTGATTATAAAAGATAAGACTTTGCTTCTATAATATGTGCCATTTGCCAAATAAATTTGTAATATCCTATTTCATATTTTACTGTAATATTAGTTTTTCTGGGAGGAGCTAACTCCAGAATGCTCTAACAGATAATCATGAAGAAAAACTTAATTATGTCAAAGTAGTGTGTGCTGGCCATGAAACAGTAGCAGACAGTGGGAAGTAGCCAGCGGATCATGGTCCTTGGCTACATCAGACACACATTTAAGGCTCATTCTTCTACTATACAGGAGGCTCTGTTTAGGGCCACTCTGGGCTTTTGTAATTGGTTTAGGCATTATCCTTTTCTGATACCGTTAAAGAAAAAAATATAGATGCTTTTCACATCTTTGGCACCCCCTAGAGAAATGATCTTCACTAATAATAGTAAGTGCCATAATTAAAAGTACAGAGATTTTATTTCTCCCGGTAATTTGTCTTAGCATAAATCCCCTATAGTAAACCACTTATCTATGGCATATTGAGACATGATTATAACTGACTCAAAAAAAGGAGTTTTGGTTAGTTGTACAGCAGTATAATTGAGCAGGGTCATCTCTCCTATCATTCAGTACTTTAAAAATGGATTGGGGGGCAGTGAGCAAGACAACAGAATGAGATTTTCCAGTTTTCTACTGATGTAAGCAATTCTGATTTTCATTGTTACCAGATGTAAAATAAAAAGATTTATAAATCACTTATTAAAGCTAAAAAACATATACAGGTTTAGACAGAACTTATTAAAAGATTACAAAAAGTTTAATTTTGTAAAGATTTAATGAAGGATTAACTGGGAATAAAAATTTGTTCAAAACAAACCATAAAATAAATCCTTTCTACACTTCTCTTCTTGACCCTCTCATTGCTCAATGCTTAGAGCAGAAGATAAACTTTCCAAAGATCTAAAAGTAACAGAGTAAAGATCTGTGCTCTTGTATTTCTGAAACTTCATTTGTAAAGGTCATCCTCTTCTTTGCCAACCTAAGCCTTTGCATCATTAGGAGCATTTCAGCTTTGACATGATTAGCTGATTAACCAAATCAATACCTCTATATCATTGTGCCTTGACCTTTGTAGTTAAATATAAGTCACTTTTACTTTTCTTAAAAGTATATATTATTATACTTTAAAGTTCTGGGGTACATGGACAGAACATGCAGGTTTGTTACATAGGTATACACGTGCCATGGTGGTTTGCTGCATTCATCAACCTGTCAGCTACATTAGATATTTCTCCTAATGCCATCCTTCCTCTAGCCCCCTACCCCTTGAAAGGCCCAATGTGTGATGTTCCCTTCCCTGTGTGCAGGTGTTCTCATTGTTCAACTCCCACTTATGAGTGAGAACATGTGATGTCTGTGTTAGTTTGTTGAAAATGATGGTTTCAGGTTCATCCATGTCCCTGTAAAGGACATGAACTCATCCTTTTTTATGACTGCATAGTATTCCATTGTGTATATATGTCACATTCTCTTTATCCAGTCTATCATTAATGGGCATTTGGGTTGGTTCCAAGTCTTTGCTATTGTGAACAGTGCATACTGTTCATAAAGACACATGCACATGCATAAACATACATGTGCATGTGTCTTTATAGTAGAAGGATTTATAATCCTTTGGGTATATACCCAGTAATGAGATTGCTGGGTCAAATGATATTTCTATTTCTAGATCCTTGAGGAATCACCACACTTTCTTCCACAAGGATGGAAATAATTTACACTCTCACCAACATTGTTAAAGTGTTTCTATGTCTCCATATCCTATCCAGCATCTGTTGTTTTTTGGCTTTTTAATGATGGCCATTCTAACTGGTGTGAGATGGTACATCAATGTGGTTTTGATTTGCATTTCTCTAATGAGCAGTTGTGGTGAGCTTTTTTCCCTATGTTTGTTGTCTGCATAAATATCTTCTCTTGACAAGTGTCTGTTCATATCTTTGCCCACTTTTTGATGGGGTTGTTTTTTCTTGTAAATATATTTATCTTCTTTGTAGATTCTGGATATTAGCTCTTTGTCAGATGAATAAATTGCAAAAATTTTCTCTCATTCTGTAGGTTGTCTGTTGACTATGATGATAGTTTCTTTGCTGTGCAGAAGCTCTTCAGTTTAGTTAGATCCTATTTGTCAATTTTGTCTTTTGTTGCCATTGCTTTTATGTTTTAGTCATGAAGTCTTTGCCAATGCCAATGTCCTGAATGGCATTGCCTAGCTTTTCTTCTAGGGTTTTTATGGTTTTAGATCTTACTTTTAAGTCTTTATGCCATCTTGAGTTAATTTTTGTTTAAGTTGTAAAGAAGGGATCCAGTTCCAGCTTTCTGCCTATGGCTAGCCAGTATTCTCATCACCACTTATTAAATAGGGAATCATTTTCTCATTGCTTGATTTTGTCAAATTTCTCAAAGATCAGATGATTGTAGATGTGTGGTGTTACTTCTGAGGCTTCTGTCCTATTCTGCTGATCTATATATTTGTTTTCATACCAGTACCATGCTGTTTTGGTTACTGTTGCTTTGTACTATAGTTTGAAGTCAAGTAGCATGATGCCTCCAGCTTTGTTCTTTTTGCTTAGGATTGTCTTGCCTATGTGGGCTCTTTTTGGTACCATATGAAATTTAAAACAATTTTTTCCAATTCTGTGAAAAAAGTCAATGGTAGCTTGATGGGGATAGCATTGAATCTATAAATTACTTTGGGCAGTATGGCCATTTTCATGATATTGAGTCTTCCTAGCCATAAGCATGGAATGTTTTTCCATCTGTTTGTGTCCTCTCTTATTTCCTTGAGCAGTGGTTTGTAGTTCTCCTCGAAGAGGTCCTTTGTTAGTTGTATTCCTAGGTACTTTGTTCTCTTTGTAGCAATTGTGAATGGGAGTTCAATCATGACTTGGCTCTCTGTTTGTCTATTATTGTTGTATAAGAATGCTTCTCATTTTTGCACATTGATTTTGTATCCTGAGACTTTGCCGAAGTTGCTTATCAGCATTAGGAGATTTGGGGCTGAGAAGATGGGGCTTTCTGAATATGCAATCATGTCATCTGGAAACAGAGAAAATTTAACCTCTTCTTTTCCTAATTGAATATCCTTTATTTCTTTCTCTTGCCTGGTTGCCCTGGCCAGAACTTCCAATACTATGTTGAATAGAAATGGTCATAGAGGGCATCCTTGTCTTGTGCTGGTTTTGAAAGGGAATGTTTCCCATTTTTGCCCATTCAGTATGATATTTGCTGTGACTTTGTCATAATAGCTTTTGTTATTGTGAGATATGTTCCATCAATACCTAGTTTATTGAGAGTTTTTAGCATGAAAGACTGTTGAATTTTGTCAAAGACCTTTTCTGCATCATTGAAATAATTACGTGGTTTTGTCATTGTTTCTGTTTATGTGATGGATTACATTTATTGATTTTCATGTGTTGAACCAGCTTTGTATCTCTGGGATGAAGCCGACTTGATTGTGGTGGATAAACTTTTGATGTACTGCTGCATTCATTTTACCAGTATTTTATTGAGAATTTCACATTGATGTTCATCATGAATATTGGTCTGAAATTTTCTTTTTTTGTTGTGTCTCTGCCAGGTTTTGGTATCAGGATAATGCTGGCCTCATAAAATGAGTTAGGGGGAATTCCCTCTTTTTCTGTTGTTTAGAATAGTTTCAGAAGGAATGGTAATGGCTCCTCTTTCTACTTCTGGTAGAATTCAGCTGTGAATCCATCTGGTCCTAGACTTTTTTCTTTTTGGTTGACAGGCTATTAAGTGCCGCCTCAGACCTTGTTTTTGGTCTAGTCAGGGATTCAACTTCTTCCTGATTCAGTCTTGGGAGGGCATATGTGTCCAGAAATTTATCCAATTCTTCTAGATTTTCTAGTTTGTTTCTGTAGAGATGTGTATACTATTCTCTGATTGTAGTTTGTATTTCTATGGGATCAGTGGTGATATTTCCTGTATCATTTTTTTTTTTTTTTTTTTGAGACGAGTTTCGCTCTTGTTACCCAGGCTGGAGTGCAGTGGCACGATCTCGGCTCACCGCAACCTCCGCCTCCTGGGTTCAGGCAATTCTCCAGCCTCAGCCTCCGGAGTAGCTGGGATTACAGGCATGTGCCACCATACCCAGCTAATTTTTTGTATTTTTAGTAGAGAAGGGGTTTCACCAAGTTGACCAGGATGGTCTCGATCTCTTGACCTTGTGATCCACCCTCCTTGGACTCCCAAAGTGCTGGGATTACAGGCTTGAGCCACCGCACCTGGCCCCCATATCATTTTTTATTGCATCTATTTGATTCTTCTCTCTTTTCTTCTTTATTAGTCTGACCTAGTGGTCTATCTATATGATTTTATCTTTTCAAAAACCAGTTCCTGAATTCATTGATTTTTTGAAGGGTTTTTTGTGTCTCTATCTCCTTCAGTTCTGTTCTTAGTTATTTCTTGCCTTCCGCTAGCCTATGAACTTGTTTCCTCTTGCTTCTCTAGGTCTTTGAATTGTAATGTTAGGATGTCAATTTTAGGTCTTTCCTGCTTTCTCTTGTGGGGATTTAGTGCTATAAAATTCCCTCTGCACACTGCTTTAAATGTGTTCCAGAGATTCTTGTATGTTGTGTCTTTGTTCTCAGAGGTTTCAAAGAACATCTTTATTTATACCTTAATTTCATTATTTACCCAGTAGTCACTCACGAGCAAGTTGTTCAGTTTGCATGTAGTTGTGTGGTTTGTGTGTGCTTCTTAATCCTGAGTTCTAATTTGATTGCACTATGTTCTGAGAGACTGTTTGTTATGATTTCCATTCTTTTGCATTTGCTGAGGAGTGTTTTATTTCCAATTATGTGGTCAATTTTAGAATAAACGCTATGTGGTACTGAGAAGAATGTGCATTCTCTTGATTTGGGGGGATGAGCTCTGTAGATGTCAATTAGGTCTGCTTGGTCCAGAGCTGAGTTCAAGTCCTGAATATCCTTGTTAATATTTTGTCTCACTCATCTGCCTAATATTGACAGTGGGGTGTTAAAGTCTCCCACTATTATTGTATGGGAGTCTATGTCTCTTTGTAGGTCTGTAGGAGCTTGCTTTATGAATCTGGGTACTCCTATTGGGTGCATAGATATTTAAGATAGTTAGCTCTTCTTGTTGCATTAATCCCTTTACCATTATGTAATGCATTTCTTTGTCTCTTTTGGTCTTTGTTTGTTTAAAGTCGGTTTTATCAGAGACTAGGATTGCAAGTCCCATTTTTTTTTTTTTTTTTTTGCTATTTTTGTTGTTGTTGTTGTTTTTGCTTTCCATTTGCTTGGTAAATATTCCTCCATCCCTCTATTTTGAGGCTATGTGTGTCTTGCACATGAGATGGGTCTCCTGAATATAGTATACCAATGGGTCTTTATCCAATTTGCCAGTCTATGTCTTTTAATTGGGGCATTTAGTCCATTTACATTTAAGGTTAATATTTTTATGTGTGAGTTTGATCCTGTCATTACGATGCTAGCTGGTTATTTTGCCCATTAGTTGATGCAGTTTCTTCATAGTGTCAATGATCTTTACAATTTGATGTTTTTGCAGTAGCTAGTACTGGTTGTTCCTTTCCATATTGAGTGCTTCCTTCAGAAGCTCTTGTAAGGTGGGCCTGGTGGTGACAGAATCTCTCAGCATTTGCTTGTCTGTAAAGGATTTTATTTCTCCTTTGCTTATGAAGCTTAGTTTGGCTGGATATGAAATTCTGGGTTGAAAATTCTTTTCTTTAAGAATGTTGGATATTGGCCATCACTCTCATCTGTCTTGTAGGGTTTCTGCTGAGAGATCCACAGTTAGTCTGATAAATTTCCCTTTGTGGGTATGTAGGTAACCTGACCTTTCTCTCTGGCTGCCCTTTACATTTTTCCTTCATTTCAACGTTGATGAATCTGATGATTATGTGTCCTGGGGTTGCTCTTCTCAAGGAATTTCTTTGTGGTGTTCTCTATATTTCTGAATTTGAATGCTGGTCTGCCTTACTAGGTTGGGAAAGTTCTCCTGTATAGTATCTTGAAGAGTGTTTTCCAACTTGGTTCCATTCTCCACATCACTTTCATGTATTCCAATCATATGTAGATTTGATCTTTTCACATAGGCCTATATTTCTTAGAGGCTTTGTCCTTTTTTCCCCTCCTTTTTCTCTAATCTTGTCTTCTCACTTCATTTCATTGAGTTCTTCATATCTTCAGTCTCTGATATACTTTCTTCCACTTGATTGATTCAGCTATAGATATTCGTGTAAGCTTCATGAAGTTCTCATGCTGTGTTCTTCAGTTCCATTAAGTCATTTATGTTCTTCTCAAAACTTTATTCTAGTTAGCAATTTGTCTAACCTTTTTGCAAGGTTCTTAGCTTCCTTGCATTGGGTTAGAACAGGCTTGGAGGAGTTTGTTATTACACACCTTCTGAAGCCTACTTCTGTCAATTCATCAAACTCCCCACCACAACATTTTCTTTAAGAAGAAACCCTTAGCACCTCTCTTATCAGTATTTCTATCAGTTTTATGTTCTTTGTCTTTGAAATCTCAACCTCCTGATCTCACTTTCTGGCTAGTCTTCTGTTTTCTAAATGTACCAATTATATTATTTAATGAATTTCAATATAGGTTTCCTTGAGCCTATATATTGTGTTCTTTCAAAATCCCTCTCTGTGTTTCACCCGCTTTCCCTACTCCATACAAACCCACTAGTAAATGATCTTAAATGTTTTCTAATCCTTATTTAGCACAATTTGGTTGAAAGAGCACTGAATATAAAATGAGACATGTATAGATTAAAATCCCACTTCTGCCATTTGGAACCTGTGACCTTTTATAAGGCACATGATTTTTTAGTTTTAGTTACTTCTTCAGTATAATGGAAATAATTTCTACACACAATAATTTGCAATGATTGAATAAGATAGTATCTCTTCTTTTAGTTATTCTAAGCTCTTTTTTCTATTTTTATGAGCTCGCCTTATTCTGCTTCTCTCAATTCCACCAAAAACCTTACTTCATACTCCCCTAAGAAGCTAAAGGCTATGAAATATGAAATTCATCAGCTTCTCTCCTACCACCTCCAAACTCATCTATCTACCTATCTATCAAGCTACCTATCTATCAAGCTACCTATCTATTATTCCACATCTATTCTTTCTTCTTTCTCTTATGTCTCAAAAGAAGAGATACTGCATTTCACTTTCAAGACTGACAGCTCCATCTATAATAATGATCTCATTCCCCTCCTGCCCCATCTGGGACCCTGCTTGATTGATGATACTTCCTTTTTCTTGTACTTTGTACTTTTCTTCTCTGAATATTTATATATTTATTCCGTTTCCATTTAAAGAGTTTCGGTTATATATACCTCTCAGAGCCTAACCCTAGCTCTACAATTTACTTAACTTCCTATGCCTTCAAAAAAAATGTTATATTTATTTCCTTCACTGTCTCACTTACCATTCCTTCCTTAATCCACACATATGACTTTTGCCTTTATTGCATAATGAAATGATTTTGATCTTATCACTGAGCACTTCTTAATTTCACAATCTGGATGACATTTTAAATTCATTATCTTGCTTCTTTTCTCAAAGGTGTTTGCCACTGTTGTCTTTGTAAGAATTTTTCTCTTTGTGACTTCAGTATATAGTTCTCTTTCTAACTTAACCAATTTGTTCATTTTCCTTCATTTTAATCTATATTTCTCAGCCCTAAATGCTTTGTTTCCTAATATTTATTTTTGATCTTCTCTTATTCTACACATTTCTCTCTCAAGTGATTGCATTCATGCTTATGACTTCAATAGCTAAATATAAAACTTAACATTCATATTTTCATATTGGCTTTTTTGCCCTGTACTGATTCCTGAGCTCTCAGAAAAATTCATAACCGGTACTAACTTCTGTAACTGGATATTTCTTCTGTTAAAAGATCTATATTAATCCAGTTATCCAAGACTTGTCACAACTCTCTTTGAGTATATATCGGTGTTAAAAGTTGAGTCCAGAAAGCTAGAGATAAATCAGTGGCCCTATTTCTACATAGTAAGGAGGAAACAAAGAGGCTGGAGAAAACCAAAAAGAATGCCCTGAATCATATGTAAGAAAGTGAAAGTGCACATGTGGCACTGAAATTGGAGGCAAAGTTAGGAATGAATAGACAAAAACCGTAAAAAGGATTGTAACAGACTAGGAATAAAAATACCCAGCAAATTCATGAGTGATTTATAATGGTAAAAATGTGTCCAGGGCTTGAAGTTAATGCCAATGACAAAATGTTCCCAGAACACGATGTTGATCTAATGTCAGGCTCAGTGAACACCAGCCCTTGATGCTTCAGTTTTCAACATCTTTATATGTAACCAACCCACTTACCAAATCCATTTGCTTCTACCACCTAAACATATCTCAGACCAATTCTATTTTCTCTATCCCATTGTCACTGTTTCAGCTCAGGCCTTCATCATGTGTCACACAGACTGCTGCAATAGCCTGCTAATCGGTCTCCCTTGGTCTCACTGCCACTAATCTCTCTCAAGTCTAATAAATCTTCCACAATGTCTTTGGAGTGCTCTTTCCGCAATACAAACCTGCCCAAGTCACTTCACTGCTTTAAAATTCCTCTGCTGAAAAGTCAAAGCCTACATCCCTTAACGTGTGGAAGCAGGATATTAACAAACTGGCCCCTGCCCACTCCCCCCCTCTCCGCCCCGCCCTGCTCATTTCAACTGTGTTCCTGTTCTCTGATAATGACATTCTTCCAAACATCTGTATTCCCCACTGGCTCTAACCATTATGTCCTGAAATTCAGGTTTTCCCTCGTGAAATAAAAATAATTCTTCAAGTTTTACATGAAATACACTGTCTTTGTCAAGACTTTGTATACTATTTGCAAGTGGCATTCATTAACTTATTACAATTAATTATCATAGCCTTAAGATTCGATGATCTACTTGAGGTCAGGGACCACATTATTTACATTTATGTCTTCCATCTTTAGATGTGTGCCTAACATCAACACATGCTCAAAATATGTTTGCAGTTTAACTGGCAGAATAAATGGATGGATGAATGAATGGGTCAATTTATTAATGAGAAAATTGAAATAATTGCCATGCTTCGTATAAAGTCTAAGCTGGAATCAACATATTTTACTATGGGAAAAATAATCTTAGTACTTATAAAAGAAGACTCATAACCACAGAGAGTAAAAAGAATTTCCAGCCCCAAAAGGGAAGACTTTCATTCAAATACTAGATGACAAGATCAATGACAGCAGTGCTTCATACTGTTGCTATTTTTAAAATTATTAAATAATACTTGAATATATAAAAATTACTACTTCTCCAAGTAATTATGGTTTAGGAATTGATTTAATGCAGGCTCTGGGGATAAATTAGTGTCTGTCAATGAATCAGTGATATATTAAGGGAATTAAGCCCCCATCAATAGTCACCCCTACTCTCATTACTCCTCTCAATAATTATTGATGACTTTCCCTAGAAGTTTCAGCACGACATGCTTCAGAAAGCAGTTTCTGTGGAATATATTCAGCTTCAGAAGTTTTCACCTGGCAGTCTAGAAGTGACAGGGGAAACCTTCTGTCCTATTCTGTTCACTCTAAGCCAACAGTCAGAATTTAGTTTCTTCCCTGACACTCTGCCTGTATCCCAGTCTGCTCAGTGAGGCCCTGGGACCTCACCTGCCTTTTGCCAGCTTTCTTCCACTTTGAATAAATGGATGGATCACTCAAACTGAAATATTCTTGTTTGTCTTGATGTCTTTAATATAACTTGCTACTCATAGCTTTCTTAGAACCCAAATCTTCTCACTGTCTTATTCTAATATTTCTTTAACTCATATATTTGCATCTTTCCTCTGGAAATTCTATACATGAAGCTAGATACTCCTATGATATGCCAATTCCAGAATCCAAAAACAGAATATATTTTTAGGCTCCCTTTTCAGGGTACATAATGCACAATAGTTCTCAGTGGAGTGGGGATACGCAGGTTTTCCTCCACAAGATATTTGGCAAACTCTAGAGACATTTAATAGTAATCTCAATAGAGGGAGGAGATACTATTGATGTCTAGTGGGTAGAAGCCAGGAATGCTGTTAAATATCCTATAATGCACAGAATAGCCTCGATTACTACCCCATAATAAAGAACTATCTGGCCCAAAATATCAATAGTGCTGACACTGAGAAATCTTACATACAGCATTTTCCCTTTTTTGCACACGTATTTGTGCTTAAAATATCAGAGGCCCCACAACTAAGTAGACCCCAGCTGTAAAACCAGGGCAAAAAGCATATAAAGTTTGCCAATTTGGGGTACTCTAATCTAGTCACTGGAACTCCATTTTTGCCCAGTTTTCCCATTTGATGAAATAGCAGCTGACCATTCCTCTTCTACAGAGGGCCCTGGAGGTTTAATAAATCCATTTTAATGAGGCACTCTGCCATACTCAGGTGAAAAATGCTACATAAGTGTTATTCCCATCACAAGAGAGAGCAAGGATTGCTTTGCAGATTGGCACAAGAAGTTCATTCCTGCAATGCACCTCCATCCCATAGCTCCAAAAAGTACAAAATTTGCTCATAAAAAATAGAAGCAGACTGACAACTTCAGCATTTCCTTTTACCTCTGTCAGTAGAAGTGGAGTCACTGAGAATCAGCTGTCAGGTGGCTGCATCTTTAAATTATCCAGCACATCAGCCACCACTGTTATTGAATTTCGCTTGGTTCTTAGAATCCCCTAATGTATAAAGCAGGCAGTGGAGGAAGATTACATTGATCTCACAAAAAGGGGGATTAAAATGTCCTTAATGTACCCATGAAAAGTTCCAATCTAGCAAACGTTAAAGCAGCAAGGATTTGGAAGGAAAAGATTAAGGACTTTGTCTTTTTCAAATTCAAAAAAAAAAGAAAAGAGTTTTATTCATCAGGCAGGATTTAAATGTTGATCTGTCCCTGCGAAGCTTCCTATACCTGAAGGATTAGGTTTGCTTTCTCTTCCAAATGAAACTATGACTTAATGACACTTCAAAAAGTGAAATTTATTCTTTAGTCATTTTAAAGATTTAGCTAGAAAAACACAAATATAAAATCGACATAACTGTTTTCCCTATTTTATTTTACTTACCTTATTTTGTATACATATTTTAACATAAATACAATCATGATGAATTTAAGTTTCAGTCTTTTAACTACCTTAATTATCAGAGTAGTAAGTGAAAGTATTCAATTTATTCATTTACTTATTTATTTGTTTCCTTTCAATGAAATGTTTATGAACTGTGTTCTTCAAGCCAGTATTATATTGACTGATCATCTCCATAGACAGCATGGTGCCCGAGACACCATCTTCTTTTGCTTGGACTACTTTGATAACCTTCTGACTTGCTTCTATTTCCAATTTAAGGTATGAGTTTAGTTGCATATTGGAAAATAATTCAAATAAATATGGCGTAAATAAAATAGAAGCTGATTTTTCTCTCATGAAACTAGAAATTGGAATGTAGTGATCCAGGTCTTGTACAATAGTTTGCAGTTCCCAGCCCATTTGTTTCTCAGACATCCTTAGATTGCGGCTTTCACCCTTCAAATGTCTTTATAGTTTCAATTTCAACCTTGTGTCTTCATCCTCTACCCCCATGTCTACAAAAGGAGTGGTGGGATAAGGAGGAATGGCTGCCTGCTGAGTCAGCTGCATGTATGGAGCTTTTATCCAAAGTTCCCAGAGACTTCAGCTTATGCCTTATTGACAGTCACATAACCATTCCGAGCTGCATGGGAGTTGAGAAATATCACTTTTACCTACTGCAGTGTAACTTGAAAAAAAACTGGGTTATGTTGGTAGAAAAAGAGAGGCGAGGAAAATGGATATTGGGTAGGCAATTGACAGCTTCTTCTACATCTTACCTCCATTCTTTTCCTCCAGTAGTTTCCCAGAAGCATTTGGAGAGCTCTTTTCTACAATATAAAATGTATCAAATTATTCCCTGGTTTAAAGCCATCAGTATCAGAATAAAATCTAAGTTTATTTCCATGTCCTATATGCAAGATATAGTCTGACATTATTTCCTAATATTTTTCCCCTTGTTTGCTGTTGTAGCCACACTATCTTTTTAGCTGTCAGATGGCCTAAGCACGTCAGCCCCTGAGCCTATATGCTTGCTAATCCTTCCGCCTTGAACTCTCCTTCACAAGGGATTTATATAGCTTGATCCATCTTATCATTCAGTGAGAAGGCTTAGCAAAGTCTTCCTGGTCACTCAGCAAAGTGGCAAATAGCTTGAAGTATGAATTCAAATCCTGGCTTCTACCATGACTGGAGCCAGTGACTTTAGCCAGTTACTGACCCGTTCTTTGATTCAGTTTTCTCATCTGTAAAATGAGCTTAATTGTATCTTCCTCACAGGGTTGTTGATAGCATCCAGTGAGTTAATAGTTGTGAACCACACAGAATACTAGCTGGCAAATGGTAATAATTTGATAATGTTGGCAAAAAAATTTAATGGGACTCTGCTTACTCTTCAGAAGCCGCTGTCCATGCTTTTAGTTTGCTATATTCTTCAAAACATAGATTACTACCTGTGGGTGTTTTGGCTCATCCCTGTAATCCCAGCACTTTGGGAGGCTGAGGTGGGAAGATTGCTGGAGCCCAGAGTTCAAAACAAGTCTTAGCAACATAATGAGACCCCCGTTTCTATAAATAATAATAATAATAATAATAGAAATTAGCTAGGCATGATGGCATGTGCTTGTGGTCCCAGCACTTTGGAGGCTGAGGTAGGAGGATTCCCTGAGCCCAGGGATTTGAGGATGCAGTGAGCCATGATTACAGCCATACACTCCAGCCTGGGAGACTGAGTGAGAACCTGTCTCAAAAATTAAAAAAAAAAAAAAAAGATAGCAGCAACAACAACAAAACACAGATTACTATTAATACTATCTAATGTATTTATGTGACTACTTATTGACTATCTACTCAAGGAGAATGTAAGCCATATAAAGATACAATTGTATACCCAGACTCTAGAATACTTCCTAGCATAGATTAAATAGGCATTCATAAAACAATACAAAATAGGTGATCAAACAATATTTTTATTTATTTTTCTAATATTACAAACTTGTATTACATCTGATAGATTGTTTACATTATTTAAATACTTGTCATTTGATTATTGAAATCCTCTTTTTAATTCTGACCTTTTTTAAAAAATTATTATTGTACTTTAATTTCTGGGGTACATGTGCAGATCTTGCAGGATTGTTACATAGGTATACACAAGCCATAGTGGTTTGCTGCACCAATTAACCAGACAGTTACATTAGGTATTTCTCCCAATGCTATCCTTCTTCTTCCCCCCATCCCCTGGCAGGCTCAATGTGTGATGTTCTCTCCCTGTGTGTATGTGTTCTCATTGTTCAACACCCACCTATGAGTGAGAACATGTGGTGTTTGGTTTTCTGTTCTTGCATCAGTTTCCTGAAAATGATGGTTTCCAGATTCAACCAAACATAAACTCATCCTTTTTTATGGCCACATAGTGTTTCATGGTGTATATGTGCCACATTTTCTTTATCCAGTCTGTCATTGATGGACATTCGGGTTGGTTCCAGGTCTTGCTATTGTAAACAGTGCTGCAATGAACATACATGTGCATGTGTCTTTATAATAGAATAATTTGTAATTTTTTGGGTATATACCTAGTAATGGGATTGCTGGGTCAATTGGAATTTCTATTTCTAGATCCTTGAGAAATCACCATACTGTCTTCCACAATGGTTGAACTAATCCCACCAACAGTGTAAAAGCATTCCCATTTCTCCACATCCTTTCCAGCATCTGTTGTCTCCAGATTTTTAAATAATCACCATTCTAACTGGCAAGAGATGGTATCTCAATGTGGTTTTGATTTTCATTTCTCTAATGACCAGTGACAATGAGCATTTTTTCATGTTTTTTGGCTGCATAAATGTCATCTTTTGAAAAGTGTCTGTTCATATACTTTACCCACTTTTAGATGGGGTTGTTTTGTTCTTGTAAACTTGTTTTAGTTCTGTGTAGATTCTGGATATGAGCCCTTTGTCAGATGGGTAGATTGCAAAAATGTTTTCCCAGTCTGTTGCTTGCCAGTTCACTCTAATGATTGTTTCTTTTGCTGTGCAGAAGCTCTGGAGTTTAATTAGATCTCATTTGTCTCTTTTAGCTTTGGTTGCCATTGCTTTAGGTGTTTTAGTCATAAAGTCCTTGCTTATGCCTTTCTCCTGAATGGTTTTGCCTAGGTTTTCTTCTAGGGCTTCTATGGTGTTAGGTCTTATGTTTAAATCTTTAATCCATCTGGAGTTAATTTTTGTATAAGGTGTAATGAAGGGGTCCAGTTTCAGCTTGCTCCATGTGGCTAGTCAGTTTTCCCAACACCATTTATTAAACAGGGAATCCTTTCTCCATTGCTTCTTTTTGTCAGATTTGTCAAAGATCAGATTGGTATAGATGTGTGGCATTACTTCTGAGGCCTCTGTTCTGTTCCATTGGTCTATATTTCTGTTTTGGGTCCAGTACCATGCTGTTTTGATTACTGTAGTCTTGTAGTATAGTTTGAAGTCAGGTAGCATGATGCCTCCAGCTTTGTTCTTTTTACTTAAGATTGTCTTGGCTATACAGGCTCTGCTTGGGTCATAATAAGTTTAACGTGGTTTTCTCCAGTTTTGTGAAGAAGGTCAATGGTAGATTGATGGGGATAGAATTGAATCTATGAATTTCTTTGGGCAATACGGCCATTTTCATGATACTGATTCTTTCTAACCATGAGAATTGAATGTTTTACCATCTGTTTGTGTCCTCTCTTATTTCCTTGATCAGTGATTTGTAGTTCTCCTTGAAGAGGTTCTTCATATCCTTTGTTAGTTGTATTCCTAAGTATTTTATTCCCTTTGTAGCAATTTTGAATGGGAGTTCACTTATGATTTGGCTCTCTGTAGTCTGTAATTGGTGTATATAAATGCTTGTGATTTTTGCACATTAATTTTGTATCCTAAGACTGCCGAAGTTAAGTTAGGCTTATCAGCTTAAGGAGATTTTGGGCTGAGATGATGGGATCTTCTTAATATATAATCGTGTCATCTGCAAATAGAAACAATTTGACTTCTTCTTTTCCTAATTAAATCACATTATATTTCTTTTTCTTCCTTGATTGCTCTGACTAGAACTTCTAATACTATGTTGAATAGGAATGGTGAGAGAGGGCATTCTTGTCTAGTGCCAGTTTTCAAAGGGAATGCTTCCAGTTTTTGCCATTCAGTATGATATTGGCTGTGGGTTTATCATAGATACGTTTTATTATTTTGAGATATGTTCCATGGTTAAATAGTATATTGAGAGTTTTTAGCATAAAAGCCTAAAAACTTTTTGAATTTGTTGAATTTTGTTGAAGGTCTTCTCTGCATCTATTGAGATAATCATGCAGTTTTAGTCTTTGGTTCTGTCTAAGTGAAAGATTAGGTTTACAGATTTGTGTATCTTGAACCAGCCTTGAATCCCAGGATGAAGCCTACTTGATCGTGATGAATAATCTTTTCGATGTGCTGTTGCATTTGGTTTGCCAGTATTTTATTGAAGATTTTTGCATCAATGTTCATCATGGATATTGGCTTGTTATTTTCTTTTTTAGTTGTGTCTTTGCTGGGTTTTGGTATAAGGATGATGTTGATCTCATAAAATGAGTTAGGGAGGATTCCCTCTTTTTGTATTGTTTGGAATAGTTTCAGAAGGAGTGGTACCAGCTCCTCTTTGTACATCTGGTAGAATTCAGCTGTGATCACATCTGGACCTGAACTTTTTTTGGTTGGTAAGCTATTAATTGCTGCCTCAACTTCAGACCTTGTTATTGGTCTATTCAGGGATTCAAATTCTTCCTGGTTAGTCTTGGGATGCTGTAAGGGTCCAGGAATTTATCCATTTCTTCTAGATTTACTGGTTTATGTGCATAGAGGTGTTTGTAGTATTCTCTGATGGTAGTTTATATTTCTATGGAATCATTGGTGATATTCCCAATCTCTGTGACACATTTAGAACAGTGTCTAGAGGGAAATTTATAGTATTAAATGCCCACAAGAGAAGTGAGGAAAGATCTAAAATTGACACCCTATCATCACAATTAAAAACTGGAGGAGCAAGATCCAACAAATTCAAAAGCTAGCAGAAGACAAGAAATAACTAAGATCAGAGCAGAACTGAAAGAAATAGAGACACAAAAAAAACCCTTCAATAAATCAATAAATTCAGAAGCTGTTTTTTTTTTTTTTTTTGAAAAGATCAGCAAAGTAGACCTATAGCCAGAGTAATAAGAAAGAAAACAGAGAATTGAATAGATACAATTCTTACCTGGTTTTAAGATCAAGAATATGTTAGAGGCTTGAAACATAAACTTAATTTAAAGAAACTTTACTTGAAGTATATATATATTTTTAAAAAAGTAATCGCAGTATATAACAGGTATATTTCTCAAAGTTTAGAGCAGGGTCAGCAAACCTTTTCTGCAGAGGGTCAGAATATACATATGATAGGCCTTGAAGGCCATCAGGTTCTCTTACCACTGCTCACCTATTCCACACCAGTGTGAAAGAAGCCATATACAATGCATAAATATATGGGCATGGCTCTGTTCTAGTAAATCTTTATTTAAAAAACAGGAGGTCTGTGGTTTGTAGTTGCCAACCCTGTTCTTGAGTATCAAAAGCTGAAATTTTGAAATATTTTCAGAATTATCCTGTAATCTTTACATTGCAAAAGACAGATTATTTTAAAATATAATATAAAATTATATATTTGAGTCATAATGGACAGTTTACAATTTGCTTCTATGTGTATCATTTCATTTTTCCCATTACACAACCCTATGGGTTATAAGTATTCTCATTTGAACAGTAAAAAAAAAGCAACAACAACAACAAAGGAGAAACAGAGCTATCGGTCACTAATTCTATATGCTTCCTCTGGACATTATCATTTAATCCACAAAAATTATTCATGAAGTGCTGTTATTCCCATTTTCATGAATGAGAAAATTGAGGTCTGAAGTAGTTAAATAATGATCCTGACATCACATAGCTATCAATGTCTGAGTCTAAATTTAAATTCCATTTGTGTGGGTCCCATCAATGATATTAGCATGGTACATACCTATAAGCCCAGTGGCTTTCTTCACTCTTATCCAAACCCCAGTGAATGTGTCAGAAGTTAAGATTTTGTGTCCTATACTGTGAGCTTAGATGGAAGTGATATGCCAATCTCCCTGAAAAGAATTTGGAAAACAACTTTTACCTGCCAATCTTTCTGAGAATTGTATTTCTATTGTGTACTGTGAATATCTAGAATCATAAAAGTTAAAAAAAAAAGTGTGTTATTCAAGTTTTAACCTGCTACATCTGGAGTATTGTAGAAAACCTCCAGTGCCACATAGTACCAAAGTTTATGCTTGCTCACCCCAAGCCAGCCATGCACGTGAAATAACTTTACCTTTCAGTCTAGCATGTGGACTAAACATACCAATTAAGCTTTATTGTCCTGGCTGAAAATCAAGTGCTCACTACCAAGTGAAGTATTTCTCAAAATCCTCCCTATCCCTATAAGTGAGTTAGTATCACACCCTACTAATATTAAATATTTAAAGATGGAAATATATGTATAATTATGTAAAAAACTGAAATAAGCAGATTAGCATAGACTTGCATATACAAACTAACTTGCATTACTGATATTAGGCAGTTTCAGTTTCCCAGCAGACAAACCCCGAAATTTCAGTGGTTTCAGATAACATAAGATTTTTGTTCTGCTTTTTTTTTTTTGGCTCAAAGTTTGATAGAAGATAGAGGAGGAATTTGTCCTCTTGGTGATAACTGAGGAAGCCAAGCAACTATCCTGTGATAATACATTCTCAACATATGGACTCTAGAGTCAGCTTAAAATAAAAACATGTGGAAGTACTGTACCCTTTAACTGCTCTAGCTTGGATGAGATATGTATTACTTTTCTTCCCAATTCTCTGCCTAATGTCAGGCATATATATCCATCTCACTGCAAAGGAGGCTGGGAAATATCAGGGAACCCATATGTGAGTAACCGACTTCAACATTGTATAAGGCAGAGGGTATATTTCATTAACATAAACTGTATCTTATAACATAAACTGTGTATTTATTATAAAGTACTATCTTAGTGAAAATACTAAAGAAAATGTTATAATGTATCAGCCACTGTGCTATGAATATAATACAAATCATCAATGGAAATCAGAAGAAATTTGTATTATCCACAAATAAACTGAATATGCAAAAAGAAAACAATGTTAGGTTCTTTAGGGATTGAATTACTATGATGATGAATATGTGTTTAACAAAAAATTATATATTCAAGTTTTAAAAATAGTTTTGTTTGGATTAGCCAATAATGTTATGCAAGTCATTTCACCTTTTTGATCCTCAGTTTCTTGTATTTTATTTATTTATTTATTTATTTATTTACTTATTTATTTATTTATTGAGACCAAGTCTCGCTCTGTCAACCAGGCTAGAGTGCAGTGGCCCAATCTCAGCTCATTGTAACCTCCACCTCCTGAGTTCAAGCGATTTTCCTGCCTTGGGCTACTGAGTAGCTGGGATTGCAGGTGCCTACCACCACACCCAGCTAAGTTTTGTATTGTTAGTAGAGATGGGGTTTCACTATGTTGGCCAGGCTGGTCTCGAACTCCTGATCTCAAGTGATCCATCAACCTCTGCCTCCCAAAGCACTGGGATTACAGGAGTGAGCCACCATGCCCAGCTGGTTTTTTGTTTTGTAAATGAAGTAGATAAAATAAATGATCTTAACATTTTTAAAACACAAACCACTTATGATTCTATGAACTCCATTTTCAACTTACAGTATTTTATTTCTGAATGACATGCCTTAAACATGTCACTAATTCATGGATTGACTGAAAAAATATTTATTATCTATCTCTCAAATATTATGATAATTTGTAACATGGTTGCAAATTAAAATCAGAGAAAGACACAGCATGTAATCACAGGGAGTATCTCATAATATGTTCTGAAAATTTAATTTTGCAGGAAATGTTTTTAATGTACCACGTCATCAACAAACTACAAGGAATACTGTCCAGCTTCATTCTAGGCAAGACTGATAGTTTTGTTTTTCAAAAAGCATAATTAATGTCAGATTTGACCAAATGAATTCTAATATTCATGAAATGTTATACTAGGGGAAGGAGTTAAATTTTGAAACTTAATTATAAATGATAAATGTCAATAAATTTATTTTTTAGACTCTTTTTATGATTTGTATTTAATTGAAAAAAATAAAAATATTATTTCTTCTCAAGACAAATACTAAAAGCACATGAAGCACCCCAGTATTTTCTTGTTTGCCATGATGTTCCCAAAGGACAAAAAGTGACATTATAACTGCACAAAAGCTTTAAAAGCTCATTTTCAATATCTCATAAAAATGAGAGATTGATCCAAGATGGCTGATCACTAACAACTCAGGATTGTAGCTCCCAGTGAAAGTGCAGAGAATGAGAGGATGCCACACTTTCAGACAAATTTTCATCGCTCGCAGACCAGAAGATTCCCAGTGGAGGAGCCCGACGGGTTGTCAGCACAACTCTTGTGGCCAGCACAGCAGTTTTGCTGGCGCCTTGGCGTGGCAGCTCTTCATGCAGAGTAAATTGCTGCTGTTTTGTCCAGCGCAGTGGGTTGCTTGGATTCCAGCACTGGGAATCAATAAACTGGACATCCACTCAGAAACCCAACTAGAAAGGTGGTAATCGTAAAGAGGACAGATGGATAAATTTATAACAGAGGGAAGAAACCAGCCAAAAAAGGCTGAGAATACCCAAAATCAGAACCCCTCTCCCATTACAGGGGATTACAGTTCCTCATCAGCAACGGAACAAGCCCTGATGGAAAAGGACTGTGTGCCATTAACAGAAGTAGGCTTCCGAAGGTAGATGAAAAGAAACTTCTGGAAGATAAAAAAACTTGTTCTAACCCAATGTAAAGAAACTAAGAACTTTGAAAAATGTTTGACGAAATGCTAAAAAGAATAGACAATATAGAGAGGAATATAAATGAACTAATGGAGTTGAAAAACACAACATGAAAACTTAGTGAAATATGCACAAGTTTGAATAGCCAAATTGATCAACCAGAAGAAAGGATATCAGAAGTCGAAGACCTACTTAATGAAATAAAATGAGAAGACAAGAATAGAGAAAAAAGGATAAAAAGGATTGAGCAAAGTCTCCATTTGGGACTATATGAAAAGACCTAATTTACGTTTGATAGGTGTACCTGAATACGATGAAGAGAATGAATCCAAGCTGGAAAATACTCTTTAGGATATTATTCAGGAAAACTTTCCCAATCTAGCAAAGCAGGACAATATTCAACCCCAGGTAATACAGAGAACACCACAAAGATATTCCTCAAGAAGAGCATCCCCAAGGCACATAAACATTAGATTCACCACGGTTGAAGCGAAGGAGAAAATACTAAGGGCAGCCAGAGAGAAAGGTCAGGTTACCCACAAAGGGAAGCCTATTAGACTTACAGCAGATCTCTCAGCAGAAACCCTGCAAGCCAGAAGACAGTGGGGCCGATATTCAACATCCTTAAAGAAAAGAACTTTCAACCCGGAATTTCATATCCTGCCAAACTAAGCTTCACAATTGAAGGAAAAATAAAATCTTTTATGAATAAGCAAGTACTCAGAGATTTTATTACCACCAGGCCTACTTTACAAGAGCTTCTGAAAGAAGCATTATACTTAGAAAGGGAACAACCAGTATTAGCCTTTCTAAAAATATAGCAAAAAGTAAAGAGCATCAACATAAAGAAGAATTTACATCAACAAATGGATAGAATAGCCAGTTAACATCAAATGGCAGTAACCCTAAATTTAAGTTGACTAAATCCCCCAATCAAAAGATACAGCCAAAACCTAATGTTATGCTACATCTAGACCCATCTCACATCTAAAGATACACAAAGACTCAAAACAAAGGGATGGAGAAAGATTTACCAACCAAATGGAGAACAAAAATAATAAATAAATAAAAAGCAGGAGTTGCAATTCTCGCATCTGATAAAATAGATTTTAAAGCAACAAAGATATAGGGGTAAAAGGATCAATGCAACAATAAGAGCTAATGATCCTAACACCCAGATACATAAGGCCCATAAAGAGATTTAGATTCAATGTGACAGAAAATTAATAAGGACATCCAGTACTTGAACTCCAATCCGGAACAAGTAAACTCAATAAATATTTATAGAGCTCTTCATTTTAAATACACAAAATATTGATCGGCCATTATTAATACCCATTTTTAGAATAAAGCAACATTCCCGTTCTCTCTCCCTCTTTTTTCCTCCCCTTCACTCCTTTTGTTTTCTTTCTTTCCAAAAAAAGCTCATTTTGACCTCTTGAACATTTAACATGTGCATCCACTATTGTACTGAACTAGCAGGTGGCTAACAATTTTTTACATTGTGAACCTTTTCGCTTAATGTCTAAGTGAAGCTTCATGTCATTTTCTGCCCTGAGAAGAGCATACCCACTGTTTAATCTGCCTAACTATCCTGTGTGATGAGTTTGCCATTTTGTGCATTCCAGTGTTAAAACTGTACTTTCATGATGCACTCTACAGTTGCCTTCTTTCCAAAAGAGTCTGTTCTTCTTCTTATTATTTTTGAGACAGAGTTTTGCTTTTGTTGCCCAGGCTGAGGTGCGATGACACGATCTCGGCCCACAGCAACCTCCGCCTCCTGGGTTCAAGCAATTCTCCTGCCTCTGCCTCCCGAGTAACTGAGACTGCAGGCACACGCCACCATGCCCAGCTAATTTTTTTTAAATTTTTTTACTTTTAGTAAAGATGGGGTTTCACCATGTTGACCAGGATGGTCTCAATCTCCTGATGTCATGATCTGCACACTTCCAACTCCCAAAGAGCTGGGACTACAGGTATGAGCCACCGTGCCCAGCTAGGGTCTGTTCTTAAAGTCACAATGTGGTTCCACAGAACAATTCAAAAGTGAAGCAGAAGTGATGTGGCATGTGAAGACTGGCTTCTTCTTAGAGAGTAGGAAGTCATCAATTCTAGTGGTCACCACTTTCTAATGGCTTGCTCTTGGCTTTGCTGATCCAGAATCCTACTTTTGGCATTTCACCAAGAGCTAATCAGACTTTCAAGGATGGAGTCAGGATTAGCAACCAAACACAAGCACATCATGGTTCATTAACACAGAACAGAGCTCTGGATTTCAGAACCAAGAACTTGGTGTCTCTGTTCAAACTACACATCATCAGAATCAAAACATCTGGAAGAGTTTATAATTTAAAAGTAGGTTGATAGGGGTTGAACTGGTGTTAAAGGAGCTGTACATTTTTGTAGGTTTTATCTATTTAAAAAAATGTGAAGAACTAGTATTTTCTTCAGCATTTCAATATGCTTCTCTTGGAAAAAAAAACCACATTTATTAGAATTTACACAGTGTCAGTTGTCACACTCTGCATGTATGTAATTTCACTTCATCTGCACTGTAATCTAAAGTGGATAATACTATTTTTCTCAGTTGCTAAGACAGATATGAAGTCCAGAGATAATCTCACTGCCTTAAAGGGTGAAAGCCCTTTTGACATCAAAACCCAAGCTGGTTTCATATTTGATGTGCTACTCTCATCCTCTCCGCATCGGTACATTGTCTTTCCTGAATGTGGAAGATCAAGTAAAAACTGGGAAAAAAATTGGTTTTTTTCTCTCTTTTATAAACTCAATATAAACATCACTGCACTCTGGTTGACACTTTTATTCCCACTGATGCTTGTACAAACTACAAGTTTCTTTATCTTCATTGTTATCCTGGTGCTTCTTTGTTTATCTTGATTAGTCTTGGGTATTTCTAAACCTCTAAAAAGACTTTCAAAAAGTGAAATGATATTGTTTGTGATGTGACTGGCCCCTGCCGAACTCCTGTCGCCTTCTAGTGTTCATTATTTTCATTCAAGTAAATGGATTTTTTAAAGGCAGTCCAACTCGATGATATAAAAATATTAAACCACTTATTTTTCTTTAAGCACTGCTTTCCAAGATATTTGGTTGAATTCCCACTCCACAGTGGGGGATAATGACCATCACAGGGTGTTTCTATAGCTGTCTAAACATTGTACACAATACAGTTAAACCAACTCAGTATAAAATTTATCATGATCATCTACTTAAAGCTTTCCTCTGCCCCATTGTTGGCTGTTACTGTGGCTTTAAAAAGATTAATGGGAAAAGGGACATGTCTTCTTTTTCAGTTCTTCCTTTCCTGTCTTCCTCTAGGAAGCAGCTACTTTAATAATGAGCATTAAAAGGGAGGAAAGAAAAATTATGAACATCAGTGTATTTAACTGTGTATAGTCACAATTTGCTTGGTGGTAGCTGCTGCTGCTTTTCTGGCCAACATTGTCGGCTGACCTCTGCTTGTCAGGTATTCCTCTCTTAAGAGGAGCTTACAGTGCCCACACTGCACAGGCCCTGGATGTGGGAGTTTGAGCTCATCCTCTTGCACTCGGATCCTCTGGGCCTCTATGCTTAGGAATCTACCTCATATAAAGCCATGTTCCTTGATGATCTGCCCTCCTGCATGGTCCCACAAGGATGGCTGAAGAGTAGTGACTTTCCACAGTGTGCACCAGACACAGAGGAAATTCACATGTCTGTACCATGCCAGTGATTATGCCAACTTCACATACACCCCACTCTGCCCTGCCCTTCTTTCCAATTTTCTTTCTCTATGCTTAGAAAGGCAGAGAGGGACAACGTCAAAAATCCACAGCTACTGTGTATATTCAAAATGAAAGAATGAACTCCAGGCTTTCTTATTGTAGCACAGGTATTTGAGCGATTCTCCTAAAGCAGCTCTATCACTTGATTTGGCAGGAGAGTGCCCAACGTTTCACCCTCAAGCTGGGATAGCCTCTCACCACCCACAATTCACTTTCCACGAGGCCATGACTCTGATGACACTCCCTCTCTCTTTTACCTTCCCACACTCTTTAGATATATTGAACAGAAATTAACGTTGAGAACGTAAATGGCAAAAGGAGAGCTGATTCTAATAGTACTTAGTCCCAGAAGAGGAAATATGGCACCAATTTTGGTAGCTCTCTTTAAAATAAAATGCATTTAGTGACAGTTTCTGCAGGTTTGGCTTGACTTGACTTGTTAAATCCAAGAAAACAGAGAAAGTTCTATCATATTTCCAATTACACATTTTAAAAAATACATGATTTCAAAATATTACTGAATGCCTTCTATACTACAGCCATTGTATGTGAATGCTAATAAAGAAAACTGAGAAAATACAATTACCACTGCCACAGTAAGAGTCAAGTGTATTAGTTCATGCCCTGTCTTTGGCCACAATACTCACAGATCGGCACTAGTTTTAACTGGAGCCCTTTCTCTCTGTGATGATGGTATTTATTAAGTGTGATAGGAACATTTAAAGAAGTGAAAATGGTTTCTATGGGAAGTGGGAAGTCAGGGAACACTTCACAGATGAAGGATTGTTCCTATTGCCTCTTATAGAACAAGTAGGAATTAGCCAGTTAAAAAGATAAGAATGGGCAGTTGAGATAGGAAAAATAGCATGTGAAAAGCAAGAAGGCATAAAAGAAATGAGAAAACACAAGTAATCAAGCATGACTTAAGTAAGAGTCCATAATAATAGTAGAAGGATAAGCAGGGTAATCATATTTAATGACTTTTTTATTACTACTTTCAATGATTCTGCATCTTTGTCAGGCGTAAGAATTTTGGAGTGTCCTGGTTCAAACGCAAATGCAAATTTTTAAACCCCAGCAGAGATTTCCCAGTGTCACCAAAAATTTTCAATCTGTAATTGTGAAGCACAGCCTAGTATTCTTCATTATTAAAGGCATTCCAGGAAAATCTAAGCACACAGCTGTTACAGTTTCCTGTCATAGATTCTGAGAAGCCACTAAAGGAGTTTACTAAGGGGGTACCATAATTATATTCGCATTTTGGACACCCACCTCTGACTACCCTGTGGGTGAATGATTGTAATAAGGTAAGACCAGAAGAAGGAGATTAATGAGATGTCTATTACAGTGGTACAAGCAAGGCATGAGGGTAGACCAGTGTCAGATTACAGAATTGGCCAGTCAGGCAGATGCCTGAAATACTGACATTACAATAATCACTGAACAGAACTGAAAATGTCATACTAGCTAAATTGAGTTTCTTAAAAAGATTTTTAACATAATTAGCAAAATGGCAAAATACACACTGATTATGCTCCCACTGAATTAAAGAGAAATAATTTTCGAAGACTCTTATCTCTGTCCTATGTGCATGTGTTTGTTTGTTTTGTTGAGATGTTCCAAGTGGGGAATGCCACCACAGACCAAAACAGCCCTGAAATCTTAAGTCAGAAATTGCAGTCAATTTAAATTAACAAAATCATAGAGTATGCAGCACAGATTGAAAGTCTTATTTTGTTATTTAATTTAAGCCCTTTGATACTTCTCTCAAAGAAATTCTGAGATTCAAGGCAAGTACAACAAAAATGTTACAGAAAAAAACAAAAGCTATTTGTTTTTTAAATGTAAGAAAACCTACTAGCAATGAAATGGGGAAAAGAAAAGGAAGTCACCAGCCATTCTATTGCAGTTACTTGTATATTCGATCAAAAAAGAAGTTAGATGAGTGAAATAAGAGATTTAATTCATGGCAATTTTTTTTTGTCCTTTGTGGTTATTTTTCAGTTGTTTTGCCAAGGAATAGGATTTTTAGCATAGAAAGTATTAATTCTAGAAATTGGAAAGACAAAGAAGAAATACACACACACACACACACAGAGAGAGAGAGAGAGAGAGAGAGAGATTTGTGGATTCTAAGTTTGTGAATTATGAGTACAGCGGATATTTCCACAGGGAATTGGTAAAACTCAATGAAAAATCATGAGCAGTGCCTTCAGGCATACTGAATTATAGGCAAATTTGTAAAGGTTCTTGGGCCTCTAGCATGGCCTGGATATATGTGAAGGAGTTACTTAGACAATCATCTCCTTGTTGCCATCTCTTTGTTACCTGATGATTGGGTTCCTTATTAATTCTTTGGTGGCCCCGAAACTCCTGACAATTCGTGTGGTTAAATCTTTAGGAAGGACCAATATTAAGTTTTCTGCCAGCCGAGGACCAAAAAATTTAGCTTGAGTTATAGAGAACAAAATAACTCTATCTGTTGAAAACTTGAGTTTGTAGAATGAAATTTATGCACAGGAGATGAGGAAACTTTCCTGAGAGAACTTACATTTGCCAGTTGCATTGTAATAAAACTTGCCTTGTGCTAACAATGAAGATGTGCCTGCAGCATGGGCAAAGACGCTGTGCTGAAAAAGAAAGCCTCCATAGGAAGGTCTTATGGGAAGCTGCCTGGCCTCAGAGGGTGAACATTCTAGGGCAGAATTCCGCAATTAGAAAGATGCAAGAACCCCTTCTCTTGGAGGTGCCTGTAAAGTAGAAGAACATTGCGTATGAATGGTATGTTGGGTAGGAGCGGGGACATCACTAATGATGTGGAAGCTAAGGCATTTAGGGACCATCTCAAGCATTTAGAAGGTCTAGTCTGAGTCCATTATAGTTTCTCTACTCATATCAGATAACTGAAATTCTCAGTAATTCTTTTTCCTGTGGCTAGGCTGCAGGAAGAAGAGTAACAAGAGAGGTCCCATGCTGGGAGGGCTTACGATCTGATCGGAGAATGAGGCTAGATACTACTCAACGTATACAACATCTGAAGCTTTGCAGCTACTCTCTCGAATAAACAGCCATGTCCTCAGCTCAGGAGTTCAAAACCAGCCTGGGAATCATGGCAAGGCCCCATTTCTTCAAAAAACACAAAAGTAAGCCAGGCTTGGTGGCACATACCTGTAGCCCCAACTACTCAGGAAGCTGAAGTGGAAGGATCATTTGAGCCTGGGAGGTTGAGGCTACAGTGAGCTGTATTTGCCCCACTGCACTCCAGCCTCAGTGACAAGTGAGATCCTGTCTATACAACAATCTACTAAAGAGAATATGGCTGAGATAACAGTGTGAGACACTAGAATCTCAGATATCTGTGGACACTTTCATCTATTTTTTAATTGATACCCAGTTTGTATCAGTACCTGAGAACCTAACATGCTCCATTCCCCTCTTGAGAGCAGGGTTCAACCCTGGGATAGTCAGGAACTCCTGAAAGTCTCAGTTTTTCATCAGTCTGGTAGTGATCAAAGGCAGAAATTAAACTGAACATTTGAAATCTTAAAACATTAAATCTCACATCTAACTATGAACCTAGATTCATTCATCTTGGCATATTATAAGTTAATTATTTAGAACCTAAAATATATAAACACATACATATAAATATATGTTCATCATGAATAGAAATTATATCTTTCTTATCCAGTTAAATAAATGCTAAAACAATATTTAAAGATTCATAATCTAAGGGTATACCAAGTCATTTTGCTGTCTAGGTAGTGACATACCTTGGTCACATGCCTACGTCTGAACTTGGGAAGGCAGAAAAAGATTTAAGAGATATCTAGAAGGGAAATTAACTTCTGCCCTTTGATCTTTTGGTTATGGGTTTTTCTCTCCTGTGTGTCTTATGTTAGAAGGAATTGTGTATACAAAGCTTCTTGAGGGCAGAAATTGTGACATCATGTGCACAATCCTTCATAATGCAGTTCACATAGTAGGCACTGGTGAAATGTTTGCTGAATATTTGGATGAGATGAAACTTAAAGGCACTGCGTAAAGTGCTGTTTTGTCCCAAGATGAAAAATAGTAAACACACCACATAGAAAAAGTAAGCTGCCTCCTTTGCTTGAAGAATGAAAGGACACATAGTGGCTTAGACATATAATTTAAATTTTTACTCAATCTGTGACCTTGGTTATAACTTTGGGTAATTGGCTAACCACAGTTTCCATCTATTTTCGTGTCCTTCTATTCCTTTAATCATAGAGTCATAGTAGCAGGTAATTCTTACTGACCTCATATGATGGTGGTGTAAATAAATAATCAAAGCTATGGTTTAGCACTTTGTGACTGAAACATAATGTGCCTTCCTAAATGTTTGTGGAAGTAGTCAAGCTGACCTTTCAGCAGTCAATGAATTATTCAGACTGTACTGTCATTCTACAGCAGTCCAAATACTAATAAGATTCCTTTGACATTGATACAAGGCTGGTTAGATATAATTTGCATGCATAAAATAATTTCATGTAGTATTTATCACATTCCAATTATACAAAAACAATTCTAACAAAAACAACCCAAAAAAATCTTAGTAATAATAAAACTATAATATAGAGTTAACCATTAAACGACATGGGTTTGAACTGCATGGGTCCCTTATATACAGATTTTCTTCCACTTCTGTTGCTCCTAAGATAGCAAGACCAATTCTCCTCTTCCTCCTCCTCCTTGTCACTCTACTCAATGTGAAGACGAGGAGGGTGAAGACATTTAGATGATCCACTTCCATTTAATGAATACTAAATACACTTTCTCTTCCTTATGATTTTATTAATAACATTTTCTTTTCTCTAGCTTACTTTGCTATAAGAATAGAGTATACAATACTTAAATATATAATATATATTTTATATAAAGTTAATAACACATAAATATCATAAAAATGTATGTTTATTGAGTGTGTTCTCAATAAAGCTTCTGGTCAATAGTAGGCTATTAATAGTTAGTTTTGGGGGAAACAAAAGTTATATGCAGATTTTCAACTGCACGAGGGTTTGGTGCCCTAAACCCCTACATTGTTCAAGGGTCAACTGTATTCTCAATAGTATGACTGGAATGGGGAATTGTGGAAAATAATACAACAGCAGGACAAGTGCTGAAAGCCATAAACTTCCAGTTTCAGGCTAAGTTTCTGGTAGTTACTGCACTTGACTCTTCATGGTAAGTTTTTTAAATCTGGTTGAAATATGACGATTTAGATAAACATCTAACCTAATTCCTAAATTCAAAGCCTTATTCCTGGACAAAGGCCTACCAAAAAAAAAAAAAAAAAAAAAAACACGACAATCCTATTGAAAGAAAGACTTCCTAAAAAATATAGGAACGATTGCCTTTTTATTCAAGACACTTATTTTGCCATTCCTTTTTGCCTCCACCCCAAACACTCAATGAAAGAAATAAGAACAGAGAAATACAAATTCCCTTCATGCTTTTCATAAAATGAAAAATATTGTGATTATCTAAAAAACCAGAAGGAAATTGTACCAGAGCTTAATGATGATGATGACATTAGCCCTGCTCTGCTGAAAGGATGATCAAAGGTGGTAATGAGAGACAACATAACCTTACATTAGTCAGGTTATAAAAGAAATTCCATCAAAAGATGAAATCTCCAAAGTGTAAAATTGAAATGTTACAACTTATAGATGACTCTGTGTCATCTTTTCCTGAAAAAGTATTAAATGTCACAACATCATAGAGGAAAGTTTATTATTACTGAGATGTGATAATGTTATCTATTTGTATAGACATATTTATGCAAGTACATTAAATCACTCTTTTCTTCTATCAAACTAAAAAGACAATATTCGTGAAGAATGCAATTACCTATAATTTGTGAGTTTCAATCCACGTGAGACCAATTCACCACATTTGTGAGTCCCTTGGCACTGTTTTATTATTCTTTTAAGAGCTGAGATGAACTTTCTCCTTGAATTTCATGCAAATTCAATTACATCAATCTAGTACTTTTATTTACGGGAGCATGAAGTTAAGATGCTTACCCATTCTGGTGTTTCACAAAAGCAGTAGTTAGGGTTTCTTGTAGAATGTTTTAATTGATTATGAAATGTTAAAGGAGAAGATACACAGAATACCCATCATATAATAAAGATAGAAGAATCCTAACATTACTTGAGACTCCTTGGTGTCTCTGTTAGACTCATGCTGATAAGATAAAGTCAAAATAAATTCAGATTAAAGATTATGCATTAAATAATGAGTAGACAATTATGATATACACCATAAGGGAAACAAATAACATATACACTCCCTTGGGAAGTCCACAACCCTAAAACTAAAAGTCTCAAACCCCAAATTTATAGCTTTGCTTTTTATTTAAAAGTTGAGGCCAGGCATGGTGGCTTGTGCTTGTAATTTCTGTAATTCCAGCACTTTGGGAGGCTGAGGCAGGTGAATCACCTGAAGTCAAGAGTTCAAGACCATCCTGGCCAACATGGTGAAATCCTGTCTCTACTAAAAATACAAATTTAGCAGGGTGTCATGTTGCACACCTGTAATCCCATCTACTCGGGAGGCTGAGGCAGAAGAATCACTTGAACCTGAGAAGTGGAGGTTGCAGTGAGTCAAGATTGCACTATTGCGTTCTAGCCTGGGAAAAAAGATCAAAACTCCCACTCAAAAAAAAAAAATTCGATAGATAAAATAGAAAAAATCTGATAAAATAGATTTTAAAGCAACAAAGATATAGTGGTAAAAGGATCAATGCAACAATAAGAGCTAATAATCTTAACACCCAGATACATAAGACCTATAAAGAGACTTAGACTCCCTAGACTCCCACACAATAATAGTGGGAGACTTCAACATCAATATTAGATAGATCAACAAGACAGAAAATTAATAAGGATATTCGGGACATGAACTCAGATCCGGAACAAATAAACTTAACAAACATTTATAGAGCTCTCCACTTTAAATACACACAATACACATTCTTCTCAGTACCACATCACACCTACTCATAGGTTTAAATGAAATATTAATCGGCCATTATTAAGCACAATTATTGGCAGAAAAGAGGTTTTCAGTACCCATTTTTAGAATAAAGCAACATTCCCGTTCTCTCTCCCTCTTTTTCTTTCTCTTTTTTCCTCTCCTTCACTCCTTTTTTTTCTTTCTTTCCTTCTCTCCTTTCTAAAAAAAAAAAAGGAAGAAAATTACAAAAAAAAAATTGAAGCTCTTCCTTAGGAAAATATCATGTTAGAAATGAATTTGCACCTCTCAGTTAGTCCTGTACAGTGACAGAAGGATTGATCCATAAAAAAGTGCTCCTTTATTGTTGGCCTAGCAATTAGGGACATTGCTAAAATATGTAAACATTGCTACATCTTCCTAAACTAGAGCGACATCAGACCATAACTCAGCAGGATGCTCCTATCAATAGCCCATGGGAACTGAAATCTGTGTGGGGAACTTAAGAATCCACAACTCTCAACTCACATTTTCTTTGAAAAGAATGGCAGGTAGAGATAGACTCAGCAGGACTATTGAAAGCGTGAGCACACATACAGATGATCTGAGTAAATTAAATGTATCTGTGATAAAACTACACTATATTTAAAATAAAATCAAAGCAGAGTAAAGATCCAAACCAATTTCCCTGGGATTTCATAAGAATAAGGCTCCTGAATACAGAAAATAAGGAGGCATTTCAGGTAAGACTTGAAAGTTTAGGAGAATGATGACATGAAGGAAAGGATTGGAAATAAAAATATTTCAAAAGATAGAGACATGTGAAATGGCAAATCCTAGATATAAAGAGTATACATAATTCACTAAGATTCAGGTTTATATTAAACCACACATCTTGAAAGGCCTTGAATTTTATGTGAAATGGTTGGAATTTATTCTAAAATTAATAGAAAAGAAGAGTCTAATAGAAAACAAAAATTGTATAATGTATTCTACAATTAATAGAAAAGAAGAAAGGTCAATATGAACCCACCTGTAATTTGGGAAGAAAATCTTCATGGCAAATTGAGAGAGAAACTGAATGGCAAAAAATTAAAAGCAGGAAGTGCAGGCCAAAAGGAATAGAAGTGTAAATGGAAAAGATATAAAAAGATACAGAAAAATTTTCTGAGGTAGAATAAAGATTTGATGACTAATGAGGTTTGTGGGAGGAGAAAGATAGACTTTGGTATTTCTGGCTATTAATAAAAATAATGACCATAGAAACAGAGTAGATAATTTTATCAAGACTATGAGAGTGCTTTGAGAAAATTCATATTAATTTAAATGCATTGTGTTTAAGAATTGCAGGTATAGGCCAATAAAGATATATTAATTAGGTGCTTGAAAATTCAGATTGTCATTAAGGAGAGTAGGGATTAAGGTGATTGGGAACTCCCTGAATAGTGATGATATTTGAAGGTAGATATGAATGGGTTTGCCCAGAAAGAGAAAGACATAGAAAGCAGATGTGAGTGTAGAATGGTTCATATAGCCCACTTATTTTATGAAATGCTCAATTTATCACGTCAATGGGAATGACTCAACATTTGAAATCTACAGATAATGTGAGCTAATGGAAGAGAGATGTTACTGATATTAGTTGAAAGTGGTTAACCATGTTATTTTTTATGCCTCTCTAAATAATGCAATTTTTTATATAATAAAAGCTTTCAGGAAGCAAATTATGTAGGTCCCAATGAAATATCTTTAGAGAAAAAAAAGAGACAGAAAAAAAAGTCCAATCTGAAGCCATTTTCAAAATGGGATGCAACAACTTTACAAATAAATATCTCACAAGGAAGTTTGTGTCCTAGCATTTTATATGTAGAAACACTGCCATTTAAGAATCTAACAACTTAATAAAGCATTAAAGAAATTGTTTTAAAACATAATATAGAGTATGTTTGTATTAAAAGTACAATAGCTGGAGCACTCATGAAATTATTATTATAAAATTAGATATAGCCAAATGACAGATAGTAAATAAATACAGAAAATGTAAACTAGCTGAAGTATATGTTTTATTCTAGTGTACACCTTGATTTGTGTGAACTTATTTATAATCCATATAAATAAATCAGCATAATAAAAGGTATCTAATACATTAATTATTCGATATAGATTTTATTCTTATCTTTCTGCATTTTATGTCTTAACATCATTCCCCTTGAATGGGTATCTGATATGATCTCTTAAATATTGTTTAATTTAAAAATTTTAAAATTCTCAATTTAAAAAACTTAAAAATTTTTAAATTATTAAAAAATTTAAATAATTCTTAAAGAATTTTAAAAATTCTTGTTCTATAAAAAAATTTTAAATCTGTAACAAGAGATTAATTTTATATATAAATGTATTTTATGTCTTTAGAACATTTTCTCCAAAATAAATTTATATTTTCTAATAGATACAGAAGAAAATGGGTTAAATTGTAAGTAGTTGCCAATTCCTGATTCTGACCCTTTCTGTTTTCTTACCTGCTATTCTCACCAGACTTAGCAGGCTGAGAAAGAAGACTTTGCCTTTGATTTGATGGACTCTTCTGCTATTCCACCATGCAAAAGTTCTCTTTGCTTTGTTTTTAAACAGTTTTATAGGACTGGGGAAATCAGAAAACATAGAGCTTCAGAAGAAAGAAAGGTTGAGCCAATATTCAGACAAACACATCTTCAGAAAGCAAAACACTAGTTATTGTTCAGTCTTCATTCTGATTAGATGTTGTATACACCATAAAGGTGGTTAAATATTTTGAATATCAAACCCAAGAAGAAACACAGTGCTTCTCAAACTATCTGTGATGTAGAACCAGCTTTTTCCCCAGACTTTGTCACAGATGAATATTTTATAATACAATACAAATAAAATATTAGAAAAATAAAAATCTGAAAACCACAAAGTCAAAAAATCAATCCCATTTTTATATTGTATTCATCAAGGAAGGACAATTAAGTATCTATAAAAGTTTTTAAATATTTCTTCTCAATTTCTGTACTTTCTTATTGCTAGTGGTAACCTCTGCTTCTACAATCAGCAAGAGTCTGCACATTACTCTTTGAGTAATCCTGCAATGGAAGATCTATGAAGAGAAAAAAAGGAAGTCATACATATAAGAAGGCAGCAGAAGAGTCAAGAGCCCTTCAGCCTGGATGTGGAAAGGTATTTCTGGTTAGGAAGGGAAAATAAAGTTTGGAGATAAGTTTTGGGTACATCCTCTATAAAAACAAAGTTAAGAATTACTATTGTAGTTAAAAGCTGACATTGATTTTTTTTGAGAAATACTAAATAAAGAAAAAAAAATTTCATTACTTGTGGTTGCTGATTTCTTTTAGTGAATTTCATGTTAGAAGAGACAAATAAGCAAATATGCTTAGCAGAGATGCTACCCAGATCTATCAGATTCAAAAAGAGGACCGCTTCTCCTGAATTTAGAGTGAAGGAGGGTTTCCAAGAAGGAGCACCCTATACTCTGAGACTTGACAAGTAAATGAGTCATAAAAGAGAAAAGAGTAAGGGAAAATGATGGAGGCTAAATTAATTAAATAAATAAATAATAAATGCCAAGTAAACAACTAGAAAACAAGAGCTACTAGAGAGTAACAGAGAGTACTTCATAATCAAGGGAATTTAATATGCCTGGAAGATCAAGGCGAAAGTATACTGCAACACTTACTGTAAAAGCAACCAACTATTCACATACTGTGAATATTTTCTAGTTTCAAATATCCTGAATTACAGGTTGAATTAAACATTGACTATTTATGCATCCATTCAATCAATCATCCATTCATCCATCCATCTAACCTTCCATACATCCATCCAATGCCCATTTGATATTTGGCATTAAGGAAATGAAATGACTATAAAGATATATACCTCAAAGCATGTGAAATTGATTTTTTACAGTTGAGTGGTAGAAATACCAAAGCCAGAAAAAAATAATGAAAAACAAATTAAATCCTCAAGAAAAAAAAATTATAGTATAGTCTATTTTTGTTGTTGTAGAGGGGATGGTGATGGTTTATTTTGTTTCATTTTATTTTATTTATTTATTTTTTTTTGGTTTGCTTTTTTTCACACAGTCTTTACTCTGGCTGAAATCTTGGTGAGCAAATAAATAAATATTTCCATAAACAATACATAAAATTATGTTCAGAGAAAATCTATAAATCAATTCTAGAAGCCATTTTAACCCAGTAAATATAAAAACACAGCAAATAATTTTGGCCACCATAGAAATTTAAAGGGTTGTTACTTAAAGTTTATGTGGTTTCACAGGGCAACATACATCCCTGAACTACCTAGTTCCCGCCGCTACAACCTGTTTTTTTCCTATGAAAAACTACTTGTTCACCACCATTCCTTCATCCCCTAAAATCCCAGGATCAGAGTCAATTGTGACCTCAGAAGGAATATATAGTCACAGCGGAGCATTATTACGGTGAATTGGCTACTCTATTGCTTTCTCAACACAATCATATTAAGAACAGCAATTACTATATAGTGATTATCTGCTCAGTGCCAATTTATTATGTGAACACCAGTTTTTACAAGAATTTTATTTGATATATATTATCTTCCAACCAAGAAACTCAGAGAAAGTAGCTGCTTTTTTGAAGCTCGGAAAAGGTAGACATCAGCTATGCACTGAATTGTGTCCCCTCCCTGACCCCAAATTTATTTGTTAAGCCTTAATGTCCAGTGTATCTATATTTGGTGATATGATCTTTGCAGAGGTGATAAATTTTAAATGTGGGAATAAGTGTGAGGCTCTAATCCAATACAGCTGATGATGTTATAAGATGAGAAATTTCTTTGCCACGTGAGGATGCGGTAAGAAGGTATCTGAGCCAGAAAGAGAAACCTTGGGGGCAATTAAGTTGGTCTTGGACTTCCTAGACTACAGAATTGTGAGAAAATCATCTGATCTTTAAAGTACCCAATACATGACATTTAGTTATGGCAGCCTAAGCTAGTGAAGACAGCAACTATCCAATATCAAATAGCTAGTATTAGAGCACTAATTCAAATTGAAGTATTGTTGATCCTAAACTTATTCTCATTTAACAATTTACTTGACCTCCTGACTAGTACAAATGGAAGCAACTTAATCATGATTTATCTTTTATGAATTTTCAGTTTTACTCTGTCTTTACTTTTGACAATTCCCATCCAGAATGTTATACTAGTTTAAAAATTGTATGGTCGTTTCATTCTTTCTCTTTCTGATGCTTTTCTCTGCAATTTTGTTAACATTATATTACCTACAAATTTAAAATTAAACAAGGATGGTAAATATAGCATATATCACTGGCTACCCCTAAAAGTGATTCATTCTTTTGAGCACACAGCTAGACAACACATACCAGCTTCTCTCACAGTAACTTCTATCCAATGAAATGCTGGTGAAACTAAGATGGGCTACCTCAAGATCTTGCCCATAAATACTTCCTTTATAGACTTCTCTATGAAGCCTAATTCTCTAACTGGAATATTCAAAGTCATGCATTGGAAATAGCTGAGGCTCCAGCTTTAGACCCTGTGACACTAAATAATTATGTGAAAGAGATCTATTCTGCAGACCTTACTACCTATATATGATTTGCTGTTAGTATGCAAGAAACAAACTTAAAGCCACAAATATCTTGAGATACTTGTTCTTGCAGCTTTGCCTATTTATCTATCTACCCTAGCTAATTCAGCAACAATTTGTGGTGCTTAAGCGCATCTTTCTGTGATTCAGTTTTTAATCTGAAGAATGAGGAGCATAATCATTCCTACTTCATAGATGGTTATGAAAACTAAATGAAGTAACAATAAAATGAAGCCAGTTCCTGTCTCAATAAATGGAAGTGATAATAATAAACATCATCACCATTATGATAGAAATAATTTAAATAACTTTATTCATGCTTAAAATGTCCTCATAGAGCTATGGATTTTTTGTGTGTGTGTAAAATTTTTCATAGACTGTATCTTTTTTAATGTGGTCAACTATCACTTGCTGTCATCAACATGCCTGCCTATAACTTTTTTTCTATAACAAATTAGTTGGATTTTACCTACTGTTAAATTAAATAAGCACAAGACAGCTTCAGGCTATCGCCATACTCAAAGTTCTTATATAACTATTTTTTTATTGCATTTTAGGTTTTGGGGTACATGCTTATATAACAAATTTTAACCTAACTTAGTACATAAATGAAACAAAACCTAAGTTAGAAGTATATTTTTGGTAACTAATAACTGAGTTTCAACAAATCCAGGCAAATGAGCTTCAGCCAATCACAGGCTGCCAACTGATCAGACCATGTACAAATCAGGCAAATGCCTCATCGCACCATGCCCCAATAATGCAGATGCCTAGCTATAGCCAGTCAGGTGATTTCCCTACTTTACTTTCATATTCAGCCTATAAAAACTCGTTTGAATTGCTGAGTGGGGCTCTCTGAACATTTTCTGGTTCTGAGTGCTTCCCAATTCATAATTTTTTACTTTATTCAAGTAAACTCTGTTAAGTTTATTGCATCTAAAGTTTTTCTTTTAAAACTACTTAAAACTGAAAAGTCAAAAAAAAATCAAATTTGTTGGAATTGCTTAAGAAATTATACTATCATATTCATTGTGTGCTAAGACCAAAGGAATTTTTATATGGGTCAAACACAAAAGCTTCAGAAGTTGAACCATTCGATATTTCTTTTATCTACTTGATAGTTTATCTCTTAATATGTGACCTCTATAACCTAAATCCTCTCTTGGTTGATAGGAATAGCAAGACAACTCAAATTTTATTAGATCTAAACAAAAGGTAGTTTCTCATATTATTGAGAATACCAGAAGTACATCTTTCTTCAATAAGGGCTACATACAAGAATATGATCGTTTAATTCCCTTCCCTTCCTTTGCCTTCCCTTCTCTTCCCTTCCCTTCCTTTCCTTTCCTTTCCCCTCCCTTCCTTCCTTTGTCCCTCCCTCCCTCCCTTTCTCCCTCCCTTCCTTCTTCCTCTCCCTTCCTCCCTCCTTTCTCTCTCTCCTTCTTTCTCACTTATGATTTTTTCTTCATGCTTCGACTCTGATGTCTTCATTTAGCTTCATTTTCAAGTAGGCTTTCTCCACCTATTGGCAAAAGTAGTCACTAACATCTTAGATAACAAAACTTGAAAAAAAGACATTGTTCTTAATCCAAACAGTTGTTAAAACAGTTTTGAGGTGGACTTCAAAAACTGTCCAGTTTTGAGGTGTCCTAGTTTTGTTGATATACGTACCCATTCTGAACTAAGTTTCATGGTAATCAGATAGCCCTGTGTCATGTGCTTTTCCCTGAACATAAAGGATGAGCCAAGCTTTGTTGAGGTATTTGGATTAAGATGGTGGAATGGTGGATCCACAAAGTTATGCACTGGTTGGTCAGTGAATCCACTATATTCCACAATTGTATTGACTATGACACACGAACGTTTCCTGTACAAGTTCAAAATTCTACTTTCATTATAACACAGTTTCATCTACAATTAAAGATACAGTCACTCTATGCACAAAGGGAAATAACCCAAGGTTTCACCCAGTTATTGCCTCTAGCTCTGAGACCAACTTCTATATGTTAACTCCTATTCTACCCACTCACATTCACATGAAGGTTTACATAGTCTGGAAATTCTAGGGATCTCAAATATCAGCCATGAAAAACACATGGCTAGACTTTTTATCTAAAAGAGACGGTACATAAAAATGCCAACGTTGCTGCCTTGGGAGGAAAATTCTCATTGACATTCAATCTATCTCTATTCAATATATTTCATATTTTAGGAATGCTATTTAAAAGGCACAGCTCATTTCCCTTTATATTATTGGTCATCGTTCATCTATTTGCATATTCAATAAACCTAAAGTTTTAGGGGCACAACTGGCTGTGTGGGTTGTGGAATTCAATGAGTGATTTCCAGACAAGTCGTTTTTTTCCCATCAATCTGCTCTAACTTTCTCCTTCTTTTGGCATTTTTCTGGGCTAAATTTTCTTATGAGATGATAACGATGATCACAGTAGCTCAACATATAAGATTTCACACAGGAAACAACCCCAGGAACAAAAGGGATATTATTTTTTGATAGCGCTATGCAATCTTTGAGTAGGATTGCAGTCTACTTTGCTAAGTCATTCATGTATCATGAAGGTACTATGATTGCATAGGCCTTGCACAAGATTTTGTCATCCTAGATCTAGAAAGTGGGATCTATCTCACATTAACCTGACTGACCAAGAATAAGGGAGGGGTAACTTACCCAAAAAGATGCTTGGCACAAAAGCATACATCAAGTGCATCTGAATTCTGTATAGTTGAAGTTGCTAGAGAAGAGACTTACTAATAAGTGAGATGCTTGGTAATATGTATGACAACTTCCAATTTTTTAAAATGTTCTTTTGAGCTTCAAGCATCAAATATGAATACCACAAATTGACTTTGGTCTATTTTTTCTAACTTTTATCAATGTTTCCCTCTCTTCTACAATATTCAGTTTAATTCCACATTAGCATATGGAAGATCTATTCTTTGCTCTTAAATATATATGACATACACTTTAGTTACTGATATTCTAATAGACAAAATAGAAATGCAAAATAACTAGCTCTCCCCTAAGAGGGAAGTAAATAAGTACTACAATGGAACTTAACCATACTGATTTATTTGATTAAAATTGTAAGAACACTCCTATCCAAATTACATCTTTTTTTCTGTCAGTCAAATTTCATTTCTTGGTGTATAATAATGTTTTTCAAAGTTACAGAAAATATCTTTTTACCCAAATTTTCTCTAGTCCCTTAAACCAAATGTTGTGTAATAAAATGCTAATCTCATGCCAACTGTATAATTTATATATATATATAATTAAATGAGATACCTGGAGACATTTTCCACCACTCCTATTGCCATATACTATATAAAAACATTATTTTTCTTGTGGTACACAATGGAACCAAACTGTTAAAAACTTCCTAGATGGTAAGAACTAGAAAATACAGCTTATAAGAGTATATAGCATCTTTAAGTTTACAGATAATATAATACTGGCCCTTTGCTTCATGCATAGGAGACATGGCAATTAACATTAAAGGAATTAAAAGTTTAAAAAGAATGCAGAGTAATCAATTAATAATCAAATATCAGAAAGTTTTTCATTGTAAATAAATTTTGACATCATATAGACTTCCCAGTTTTGTAATTTTGGCACAAATTCTGTCAAAATACATCGGGGGAACTAAGTTCATAAGATTAATTGTTTCTCTAGGGAACACCAGTTATTGATTTCTTCATCTCGTTGTTAATGACAAAGACTGTAAGGCAAGAATCAGTAATCCAAAATGATGAAACAAGATGTCAGTTTTCATGGTATTCTAAGACAGACACAGTAATCAATAGTTATGGTTTCAGAATTACAATTTACCAGCAAGAATTGTATCTAAGAAACAAGTTGAACCTGATCATGCTTCAGTTATTGATGGCTGGCTATGTAACTATAAAACGATCTATATACACCTAGAAACGGACTCTGAGACAAATACCATTCCTCAAAAAATAAATTAAGACAACCTCATTTTTTCAAGTAACTTATTTATTTGAAAAGAAACACAATTTTTTAAACATTTATTGAAGAAATTTTGGCATGTAAGTTAAAAAGGAGAAATAAGAAAAATAAACAAAAAAATTTAATTTCTTAGCTTCTGGTTCCTTATAGTCTCTGGATTGAGGGATCCTTAGTCAGATGATCGGATCAAGAAATCAGAGATATAACCTCAGACATATGATCACAGATTGTCACTTTTATTTACGTTACGTATTTTCAAAGGATACCCATTAGAAGTTGCATCCACCAGCAGGAAAAAAAAAAAAAACAACAGCACTTCATCTTTTAACGTTTCTCCCTAAAATGTCTCAAAGGAAAAACACAAACAAGAGAAGCAGGAAAGGTGGAAGAAGAGTCATCAGTGTAAAAAAGAGAATTTTCTACTGCACTCCAATGTGGGAGACAGGACAAGACTCTGTCTCAAAACATTAAAATAAAATAAGAAAAGAATTTTAAAATAGAAAAAGCACTTTTAAATTTAAAAAACTTACACTTTTTATTAACTGCTTATATCTTTCCAATAATTAATACTAGAAAATACATTTTTAAAAGCTAATATAAGAATGTTTACAGTGAAGAAAGATCTACAGTTCCTTACTTTCCGGGGCTTTAACAAATAAGGGAAATAATGCATTCTCTACAGTACATTAAAGTGCATGAGAATACATGCTCTTGAATTTACATAGAAAATTTGAGAGATCATGGAAAAGATAGGTGATTATAATGCTCTATCATTAATAAGCTATAACAGCTGCAATAGGTTCTAGAGATTGTAGGTGACAATGTTTGGTTGGAAAACTGTCAAATATTCAACAGTTGTATTTCCATGATACTATCTCAATAAGATTGATAGGGGAGGGGTAACCATTAAGCCAGTTATGTATAGTTATATTTCTTCCTGGCTTCAGGGTTAAGATTATGATTATAAGGATGAGGCACACAAATACGTGATAACATCTAAATAATGCAAGACTTCCCACCTAAACCTCTCTTTCTCAAACTGACTGCAAAGTCCCTTTTGTGATGTAATAGAACATATTCACAGGTTCTGGGCCTTTGGCATAACATCTTTGGGGAGTCATTTCATTCTGCCTACTGCAATCCCACTTTTACAATGCTTAGTCTCCAAGAGAAAAAGTCACACTTCAAATCAGTATGTCCAAACTCATCACTGCCAAAAACATTCTTCATACCAGATTCTACCATTTGAAATTTTGCATCTACTCTACAAATTATATTTATCAGGGTGCAAGGTATCCATTTTATTTTTGTATACCAAGGCATTTTATTACTAAAAATTAGACCTTTGATTATCAAGAGGTAGACAATGATATTAAAATGAGTTGTCATAGAGAAATGTAATACCACTTTCACTTATTGTTCTCTATCTAAAGTGGCACAGTGACTTTTTGGAACACATAGGTCTTTTGGATTCATGCAGAAATGTTCCTGAGCAACCCTACAATGTATTCATTTACTCAACTATGAATTTGAATTACAAAAATACCCTGATGTTAAGAGATTGGATCCAGCTCCCATATATCTCCTTTCATTAGAGAGCAAAATTATCCCCAGTGGCCCTCGTGCTCACTTCCACTCAGCTCCCATTGACTGGGTCACATATTCAGCTTCCATAGTGGGAAGCCAGTTCTGTCCACAAGGAAGAGGGAAGGAAGTGACTATTGGGTAGCAAGCAACACCACCACACTTGCATTGACAGTTTAATAATAAAATCATTCATTAGTCCTGTAGTAAAATTTCCTTATTTTTGATGTTTGGTTATAAGAGCTTTTGAGACCCACCGTTCCCTCTTTTCCTCTGCCAAGACAAGCTGCAAAGAAAACACTGGCACTGCCTTTAGCATAGAGTAAAGTTCAAAGCATGTGCCTGCATGGAAGCCTCACGCCAGTACCATCCCCTACCCATCATAGAAACCCCAAGCCAGTCTCTTTTCCTTGCTCCCTTAAGGCACTTCTGACCTGCTTGGGAGGCCAGCTTTGTTCTCCCCGTGATAGCCCCATTATGTATCATATTTATACTTTGTGTTCGTGTGTGTGTGTGTGTGTGTGTGTGTGTGTGTGTGTGTGATTATCAGTCTTGAAAACCAAACAAATTTTGGGTGGCAGTTTATCCTTTTTCTGCAGGACAGCTTAACAAACTACTTTACTTTTATAAAGTGTTTTAGAATGCATTATCTCCTTTGATCTTTACAATAATCCTTTCAGGTGGTTTCCATTATCTAAATGGTCACAGATCAGTAAACTGGAATTCTGGAAGACAAGCAGTTTTTCCAAAGACATAATCTGAAGGCTCAAAAACCCCAATCCAGAGTCACTGTTTCGGTACTATAGTACCTCCAATACATACTCCAAGTGTAGTTTGATACAATGTCTTTATTCTAAGCAGTTTAAAATTAATGGTATATTATATATGGCTTGCTAAAGTTTCTGCATTAACAGTGAAACAAAGAGATTTACATGCCAAATAATTGTGTAATAAAGACTATAGGCAAAATATTGCCACTTGAATCAAAAAAAAAATTCTTTCAAGAGTACCGGAAGTTCCAATGAATGTAACCAAAAGTTAATCAGCACAGATCAGATTTATATATATATATATATTTATTTATTTATTACTATATAAAATACACAAAAGATATAGTTATATATATAACTATATAATTAATATATAATTGTATATAATATATAACTATATGTATTGTAACTATATTATACATATATTATAACTAGATATTATATATTATGACTAGATGTTATATATATTATAACTATATATATAGATATGTCTAATCGTCTGTGTGTGTGTGTGTGTGTGTGTGTGTGTGTGTGTGTGTGTTCTGAAGCTTTTGAGAATTTTCTATGGGTAAATCATTGCTGTGTTGAATGTTTTCCATACTTCATTCCATTTGAGCCTTACAGCAGCTCTGGGAGGTAGATATTGCCTATTTCACAGATGAGAAACCAGAGAGGCTTACAGAGGTCATGTAATTTGTTCAAGTTTATAAACCTGGTATGTAGTAGATCTGAGATTTAAACAGATTACCTGAGTCTAAATGAAGTCTCTGATCTTAACAAACATCTGATTCTATCTCCCTGTTGGTTATTCTTCTATATATTATCATGTTTTGGGGGGCTAAAAATCAACATATTTAAAAGTATTTTAACTTTATTAATGTAAAACAAAACAATATTTAAACACATTAACTCAGATCTACCAATTATTTTTAGTAAGAATTACCAAGTATTATTTTCCATGTTCTAGGAAATAGCCCAGATCTCCATACCTTATTACATTTCTAGATATTATTGTTTAGAAAATGAAAATACTTTCACAATCAACTTTCTATGTTCATTAATCATTTTAATATTTCCTTGTATCCCTACAGTTATTTTTACAATTCTAAAGTGTTTTCACATTCCCATTTGCTCCTCATAAACAACCCATCAAGGTAGGAAAAGAAAGCATTATTATTTCTATTTTATAGCCCAGCTACTGCAGAGAAAGTTTGTGCATAATGCTTCAGTGTCTGGTACATGTTTTTTACTTCAGAATAAGCCAAAGTGTTGAAAATACAATAGCTTCTGAAAGCATAATTTAATTTTTAAAAGACTTTTAACATATCATTGTGTGCTGTACCACAGTAAATTGTTTATAGATTATTTTTCTAGTTAAAAATTTGTAAGGAGTGATTTTAATTTTGTTTAAACTTCATACATATTCTTCATATAATATATTTGGGGGGGCATTTTTTACAAAATGAAATATCAAATGGGTGAGAGACATTAAATAAGCATTTGAAATATTATTTTAAACTTGCTTTAATTACCTGACAACTAACACATTTAAAATTATGACCCTAAAGAATAAACTTCATTTATTTATTCATTGAGTCAACTTTTACAGTGCACCGACCAAGAAGGCCTTAAACATGCCCTCAGCTTAACGAAATTTTAGACAGGCTTCTTCCTGACTTTAGGCCACCCCACCCAACCCCTGCCTCCTGCCACTTTTCTTTTCTTTTATTATTATTATTATTATTATTATTATTATTATTATTATTTTGAGACGAAGTCTTCCTCTGTAGCCCAGGCTGGAGTGCAATGGTCCACTCGGCTCACTGCAATGTCCACCTCCTGGGTTCAAGCGATTCTCCTGCCTCAGCCTCCCGAGTAGCTGGAACTACAGGCGCCCATCACCACATCTGGCTAATTTTTTGTACTTTTTTTTAGTAGAGACGGGGTTTCACCATGTTAGCAAGGATGATTTTGATCTCCTGACCTCCTGATCTGCTCACCTCGCTTCCCAATGTGCTGGGATTACAGGCGTGAGTCGCCGGTTTCTTAAATAGCTTATTTGCTTTAGAAAACTTGTCATTTAAAATTCTTTATTTGTCCATTTGCGATGCAAATCTTTTAAAAAGCCTTTTGTCAGTTTTTAAACCAAGGAACGCCTTTCTTAAAGGACCTGAGAGCCATCCCTTTGAAATGTAATAAGGGAAGATGGTGTCTCTACGTCTCATTTTTGTGTGAGGGAGGGTAAAACAGCCACCTTGCTCCAAGCTGCAAAACTACCTTCAGTTTTGAAAATAGGAGAAAGTTTACCTTTTCCTCTGAGTAAAGACAATTAGCCAGTATGGCCTATCATTACCAAGAGGCCAGCTCTCCAGAACTCTCTAACCTTTTGTTTCAGCAGAATGGAGTTCAGACTGAGTACTGTTCTATTTTATTAAAATAGCTCGCGCCGGGTGCGGTGGCTCAAGCCTGTAATCCCAGCACTTTGGGAGGCCAAGGCGGGTGGATCACGAGGTCAAGAGATCGAGACCATCCTGGTCAAAATGGTGAAACCCCGTCTCTACTAAAGATACAAAAAACTAGCTACTCAGGAGGCTGAGGCAGGAGAATTGCCTGAAACCAGGAGGCGGAGGTTGCGGTGAGCCGAGATAGCCCCATTGCATTCCAGCCTGGTTAACAAGAACGAAACTCCGTCTCAATAATAATAATAATAATAATTAATAAATAAAATAGCTCGCGCCTGTAATCCTAGCACTTTGGGAAGCTGAGGTGGGTGGATCACCTGAGGTCAGGAGTTCAAGACCAGCCTGGCCATCATGGTGAAATCCCATCTTTAAAATAAAATAAATAAAGTTTGCCTTAACTGTTAAACCTTGTCTCATGCAGGTTTTGCTCGGTTACCATCTCCACAGCACCACACTAAAGTTTAGAGTCTTGTGTGTATGTTTGGGATTAGTGTAGGGGAGCTTGCAGATGATTAAACAGTGCATTACAATCAGTCATGAGGGTGTTATAGGAAAATACTGGGAGATAAATAATTTTGAAACAAAAATCAAAGGTAGTTATGCAAGTCAGTCATGGAATACTTTCTAGAGAAAACTTTGAGATAAATCTGATAAATCTTAAAGATAAGCTACTGGCACATTTCAGAGTTACTGTAAGTAAGGTTGTCTTTTTTTTTTTTTTTTACAAGTGAATGTTGTCCATTCAAATCAGCACCGTTCGAGCTGCATGTCACTGTACAAGTCTCGGAGCATGCAAATATTAATAAGACATGAAACCTGGCCTCAACAGCTCACAGTCTGCATTACTAATGAAAATCTAACGAGCAGTTTAAAACAGGCAAGATTACAAAATAGTGTAAATAGTGCAATCAGTCTTTGGTTGCACTTTCTGCTATGACCATACACTTCCTTTAGGAACCCCAACATAGAAAAAGCCCCCAGCCCTACCCTGGCCTCCAGCTACTCAGACTCATACTAAACTACTCTGCCTGGCTGCCTTCCTGAACTTTTTTCTACTAATTAATTAAAATGATCACAATGGGTATACAATTGCTTCAGAGACCACATTGCCACCCCTTTATGTGAATGTTAACAATCACAGTGAACAAATAGGTTCTAATGTACTAATATTTGGTAAATTCAAGCTTTTCCTGTTGACATATATAATGGAATGTTTAAGAACCTTATAAATGATCTGGGTCAACCAACTTCTGAATCTTGAAACAGACTGGGGTCAGATAGGCTGCAATTAGAACCCTGTCTGTAACCACTTACCTCCCGGGTGACCTTGGACAAATGACTTTGCCTTTGTTAGCTTCATTCCTTTGAGGTACAAAATAAAAATAACTGTTACTTCTATAGCGTTTTGGAAGATTAGCTATGCCTGACCAACATTGACTGCTTTATATATATTGGTTATAAGTAACTCCTTTCTATTTAATTAATCATTCAATAAATATTTGTTGGTGGCTAATGTATGCCAAGGATTATTCTGGGAACAGGTGACAAAAGCAATGAATGATACAAAATACATTGCCCCAATTGGTCATCAAACTTCTATCTGAAGACCTTAATGATGGAAAACTCACGATTCAATACGTTGCGATTGTGAGAAATATGGCTTTACATTAAGTTAAAATCAGTTTCTCCCCGGAATTTACAAATAACTAAAACAGCTTTACAAGAAAAAAACAAACAAGCCCATTCAAAAGTGGGCAAAGTATATGAACAGACACTTTACAAAAGAAGACATATATGAGGCCAACAAACATATGAAAGAATGCTCATCACTGGTCATTAGAGAAATGCAAATCAAAACTACATTGATATACCATCTCACGCCAGTTAGAATGGCGATCATTAAAAAATCTGGAGACAACAGATGCTGGAGAGGATGTGGAACAATAGGAACACCATTACACTGCTGGTGGGAGTGTAAATTAGTTCAACCATTGTGGAAGACAGTGTGGTGATTCCTCAAGGACTTAGAAATAGAAATTCCATTTGACCCAGCAATCCCATTACTGGGTATATATCCAAAGGATTATAAATTGTTCTACTATAAGGACACATGCACACAAATGTTCATTGCAGCACTGTTTACAATAGCAAAGACCTGGAACCAACCCAAATGCTCATCGATGATAGACTGGACAGGGAAAATGTGGCACATATATACCATGGAATATTATGCAGCCATCAAAACGATGAGTTTGTGTCCTTTGTAGAGACATGGATGAACCTGGAGAACATCATTCTCAGCAAACTGACACAAGAACAGAAAATGAAATACCACATGTTCTCACTCATAGGTGGGCGTTGAACAATGAGAACACATGGACACATGGAGGGGAGCACTACACACTGGGGTCTGTTGGAGGGAATAGGGGAGGGACAGCAGGGGGTGGGGAGTTGGGGAGAGATAGCATGGGGAGAAATGCCAGATATAGGTGAAGGGGAGGAAGGCAGCAAATCACACTGCCATGTGTGTACCTATGCAACTATCTTGCATGTTCTGCACATGTACCCCAAAACATAAAATGCAATAAAGAAAAGAAAAAAAATCAGTTTCTCCACAATTTTTATCCAGTAACACTATTTCCACAGAGCTAGAGCTTCTATGGAATAAGCATGTTGGCTTTTCACCTCACAGGCTTTAAATATAAGAAGGCGGTCTGGATGCAGCTTGGTTTCTCAAAGGTCTGCAATACGCTTTGACCCTGGCTTGGTCACCATCTCCAAATCTACTGTTTGCTTCTTTTCCTCTGTCTCCTTGAAAGAATGGTGTACAGAACTAGTCATATTTTTCTCATTTGCGATAATATGTCTATTTTTAATAAAGTTTAGGCTTAAAGTAGATTTACCAGCAGCTGCATGACAAAAACAATTCACACTGAGCTTCAGGTCATCTGAAAGCCCATGTGTATAAGCCTCATAGCTTTTATTTTATATCTGGGAGGTTTCTTTTTTTAATAAAGTTCAAGATGGTTTATTTTTTTAACATTTAATTTGTCACAGCAACATATTGACATCAGTTTGCATTTAGTGTTTACCATGAAACATTTTTCTATCCCTTTCAGTTTTTTGCAAATTCTGTGTTCACTCTCTCTCTGCATAAGTCACTGCTATATAAAATGTAGACTATTTGCTATAAAATGTTAAAAGACAAACTTGCTGTTTCTGTGCTAAAATCTCCCTCCAGTGTAAAATCAAACCATCCACCAGTCTTTGGACACTATCCACCAGTTATAAATCCATCTGATAAGCTATTTTCTCTAGACCTGTATTACCATAGTGAAAATCAGAATTACAACTTTCTATCTTCTTTTTTGGCATTTATCTTAGTCTTTCGAATTCTTTTAAAAGCTACTAGTTGTTCTTCTACACATTACCTCATAGAACAGGATCCAATCATAAAGGAAAAGAAATTTTAAAACTCACCTTTAGAATCCAATCATTCATCCTTTTGAGATGTATTCACTTTTCTCTTTCATTCTAGACATGATTTGCTTTGTCTGAGCCAACAGTTGCAAAATAAATTTGAGTTGCTCTGATCTCTTCAGGCCTTTCTCATTAATATATATATATATACATATCTGCAAGTAGTGGGGCCGCTTTCCTCCCTGCCTTTTTTTTCCTTCCTTTTCCCCTCCCTCTCTCTCCCTTCCCTCCCTCCTTTCCTTTTTCCTTATCTTCCTACCTGTCTTCCTCCCTTTCTCTCCCTCTATCCAACTCTCTCTTTCTCTTCATCTCACTGTCTTTGTGACAGGACCCTCCGCTCTTCCCCTTCTCCTCCTTCATCTCCATCTATATTCTTCCTCCAGAAATAAATACAAACAACTTTTTCTTATTAAGAGACAATATAAACTGCAAAGAGCACAAATGTTGTCAAGCAAATGATTTCATATGATTTAGATATCTGCTTAATCTCCCTAAATTCATCTCATGAACTTTTTTGAATATTAAATAAATAGCTATAAAAGGCTTAGCACATCTTAACAGCATAATAGTTATTAAGTAAATGTTAGTGTAGCATGAGTTTAAATTTACACCGTACAGTTCAGATAGGGAAATGTGTACGTTGGTTTTTGTTGTTGTTGTTGTTTGCTTTGGTTTTGTTGTTTTGATAGAGTCAGGCTCTGTCGCCCAGGCTAGAGTGCAATGGTGTGATCTCGGCTCACTGCAACCTCTGCCTCCCAGGTTCAAGCGATTCTCCTGTCTCAGCTTTCCAGGTAGCTGGGATTACAGGTGCATGCTGCCACACCCGGCTAACTTTTTGTATTTTCAGTAGAGACTGGGTTTCACCGTGTTCGCCAGCTTGGTCTTAAACTCCTGTGCTCAGGCAATCCACCTGCCTCAACCACCCAAGTGCTAAGATTACAAGTGTGAACCACCACACCTGGCCTGTAAATTGTTTTTACCAGAAATTTATCTAATCTCTAATCCAGACTCCCAATTCCCACTTAATAATGGGAAGAATGAGGCAGTGTGATGAGACCTTCAATTAGGCACTAAAAGTATCTAAGTCTAGGCCAGCCTCGGTAGCTTATGCCTGTAATCCCAGCACTTTGTGAGGCCAAGGCAGGTGGGTCACTTGAGGTCAGGAGTTCAAGACCAGCCTGATCAACATGGAGAAACCCCGTCTCTACTAAAAATACAAAATTAGCTGGGTGTGGGGCGCATACCTGTAATCCCAGATGCTCAGGAGGCAGGAGAATTTCTTGAACCTGAGAGGTGGAGGTTGTAGGTACCCTAGATCGAGCCACTGCACTCCACCCTGGGCAACAAGAGCAAAACTCCATCTCAATTTAAAAAAATAAAAAATAAAGTATCTTAGTCTATCTCAGTTTTCAAACAGTCCTTTGGGCCAAAAAAGCTTTAAGCTTTCTTGTTGTTTTGTTTGTAAAACACACAGTAAATTTTAAAAATCAAATGTAATACTATATATATATTTGTTTTCCTGATCTCCAATGGAACTCTCCCGTCTCTTCTTATTTCAGTGATAATCTCAGGCAATATTCTCATAAATAACCCTTCCTTTGGCTCCATTCACAACTCACAGCACTTTCTCCTTTATCTCTTTCTCTTTTTTTTGTTAAATACCATATCATCCACCTTGACTGTGATGTACAATAAAATTCTGATTTGAGACCCCCAGACAAGGATCTTGAAATGTAAAAGGAAATATCTGGAGCAGAATGGCTGTGGGCAAATAAGTAAAAAATCACCTTTTCCCCAAGTTAGAAACAGGAGAAAGTTAGTGTATTTTTAATATCTTAACACTAACAGTGAAAAGAAATACAAAGTCATTTTGTACAAATTATATGATTTGTCAAAAATAACAACTTTGAAACTTTAATTACAATTGTTAAAATTTAAGGTCATTAGGATGACCAACAAATAATTCGTTGTAAACAAACTATGTATATGCTTTGTTTTCATGGAAATAAAAGAATTTACTATGATTTCCATGGGTATTTGCTCCAATAATTGTTTCCTGTTTAAAAATTATGTTTGAATTTAAGCCGTGCGACATGGTGAACTTTTAGTAATTTTTAATGTATTTTACAAGTAACTACTTTCTTCGCTGCAAAATTGATATAGCTGGGGGGGGTGCTACAAAGGTATTTCAAAAAATATCAAAAATATTTGTGTCTAAATATATTTGAAAACTCTAATGGAAGCTGTACTAAGTTTTATAAAATTTAAGTATTTCAGTTCTTCAAGAATAGAGATACTGTCAGTAACACATTTCTTACTGTGTTTAATTTCATTGGTAAATACATATGCCATTTAAAACATAAAACCTATTTCCACACAGCATATTTGTTTTATTTAATGTATTGTACTAATTTATTTTGAGTTAGAGTCTTGTTCTGTCACCTAGGCTTGAGTGCAGTGACCTAGCATCTTGGCTCACTGCAACCTCCATCTCCTGAGTTCAAGCAATTTCCCTGCCTCAACCTCTGGAATAGCCGAGATTACACTTCTGCCTGCCAAAGTGCAGGCATTATGGGTGTGAACCACTGTGCCTGGCCAGAAAATTTATTTCTAAGGAAGAAATTATCTCTAATGGAAAGAATGATTTTGAGATTATACTTGAGTCATGGATGTGCTGACTGTGAGCTTTACAGTCAAATGGAGTCCATTCTTTTTCTAGGGTGTTTTGAATTGAATAAATTGTTGTCAATAGCTATAATGCATAATTTGTTTAGCATTAATAATATCTTTATAAATAGCAACAAATTGGTTTCTTCAAAGAATTTCATAATCTCAATGATTTCATAGGCTTATATATTTTGACTTTCGTTCATGCATTAATTGTTCTTAAATTTTTAGTGCAGACCAAATGAATGTAAAAAGTATATATTTAGAATTATATCTTTGTTTTGCACTATAGGATCTGGATCTTTATTCATGCATCGACAATCTCTTAAAATGTATTAAAGTAATATACTTTAGTAAGTGTCTGTGACATGAGGGCATCACTTTGACTTTTCCATTGCCATTTTCAGAATGGTTTCAAATTTATGCTGGGAAATGTAATTTTAGTATCTTCAACATGTGTTCAAGCTGAAAATTTTTTAAATATTGGAATCAATAAAGGTTTTTACCTCATTACCACCAAATTTAGAAGCGCAGAACAAGAAAAATACAATTCTTTGAACTATTTTGAAGATCTTCTATCCTCTTTTCCAAAGATATGGCAGCATTGTTGTATCTCTGAAATCTTAAATTACTTTTTCTGTCTAAATGTAAGTTGGTTTTTTTTTCTCTAAGTACTCTACTAAGAAGGTCTAAGAGCCTTCTAAGATTATGTCGCTTACTGAATAAAGTGCCCAAAAATATTTCTTTTGATAGACTTTCTGCAATAGAAGAAAATCCCATGATATATCATTGAAATTCCTGGATTATCCTGTGAAAACTAGTCATTGCTTTAGTAAAAAAAATAAATTGTGTATATAATTTGTTCTATAAGGCCTTGCCATGTAACATTCTTCTTGTTCTCACTTACTCTCTGTTTAGAAAGCTTGAGTAGTTTATCACATTTCAATTTTGAATACTAATCATTATTTTTACCCTCCTTATGTTTGCTAAGACAATTTAATAAATTCTGCCTATGTTTTTCATAGAATATCCACCTTCTCAGTCTTCGGGTGAATATTTTCTATCCACATCTAATTTGTAATATAAAAATATATAAAATAGTTTGTTTTATCATAACATAACCAGAATCTATTATATTTTTAAGAATTCAGAAGAACTCTAATGCTTTTAAAGTCATTTCTGTCATTTGGTAATTTAAGATTTTTCCATTGTTTAATATTCAATTTAAATCATCAGGTATCCAGATCTTCAGAAAACATATTTGGTTAATGAATTTTTCATGTATGTTTTCTCTGGGTTTTACTTCAGTTTTGTCATTTATGGCTGTCATGAAGGTAGAAGCTAAATTCACATCCTTCTCTATCAATGACATATTAGTGCTACATTATACTGAAAATAATGGCTCTGAAATCTTGTCCTTTTTATAGCATTCCATCTTATTTTCTTCAAAAATGTATTCAAATGATGCAAAAGATTTTCTTTCATTTACTTTTTTGATGGCTTTTCATTTTGTTCTCTAAAACTTATCTTCTTATCCTGACATGTGGAGAAAATAATATATAATAGCTTAGAAACCATTTTACAATGTGTAAAAATTTAAAAGAAAAGTGCATGATAAACTCATAAATTTCAACAATAGGTAATTTTTATCCTGACAAAATTTCCACAACAACAAAAGAACAATTGCTCCGAAACAACCAGCCAATACAATTAGCTGATAATTTATAACTATAATTGTGCTAATTTATATCTATGAAATGTTCTCTTTGTGATTCTTGATAATCAAGAATTATTAATCATTAGTGATTTATATGACTAGGTTACTTGTCCACTTATATTGTAAACTCTGCAGTATCGTTTTAGTCCTATACATAAATAGCAAGTTATATAAAGAACAATATTATATATCAACTTTACTGGCTCATTTACAATAGATAATTTTTTCTTTTAATTTCAAGAAAATAAAAAAATAACATTTTTGTGTAGAAGCAGCTTTATTTTAAATTTTGTTAGATCAATAAGCTTTGCTATCAAACTCATTTCTCCTGCATAAGACAAAACAGAAAGGTATGTTAATATATAAATTCTTCAAGAATAAGACATATTACTTCCATATTATGACAAGAAAAAAATTGTCATAAATCACTTTTATTAATAAGACCTTTTAATGTCATATGCAGGGAATTTTCATAATAAACCTATAAAATGCCCAAACATAGAGTAAAAAAGGTTAAAATGTAACATTAACTTTAATTATGTAAACTTCCCATTTTTATAGCTTAAAACAATGGAATATTGGCAATTTCGTGGTTTCTAATACAGAAGAATCTTAAAGGCATAAAAATGTCAGTGACATGAGTAGTATTCCTTGACACCCATGGGCTAGGCTCAGCCTGAACCAATATATAAGACAGGTCTGATTTGAAGATAAAACAACTTATATTTTTAATATCCCTGAAAACATGGTAACATATAATAAACTTGAGGCACTTAACTTGAAATTAAAAGTCTGAATGATGTCTTTTTCCTTCTCTTAATTCTTGCTCTAAAAGTCTTATATTCCCTGTGGCAGTAGATGCCTCTGTCTGAACGAAAGGAAGGTTAGTCACAAGCAAGTATAAAACATAAGAACACATTCATATATTTCAAAACATCTCTTATTATTTTATTTCTCTTCTCTTTCCTTAGATTTTATTAAAGGGTTTGACTCCCTGGTTTGATGTTTACAATTCTACACATCTCTTTTTTTTTTTTTTTTTTGGAGATGGAGTTTCACTCTTGTTGCCTAGGATGGGGTGTAATGGCATGATCTTGACTCACTGAAACCTCCACCCCCCAGGTTCAAGCAGTTCTCCTGCCTCAGCCTCCGAAGTAGCTGGGATTACAAGCATGTGCCACGACGCCAGCTAATTTTGTATTTTTAGTAGCAATGGGGTTTCTCCATGTTGGTCAGGCTGGTCTCGAACTCCTGACCTCAGATGATCTGCCACTTTTATATTTATATTTAATTATTTCAGTTTTAGTCCATGTCTTTACATTCTTAAAATTTGCATTCTTGAAATCCATATTAGTCCATTTTCATGCTGCTGATAAAGACATACCTGAGACTGGGCAATTTACAAAAGAAAGGGGTTTAATTGGACTCACCATTCCACATGGCAGGGGAGGCCTCAGAATGATGATGGAAGGCAAGAAAGAGAAAGTCATATCTTACATGGATGGCAGCAGGCTAAAAAAGCTTGTGCAGGGGAACTCCTCTTTTTAAAATCATAATATCTCAAGAGACTTACTATCACAAGAACAGCATAGGAAAGACTTGCCCACATGATTGACCTACCTCCCACTGGGTTCTTGCCACCACACGTGGGAATTCAATATGAGATTTGGGAGGAGACACAGTGACACCATGTCATTCCACCCCTGGCCTCTTCCAAATCTCACGTCCTTACATTTTAAAACTAGTCATGCCTTCCCAACAGTCCCCTAAAATCTTAACTCATTTCAACATTAACTCAAAAGTCTACAGTCCAAAGTTTCATCCAAGGCAAGACAAGGAAAGTCCCTTCTGCCTTTGAGTCTGTAAGAACAAAACAAATCAGTTACTTGTTAGATACAATGCAAGGTAGAGGCCTTGGGTAAATACAGCCATTCCACATGAGAGAAACTGGCCAAAACAAAGGCCCTATAGGCCCCATGCAAGTCCAAAATCCAGCACAGCAGTCAAATCTTAAGCTCTAAAATAATATCCTTTGACTCCATGTCTCAAATCCACATTACCCTGATGCAAGAGGTGGGTTCCCATGGTCACGGGCAGCTCTACCACTGTGGCTTTGCAGGGTACAACCTCCCTCCTGGCTTCTTTCATGGGCTGGTGTTGAGGGCCTGTGGCTTTTCCAGGCACGCAGTGCAAGGGTAGATCTACCATTCTGGGGTCTATAGAAGGACTGTCCTCTTTTCACCACTCCACTAGGCAGTTCCCCAGTGGGGACTCTGTGTGGGGGCTCTAACACTGCATTTGCCTTTCACTCTGCCCTAGCAGAGGTTCTTCATGAGAGCCCCACCCCGGCCTGCAGCAAACTCCACCTGGATATTGAGGCATTTCCATACATCCTCTGAAATCTAGGCAGAGGTTTCCAAACCCCAGTTCCTGATTTCTGTGCACTGACAGGCTCGACACCACATGGGAAGTGTCAAGGCTTGAGGCTTGGACCCTCTGAAGCCACAGTCTGAGTTGTATGATGGCCCCTTTCAGCCATGGCTAGAGCAGCTAGGACACAGGACATGAAATCCCTAGGCTGGACACAACACAGGGACCCTGGGCCTGGCCCCCAAAACCACTTTTTCCTCCTAGGCCTTGGGGCCTGTGATAGGAAGGGCTACTGTGAAGTCCTCCAACATGCCCTGGAGACATTTTCCCCATTATCTTAAATATTAGCATTCAGGTCCTCTTACTTTTGAAAATTTTTGCAGCAGGCTTGAATTTCTCCTCAGAAAATGGGATTTTTTTTTTTTCTATCACATCAGGCTGCAAATTTTCCAAACTTTTATGCTCTGTTTCCCTTATAAAGCTGAATGCCATCAACAGCACCCAAGACACCTCTTAAATGCTTTGCTGCTTAGAAATTTTTTCTGCCAGATGCCCAAATCATCTGTCTCAAGTTGAGAGTTCCACAAATCTCTAGGGCAGGGGCAGAATGCCACCAGTCTCTTTACTAAAGCATAGTAAGAGTCACCTTTGCTCCAGTTTCCAAATGTTTCTCATCTCCATCTGAGACCACCTCGCCCTGGACTTTATTGTCTATTATCACTATCAGCATTTTAGACAAAGCCATTCAGCAAGTCCCTAGGAAGTTGCAAATTTTCTCACATTTTCTTGTCTTATTCTGAGCCCTCTAAACTGTTCCAACCTATGCCCATTACCCAGTTCCAAAGTTGCTTTCATATTTTTGGTACCAGTTCCAATTTACTATATTAGTCCATTTTCACATTGCTGAGAAAGACGCACCCAAGACTAGGCAATTTACAAAAGAAAGAGGTTTAATTATTCACAGCTCCACATGGCTTGGAAAGCATCAGATCATGGCAGAAAGTAAGAAGTAGAAAGTCACATCTTACGTGGATGGCAGCAGCCAAAAAGAGAGCTCGTGCATGGTTTTAAATTCCCGTTTTTAAAACCATCAGATCTCATGAGACTTATTCACTATCACAAGGACAGCAGGGGAAAGACCTGCCCCATGATTCAATTACCTCCCACCGGGTACCTCTCACAATTTGTGGGAGTTTAAGATGAGATTTGGGTGGGGACATAGCCAAACCATATCAAAATCTAATGTAGAATCTTCTAAATTTTCCTCTGAATTTTTTGATATAGTAACTTTATTCTAAGTTATTTGTCAAACTTATTATAATTCCTAAACCTCCGTGTTAGTGATAATAAATATACATCAGTAATTACTCTTATTTGTTCTACTAACTTCCAAATAAATTTAGAGAAAGAGTTAAAAATTTATATCATTTATCTACTATAAGGTACTCCATACTTCTAATGTGCAGCCTTTCTGGCATGTCAGCCAGATGCCAATAGGTTATAAAATATCTCACCACTCCAGCAGGACTAGTTCTCAAAAGCGCCCTAGCACTTAGGATAACTGACTAGGCATATGCAGAAGAATAAAACTGGACCCTCACTTTCACTATATAAACAAAAGAAAACCCTCAAGATGAAAAAAGACTTAAATATATGATCTTAAACAATAAAATCCTAGAAGAAAATCTAAGAAATATAATTCTTGACATTGGCTATGACAAGTAATTTTTAGCTGAGTCCTTAAAAGCTATTGCAACAAAAACAAAAATAAATAGGACCTAATTAATTTAAGGAGCTTCTGCACAGCAAAGAAATCTATCAATAGAGTAAACACAATATTTAATGTTGGGATGGGAGAAAATATTCACAAACTATACATCTGAAAAAGGTCTAATAACCAGAATTTATAAGGAACTTAATTCAACAAATGAAAGCAAATAACTACACTCAAAAAGGGCAAAAGGTATAAACAGACACTTTTCAAAAGAAGACAAGCATGCAGCCAAAAAATACATAAAAAATGTTCAACATCACTCACTAATCATTAGAGAAATGCAAATCAAAACCACAATGAGATACCATCTCACACCAGTCAGAATGGCTATTACTAAAAAATAAAACAAACGAACAAATAGATGTTGGTGAGGTTGCAGAGAAAAGGGAACACGTATACATTGCTGGTGGGAATGTAAATTAGTTCAGCCACTGTGGGAAACAGTTTGGAAATTTCCTAAAGAACTTAAAACAGAGTTACCATTCAACCCCGCAATCCTATTGCTGAGTATATATCCAAAGGACAATAAACGGTTCTACTAAAAAGACATGCACTTGTATGTTCACTGGAGCCCTACTCATAATAAAAAAAACTTAAAATCAACCTAAATACCCAGCAACAGTGGAATGAGTAAAGAATATCTGGTACATATATATCATGGAACACTATACAGCCATAAAAAGAACAAAATCATGGCCATTGCAGCAATGTGGATGAAGCTGGAGGCCATTATCCTAAGTGAACTTATGCAGGAACAGAAAACCAAATACTGCATGTTCTCACATATAAGTAGGAGCTAAACACTGAGTATGCATGGACATGAAGATGGGAACAATGGATACTGGGGATTGGTGGGAGAGAAGTGAATGTTGAAAAACTACCTATCAAGTGCTATGGTCACCACCTGAGTGATGGGATCATTTGTACCCTAAACCTCAGTGACACACAATTTAGCCATGTAACATACCTGCACAACCCCATGAAGCTAAAAATAATAGTTGCAAAAATAAAAATGAAAAAGAAAATAAATAAAACCTGGAAAATAAAAAGTCCCCTAGCACTACCTAACTTCAAATGTCATTTTTTCATTTCCAAACTTGTACCAGCCACTCTCTGTTAACCGTGTGTTTAACAAAGAGTGGCTAGCACAAGCATGAGAATCAATGAATCTTTGCATTCATGGCTCAGTACCCACCAAATAAGTTGAAAGTAACCTCATTTAAATCTTGCTCCCTTGCCTCATTGAATTTTCTTTCATACTATGCTTTCTTTCTTACAAGTTCTCATCACTTCAACCTCTCTAAACCCTGATCTCTGTCTCCTCAGCCCAGCTGGTCTCTAATGCTCATAGGCCACACTTGGGAAGTTGCCTGCAGGTAGAGCAAAGCATTCCGGGATTCGTCCCACACATTTCTCTGAGAAATCAATTTTCTCATATTAGGTGTTCAGGTGTTTGGTTGTTTAATGGCATGAGTCCTACTCTGATCTTAGTTACTTTATCATAGCTGGAAGCAGAATTCTAGCTGTTTGATTACAGTCCTTTGATTCAAAAGCCATCTCCGTCTTGATTAATAGTTTGCACCAGAAAATTAAGGTTAAGAAACTACATATTGGCTTTTTGATTTCTTCATTGATTGTATTGTAAGAGTTGTACAAATGAAACAAAAAAAAAAATGTGTAATAGAATTACAAATAATGTCACATTTAATGCAAAACTCAGCTTCAGGTTTTGCCATATCTACTAATACCAAAAAGTAGTGTTCCATTAAGTCTTGGCATACCATTAGCCGTTTAGAGAAATCATATATGATTCTGCCCATCTTTCTCATTTAGAGAAATCATATATAATGCAGATTTCATTTTAGGTTTGTCAGTTTTATAGCAACAACAAATGCTAATCCACTCTCCTAACAGCATGTCTCCCTACAGCAACAGAACCACTTTATCCACAATATCACCAGAACTCCCCTCACCAATGCTCCAGGAGTATCCAAATGACCTACACCAACACTCGTCCTTGAATGCTACTTCCCAGCAGCCCCACCAGCTTCATTCCCAAAATTCCCAGCAAGGCCTGCACCACTTATAATTGGAGCAGACCAGGCATCCATAACTCATAACCTCTACCAAATCTGCCAATATCACTGAACTGGCACTGCTTACCACAGCACCAGTGCAATTGCCAGTCTTTCTGCTGTTGCCACTAATGCCATCTGAAAGACATCACTCCATCTCATTGCAGGCCCTAAAGTTAACTTCCTTTTCCTCCCTCAGTCTCAACTGACTGCCGTAGATGATGATACCATTACTATTGTGATTGGAAATGTCTGTTTAAATAAGTACGACTGGAATTTGCACCTCTGTTTACTTCTGGCTGATTGAATTTCTGCTTCCATTGCTACTTTCCTCCACAAAATCCTGCCCAGAATGTTTCCCAGATGTTCCTGAAACATTATAACCATGGGTGCCACAGTGAGGGTTTCTATTACTGCTAAAGTTTCCTCTATTGAGGATATACAGAAGACTCCTCACCCAAGGAAACCATTACAAGTGTTTCTCTTAGTGCTTTCCTTTCTGACCTCATCTCCAATGACAACTAGGCTTAAAATAAACAATCTGATTTATCCTTTACCCTCATTATAATTAAGTTTGCACCTTCTATATCTTTATGATGACTATTTCCTAAGGTAAGAATAAAGCCACTGGATGCTTCATAAATCCTATTTTTTTATTCTCAGAATCACTGGAGGCACGAGATATCCACAAGTTATATTAATTCCCATCATGACAGTTGGCCATTCAATTTAGAGCCTACTACCATACCAGTATTCTCCTCACAAAGTCTCCAGTTTATAAAACTCTAATGGATCAAATTGTGAAAGACAGAAGCCTAATTCAAACTTTCTTTTTTACTGTGTAGAAACAGGTCTCAATAGGATTCAGTAACTTATCCAGTTTACAAAGGCATAGAGAAGCTTAGCTGGACTGTCTCGAGGTATAGTATTTAATGTGTCCTTAAGTTTCTGGTTATGCTAAGTTGATTAATTTATAACTCATAATTCTCAGCATTGGTGATATTTTTAATGAGCTCAACTTGTTTGAATCAGATTATTAAATATCCAAATGATGAGTTAATTTTCTACTCACCAGTTCTCCCCAGAGTTCCAAAATATCTTCCTTAAAATTTTAGAGCTTCTCCTTAATATTATTTCTAATAGTCTGTTACATGTTGGAAGACAGTGTGAGAGTTCCTCATACATTATTAATGGGCTAACCCAGCCCCTCTTCCCCAGAGTTAATTTGACTATATAAAATCTTCTTGAGAAAAAAGCACATTCTCATGTCAAAATGTACAAGCAACATAAAAATAATTACATCATAAGTGAAAGAAAAAGTATTCTATGCTAGGTAATGAATTAAGACAGTCCTACAGTGTGGCATAAACTCTGTTGCTGTATTCTTATTTCCTATTCTGCATTCATATTACGCTCTGAGGAAAAAGCATCAGATTTCATTTTTCAAAATTCTCATTGTAATAAAAATGTATTAAAAAGCACCAATACTTTCAAGCTTGTTAGCACATTTTCAAAGATAAGATTAGATGTGCAGCCCCAAGTGGGAGTTTTAAAACAACATACATATCAAACTACTGGACTTGAGAGATAAATAAATTTGTGGTATGTGTTGTTTGTCCTGATTTGCAGTTAGAACATAACTTTTAGTCATGCATTATTAACTCGAGATAGGACAGGGAAAGGGTTTTATTGTCCCCCAGATTAATTAATGGCTATTCTTCAGTAAACAATTGCCTCAGTGCAAGCGTTCACTGGAAAAAATTTCTCTCCTGTTATACTCTGTACCTGAAAACTCAACTTAATAAAATCCTAAAATGCCTATTTTAGCTATTAGAAATAGCTGAAACAAAGCTGAAGCTACCCAACTGCAATGAAGACAAGGGTTTAACTCATAGAGTGCTCTATGTGTCTGCTTTTGTCCTAGCAGGGAGGCCTCTGACTTTTCATGTTCTTCTTGCATCTCAGAGCACACACAGATACTTCCAAACTATATTCCTAAATAACTGGTCACACAGATAAACTTACCTGTGACCTCCTCTTCTATAAAAGCATTTGCCTGGTACCCCTAGTAAGTGGAGCCTATTCCACATCAGTAGCAGCAGTGAACATTTCAATCTGAAATTGTTAACATTTCCAGCATAAAAAAATAGAATCAATCTTTACATAATTGATTTCCAAGTAGACTTTGCACTTCGTCACATTCCTTTTTCTTTTCCTTTCTGTTTTTGTTTTTCTTCATCTTTTTGTTGCAAAATGGAGAACTTAGGAAATAAGGATCAAATTTTGGTTTCAAAGACATATGTCAGGTCACTACTGTGCCACTCTCATCAAGAATTTATTTTATTAATATTTTAAAATATTTTTTCCACAAGCACACTGTTACAGTTCTTTAACTTTCATTCATTCACAATCTTTTATGATTACACAGTACAACACTTCTTGTCCTTCATTTGCTGATCTGATGATCAATTCTCATCTTCTAGCATCAAACACTAACTCTATGTAATCTATTTGCCTCTTCTATTTACCCCAATCTACCGGTGTTTCCAACCACATTTCTAGGCCGTCTGCCCTGGCTCCTGTTGCCCTATCTTGCTTCACCACGGCTTCTCTGAATGGTCTTCCCTTCTCCCTTCTGCAGTTAAAGGTGATAATGATAATGGATATTCCTCACTCACACAAAATCCAACACAGGCATTCTTGTTCAGCAGGGCCTTTCTTATCTTCATTCAGCATCCAGCCTCCTTCTGTTTTCCTCTAGGGTTTGGAGTGTTTTGATGGATCTTCTTCTATCTGGCCACAGAAGAAGAGAAAGTTTAGAGGATCCTACAGGAGGTTTTGAAGAATTAAGTCTGACAGCTGTTCAAATCACTTCGCCCCCTGTCAAGAAGCTAAAACCCAGTCACACAGCCACCACCTTTGCTCATTACACTTCTGTATTCAGTTTCCACTTATATCTGGACGTCCCAAGAAAATACGTTTCACAACCAAGTCTCTGCAGTCCTTTCAGCCATGAGTTGACATGCATGCATTTGGGCAGCAAATATTTATATATATTTTTTTATTGCATTTTAGGTTTTGGGGTACATGTGCAGAACACGCAAGTTAGTTGCATAGGTACACACATGGCAGTGTGTTTTGCTGCCTTCCTCCCCTTCACCCACATTTGGCATTTCTCCTCAGGCTATCCCTCCCCATCTCCCGCACACCCCCCACCCTGCTGTGTTTAATTTATATTTATTGAGTTCTTATTCTGTGTCAGGAAATGTCTTGGGTGTTGAGTAAAAGCAGTAAATAAAGTGAATAAAACCACCAACCCTTAAAAGCTTACATTATCTCAGCACCTTCTCAGAGCCTTGTGAGAAGTAAAAATAATAGCCACCAGCCTGTGTTAAGAATAAGAAGGGTATCCAGAAGATTCTTTTGATCAGACATATTTTTATTCAGGCAGCATATTATTAATTGTGATTCAGACACTGGAGTTTACCCTCTAACCCTCTTTAAAATATATTAATTCTTCTGGAAAGAAGAATATATTAATTCACAAGAGCTTCTGTGTGAAGCTACCTGTCAGATGTCTTTCTTTGAGATGGAAAAATGGTACTATCTGGAGGATTAAAGTGCCCCCAGGGGCACACAAAAGTATATAAATGGAGAACAAAGTAAAGAGTTAGTGAAACTTTATAGTTTCACTTTAGACATTTATGCATGTCATGATAAGTACTTTTGTAATATGTACAAAACTGGAGGGAAATATATTATCAAAAACCAAGAATTCACCCAAGAATATTAGATGATGAGCTCATTTTCCAACCATTACACCAGTCAAGCAAAATTTTGAATCTCAACCTTCATGGCATGAAGATCAGTTTTGAATATCAATCTCATATTATATTTTCTCAAAATTTGAAAAAAATACTCTGTGTATTTAACCAAATATTTTGGTAAAAGAAGACATTTCTCCCTTTCCCTTTCCCTGCCTTGGAATAACTGGCATCATTAAATCCAATAAGTGAAGATCCCACCAATTTAAATGATAGGACTTAATATGAGAATTTTTTTTTTTTTTAATTGAGACGGAGTTTCGCTCTTGTTACCCAGGCTGGAGTGCAATGGCACGATCTCGGCTCACCGCAACCTCCGCCTCCTGGGTTCAGGCAATTCTCCTGCCTCAGCCTCCTGAGTAGCTGGGATTACAGGCAAGCGCCACTGTGCCCAGCTAATTTTTTTGCATTTTTGGTAGAGACAGTGTTTCACCATGTTGACCAAGGATGGTCTCGATCTCTTGACCTCATGATCCACCCACCTCGACCTGCCAAAGTGCTGGGATTACAGGCGTGAGCCACCGCGCCCGGCAATATGAGAAATTTCTAAGCATGGTTTGTTGTTTGCAGTGTTCCTGCATGACTAAAAGAGAAAATTATATGACGGAACTGAGTCTCTGCCAACTCTTATCAGAAGCCGGACTTTAATATAAATTTTAAAAACCTACATAGAGAATCAAGGTTATTTTGAGAAACTGAATGATTCATATAAAAATTCTAAAATTATCTGTATATAAAATGAGCTTGTATCTCTAATTATTACGTCTCTTTTCTTACTCAGAGAAAAATATGCTAGGCCTTGCTTATTTGACTTGAGGGTATTTATACTCTTTTTTATTTATAATTTCTCTCTCATAAATTCTGAAAATTGCAGTGAATATTGCTGAAAATTAATCATTTCTATCTGATTAAACAATGCCTGGACTTTGGTAGTCCATGTACATACAGAGATACATAGAAGTCGTAGAGCTATAAGCAGCTTGACATTTATCTATTCCAAGTCCTTCATTTTACAAAAGAGAAAACTAATGCTTAGAAAGCTTATGGAAACCCATTCCGAATACTAGAGGAATAGCTCCAGAGTACTTTCTTTTGAAGGTAGTGTCAGCCTTGTTACTAAGTATAATGATGTTAAATTAAATAACTGGATTGGATTTTAACTTCAGATATAAATCAGATGAATGAGCTTCGAATTACTTCTAGGATAGACATCAGATAAAACTAAATAAGGGTCAAAATCTGTTTTTTTACAAGTACTTTAAGTTCCCAATAAGTATAGTTAATTGCATATTTTTATGTAGGGGCAGTAGTCCAACCAAGCCCTGTAATTACTTAGGGAAGAAAATATTTTATTCTGTTTTGAAAGTGGTTTTGTTCCTGTTAAATTACTTATCCTGAGGGAGGGTAAAACTAATTCAGGGCTTGTTTATCTATTTAGAGGGATCCCATTCTCATTCTGCCTGCATTGCAGAAATTTGAGAAAACTCAGGTCCAAGACATAAATGCTGAAACTTTAAATCCGTTCATTGACTCTTTACAGGATTAACTTTCTAAGTATGCTTAAATTCTGAGGCATTTGTTTGAGATGGAAGTTGCACTCTTTAAGCCTAATCGGGAGCTGTTGCTGCAGTTTATTTATAGTTCAGAAGGTCAAACTGATTCACTTAATTGGAAAACGCTGCTTCCTAGTCTATGTGCCTATTGATGTACTGTACATTCTACGCGATTAGTTACCAGGGTAAGATTCTAATATGACCTTTGTTAATAAGGTGCATTCTCCATAATGGGCTGTTTGCAGTTTCTAAGAACCGTTTGCATGATGTGCTTGGTAATCAGGTATGCAGTGAAATTCCCATGGTGGAGAGAAGGATCCACCTTAATTGGAATAGCGCAAAAGGCTGAAATCTGAGAACATTTTAGTAGTCTTTGGTTGATTACTTGCAAAGTTCTACATATGCTTTTATAATGGGAAAGACATGTTTGTACAACTAGACTGACATCATACACTTTCCCTTTAGAAAGTTCCAACAAAATATAAACATCATGAGGAAAAGAGAGCATGAGTGACGTAATGGAAAACTATTTGTCCGTTTAGATAAATATTGCTCATAGAATAACCATCCCTCATTCACTTTGCAACATAACACACACACACACACCCCAGTGATACTTTATTAGTGTATTCTTAGAATTCCTATTTAAAAAAGAGTACTGCATTAAAATCATTTAACCAATGATTTTAAGAATACCTTTTAAATAATACCATTTGTCTTTTTAAATAATACCATTTGTGGATTATCATGATGTTTAAGGGGAATGGAAGACAACAGTGGCTATTTGAAAGTGAATAAACAAAATACACTTTTTCAAGTGAGTAGCATGATTTTAAAGTCCCCTGGACTTGGAGCCAGGCAGCCTGGAATCCATGTTAACTTTACCACTTGCTGTGTGACTTTGGTCAAGCTAATTAACCTTTATGAGGCCCTGTTCATTTATCTATGAAATGAGAATAAGAATGGGTACTTCTTAGGTGTGTGAGTACTATATAAAGTAGCAGATAGCCTGTAACATGAGAGTTCCTAAAAGAACTCAAAATAAAAATATTAATATAATAGTTTTATTATATTTATATTCCAATAAAACTAGTGATTTTAAGGACAAGGGACCTTCAGACTAGGAAAAAAGTTATTTTTCTTGCAAGAATTTAAGTAATAAAATGCTTTTATAACTATAAATGCATAGCTGAAAAAACTAAACATCGGATTCAGAAGACAAGATCGCTAAGACACCATCTTTAACAGTTTGTTTTGTTTGCTCAAGAGCAATGCTTTGTCTTTTCTCACTACCACAGTGTTTCTTACACATTTCTATCATGCAGTCATATTTCCAACAAAACACAAAGCCATTAAAATAAACTACCCCCGCTGCTAAAACATTACCATATCCTGTGTCACCAACCAGTTAAAAGTGGCCTGCATCATGCAGACATTTCCACTTCTGCACACTGAGAAGGTTTACATGGCAGGATTCTTAAGAACCCAAGTTTCATACGCTATTGCAAACTTGCTGATACATAAAATCTGTGGTGGGGCCACGGAACCCGCATTGTAATAAGTACCACCCACAGTGCCTGGTGGCTCTGATGTAAGAGGTCTGTAGAAAGCACCTTGAGACTCAATGGCGAAATGCAAATTACGTTTCTTAATTAATCTATATCTAAATTATGTCATATCTAATCTGCCTTCTGAACCCTTGGGCTTTAAAAGAAATGCTTATATTTTAAAATACCAGGCACAGGACGTTAAATTAATTATATGATGTGGAATATTATTTGATTATTTTCTCTCCCCATTGGATAACCCATATTCTTACAAAGCTAGGCAGTGGAAACAGATCCATCCTGGAAGTTGGTCCTGGGGATGAGTCATCGTGGGGTAGCTTCCTGACAGTGGTGCCCGAGGAGTGTGCTGAGGTTGAGAAGAGTTCTTAATCAGTACTCCTGAGATCACTCTCTCAGGTGAGTAAAACCATGGAGGAGGCTTCCAAGGATTTGTATCAGTGGGTCGAGAGGATCATCAAAAAATATTTATTACTGTGTTTGTGGAATCAAAAATTTTTCCCTAAACTGGTCTGGCCTGGTGAAGTAGAGATGTGGAGATAATATAATGTAGTCTCTAACAAAATCTTTCCTATAGATCTTTAAAAATAATTTTAATATTAATAGTAATAGTACTTATATTTCAGAAGGAAATTTCCTTTGAGTTTTTCTGGTTTAAGACATTATAAATGAATAAGGAAAATGTAATTGTTAGAGAAATGACACAGAGACTCTTTGGTTAAAGTAAGTGATCCTTTTTCATTTCAGTTTATATTTTATGAAGGGCTACATGTCTAGATACACAGCTTCTTAAAATGGAGGCTTATCTTTTTAAATAAAAAAAGCAATTTGAAAAACAGTACTGGTCTGAAAACAAACTCAAATTAACAATTTTATATTTTCAGAAATTAGATGTAATAAAACCTTTTCAACACTACTACAACCAAACTGCCTAAGGTATCTAACTCAAGTTCTTTCCAGACTATTTCTTTGTTCGACCCAAAACAATAGCACCCAACATGAACACTACATAAGAAGGAAATTCAAATTGGTTTGATATTTTCTGTGAATTATGCTCAATAAGTTTTTACTTAGCTTTTTCCTAGAAGTTAATGATGGTGTAAGAGGGATAAGATTTTTTAGAATAGTTATTTTAAAAACAGTGTTGAAAAGGAAATATCGGTTACTTGCACACAACTGACAATTCATGCTTAACAATGGTGTGCCAATGCTTCTCAGTGAAACGGGTATGAGCCTCAGGAGCCCTGTGTGCTGTGACCTGCAGACACAGAACGTGCTTCCATTTCTAGGCTCTTTTTATTTTCAAAGTTTTCACACTCATTTCACAAAACTTTTTTTAGATGTTGTATCCTTTATTTGATTTGATAGACAAACAGATGCTTTCTGCCTCATGTTTCCTCACCCTCCTTGTTAAGTGTATATTGCTTTTTTTTCTTTTTTTTTGTTTGGTACCAAGTGTAATATTAAAACATCTATCTATGTGGAAAACTGATTCATAAGCCTCCTCTGTTAAGAAATGTTTTGTTTGTTTATTTGTTTGTTTTTTGCTGTTTTGCACAGGACCTATTTTCTGAGCAATATGCCTCTATTTTTCTTAAATCTAACACACGCGTGTTCTCAGAATGAAACAAATAATTTTCAAAATTTGAAAGTAGAGCCTCGCTGACACACTGTTGGCCAGTTACCAAGAGGCATCTTCATGAGTGACAGCAGTGCTGAGTACACACACACTGGAGCTGGCTCTTTCCTTCCGGAAGGAAAGGAAGAAAATCCATATGACCTGGGGATTCTATATAAATAAAAACTGGTTATAATTAATGTCCTTTGGTATTTCTATAACTTCCTTATGAAGAATTTCTATAATAAATCAATTAATGTAGTAGAATCAGTCACACAAGTTACTAAAGTAGATGAAATGGTGGTGTGGTAGTATTACATAAAGCAGCAGACAGCCCACTCTTCAGTACCATGAGAGTTTTCCTAGAAGAGATCATTATATAATCCAAGCAAAACAGCAACATGGCGCTGATAGCAAAGCAGGAGATCCAGCTTGGAACCTAGAACATTCTGTTTGGACAGTGTGGTTCCCATATCTCCTTTTGCAGCAGCCACCCAGGGGATTATGCTGGAGTTTTGGCTGGTGTGACTGTGGGTACCAGATGCGTAGAAAGCCTTCATTCAGGACTTCCCAGCCTGGTAGAGCATACCTAGTGAAGAGAGAAACCATTTCCTATCTTTTCCTTAAGCAACTTAGAAAGAATTCCAGAAATAGCACTAACTGAAAAACTCTAGTCGTGCTTTTGTTAAAACCTGTATCCTTTGAATGTCTTTGCAATGAATTGTAATTTGCATAGGATTTTATGTTGAGATTCTTACTTTTACCAATTCACAACCCCAGTGGGACTAATTCTCAGGACATTCCTGGTACATCCAGGCAAGTACTTCATCAGATGGATCACCAAAAATAAAAAATAAAAAAATTTAACATCTTTGATTGTAATATAATGATAAATTTTACTGACATGTTGTGGACTTTTTATTGAAACCATGTAATTCTACATGGCTTGGGAGGCCTCACAATCATGGCAGCAGGCGAATTAAGACCAAAGGCACATCTTACATGGCAGCAGACAAGAAACGATATATAGGAGAACTGCCCTTTTTAAAACCATCAGGTCTCCTGAGATTTATTCACTATCATAAGAACAACATGGGAAAACCCCACCCTCATGGTTCAATCACCTCCCCACCCGGCACTCCCAAGACACATAGAGATTATGGGAGTTACAATTCAAGATGAGGTTTGGGTGGAAACATAGCCAAACCATATCAATATGGCTCATAGTTTTATCTCAGTCAGCAAAAATGAGGATACATGCCATTGGTAAAGCACAACATTCACACATTTCTGATTGGTCAGAACTCACTTAAAAGTAAACTAACAGATCAGACCAGGACAAAAATTGGGAACTATCTTTTGGAAATGGTAATGAAACAGGAAACTTAAAAATTGATATTGTGCAAGGTTTCATAACAATGCTGACAAGTAAGAATTTGCTTATATTTTCAGTAATGTTGAGGAAGTATACAATTTTCAAGAAGTGCAAAGAGTTCATTGTGTATTATATTGGAAAAGAAATATGCAACATGAAATTGGAAATAGAGTTGAGAAAGAGCGAAGAGAATGAGAAATAATGGTATTAGGTTTTCAAGATGATATTGAAGTGTGAAAATAAAATACACATATGTGTTGTGTTTATATCTATCTACCATCCTGTCTATCCATCTATCTATCTATCTATCTATCTATCTATCTATCTATCATCTATCTAATCTATCTACCTATAATCTCCCAAAATATGATGTTTCAATTTTGGTTGCAGTTTCTTTTGAAAACAGTAAGCTAAATCAAAATAATACTTAATAAGAAAACTTGACAGTTTTTAGAATCAAGAAGTCTAAGAAAAGAAGCACTGCTTTTCAGAAGCACTGTTGAGAATATAAAGTACTGAACTAGGCATTACCCTTTGTTAAAAAGATAAAAGAGTTATTTGAAGACCATGTATATACCAGTTACCATAAAGACACAATGAATAAAGAGCATTAGACTTATGAAGTTAGAGTTCCTTTTATGATAACACATACTATGTCTGTTCATAATAAAATTGAATTTGTGGTTGTTTTATTTTCTAAAAAAAAAGCTTACTTGTGATAGTCTACCTTTTTAACCGTTGTTTTGTTTCAAATTTTCTATTAGTCTTTTTCTTTTTCTACATAGGTGCTTTTTAAAATAAGTTTTCAATAGAAAATTACACTTACTACATTTTAATAGAAAACTTTATTAAAGGCCTTTGTAATAGGAAATAAATTTACTTACCTAAGTTGCTATGTACACACCAATACTATGCTAATTAAACCAGTATATGTTCCTTATTTAAATTAGTCTGTAATTTTACCGCTTGTTAGTCAAAAAGTCTTAAGATTTTGTATTCTCCTAATAAACCAGTAATAAAAATTAATTGTAATTTTAATAGATTCTTTTCTGATCAAAGCATGAAGCTTTTGTCTTCCACAAAGCAGTTATAAAAACAAAGTTAGTGTTTGGGATTAGAAATATAAGAGCTATATAGCAAAAGAGACACCCAGAGGATGAGAATGAGAATAAACAATAAGAAAAACAGATGAATTAGGTTAAGATTTAATCGTCCATTTGAAATGTTGTGGATAAAAGGTAAGGGAGCATGAAGAATGAAAATGAAGAGATCCAATCTGGCTAATTTCTTCATTCCTACATGACATTTCAAGAAGGTTCATGTCTCCCTTTTCCAAGATGTCTATTTCATACATTAAATTCTCTTCCCCAATACCATCAATGTAGTGCATAAATTTCCTTATACTAATACAAATCAGATAAGCATATCATTGTCTTCCCACAACAAATCTATGTAATAACTTTAATAATTTGCATCTACTTCTATGTTTTCCTTTCTTCTGTTGCAACTGACAAATTGAATCTTGTTTGATGGAAGTCCAGTTCTTGTACAAGTGTTTTGAATCTCTCCCTTGCAATCTTTCAAAGGAACATTGCTCATTAATTCAGTTAAAATAACTTTACCAAGCACTTATTCTCTGCTATACACCATGCTAGGTCTTGAAACTACATTGACGACTACAAAGAAGCCTAATCTTTCTACTCATAGAGCTTCCAGTATGTTGGGAGACTTACACATTAATCAAATAATCATACAAATAAACGTTAACTTATAAGTGAGAAGGCTATAAAATATTAATGTAATGAGAGCTTGTCAAATAAGTCAGGAAAGAAGTTTCTGAGAAAGTAACATTTGAGCTAAGATATGGAAGATCTGTACATATAAATTGGAACAAAACAAGAGGGAAAAAAATTCCAGAAAGGAAAAAAAATGGAAAAAGTATTCTAAGGTCCTGAAAATGGCCAATGTTAAGAAAATAAGGGGGAAAGTAGAATAAATTAGGCTAAGAAGCAGGAAGAGGTCAGAAGTGGTAGAACATTGTGGGACATATTTGGAAAAGTTGTTTATATCCTAAGGTTAGTGAAGAGTTATTGGAGGGTTTTATAAAGGGAAGGGCAGAATTACTCCATTAACAATGCAACACCATATTCCAGGAAAGTAAAACGAGAAGTAGATATGGATAGAGCACTCAAAAATAACTTTTGCAGTTTTCTTGCAAAATCAGACAAGAGATTGTAGTCTGAACGAGTTTGAGGGAAATATTAAGAATTTATTTCTTTTGTCTCATCAATTTCAGTGCATAAACCGTTCTAATTGGACCCTGCATACTGCTTCCATTTATTTGCTGCCTGTTCATAGCCAAACTCTTCCGATAATTAATTACATATGAAGTACCCACATTCTCACCTCATTAAACATGACAAATGCAGAATTTTGTATTTATAACTGAAATAGATCTAGTTAAAGTCCCAAGATACCACCATGCTGCAAAATCTGTTTAAATTATTTTGTCATCTTATTTCATATCTAAAAATGCATTTGACTAAGTTGACCAATGATTCAGTCAATAAGTGCATTTTTCATTCATCAAATAAATATTGAGTTTTTACTGGGTGAAATTTACATGTTTTGCTAGATATACAAGAAATAGATGAGTCTAGTGGTTGAAAAAAAAGTAATGAAAAAATTATACAGATAAATGTAAATTTTCAACTAAGATCAAATTTATAACAGTTACTAGGAACTCCTTCAGGCAGTGTCAACACATTCCTTGACTATCATTACTCATATTCTCCTACATATCTTTATGATAGATGATGGATAGCGATCAGAGATAGATAGATAGATGATAGATAGATAGATAGATAGATAGATAGATAGATAGATAGATAGACAGATAGATGGTAGATAGGTAGATAGATCAAAATATTTAAAAGACTACCACAAAGAAAAGAATGGTGAAACTAAAATACTAACACAGTTGAGCAAATCAGTCTTTCAGACATATGCATATAGAGAGAGATTATCTCTCTATCTATCTATCTATCTATCTATCTATCTATCTATGTCTATCTATCCTCTTATTTACCTGTGGTTCAAAATTACAAAGTGCTCCAAGGCAAGGCAGGGTGGGAAGTAAGTAATAGAAGGCAGTGAGTACACACTTCTCTTGAAATAAAAAAATGTAGGTGACAGAGTTAAATTTTTTTAAAGAACACAGGAAATCTGATATACTGTAGATAAAATGTCAAGAAAGAAAAAAGATGGAGATACAAGAAAAAGAAGCTTATTGTTGATAGAATAAAAGCATAAGAGAGGTAAGAGGCTACTAGTAAGAGCAGAGGTGAATTGATGGATCATTTTAAAAAGAAAAATATTTCATATTTTGCAGCAACGAGAGAAACATCAAAAAGACTAGATTTTTTGTTATAGCTATAGTAAAATGGTATGAGTATTAATATAAATAATATTAAGCAAATGTGTACTGTAGTAAATTATTGTTTTAAACTGGACAAATCCCAAAACATGCAACAACAGCTATTAATATATTAGCTTGTTCAAAGAATGAAGCTGGTCTGTGAAAACATCTCATATTGAGTTTATCTGCAATGTGGTTGTGAGTAGCTGAACTCAAATTATACCATCCAAAACTCATCTACCCCTATTTAAACACAGATCATGCAGGTATGGATGCATTTATAAAGTAATTTTCTCAATAATGATTATCTCAAATTTCATTATCAGTTTTATAATTCCTTTTTTTGAGACAGAGTCTCACTCTGTCCTCCAGGCTGGAGTACAGTGGCATGATCTCAGCTCACTGCAACCTCCACCTCCCAGGTTCAAGCAATTCTCCTGCCTCAGCCTCCCCAGTAGCGGGGATTACAGGCACCTACCATGACACCCAGCTAATTTTTTGTATTTTTAGTAGAGATGGGGTTTCATCATGTTGACCAGGCTGGTCTCGAACTCCTGGCCTCATGATTTGCTCCCTTTGGCCTCCCAAAATGCTGGAATTATAGGCGTGAGCCACCACAGCCAGCCTCAATTTTATGATTTTAAAAAATATGTTGATTGGTTGATTGTTTGACTAGGTAACACTAAATTCTGCTTCTATATTCTTTCTTTTTGTTTTATACACACTTGTGTGCATACATGCAGACACACACACACACACATCAAGCCATTTCCTAAGTTTTAATATTAAATGTTTAGTCCATTTATTGTTCTCCTTTATCTTTTAATGTAGAAACTATTTAAATCTATGTGTTTATCTCTAGATACCGCTGTTAAAAAGATTTTATTTTTATATATGATAAAATTTCTCTTTAAAATATTGTCTGTCTATATAACTTTTTTTTTCTATGAAAAAATAGTAGTTTAATGGAGCTCTTCTGTCATCTCTAGAAACTTGGGAGACCTTTTTATAAGGTTTGTTTCATGTATAAATGAATAAATATGCTCACCAGAGGTATTTTACCAGAGTCAGATGGTAACTTCTTATTAAGGTTATATTCCTTCATGTGATTTTTATACTGACCTGCTTTCTTATATTTTCCATAATATCCTTCCATATTAATTAAATTAATACAAAGACAAATACAATTACTGTGATTTATTTTTTCTGTTGAGTCTGACTTGGGGGTGGTTACATAATTGGTTCTGATTTCTTCCTTAGGAAAATCTATTAATTCCATATGTCTTAGTGTTTCTTATCACTGTCTTTACCACTTTTATTCTTATCCATCTAAGAAACCTTTTAACTTTGTCTGCTACAGCAATAATTCGATTTCCCACAATACCAACCATAGTATTTTAATGTCTTTAACATATTGATTCAGTTATTGAACTTTGTATTTTCTTGAAACATATTCTCATTTCTAAGAGATTCTGTTGCATCTACATTATATATTTCATTTGTACATATCCCATATGTTACTATTGCCCTTATCTATTATGTGCCTATTACTTCCTTTTCTACTTTTCACAGGCCATGACTTTTTGAATTTTACTTAGAACAACAAGTATCGATTTATTCCTCTAGCAAATAATTTTTAGAGATAAACGCTTTAAGATTTTTTTGAAAATGCTTGATATCCTTTATGTTAAAAAAAAAAAACTATCTTTCCTATTGTCTCCAGATTCTCTTTCTTTTCATTTTCTTTTTTCCTATTCTTGAGCAAGGAGAAACCTATCTGGACTTGGTCTTTCCTCTCTGACAATGCATGTGGTACACAGTATTGCCTAATATTTGACAAGTAGGACAGCAGATTTTACCTCCCATCTATGACCCTTGAAGAGCTCACTTTGTTTCCTGCAAATGTTCACATAATAAAGCCTTGCTGGTCTGACATGGGAAACTTCCAGCCCCAGCAATCAAATTATCTAAATATATCAGATAATCAGATGTGGCTTTTTTTTACAGATTCTTGCTCTGTTGCTCAGGCTGGATGCAGTGGTGCAATCTAGATTCACCTCTCCCTCCTGCTTCAAGTGATTCTTGTGCCTTAGCCTCCTGAGTAGCTGGGATTACAAGGGTTGGCCATGGTGCCCAGCTAATTTTTGTATTTTTAGTAGAGATGGGGTTTCACCATGTTGGCCAGGCTGGTCTTGAACTCCTGACCTCAAGTGCTCTGCCCGCCTCAGCCTCTCAAAGTGCTGGGATTACAGGTGTGAGCCCTGGTGTCCAGCCATGATGTGGTTTTCTTTGACCAGGTACCACATCTAAAATATTGATAGAGATCTCCTCACATCTCTGTCTCATCCTGCTTCCTGCTGACTACGTAGTATGATGAATTTCCTAAGATGACTATAGGTCTCAAAATGCAATTATTATCTTTATCCCTCTATCTGCAAGTAGACATAAAAAGAAAGTAATGGAGGAATAAAGTTGGAGAGCACTAAGGGCAAATGGGTTTACTTACTTGAAGTCTTTATTTTTTAAACTCCAATTCTATTGAAAGTTTTATTGTTTTACATTTTTTGTAGGAATCTGAGTATTTATAAATATTTCACATTACATGAGATAATATAAAGGAACATATAAAATTTAGAGATCTTTCCCAGTATCAACTTCAACTAATAGTTTCAAGGATACAAATATTCATAAGGTACAGGTAAAGCAGCAAGAGTTTTGGGACTTTCATTATATCTATTTAGGTCCTTTCTTTCAGCACCAAGCATGCAATGGCTCACGTTAACAGATGAAGTTGCCAAAAAAGGTGTGTTGTCATCTCATTTATAAAAGAAAACATTTGGGTTTTGAAACACCTCCATTTTATACACAAACTATGGCATGCCTTATGTAGCATTTCCAGAGTTATGCTCCATTAACCCATAGTGTACTAATCTGTTCTCACACTGCTATAAAGAACTGCCTGAGCCTGGGTAATTTATAAAGAAAAGAGGTTTAACTGACTTACAGCTCTGAATGGCTGGAGAAGCCTCAGGAAACTTAGATTCATAGTGGAAGAGGAAGTAGGTACATCTTACATGGCAGTAGCCTAAAGAGGGTGAGAAGGAAGGAAAGGAGGATGAGCCCCCTCATGAAACCAGCAGATTTCATGAGAAGTCATTCATTATCATGAGAACAGCAGGGGGAAAATCACCTCCATATTTTAATCACCTACCTCCCTCAACCCGTGGGTATTACAATTCTAGGTGAGGTTTGGGTGGGGAAATAGAGCCAAACCATATCACATAGATTCCAGGCATGTTTAATCTTAGCAATTCTAGATAACTAGGTATACACTTTTAAAAGCATTCCATAGATTATTGATACTTCTCCTAGCAAAAACGATTTGGTTTGTTTGCCAGATCTGTCACTAGCTTGTTAATAAGAAGATCACATTTAGTCACCTGTTTTCTCCAAACCTCCCACCTCAGAAGTGTCCTTCTCTCCATCCCCACTTGCCAAAGTGGGTGAATGGATCAAAGATCTATCTATTGTCTATTCATTCACTTCCATGTTATAAATCAGGGGTTTCCCACCCCTGGGCAAGGACCAGTACTGGTCTGTGGCCCATTAGGAACTGGTCCTCGCAGAGAAAGGTAAGCAGTCAGCAAGCAAGCATTACCACCAGAGCTCCACGTTCTGTCACTCCTGTCAGATCAGTGGCAGCATTAGATTCTTATAGGAGCACAAACCTTATTGTGAAATATGCATGCCATGGATCTAGGCTGTCTGTTCCTTATGAGAATCTAACTAATGCCTGATAATCTGAAGTATAACAATTTCATCCCAAAACCATCTCCCACCACCCCGACCCTTCCTTCCTGGAAAAACTGTATTCACAAAACTGGTTCATGGTGTCAGAAAGGTTGGGGACCGCTGTTATAAGGGCTGGTTGTGGATAGGACAATTTTCTCATGGATTACTAATAGAATGACTTTGTAGAAATCATATTTCTGATTAGTCTATGTACTTGCTTGTTTAGTCATCATTTAACAGTAAAATCAAAACTCCAGGATATAACCTCATGGCTGTCTACAATCTGTCTCTAAGTATTTCCACTTGATTTTCCTCTTTTTCTTGTCACCCAGTAGATTTTTACTAGATATTGGTTGACTTGCATGTGTTTGCTTACCTATAGTAAGGCAAGAACTATATTCACATTTAGCAATCAGGAGAAACAAAACTATGCCCTAAAGAGTTACAAAGATACATCCTTAATAAGCCTGAAGTATTATCAAATTTACCTTGTTAGTAACTGGAGGAAAAGTGAATTAAGCTGATCACTTTAATTGAAAATGAAATCACACCAAACCTAATTATACTACCGCACAACACAGACTCTCTACACAATGAAAACATTCATCCTACTGTTACAGACCTTGTAAACATTGCTAGTAGCCTGGTAATGCTTCAGACTCTCCAAATACAGCAAAATTTATTGATGCAAATAGGTCAAGTAATGAATTTTCAAGGTTGTTTTGCAAATAGGAGCAAACAGTTTCTTTTGACTTTTCCTGGATGTCTCTGCATAATGGGTTGCTGTTGCTGAATTCATTAATTTTCTCATCATGCTGTAAACCAATTAGGTCTTCTGCCTACCTTCATTACAACCTGCATTTATATAATTCATATTGGATGCTTAAAACACTCCAATAACTTTGGGCAACTAATCCATGAAATAACTTTTTGAAGAAAATACAGAAAATTGTATCAACCTTCATATCATTTTCAAAGATGCAGAGTTGTGGCTAAGTTTGTAAAATGAACCTAGGACCCATGTTCCTGAAGAGTTTGCTATTTCTCGGTGTAGATCTAAAATTTTTCATGAAAATCTACAAAATATTTTCTTTTGGGCTTTTGTTACTTAAGGGGAACTACAAGTCTCACTCTGGCACCCAGGCTAGAGTGCAGTGACACGATCTCAGCTCACTGCAATCTCTGCCTTCCAGGTTCAAGTGATTCTCATATGTCAGCCTCCTGAGTAGCTAAGTAACTGGGACTGCAGGCATGCATCACCATGCCTAGCAATTTTTTTTATTTTTTATTTTTTGCATTTTTATTAGAGACAGCATTTCACCATGTTAGTCAGACTGGTCTTGAACTCCTGGATCCAAGTGATCCACCCAACCCGGTCTCCCAAAGTGCTGGATTTATAGGTCTGAGCTACTGCACCTGGTCAGAAAAAAAATTTTTTTAAGCATGACTACACTGTGTCTACATGTGCAGGCACATTAGAACAATGGCACTGGGAAGAAAAATGTTGCCTTTTGATATTCAATCTTTCCAGGTGATTTATTCCCAGACACCTCTTTTTAGCAGACACCCTTTGTCTCTTACTAGACTTACTTCATTCTTTCTTCCCCATTGCTTTCTATTTTCCTGCTGGCTAGTTATTTATAAATCTGATTCCTACAAAAAGGTAAAACCATAATGAAAGATAGATTGGGATAATTTTTGTAGAAGTTAAATAGCCAGACATTCTGTATTATATAACAAGATGGACCTTTACAAGAAAAACTTTTAAAACATTTAAATTGTTGCTCAAAGCAGTAAGAATCTAGAGTACCTGATCTTCAGCATATCTGTTGTTTCAAAGATGAGTGTATAAAGCTCATTTTATTTAAGAAACCCTATTGTTGTCTTGCAAAGCTCTAGACCCATGACAACAACCATGCTGCAATTGCTATTGTATCTTTGCCTTCAATGAAACATTGAAGTGTGAATATTTTGAATCTACTATGTCAATATAACATCTAAGATATTTTCCTAGAGGACTTGTTGTTTGTACAAAATAAACCTGATTAGGTTCCATAATTTTAGGGCTTCAAGAATGTAAACAGTCTCTCATCTCTTTTGCCCTACTTCCATCCCTAATTCCCTCCAGTCAATTTCTTAATATTTACCCAAAGGAAAATAAATAGTTAGATAAGAAAGATACTCATATTCAAATGTTTATCACAGCACTATTCACAGTGGCAAAGATATATAATCAACCTAATTGTTCATCAGTGGAGGCCTGGATAAAGAAAATGCAGTATATGTATATACAACAGAATACTATTTGGCCATAAAAAAGGATGCAATCATGTCATTTGCAGCAACATGGATGGACCTGGAAGCTATTGTCTTAAGTGAAATAACTCAGAAAAAGAAAGTGAAATACCAAACTTCTCACTTATAAGTGTGACCTAAACAATTTCTACACATAATCCTAAGAGTGCAGAATAATGGACACTGGAGACTTGCAAGCATGAGTGAGTGGGAGGTGGGGATGAGGGATGAGAAATTACTTAATGGGTACAATGCACATTATTCTGGTGATAGTTACGCTAAAAGTCCAGAATTCACCATCACCCAATATATCCAGGTAACTTAAGTACATTTATATCTGCTACATTTATACAAATAAAAATAAACAAATATTATCAGTACGGTAATATTCTTTTTGCAAACTTGTTGATTTATCCATCTCTTGCGAATCATTCTGTATTTGTTTTCTATGTTCATTTTTATATTTATTTTCTTTATCCACAGAGTTGAAAGTTTATTTCCTCTTTCTACCATTCTACTGATACTCTCTAATCAGAAAAAAAGCCAGTACCCAAACTGCCCCACAGTAAGAAGGAAAGACAGAAAATGATCGGTTTCAATTGACTGACACAAGTGCATATGTTTATGGTGAAGGCAGAATCCAGAAGCCACAGAAAACCATGGAAAAGAAATAGGCTTTGGTGCAAACAGTTCCATCTTTTTCTAGGGGCATCTGATGACACATGAACTTTCTCTTCTATCTCACATTATATACAGGGTAATAATTTCTGTCTCATCAATTGTGCACAAAGTATTAGGTTGGGAAGAAAAGGAGCGATCAACAATAAACAAGATTCAGTCCCTTTTTTTAGATTTTTGACTTTACATAAATAATACATAGACTAAGTTCACAGGTTATATCTATAGCATTTAGTAGTTAGGAGGCATCATTCATTTTGACTTAAATGAATTCAAAAGATTTTTCATATAAAGAGATGTGTAATTTGTGCCTTGAGACATTAAATTTTGATCAGTGAGGAGTCTGGGCTCAGATGGTTTTACAGGCATGTGTCTTAGGCAACAGCACAGGGCCCTGATTCGTAAAGTTCCCACGTGTGTTTAATGGTTGGCTGTTGCCATGTTGAAATACTTACTGATTTTTTAATAACAGGCTTTGCGTTTGGATTTTTCACTAGGCCCCACAGTTTATTTATGTGGTCTCGAATGTAGAAGAGCAACTAATCTAAGGCATATGACAAAATTACTAGCTAACAAAACTAATCAGAACTACTACAAGATAGGGGTTCAGACAGGTGTCTAGTTAGCAGGAAACTAACTTGGAAAGAGAGGATTGTGCCAGGTTATGAAGGTTCGGATTTTGAAGATAGAGTCAAGAATTTGTGCTGGAGTCACTCATGAGACTTTGCAGGATTTTGAAGAAATATTCAATTATTAGAATTCTATAATGATGTAAAGGATGGATTAAGGAATGCAAGAAAGAGAAGTGGAGGGTGTACAGGTAGAATGTTAGTAAAATAAACTTGGTGAGAGATAACGGGAGCTTAATGATATGTATTAATACCGGACATAGGGTCTAAGTTATTTCACGAATTGGGCTGGCTTTCCTCTTCCTCATACTGGTACTGTGCATACCTCCATTTGGAAGAAACTGGTACTGTTTCTTCCTCCAAAAAAAAAAAATGTTACTATGTGCAAGTTATTGCACATCCTTTTCATGTTCTTTTCCAACTTTATACTGAACACATTCATAATCATCAAAATCATCCAGAGTGAAATTTGGAGTGAGATATCTCCCATAATACTTAACAAAATCTTCATAAGGTCTAGGATCACTGAAAAGCTTTTTTTTTAATGGGGAAAACACTAAAACAACCAGGTACACAGGCCTCTCAAAAGCACTTCCACTGCACACCCATCTTTCTCACATTTTATAGCTGAGGAAAGATCCTCCCAGCTTCTGTTTGCCTCAATGATATTTCAATTGTCAAGATTTGTAACTTGAATACATATTTACAATGCTAACCTTTGTTCTGAAACCATTATATTAATTAGGAATAGCCACTTTAACAATGAAACATTCTAATTATAGATTAAAAGTCCTGAATCAGTACCCAAGGGCTGAAAATAAATTTTTATCTAATGATAACTGTAAAGCATTTATTTTAGTCAAAGTATTGACTAGGCTGTTCAGGTGCATTCTTGCTTCATTTTATATCAACCACATGTGGAAGATTGCACCGATTATGGAGGATGCCATCCTCAGCCTCAAAGAGAATAGACTTGGCCCTGAATATAAACTCCGGCTTACCTTGCTTTGTCAAAAAGATTGGAACTTAAAGGTTGTATTCAAATAGCACCTTCTTGTCTATTTAAAATACAGCACCTAGATTCCTAGCTACAGGTTAACCAAATAACCATCTGTTTAAAAACTGCTAACATTAAAATGTTGAAATCCCAGTTTTACTTCCAAAGTTACCTAGAAATTAGCAGACTTCTGATTGTGATACAGTAAATTATCATTTGAGTTAGGTTCATGAGCTTTACTCTGAAAATTCAACACAAAACACTAGCAGAGCCAATTTTCTAACCCCGTCCTCTCTCCCACCACACATATACCTACAAACCTTTCTCTTATCCTCTCCTCCTCACTGGGCTCCAATACATGGGCTCCCACTCTTTGCACATACACAGGTGTACTGCCACCACTGAGCCTTTGCCCTGGGTGTTACCCATGTCTTGGACTCCCTTCTCCCAGATCTGCATGGCTTGTCCCCAATCTCCTTTAGCACTTGGCTCAAATGACTCATTTTTTGGGGGGGGACACCATATTTTAAATCCAATTCTGTCCTCAACTCTTACAATTCTTGTTTTATCATTCTTTGCAGCACTTGCTAACATCTTAAATGTATACAATGTAGATATCTTTGCTGAGTTTATAGTTGATATCCTCTTTCTAGTATGTAAACGCTATAAGGGCAGAAACTTTGGTTATGTGTGCCACTGCTAGATCTTCAACACCAAGGACAGGGTTTGAAACATTGTGGGCACTCAATAAAGTGTGCTATCAAAGAAATGGAAATAGTTGTATGAATTCTTTTTCTGAACACACCTCTACCCTGGAAGACTGAAGTTGAACTTGCCTTCAAGTCTAAATGAATCAATCACGACTGAAATCAAAAGGACAGCATCTGATGACTTTCCCATATTGAAATATCAAAGTTATCAGTCAGCCTCTGTAACCAGCATTAGTAAGTTCTTTATATTTATTCTCCCACAATAACTCTAATGCCTTATCAGGGGGAAAATCTTACATTTAACATACTATGAACTGTCTTAACTGGTACTGCTATAACAAAGTACCATAGACTAAGTGGTTTAAGCAAGTGAAATTTATTTTCTTGCGGTTCTGGAGGCTCTAAGTCTGCGAACTCAGTGACAATATAGTCGGTTTCTAGAGAAGGCTCTTTTCTTGGCTTGCAGATGACCCCCTTTCGCCTGTGTTATAGAATTGGTGGGGTTAGAAACAAAAGATTCTCTAGTGACTCTTCTTATAAGGGCATGAATTCCATCATGAGGGTATACTATTATGATCTGATTAAAATCCAGCGGTTTTCCAAAGGTACCATGTCCAAATACCATCACATTGTGGGTTAGAGCCTCAGCATGTGTATTATGAAGGAGCACAACTCGGTCCACACTATTAACCCATACAGAGTAGAAAAAAATAGTGCAAAATATTGCTTAATTTGTTTCATCAAATTGTCTTTCAGATGTCACTTTTCTTTTATTTCCTCCTCGCCACCATTTTTCTCTTATCTCTCTCAGTCCTCCATATAAAAATTTTTTGACGGTTTTGCTCTTGCATGTGTCTTTCTATCCAAATCTCCTGCCACCACCCATCCTGATTTCCACCCCGCCCCACCCCCGCCTCAGGTCAATGTTATAAAAATCTTTATATGATTTCAGCCCTGAAAAGGTAACATGGATTCTTACAGTTCCTAGATTTTTCACTCTCTCTAGTGAAGGGTATTTAATATGAGCAACGAATTCTTGGGCTAGCATTGCACCCTCTCACAGGAGGACTTGATGGATTATCATGCTAACAAAATCTCTATCTTTTTTACTTGGTTGTATTAAAAAGACATCTCCTCCACGTGGATGAAGGAAAACAAATGTGGGGAACTAGGGAACAGAACACTTCATCCTGTCACACTTGGTTCAATAGCTTATTTATAGACCTTAAATCTAAGGACAAGACCAAAAAAGTAAGGTTTCTAATGTCACCAATATAAGAAGCCATGACCCTAGTTATATGCACTCAATTTCCCTCTGGAAATCTATGAAAGTGTATATGTTAGTTTAGCTTTCTTTCCTGCTCATCATTTCAATCATGCCAAAATATAAAACATATACTTTATAGAATTTTACACAAGGAAAATATTCCAAAGAATTGGGAAAATTAGCAGTATGTTAGAAGACCATTATGTGACTTATTTGAATTATTAGGCTCTCATACAACTTTGTTTATCTAAAATATAATAAGCTTCAGTTTTACTGTTACCAAAACCGGTTCATGAAAAAAAAAATTTAGTTTTTACAATACTTAATGATTGTTTCCATGTATTAATTAAACAGTGGTCATAAGAAGTAGACAACCAGATGATTTATTGTTTTTCCTTTGCTGACTATTTTTTGCTTGTATCTATCATTTTTGAAGAATATATCAAGTTAAAAACTTTCATACATGATATTATTTATTGTAAATAAAAATTACAGATAAAGGAAGATTCTTAAAGTAAGTTCCTTCATAGTTCTCTTTTTGTGCATTAACCTAAAAATGAGTATGTTGTTATCAATATTACCTTTCACTTTCAAGAGAAGAATATAATTTGAAATTAAATACAATGTTAAGAAGCATGGTTCCCTGGGAAATACATTTCTCAGATATGTGTGTTGTCATTAGGGCTGTTAACACACTTTTGTTTAGGAGTGTGAAATTTAGACTTATTCCGCCTAAGCAAAGATATTGGTTCTTGGCAATTCCATTTTTTATTTTAAAAATAAAATTTAGAGAAGGAGAAGAAGAAGAAAAGGAGGAGGAGGAGGAGGAAGAAAAGAAGAGGAAGAAGAAGAAGAAGGCGGCAGCAGTAGCTGCTGCTGAGCTCTCATCAGTGGTTCCTCCCCAGGCTAATGATGCTAAAAAGTCACCCAGGGAACTTAAAAAAATACATACTCCCCTGGTAATTTTCTTGAAGGTACTTCACAAGCCAGCATTTGGAAATCATTACCATATTTCTTTTATTTCAAGTATCCAAAAAATAATAAACATATTAACTAAATACTGTTATTAAAATAAACAAGTGCATTTTCAAAAAAAAAGTTTAGAGAATCAGGATAAGAGGTAAATGATACACACAGATTATGTAGCATTATTTTGTTAAATTCATCTACTTAGGTTTTCTTCCTTTATGTTTCATTTCCACTGATGCTAAACTCTTTTAAGGTATAATAAAGTGCTAAATATCATCAGTAACAGATCATTAACAACTCTAAATACAGAAACAACATCAGAAACCATACTACTTTTTTCTTCATTAGTAAATTTTCTGTTGATATTATCCTACTGGAAATTATGGCCAGTTTTTTGTTTATTTGTTTGTTTTTTAATAAAAGATTGCAGTTCCTTGTGAATGTCTCTACAGTTCATATCTATTATAAGTGAATTACAAACCACCAAAATGCAAAGACTTTTGTCTGGCTTCTTTTATGCTGCATAATAATTTATTTTCAAACTTGTTTTTTGGACACTGCCAAAAAACCTCTATGTTAAATCATTAAGAAATGCTGCTTGAAATTTTCAACATTTTTATGTATTATAGGTTTTAATTGCAATTCAAGAAGCATTATAAGATTGATGAAATGGAGTAAATGGCTGAATGGTACAATAAATGTCATTGAGTTTATTTCATTTGGGAGTTTTGAGGTAATTAATCTTACATGTTTAGTATCCACAGAAGAGTTGAATTGAATTCGTGAGTTTGGGGCATTTAAGTAGACAGATAATGAGAGATACCAAGATTTGGGGGTCCAAAGGCTAATTAGTAATCAAAATCATAATTATAAAAAGGATTTAATTTCTTTCTAAAGTATCAAATCCTAGTGGAATTCTTGTTATAAGTTATTCCTTTTTTTTCTCTCTCTCTCTTTTCATTCTGTGAATTTCTAGCATTACTCCATACTTAATATGCTTGAAATAGTCACAAAGCAAAACCTGGGGCTGTAACACAATGAGAAAAGCCTGTTTGAGCAGCACGGGAAGTAACAGAGTTAACCATCTCTCCCTGATGGAAAGGACTGTAGAAAAATATACACTATATAATCATTATATAACACCAGATTATACCAATTCCTCCCTCTTCTCATTGTTCATGTCTCCTAATTACTGAGTAATTCCTTATTAATTGATAAATTCTGTAACTGCTCCTTTTCTCTCTCTCATATTAGCCTTCTCAAGACTTCTGTGTCAATAGAGATACATACCTGAGGTCTCGATTTCTGGATATCCTCGCTTCCATCTCAAGTATTCACTTCCTTTGGTAAAGGCCATTGTCGTCACCGATAACTGTACATTTCTGAAATCTCAGTTCCACGTAATCAATATCTCACTCTCTAATCACTTCAGTGCTGACAGATATGGTTTGGCTCTGTGTCCCCACCCAAATCTCATCTCAAATTGTAATCCCTACATGTCAAGGGAGGGACCTGGTAGAAGGTGATTAGATCGTGGGGGCAGTTTCCGCCATGCTGTTCTCTCATCAAGCTCTGATGGTTTTAAAATTGGCAGTTTCCCCTGTGCTCTCTTTCTCTCCCGCTGCCTTGTGAAGAAGATGTTGCTTCGCCTACCACCATGACTGTAAGTTTCCTGAGGCATCCCTAGACATGTGGAACTGCGAGTCAATTAAACCTCTTTTATTACAAACTACCCAGTCTCAGGTAGTATCTTTATAGCAGTGTGAAAAGGAACTAATACACTGAGAAAAACAAACAAACAAACAAACAAACAAACAAAAAACGCTTTACTCTTAACAGACTCTTCAATCCATTGGATTCACCAATTTATTCACCAAGCAAGAAGAATTTTAAATGTTAGGAGTTAAAAGGATAATAAAGTTTAGACCCATTCCAAGTTATAATTCCAGGAAATAAAAAGTTAAATGACAAAAAAAAATGAAGAACAAATTCATGCTTCTCAATTGCTGTCTAGAGAATAATAATTTCTGAGTGGGACTTCTGAAAGCGTTTGAACAATGTCAAAAAATCTGATCAATGCCTGTCATGTAGATAAAGAAAAATATACAAAAACACAATTCTGGAGTATGTAAAGGAAAAAAAAAGATATAAAGCAGATTGAATTATATGAGTATAAAATGAATTATTAACCTATTTGATAATCACCTCTATTTCAATTTTGTGCTCAGATATAAATAGGAACAGTTTAGTTACCAACATTATTCTACCTACAGTCTGTTCGGATTGGGAGAAAATTATAATTTTTGAAATCATGGCCACTTACATCTACTATTTAAATGATCACTCAAAATGTAATAGACATACAAGAATCTTGATCCTTTGAATCCATGTCAAACAAAATATACAATTTTTTCATTAAATTTATTGAATAGTTTGAAACTATCCTCATCATTTGAGATGAAACAGCTGTTAATTGTGCTAATAGGAAGCAAGAAGTGATGAATAATGAAAGAAGTCATTGGCCTTCCTAAGAGCTAATTCCTAGGGAAGTAAATCTAGGCTCATTACAAATATTTCAGACAGATTAAAGCACATTGACGAGCATTTGGTGATATCAAGTCACAAAATGCAATGTCTGGAAACCTCTGTATTCAAATTATAAAGCTGTGTTGTGAGACAGACACTAAATCTAATGAAGCTCTTATTTAGTCAGTCTTATATTTTATACTTGACTGCCTTAGCTATGGGAATCTTTGCCATAATTACAAGGCTACAGCTAACATTAATGACAGAACAAAGGATATTATTATCATTTTGTGAAAGAAAGTTTTAATTGATTGCTGAAGAGAAATTGGAATATGGGAGAACTAATATCAAACAAAAGAAAATTTTCAGGACACTTTTTAATGAAATTATTCTCTAGCTTTGTAACCTTGTCTTTTGGGAAAAATTATAAATATTCATCTGGAAGATTGCGAGTTATTAAATAAGCAAATGTACACAAAGCTAGTGATTTTTCTGGTCTCTAAGAAAAAAAAATTATATTAAGCACAGCTAAAGACATTTATTTCTTGACCCTGAAACATAGTCTACTTAATACAACTTTTAGCACTTTGGAAAGCTAAAAAGTTGTCAATATTGAGACATTCCAAAGCAGGTCATTATCATCTTGAAGGTGTGTTTATATTAAAATTGAACATTTCTTTATGTCTCTCTGACCTATAAATAAATACTTCTCAATTGAATTTAAGCAAATTTAGCATAGCATTTGTAGGAAATTGTACAAATATTTTGCCCTCTACAAATTTGTGCCCTAAAAGAGAAGGATAAAGCAAAAATTGATAAGGGGTTTAAGCAGAGAAAATTTAAGTATCTGTTTTGTTTTTGATTTTTTAACTTTTGTGGGTGTATCTTAGTTATAGGGTACATGAGATATTTGATACAAGCATGCAATGTGAAATAATAACATCATGGATAATGGGGTATTCATCCCCTCAAGCATTTATCCCTTGTATCACAAGCTTATTAAGCTCTTTCGGCTATTTTAAAATATAAAATTATTATTGATTATATTCACCCTAACAAATAGTAGGTTTTATTCTTTCTATTTTTATACCCATTAGCTATCCCTACCTCCTTCAGTAGCTCCTGCTACCCTTCCTAGACTCTGTAATCACCCTTCTACTCTCTATGTCCATGAGTTCAACTGTTTTGATTTTTAGTTCCCACAGATAAGTAAGAACACGCAATGTTTTTCTTTGTGTGTCTGGCTTATTTCACTTAACATAGTGATTCCAAATCCATCCATGTTGTTGCAAATGCCAGGATCTCATTCTTTTTTATAGCTGAATATGTATGTATATGTATCACATGTATATGTATCATATGTATATGTATCACATATGTATATGTATCATATGTATATGTATATGTATCACATGTATATGTATCACATTTGGACACTCAGTTGCTTCCAAATCTTAGCCATTATAAACAGCACAGCAACAAACAAAGGAATGTAGACATCTCTTTAATATACTGATTTTCTTTCTTTCGGATATATCCCCATCAGTAGGATCACTGTATCATATGGTAGCTCTATTTTTAGTATCTATTTTGCATGAATAAACAATATGCTTTCTGCAAGCAAAAAAATATTGTTCTTTCAGCATGTTTTACTGATTTCAGCAAATGAGAGTTAATTTTGATTTCTTCTATGTGTCTCAGAAATTCAAAGAAAAGTCTTAAACAAGTGTGATAAACAGCATTTAATATGGTTTCTAATAACTCCCACCTCCTGGTAGTCATACATTTTTATAATGCCCTCCTATTAACTGTAGGCTAGATTTAGTGACTCTTGTCTAATGAATACAATGAAATAATTAAATGTCACTTCCACAAAAGGGTTACAAAGTGATGGTGGTTTCCAGTTTGCATGCCCTTTCTTGCCTTCTTGCTTGTTTGCTCTGATGGGATGCAGGTGCCATATTATAAGCTCTTTTATGGTGAAGTCACTGTAGCAAGAAACTTTGGAAGCTTTCCAGTCACCAACCAACAAAAAATGTTGGCCATTATCACTCCAAAAGTCTCATAAGAAATTGAATCCTGACAACAACCACATGAATAAGCTTAGAAATAGGTCCTTCCTCAGTCAACCCTTCAGATAAGACTACAACCCTAACCAACACTTGTATTTCAGCCTTCTAAAAGAACTTGAGCCCAATGTACCCACCTGAGTTATACTCAGATTCTTAATGTAGAGCAACTAATTCAAGTTTGTTGTGTTAAATCTCTAAGTTTGGGGTAATTTTTTACATTAATGACAACAAATAAAACAAACAAAAACATCTACTTTGCAAAAGATTATCATTTCCTTAAGATTTAAGTTTGATTTTATTTGCATGTTAAAGTAAACCAAATTGACTCAAATAAAAATGAGATGTATTTTCCAATTTTCTTAAAAATAACAAGTTCAAAGCTAATTAGAAAATAATTACCATAAAATATCTATATTTAATTGGCCTACGTAGCATCTTATAAAATACTTTATAAAAATTTTATAACAATACATGAAATTGTATGCTTATAAAATTAAATAACATCTCTTGCATCTTAATCAGATGTTATAGGATCATTTGAAGCTCAGTGACAGCTCTGAAAAGCAAGCAAACATGCCTTCAATTCTAAAAAATATTTAAATTTGATTTAAATTTAAATTTAAATCAAATAGAAATTTGATTTAAATTTCTAAATCTGTTTAACTTGCTATTTTATTATTGTGAGACAGTATTCTGTGAGACTGCAAATACATACTTAGCATTATGTAGCTGTCTAGCTCATATACATGAAAATAATATTAAATATATATTTAAGCACGTATAATAGCTTATGCTTTTGGTGGTTAAGAAGTAATAATTCACAGACTACTGACTTGCTTTTAAGCTCACATCTGTTACCCAGTACTGGAACTTTTATATTTCCAAATAAAGAGGCTGGTTCAGTAGTTTATAATTATGATATTACATGTGCTTTAAAAAGCACGTACTACCATACTTCTGTGCAAAAGGAACAATTTATACAAACATTGCTGGAAATCTGAAAACTGGCAAGCAACTTAATTTTAAATATTAGTATTAAAAGTTACAATTGCTTGAAAATGTTTTTAAAAATAGGTAAATTAAATATGAGGCACAGAAATATTCTATAATGTTATTCCAAAACAATAAAAAAGCTAACAATAAAGAATAACAAAAAGACTATAGACAGCAAAAGTTGGCATGGTTATGATACACAGAAAAATGAGAATCAAAATATCTCTTTAGGAAAACTTTTGACAAAATAGTGTCCTAATAATTTTACATATTATAAATATTTCTTTTTTAAAAATTTATTTATTTTACTATAGGTGTATACCATATCTGGCATTTCTCCCCATGTTATCCCTCTTTTCCCTCCCCCGCCCACTGTCTCCCTCCTACCTCCTCCAACTGTCCCCAGTGTGTGATGCTCCTCTAGGTATATTTCCTTTAGTATGTATAGGAAATGTAATTGGTAAGAGTTGTTTCCCTTTTTTTGCACAGAAGTGATTATATTTAATATGTATCTTTCTTTCCATTTGGAAGTATCTGTCTTGGGAGCGCTTGGGAGTTAGACTGACCTAAACAAAGCTGATCATCTTGAGCCTTTACATTGTTGGCAGGATCTGTCATTCCTTTATGTGAGTGCATCCAGTTGTTATATGACACCTCGTAATGCAGTGAAATGGTTCAACTAACTAGAGTGATAAAGAGTTACTGAGAGAAAATTAAAAAGGTCTAGTAACTATGCCAAACTCCACGGTGATGATATGTCATTAAGAAGATGCAGTGGGAAAAGTTGTCTTATTAATAAATAGCATTAAGAAAACTGGATATCCACATACATAAGAATGAAACCAGACCTCTACCTTATTAATACATTACACAAAAATCAACTCAAAGTAGATTAAAGACCTAAATGTAAGGACTGAAAACTTAAAATTCCTGGAAGGTAACATAAGGGAAAAAGCTATTTTGATGTTGATTTTGGCGATGATTATTTGGACATCACACCAAAACTTTAGACATTATAAGCAAAAATAACAATTGGGACTATATCAAACTAAAAAGCTTCTGCACAGCAAAGGAAACAATTAACAAAATGGAAAGGCAGCCAACAGATTGTGAGAAAATATTTGCAAAATACAAATCTGATAAGGAGTTAATATCCAAGATTTATAATACATCAGACAACTCAATAGCAACAATAACAATAACTCAATTAAAAATAGGCAAAGGAACTGAATAGGCATTTTTCCAAGAAGACATAAAAATGGCCATATATAAAAAGGTGCTAACTACCTCTAATTATCAAAGAAATGCAAATAAAAATGAAAATAAGATATTACCTTATACATGCATAGATGGGCTAGTATTACTATCACAAAGCCAAGAGATAACAAGCGTTTGTGAGGATATGACAAAAAGAGAAGCCTTTTATTCTACAAGTGAGAATGCAGATTCTTACAGCCATTATAGAAAACGGTGCTAATACTTCTTAGAAAATTAAAAATAGAAATACTATGTGGCCCAGCGGTCCCTCTGCTGGCTATATGCCCAACAGAAATAGCATGTCATAGAGATACTTGTGTGCTTATGTTTATTGCGGCATTATTCACAACAAAGATAAAGAAACAAACTAAATGTCCATTAATGGATAAATAGATTTAAAACATTTTGACATATATAAAGGAATATTATTTTTCAGCCTTAAAAAATGTAGATACTGCCCTTATTGACCTATGGATAAACATGGAGGACATTATGCTAAGTGAAATAAGCCAGGCTCATAAAGAAAAAATACTGCATGATTTCAATTATATGTGGAATTTATAAAAAAAGCAGAACTCATAGAAGCAGAGTAAAAGCATAGTTGGCAGGAACTGGGATGTGGAGCAGATGGGGAGATGTTGGCTAATGGGTACAAAGTTGTAGTAGAGTAAGAAGAATAAGTCTAGAGTTTGAATGTACAGAATAAAGACTATAGTTAATAGTATAGTTTTGTACATTGAAAATGTGCTGAGAGAGCAGATTTTAGGTGCTCCTACCACACACACACAAAGGTAACTACGGAAGATGAAAAATACATTTTTTGCTTACCTCTAATAATAATTTCACTAAGCATATGTCTATCAAAACATCATGTTGTAAGCCATAAATTATACAATAGAAAAAAAAATTTATTTTAAATATAAATGGCTAAATACTTCAAATTAAAAAAAAAAAATAAGATACCATAAGAAAATAATAACCAGAAGAAAGCCTGAGTGACTATATTAGCATGAGACAAAGTAAACAACAGGAAAAGAAGACTATTGTTAAAAAAAGAGGGACATTACATAATGATAAGATGATCAATTTATAAACAATGATAAAAATTATATATATCATATATAAATTGAAGTACATGTATCAACAGAATTTTAAAATATATAAAACAATACTGATAGAATTGAAAAAGAAACAGACCAATCTATAATTAAACTTAGATATTTTAAAATTATTTTCTCATTAACTCATAAAATAACTAGACAGAAATAACTATCCAAGATGTATAAGCTAGAAAATCAGTTAAAATATATAAGGTGAAGCCAACGCTATTAATGTGATTTTCTAATTGACATTTGTAGACTAGTCCATGTAGAGGTAGTAGGATACACATTCTTTTCTTTTTTTTTTTTCAACTCTTCTTTTAAGTTCTAGGGTACATGTGCAGGATGTGCAGGGTTGTTACATAAATAAACATGTGCCATGGTGGTTTCCTGCACAGATCAATCCATCACCTATGTATTAAGCCCTGAATCCATTAGCTATTCTTCCTGATGCTCTCTCTCCACCCTCACCCCGAATAGGTTCCAGTGTGTGTGGTTCCCCATGATGTGTCCATGTGTTTTTATCGTTCACTTCCCACTTGTAAGTGAGAATATTTGGTATTTTGTTTTCTATTACTATATTAGTTTGCTGAGGATAACAGCTTCCAGCTCCATACACATCCCTGCAAAGGACATGATCTCATTCTTTTATATGGCTGCATAGTATTCCATGGTATATATGTACCACATTTTCTTTATCCAGTCCATCATTGATGGGCATTTGGGTTGACTCCATGTCTTTACTATTGTGAATAGCACTGCAAGGAACATACATGTGCATGTATCTTTATAACAGAATGATTTACATTCCTTTGGGTATATACACAGTAATAAGATTGCTGGGTCAAATGGCATTTTTGCTTCTAGATCTTTGAGGAACCACCGCACTGTCTTCCACAATAATTGAACTAATTTATCCTTAATATCAGTTAAGAATGAAATAAAATCAATTCCACACACAAATTCCTGTGAAATAGAAGTGATAAAAGTACTTTTCAACATGTTTTATGAGGCCAGAATTACCATGATACCAAGCCAGATAAAGCATTACAAGAAAAGAAAAGTACAAACCAATATTCTTCATAACATACATGAAGAAATCTTCAACAGAAAATATCAGCATATTCAATCTAGAAATATACCAAAAGGTAATATATCTTATACAAGCTTGGTTAATTTAGGAATGCAAAGCTGCTTCAACATTCAAAAGTGTGTTAATATACATTTCCATATCAACATTCTAAAGCAGGAAAATCTCACACTGTCCTGCTCTTCTCTACCTCAATTTTCCAATCAAAGGAAGAACACACTTGCTGATCTTTGAATAACGCTTTCTTTGTAAAATCAGGTGCTTTACACTTGCTGTTCTCACTACATGGAATGCTCTTCCCCTTATTCTTACTTGGCTAATATTATTGGTTGAATAGTTTTCTCAAAAAGATATGCTGAAGTCCTAACCTGCAGTACATAAGAATGTGACCATATTTAGAAATGGCATCTCTGGAGAGGTAATCAAAGTAAAATGAGGTCATTAGAATGGGCCCTAAGCCAATATGACTAACTTCCTTATAAGAAGAGTAAAGCTGGACACAGAGACAGACACATTATAGGCCTATGTGAAGACACACAGGGAGAAGACCACCATGTAGCTGGTGTGATGAATCTATAAGCCAATGGAGGCCAAGACTTGCCAACAAACACTGGAAGCCAGAAGAAACAAGGAAGGATTCTCCTCTAGAGCAATCAGAGAGAGCTTAGCCCTGCCAACATCTTGATTTCAGATTTCTAGACTCCAGAACTGTGAGAGCAAATGTAGTTGTTTTAAGCCACCCAGTATTTGATACTTTTTAATGGTAGATCTAGAAAATTAACACAGAGGGCTTATCACCCTTTATATATCAACCAAAATGTCCCTTCTATCCCATCCACCCTACCCTGTAAGAAGTTATCTTAGCCTTAAAGAAACCACCAGCCTCCAATCATTCTGGATCTCAGAACCCTACTTCCTTCAAAGCATGTGTCAGCCATGATTATGTCAGAAACATAGAAATCATTTAATGTATTTTAAGATAGAAGGAATTCCATTTAGAGAATTAAACAAACATTGGTAGGGAAGAGGAATAAAGATCAGAGAATACCGCTGCTCATTTGGGAAGTCAGGAACTTCTGAAAATCAATGCTTATTATCATATACCTCCAGTGCTAAGATAAGTTACTTGCTGAGAAACACATTATAAAATCCCACATCTGCTGAATCACGTAACATCTGCCTGCCAGTGTTGGAGAAACAATATTGCAGTTCCTACCACCCTTCCTCAATTCAAATATTTCACTCATGTCTTTTGTTGACAGAATCTAACCTAGAACTTTCTGGACTGTCTAGCCATTCTGTTAAGGGAGAAACATAGAACAGGAAAATTGAGTTGCCAATAGACAATGAAGCTATCAAACCTTTGAATACTAAATATTTGTACCTAACATTTCACCTTGACTTAATTTCCGAACAACAATGGTAATGATATTATGCTTCAACTCAATGTGTGGAAATTATCCTTGATACAAGGATGCACAAAGAGTAAACAAAAATTCCACCTATTATATTTTACTCATTGCTGAATGACATTTATTTCTCTTCTAATTCACTCATATTATGTCACAATTTGCCATAGACATCTTATATAATAACAGATAAATTATAAGTTTAAGTTACACAAGTAACCTTATGTATAATCATAGTTCAAGGCTAAAGAATAAACAAAAAGTTAATATATGCAAATATATGCACAGCAAAGCACAGAAAAACAAGCATAGCTACTAAGATACTCATTTTCATGGTTGGGCAGAAAGTCTGTTGACATCCATATTTTTTTATTATTTTCCTACCCATTTCATGTTCTTTTTGCCTTCTGTTATTTGGGGTTCATTACTTGTTTGGGTAATACAAACTTTTAATTGTGAATCATCTGAGTTATTAATGGCCATAACTTTTTTCCATGACTTTTTAAAAACTGGACCTAGAAATATAATAAGGAGTTCACATAAGAATCTTCTGGGAGATTAGCACAAAAATGAAAGGCTTTGAATTCCATGCTTAGGGATTTGAACTTTGTATTTGTAGCAGAGTCCTTGACACTTTCTAAATAGGGGAATGATATCGTTTATTAGCTGCTTTATTATTTTATGTTGACTTTTTCATTCTTGGTATATCAAATTGGCTTCAGAGCAAAAACCCAAAAAGCAAGGAGATGAGGTCAGTCATGGCCATAGATCGGTAGTCTATAATATGGTGATGAGATGCAAACCAGAAAGAGAGAGAGAAAAAATCAACAGTACCTGTGATTTTAATTGGCTATAGCCTAAGGAGTAAGAAAGTAAGAAGAGACTAAAGCTATAATGGATTTTGAGTAGGTGTGGAGTGGACAGAAATCAACATTCAAACCAAAAGGCAAGCTTTTACTGACACTTGAAGTACATCAGCAAGAAGGCCTTGGAGGTATAGTATGACGTGTAGTCAATTAACACCCTTTTTTGGTAACTTAAGGTTATAGCTTGTCAGAACTTTTTATGGTGAATGACTTAAGTAGAGAATTATTTTCGGAAAGAGGGGAAAAACATTTACCAAAAAAGAAAAGCATTTATGAAATTCTTAATGGAACATTTAATAATTCAGCAAAAATATTTATAGAAATGAATTGCAGAAATAGCAGAAAGTAGAAAAATATTAGATTATCTAATTTAGAAAGGTTTTTTTGCTTTCAATATTTATGGTGTAAAAAATTTGCTGCTGTCATCATGTCATAGATATTAATAATACATTCATTTTCAAACGTAATTTAAGGCAAATATTATAAGTTATATCTGTCTAATTCTTATCTGCTGAGACAGTAAATCCAGGTTTAGTTACAGACTGAGAAGCACTATGAATAATATGGAATAAAGAATTTATTCCATTAATGGGTCCACCATGGTAGGAGCTGGTAAAATCTCTGGAAGGCTGTTGTCTCTGTTCCTGGAGGTGGCCTGGGATGACTTGCAGGTCAGAAGGACTGAGTGTGAAATGGGGAGAAAGAGAGAAAACTGAGATCAGTTAGGATGCACTACAGCCTCTCTGCCTTTCACAGTTTCCCACCCTGGGTGACCCTCAAGAGAAACCAGAGCCCTTCACCACAGAGCTGATTACATGACTGGCCCAGAACTCAGAGAAGCTGAAAGAGGTCTGGTAGGAATGGAAAGAGCTCAAATAAAAAAGCAAATCTGGATTTAGTAAAAAGGGAATTCATTTGATGATGACCAAAAGGGGCTTAACTCTCCCCTCAGCTTGATTAAACCTTTGACAGGCTTCTTCCTGACCATAAGCACTTAACCCCTTTACTTGAAAAAACTTTGAATTATAAATTCTTAATCTACTCCTTTGAAATATATGTAAAGCTTCTCCTAGCCTCTTGCTAGTTTTATCACCTAGAAAATGTATTTCTCAGAAACCTGAGAACCCTTCCTTGTGGGAGGGTAGAAGCCTAACTTCCATGGATACCAATTAGCAAACACAGATGGACTGATCACAAAAAAACATTTGCAAACTCAGGAATAACTCAAACGTCCTGGACAGATTCCACTGACCAACCTCCCCCTCACATCCTCCAGTACTTTTCCACGAGCTTGTCCCAGGACTAAAAAACTCTCCTGCCTTTTCTTTCAGTGGAGTTGGGAAATGAACTCTGTCTCACTCCCCTATTAATAGTCTTGAATAAAGTCCTTCCTGCTTATTTATCTTGTCTAGTGCAAGTTTTCTTTGACAAAAGAATGATTGCAAGGGAGAAGAGGAGGGACTATTGCAATAAGAAGTCTGTGATTGTAAGATCTCCAAAAATCTCAAGGTTGGGCAAAAACGATTTCTCTTATTATAGAAGAGAACACCACATTTAGATAAAAAGGGGTGTGAGGCAATGGGATGAAGATGTAGCAGATGGTAGATCAGAGAATGTTTTACAGTGAGGCCAGTCAATTCTCAGATAGGGCTAAGATGCAGTTGTATGCTGGCCAAAGTTTAGGTACCTGGGGAAGAAGGGAAGCTTAACCAAAGTGTAATTAATAAGTATATTGTGCTATTCACTAACGGGGACAAGAACTTCAGCTAATCATTTCTGAAATAAAAAGAAATGGAAATTTGAAAGCTCTGTGTCTGGTATTGTCACAGATGGACAATTGTTAAGTCTTCTCTACGTCATATGGGAAAGAGAGTTTCTTTGCCTAAGCTGTGTTCTGGAACACAAAGGATGCATGTATGGAAAACTATAGGGTAGATTTTAACCTGATCTTTTTTTCTGGGAACACAGGGCTTGGGTAAAATTCATAATTGTCAGAAGCCATAGACGTGGCTGCTGCCGCACATTCACCCATGCTGAATTTCATAGGATAACAACTGTTGCTGTAATTCTGCCTTCCAGGTTTCTAGCAAATTTCCCCTGTGGCCAACCCTAACTCACAACCATACAGTGAAGGAAATTCTCAGAAATACAGCTTGGTTAAGTTTATACATCATAAAATCAACTCTGAATTAAGTGAAAAAATTTGAAGCAATGTGATTCTGAACAAATATATCCCAGTAAGGAGGTACCAACTGTATATGGATAAAAACAGTCATAGCGGATAGGGTGTTATGTGTATAAAATTGTCATTTATTTCTGAAGCATCTCTGGCCTAGTTAATGCAATCTCCTTTACGTGTCTATGGTACTTACACCTAATGTCATTAATACTTGTGCATTGTCAGAAAAAGTAACTATCAATAGAGTGAACCAGCGACCAACAGAATGGGAAAACATTTTTGCAATCTACCCATCTGACAAAGGGCTAATATCCAGAATCTACAGAGAACTAAAACAAATTTACAAGGAAAAAAACCAAACAACACCATCAAAAAGTGGGCAAAGGACATGAACAGACATCTTTCAAAAGAAGACATTTATGCAGCCATCAAACATAGGAAAAAAGCTCATCATCACTGGTCATTAGAGAAATGCAAATCAAAACTACGTTGAGATACCACCTCAAGCCAGTTAGAATGATGATCATTAAAAAACCAGGAGACAGCAGATGCTGGAGAGAATATGGAGAAATAGGAATGCTTTTACACTGTTGGTGGAAGTGTAAATTAATTCAACCATTGTGGAAGACAGTGTGGCAATTCCTCAAGGGTCTGGAAATAGAAATACCATTTGACCCAGCAATCCCATTACTGGGTATACACCCAAAGGATTATAAATCATTCTATTATAAAGACACATGCACACATATGTTCATTGTGGCACTGTTCACAATAGCAAAGACTTAGAACCAACCCAAATGCCCATCAGTGATAGATTGAATAAAGAATATATGGCACATATACACCATGGAATACTATGCAGCCATAAAAAAGGATGAGTTCACGTCCTTTGCAGGTACATGAATGAAACTGGAAACCAACATTCTCAGCAAACTGACACAAGAACAGAAAACCAAACACCACATGTTCTCACTTATAGGCGGGTGTTGAACAATGATGAAACACGGACACAGGGAGGGGGAACATCACACACTGGGACCTGGGGGCAGAGGACTAGGGGAGGAATAGCAAAGGGTGGGGGGACTCAGGAGGAATGGCATTAAGAGAAATATCTAATGTAGATGATGGGTGATGGATGCAGCAAACCACCATCACGGCACATATATACCTATGTAACAAACTTGCATGATCTGCAGCTGAACCCCTGAACTTAAAGTATAATAAATACATTTCAAAAATAATAATAAAAATAAAATAAAAAATGCTTTGTACATTCTATTTTAACTACTTTTTGGTGTGTGGGTCTTTCAAACTAAGTTTAAATTCCCAAGGTCAGGAAATATCTGTACTTGTTTGGTCACTAGCACATAAGATTGTACCTGATCCACTGAAGGAGTTCATTATAGGTTTACTGAAAGAATGGTTGAATGAGGTAGTGAATTCTTTTGAATGAGGAACAGCGAATTCATGACTCTAACAAAAATATCATGAAAAAGGAAAGAAACAAGTTGTATCAAAAATAAAAATTACCTTACTTTTTGTGTGACTCAGCATTCAAACCAAAAACCAAGTTTATATTAGTACTTTGTGTACATCGTGAGATGATCTCAGAAGCATAGTCAACAGGACAATTACTTTGTAACCAAGGGTTACAGATTATCGGAACTTTTTAAGGTGATGACTAAAGAATATTTATTTTCTGGGCAAAATTCTTATCAACATTTATTCTTCTGGTACCTTTTATTTCTATTTGTTTAAAAATGCTCTATAAAAATTATTCATATAGTTACCAGCTCTCTTTTAGAGCATTGACCAATAATGTGTAATATGTTAATATGTATATACACACCATGTAAGAATTATGGCCTATTTCTTATCCTGAACCTGGCATTGCCTCTGCTTTATTTGAAATGCTGTCCAACAGACTCATTTCCTGGGGCTTATGGTATCCAAACTGGCTTCATATGCTCTTTTACCTTATTCTGAAAAACCTTACTCCAACACTTTCTGAATTATTACCTTAACCTGTCTCTTTTGTAATTTCATTCCTATCATCCTCCTTCCCCATGCTTTTCCCAATCATACACTCCTAAATTGTTTCAGAAGTTTCATGGTCCCTTACTACTTCTTGTAAGAGAATGGGCTGTCCCTCCCTCTTAAATACATCGCTGATAGTTATTAGAAAATCCAGGAAGACTGTCTGTAAGTGATGTTCTTATCCCAGGTCCCTATTATTGCCCTGTCCCAAACCTTTTCCCTTTTGGCCCTTCATTTAGCTCATTCTTATAACTGCTCACCCTTAATCCAGAGTCATTCAAGTCTCCACAACAGTATAATATTTCTGCATAATGAATTACACTTATTTAATTTATTTAGCAAACACTAATGGTGGTCACTATGTGATAGGCTTTTTTTCCAAGTGATTTCCAAGGATAAATTGTATAAAGCTCACCAATAAATATGTAATGTATGTACTATCCCCATAGGATACTGGGAAAACTGGGAAAACTGAAGCTTGGTGAGTTTAGATAATTTACCCAAATTATAACTAATAAGTAGCAAAGCAAGTACTCAAACCTGAGAAACCTGGATACAGAGACCAAGCTCTTGTCCTCCACAAGGTGCTTTCTTCCACAACTTCAAAAAGAAACAGAGGGAAAAAAAATTAGCTGCAAGAAATTACAAAGACTGAAAGACAGATTAAGAAATAGACCTGCAAAGATGAACTATGGCACAGAATGACAGTAATCAGAGAGAAAAAGAGAAAGACAGGGACAGAGAATAATAGACAGAATATGTACTTTCAAAAAGAGAAGCAGAAAAACATAGTCAAAAATGACAGCAGCGCAGAGGCCAAAACATTCAGGTTTTAAAATATAGTTTATTAAATATCTTGCTACTTATGAGGCATACAGTTATTTTTCTTTCTGAAGTGCAAGTTATTAGGAGTTAAAGTTGAAATATTTTAAACACATATAAAGGAGTTTGCATTTAGACACAAATAATCTACATGTAAGAGTGCTAAGAAATAATTTAAAAGGGAATGTGGAGAAAGCATGTTAAAAAGAGTAGCCTGGCAACAGAAGGTGGCTAGTGACACATTTAGGAAATAATTGGCAATATTGATTGTTTTTAAGGAGACCCTAGAATTTACAATGCTAAAGAAATATTGTTTTTTAAAGGTATTTGGTGGCATGTGTGCTAACAAGACTTGGAAAGAGATATGCCTCTGAATTGGATGTGCTGCAGACTCTAAATTGCCTGCACAAGAGACATCCTGGTGACATGCTCAGAGTGCTAATTTTATATCAGAAAAATGTACAGACTTCTTTCAGGTCATAGGGACTGCTGGAAACTTAGGAAGGAGTATACCTGTAAAAAACCTAACAGCAAAGTATGTACTGAAAAATTGCCCTGCTTTTCTCTTCGCATTTATAAACTCTGCTGGAGGATGGTCTCCATGTGCTGGAGCATTATTGCCATTTCTCCCACATGCTTTCTCCCTGAAGTGGGAACTTAACTACTGTAAAGTATCAGTGTCACCAAGCTGGCAGCCTGTGCTTGTCAGGTATGGTTTTTGTTCTGCAGATAGCACAGAAGCAATGGGTAGAGATTACTGTCCATTTCCCAAAAGTCTCTGAGGAGCTCTTGAGCACCTCCATAAGAAGCAGCTGTTTGTTTGGCAGTTACTTAAGTTTATTCATTCATTCATTCATTTGAACAAGGGACAAACGATTTTCTTCACAATTGTATTGAAGTATAATTGAAGTGCAACAAACCACACAGAGTTGATCGTTTTTATTAGTGAATCCTGTATTGGTAAATTCACCTACGTGATAAGATTATGGCACTTTTGTAGTCATCTGAAGATGTGGGGAGTGTCGAAAAATGTCAAAAGTTTCTCTTTCATGTTTCAGCTCTCAAACTGTAAACAAATGCCTTTTTGTTTTTGATTGTCCATTCAGTGATGCATTGTCTACATTTTTGTGCTTTTTGTTAATAATTTTGCTGTTTAAAATTGGTCTCTCAAGCCTACCACCGAAGTGCTATCTGATGTTCTTAAGTGCAGGACGTCTGCAATGTGGTTTATAGAGAAAATATGTTGGATAAGCTTCCTTCAGGCATGAGTTCTGGTGCTTTTCACTGGGAGCTCAATATTAATGAATCAACAATATGTTATACTAAGAAAAAGAAGAAAAAATTTGCCAATCTGTATCTGAGGCTGTTCCAGAAACCCTTAAAGTAATATTTATAAATAAAGCTATGGAAAACAAAAAAAAAGTGGCTAAATTTGTGATTTAATGAAATGACAGCTGGTTTTTTTTTTTTTCAGTTAAAAAAAAAAGGCATACTGGATAGCATCGTTGTGAGACTGAAAGTCCAAGACATTTATGGCTATGTTACCCAAGGTCAGGAAAATGTTAAAACCTCCTTGCCTAGTACTGGCCAGCTTGCATGTTTCCAATGGTGATACTACATAAAAAATGTTAGACTTGAATGTGAGGCAGGTTCTGCTCATGTGAAGACTGCAGAGGAATTTAACAAATACCTACTCAGTGTTACGGGGAAAAGGGTTATGTAGAAGAGCAGATTTTCAATGCTGATGAGCCTGGCTTACTTTACAAGATCCTTGGCAAATGAACATGTATAATGCAGACGACATTTCGGTCGAACAAAATGTGACCAGAGGCTCACAGGAACCTAACCCTGTATTTCCCAGGAGCAATAGCTGAGTATTTTCTGATTCAGTATCTGTGGTGACTTAATAGAAATAACTACTATGGATAAAGAGAAGAGACTATATGTTTTAAGTATTCAAAATCAAACTATATATACATACGCATATGTGTGTGTGAGTGTGTGTGTGTGTGTGTGTATGAATGGACATCCAAAAAACTGTCAATACAAGATAATGAGTGTTTTCATTACTACCCAAAAGTTTTTGTGCCTCTTTGAAATTCGTTCCTTCTTCTCCTTCTATCCCCAAGCACTCACTAAACTGCTTTCCGAACCTATGAATTAGTTTGCATGCTCTATAATTTTATATAAACTGAACGTACTCTTTCTTAAGCCTAGTTTCATGTATTAGGCATAATGACTCTGAGATTTTTCCATGCTGTTGTGTGCATCAATAGTTCATTTTCTTTGATTGCCAGGTGGTGTGACATAGAATAAGTAAATTCATCCACTCATGGACATTTATGTCAATTTTAGTGTTTTACTATTACAACGAAAACTACTATGAATGTTTACGTACAGTTATCATGGGAACATACGTGTTTGTGTTCCTTGGTTAAATAACTAGGAGTGAAGCTGGTGCAGGTAGTAGCTCTAGGTCTAAAATTTTAAGAAATGTCCACACTGTTTTCCAAAATAGTTGTGCTATTTTACACTCCTGACAGTGCCATATCAGTGTTCCAATTACTCTACATATTGCAAACACTTGGTATAGTCTGTGATAACTTTTAGCCATTTGTAGCTCATTGTGGTTTCAGTTTGCATTTCTCAGCAACTAACTAATAATGTGAACCATCTTTTAACGTGTGGAGTTTTTTGTTGTTTTTTTTTTTGGTCACATATACTCTTTTATAAAGTGACCTTTCAAATCTTAACTATTTTTATATTGAGTTGTTTTTTATTACTAAAGCCTAAGAGTTATTTATATATTCCAGTTATAATCCTTTTGATTGATACCTAGGTTATGAATATTTTCTTTCAGTATGTGCCTTGCCTTTTTGTTTTCCAAATGGCGTCTTTTGATGAGCAAGTTTTACATTTTTATTAAATCAACTCTATTTTCTTTGATGTTTTTGGTTTTTGACTTTTCACTAAGAAATTTTTACTCATTTTAAGATTGCAAAGATTGTTTTTCCTATATTTTTTTCTGGTATTTTATAGTTTAAATTTTACATTTAGGCCTACAAGCTATTTTGAGTAAAATTTTATCAGTATGAAGCAATGTTCATTTTTTTTCCAAATGAATATCCAATTGTTTGGATATCCTAACATCATTTGTTGAAAAGACATAATTTCTCATTGAATTGCAATCTTTATCATAAAGTCAATTGTCTGGTCTATTTCTAGATAATATCCATTCTATTCCATTGATTTAATTGGCTATCTTGTCAATATCACACTGTCTTGATTATCATAGCTTTATGCTAAGTCTTGAAGCCAGTTAAGGTAAATCCTTTAACTTTGTTACTTATGTGTTGGTTTTTTCCCCACTATTCTAGATCCTTTGTATTTTCCTATAAATTTTAGAATCTCCTTGTCAACTCTACTCACAAAAAGTCCATGAGGTTTTTTTTATTTGAAACATGATGACTTTATAGAGCAAATGTGTATTTGTTCGCTAATGTTGCCATAATAAAGTACTACAGGCTGGATGGCTTAAACTACTGAACCTGTTCTTTATTTTTACGCAGTTCTGAAATCAAGAAGTATAAGATCAAGTTGTCTGCAAGAGGGAGTTCTTCTCAGGGCTCTATCCTTGGCTAGGAGAAAGTGTGTCTTCACATGGTGTTCCTGGTGTCCCAATCTCCTCTTCTTATAAAGACACCAGTAATGTTTAACTGGGGCCTACCCTAATGGCCTCATTTTAACTTAATTACTTCTTTAATTATCCTATTTCAAACAATGCTCACATTTGGAGGTACTGAGGGTTAGAACTTCAAATGAATTTTGAGAGTATAATTCAGCATATAATAAAAAATACCATTTTTTCCAGTTGTTTTAAGGTGGTTTTTTAACATATCTGTGGTTCCACCAGTCATTGTCCTGTGGTCTCCTTCTTACCTCAGTTTTGTGCTGATCTCTCTTGATGTAACTGCCTGCCCTTTGATCCAGTACCTGTCTTCTCAGTAATCCAAAGAAGCCACAATTGAGTACTTCTTTACTTGAGATATTGGTACTTTTTCACTTTTTAAGGAGATTTTTTTGTCATTATACACTATTATGTAGTAGTAGATGTTAGACTATATTCTCAACTTCAATAGTAGACTCTAAGTTTTATACCTGTACTCCTATACTATTTATTCCCATCATTTACATTTCTCATTATGGAAAGTGATTGGTAGGGCATGTGGTAGGTGGGAATGGCAGTAGCAGCAGTGGAGCTCTAGTTTGAATGCCATCTCCTTCTTCCTGAAATTCTGCCAGGCTCCTTTCCCACATGCATATACACAACAGGAATGATTAATAATTCCTCAATATTCTCATTAGGGGGAGGTCTACTAGCACAGATCACAAACTAATTTATAAATATCTCAGGCATGAATTTTTTTTTCTTAAGGGTCAGTTCTTCAGTTGTCTCTGCACAAAGAAATTCTGCAGAAATGTCTCCTTTTACATAGAATTATTCTACGTAACTCAGCTGTCTTGTTTCATACTCAGTTTTGAATCGAGTTTGGACATAGCCAATACTAATTCTATTTGCAGGTTGGATGACTGAAGTCACAGTCTAAATTCTCTTCCCACGGGCATGGGAATTTTGAGCTCAAGTTCTGGAACTGAACCTAGTAACAATTAGATGTTTGACTGAAATGTTTCCATCATCTATACTTCTTAAAATAATCACATAAACGTTAGGATAGTAGCCATGATAAGATCTTAACATAATACCTGAGGAATTGATTTTGCCTGAACTGACCTGGGAAGGGATGGAATTGATTTTTATAATCTTAACCCTAATCAAAAGGGGTAAAATAGAAAAGAAGAAGATGGCTACTTTTATTTTACTTTGGGTTTAACTAAGGCTATATGTACTCTGTATTGAAGAGTCATAACTTTTATCCATAATGCAGATAATTTGAGTATTTCTTCATTTCAAATTTAGAGATTCTTATGGCTCACTATTATTTATTGGTAGATTTTAGATTAATAATTTTCTGTAACATAATTATTATTCTTTGCACGTTTGGAAATCAAACCCCACAAATCTTGATAGCTTGTGGGGTGTAGGGCAAAGTCGTCAGAAGAATTTAATGAACGTACAATTGTAACGTGAATCCAAAAAAAAAAAAAAACACGTTTTTCCAAAGTGCTAGGGATACTTAATTTCTAGTGTGTCTGAGTGATTTCCAGGGCCTAGCACTGCGAGAACAGTGCCTAGTGTGCATCAGATGCCCCATAAAAGTCACCTCATGATGATGTTGATAGTGGTGGTGGCTCCTCCCACACAGTCCTGTAAGGTCCTCTGTCTCCCTCTACCACAGCAACTAGTGCATTCCATGGAATTATCTTTCATATGTTTATTTTGCACACTATTGACTTTTTAAGGAAACTTGTCTTATTCATTTTTATATACTCAGAATCCAACACAGCATTTGGCATATTGTAGACATACTTCAAATATGTGTTAAACTGTACTAGAATGATAAATAACAAGGATACTTCAAAACAATGATAATTATTTATGTATTTCCTGTACAAACACTAATTTGATAAATAACTATTAACATGTACATTGAATAAGTTGGCACTTAATTGAGTAAAATCATAAAGCAAGGGATTTTTTCTCTGTGACTATCCTTGCACACCTACTAGGATCCTTTCTCTAGACTCTGCAGACTCAAATCTCAAGAAGCCCTTATAGATTTTCCAGCCATCCAAAACTTCCTGGTCACTCTCAACATAAAAGTTTTGCCTTAGTAATAAACATATCAAATTCATTGTGCACATATAAACACTCAGCACATAATTTGAATAGGCTGACTATAGTCTGCGAAGACTGAAGTGAATCAAGGGAGTGAGCATAGTCAAGTCAAGAATCTTTCTCTGTTCCTCCCTCTTACTTGTCTTGTGACAACTGTAGAATTGGATCAGGAGAAGAAGAGATAAGGGGCAAGACAATCTCTCATTTAAGAAATAATCTGGCATTTGTGTGCTCAAGTTCAGCACCAAATCTTTTTATCTTGGTGATTTTCTCTGAGATTTCAGTGACTGTAGCCTTCCTTGTATCAGGCAGTGCCTCTTTACTGCTGGGAGCTGAATGACACCCCCTCAACTTTCTCTTTCAAAAGTACATCTTCAATGTCTTTCTGCTAAGGAGGGCCTATTGGACATTCTCAGGGGCACCTTCCTCTTACATGATCACATCTGGACCATAAAAAGCACTCCTCTGTTCTGTCAGCAAAGGTAGTACAGGCTTTGTTATCAGTATAATCATCTCCTGACAGATTTAGATGTATTAGTCAAGTTTCTCTAGAGAAATGAAACCAATGAGATGTTGCTTAACAGCAGGAATATGTTTTGAGAAGTGCATTGTCAGGTGATTTCTTCATTGTGCAAACATTATAGAGTGTATTTACACAAACCTAGATGGTATGACTTACTGCACATCTAGGTTATATAATATATCCTATTGCTCCTAAACTACAAATATGTTATGGTACTGACTACTACAGGCAATTATAACAAATGGTATTTGTGTATCTAAGCATATTTAAATATAGAAAAGGTAATGTATTGCACTATAATGTTTTTGTAGCTATGACATCACTAGGCACTGGGGATTTTTCAGCTCCATTATAATCTATATATATATTTTTAAGATGGGTTCTTGCTGTGTTGGTAGGCTGAATTTGAAAATCCTTTCATCTCAGTCTCTTGAGTAGCTGGAACTACAGGCATACAAGACCATGCTAGGTCTATTATATGCTTATGAAATCACTACATGGCACATAATAGAATATATACATATATATATTCACACAATTCAGTGTCACCTTTGATATATATATGGGTGTGTGCGTGTGTGTATATAATTAACATATAGTGCATATATACCGACATATGGTATATATATGTTTGTATATATAGTGTATCTATACCTTTTGACATATATCTAAGTGTGTACATATATATAGTATATATGTGTGTGTATGTGTGTGTATATATATATATAAAAATGTGTATATATACACCTAGAAGTAAATATGTATATATACACAAATTAGGTATATAAATATATACATATATATATATATATATATATACACATGGACACCTAGATATATAGAGATATATAATCTCTAGATATATATACAGTCTCTAGGTATAGAGAATAAATGCTCCAATCATATATATATATATCAATGGAGAAACTGTATATATGTGTATATATAGTACATATATATGGTGTGTATATATAGTATATATATATAAATATATGTATAAAGTCTTGATGTATATATACATACATATATATATATATATATGTTTCTCTTCCACACCATTAACTCTTTAAGGGAACTTGTCATTCATTTTTATATACTCATATTCTAACATAATGTTCAGCATATTGTATATATGTGTCTAATATGTATATACAATATTAGATATATATGACATATATCTTATAATATATACATAATATATATTTTAGACATACTTCAAGCATATGCATTTATATATGTTATATATATATATATATACACACACACACACACACATATATGGAGAGAGAGATGGTGCAGGAAAAGAGAGAAAGGAAGCAAGGGGGTGGGAGAGAGAGATTGATTTATTACAGGGAATTGGATCATGCAAGTTTGAAGGCTGAGAAGTCCCAAAATATTTAGTAAGAAAGCTCTAGGCCCAGGAGATCTGATGATTTAGTTCTAATACTACCTCAAGGCCTGAGAACCAACTGATAGTATAAGTTATAGTTCAAAAGACAGCAGGTCTGAGAAACAAGAAGAGCCAAAGATTCAGGTGGAATATTGAATGCAGAAGAAGACTAACATCTCAGCTCAGCAGTTAACAAGAAGAGTTTCCTCTCACTTGCAGGAGGGTTAGTCTTTTTCTTCTTTTCAGGTCTTCAACTGATTGGATAAGACCTATCCTCATTAGAGCAGGCAGTCTGCTTTACTCAGTGTACTGATTAAAATGCTAATAAGGGGTATTCAAATAGGAAAAGAGGAAGTCAAACTGTCTATATTTGCAGATGACATGATTGTATATCTAGAAGACCCCAACATCGCAGCCCAAAGTCTTTCCAAACTCATAAGCAACTTCAGCAAAGTCTCAGGATACAAAATCAATGTGCAAAAATCACAAGCATTCCTATCTACCAATAACAGACAAACAGAGAGCCAAATTAAGAGTGAAGCAATTCACAATTGCTACAAAGAGAATAAAATATTTAGGAATACAACTAACAAAGGACATAAAGGACCTCTTCAAGGAGAACTACAAAGCACTGCTCAACAAAATAAGAGAGGAGATGGAGAAACATTCCATGCTCATGGTTAGGAAGAATCAATATTGTGAAAATGGCCATACTGCCCAAAGTAATCTATAGATTCAATGATATCCCCATCAAGCTACCAATGACCTTCTTCACAGAACTGGAAAAATTTCACTTTAAACTTTATATATAATCACAAAAGACCCCACAGAGCCAAGACAATCCTAAGCAAAAAGAACAAATCTGGAGGAATCACACTGCCAGACTTCAAATTTATACTACAAGGCTATGGTAATCAAAACAGCATGGTACTGGTACCAAAGCAGAAACATAGACCAATGGAACAGAATAGAGACCCCAGAAGAAACACCACACATCTACAACCATCTGATCATTCACAAACCCAGCAAAAACAAGCAATGGGGAAAGGACTCCATGCTTAATAAATGGTGTTGGGAAAACTGGCTAGCAATGTGCAGAAAGCAGAAACTGGACCCCTACCTGTCACCTTACACTAAAATTAACTCCAGATGGATCAAAGATTTAAACATATAACCTAACACCACAAAAACACTGGAAGAAAACACAGGCAAAACTATCCAGGACATAGGCATAGGCAAGGACTTCATTACTAAAACACCAAAAGCAATGGCAATAAAAGCCAGAATAGACAAATGGGATCTAATTAAACTCCAGAGCTTCTATACAGAAAAAGAAACCATCATTAGAGTGAATCGGCAACCAACAGAATGGGAAAAAATTTTTGCAATCTACCCATCTGACATAGGGCTAATATCCGGAATCTACAAATAACTAAAAGAGATATACAAGAAAAAAACAAACAACCCCATTCAAAAGTGGGTGAAGGATATGAGCAGACACTTCTCAAAAGAGGACATATATGAGGCCAACAAACATACGAAAAAAATGCTCATCATAACTGGTCACTAGAGAAATGCAAATCAAAACCACACTGAGATATCATCTCATGCCAGTTAGAATGACGATCATTAAAAAATCTGGAGACAACAGATGCTGGAGTGGATGTGGAGAAATAGGAACACTCTTACACAGTTGGTGGGAGTGTAAATTAATTCAACCATTGTGGAAGACAGTGTGGTGATTTCTCAAGGATCTAGAAATAGAAATTTCATTTGACCCAGCAATCCCACTATTGGGTATATACCCAAAGAACTATAAATTGTTCTACTATAAACACACATGCACACGTATGCTCATTGCAGCCCTGTGTACAATAGCAAAGTCCTGGAACCGACCCAAATGCCCATCAATGATAGACTGGGCAAAGATAATGTGGTACATATACACCATGGAATACTATGCAGCCATAAAAAACAATGAGTTCTTGTCCTTTTTAGGGACTTGGATGTATCTGGAAACCATCATTCTCAGCAAACTGACTCAAGAACAGAAAGCCAGGCACCATATGTTCTCACTCATAGGTGGGTGTTGAACAATGAGAACATGTGGACTTAGGGAGAGAAACATCACATACATGGGACAGTTGGGGGGAATAGGGGAGAGACATAGGGGGTGGGGAGGGAGGTGAGGGTCGGAAGGGATAACATGGGGAGAAATGCCAGATATAGTATGCACCTAAAGTAAAATAAATTTTTTTTAATGCTAATATAATCTCAAAACAACTCACACACACACCCAGAATAATGTTTGACCAAATACCTGGGTGCTCTTTTGTCCAGTCAAATTGACATATAAGATGGGAGGATCCAAGGAGGCCGAACAGGTGCAGCTCTGGAGTGCAGTTTTCAGCGAAAACAATGCAGAGAGTGAGTTATCACTGCATTTCCAAGCAAGTTATTACTGACCACAGACCAGGAGATTCCTGACTGAACAGTGTCATGAGGTTCCAGCATGGCTGTTTCAGCTGGTGCTGTGGTTTTCAGCACAAAACTCACACAAATCTGGGCAGCTGTTTCAACTGGTACCTGGAACACCTGGGAGACAGAGGAACCCATTGAAATGAAAAAGAAGGGGCTAAAACAGGGAGCCAGGTGATCTGGCTTGGTGGTTCCCACCCCCACAAAGACCAGCAATCTGAAATGCTCTGGGTTGAGAGTTTCACAGCAAGCACAGCTGGACCCAGGACAGTTCATCTCCGTGGTGGTAAAGGCATCCACCATTACTGAAGCAGTCCACCACTACCAAGGCAGTCCACCATTATCGAGGCAGTCTGCCATTACCAAGGAATTCTGCCATTAATGAGGCAGTCCACCGTTACTGAGGCAGTTTTAACTATACCTCTGTAAACAAAACTGCAAGGAAGGTTACACAGCAGCTGGGATGAGCCTGTGGCAGCACGGCAATGCCTCTGCTGGCAGACTGTGACTAGACTACCTCCTTGCTGGGCAGGCATCTCTAAAAAAAGGCAGCAGCACATCAGGAACTTATAAATAAAGCCCCACCTTCTCAGGAGAGGGCACCTGGGAAAAGAGGTGGTTATGACTTCTGCTGCAGCAGACTCAAACAAACCTGCCCGGCAGTCCTGAGTGAAACAATGGAGCTCCTAGTACAGCGTTTGAGCTCCTATAAGGGACAGACTGTCTCCTCAAGCAGCTCCCTGACCCCTATATATCCAAAAAGACACCTCATCAAGGAGAGCTCATGCTGACATCTGGAAGGTACCCTTCTGGGACAAAGATAACAGAAGAATAAACCGGCAGCAACCCTTATTGTTTGGCAGCCCCCACAGGTGATCCCCAGGCAATCAGGGTCTGAAATGGACCTCCAGCAGTCCTGCAGCCAAGGGTCCTAACTGTTAGAAGGAAAACTAAAAAAAAAAAAGAAATAACTTCAACATCAACAAAAAGGACATCCACTCAGACCCCATTCAAGAGTCACAAACTACAAAGACCACAGGTAGATAAATCCATGAAGACGGGAAGAAACCAGTACAAAAAGGATGGAAACATCAAAACCCAGAATGCCTCTCCTCTTCCAAGGGATCGCAACTCCTCACCAGCAAGGGAACAAAGCTGGATGAAGAATGAGTCTGACGAATTGACAGAAACAGGCTTCAGAAGGCAGGTAATAACAAACTTCTCTGAGATAAAGGAACATGCTCTAACCCAAAGCGAAGAAACGAAGAACACTGAAAAAAGGTTAGACAAAATGCTATTGAGAATAAACAGCTCAGAGAAGAATATAAATGACTTGAGGGAACTGAAAAACACAGCACGAGAACTGCATGAAGCATACACAAGTTTCAATGGCCAAATCGACCAAGCAGAAGAAAGGATATCAGAGATTGAAGATCAGCTCAATGAAATATAACAAGAAGGCAAGATTAGAGAAAAAAGGTGAAAAGAAATGAACAATGCCTCCAAAAAATATAGGATTATGTGAAAAGACCTAATCTATGTTTGATAGGTGTATCTGAATGTGACAGAGAACAAATCCAAGCTGAAAAACACTCTTCAGAATATTATCCAGGAGAACATTTCCAACCTAGCAAGGCAGGAAAACATTCAAATCAAGAAAATACAGAGAACACCACAAAGATATTCCTCAAGAAGAGCAACCCCAAGGCACATAATCGTCAGATTCACCAGGGTTGAAATGAAGGAAAAAATGCTATGGGCAGCCAGAGAGAGAATTTGGGTCATCCACAAATAGAAGTCCATCAGACTCACAGAGAATCTCTCGGCCGAAAGCCTACAAGCCAGAAGACAGTGGGGGCCTATACTCAACATCCTTAAAGAAAAGAACTTTCAACCTAGAATTTCATATCCAGCCAAACTAAGCTTCATATGTGAAGGAGAAATAAAATCCTTTATGGACAAGCAATTGCTGAGAGATTTCATCCCCACTGGGCCTGCCTTACAAGAGCTCCCAAAAGAAGCACTAAACATAGAAAGGAATAACCCAGATCAACCACCAAAAATGTACCAAATGGTAAAAACCATTAACACAATGAAGAAACTGCATTAACTAATGGGCAAAACAACCAGCTAGTATCAAAATGGCAGTATCAAATTCACACATAACAATATTAACCTTAAATGTAAATGGGCTAAATCCCTCAATCAAAAGACACAGATTGGCAAGTTGTATACAAAGTCAAGACCCATCAGTGTGCTGTATTCAGGAAACCCATCCCACGTGCAAGAACACATATAGATTAAAAACAAAGGGATGGAGGAAGATTTACCAAGCAAATGGAGAGCAAAAAAAAAAAAAAAAAAGCAAGAGTTGCAATCCTAGTCAATAAAATGGACTTTAAACCAACAAAGGTCAAAAGAGACAAAGACGGGCATTATATAATGGTAAAATTATCAATGCAACAAGAAGAGCTAACTATCCTCAATATATATGCGCCCAATACAGGAGCACTGAGATACATAAAGCAACTTCTTAATCAACTATAAGAGACTTAGACTCCTACACAATAATAGTGGAGACTTTAGCACTCCCCTGTCAATATTAGACAGATAGAGACAGAAAATTAACAAGGATATCCAGGACTTGAACTCAGATCTGGACCAAGCAAACCTAATAGACATCTACAGAACTCTCCACCCCAAATCCATCTTATACATTCTTCTCAGCACCAGATCTCACCTACTCTAAAATTGACCACATAATTGGAAGTAAATAATTCCTCAGCAAATGCAAAAGAATGGAAATCATAACAAACAGTCTCTCAGACCACAGAGTATTTAAATTAGAACTCAGGATTAAGAAACTCACTCAGAACCGCACAACTTTATGGAAAATGAACAACTGCTCCTGAATGTCAACTGGGTAAACAATGAAATAAAGGCAGAAATAAAGATGTTCCTGAAATCAACAAGAACAAAGACGCAATGTACCAGAATCTTTGGGACACATTTAAAGCAGTGTCTAGAGGGAAATTTATAGCAATAAGTGCCCACATGAGAAGTGAGGAAGGATCTAATATCGACACCTTATTGACAAAATTGAAAGAGTTAGAAGAGTAAGATCAAAAAAACTCAAAAGCTAGCAGAAGACAAGAAATAACTAAGATCAGAGCTGAACTGAAATAGAGACATAAAAGACCCTGCAAAAAATCAATAAATCCAAGAGCTGGTTTTTTTAAAAGATCATCAAAATAAACAGACCACTAGCCAGATTAATATAAAAAAAGAGAGAGAGAAGAATCAAATAGATGCAATAAAAAACAATAAAGGGGCTGGGCGCGGTGGCTCAAGCCTGTAATCCCAGCACTTTGGGAGGCCGAGGCGGGTGGATCATGAGGTCATGAGATCAAGACCATCCTGGTCAAAATGGTGAAACCCCGTCTCTACAAAAGATACAAAAAAAAATTAGCTGGGCATGGTGGTGCCTGCCTGTAATCCCAACTACTCGGGAGGCTGAGGCAGGAGAATTGCCTGAACCCAGGAGGCAGAGGTTGTGGTGAGCCGAGATCACGCCATTGCACTCCAGCCTGGGTAACAAGAGTGAAACTTCATCTCAAAAAAAAAACAAAATGATAAAGGGGATATTACTACTGATTCCACAGAAATACAAACCACCATCAGAGATTACTACAAACAACTGTATGCACATAAACAAACAAACCAGGAAGAAATGGATAAATTCCTGGACACTTGCATCTCCCAAGACTAAACCAGTAAGAGGTAGAAACCAATAACAAGGGCTGAAGTTGAGGTGGCAGTTAATAGCCTACCAACCAAAGAAAGTCCAGGTCCACATGGATTCACAGCCGAGTTATACCGGATGTGCAAAGAGGAGCTAGTACCACTCTTTCTGCAACTATTCCAAACAATCCAAAAAGAGGGAATCCTTCCCAAATCATTTCATGAGACCAACATCATCCTGATACCAAAACCTGACAGAGACTCGACAAGAAAAGCAAATTACACTCCAATATCCATGATGAACATAGATGCGAAAATCTTCAATAAAATACTAGCAAACTGATTGCAACAGCATATTAAAAAGCTTATCCATCACGACCAAGTAGGCTTCATACTGGGGATGCAAGGCTGGTTCAACATACACAAGTCTATAAACGTAATCCACCTCACAAACAGACCTATAACAAAAACCACATGATCATCTCAATAGATGTAGAGAAAGCCTTCAACAAAATTCAACAGCCCTTTATGCTAAAAACTCTCAATGAACTAGGTATTGACGGAACATATCTCAAAATAATAAAAGTTATTTATGACAAACCCACAGCCAATATCATACTGAATGGAAGGGTGCCCTCTCTCACCACTCCTATTCAATATAGTATTGGATGTTCTAGCCAGAGCAATCAGGTAAGAAAAAGTAATAAAGGTATTCAATTAGGAAAGGAAGAAGTAAATTTGCCTCTATTTACAGACAACATGATTGTATATTTAGAAGACCCTATTGTCTCAGTCCAAAATCTCCTGAAACTGATAAGCAACTTCAACAAAGTCTCGTGATTAAAAAACAAACAAACAAACAATGTGCAGAAATCCTATACACCAGTAACATACAAACAGAGAGCCAAATCAAGCATTCCTATACACCAATAACATACAAACAGAGAGCCAAATCAAGAGAGAACTCCCATTCACAATTGCTACAAAAAGAATAAAATACCTAGGAATAAAACTAACACAGCATGTAAAGGACCTCTTCAAGGAGAATTGCAAACCACTGCTTAAGGAAGTAGGAGAGGACACAAACAGATACAAAAATATTCCATGCTCATGGTTAGGAAGAATCAATATCATGAAAATGGTCATATTGCCCAAAGTAATTTACAGATTCAATGCTATCCCCATCAGGCTACCAATGACCTTCTTCATAGCACCAAAAAAAAAAAAAAAAAAAAACACCTTAAACTTCGTATGGAACCAAAAAAGAGTGTGCATAGATAAAAAATCCTAAGCAAAAAGAACAAAGTTGGATGTATCACACTACCTGACTTGAAACTATACTACAAGACTACAGTAATCAAAACAGCATAGTACTGGTACCAAAACAGAGATATAGACCAATGGAACAGAACAGAGGCCTCGAAGGCAACACCACACATCTACAACCATCTGATCCTTGACAAACCTGACAAAAACAAGCAATGGGGAAATTATTCCCTGTTTAATAAATGATGTTGGGAAAACTGGCTTGCCAGGTACAGACAGCAGAAACTAGACCTCTTCCTGACACCTTACACTAAAATTAATTCCAGATGGATTAAAGAGTTTAACATGAGACCTAAAATGATAAAAAACTCTAGAAGAAAACCTAGACAAAACCATTCAAGACATAGGCATAGGCAAGGACTTCATGACTAAAACATCAAAAGCATCAGCAACAAAAGCCAAAATAGACAAGTGGGATCTAATTAAACTACAGAGCTTCTGTACAGCAAAATAAACAATCATTAGAGTGAACTGGCAACCAACAGAATGGGAAAAAAATTTTGCAATCTACCAGCTGGCAAATGGCTAATATCCAGAATCTACAAATAATTAAAACAGATTTATAAGAAAAAAAAAAACCCATTCAAAAGTGGGTGAAGGATATGAACAGACACTTTTCAAAAGAAGACATATATGAGGCCAACAAACATATGAAAAATTCTTGTCATCACTGGTCATTAGAGAAATGCAAATCAAAACTACATTAAGATACCATTTCACACCAGTTAGAATGGTGATTATTAAAAAACTGGAGACAACAGATGCTGGAGAGGATATGGAGAAATAGGAACACTTTTATACTGTTGGTGGGAGTATAAATTAGTTCAACCATTGTGGAAGGCAGTGTGATGATTCCTTAAGGACCTAGAAATAGAAATTCCATTAGACCCAGCAATCCCATTACTGGGTATATACCCAGAGGATTATAAAGCATTCTATCATAAAGACACATGCATACGTATGTTCATTGAAGCACTGTTTACAATAGCAAAGATGTGGAACCAACCCAAATGCCCATCAATGATAGACTGGACAAGAAAAATGTGGCACATATACACCATGGAATACTATGCAGCCATAAAAAATGATGAGTTCATGCCCTTTGTAGGGACAGGGATGAATCTGGAAACCATCATTCTCAGCAAACTGACACAAGAACAGAAAATCAAACACCGCATGTTTTCACTGATAGGCAGGTGTTGAACAATGAGAACACACGGACACAAGGAGGGGAGCATCACACACTGGGTTCTGTTGCGGGGGGCTAAGGGAGGGAGAGCAGGGAGTGTGGAGGTTGGGGAGAGATAATATGGGGAGAAATGCCAGATATAGGTGACGGGGGGGTGGAGGCAATACACCACCTTGCTATGTATGTACCTATGCAACAATCCTGCATGATCTGCCCATGTACCCCAGAACCTAAAGTACAATTTAAAAAAAAAATCAGAAAAAAATTTCACAGCCACGTTTTAAAAAAATAAAAACTTTTAATATAAAAAAATTGACGTATAAAAGTATTCATCACATAAGCTATGTCTTCTTACATTAAATTTCTCAGGCATAGATTAAAAACTGGCTTCCTATGTTCCCCCTAAACTTCAAACAATATATGCCAAGCTGTACATCTGGTACTTTTAAAGCCTTTCTCACATAATTGTATCTATTTTTCTTCCCCTACAGGCTGGTTAGGGAAAATGCCACTGAACTCCAAAAGTAGCTTCTCTCTCAGCTTCTTCAGTCCAATCTTTTCTACCCTTCGGATTCCTTTGAGCTTCAGGTCACAGGATTTTATTATCTTCTGTTGTACTTTGCATAGAAATAGAATGTGTTCCCTCAGATAAATATGCTAAAGTGCTAACCTTCAGTACCTCCGAACGTGACTGTATTGGAGATATGATCTTTACAGAGGTAAAATGGAGTTGTTAGGTTGGGTCCTAATCCAACATGACTGGTGTCCTTATTAGAAGAGAACATTTGGAAACAGGCAAGTACAAAAGGAAGATGATATGAGGATCTGAAAAGATGATAGTCATCTATAAGCCAAAGAAAGATACCTTGAAAGAAACCAACCCTGCCAACACCTTGATCTTGGACTTCTAGGCTCAAGTCTAGAGACTTAATTTATGTGAGAGAATTAATTTATGTCATTTAAGCCACCCAGTTTGTAGCACTTTATTATGGTAGCCCTGGCAAACTAATACATTGCTCTTGCAGATCTTGAGCAACCTTAATCTGGAATGTGTGGGTAGTTACCTCCTATTACTTTATCTTGGCTTTCGGAGGACTTAACAGAAATGGAAAGAATCTCACTTTTAGAATATTGCTATACCTCTCATGTTTTTTTTTGTTGTTGTTGTTGTTGTTTACTATGTGTATATCTCCTTTCTAAAAATCTCTGTACTTGTTTCAGCCAACTCAGTTTTATAAAACTTCAGATTTACGTACATGAATGTTAAGCCAAAACCACTGGAGAGCTTCACCTTGAATGTTGCTCTCTATTTAGGCAACATTAAATTTTGATGGAATATTAAGGGAGAAATGATTTTTAAATGATATCTTAGGCCTGTTTCACTCTTCCAAAATAAAGAAAATGAATGAATGGATGCTTTTGATTACTGACATTCAAGATAGAACCCATATTTTATTTCACCCCCTAAGTAGAACCTGCTTAGATAAATGAGGTTCATGATGATAAGGCAGATGTTGCACAACCTAGATGGCATTTCTGTCACCTCTTACGGCGACAGTGGTAGTATCTAGAGATATTAGCCATCTCTGTAAATGTACAAATCTGGGAGCTAAAAGTTCAAACCAAATAAGAGGGAAGAGTGAGTAAAATATTTTTTTAGTGCAACAGTAAATGAACATTCTATCAGAACTTCATTAGCACGTAATTAATTTATCCTCAGTTGTAAATAACAACAGTGATTCTAAAAATATGTATCTGTGTGATGCTTCTAATTTGGTCTCACAATGCCATACATTGACATGTGCTCAGTTTAGTACAACATGAATATGTAAATTTGGCTTTCTTCCCTAGGATAAGTACAGTGATGATACACAGTTAGGTTGATAGTTTATATAGATATTAAGGAGCACCAATTAATCTGGAAACAACACTGCTGAAAAACTAAAATTTACACCAAGAGTTCTCATCAGGATTTCTAAATTTGTGTACCTTTTCATTTTCTTTTCATATTCTTACTTTATCAAGGAAACATAATGAAATCCCACGTGCAGAACACTTTCAGAGTGTCTGCAGTTTGTCAGATACTCTCATATTCTCCTCACAGTACACAGACTTCTGTTAACAGGCAGACTTCATAGATTCTTTTTGTCAAGAGCTTATTGGAAACAGAAGTCTATTCTGTCTGCTAAATGTGAGGAACTGAGATTCAAGCTCTGGAATAGCTAAGCTGTCAACAAAGTGCAGTGATTGGGCTGATGTCCAATTTTCTAATATTGACCGGGGTCTCAAGAATCCTAATAAAGTAAAGTACTAGCAGCAACTCCAGCAAAAAGCATGCTTTGGACACCTTCATGTTTAATGGGGACCCATATCCATTTTCTATGACAACATGTAATATCTGCTTTCTTACCTGTGATGTTTTAGTACCAGGTTCCTGACAAGTAACAGTCTCCCAAACCCGAGGCATTACATTGCCATGGAAATCAGACACTCAAATACCAATATTCAGAACTCGCTTTTCCCACTTTCATGAAAAGTCCAAATGCTTATGAAACCTGTGAAAATATTTCAAATGATATTCTTAATAAAGCTTTTCTGATTCAAGTCAAACACAGTTGAAATTTCTCTTAGAAAGGTGGAGGCAGAAAAAGATGGTGAGGGGTTGTTTTTGTTTTAACTCTCTCCTTTCAGGAAAGACTTTGCCCCCGAGAATTTTTCACTGGCCGTAATTCTGGTTCAGTTCTTATACCAAGCTGTTTGACCCACTGTTCCATTTTCCTTATAACTTTCGTTATAGCTTTTTGTATTTACCTTTTGTAAGACTGCTCAAAATGTTGTTCTTCTTTTCAGTTTAGATTTTCTCACCTTATTTAGCTCACTTCCTCTAACTTTGCTCTGAGACTGTGTTTTCATGTTCAAAGACTCATTAATGTGTGATTTTAAAAAAGGGCCACAACACTTCGCCTTGCCATTTGGCAGACCTAAGTGTGGAGTAGTCCTATTTTCCTCACTCCCCTTCAGTCATTTTTAGTTAGTAAAAATAGAGAAAGTTACTTTTCCTTCACAGGAAATTAAGCACGTAGCTCCAAAGATAAACATGACCATATTCGACTAGCTTTGGTTTTAAGTTATCAAAGTTCATGGTACATTTGAAACTTGGGTTGGAGTTTCTCTTTCCTTCTGGTGAAAAGTAAGTACCTGTTACTATATTTTTGGGATGGCATTTCACAATGTGGGCGTACGATTTTTGCTTTGACAAGACTTTTGGAAATGAAAAGATTAGAAAGAGCCTTCCCAAATCTTTTCTAAATTATTGTATGTTAAATGTATTAGTCTTTTACAGTTGAGTGAGAGTATGGGTAAATACTACTGAATTCTTTTCCACTTTCTGGGTCAAAGAATTTCCTATGCAGAAAGCATTTCAAAACAAGCTAAAATACATGCCAGTAAAGCCTGTAATCCCAGCACTTTGGGAGGCCGAGGCAGGTGGATCACGAGGTCAACAGATCGAGACCATCCTGGTCAACATGGTGAAACCCCGTCTCTACTAAAAATTACAAAAAGTTAGCTGGGCACGGTGGCGCGTGCCTGTAATCCCAGCTACTCAGGAGGCTGAGGCAGGAGAATTGCCTGAACCCAGGGGGCGGAGGTTGCGGTGAGCCGAGATTGCGCCATTGCACTCCAGCCTGGGTAACAAGAGCGAAAACTCCGTCTCAAAAAAAAAAAAAAAAAAAATACATGCCAGTAGTACATCTCTTTTGAGATGTTCTCAGAACTATTTTAACCATGTTTACTTCCAAGTCAAAGATTAAAGTACACTAATACATACATAAGTATCACACAGGTTCAGTTCTCCACTTCCTGAATAAATACTCAATGAATCTGAGTAGAAAGATGTGAAGTTTCCCCACTTTCTTTCAGAAGTTTGTTATCTCAGTTAGTGATTTTTTTTTGCTTCCTATTATTTTTTTCTTGTTTATAAAAATAATATATTTCAAGGTAAAAAGAAGAAATAAATTTTATTTTTTATATTAATTTATTAATTATTTATTTATTTTTGAGATAGAGTTTCACTCTTGGCACCCAGGCTGGAATGCAATGGCGCAATCTCAGTTCACTGCAACCTCTGCCTCCTGTGTTCAAGTGATTCTTCTGCCTCAGCCTTCTGAGTAGTTGGGATTTTATGTGCCCACCACCACACATAGCTAATTTTTTGTATTTTTACTAGAGACAGGGTTTCACCATGTTGGGCAGGCTGCTCTTAAACTCGTGACCTCAGGTGATCCACCTGCCTCGGTCTCCCAAAGTGCTGGGATTACAGGCAGGAGCCACCATGCCTGGCCAGAAATAATTTTTAAAAGGGGCAATTAGGCCAGGCATTGTGCCTCACATTTGTAATCTCAGCACCTTGAGGGGCCAAGGCAGGAGAATCTCTTGAACCCAGGAGTTCAAGACCAGCCTGGGCAATATAGGGAGGCTCTATCTCCTACAAATTAAAAAGTAACAAATATTAACCAAGCATGATGGCCTGTGCCTGTGGTCCCAGCTACTCAGAAGACTCAGGTGGGAGGATAGATTGAGCCCAGGATGATGAGGTTGCAGGGGCTGCAGCGAGCTACGATTCTGGCCTGGGTGGCAGAGTGAGACCCTATATAAAAAAAAAAAAAGAAGAAGAAGAAGAAGGAGAAGGAGAAGGAGAAGAAGGAGAGGAAGAAGAAGAAGGAGAAAAGAAAACAAAGGAAAAAGAGGGAGCAAACAAATAAGAAACAAGGAAAATAGGAGCAAAGAGGAAAGAGCATATACAATGGTATCAGGGATAAGACTTAAACATAGTAACAGTATATGATAAAGCCTTTTTCATATGGATACTAAGAAATTGGTAATAGATTTAATTTGAGATAGCTCATGGCTTTTTTCACATATGAATAGGGCTGTACTTTTTCAGATTTAATCTCAACTATAATAGGTACTCATAAATTTAATCTGATTGTTATGTCAGGGTCACTCTGACTTTAGAGAGTTTTTTTTTTTTTAATGGCATATACAGAAGTGGAGACAGAACAAGAAGAAAGCCTCCAAATATTTTATCTTTGTAGAGGGTTTTTATGGTGTTCACATTTGTGGGTAAAGAGTAACTAGCAATGCTTTACCTTTAAGAAAGCACAAGATGTCATAGGATGAAATTTTGAGTGGTGAAGTCTTTGCAAACTGTCTTAAATCTAATGACTTCTGGGTACAAATATACTTTGTCATATGAAAAGAAAAGCTACTTTTTTCTCTGGTGTCTGTTGATACCTTTGTAGTGAATTTGTGTCTTTTTTCCCCCCTCCTCTAAGCTCCACTTAAATCAGCTTCCCAGAGATTTGGAGCCAAAGAGAAGCTGTCACTTAGATTAAGAAAGAAAAAGACTTAAGAGAAAAACAAAATTAAATGTTTTTCACATATGCACTTGGGTGAATGCTGTAGTAGAAAAAAACATTTAAAATGTATTATATTAACTATTAACAGTTTAGAATTCATTGATAATATAAAATGAAAAAAAGGTATGTACGTGTATTCGTTCATTGTCACACTGCTGATAAAGACATACCCAAGACTGGGCAATGTACAAAAGAAAGAGGTTTATCAGACTTGAGTTCCACATGGCTGGGGAGGGCTCACAATCATGGTAGAAGGCAAGAAGGAGCTACCTACGACTTACATGGATGGCAGCAGGCAAAAAGAGAGTAAGCTTGTGTAGGGAAACTCCCATTTTTAAACCCATCAGACCTCATGACACTCACTCACTATTAAGAGAACAGTGCAGAAAAGACCTTCAATCACTTCCCACAGGGTTCCTCCCATGACACGTGGGAATTGTGGGAGTTATAATTCAAGATGAGATTTGGGTGGGGACACAGTATATGTGCATCTGTACTTGATGAATCAACTGCTGACTGTATTTACAAACTATAGGGTATAAGATAAACTATCTTGGTTAAGTATCATTATAATAGGGTGTGTCTCCAAAAAAATTTAGTATCACTTAAAATTTACCATGCATATTTTCAAATATAATAGAATTATGCTTTGACTTTTAGATAAGTGTATCAGATAATAGAAGGCACAATCAAGTCTTTTAGGAAGACTTTGCTGTTAAAAAACTGACTCTTAAAGGAATTATAATAAGGGTATGTGGGGAAATAGGGTGAGTACGTTTGCATAAAGTGATGTGTAGAATAGAAAATGGTTTCCTTTTTTTTGAAGGTACAGGACAGAGATGGTTTAAATGTTTAATATTTTCTTATCTATTAACTTTAGTAATTTATTTAAATCTGATTTTGGTTTATTTTTTAAATAAGTTTTGTATTTGTGGGTCTAGACCTGGCTCTTCTAATTGCTGATACTGTACTCTTTGCTAAGTTATAAGACCTCTGAGTCTTTGCTTTCTTAACCATATAATAGGTATTACCTTTCTGATGAGGTGAGGTAGAAATTAAATAAGGTAATGTATCTAGAGTAGTGCCAGGTGTGTGTTAGTTACTATCATTACTTTAATCCTTAAATGCAAGATGAATTCATGTGATGATTTAGGCATTTTCTTGGGAAGCAAACTATAAGAAAATATGGATCTTTCTTTGGTATATCATGCTTCCTTTGCTGAGAGGCTGCTATAATCTATCTCTAGAGGAAGCATCTTTGGTGCCTTCCTGATGCACATTGTAAGACTGCAGAGTTAATTTTTTTAGACAAGGAAGTTTTGATTTTCAGGTTGTTGATCTTTACCTGTTCTACATGTGTGCCCTTTATGTGAAAGCTGCACCAAGAGGAAGAAAATATTCCCTTTATGTACTGAAGACTAATGAGAAACAATTGACCCTATTTATCAATATCATTCTTAAAATCTTCCCTCTGGGCCACTTTCCTTGCCTTTGGATACAAATGGTGCATTTTACAAAATTCATCTGTGTGTTTCTTATTTTACTGTAGTAGTCAGGGGTTCCATTTATATTTTTTGTGTATATGACATTCACTTGAGTTTCAATTAAATTCTAAAACCAAATTCCAAAAGTTATATAAATTTTTGTGCCTTAGACTCTACTATAGGGATTGTGTCACAGGCAGAGACAAAAAAAAAAAAAAGATTTCACTGGGATTCTGTTTTACCTAATAGCATAGCACTGCCCTAGTGGCACAAAGAGCCTTGGAGGAAAAAAATACATTGCCTCCAGTTCCAAATTGTATATGTTTCAGTTCAAATCAGATAATGTGGAGAGTTTACAATGAAGTTGCTTTGAATCCTTGTTTGTTTATTTTTTTTACATAGCAACAAGAAGTCTGTATTTATGTATATAGTATTAAAAATATTAATTCAAACTAGGAATCAATTAAAATTCTAAAACCTCTTCATAAATTACTTAATGGAACAGAAAGAGTTTAGAATCAACAATAAATGTATTATTTTAATTAAATAAGTAAATCCTCTTTTAATACCACATTGCAAGTAGGAAGATTTTTATTATTTTTGAGTATGGTTTGTGTGTGTGTGTGTGTGTGTGTGTGTCTAATTTATAAGTAGACAAATGTAATCTGTTGGTTGTATGCTTAAAAGTTGTTTAAGGATGAGACATGCAGATAAAATGTTTGGAGATGACTACTCTAGGAATTAGAGCTCTCAATGAGCTTTGAACTGAGGCCCTCTGTTTGGCATTGTGGAAGAAGATCAAATTGTTAGGAACTTTTGAGATCAGCATTTTAAAAATCAGAATAGTGTAAAGAAAGTAGTCAGTGAAAGTTAGATAGTATTATTCTGGTAGAAGTCTTGTAGAGAAGACGTCACTGAGAGGAGCAAATACGAGCCTCGGCATTCAGCATGCTTACATCCCGAGCCTGACTACCATGTGAGTTTTTGGCAAGATTTAAACTTTCAAAGGCACAATTTTCTTACCAACTAGGTAAGAATAACAATTTTTGCCTCACCACTTTTTAATGAAGAATTCACAAAATAAATATAAAGGACCTGGTATCGACCATGGCCCATAGTAGGTGCTCAATCAATACCTTTATAACGAAACAAACGTGATGCGATTAAGATATAATTGATGCCCTCTTATTCAGAATACTTTTCTGCTTCTTTTTCTTTTTATTCTTATTTATTTGGATTTATAAGCATCCCCACGGCTCTTTCAAAACAAGGATCTTCACAGAAAAGTGTCAAAGTTGTCTAGGGAATCTTTCTCTGTTCTCCTAAAACACTTACTTTTAATAGTGGTCTTATATTTTATAAAAAATATTAAAATATCTTCATATGTAATATTATATATGACAGAAAGAGTAATTTAAGCCAATGTTCACACTTGACCATATTCATACCTTTAACCGTGGGGAGACTCATGATTTTGACTTATTTTGGCCTTTACTCAGGCTCTGACTCTGGATAAGAATCAGTTTGGCTTAAATTTCAGTAGCTTGGCAATGGTCCTTGATGACTGATGTCTACACAGAATTGTGTCTTAACAATCCTATGAAAATAAGGGTAAGTCTATATGTTAAATAATTTCAGAATCTAAATACAGCTGTATTGACCTCTCTTCCTTTTGCTTTAAGTGTGTGTGTGTGTGTGTGTTGTGTGTGTGTGTATGGGTACACACATAAATTTATATACAGGTATAAACTCTGCTTTCTATTTAATGATACATGTATGCAGATTATTCAATTCAGCCAAGGTGACTTAAATATATACACATATGTATACACACATATGCATATATATGTGTGTGTATATATATACATACACGTGTGTTTATGTGTGTGTGTATTTTTAAAGTCATTTTGGCTCAACTGGATAATCTGCATACATGCACCATCAAATGCAAAGCAGAATTTTAAAGTTATGAAGTAGGCATGACTTTATTGAATAATTTATTATTATACCCAGATGTTATCAGAAAGAATTGATGTGCATCAGTTACCAGTAAAACATTTAAAAGAATTATTTGTGGTAGATATTATAAGGAATTTGATGATGCTGTATTCTATAATTTTATATAAGATTTAACTTGCTCAATTACACAAAGATACACTTTGAAAATAATTTATCTTGGCAGGGTCACCAGTGTGTGGGGGCGGAAATACAATCAAATGCTTCAACTCAATCTTAAAAATAGAATGCATCACAGATTAAAGTAACTATTTTCTAATTTGGATTTGCTGAGTATTTTTATCCTGCTTGTAATCTGCATTTGGTCAAACTTTTTCTTTTATATCTATTGAGAGATACTGTAGGGCAGTGAGAGTCAGAGTAAGATGCTAGCAATGGGAAGATACCCAAGTGTTTCAAGAAGGCAAGTGACAGGTCTGATTTATGTTTTTAAAAGATCACTCAAAGTGGTAGGTGTAGAATGGGTTGCAAGGGATGGGTTATGTCAAAATTTAGTAGTGAAACAACATAAAACAAAAGACAGTTTAAATGACCAAAAGAAGACAAGACAAACAAAGTTGAATTCAAGTAGGAGCCTGGGGAGAATATTTACAACACATATAAAAGCAATGTTAGTATGCTGCTATAGATAAAAGTCCTAAAATCATGAAGAGCAAAATGAACTAATGGAAATAGGTAAGAAATGTGAGTGGGCAATTCACACAATTCACAAATGAAATATTAATATGGCCAATAACATATGGTAACAAATTCAATTCAACCTGGGTTTGGGAAAATACAAGCAATGAGTTACAAATTTTTACTTATATGCTTAAAAAGGAGTTTAGTAACATTAATTAAGAGTGAAATGAAATAGTATCATATGCAGCTATTGAGAGTGTGACTACATATAAGCACTTTAGAATTAAAAATGTATTGGCTTTGTGTCTACCCTCCATGGTAGACATAGTCTGAAGGATATAAAAAGTTATTTATTAGAATAATATTGTTTATATATACATCTAATATGTGTGTGTGTGTATATAGTATATATGTTAAAGATACACAAACAATGATATGTGCTTTCTGCAGGGACATATTCATGAACATAGAAATATGTAGGAAAAGGTCTGGAAATATAAACACCAAATTGGTTATAATAATTATCTCTGGGTAGATAACCAGACTTTGCAAATCAGCAAATCAAAAAAGGATTTAATCTCACTGCTCCCATTCTTTAAATCAGGAAAATGTATTTCTATAGAGACTGTATAATAGAGTGGGTAGAAGTCCAGCCTCTGGAGTCAGACTGCCTGATTTTAAGTTGTACCTCTGTCATTTATACATTTGTTACTTTGGGCAAGTTACTTACATGCTTTGTTCCTTAGGGTTTTTATCTGTAAAATGAAGATAAAAATTGAATTTGCTTATACATTTTCTTGAATATATTTGATAATTAACTGAGATGAAAATATATAGATAGAGACAGATATATAAAGCGTTTAGCATCAACCCTGCCACATAGTACATGTTAATTCTCAAGATGTGCAATCTGAAGTATTTCTGAAATTCAATGTGATTCTAAGGAAAGAGATTGCTGTCAATTCTGGAAAATGTATACAGAGATATGATTGCAGATCTACAGAATGATAGAGAAACTTTAACAGAAAACAGAAACTTGAAGTCTCAGATTGAGAAAGGTTTATGACAGGAAACATGCATCAGTGAAGAAAACACTTTTGGCTGGATTAAGGAGTTCACATAAGGATGTTGTGAGAGCAAAGCAAGAAGCCTAAAAGGCTTCAAATTCCACACTTAGGGGTTTGAACTTTATCTCTGTAGCAAAGAGTCCCGGATGATTTTTGAGCAGAGGAATGAATGGTATGTTAACTGTTTTAGTTTTGCTTTCCTATTGTGGTATACAGGATTGACTGCAGAAGTAAGACCAAAACAAGCACATATGTCATGACTATAACAACAGTTTGTATGGTGAAAAGGACGTGGACTATAATAGCAAGAGAGGAAAAGAAAAAGATCAATATTGCCTGAGAATTTTCTGGTTTCCAAGAGTACATTGTCCTTATCCTCAATGAGAGCTGTCAGATTCAGAAAATAGAAACATTGGCAACCCAGTTGAGTTTGAATTCCAGATAAATAACAAAAAGCTATTTTATGTAAGGGTGAACGTCCCATAGTCTATCTAGTAGTCCCCTTCTCCGGTTACCATACTTTATCTTTACATTCAAGTACTGATTTCAGGCAGTACTTTAACTCCCTTGTTTGACTGTCAGTTCAGTGGTGTGAGAAGATAGAAGTGTATACATTGCATTCACAACTTTCCATTCTGTGAGATGATTGTGTCTTCTGTTGGAAACATTCTTCTTCACATTTAAAAAAGAGCCTAAAGTGGGAACAGAAAGCAAAATATTTATGAGTGGGCTATTAGTGGCAGTATATGCTCCCACCCCCATACCACATAAGTCATTAGTTCAAAGCCGATGGTGCATCTTTGGAGTATATCCTAACACTGTAATGTGTTATCACTCTACTAAACTGTTACGGTGTCTTTAGTAAGTTATCCCATTCTTCCATTTTGCCATTATAATGGCTGATTTGTTACATAGTAAAACAAGTAAATCCTCTGAGTTAAGCCCATTTATCATTCTTTTTTCTATAAAAACATAACTTGGTCAGATATAGCAGTAAATACAACATTCAGTAAGTCTACACATGGAGTTACCAGCAGAAATTCATATTTAGACCATGTGTCTTTTCAAAGAGGATAAATCTTTGCACCCTTCAAAATAGAAGAGGTCAAATGTAATTTATCTGCCATCTGGAGATTGGATGGCCTCCTCAGAAATTGGTGTCATAATAGGATCTCAGCATGGGTTTCTACTATTGGCAAGTTGGGCATTTATGAATGGCAATAGCTGCAGCAGTCTTGGTGAGTGGATGTACATTTTATTAACCTGTATCTGGCCCCTTCTTCTGTCATTAAAGATGTTTTATCGGTGAATCCATTGAACAAGTACAAGGGGGACTGAGGAAAGGGGCTACCTGACATTCAGAAAATGGGTCATCATGTTTTACCTGAATACTATGAGCCTTTAATAAGTAAATATCAATACTATGCATCTTTAATGAGTGAAAATCCTCTGGTGAGGATTTATGTATAAGAGTATATCTTTATACGCAGAGTTCCATCCATGTATATTTCCACTGTACTTATTTTGAAAAACTTTACAAAACTTGTTTTTCTAGGTCCCCAGCCATTCAGTCAAATTAGCCCCGGCCTAACAAATAGATACAAATCCATATCTATGGCCATTGTTTCTTCAAAACAAACTGAACATACATGTATTAAGCCCATTAGGAGTGTTTTTGTCCTTCCCATCACCTAGGCTTTTGTAGCCATCCCTGAGTGAAACTGTAATACTAATATTTCAGGTTGGTGCCAATATAAAATGTAAAACCATCTGTAATTGAGGTCCTAATGTACTTTTTTTCTTAGTTGATCAGACAAAACTTTCTGTGAAACTATAGATGGATCTGAAAGAGAGAGATTGCAGTGTAACAGTAGTAGGTGCCTTGAAAGTTAGAGTCACTTGTTCATACTAACATATGCCTACAGAACACAGCTTCACTTGTTGATGAGGTACCACTGTGTATGCCTGACATTATAGTTCAGGCTAGTGGATCATACAGTGCATCGGTTTTCTGTTGCTATGCACAAATTTCTATTGCTATGCATAAATATAGCGGCTTAAGAAAAAACACCCATTTGTTAACTCACAATTCTATAGGTCAGAAATCTGGCATGGCATGAATGAGTTCCCTGCTCAGGTTCACACAAAGCTTAGATCAAGTCAAGAAGAGAACTGTTTCTTTCTTGAAGCTCTGGGTGAGAAGCTGCTTCCAAGAGTATTTGGGTTTTTGGCAGAATAAAGTTTCTTATGATTGTAGGACTAAGGTTCCTGTTTCTTTGACATATATGACTTTCTCCATCCTCAAGTCAGAAATAGTGCATCAAATCATTTCCATGCATCAGATACCTTAACTTTCTCCTCTGTACTAACTGGAGAAACTTTGTTTTTAAAAGGCTCAATGGATTATATTATGTCCACTGGGATAATCACATATTTTAAGGTCACGTGATTAATAACTTTAATGACACCAGCAAAGTGCATGGTGTTCTCCCACTTGAATTTGCCAGAGGTTTATAGAGCATCTCTATCTTCTTCCACAGCCATCTTAGATACCATTGAGTCTATTAATACTCAGCTGAAGAAACATTTCTTGCTCTGAGATGTACTCAAAATTATCAGCCTTATGGATTACATGGTTTTAAGCCAGGTCTTTGTTCACCCAACCTATTTTTTTTTCTTTTCTTTGTTATATGAATCAAGTAGTTTGTAGGTTCCCATTTATTTTAGTGTTAGAATAACATCATGACTAATTAGTCACGCCATTCTATCAGACCATTTTGACAGAATGAGCCAAGTCACTTCTAACCTTGCTATCCATTTGGTACCACACTCACTTTTTACATTGTTGAGTGCTGCCACTCCCACCAACCCCTTGGAAGCCCATTTTTATGGAGGAAGAAAGCACAACTGATCACTCCCAGCTTGCCACAACAGACGCTACAGAGATTTTTAAGGATGCTGGTACTTCTTCATAAATATATTTCCCAGTGTTGTTGTAAAGTAACTATCCTGTGATTTTCTTTGGGATATATGTATATAATGGGAGTAAGAGATTAAACTGCATATGACAAATTCAGTTCAACATTTATGTATCATTAAGTTGTTGGATTTCTTTAAAAAAAAAAGAACTTTTGGTTTCCAAACCATTCACCCTGGTTTCATTCAACTAACAGAAAAAGCAATATAACTCATTTCTAGCTCCTTCACCTAAAAGCTCTAATCAAAATCAACAAAAAGTCACCCACATAAGTAAGTTCATCCTTGTCCAGTGTTTGCCCTTTTGTCTTTGGTCAAATAGTTTCACAGTTCATCCACCACATTTAGTCTGTGGGATTCTATTGCCATAAATGAACAAAGGTTTGCAATCATTAAGGTTTGAGAGTTATCTTTCTTTAGACAACACATTATACTAGTCCCCTTTAAGTATGCTAGGACCTTTTGTCACAGATTTTGAAGCCAAGAGGATTACTGTGTGTCTTGAGGAGATTAACATCCTTTGTAAATTACTTACCATCTTATTTTGTTTTATGATGCTATTTAAAATAAAAAAAAGACAGAGGCTAGACATTTTATAAAGAAAAAAGGGCTATTTGGCTCACAGTTTGCAGGCTGTAGAAGAAGCCGGGTGACACATCTGCCTGGCATCTAGTGAAGTTTTGTGTTCCGTCCAACATGGTGGAGAAGGTCAAAGTAGAAATAGGCATATGTGAAGAGGGACCAAACACAAGGGAGTCCTGTATTTGACACCCATATTCTGAGGAACTAATTCACTCCCTGAGAACTAATCCATTCTTATGAGAGCCAGGACTCACTTGCTACCACAAGAATCTATCCTCAATTCCCTCTAGGCCCACCTTTCTTTTTTTTTTTTTGAGACGGAGTTTCGCTCTTGTTACTCAGGCTGGAGTGCAATGGCGCGATCTCGGCTCACCGCAACCTCCGCCTCCTGGGATCAGGCAATTCTCCTACCTCAGCCTCTTGAGTAGCTGGGATTACAGGCACACGCCACCATTCCCAGCTAATTTTTTGTATTTTTAGTAGAGACGGGGTTTCACCATTTGACTAGGATGGTCTCGATCTCTTGAGCTCGTGATCCACCCGCCTTGGCCTCCCAAAGTGCTGGGATTACAGGTGTGAGTCACCGCGCGCCTGGCCTGGCCCACCTTTCAACTCCAGCACATTGGGGTTCACATCCCAACATAAGACTTGGCGGGGACAAACAAACTGCATCTAAACTACAGCATTTACCTTAGGTAATGTTAATGTGTGGTCAGGTTGGGAAATAGCTTACATCACTTGTGTCACATTCCATGAGCCAGAATTTTCAGCCGTATGTCCGGAGGAACACATTTTCATAAACACAAAACATGCTACCGCTGTCTTATTCACATTTAAATCAGAATCCTGCCTCTTATTCTTATACAAAATCAAATAAATATTTTTAAATGAATTTGACACTTATTCACAAACAGAACTCAATCACTATCTCTGCAAAGTTCCATCCATTCATGGCAGTCAGCTCAAGGACCAGAAACTGCTGATGATGCACAGTCCTCATCATCAGGTTCAGATACATCTCCCCATGATTTATAATCAACAAACCAAAATCCATGTTATCTTCCTACAGAAAAAGAAGACACCCAATACAATCTCCTGTTTGGAAAAGAGAAAAATGAATGGCACTAAGCAGTCAGTGACTCACAGAAAGTAAGAAATCTTGCTGGGGAGGCTTTGTGAAGGCCACATACCCTGGAATAAAAAATAATCTTAATTATATCCAAAATCTTATTTCTGGCAAGAATTGTCCTATGAAAACTCCAGTTAGGCTCTTTTGGAAATATTTCTTTATTTGATACCCATTATTATCTAACTATGTATGAAAAATGTCTGACTTCCTTCGGAGCTGAGCAAATTTTGCAGTCACTTTTGGTGATTTTATTGCAGGTTTTTTGTTTTGCTTTGTTGTTTTTTTAAAGCTCACTGACTGTTAAATTATGTCCTTTTATGCTTATGGCTCTTTTTGATTTGTTTCTAATTAGTTTCTTCCCATAGTAACTCCATACAAAGTTTTTTTCTAGATTGTGCTTTAATGTTTGACTATTTCATTGCTTCCTCAACCCATCTCTCTCTTTCTCAAAGTAGTAGTAACGTTATTGAGGCTATCTAAAATAACATGGTTGGGTAAGAAAAAAAATTCTTAAACTGATAATTAGTACACATTTGATTCCCTTTTTTAAAACGAAGTCTTATTACTCCTTGGTTCTTTAAGGCATTTTACAGCTAACTCTACTATTTGCTTTCAAGAACCAGCTTTTCCCATCTGGTAAGACTCGAGCCCTGGACTTTCTCTATTAACTTTGATCTCTGCTTGAAAACCAGTCAATTCTTGAGTTAATCTCCTTCTTGTAGCACCTGGCTAAATGTCACCAGTGGTAACCAGCATACACTGCCACTCTCTTTTAATCTTTCTCCTAGAAGGATTTTGCCTTCCAAGTTACCATAAACATCTTGCTATAGCGTAGCAGGGCTCTCCAGTCTTCTAGCTACTGTATCTTCTTTATTGCTGCTTGCCACTTATTTGTTAAACCAGCTCCACCTATTTTCATTCTATTATGGCAGCATACAAATTATGGTACCAATTTCTGAATTATTTATGGTTTAATCAGGAAAACAAATCACTTTATATATTCCAAACAGTAATAAATGTTATAGAAATAAAGTACTTTTTTTAAAATGAGCATAACTTTCTGACACTCCTCCCATTGAGAGGTGGGATCTGTGTCCTTTCCACTTTAACTGGGATAGGTTTGCATCTCCTTCAATAATAGGATATGTTACAACTGATCCTGTAATACTTCTAAATCTACAGTATAAAAATCCATACAATTTATGTCCATTTCACTTGGGGTATTTGCTATGAGGGAAGCCAGACATAAGCCAGACGTAAGCCAGACGTACACATAAGAAGGCTAACCATACCCAAAGCACCATAATACAAAGTTCAACTGACAACCAGCATAAACTGCAAGCCATGTGAATGAGCCATATAAGATATTTAACATATTTGAACCCTCACAGCTTCTAACTGTAACCATGTAAGAATTCGCAAGCAAATCTGTTTGATCATACTTCCCCAAATTTCTGTCATATAAAATTGTGGGCAAAGTATTATAGCAATAGTTACCAGAACAATAAGAATTTGGTGCTTATGAAAACTCTTGGAAAGTAGTTCTACTTCCACAAATGAAAATGTAACTGTCATAGAGATTTCTCTCTTGTGATAAAAAAAAGAAAAAAAACCTAGAAGACCAGACAAAATACATGAAACTACAGTTGCAGCCATTGGAAAACGGGGAATGAAAGACATGATTCTCTGATAAAAGAACAACTAATGAGGTATACCCTATGATTTCTCAAGCTTACTACCTGGAGGTGATTTCCAGGCTTCAGATCAGAAAAGGCCACAATGGAGGCAGAAGCTTCACATTGTTGAGGAAAGAAGGAACAGTGAAAGAAGTTCAGGAAAGTCAAGGCAGCTGGAATTTGCAAGGCAGAGTGGAAAGAAAGGCGGTACTTAGACAAAGAATTCATAAATCTAAAGTCTTTGTTATGTACTGATTTGGACAAGGATGTGTTTGAAGTCCATGGAATGAGGGAGTAAAATGTCAGAAAATAGTAAGTTGGTCAAATAATTCCTGAGGCTTACAGAGGGATTGGAATGGCTCACATTCCTACCATGTTTAGGGAAGAGGCATAAAATTTACAGGATAATTATAAAGCTGTCTGAAGAGTTATACCTTAGACATGTGTCTAAATTAGACATAATTAAGTCTGTTCTGGATTCACACTAAAAAGGTTAGAAGCAAACTTTAAAGTGAGCCAAAGTAACTTAACTTCATGTCAGAAGAAAGTCTCATAATTGTTTGAAGGAATAAAGTAAACTGTAACATCCAATAAGGTAAAACTTATAATATCCATAATCCAATAAAACCTACAAAGTATGCAAAGAAGCAGAAAAATATGACCCATAACCAGAACAATTAATTACTAAAAGCAAGCTATTTCCCAACCTGACCACATAATAACATTACCTAAGGTAAATGCTGTAGTTTGGATGCAGTTTGTCTGTCCCCATCAAGTCTTATGTTGGGATGTGAACCCCAATGTGTTGGAGTTGAAAGGTGGGCCAGGCCAGGAGCGGTGGCTCACACCTGTAATCCCAGAACTTTGGGAGGCCAAGGCAGGTGGATCACGAGGTCAAGAGATCGAGACTATCCTAGTCAAATGGTGAAACCCCATCTCTACTAAAAATACAAAAAATTAGCTGGGCATGGTGGCGCATGCCTATAATCCCAGCTACTCAAGCGGCTGAGGCAGGAGAATTGCCTGATCCCAGGAGGCGGAGGTTGCGGTGAGCCAAGATCGCGCCATTGCACTCCAGCCTGAGTAACAAGAGCGAAACTCCGTCTCAAAAAAAAAAAAAAAAAGAAAGAAAGGTGGGCCTAGTGGGATTGTCTGGATCATGAAGATGGATTCTTGTGGTAGCAAGTGAGTCCTGGCTCTCATAAGAATGGATTAGTTCTCAGGGAGTGAATTAGTTCCTCAGAATATGGGTGTCAAATACAGGACTCCCTTGTGTTTGGTCCCTCTTTACATATGCCTATTTCTGCTTTGACCTTCTCCACCTGTTCTTTAAAAAAAAGAACAGGGATTGTAATATTATCATAATGTAGATATGATAGAGAGTAGAAAAAATGATTCTGATTCATGTAAGTTAACTATTCAATGAAATTCTCAAGAACTAGATACAAGGATATTTGATCAAAACTCTAGAAATGATGACCTTGTTAGAGTTCAGATATATTCCAGTAATTCAGATGTGTTCCTGTAGGTTTTGTGTACTCCCCAAAAATGAAGTTGAGAAAAGCACTGTTTATATATTATAACTGACACTAACTTAGCAGAACCCAAGAAAATCCAGGAGGCAGATCATGGATGAAGAGAATGGTGGGAAGCTACAGCCCTGCTGTCTATTTTTCATTCTTCCCTAAAACTCTTCTAAACCAAGTGTGCAGGCCACAGACACAATAAAAAGTCCAAAAGAATTTGTACAACATTTAACAGTTTATTGAGTCCAGAAAAAAATTAAATAATCAGTTACACAAAACATTCTTGGTGAGGTCTAAAAGGAAGAGGTTATTCGTTTAACTTTTTCTATCTCAGGTTGCCTCACTAGTCAGAATTGTTCCAGATTCAGGAATATTCTATGTGTTTCATGTCTTCAGTGTCTTACTTTTTCCCTTTGTCTGTCACTGTTATTCATTATCCTCCATTGTACAAACTCATATCACCCTCTTGCATCTTCGGTCAATAATTTTCGTAGCCTTTTCTGTATCTCTTGGCTTTATTGAGACTTGCTTTGAATCTATGAATATCCTTATGAATGGTCTTAAATCAAACTTAATAAGGCACTTGCCACTTTCCAGTGTTTTCTGTTTCAAAATCTACAATTTTATTTAGTCAATTACTTTATTAATATTATTATTTTATCATCTCTCTGTCTCCTCTAATTGACTAAATTCTTTCCATTATTCTCTCTTCATTCCCCAAATTTATCTTTTAGCTTCTCAACTCAATAATTGAAATTACATGGTAAATTTTCTTAATCACTTAATATCTTCTGTAAGTTACAAGAAAATCTATTTTAAACAGCCATACATGTGTGTTAAATTGCTGCCATTTTGTTTTGCCCTAATCTCATTCTTTGACTGTTTTTCTGGATTATTATTACTATTGTTCTTGTCACTATTATTATATTAGCTTTTGTTGCTCTATTTCAAGGAATTTCTAACTTTCCTTTCTCAATTCTCTTTCTTTTATCTGCCTATAATTTGCCAAAGTTCTCCATCTTGATGTTTTGAAAGTCTAATTATTTCAAGAGTATCCAAAAATTTGGTAAGTTAATTTGTTGTTATCTGTATGTTTTATTATAGCTATGTAATATTTTCACCAGAATTAATCAATTCTGATTCATATATATACTTTTCATTTCAGGGTTACTTCCAATTCACATGCTTTACAATCAGATTCCTCCATTAAGACTGATAATACATGCTTGTCACTTATGCTTATAAATGTAAAGTCTCTACCTTACCTAGAATGTAGCTTCAAAACTCAGTTCTCTTCTCTGCACCACTATAATTTACTGCTATGAATTTCTCCTTCTCATATCCACTGTATTGTTTATTTTTTGTAATCTGACCATGCACATAAATTCTCTTCTCTTCCTTACAGCCAGAATAACATAAATGCATATTTAAATGCATAGTCTCTTTCTTCAGAGTTATCCACACAAAACCAATAAATTCTGAGAAAACTCAAAACCTGTGTGTGTCTGTGTGTGTTTAGTAGCCATGGCTTCAAATAAAACCTCTAACAGATAAGTTTTTAATCATTGAGAGAAAAGGAGAGAGTCATCTAAGGAAATTGACTTTATCAATCATATTATTAAAATTTACCATTCAACAATGGAATAATGCAAAAAAATTGGAAGTACTCTGGAATTTAATGACAGCTTTCACAAGAGGTAATAAATTTCATCCCATTAAAATAAAGCCTCCTACCTTAGATATTTGACATTTGAGAGGTAAATCTTGACATTCAAGAGATGATAAATCTTGATTCCTGAGGAATCAAGGAAATGAGGAAATGTGACTACAATCTTCCAGCTTTTTCTCAAACCCTGTTTTCAAGCGAAAGCATGTTTTCAGCATATACATTAAAACTTAACTACCTTTCCAACCTGTACAAAGTTTGTTTCTTTATCTATTTTTTCATGAAGCGTTAACTGTTTGGGACCTCAAGTCACTCATTTCAGGGGTGACAGTGAGTAGAAGCCCGAAGATGACCTGAGACACAGTTGGCGAAGCATCTATGTTGGAACATGCTCCAGAGTCTCAACATATGAAATTTAAATATGTGCTTACCCTAAACAATAATGTATCATACTACATAAACCTTTATGAAAATTGCTGAAACCTCAAATACTAAATCCACAAATGTTAAAGGACTATTTTAAATAATGATTTGATTTTTCTTATGTATGCACTTTGTGCTGTCGTACGTGGCAAATCAAATTTTGGGGACAATGCTTAGAAACTGAGAGCTAAACTGCTCTCCAATTGAAATGGAAAATATTTTCCAGAAGTAGAAATTTTCCTTTTCCGTAATATTTTCCAAAAAATTAGGAAAAATTTGAAAGTATTAGGGAAAGGAAAATTTCTACTTTATATTCTCCTGGTTTCCAAACTACCATAAGACATTTCTTAGGATTGAGGAGTACACAATTTGAAAACCTTTAAGAATCAAACCTGCAAACTCATCTTTTCCAGTTTTCAGATTAGATCAATCATTGATTTTAGATTTTTAGAAAAGAAAACTGAGACATGGAGCTATTTAGAAATCATCTATTTTGTCACTCAGTCAGATTTTGTGAGTCTTGTTCAAGAGAGAAGAATCCTCTCTCCCCAAGTCAAATATAATATTTAATCTACATGTTGTTTCATCCAGATTGGCTATGCCTGTGATGTCCATTTTACATATCAAATACCAGTCTAAGCTGCCTTTTCTGTTGTTATTAACACTTCTGTCAGACACACTGAAGATTACAGTACGAAAGTGTTTTTTGAGCTTCTAGCTTACACAAATACAGTTAGGACCCGGAAAATTGTTTCCCAGTTAAATATAGCATTGTTAAGAGGAAAAAAAGAGCATTCATACGAAATAAAAACTTTCTCCCTTCTCACCTCCACGTCTATGTGCATCAATTCTGTGAAATTTGGTTAAGGTAGTCATGGTATTCTTGTATAACAGCTCTAAGCAAAGCTCTCCTACACTTTCTTCCAGAAGTTGGCCTGTTAAATGAAGCATTATATATTACAAGAGTAACGGAGGCTTTTGAAAGTAATTTGGGATTTAAGTTAAGAAATAGCAAGATTAAGATTTGAAAATTACATACTCCTAATACATATTTTTAGCTCAATTTTCTGGCCATGAATTTTTAGTCTGCTTTTAAAAGAAAAGCACATGTTGAGAGAGATATATATGAAGGGAACTGAGTTTTATGTGGCCTCCTACTACACTTTTAAATATAGTCTCTCGTACAGAAATCAGTGCATAAAATAATTGCACCCAAGTGCCATTATATTCATTTCATCCCCAATATTACTGCCTACTCTTACATCCAATTTTATTTAGAAAAAGAAAAAATGAAACTTGCCTGCCTCTGTATCTTGGGTAGAAAAAGAATGATGAAGGTTTGAGTGATCGCTATTTAAAATAATTAGTTTATTAATTACTTATGTTATTAATGTATCGTTAAGAAGTGGTTTATATATAAAGCAAAACCAGGTTTGTTATCTTAAAAGTGTGGTGATTTCCAACCCCATATGGAAATCTAAATAACTGGAAAATTTTTGAGAAATGCAGATGTTAGGGCCCCTTCCCAAATATACTGAGAATCTCAAAGAATAGGGCACTGTCATTTGTATTATCTGTGAACGTTAATCATACAAATTGAGTCATTCTTGTCATATCCAGCTAAAACAGAATTAAAAAGCCAGGGGAAAAGCACTCAGGGTATAAAACATTGTTCCAAGAAGGTAATTTTCTGCACTGACTGCTGAAACTGCTTGTTGTATAACCTGAAACCACTTTTATCTATAGCTTGTGAGATAACTTGCTGCAGCTCTAGGACTAATTTTGCTCACTGCCATCATTCAACAATTGGAGCTTGCCAGCTCCCCAAACCCTTACTAGAGCCAGTGAACTTTCTCAAGATCAATACATAATATTCATTCTTTTGGATAAAACCTCTAACCTTCTCATTGTCCTTCAAACATACTGAAGACCACCTGGTCTGCATATATGCCCTAAATTGCAATTCTCTCTTCCCAAATAAAACATTAGAGATGCATCTCTCCATTTTTATTTTGACATAACCTGTGATACTCCCCCAAATTATTCTGATGTTCAGGAAACTTCAAGAACTACTTGACTAGAAGTTATTGGGCTGAAATTTGCAGAGCTGGTGACTATGGGTCTTTCCATAGAAATAGACATCTTGAATTAATATATTATGCTTAATCATCCTAATATGGACAACTTATTTGATATGCTTTAATAAAAGCCATTTTACTTCTTGTTTGTAATCCATACTTGCATTACAACCTTATTAAAGTGAATTTTAAATAGGTCTGATCTAATAAGTAAACCGTGGTCTCTAAAGTGGGAGGTGTAAAGCATAGGTTCAATGTGTGTGGGAACATATGCTGTGAACAATAAGAATCCCAATTAAAATGGAAAATATTACCCAAGCTAGTGCCTTTTGGAGTACTAATTCTTATTTTAATCAAATGAATCCATCTTTTATAGCTTAGTAGAAAAGAGTATTATGTGTTATGTATGTGTATGTGTTTTCTTAGCATTTTATGGAGTCTTAATGGCCTCTAAAACAGGCATTTGTTGTTATCTCTTGCATAAATTTTCAGAATATTTGAAGAAAAAGGAGGGGCTTTCTTTACAAACCCTAACTGTTTTGTCTGAATTGTACTTGAGACATACAGAGCATAAGTCTTGCTGGGATGTTTATTTGCCTTCTAAGATATGTGCAAAATAAACACAGTGACATGTGTGTTCTTTCTTATGTATGTATCAGGAAACATATACAGAGCACACACCTATAGCTTATGCTGAGAATAGGGTGGTAAACAAGTCAGAGACACCCCTCCCCAACAGAGTTTACCACTGTATGACGAAGAGAGACATTAAACAAGAAATTATGAGTGAAATAAATTTCACTAAGGAGAATGACAAGTGTGGCAAGGAAGATGTGTCTGCATAATTGATGTCAAAGCAAAATCCCCCCAAAAGAGAGGAGTTAGCTAGTTATCTGTGCAGAGGGAGTTCAAGGCAGAGAAAGCAGCATTGGTTTGAAGAGAGTCTAGTCTGCCACCTTTGTTGGTCTTAAATATGAGATGATGGTGTAAAGTATGGTGAATTCTGTGGGAAGACAGCAGTAGTTCCAAATCTAACTCTGCCATCACTGCCCGGTCATATATTTGGGTAGATTAATTAATCTCTCTTAAAATATCCTCACCTGTTAAAGGAGGTTTATGATAGGATTGCAGTGAATACAAAATATTCAAATAATAATTAATTACAGAAAATAATACTAAATACTTGCTTATATGTAATGATATATGGCCTTATCATATTTAATACATAGATTCCTAACTTGAATCCTAACTTAAAAATCGAATTCCAACTCCAGTGCTCTCTATACCAAACTACATTGTAAGGTACTAGAGCTCCTGCAGAAAACCTCATAAACACATAATTGTTACTTAAGATTTGGCAAGAGAAAATTAGACAGGGAAACTGAAAACCACAGAATCACTGTTTTTCACATTCAAAAATGTTGGACAGTGTTTACTGAAAAAGAAAAGGCTTCCTGAGAATTTTAAATATTGGAAAGGAAAAAGCTGCCTGTGAATATTAGAAAGTAAAGTTGAATTTAATTGCAGGAGGTAGCAGGACAGGCAGTAGGACGGCCAGCGAAATTAATTTGGGTAAACGACTCAAAGGGTGTTGGCAAAAATCATCTTAATTATTCTTATGCACAGGTTATCACTGGGATAAATATCAAAATTAGATTTTAAAGTGATTGAATTATTTTATGAGCTTTCAAAGCCCTTGCAGGTAACCAGCTCAGGCAATAATTTTTTAATCAAACCTCATGATCCAGGAAGTAAACTGATCATACAGAGGTCAGAATGACATTTATGGGCTTGAGAAATTTCTATCTGTCTCCAAAACTGGCTGAGTGGGCACTATCAGAGGTAGAAAGATTTATCGTGCAACATGCAAAAAAGTTCTTATATCACTAATTGATCGTTGGGGAAAAATAGAAGATTCAGTTTGCTAAGAGTTCAAGTACCTTAAATTGATAGTTTTCAGGAAAATCAGATGCACATTAATAGACAGAGTATGATTGAGCATGGCCAAATTTAAAAATAAAAATAAATGGGTTCTGATATACTCTTTTACTCCAGTTTACTCTTCTACTACCCACAGATTTATTCAAAGACATTTATTGGGCACCTGCTCTGAGTCATGCATCGTTTTAGGCACTGAGATCTGTTATGGGTTGAATTGGGTCCCGCCACAATTCACATTGATGTCCTTAACCCAGTACCTCAGAATTTAATTTTATTTAGAAATAAGGTCATTGCAGATATGACTTAACATAAGTTAATGTAAAAAGTCTTAGGCCGGGCGCGGTGGCTCAAGCCTGTAATCCCAGCACTTTGGGAAGCCGAGGCGGGTGGATCACGAGGTCGAGAGATCGAGACCATCCTGGTCAACATGGTGAAACCCTGTCTCTACTAAAAATACAAAAAAGTAGCTGGGCACGGTGGCGTGTGCCTGTAATCCCAGCTACTTGGGAGGCTGAGGCAGGAGAATTGCCTGAACCCAGGAGGCGGAGGTTGCGGTGAGCTGAGATCACACCATTTCACTCCAGCCTGGGTAACAAGAGCGAAACTCCGTCTCAAAAAAAAAAAAAAAGTCTTACTGGAGAGTAGGATGGGTCCCTAATGCAATGTGACCGGTGTCCTTAAAAAGGGGGAAATTTGGTCACCAGTACACACACAGAGAGAGCATCATGTGAAGATGAACACGAAAATTGAGGTGATATTCCAAGAAAAACCAAAGAGTTCCTGCAAACCAGCAGAAACTAGGGAAGAGTTGTGGAAGGGATTCCTCCTCACAGCCCTCTGAAGGAACCAATCCTGGGGACATCTCCGTCTTGGACTTCTGACCTCCAGAAGTATGAGACAATCAATTTCTCTTGATTAAGCCACCCACTTTGTGGTAGTTATGTCATGGCAGCCCTCGGAAACTAGTAGGGGATTGGAGCAGGACATCCCCCACCCTAATATGGCCTATATTCCAGTGGTTAGAGTAAATTTAAAAATTTTCTGTGTTTCAACCTCAAAGGAATCTGTGGATAGTATGTTTTAAAACAACAAAAAATATAGCTTTATCAATAAGAGAAGAAAGCAGAAATATGCTAATCCAAAGACATTCATTTATTAGCCAAAAATATAATTGATCTGTGCTCTGTGCGGGGACATTCTTCATTTACTCTGCCAGCTCTATGCCCCACCTTCCTCTGTACTTTGGTTGTGGAACTTAACGGATTATATGTTTCAGGATCCCTTGACCTCTGCTGTACAAGTGCGGTCAACCTATTCGAGGCACTGGAAGGACAACAGGGAGCAGGAGAGAGCCCATTAGTTTCTTCTGCCTGCAGTGTTGATAATGTTAGTGTCCTTCCTGCATGCTCATCACTCAGCCAGTGCCTCCTCTCAACAGAGTCCAATAACATGGCTTTCTCCTTTTCCCCTTTAAGACTAGGCATGGTAAAAGCTTGCTCCTCGTGACTGACACCTAGTAACAGTTGCTAGCTTCTAACTTTATTCTTTCATTACCTTTAATCCTGCCCTCACTTTGTAAATAATCCCATTTTTATACTATGTTAATGAACTCTTTGACTATGTCAGTGATATCTTGCCGAAACCATGGCTGATACAAGAATTTTTCCAGGAATGTTGCGAGGAAACAGACCCTCAAATTTGTATTTCAGGATTGGTGTCTCACATATTTGGTGATCACACAGGTAACCTCTTTGCTAGGGGGCAACAGGACACTGGTACTCCATGAATACAATGACATCACAGATATTCAAATTATCACAGGTAGAATGAGATGGAGTGTAGTGGAAGGAGGCTTTGGGAGATGAATTTGCTATGGTGCTTAGTTGATGTGTTCACATTGTTGATTTATAAGTGAAAATAGGCTTGTTTCTTTTGCCTAATACAGAAACACACACACAAATAAACTCAAAGCCTGAAATTTCTTTTCAAAATGCAAAAAGCATTTACACAGCTTATCTTACATAGCTGGCTGCAGACATGACTGTGGATCAGGTACAAAGCCTTATTGTAAATGTTGTAGAGATGCAATGTCAATTAAAAATACAATTTCTTCAGATCTCTTACGCTAATGTCATGAGCACTAGTTAGAAAGTACATCCTGGAAAACTGAGATGGGAAATACTGCTCAGTATATCTATTTGTCCACTTTCCATGGACATCTGGAAGGAGAGATAAATGACCTGATATGAAATTTACATTAATTCATAGTCCGAAGATAACAGGGTAGTTATTGGTCATGATATTGAAAAGAACAAATTAGGAGATGAATGACAAAGGATTCTAGGAGAGAGGATTGTGAATAAGCATCTCAGAATGGGTAGAGTGAAAATATTCATGGACCACATCAATCCTCCACCATGAAGTTTGTCACCAGTCAAGTGAACAAAATTATCTGTCATGTGGATTTAAGTCAGCTTCTACCCTGGGCCACTAAATTGCTCATTTAATAGGCCCATTTAAAAAGTGGCCATAGCGACAGGGATGGAAGCTACACATGGGCTTAATAAGGTAGATTTCCCTTCACTAAAGCTGATCTTCTCACAATTATTGCTGAGTATCCAAGATGCTAAAAGCAGAAGTAGAAGCAAACGCTAAGCCTCTAATATGAATATTTTTGGGGAAGCCAGATATTCACCAGGTAAAAGTTGATTACTTTAGGCTCCTGCTATCAAAATGTTGCACACATAGTAATATATTCATATTCCAAACACAGACTTGCCTTTGTGTCTGCAAACTCTCTTATTGTTGCTGTTCAGGGAACCAACTGAATTCCTTACTCATCATCTTTTTACCCTGAAAATAAAATTAAAAAAAAAACAAGCAAAAATAAAAATAAAGAAAAAAATTACATTTTCTGAAACATATCTGAAAATTTTTCCTTCACATATTACAGTGAAGGAAACGTACCAATGGCTTCTCTCAAGGTGTTCTCTGGTCTTATATTCCTCAGAAAGCAGGTATTTGACAAAGTGGTAAATAATGATAGTAGGTAGGTGCTGATACCCTGTGAGTTTGTGATCCTGTTATACATGATGTAGAATATGCCTTAAATCAATAAGTAGTGCCATCGCCTCTGTAGATAGAATATATGGATCTTGGAAACAAGAAATAGATGCAGATATAGGAAAAGACCCTCTTGCTATTACAGTAACAGTAAACTAGATGTGGCCTCAGTGTGATAGGAAAGTGAGCATCCAAGGAATTCATGCTTCCACCAGGAAACACAATCATTATTCTATTGAAACAGAAATTGAGACTGACCTTGAGCTAACATGAACGTCTCATTTTGAGGGACCAACAGGCAGAGAAAGGGGTCAGTGGCCTGGGTTGAATAATTAATTCAATTGCCAAGGAAACTTTGTTTTCTTCCAACTAGTGGGAGCAAAGAAAACTTTAAAATCCAGGCAACCCATTGTAGAACATGTTAGTTCAGCCATTCTATTATTAGTTGCCAATAGGGAAATTAAGGCAACATAAGACAGGACCAGTAGGTACTTGTGTCCTTTAGGAGGGAAGATTTGTATAACCCCACCCCCAGGAAAAAACAAAATTCATCAAATGACGTTGGCAGAGATCTTTTTAAAATATGAAACTAGTAAACAAAGAATTCAGGTAAATATTTCAATGAGCTTTGTAACGTAAGCCTTATAATCAACTATACATGTAGGCATTATAATCAGCTATGTTTTTTTAATTATTATTTTTCTTCTTTCCATCCACCCCTGATACTTGATACTTTTGTGTGAAGGACACTGATGCTCAATAATATTACAATTAAGGTTCCTGATGGGATTCTAGTTGCACTGACATCTTGCCAAGATGATGAAGTGATTAATACATCTTTATATTTCCCCTGTTTAGGGAGATTTTTCTGTTGTGTTTCAGATTTACCTATCTAAATAAAGAACAGAAATGAATTTAATTGAGGAAAAAAGTGGATTATACTGATTAGTCATCATTTACTTTTACCCTTCTGAATTCATCCTGTGCCCTTAACTTTGCCCCACAACCACATCACATGGGATCTCTTGACCTCTGGCATTTTGGTGATTTCAACTAACAAAATACTACCAGTGATGAGGGTTAAGAAGACAAAGTTATCAGGTACTGATTTTCACCACACCTCAGCTTCAAAGCCATGATTTTGACAGTTGCTGTGTTCCTCTCCAGGTGTCCACAGCTACTATTGGGCAGCCCATCTCCCACAGCTAAAGCTATACTGGGTTCTGATACTTGCACCATAAGGCTTTGGTACAGTAATGGCTTTCCACTGTTTTGGACCCCCAAATGCTTAACTATCCCTTCTTGCTTTTTTTCTTTTTTTTAATTGTTTGTATTTTTGTAATCAGTCCCTTCTTCTAACTTTTGAAGTGTGCCTTTTGTTTTCTGCTAACATCCTGATTGATTTTTCTTGATAAATGTCTTTTGTGATTCCTTAATGTAGATAAAAACTTGCTTATGTGGCAATAGAAATTATCTATCTTTTAAAGCAAGGACTCTACCAGATGCTACTGCGAAATATATTTATTTGCCCAACAGTGTTAATCACAGAGCAAAAGGATTCTGAAGGAGGAGATATATTCAATGAGAACAGATGCATTAAGAGTAATGGCATTCTATGTATTATGTACTATAACCAATATACCAAATACTTAGAAAGCTGTTGCAGTCATACTAGACAAATTGCATCAAGATTGTATCTGCAAAATGCTTAAGTAGGAAGAATTGGTAAAAATAACATAATTACAAAATTGTCAAAATCCGGTATGTTGGAATGATTACAAGGAATCTTCTAATTTATGTCTTTAAATAACTATTAGTTGTCTTTAGACCAGGAAAATTGCCGTTAGTTACTTGCCCAACTGCTATATTTTTGGAGCTTTTATTACTGTGCTGCTTTAGGAAAATGTTAATTATCTATTTTATGACACCTGAACTATTCTGTTGAGTATTGTTCTTTAAGAACTCACATAACCAATTCAAACTGCTTACTGAAATCCTGTGTGGTTATTCCTTTTGTGGAAGGAAAGTGTTGGGGGAAAATTCCTTCAGAAAATTATGCAGAGTTAATGATCACTGCGTACCAACTCCTATTGGCCATCGCCTTTGCCAAATACCCAATCCTTTTACTGAAAAAGAGAGTTTTATGATTCACATTTATCCTTCCATTTTGCTGTTTGGGAGCTAAACATGATACAGTCAAAATATGCACTTTGACTTTAATAAGAATATGATCGATTTTAAGGCCAACAACAAAAATTACGCTGTCTCAGCAGAAAGATGTGTAAGGTTCAACATACTCAGTAGTAAAAAGGAAGAGGCAGGTTTGGTAGTTGTTCACTGCAATTGAGAAGATCCCCTATTTCTTCCTGTATTCCGGACTAAGCCACTTTAGCAAACTTGTCAGCTTTAGCCAAATTTTGTTTTTATTTTTCAGCAAAGATGTGCTTCAAAGAAATATCCCTTTGAAACCTGTGATAAAAGACTACTCAAAGCAAACTGATTTGATTTTCAAATAACTTGTATTTTCTTTGTTTAAAAAACTGAAAAAATACAGCTCTTACTTGCAATATATTTTTAATGGTGTTTTTTGTAGCTTTTTCCTCCCATGGAAATTCTGTAGCATCAGACATCTTCTAAATGGGCAACCTTCTGTTTAAATAATAAGTATTTGTAACTGGATTTACATGAGATCACATGATAGCGTTAAAAATCAGTCTGTCTCTATCAGTGGGTCTTTCTGAGGAAAAAAATTGCTCAGAATGGGAAATCCATCATTATTATTTCTCAGTGTTTTTATAGTGAGAAATTACACATAAGGCAAATTTTGTCCTCTCCTGTGGGCCATCGGCCCCTCCCTAGATTCCATTTCTCATCCTTCAACCTAGTCCATTCCTGCCTCTATCTGTGTGGTCCTTGTGCCTTCGGTTCTGCTTCAATTTGGTTCAAATCAATAGTATATGAACACATAGCATGTATCAGTATTTAGATTAGAATGTGGGAGATAATGGCATCAGTGCCTACAACAGATTATGAATAAATATGTGAATAGATAAACAAATAACATAATACAGACTAAACTTATAATCAATGTCTATAAAGACAGATGTTGATAAATCAATACACACAACAAATATAGAAAAGTTCCTTTTGATTCTGAATTTGTGATTACTTATGGAAAATTAAATAGGCTTTAACAGCAAACAATTCATATGTATTTCAGAAAAAAACAACAATGTAAGGACTAGGAGTCCCAAAACTATTTAACTTTGCACTTGCTTTATGGAAGAAAATTGAAAATCACAAATACTACAATTGCTACCAAATATGAACAAAATTATAATAAAAATTTATGCACAAATAAACTAATAGGTCATACTATAAAATCCAGAAATATACCCACTTGTATACACTGACAGGATTTATGACAAAGTACCACTACAATTCGGACTGAAAGAATAGTCTTTTCAATAAATTTAGTTGGTCAAAAAGATATCCATAATAGAAAAATGAGAAATTAACCTTCACCTCACAATGTACACAAAAGTAATTTAGGATATATCATAGTCCTAAATATCAAGAGAAAACAAAAAGCCTCTAGAAAAAACTAAGACAATATTTTTTCAAACTTGGATAGAAAATATTTCTGAAACAAAACACAAAAGCACTAGCTATAAATGAAAAAATTAATGAACTAAAAAGTTTTGCCATCAAAAATACATCCAGAAGAAGATGAGAAGTCATGCTCCACACTAGAAGAAGATATTTCCAAGATATAGGTGCAAAAAAGGATTTGAATGCAGAATTCGAGAACCCAATAAAAGACAAAAATGTAATTTTAATATGAGCTAAATATTTGAAAAACAGTGTGCCACTAAAAATGGTATGCAAATGACTAATAAGCACATGAACATACATTTAGTACCATTAGTCATCACAGAAAAGCAAATTAAAATCACAGTGAGACCCTACATATCCACCAGAATGCTGCATTTATACATAGATGTATATTTTTTATTTTATAATACCAGTACTGATTGATATTAAGTATTAATAAGGATACAGAGAAATTGGAATTCTTGTACATTTCTAATGGGATTTGTAAACTAGTACATGCACTTTGGGGAACTATTTAACAGTATCTATTGCAATCACATGTGTGCACACATGCACACACACAGACACACACGTCTCATGACTGCAAATTTATATGTATATCCTAAGAAGAAATGAATGTTTTTGACCATCAAAAGGCATGTACAAGACTGCTAAAAATATTTATGGCAGTATCACTTACAAAATGAAAAGTTAGCGACAACCCAAATGTCTGACAATAGTAGAATGAATGAATGAAAGTTGTAACAATGATAAAAGATGAGCTATTGTTATAGACAAAAACATGGATATGCATCACACACATATGACTGAGCTTAAAAACTAAGCAAGCATGCATACTACTTTTAATTAATATGAAGTCCAAAGTAGGCAAAACCAATCTATGATGATAGAGACTAAGATATCAATTATTATTGAGTTATTCTTCTCAGTGTATCTACTGAGAGGAAACATGAAAAACTACATTGACTGTTGGAAATACTCAACTATTTTGATCTCAGTGGTGGTTCACTGGGTATATAAAAATTCAAATACTCATAACTTTGTGCTATAGAAGATTTACTAGTAAATGATGGAGTAGAACTGACTTTTATTGAATTCTGACTACATATGTAGTTATTTCACTTAGTTCTCACAAACACTTTTTGAAGATTATCGTGTCTCTTACATAGACAATAAACTGGATTTGTAAAGTGTTTAAATAATGGGTATAGCAAAGTAACACAACTACAAAGCAGAGCAACTGGAGTTCAAATCCAGATCTCTGGGATTCTGAGATCCATCGCCTTAAAAACGCAAGAAAAATTCAAAAAAACAAAACAAACCAAAAAAAAACCTATTCTGTCTTGTCCATACATACTTGAAAATTGCAGCATAATGATGGTTTATAAACAGCCTGAACTTTATAGTTCCTAGTATACCTTTTTGATTTTAATATGTAAATGATACAATTGTATTTTCAAGCTGGCATTGTCTTATGCAGTCTAATGGATCTGCTGGCTAATTATTGCCTAAAAGTAAGCTCCATGTCAACTATTCTAAAAATGAAATGATTATTTTTTAGAAAAACTTATCCAATTTTTAATTTGTTTATAAATAACAACTCCCTGTGAGTCACATAACTTTATTGGTAGAGTGTATATTACATAGGGTTTGTATAAAAAATTATTTCTGTATGTATACCAAGAAATTGTGCTACTCTAAGCAATCACATTCTAGGTTGAAAATTTATTTTGGCTGATGTGGGCTTCTGTTTACCCTACTTTATTTTTTTTTAGTATAGAATTATTTTGACTTTATTTGGAATTTCATTTTCCCATTATTCCTTGTGAATAAGTTGACTTTTCTTCTCCAGCTTTATTGAGGTATAATTGACAAATAAAACTTGTATATATTTAAGGTGTACAACATGTTTTGATGTATGTACACATTATGAAATGATTACCACAGTCAAGGTAATTAACATGACCATCACCTCACTTGGCTATCATTTTGTTTGTTCTGGTGAGTAACATTTATCATCTACTCTCATAGCAAATGTCAAATATAAAATACAGTGTTATTAATGTCTTCATGCTGTGCATTATATCTCCAGAACTTACTCACCTTGCATAACTGAAAGTTTGTATGCTTTGACAAACATCTCCCAATTCTCCTCCTCTCAACCCTTAGAAACCACCATTCTATTCTCCACCCCTATGAGCTTAACTTTTCTTTAGATTCCACTTGTAAATGAGATCATATAATATTTGTCTTTTTGTACCTGGCTTATTTCACTTGATGTCCTCCAGGTTCATCCATGTTGTTGCAACTGACAGGATTCCTTCTTTCATAAGGCTAACGGTCTTCCAGTACGTGTGTATGCATTTGTGTATCATCATATTTTCTTTCTCCCCTTATCTAGAATAATGTATACAGTTAGTTGAAAAAGCAGTGTCAATGTTGGGGAGGACTGACTCCAATTTTAAAAGAAGGTCTACTCTGAATAAAATTCTGTTAAATAGCATTCAATGCTATAGAAAAATATTTCATGAAAGAGTAAATATACATGGCAAAATTTTCATCTTATTTTATGAGATTCCCACAGCCATCTCAACCTTCAGCAACTACCAGTGTGATGAGTCATCAGGCAAGACCCTTCATCAGCAATAAAATTATAAGTCATTGAAAACTCAGATGATCATTAACATTTTTTCAACAGTATATTTTATGTACATTTTTACATAATGCTATTACACAATTAGTAGGTTATAAAATATTGTAAACATAACTTTTATGTGCACTGGAAAGCCAAAACATTTGTGTGACTCCTTTTATTGGAATATTCAATTTATCTTGGTGGTCAAGAACAGAATCTGCAAAAGTATCTTCAAGATATACCTGCATTATGTATTGCAGTATTTTGAATTGGACTATATTTTTATCTTTATGGTGAAGCATATGTTTTCTTTTTATTCATTACTGTCTTTTTATTTCACCTTGAAGAACTCCCTTAAGCATTTCTTATAAGACAGATCTAATGGTGGTGAAGTCCCTCAGCTTTTGTTTGCCTTGGAAAGTCTTTTCCACTTAATTTCTGAAGGACAACTTTGCCAGTTATAGTACTCTTGATTGGCAGGGTTTTCTCTTTCAGCACTTTGAATATATCATCACACTCCCTCCTGTTCTTTGAGATTTTGGTGAAGAAATTCAATGATAATATTATAAAGATTCCCATTATGTGAAAAGTCTTTGCTCTTGTTGCTTTCGAAATTCTCTCTTTTCCTTTAAATTTTGAAAATATGAAATAATGTGTGTTGGTGAAGATCTCTCCATGTTTAATCTATTTGAGGTTCTTTGGGTTTCATGAATCTGAATGTTCCTGTTCCTCTTCACATTTGGTAAGTTTTCTGTTATTATTTCTTAAATTACTTTCTTTCCCACTTCTCTAGTCCTTCTGGGACCCAATCATGCATACACTGGCTCATTTGATGCTGTCCCATAAGCCATAAAAGATTGATTTATTCACCTTTTTCTCTTTTTTTTTCTAGTTCCTCTGACTTGGTAATTCCAAATGACCTAAATGAGCTCACTGATTCTTTCTTCTACTTAGGCAAGTGTGCTTTTGAAGTTTTCCAAGGAATTTTTTAGTCAATCATTTTGTTCTCAGCTCCATATTTTCTGTTTAGGTCTTTTGCCTGGTTTCTATCTCTCTGTTGAACTTCAGATACTGTTATCTTCTGGTTTTTCCTAATTTTGTTTAGTCATTTGTGTTCTCTTATTATTCACTGACCTTTTAAAATATAGTTATTTTGAATTTTTTGTCAGGCGTTTTTAGATTCCCACTTCTCTAGTGTCAGTTACCAGTGCTTTATTTTGCTTCTTTGGTGACCCCTGTAGTTATTTGTGATCCTTGTGGTCTTGTATTGTAGTCTGCGTATTTGAAGTAGACACCTCTGCCTGTCTTAATAAAATGGCTTTAGCAAGGAAAGCCCTTACCATTCAATCTGCCCATACAGTCTAGGTGGACCATCTGGCAGGGCACCTAACTGGGTTTGTGGCTAGAGTTCTGAAGTGAGCTGATCTGGGTGCCTTGGTCAGTGGGCTGAAAGATCAGGATTCTAGGTCCACTGGGTTGGCCTAGTGCTTTTGTTGCATGGGCATTTCTAGAGCCTTGTTCCACAGAGGTGGGCCTGGAATCTGGGTTCATGAGGAACCAAGGTCTACAGGGCAAGAAGGCCTGAACCCTGAGTTCATGGAGGCAAGGATGGTAAACAGGTCAATGGTGGCAGGCTTGAAGCCTGTGTTGGCAGTAGCAGGCTTGAATTCTGGAAACACGGGGGCAAATCTGGCTCTAGAGCAGGTCTGGAGCCTGAGTGAACGGTGTTACTTCTGGGTCCTGGTTCCACAGCTACTGGTCTGGCACAAGCGACTGCCTATAACCTGAGTCTATAAAGCTGTGTCTAGTGTCTGAGCTCATTGGGGCTAACCTGAAGTCTGGGGCTCTATTCTGGAGCCTGGGGCTTTGGGTGCCAATCTGGGGCTAGGGGCTATGGGGGATAGTCTTGCACTGGAGCAGGACTGGCGATGGGGTCCAGAGCAGCAATGGACTCTTACTACAGCCTCTTTTCCCCACATAGGTGGTATCTTTCTATGTGCTGCACTGTGCAGACTTGGAGAAAGGTGATGTAGATCATGTGAAATAGTCTTTTATACCCTCTTTGATATGTCTTTTCTTATTTCTGTGTTCCAATCAGTTGCTGTAATCTTTCACCTGGATGTCTTAGCTTTCGTGAAGGTATTTTTTTGCATGGATGGTTGTTCAAGTGGATGTTTCTTTGAGAGGATGAGCACTGTCAACTCGAATTCCACCATCTTGCTAATCTTTTTGTAGTTATGAGTATACATGAGAGGGCCTTAAGATCTATAATGTGACAATCTGTAAACTCACTGAGACATTAATTTGAAGCTTTAGTCACTTATTTAGGGATTGAGCCTACTTGACTCCACATCTGATTCTAGTGCTACATTGCAAATCTACCTATCGTTTCAAATACAATAGCTCTTTAAAATGGTCATCAATTAAATAAACATTGATCACAACTCTTATTTTCCAGGCACTGTTTTAGTTACTAAAGAATGTATGCTACCTGTAGAATAATTACAATAATTATTGTAATTACTGATTTGTCAATATAGTAGTAGTAAAAGCCAAGCATTTACTACAAATATTTTTCATTCCTTGACATCTCTGAAATTACAGATATGGTCAGAAAAAGAAAATAAAGGTCAAATCTCTTTAAATAAACTTATTAACATGCCGGCTACCATTAACAGCATAATGCACCCTTTATTTTTCTAGCAGGGCACAACTTTTCCGGGATGAGATGTTTTCTTTCCCCTTTCCATACTTTTCCATATTTAAGGACTCTACTTTCCTGTACCTTAACATTTTATTTAAATCAAAAACTTCTTTTTATATGGAAAATCCACAAATTCATTTCCTAAGATATTATAATTTTTATTTCTTTTTATATGCCATGGTTTTTAGAATGACAACTCTTCAACAACTGTACTTTCATTTAACTTGAAAGATATATTGAAAATATATTTATCATTGTAATTCGCAATTTTAGATGAGTAAACAGAGAGTGGACTGATGGTGAAGAACGTACAGTTGGTGAAGCTATGGTGAAAATCCGAACTGAACCCTGCTGTGGAAAAATAATGCGTAAGTTCATTTCCCCATTCTTTCATTTATGAAATAAAAGTACCTCACATATAAAAATTAACCCAAATGTCACATACATTAATTTGAAATCCTCCAAAAGTAATCCCTTAGTTTTAATTTCTTTGTTATGAATAAAACCAGTAATATAGTGATCTTATTTCGTCTGACCTTCTGAAATCTTTAAGAAAATATTTAAAAATATGTAGACTTTAAATATTAAGAATGGATTTAGAAAATTCATTCTGATATCTCCTTCTAGTTTCATCTGTACTTTATTCTTAGTGCAGACACTGGCATCCTTAAATCTTAATCATGTTGGAATATGTAATATAAGGATAAATGCTTATAGCACCAGAAATAGCTGAACATTGGAAAAAATATTTCAAAATGATTTATATATTTGAATGCTTAGGTATTATTATAGAAAATAGTAGTAGGTTGAACATCACTGTATTTATTTTACAGTTTAATATTGTTTTCATTATGCATTACATATGCAGTGAGTACCATGATATAAAAGGTCCACAATACTGTATAATAGGCATATAAACCCTGTGACCTCTTCCTATACTGTTTTACCCAGATCTAAATTGGGTTTGGGCTTCAGGCTCGCTTCTTGTTTCTCAAAACTTTGAAGAAAGCTACTCATTGTTTTGACCAAGAAAGAACACTGCAAATTAATTTTGTAATTATTCTTCTGTAATTGATCCAACCAAGGTTCTTTGCTGTTCACTATTGCTGCATGGTATTATGGGAGAAAGCATGAACCATGGAGTGAGAATACCCAGCTCAGACGCTGAATTATTATGCCGTTCTGTTGAAGTTGGTGAGTTGTTGAGCTACTCTTGATCTTCTTTCCTTTACCTGAGAACAAGAATATCTCCTTAATATTTTAGTGCAGCAGGATTATGAGTTTAACTCATACAACTCCAGTGCATAGAAGATGCAATTTCTTTATTTTGTCTACCAATAATCTACATTTTTTCTAAATCTGAATCTGTTGGAACATGGAAAATAATTAGTTATTAAAGACTTCATTTCACTTAAACTTAGACTCAGGAAAGAGTGCTTGGCCTCCTAGTGTTTGGACTGTGACTTTGACCCCTCTAGCAACTCACTATGATATTCATTTGGATATGGCTCCTGCATAGGAGAAACTTATGAGAGAGCTACTCTGCCTCTGCCATGACGTTGCCTCTGGAAACTTACCTGAAACAACCTTGGCCATGTCTTGTTTGGTCTATGACATATGAGTACCCGGGACAGCACCACTCACTATGCAGCAAGTTAGTACAGGATGGTTTGCAAATATTCTTGTTTCCAGAAAGCCCAATAGAGACCATGGACAAAGCCCTACTTTACCCCTATGTAGTTTTACTAACTAAACACCACAGCCTTCCTCCTTCTCTTTCTTCCTCTAGATATCCACTGATTCAACAGGAAAGATTTTCTTTTCCTTACTCAAATCAAATACTTACTTCTCTGGAGAACCTAGTTTTATAGTTTGGTTACTCCAGGAGAAAAAGAAACTTGATGTCCCTCTAACTTAGTCATTGAGATGATCACTGGATTATAAATAATTTTAGATATTTCTTTTGTTTTTAAAAAACACTGACAAAAAAATCTTTTTTGCATGTTATAAGTCTTGCCTCAGTTCTCCATTTTCCATTACATGATAACAAATCTCACTGTCACTCCAAGCATATGAATACCCTGAGACAGCCAGATGAAACTCATGTGTTTGAAAAGACAAAAGAGAAATATATATTCATAATCTCCCAAATATCACCTCTTGTTTTTATCTTCCACAAATTTATGATTAAGGTCTGCTAGTCAAATTGATATTTTCTACTTCTGCATTTTTATATTTCTAGACCTTTTCAAGATTCTTCTCGAATTGTAGCTTCTTCTTGATCCCTATATGAACAGATAATCTGTATTGTTTCCAATATTTCTATACTTTTTTTGTTTTGCTTTTATAGTGTTCACCACTATCTGTCTTCAACTGAGGTAACAGTTGCACCTGAACTTTTCTTTGCTGCTAGATTCCACTCTCCTTGTAAGCATGGACTACGTATATAGAGCCTGACATAATAGCAATGCATTTCTAGGTCTTCAATGATTTTGAATGAGTTACTTAATTTTTCTCTTTTTTTATTTATTTATTTTTATTATACTTCAAGTTCTAGAGTGTATGTGCAGATCTTACAGGCTAGTTACATAGGAATACACATGCCATGGTGGTTTGCTGCCTTCATCCCCCATCACCACCTACATTAGGTATTTCACCCAATGTTATCCCTTCCCAATCTCTCCACTCCGTGCTATCCCTCCCCTAGTCCTCCACCCTCCAACAGACCCCAGTGTGTGATGTTCCTCTCCCTGTGTCCATGTGTTCTCATTGTTCAACACCTGCCTGTGTGTGAGAACATGTGGTGTTTGGCATTCTGTTCTGTTTGCTGAGAATGATGGTTTCCAGATTCATCCACGTCTCTGCAAAGGATGTGAAATCATCCTTTTTTATGGCTGCATAGTATTCCATGGTGTATATTGCCACATTTTCTTTGTCAAGTCTATCCTTGATGGGCATTTGGGTTGATTCCAGGTCTTTGCTATTGTAAACAGTGCCACAATGAACATATATGTGTATGTGTCTTTACAATAGATTGATTTGTAATCTTTTAGGTATACATCGATAATGGGACTTCTGGGTCAAATAGTATTTCTGTTTCTACATGCTTGAGAAAATGCCACACTGTCTTCCACAATGGTTGAACTAATTTACACTCCCTGCAAACAGTGTAAAAGTGTTCCTATTTCTCCACATCCTCTCCAGCATCTGTTGTCTCCAGATTTTTTAATGATTGCCATTCTAACTGGCATGAGATGCAATGTGGTTTTGATTTGCATATCTCTAATGATCAGTGATGATAAGCATTTTTTCATATGTTTGTTGGCCTCATGTATGTCTTCTTTTGAAAAGTGTCTGTTCCGGGATGGGGACCAAGGTGGCTGAAAGGAATCTTCTCTGGAGTGCAGCTCCCACCAAGTGGGACACAGAACCAGAGCAATATCTGCATCTCAGAGTGAGGTACCAGATTCGTCCCAAAAAGACTGGTTGAACAGCAGGGCTAACCCCCAAAAAAGGTAGCAAAGCAGCCCAAAGAGAGTGAGCCAAGGCAAGGCAGGGCACTGTCCCACCTGGAAAGTGTATCTGGCACAGAGGATTGGGGAGTATCACCCCATTGGTACATGCATGTTTAGAAGACCCCATCTTCTCAGCCCAAACTCTTCTTAAGATGATACACAACTTCAGAAAAGTCTCAGGATAAAAAAAATCAATGTGCAGATATCACAAGCATTCCTGTACACCAATAACAGACAAACAGAGAGTCAAATCATGAGCAAACTCCCTTTCACAATTGCTACAAAGAGAATAAAATACCTGGTAATACAACTAACAAAGGACATAGAGGACTTCTTCAAGGAAAACTACAAACCACTGCTCAAGGAAATAAGAGAAGACACAAACAGATGGAAAAGCATTCCATGCTCATAGTTAGGAAGAATCAATATCATAAAAATGGCCATACTGCTAAAAATAATTTATAGATTTAACACTATACCCATCAAGCTACCAATGACCTTCTTCACAGATCTGGAAAAAAACACTTTAAACTTCATATCGAACCAAAAAAGAGCCCACATAGACAAGACAATCCTAAGCAAAAAGAACAAAGCTGGCAGCATCACACTGCCAGACTTCAAGCTATATTACAAGGCAACAGTAATCAAAACAGCATGGTACTGGTATCAAAACAGAGACCTAGACCAATGGTACAGCAGAGAGGCTTCCAGAGCAACACCACACATCTACAACCATCTAATCTTTGACAAACCTGGCAAAAACAAGCAACGGGGGAAAGAAAAACCCTGTTTAATTAATACTGTTGAGAAAATTGGCTAGCATTGTGCAGAAGGCAGAAACTGGACCCCTTCCTGACACCTTACACTGAAATTAACTCCAGATGGATTAAGGACTTAAACATAATACCTAACACCACAAAAAACCTAGAAGAAAACCTAGGCAAAATCATTCAGGACATAGGCATAGGCAAGGACTTCATGACTAAAACACCAAAAGCATTGGTAACAAAAGCCAAAATAGACAAATGGAATCTAATTAAACTTCAGAGCCTCTGTATAGCAAAAGAAACAATCATTAGAGCGACTGGCAGCCAACAAAATGGGGAAAAAAATTTGCAATCTACTCATCTGACAAAGGGCTAATATCCAGAATCTACAAAGAACTAAAACAGATTTACAGGGAAAACAAACAAACAAATAAACAAACCCATCCAAAAGTGGGTGAAGGATATGAACAGACACTTTTCAAAAGAGGACATACATGAGGCCAACAAACATATGAAAAAATGCTCATCATCACTGGTCATTAGAGAATGCAAATCAAAACCACATTGAGATACCATCTCATGCCAGTTAGAATGGCGATTACTAAAAAATCCAGAGACAACAGATGCTGGAGAGGATGTGGAGAAATAGGAACATTTTTACACTGTTTGTGGGAGTGTAAATTAGTTCAACTATTGTGGAAGACAGTGTGGTGATTTCTCAAGGACATATAAGTAGAAATACCATTTGACCCAGCAATCCCATTACTGGGTATACACCCAAAGGACTATAAATCATTCTATTATAAAGGCACATGCACACACATGTTCATTGCAGCACTGTTTTCAATAGCAAAGACCTGGAGTCAACCCAAATGCCCATCAAGGGTAGACTTGACAAAGAAAATGTGGCACATATACACCATGGAATACTATGCAGCCATAGAAAATGATGAGTTCATGTCCTTTATAGGGACATGGATGAATCTGGAAACCATCATTCTCAGCAAACTGGCACAAGAACATAAAACCAAACACTGCATGCTCTCACTCATAGATGGGTGTCGAGCAATGAGAAAAAGTGGACACAGAGAGGGAAGCATCACACACTAGGGTCTATTGGGGAGGGCTAGGGGAGGGACAGTGGGGAGGAGGGTGGGGAGGGATAACATGGGGAGAAATGTCAAGTATAGGTGATAGGGGGATGGTGGCAGCAAACCACCTTGAGATGAATGTACCTACACAACAATTTTGCATGATCTGCAAATTCTAAAGTACAATATAAAAAAGATGGAGAAAATTGTCTCTTCACATCCTTTGCCCACTTTTTGATGAGGTTGTTTGCTTTTTTCTTGTAAATTTGTTTTATTTCTTTGTAGATTCTGGATATTAGCCCTTTGTGAGATGGGTAGATTGCAAAAACAATTTCCTATTCTGTTGGTTACTGGTTAACTCTAATGATTGTGTAGAAGCTTCTAGGTTTAATTAGATCCCATTTGCCTATTTTGGCTTTGGTTGCCATTGCTTTTGGTGTTTTAGTCATGAAGTCCTTGCCTATGTCTATGTTCTGAATGGTTTTGCCTAGATTTTCTTCTAGGGTTTTTATGGCGTTAGGTCTTATATTTAAATCTTTAATCCATCTGGAGTTAATTTTAGTGTAAGGTATCAGGAAGGGGTCCAGTTTCAGCTTTCTGCACATGGCCAGCAGGTTATCCCAACATCATTTGTTAAACAGGGAGTCCTTTCCCCATTGCCTGTTTTTGTCAGGTTTGTCAAAGATCAGATGGTTGTAGAAGTCTGGTGTTACTTCTGAGGCCTCTGTTCTGTTCCATTGGTCTATATTTCTGTTTTGGTAACAGTACCATGCTGTTTTCATTACTGTAGCCTTGTAGTATAGTTTCAAGCCAGGTGGTGTGATGCCTCCAGCTTTGTTTTTATTGTTGTTGTTGGTGGTGGTGGTGGTGGTTAGGATTGCCTTGGCTATGCATGCTCTTTATTGGTTCCATATGAAGTTTAAGGTGGTTTTTTCCAGTTCTGTGAAGAAGGTCATTGGTAGCCTGATGGGGATAGTGTTGAATCTATAAATTACTTTGGGCAGTATGACCATTTTCATGATATTGATTCTTCCTAACAATGAGCATGAAATGTTTTTCATCTGTTTATGTCCTCTCTTACTTTCTTGAGCAGTGGTTTGCAGTTCTCCTTGAAGAGGTCCTTTACATGCTTTGTTAGTTGTATTCCTAGGTATTTTACTCTCTTTGTAGCAATTGTGAACGGGAGTTTGCTCTTGATTTGGCTCCCTGTTTGTATGTTATTGGTGTATAGGAATGCTTGTGATTTCTGCACATTGATTTTTTTATCCTGGGACTTTTGCTGAAGTTGCTTATCAGTTTCAGGAGATTTTGCGCTGAGATGATAGGATCTTGTAAATATAAAATCATGTTGTCTGTAAATAGAGACAATTTGACTTCCTCTTTTCCTAATTGAATACCCTTTATTTCTTTTTCTTACCTCATTGCTCTGGCTGGAAATTTATATACTATGTTGAACAGGAATGGTGAGAGAGGGCACCCTTGTCTAGTGCCAGTTTTCAAATGAAATGCTTCCAGTTTTTGCCCATTCAGGATGATATTGGCTGTGGGTTTCTCATAAATACCTTTTATTATTTTGAGATAAATTTCATTGATACCTAGTTTATTGAGGGTTTTTAGCATAAAGGGCTGCTAAATTTTGTTGAAGGTCTTTTCTCTATCTATTGAGATAATCATGCTGTTTTTGTCCTTGGTTCTGTTTATGTGATTGACTACCTTTACAGATTTGCATATGATGAACCAGCCTTGCATCCCCATGATGAAGCCTACTTGGTCTTGATGGATAAGCTTTTGATGTGCTGTTGCAATCAGTTTGCCAGTATTTTATTGAAGATTTTCGCATCTATGTTCATCATGTATATTGAGATAAACAAGGCAAAGTCAGCCTCTGTGATCTAATCACCTCCCACCAGTCTCCTCTGCCCACATTCAACTGATATCAGGTACTCACAGATGTTTGCCATATGCCCCAGTAAACACTCCACAAAGGGCTATCAAGTGGAGAATTTGTCAATGCCAGTATTCCAGCTCCCATTCTACACTCTGTGGACTTGGATCAATTTCTTTTCTTTTCTTTTTTCTTTTCTTCTCTTCTCTTCTCTACTCTTCTTTCTCTTCTCTTCTTTCTCTCCTCTTTCCTTGTTCCCTCCCTTCCTTCCTTCCTTCCTTCCTTCCTTCCTTCCTTCCTTCCTTCCTTCCTTCCTTCCTTCCTTCCTTTCCTTCCTTCCTTCCTCATCACCATGTGAAGAAATGCTTGCTTTCACTTCACCTTCCACCATGATCGTAAGCTTCTGGAGGCTCCCCTAGTCATGTTTACGGAACATTCCATTGAACTGTGAGTTAATTAAACCTCTTTTCTTCATAAATTATCCAGCCTCAGGTAGTTGCTTATAGCATCACAAGAAGTGACTAATATAGTGCCTTCGAATGGTAACTACTGCAACTTTCAACTAGAGAATTTCCACTTGAGGGGCATTTGCTACCTGGTTATAGGATGCTACCTGAAGCCACTCCTATGACTGAAAGACATAAAATGGTCTGGACATCCCATGCTGTCTATGGTAACATCAGAGAAACACTCTTATTATCATGCTGTTGCCATGATAATAAGTGAATTCTCAGCCGGATGTGGTGGCTCACGCCTATAATCCCAGCACTTTAGGAGGCCAAAGCAGGTGGATCATGAGGTCAAGAGATCGAGACCATTCTGGTCAACATGGTGAAACCCCATCTCTAGTACAAATACAAAAAATTAGCTAAGCATGGTGGCACGTGCCTGTAATCCCAGCTACTCAGGAGGCTGAGGCAGGAGAATTGCCTGAACCCAGGAGGCGGAGGTTACGGTGAGCGGAGATCGTGCCATTGCACTCCAGCCTGGGTAACAAGAGCAAAACTCTGTCTCAAAAAAATAAATAAATAAAGTGAATTCTCATGAGATCTGATGGTTTTATAAGGAGCTCTTCCCCTTTTATGCTCTCTTGCCAGCTTCCTTGTAAGACACACCTGGTTCCTTTTCCACCATAATTGTAAGTTTCCTGATGCCTTCCTAGCCATGTGGGACTGTGAGTCAATTAATCCTCTTTTCTTTACAAATTACCCAGTCTTGGGAAGTTCTTTACAGCAATATGAGAATGAATTTATATAGTCATATAGCTCTGGTCCATGTGTCTCATTTTCCAGCAGGCTAGCTGAGGGGTGTAATAGCAGCTAAGCCAAAGTAGCAAGAGAGCCAGACCCAATATTCAGGTACTTTTCTCACTTTGTATGTATTATTGTTTATAAAGAAAGCCACAGTGATTTCTCCCATCTCTTTATGTATGCGTCTTTGTAATGTGTCTGCTTACACATCTATTGAATCTGGGGTAGCCATGTGATTTGCTTTGACCTATACAATTTGGCAGAGTGACATTCTTTAACTTCTGGGCATAGGCCTCATATGGCATTGCATCTTCTGCTTTCATCCTCTTGAAAGTTGTTTTACTATGTGAGGAAACTCTGTAAGGCCTACTGGAGTATGAGACCTCGTGGAACCCAGCCAAAGACCAGCCACCCTAGCTGAGAACTTCTAGACAAACTAGTCCCTAAATCAAACCACCAGATAAATGCGTCTGTATAAACCACCTCAGGCAAAACTAGTAGGCAACTCCAGCTGAGCCAAGTCCAAATTTGTGACCCACAAAACTGTGAAAAATTAAATATTTTTTGTTTCAGTCACTAATTTTAGGAGTGATTTCTCATAGAGCAATAAGCAACTGAAAAACTCTGTTATACATTATGTTTGGTAACGTTGCATTGATCAAATCATATCACATAGTTATTTCCAGAGCCAATGAGTGTGGCAAAAGGTCCCACCCACAATAAGAAAAGTGAAATATTAAGACCAATGCAATCAATTTACCATGTAAGCAATTAAAGTTAAAGGAACTAATGATGAGAAGCTTAAATGAGTCACGTATCACCCATTTAGTAAAAAAAAAAAAATGTTGATCCTAGCTCATTTAACTATAAAACCTGTGCCTTTTATCTTCTATGCCTGAAGAAGATCTATGATAAAAAAGAAAGAAAAAGATGTAGAACTTCAGCTTCTCAAAGCTGGGGCTCTTGATTCTGCGACTTGTTACTTTCTCACTAGACGCTTCAGTAAAGCATTCAAGACCCAAAATCAAATCTGAACTGAAATGGGTAATCTCTACAATCCTTTAAATTTGGCAACATTTTTGACTAAGCATCAGTTGCCCTCGATATTAATCTAACCCCAATAAAGTGCTGTATTTCTGATGAATGAGCTCTGACCTGATTCTAAATGTCTGGTTTCTCACATGATGTGCTCCAATTCTTCTAAATAGAGTTCTATTCTGAAATTCCACTCGAAGTAATTGACCTATTTCTTCACTGTTCTCTTTGCTTTTTTTAATCTCAGTCAGAGACTGGACATATTTTCTTGGTTCAGATAACTATGGCCAAAGCCTTATTGCCATTTTCAGGCCTTTTTATTGCTATCTGTCTGGACTTCTAAAAATTATTTGAATCTGCTGTCAATTACCTCTTTCTTCACATTGGAAAGATGCATGGCTATTTAGGTTTAAACCTTATTGCTAGTTGTTTTGCTGTATTTCTAACCTGCTAAAACCTAAGACAGAATATTTTCTTCATCTTTATGTTACCTGGAAAGGCTTTGCAATACCTTGAATTCAGCCAGTGTTTCACTAATGAGTATTGAATAAATGACACAAATAAATGTTTGAATAAATACATCTTTAATATGGTTTGGATCTGTGTCCACATCCAAGTCTCATGTTCACTTATAATCCCCAGTGTTGGAGGTATGGCCTGGTGGGAGGTGATTGGATTATGGGGGTAGTTTCTTACAGTTCAACACCATCCCCCTTGCTGCTGTTGTCACGATAGTGAGTTCTTGTGAAATCTGCTTGTTCAAAAGTGTGGGGCACCTCCCACTCTCTCTCTTGCTCCTTCTCTGGCATGTGAAGTGCTGCTCCCTTTTTCCCTTCTGTCATGATTGTAACTTTCCTGATGTCTCCCCAGAAGCTGAGCAGTTGCCAGCATCATGATTCCTATACAGCTTGTAAAATCATGAGCCAATTAAACCTCTTTTAAAAAAATAATAAATTACCCAGTCTCAGGTATTTCTTTATAGCAATGCAAGAACAGACTAAAACAAGTTTACAAGTTTTTCCAGTACTTTGGGAGACCAAGGCAGGTGGATCACTTGAGGTCAGGAATTCAAGACAAGCCTAGCCAACATGGCAAAACCCTGTTTCCACAAAAAATACAAAAAATTTGTCAGAGGTGGTGCTTCATGCCTGCAATCCCAGCTACTTGGAAGGCAAAGGTAGGAGAATCAATTGAACCTGGGAGGCAGAGGTTGCAGTGAGCTCAGATCATACCACTGCACTCCAGCCTAGCAACAGAGCGAGATTCCATCTCACCAAAGAAAAGATAGCAGTTTCATATTTAAGGATAGCAGTTTCATATGATTGTGTATCACAGGTATAATTGTTGCTGTTGTCTCTTCTCTGATACTATTATTACACTCACTGGTTAGTAAGAAAATTAACCACTGGTGACTTTAATTACATAATATAGAAACAGCTTCTATTACTTCCTGATGTATCTGTACTTACCAGGGGATTTTCTAGAGTTACTGTGTACCATGGTGATCTGTACTTCAATGGAGGCTAAGTGAAGGAATAGACATTAGATTTGGTTTGTGTCAGGAAAAGCAAATTGTGTAAAAAGCAGTAAATACTACATTTTAGATAGCACAATTATTTCTCTTGGAGTTGCTTCCTCAAGAAAATAGTTTTTCTTGGTCTTCTGTTCATAAGGCTGGTGAAAAAAATAAGAAAAGATGGGTGTCTGAAGACTTAATAAAGAGAAATCAGTCTTGTTTTGATTTCTTTTATTCTGTTTGAAAAAAAAAATGAAAAAGAAAGAAAGCATGCCCAGTGACTACTGCAGAGTAAATAGGTCTGTGACAGTTAACTCTGTGTCAGGTTAATTGGCCCTAAGATACTCAGCTATTTGGTAAAACATTATTTATGGGTGTGTCTGCGAATGTATTTCTGGATGAGATTAACATTTCTATCAGTAGACTGAGTGCAACAAATTGCCCTTCCCAATGTGTGTACTAACCAAAGACGTATTTATCATGGGTGATTGAGAAAGAATTATTTGACTGATTGTCACTGAGTTGAGACATCTGTCTTCTGCCTTTGGACTCAGGCTCAGACTGGAACTATCCCACTGACTTTCTCATGTCTGGACTCGTGAACCAACTCCTTATATTAAACACACACACACAGAGACACATTCTGTTGTTTCCACTTCTCTGGAGAACCATTAATAATACAAAGTTCTTCCTCCCAATAACGTAAATAGAATCATTGAGCAAGCCAAGCATTCAATGAAGATCTCATATCCCAGCAAGATTAAAAGTGATGCTCCTCTAATATCATTGTTTAACCTGCAATCATTTTAAAGCATCTGTGTTCTGAAAATACATAAACGATTCAGCAAATGTATTTTTAAAAAAAACAAGCTATTTAGCACAAAAGGCCAAGGAAAGATAAGGACTACATTTTCCTATGGACATTAGCAAGCTTGAACAAGTAATTACAATGAATAATACGTGTTTTTAAAGGTCTGATAGTTTTCATGGTATTAACCAAAGATGCATTTATCATTTTCCAAAGTTCACATAGCATTAATTCAAAAAGTGATGCCACAGCTGCCCATGCTATTGCCAGAGCAAGCTTTTGTTTTTATATTGTACCTACTATCAGAAGGTAGGATGGAGACTAGAAAAGGCAGATAATTAGTACTTTCTTTCACCTTTCTCCTTTTTCTTCTTAAGAAAAGGTATTTTATATGATTTATAAATATCTGTGTGTGCATGTGTATGTACACTTCTAGTTTTAAAAATCCATTAAAGAGGTGTATCAACAGGAGAAACTTAGCTGAAGTTAAATCGTAATATATAAGAATGCTCCAAAATCACACACTTGGAAGATTTAAAAGATTAAAAAAAAATGGCCAAAAACTGTATGGGAACTAAATCTTTCATGGATAGAGAATTCCTTTTTGTTTTTTTCTCTTTATTGCTCTGAGTTTAAGAACATGGGCCATGTAATGGCTGTCATAACAATTGTCAAGTATCTGATGTATAAATGTCATATTGCTGAAAATATCAGAATTGTTTTGAATTTAAAATGGGAAGAACCCAGTAGAGAAATATATTATGAATAAGAAATTTTTGTTTTTCTCTCTGAACCAATGGTACAATATGCCATTTTTATTAATAAAAATGGACAAGAAAATAAACACAATGCTTTAAAAATCTCAGTGAGAAGAAATCAGATTAGCTTTAATAATAATCAAAGTTTTAAAGATATGCATTTTATTCTGTGGGTTTATTGTACTTTAATGTCATTTGGTTTAGCACTAACATATCATGAAAACAGTGGCTTCTTACACATTAAATATTTTGGATCATTTTTTATCACTTTCCAGAGATTTTTTTTCAAAGATTCTCATTATTTGAATTATTTTAGAAAGAAAATCTCATTTGTATACTAATCTGTCTGTAACAATGCATTCTTTTAACTTTTCCTTTTGAAATAATTATAGATTCAAAAAAAGTTAATACAAAGAGATCCCATGACTTTCACCCAGCTTCCCCCAAAGATTACATTTTACCTGTCTATAGGACAATATTACAACCAGGAAACTGATATTAGTACAATGTGTGTTTATAGTTCTATGCCATTTAATCACATGGGTAGATTTCCGTAACCACTACCTCAATCAAGATACAGAATTATTTCATCACTGTGATGATCTCTCTCATGTTATCCCTTCATAGTCACACTTATTCCTTTTATTACTAGCTTTGGCCACCACTACTTGATTAGAGTAGTTTATATTGTGTAAATAAAGATACATAAAGATACATGACAATCCTTAATCAGATATGTCTTTTGAAAATATTTTCCCCTAGTGTGTGGGTTTTCTTCTCATTCTCTTCACAGTATCATTTAGAGCAGAATTCTTAGTTTTAATGAAGTCCAAATTAATTATTTCTTTCATAGATCATGCTTTTAGCATTGTAACTAAAAAGTCATCATGAAATCTAAGGTCATCTAGATTTTCTTCTCTGTTATCTTCTAAAAATGTTATAGTTATGCATTTTAGATGTGGGTTTATAAACCATTTGGGGTTAAGTTTTTTTAAAAGGAATAAGGTCTGTGTCTAGATTTATTTGTTTATTTATTTATTTGGCATGTAGATGTCCATTTGTTTTAAAAGTTTTTGTTGAAAAGATTATCTTTAGTTGACTATATTGTGTGGCTCTGTTTCTGGACTCTTTATTCTGTTTCATTGATCTATTTGTCTATTATTTTGCCAATATTACACTGTCTTGATTACTATAGCCTTATAGTAAGTTTTACAATCAAGTGGTGTCAGTCCTCTGACTGTTTTTCTCCTTCAATATTTTGTTGACTCTTGTGGGTATTTTGACTTCTTTTTAAACATCTTGATTAAAATATAACTCACAAACCATAAAATTCACCAATTTAAAACATTTTATGATATTTAGTGTATTCACAGTTATAAAACCATCACTGAAATCTAATTTTAGAAATATTTCATTAACCAATAAGAAATTTCATACCCATTATCACTCATTTTTTATTCACAGTCTTCCCCAGCCCCCTGACTCAGACAACTGCTACTCTCTGTTCTGTCTCTATTGATCTGGCTGTTATGGACATTTAATATAAATGAAATCAGACAATATGTGTTTTTTTGACTAGATTCCTTCATTTTGCAAAATACATTAAAGATTGATACATATTACAGCATATATCAGTAATTTGTTTCTTTTTATTAATAAATAGCATTCAAATTATGAATATACCATATTTCATTTAAGTATCAGTTGATTAACAGTTGGGTTATTTTTATTCTGAGGCTACTATGACTAATCCTGGTCTGAACATTGGTGTACAAGCTTTTGTGTAAACACCTACTTTTATTTCTCTTAAATATGTAAAGTAGTAGGATTTATGGGTCATATGGTAACTGTGTTTAGGCTTTTTGGTTGCAGTGTTTTTCTTTTCCGCCAGTGCAGTGGTGTATCTCACTGCGTTCTCCCCAAATTCATATGCTGAAAATCTAATCCAGATGGATAATAGTTGGAGGTAAGGCCTCTGGAGATTAATTAAGTTCTGAGGTTGAAGTACTCATGAATGATATTAATGTCTTTGTATGAAGAGTACAGAGAGTTACCTAGCACTCTTTTCACCATGTGTGTCACAGCAAGAAGACGGCTGTCTGTAAATCAAGAGGGCTTTTATTAAACACTCAACTCTGCTGGCATCCTGATTTCAGATTTCTAAACATCCAAAACTATGAGAAATTGGTTTGTTTTTAAATCACTTGGTTAAAGGTATTTTGTTTTAGTGACTCCAACTAAGACAACTAGCACTGCATGAGACTTCCAATTTCTCTAAATCCTCACAGACACTTGCAATCTATCTTTTTGAGTATAATCATCCTAGTGGTTGTGAAGTGGTATTTTACTGTGAATGCAAACAATTTTGTTTTCCTTTTTTGTTTTTTTTTTGTTGTTGTTAATATTTACTTTTTAAAAATTAATAGCCCCCTTTCTAGAGCAAAAAGTACAGAATTCCTGTATAATCCCTCTTCTCCCTGTCCCAAACACAGTTCCCTTTATTATTAATAATTTGCATCAGTGGGATACATTTGTTATAATTTATGAGTCAATATTGACATAATAAAGTCTGTTGTTTATATTAGGGTTCGCTCTATATTTTGTACATTCTTTGGGGGTTGATAAACATAAAATGGCATGTATCCACCTTTATAGTATCATATGAAATAGTTTCATTGCCCTAAAAATTCTCTGTGCTCTGCCTATTCATTCCTCCCTCCCTTCTAATCCCTGACCACCACTGATCTTTTTACTGTCTCCATAGCTTTGCCTTTTCCAGAAAAAATGTCATATGGTTGAAATCACAGAATGTAAACTTTTCAGGGTGGCCTCCTTCACTTAGCAATGTGCATTTAAGTTTCTTCCATATCTTTCCATGACTTATTAGATAATTTCTTTTTAACATTGAGTGATATTTCATTCTATGATGTGCTACTGTTTATCCATTCACTCACTGAAGGATATCTTAGTTGCTTCCAATTTGGGACAATTATGAACAAAACTTAAATTATGAACAAAAAGTAATTATAAACATCTGTGTAAAGATTTTTGTATGGACATAAGTTTCCAATCCAATTGGGTAAATACCAAGAAGAGTGATTGCTGCATCATGTGTTAAGAGAATGTTTAGTTGTATAAAACACCGCCAAACTATCTTCCAAAGTGGCTGCACCTTTTTCATTCCCATCAGCAATGGATGAGTGTTCTGATTTCTCCATATTCACTCCAACATTTGTTATTTTCTGCTTATTTTTATAATAATCATCCTAATGGTTGTAAAGTAATATGTCAACGGTGGTTTTGATTTGCATTTCCCAAATAACTAACGATGTTGAGTAACTTTTCATGTGTTTGTCATTTGTATGTTCTCTTTGGTGAAATAAATTGGGCCATTTTCTAATTGGATTGTTTGTTTTTTCTTTGAAATACAATTGGTTTTCTTTCATGGATCATGCTTTTTGTGTCATGTCTAAGAATTCTTCACCAAATTTTAAGTCCTGAAGACATTCTCCTGTGTTTTCTTCTAAGAGTTTTAGAGTTTTACATTTTCTATCTAAATCCACGTTTCAGTTTCAGTTAAATTTTATATAGAATGGGAGATGTCGGTTGAAGTTCAAATATTTTTTTCTGATGAACATTTTATTTTCTAGCACCATTTATTGAAAATAATATTTTTTCACCATTGGATAGCTTTTGCATCTTTGTCAAAAACCAATTGTCTGCTCTTGAATGGTATATTTGTGATTTTTTTTGTCCATTAATCCATGAGATACTGTCTTCACCAATAACTCACAGACTTGATTATGGTGGTTATATAATAAATCTTAAAATTTGATAAAGTAATTTCTTGCACTTTACTCTTTGACAAAATTTTTAACTAATTCTTTTTCATTTCCATATAAATACTGTATTTTAGTATCTATCAATTTTTTGCTGAAGGAAAGAACACATTAGAATACACAGTAAATATTTTAAATTTCAGATTTCAAAAGTGAAAATGTGTGCCTGCATGTTGGGGACAGGTGGTTGTTGTAAAAGAGTAAGAATGTTCCCTATTATAGCATACCATGATTTGTTTTTTTCTGATTAGTGTGCATAAATTGTATTTCACCTTTTTTTAAATCAAAGTCAATGTGTAATGTCAACTGTAATTTATTTCCTCAGTTCACTGCCTGGTACCTGGAAGGCATTCAGTAAATGGTAAGCAATACCTTCATTAACATAAGGATAGAGTTGCTTCACCATATCTTTGCAAATTGGTTGACTATAATACATATTATTACTTCATTGGTTCCTCTGATAAAAAGAGGAAAGGATTGTATATTTCTAATTTCAGGGCAAACATTGTGGCCACTGGCTATGCCTCTGTATATACAGTAAGAAAAAAATCATTTCTGAAAAGTCATATTATTGTATTATTAAAACATGGGTTTAGAGTGTAAGACAAAAGAGCTTTTGGTTTTTCCTCCATGGCAAATCAGTTTATATTGAGTCTATCTGTGTTAATCATAAAGAATCTCTCCAATTCTTTCTTTTTTCTCCTATCTTGATTTTTTTAGTATTTTATCTCATCTACCTCCTCATGGAGTCCTGTTTTTTGTGGGTTATTTTCTTTTTCTTCTCTAGGCATCAGACCTAGATAAAAGTTATTCTAGTATGTTGGGTTTTTCCTTCTGTCATGGTGATGAAAAACAAGGTGGGAGTTGGGTAGAATCAGAGGCTTCTTAGGCTAAAATAACAGAGAATAGCTCTGTCTATCTTGAAGTTAACTCGAAGTGTTTACAAGACAGACAAATCTTTTTTTCTAGTAATGTTTTATAACCATTGAGATCCCAGTTTGTGCTTCATCTTTTAGACTAAAAAATGTGCAATCCGATACAAGTGCAGATAGGAAACAGAAGCACAGACCCAGCAAGACTTACCATCTTGCTATACAGCATTGGACTAACACAAATTGATTATACACTGGCTCGTTGCTGCAAGGAAAAATCTATAGCTACTGATGGGTTTTGCTCTTGGGATTGAAAGTCAAAAATATTATATTCCTGTACTTGAATATTAATTAATTTTTCTTAGTGACCACTTTGGGAAACAAAGGACCACAGAAGACTAAAAGGTTCCCATAAAATTCAACTACTCCGTGTTTAAGGGAAATAAGACGTACTTTACGGCAGAGGTGTGGTTTCTTATATAACAGCTTTGGTAACAACTGGTGAGTATTCTGGACACCTACATAATTCCTAACAGTTATGCATGAAAATTTTATTTATTCTTCAGGAAAATCCTGATTGATCAATGTATATTCAATCATGTGTTGCACATATCGAAATATATTTAACCCTTTTATAGTAATGAAAAAATATAGTCTGGCTGTGTTATGATTTTAAAAATTTCATTTAAATATTTAATGTATAAGGAAATAAAATATAGCTGCAAAGGACAGAAGAAGAAAAAAGTTACACTTAGTAAAATAAACTTTTCTGCTATTTAATACACCTTAATTGCAAAATGTTTCCATTGGCAAATAGAACCAGTCTAAACACCATTAATTGTCTCTGAGGGGAAGGAAACTTAGCACTTAACACTTATCTTAAAACCTCTGTCAAGGTTTCCTCATCCATTAACTAAGGCACATATATAGCGTTTTCCTCACAAAGAATTTTTTCCTTTAATTGTATTATTAAATATACAAAATAAGTTCTAAGCATTCCAAAATTTAAAGTGCAATAATGGCAGAGCATGGTGGCTCATGCCTATAATCCCAGCACTTTGGGAGGCGGAGGCAGGTGGAACATGAGGTCAACAGATCAAGACCATCCTGGTCAACATGGTGAAACCCCATCTCTACTAAAAATACAAAAATTAGCTGGGCATGGTGGCGCACACCTGTAGTCCCAGCTACTCAGGAGGCTGAAGCAAGAGAATTGCTGGAACCCAGGAGACGGGGGTTGCAGTGAGTCGAGATCGCACCATTGCATTCCAGCCTGGGTAATAAGAGCGAAACTCTGTCTCAAAAATAAATAAATAAAATAATAATAATAATAAAATAAAGTGCAATAGTTAGATATATCAAAATCTAAAGTAAAGTAGCTGACAATGTTTATTTGGTCTTGTTTATAAGGCTTTGAAGGTTGGAGTCAAAAGATCTAGAATTAGCACTTTTCAAAGATCATCACAATGCTTTGCCCTTTCTTGTATCCACATGCTTTGTCATGTAACTTTGCAGTCCACTCCCATGGGGTTGTGGCAGACACAGTTTCTATCCCTGTATTCAGCCATGTGTTCATTTGGCCAATGAGATGTTAACAAATGTAACGCAAAGAAAAGATTGAAATTTGACTTATACAACTGGGTTCATTCTCACATTTTTCCTTCTACTACTACCATGAAAGGCATTTTAAGGATAGCCTGACACAGGATGAGAGCCCCATGAAGAAGAACTGAGGTTTCTGAGTTTTCCGAGATGAGACCGCGCTAGATCACCTGACAACCAGGTAACCTCCAGGCATGATCAGCAGAGTTGCTGCTAGGACCACTCCATCCACATGAGCAATAAGTTCTCACAGTTATTTGCCACAAAAGTTGTGTGGTTGCTTGTTTCACATCATTATTAAGGCTAGAGGTAGATAATGAAAAAGTGTGCTGAATATAGTGTGCTTCTGTAACAAAAATGTAATCCATTGATTTGGGGACCAAGAGACAGTTAGTAAAAATATCGTTAGAGGAAGCTGGAAAAGTTGGAGAAAACTGCTATAGGAAAATTAAAGTGTTGTAACCTGTGTTATGAAGTTACTTCATATTTATTAAAACTGTCACATGCAATGCAAAAATTGGAAAATATATCTGATAAACCTTGGGGCTTGACTTAAGAGTTCTTCAAGAAAAGTATTGAAAACATCTTTTGGTTGCATTTGGCTGTTCATGGCAATTTTCTAAAAGAAAAATGCAGAATAAAGCACTGGCCAATTTCCAAGTAGCATTTAGCAGGCATGTGGAGAGCTTAGATATTCTGGAAATAGCTAGTTTGGAAAATAAAAATCATTCTCAGCTTCAGCCTCTCAAACAAGTAAAAGATTCTCATATTAATGCATTGCTTTAATTTAAATACCAAATCAAGGCTCTTGGAGACCCTATGTTAAGACGAAGAATTGAAGAATTAAAGCTACCAAGTAGACCTCCTCAGCTGGAAAAATGGACTCCTAGGAATCTTGATAGGGTTGTATCACAACAACCTGACATGTAAAGATACCAGTATATAACTTGAAACAGATAGCAACCGGGGTGTAACTTTTGGTGCACATAATGAATATGTGCACAATTGGGGTATAACTTTTTGTGCACACAATGAACTCAAATCTGATGCATAGAAAAGCCATAGTTTTTAAGGTAGTCACACTTGCAATATAAATAAAATGTCAACAGCTGCTGAAAAACAAACAAAAAAAATCAGGAAACAACTACAACAAAGATAGTTGCCATAGCAAAAGCCACATGTAAAGGGGCTGGGTCATTCTCAGTTTATGGAACCAAGGCTTAATCAAAGAACATATCTCATTCCAATAGGTTCTGCTGATAACATTTTCCCTGGAGAGATTTCAGAATTGATAAAGACAGGTGACTGCCATGGTGCCTCCTATTTTTTTTTATTCAAATGAAAGTGCTTATTGTAGTTACTCTTTCCCTGAATGAATGACACAAAATAAATATTTATGTTCATGATTTTTGTGAGTCATTAATTTGAACTGGAAACAGTGGAAATAGCTTCTGTCTACTTCATGATCTCTGGCACCTCTGCTAAAGAACTTGAAGGGCAGGGGCTATAATTATCTGAAGGTTTACTCATGAAGATGTCTGGTGATAGATGTTGGTGGGAACCTTAACTTTACCTTTGGGCATAATATTTTTCAAATATTCTGGATTTGGTCTCCTCACAACATGGTGGCTGGGTTTAATCAGAAATATTGCTGAGGCCATTTAATTTGAGTGTTTAAGGGCAGATAGTTTATATTTTTATTTTATAGTAATCTAAATCAAGAATCCATATCAAAACCTGTGTAAGATTATACAATTTTGTACTCTGTGAGACTGATAACTGGGTATTTGGTTGGAGAGAGGTTAGTAAAATAAAGGTGAAAATTTTCACATATTAGAAATTCTTAGATAATTATGGTTGGTGGTAAAGATTGTTCTAGTTTACACTTATCATTCCAATAATTTACCTTTTCTTGTCTTCAGACACTCTGCCATGTAACATTTCAATGCTTTTTCATAGTAGGTGTAAGGAGATTAATATAATTACCCTCCCTTGAGCTTAGCCATACGTCATGTCTTGGCCAATGAATGGTTAGCAGACATGATGCAAACAGAAGCTTGGACCAGTCTAATAAAACTGTACCTTCCCTTGCTATTGCTGTCTGTTACCACTATGGCAAAAAGAAAAAAATAAAACCTGATATTCATGTATCACACCCCAAATAGTATCCTTTAGAAGACAAAATGAATGCTACTATCAATTACACTGTAGTACACTGCTAATTGGAAATGCACATCAAGGGTTGGTTAACTCTTTACTTGTTCAAATTCTGCCCCTGCACTATATTAATTGGACACATGTTTGAAAAATCAGAACTTACTATTCAGGAGAGAAATACTCAGATGTACACATATCACACTCGCATCCTGTTGAGCTACAGGGAAGTGGTGGACATCTGCATGAGATTGTCATTTGTACTATTAAGCAGAGCATCCACCAAATTATCACAGAATGCAGTTAATGTTAACTAAAATATCAACGACTTTTGCACAACTGCTGTGAATTCAAATTTACATCCTTAACATTTTACTGCAGAAAATTTTCTATTTGAAAGTAGGAGAGCAATGGAGGCACTTTGCAATGAAAGGGGCTGTATAAATAAAAATGATTATTACTTTATGAGTTACAAATGGACATAAGTTATAAATATAGCTTTGGATATATGAAAATAACCATGCATATTTTAATAACTAATAATTATGCACATCATTGTTTCTTGTAACATATATATTGCAGAAGCTGAAGAAATGTTTTTATGATACAAAGAAAATCTGAGTGAGGAGTAAAGAAGCCAGTTTGTGGGTGTTTATTCTTCTAAACCAAGAGATAATGGAATAATTTAGTGTTACTCCGGGCAATCACATTATTCCTAGTTTGAAAAACATTCATCTATATCAAACATCATTGATTAAATTAGGCACAAGCAGTAACCTAAGTGATATCACTTTCAGGCAATCTAAAGCATCTTCTTGGACAGTTCTTATAATATGTAAACCTTTGGGAAAATATTTACATATTCCCTTGAGGCTAGGATAAATTTATGGGCATTAAATTTCTAACTGCTGCTAAAAATTATTAGAAATATACCCAAAAGATAGTTTCAGACAAGTTAATGTAAGAGTAGGTTCTGGAATCAGACAGTCAAAATTAGTGTCTCCAACATTAATTGACCCACTGGGCAACTTTGACTTATTTAATCTCTGTGTGCCTCAGTTTTCCCATCTGTAGAATGTTAATTATTGTACTCATGTCACGTGATTGCTATGAGGATTAAATGAGCTAATACAGTGCTTATCACATGGTATGCATTCAAAAAACATAAGCCATTAAAATATTTAAAGGTAGGCTGGGCGGAGTGGCTCACACCTGTAATTTCAGCATTTTGGGAGGCCCAGGGGGGCAGATTACCTGAGGTCAGAAGTTTGAGACTAGCCTGGCCAATATGGTGAAACCCTGTCTCTACTAAAAATACACACACACACAGACCCAAAAATTAGTAGGGCATGGTGGTGGGTGCCTGTAGTACCAGCTACTCGGAAGGCTGAGGTAGGAGAATTGCTTGAACCCAGGAGGCAGAGGCTGCAGTGAGCTGAGATCATGCTACTGCACTCCAGCCTGGGCCACAAAGGGAGACTCTGTTGCACAAAATATGATAATAAATAATAATATATTTAAATGTAATAATACAGATCAGTTGCTTAATCATATCTGATTATCTATTAGAACCATTAGGTGTACCTATGATAGCAGCAGATACTGGGTTTTAATCATTAATTCCCTGACAGTAAATGCAATGGTATTATTTTTTCATATGTCTTGATACAAAGATAGTAGGTATTAGTACATCTCAAACAGTCATTGTTTTATCTCCAGGAACTCTTCCATTTTAAATATTGAGGAATAATGTTACCAGCTGTGGAGAAAAGAGGTTCTCACTACAAAAAGAAAGGAATTCATATTTAGGCTCTGATATTATTTTTCTATAGGACTTTTGGCACATCACCTCTCTTTTCTCTAATAAATATGATAATACTAGAAATTTTATATTAGAAGCTGGAGAAGTCACTTCCAAAGCTAAAATTATAGAACTGCTTGTGTGTACTCAAAACCAGCACAGGAGTTGGAATCAGACACATAATGATATAAGTGTGAGCTCTAGTTTTGCTTTTTTGCTTTATGGGACTCAGGTTTTTTTCAGAGTTAATACATAATATTTTTGTGATAATTGATACATGTAAAATGCTTGGCAAGGAGAAGTACCTATGGACACTGGAACACTTATTGCTGAGGCATGACATGGTAATAAAATTCTGACCTCTGGAATCAGATCAGCTGGGTTGAGATCTTGGCTCTTCTACTTAGGAGCTTACTAAGTCTTTAAATCTCAGTGTTTTCATTGAATAATAATTCAATGTTGTTGATAGGATTGTTATGATGAGTAAGACAATATGTATAGAGAATTTAATACTCATTTATAACACAAATCATAAATAATTATTATTTGTTCTAATTATAAATATGCTTCTATATTATACTGTTTATGTTATTTATTATGGTTTTTTTAATTCACATTTTTATGTAGATCTTCCTCCTAGGCCTCTTTTATTTATCAGAGAAATGTCATTCAGTATATTAGATTCTTAAAGGTCAAAGAAAAAGTATGGCAAGAATTAAGAATCTGATGAGCATGTTTTAAGTGGCAACCTGAGAAGCAATCATCTTTGCATTCCGCCAGATATGTTTTAAAGCAGTATATGAGATATTATTCTGCTCCCTGGCACCTCTCTAGCCACATTTTTCCACTGGATGTCTCCTACTATGTAGACCTCTGCATGACATTGTCCACCCAATGAAATTTTTACCTGTGATTTTGGCAAATTGCCCACTTATAGAGACCATGTTCAATACAAGCTGATTAACACCACAAGCGCCAAATTGCTTTGTGTGAATGTTAGAGTCCGCTGTAGAGCAATAACTGATGTCAGTGCCTCTTACAAAACAAGGCACTTTTTATGCCCATGGATAAAAGAACTGTTCCTTTGTAAGTATTCTATCCAAAGACCAGCCAGACAGGTGTCAAGTGATAACCTGGCTCCCAAATCTATTACAGAACCTTAATGTGTATTTATTCCTGTGTGTTTATGACATTTCCATAGAGTTCTCTGTAGATATGTTTTTCTTCATCAAAAGGGCATTTTCTTTTTCTTTCTCTTCTTCTCAGTAAAAGCACATGGTTGATGTTATTTAAGGCCAAATGTCCCAAAGTGGAGTAGTATATGAGGTCATAAATGGCTCTAGCAGTTATCAAACACCCTCCGCTTCAACCCGAGCATTTAATCATCAGTAAAAGCCAGTTATAGGCTCATATACTTTTCCATTGTGAACATTACTCTTCTTATATGACCAGGCAAAAATATTTTTTAAAAAACAGATTAAACAAACCACCTCATCAAAAATTACTAATAAATATTTTTGCTTCCCTCATAAGAATTTGAAAGTTCTGCACTTGGCTGACTTCTTTTGATGCACATTAATTATTCAATGTTTATTCGGTACTTTGAAGATGGAATGCACTATATAAGTGTTAAGTATTATTAATGGTGTTATTATGTGAGGTTAGTTTGGAGGCATGGACTAGATGAATAGTACAGGAAATGTACTAAGGGGAAAAGAAATGAGATTTGTGATTAGACACATTTCACCTCAGAGATTTGGTTTTCTTCTGAGAAAGGATATATTTATACTTCCTGAGATTTGATTGGTCAAAATACTTTTTTTCATATACTCTGACAGGATGTAATATACCAATATACTTTATGTATATTATACCAATATTAGAAATTTCCATAATAAAGGGTGCTATGCTTCATATATAGGAAGAAAAGGTTACTGACCCACCACTGATAATATATGCATTGTAAATAATTTTTAAAATAGAAATGAGAGATTTATTCTCCTATAGAATTTCTCAACTACTTTCCCTTCTAAACAAGGATATCCATGTTATAGATTTCTCTCTCTCTCTCTCTCTCTCTCTCTCTCTCTCTCTCTCTCTCTCTCTCTCTCTCTCTCTCTCTCCCCCTCCCTCTCGCCCCAGAGTCAATTCTGTGGTTGGTATGCCCAGGTACAGAGATTTCTGGCCTATATGTGGTTGGAAACCATAGCATGTTTTGTTTGTACCACAGTTAATTAATGGCCAAATCTCCTTCCAGCAAACAAAACAAAAATTTTTAAAATCTTATGTTCACTGTACAGCAATAATGAATTCTACCTTCCTCCCACTCAATATTTTGTAACTTAACTTCTATTTCAAAATAAATAAGATGTAAGTCATTTTCAAATTATAGAAAACGTTATAAGCATTGCTTAATTCCCACAATTGAGCGTGAAGGTAAAATATTTTATGGCTCTCTTAAAGTATTGAGTTCCTGGACCAAAAATTGAGAGATGCAATTTATAGTGATTTAGATAACAGAGATTCCTTTGTGCAGCCAATTTGATCCAGACATTTTCTGTTTTTCATATTCAAGTCAACTGTGCACTTTCTCTCTTCCCTTCTAATTATACTCTATTGTTTTTCTTGGGGAATGAACTATGAAGAACACTTTTGTTTGTTGACAGAAATGGAACTGAAGAATATTTTCATGGAAGATTTATGATACATAGCCAATTACATCTGGATTGCAGATAGCAAATTAGTTTTGGATTTGTCTCATTCAAAAATCATTGACAAGTGTGATTCATCATAATAATTTTGCAAAGGAATCATAACAGATCATAGCCTGAACCACAAATGATGCTGCCATCACAATTCATCAAGATTAAATTGTGGTCTGGAGTTAGATGAATGAGAACTCGGAATAAAATATAAACATTGATAATTAGAGTTGATTTGAAGTAGGGAGCATGGAGATTAGTGTGGTTTATACTGAACAGATTAAAAATCATTTGTGTTTTCTGCTTTTAAACTGTATTAGAATCCTCATGAAAATTCTTCCTGATTTTACAAGCAAAACTCTGTTAACCTTTTATCTAAATTTTATTAGAGTAGTCCGCATAGAAATAATTTTCTGGAAAATTATACATCATTTAGGACAGTTTTAAGAAATGCTAGATGAGGTTTTCAAAAGTTTGAGCTTTAGGAAAAATTGCTCTCAAAAGGATTGTCTTTTTCTAGGCCTGGTTTGCTTTCTGTGACTTAAAAGGAAATGCAAAATTCAGATTACTACTCTCAAATTCAGTTTTCACATCCAAACTGCAGTATTCCTCATCACCCACCGCTTTCTTGAAATTCTCCTGACTATTCTGGAGCCACCACTAGTTTATAACATTTATTCAATAAATATTTGTTGAATATTCTTCTACATGAAAAGTAATGTTAGACATTGGGTACAACATTAATAAAGTAGACAAATTTGCCTTCTTTGAGCTTACACTATTACAGAAAAAACAGAAAATAAGCAAAATAAATATCTTGATGATACATTGTTGATGGAGAAAAATAAATTACAATAAATGTTTAGATAACGCAAAATGGAAAGAAGATTCCATAAGTTTTTAAATGTGCAGTACCTGCAGATGTGACTGAAAAAATCCTCTTTTCTTTCTTGTATGTCCTAAAAGAAAGTAACTAAATCAACCATCTACAAAGCCTTGGAAGTGCTATCTGCTATTGGACCTGCTAGCTGTCTATTGGCTTTTCTCAGAAAGAGCCACATTTTATTGAATGCTTGTCTCTAATGTGAGATGGATTATAGTTAGATACCTAACGTATTACTTGAAAAGAACCTCAGAAAATATTTAGTCCTGTCCTCTTATCATATCATGGAGGAAATTTATTCCATGACTAGTGACGTTGGCACTAAGACTTAGTCTAAATTTCATAACTCCAAATTCAAAATTCCCCGCTGCCATTCCGTCCACCCTGCTGCCTTTCTTTGCCAAGCATGCTGGATGCCCCACTCTCTCCCTTCCTCTCCCAGCTGCTTGACATTCCTTCCTCACTCATGCCGAGCTCAGAAAGGTTTAAGGTAAGAGAATATTTATTCAGAAGCCACAGGCAATAAAAAAACAAATTGAGGGTGCATCCCCAAGATATTATGACTAATACCATCCTAATTGGCACAATGGCTATCACTGGTAATCCCACCACTATGGGAGCTGATGAGGGGAGATCCCTTGAGGCCAGGAGTTTAAGACCAGTCTGGACAACATAGAAAGAGCTTTTCTCTATTAAAAATAAAAATTAAAAAATTAGCCTGGCATGATGTTGTGCACCTGTAGTCTCCATTATTTGGGAGGCTGAGGTGGCAGGATTCCTTGAGCCCAGGAGTTCCAGGCTGTATTGATCCACGATCATACAACTGCACTCCAAGCTGGGTGACAGAATGACACCCTGCCTCAAAAAAAAAAAAAAAAAAATCTAAACCATTCTAATACAGAAAATATGTGTAAGGGCATCCAAAGAGAGTTATTTTTCCTGTGATAACTTATTTGCAACCTCAAATACCAGTTCTTGGCAAGAATGTCTTGATTGGCTCTGATTGACTAGAATCCTAGTGCGTACCAATTCTGCTTGAGAGCGGATCCATCACTGATGCTGAGAGTCCAGCCCTTTGTTTATGATCCAATTTCCAACTTCGTTTATATTAAATATGATGTGGCAAAGGCTGGCTAAGCATTCATCAAACTCATCTCACTCCCCTTTAAAGTCAGGTGTGACTATATTTCTAATATCACGTGACTGGAATGTGGTGAAAGTGATGTATACCATCTTCAGGACTGATCTCCAAACTCCCCCTTGTGATTCTTCGTGCTTTCTTCATTCTCTGGCTAAAAGGAAAGGACTCTGAGGGACCTAGAGGAGCCCAGAGCAGCATGATGGAAGAGGCTTTGGTCTCTAGATTATGTTATGAAAGTCTATTTGCCATATACCACATTGAATTGCTATGTGAACAAGAAACACATTTCTATTGAGTTGAGCCACTAAAATTTTGGAAATTATTTTTTTATCAGCTAGCCTACCCTGGTTAATACATGTGTATTATAGCAATTAATAATTATAAAATTGCTATAACAATGTATGTTGTATGATTAACATACAACAGCAGAAAACTTGTTCATACAAATTCTGCTGTCCAAGTGATGCTTTAGGGTAGCTATCCTCTAGGTATTGAATGCTCTGGTTTTACAGTAACTTATAACACCATAAGCTCACATGGTCACTGGAGCAGGGCAAGAGAGTTCATAGAGTACTGTTCAAAAACTCTTGCATACTTGACTTAGAAATAAAATACATCAGTTCTGCTTGCGTTTTCTTGGTGAAGCCAAGACTCACAATTATGTCTAACATCAAGACAACAGGAAAGTTTAGTCTCCAATGGACTAAATAGGAGAAAAAAACTGGATGTGTAACTTTATTTGTATTCATTATTTTATTTAACATTAACATAAATTAATATTCATATAAATTATATCAGTAATTCCAAAAGTTTCTTCAAAATTCCATGCTAATTTATACCAACAGTGTAGTTTGAAGCATTAGTTGCAGTCAACATCATTGGCAATACTTGATGTTGTCAAATTTTTATATTTTTGTGAACTTGGTAGACATAAAATAGCATCTTACTGTGATTTAAATTTCCCTCTCCATGGCCAATAATGAGGATGACTACTATTTTACATATTTTCCCTTCTATAAAATGCTGTTGCTGTTGGCACATTTTTCATTAAGTTGTCATTTTCTCTTTGATATGTAATTTTAAAAAAACATATTCTGGATTCTAATTCTATGCCATTGCTATATGTTGCATAATCTTTGCAGAGTTTGTTGCTTGTTTCATTTTTATTTATAAAGCCTTTGGTGAATAGAGATTTTTAATTTAATGTCAAATTTATCATTTGCTTCTCCTATGATTTTTTGCTTTTTGTATCTTACATAAAAATTCTTCCCTAATCTTGGGTTATAAGCATAATGTTTGCTGTTTTAAAGTTTTAAAGTTTGCATTTTACACATAGCTATGTAATCCACTTAAACTCATTATGGAAATAATATAATGCAAAATTTGTTTTTTACTGTGTGCAGTAGCTTATGCCTATAAGCTATTGGGAGGCCAAGGAAAGAAGATCACTTTAGCCCAGGAGTTTGAAACCAAATGGGGCAACACAGTGAGACTCCCATCTCCAAATTAGCAGGACATAGTAGTGTGTGCCTCTAGTCCCAGCTATCTGGGACGCTGAGACAGGAGGATCACTTGATCCCAGGAGTTCAAGACTGCAGTGAGTCATGGTTATGCCATTGCATTCTAGCCTGAGTGACAGAGCAAGACCCTGTCTCAAAAAAATTATATATATATAATTATGTATGTATAATTATATATATTACATATTAATATAATTACATATAAATATATAATTGTATATAATATAACTATATATAATTATATATTATATATGTATTATATATAATTATATATGTATTATATATAATTATAAATATATATTATATAAAATATGTATATTATATATAATACATATTATATATGTATAATCATATATATTATATATATGTATAATCATATATATATTATATATATATAATTAGTTGTGTCTATTTCCATAGACACAACTAATTTTTAGAGCACCATATACTAAATAGGTCACTTTTTTTTCTCCAGTGTGCAATGGCACTCTGTTTTTATATCGTTTCCATATAAGTCTGATTCTGTTTCTGGGCTCTCTGTTGTATTTCTTGAACCTCATGCTATTTGACCAGTTCACATGGCTTTGATTTCTGTTGCCTGATGATATGTCCTGCTGTCTGGTCTCCCTAGTCCCTACTTTCATTCATTCATGTAATCAGAAAGTATTGATTTTGCACATACTATGTGTCAGGAACTTTTCTAAGGGCTTGGAATTTATCAGAGATCAAAAGAAGCAAATATTTCTGGCCTCATATTAAGCTCCTGTTTTAGTAGATGAAATGAATAATAACAAATTACAGACATTATTAATTCTAGAATAAGCTAGGTACTGATTCATGCTATGAAAAAGGAAACGTGGCAGGAAGATAAGGAGTGCTGCAGGTTAAGAGAGCTACCATTTTAAGTAAAACAAGCCTATTTGAGCAGATACTTAAAGAAGGTAGGGGAGTGGGTCATTCAGATATGCAGAGAAAATGCATACCCAGGAGGAAAGACAGTGCACGCACTCTAAATTTCATATTTATCATTTCCAAGCATTTTAAATCTACCTTACAAGTGCTTGGAGTTTTCTAGGAACACAACTTTATTCTTTAAATTTGTCTCAGCTCTTCTTTGCTGTTTGCTATTCTATATAAACATTTATAAATGAATTTTTTAGGAAATAATCTATACTGTTGCATGAAAAGTGTTTATTACAGGACTATTACCAAAGTCTGTTCAATTTCTAAAATAATACTTGTTTTATCTAGCAATACTGTATAAGACAAAATATAAATAAAATTTTATGCCACTCCTTTTTCCTCCACTGATAATAAAGTGTAGTTTATAAGGTCATAGTGAATGCTCCACACCCTGAAGTATCTATGTTGAAGGCTTGGTGAACTTCTGCAGAGATTCAGGACAAAATATTGTTAGTAAATTAAACCCACAAGCCAGCTTCATTGAATCAGAATTTTAATTTTCATAATGTTACTTTGACTGCCTCTAACATGTGACACAATAAAATTAGCCACTTTTTTCTCAATTCTCATCAATAAAAAGGGAGTCCCAGTATACTTATTCCCTGGGGATAGTTGAGAGGAGTAAATAAGATATGTGAGTGTGTTTATAAATAACTAACTCCATACAGGTGATATGGTTTGGCAGTGTTTCTGCCCAAATCTCACCTTGAATTGTAGTTCCATAATTTCCATGTGTCTTGGGAGGGACCTGATTGGAGATAATTGAATTATGGAGACGGTTACCCTCATGCTGTTCTCATTATAGCGAGTTAGTTCTCACAAGGTCTGACGATTTTATAAGGGGCTTTTCCTTTTTTTGCTTGGCACTTCCCCATGATGCCACCTTGTGAAGAAGGATATATTTGCTTCCCCTTCCATTATGATTGTAACTTTCCTGAGGCCTCTCCAGTCCTGTGGAACTGTAAGTCAATTAAACCTTTTTCCTTTACAAATTACCCAGTCTCTGGTATTTTTTTATTAGCAGTATGTGAACACACTAATACAACAACTATGTACAATTTGAATTAGGATCTTTTTGCAACCCCTGATGTATATGGAATGCCATGTTTTGCAAGAGCTAATTATTTCTTTGAGATTTGATCCAGGTTCTCTTCAGAGGCAACAAGTACTGATGAATCAAAATCATTTCCATATTCATTTTTTCTGCTAAAGGTCCATCAAGGATCCATCATCAGCAAGGTGAAATCTAAACTTGAACATGGCATGCAACGAGTTCAGGATCTTGCTCCTGAACATTTTTCCAACCCGACTTCCACCTCTCTTCCATAAATATCCTATAGTCCATCCACACTCAGGGTCTTTGCACATATTTTTCCTGCTTCTTAGAATACCCTGTCCTCTTTGTTCCTTAGGAAGGTTGAAAGGTTACCAGCTTGGTATCATGTTCTCCATTATTTCAAGACATAGGTAGGAGATAACCCTATGCTATTTGATCATTATTTTTCAAGTAACAGACTTTCTTTTGTATGTGTATTGAGGCTTTTAGGTCAGGCCCAATTTGACTGGTCTAAAGATGATTGTGAAATACACTTGAATTAAGGCAGAACAGAATCCTTTAAAACCTGTTACCTACAAAATTGGATGTGTCCTAATAGTCCAAGATAACCCAAAATGATATCATTATTCGCTGAAGAATTTGGCCCAACTTCCCTTTGTCAGTCTCTGGGAATTTTACAGTGGTCTTAATATAATGCTGTATGATTCCTACAGTTCCGTGATGAGAAGCTCATCATTACTTGGTGTTAAGCAAAGCATTGTGTGAATTATATTTGATCTTATGTGCAGGTACCAGTACCTATTAGCCCAAGAAATCAGTTTTCATGCTTCTTCTTGCCTATAAAATACCTTCCTGATTTGGTGAGCATATTAATTACCTTCTTTGCAGTAAGATCTATGCCTGGGAAATAAACTTGGCTGACCAGGCTATGAACCCAAATCATCCATCTTTGTATTGATTTAGCACTGACTCACTTAACCTGTTAAAGCACCTAATTTTGCCAGGCTATATAGCAGAATAAAATTTCTCTCATATTTATTGCACCTCCCAATAGCCCTGTGAAGTAAGTGGTCATAAATGACAGTTTCAGAACTTGTGCTCTAAACTTCTTCATTGCAGTCAGACAATCTTCTCAGGCACTGGGCAATTGAGTACTCAGATGTAAATGCACACTGATAATAGCATTCATCTGAGTTGTGTTTTGTCATTTTTTTCATTTCCTTCTTTCATCTGTGCCATGTATTACAGCAAAATGTTGTTATGATCTTTCTACAATTATATTTTCTCATATTGGTGCATCTCATATGCAATGCTAAAATTATTTTTATACATTCCAATCTCAAGTTCACAACAAAATTTGATCCTCCTCTCTCCTCTACCAAATGTATTTCCAGAAATTATGCTAAGAAAAACTTGCTTCTCCAAAAACACCATTAAGAACATTCCTCCTATTTGTTTCTCAGCCAACATTGCCCATTTAGCAGACAATTTCACTGAGCTACGTACATTGATGTGTGCATCTTTTCAAAAGTACGTTGTTCAGCAACTTCAACATCACTGTCTGGCTATAGACCACAAGAAGAAATTGTGAGGCTTATGAAGTGTATAGCTTTCAGAGCTAATTCTTATCCATGCTCCCATTGCATCACAAAGCAGTTTGTTCCTATTTATTACTCTATCTATCATCAACTTGTAATTATTTCCATTGGCAGCAAATCTTATGCCTGGATTTACCAAACCAAGGTTATGAAATTTATATAGGAAAGTGCTATAGAAATGAATCACAAAATTCCCTACACGAAGTGTTTTCAACATGGTAATAAGTTGTCAAACTTCTGTATTTTTACTTGGGTGCCTTCCATTACTTAGATCTTATCGCCACTCCTTCCTGAGTCTAACTTAAACTCAATTTTTCTTCTAAATTCACCTAAGTACTACTTCCTTCAAGAAGATCTCTTTGATTCACAGGGATTTTTACCCCCTTTTCTGTACTCTCATGTTGCCTTATGCACACTTCTGTGGTAAGACTTAGTAAACTCTACCTTCAATGTTGATTGTCTTCCTGTGTCTCCAAACAGAGAGTGCAGGTATTTCATCTTATGTGGAATTGTAGCTTTAGCACAGTGCCTAGTGTACATAAGGCACTTAATGAATATTTAATAGATAGAGGCAAATGAATCTTGTTATTTTGTTTTACTCCTCATCAGAAAGGTTCATTACTCAAGACAAGCAAAGTTGTTTAAACTTGTTTTGTCCTAAAAGAAACTATGTACAGTACCTTACATGTATCAGGAGGCTAGCCATATGCAGGAAGCTGAAACTGGATCTCTTCCTTACACTGTATACAAAAATTGCTCCAGATGGATTAAGATTTAAACATAAAAACTAACACTGTAACAACCCTAGAAGAAAACCTAGGCAACACCATTCAGGACATAGGCATAGGCAAGGACTTCACAACTAAAATATCAAAAGCAATGGCAACAAAGGCCAAAATATACAAATGGAATCTAATTAAACTCCAGAGCTTCTGCACAGCAAAAGAAACAATCATTAGAGTGAACCAGCAACCAACAGAATGGGAAAAAAATTTTGTAAGCTACCCATCTCACAAAGGACTAATATTCAGAATCTGTAAAGAACTAAAGCAGATTTACAAGAAACAAACAAACAAACCCATTCAAAAATAAGCAACGTATATTAACAGACACTTTTCAAAAGAAGACATCTATGTGGTCAACAAACATATGAAAAAAATGCTCATCATCGCTGGTCAATAGAGAAGTGCAAATAAAAACCACATTGAGATACTATCACACACAAGTTAGAATGGCGATCATTAAAATATCTAGAGACAACAGATGCTGGAGAGGATGTGGAGAAACAGGAACACTTTCATACTGTTGATGGGGGTATAAATTAGTTCAACCATTGTGGAAGACAGTGTGGAGATTCCACAAGGATCTAGAAATAGAAATTCCATTTGACCCAGCAATCCCATTACTGGGTATATACCCAAAGGATTATAAAACATCCTTCTATTATAAAGACACATGTACACATATGTTTGTTGCGATAGCAAAGACCTGGAACAAACCCAGATGCCCATCAATGATAGACTGGACAAAGTAAATGTGGCACATATATACCACAGAATACTATGCATAAAAACCACGAGTTTGTGTCCTTTGTATGAATCTAGATGGATGAATCTAGAAACGATCATTCTCAGCAAACTGACACAAGAACAAAAACTCATGTGTTCACTCATAGGCAGGTGATGAACAATGAGAACACCTGGGCACAGGGAAGAGAACAACACTCACAGGGCTAGGTGAGGAGGTGAAGGAGAGGGGAGGGGCAACAGGGGGTGGGGTGGGGAAGATGGGGAGGAATGACACTAAGAGAAATGCCTGATGTAGGCTACGGGGGTGGGGGGGAATGGAGACAGCAAAACACCATGGCATGTATATACCTTACCTATGTAACAATCCTGCAGGATGCAAGGAGTGCACATGTACCCCAGAGCCCAAAGTATTAAAAAAAGAAAAGAAAAGAAAGAAAGAAGAAAGAAAGAAAGAAAGAAAGAAAGAAAGAAAGAAAGAAAGAAGAAAGAAGGAAGGAAGGAAGGAAGGAAGGAAGGAAGGAAGGAAGGAAGGAAGGAAGGAAGGAAGGAAGGAAAAAGAAAGAAAGAAAGAAAGAAAGAAAGAAAGAAAGAAAGAAAGAAAGAAAAGAAAAGAAATACATAAAATATAAACTCCTCAAGACCTATATTTGCTCTCAAACACTACACAACCTTAAGAATAGTAGTAAAGGACATAATCTTATTGCAAAATAAAATTGAGGTATTTCTGATTATCTTTTTAAAGAGTAGAGCACAGGTGCAAAACTTGAAGAAAAAAATACAAGGAATTGACTTTACAATTCCACCTGTTCTAAGATTCCTGTTCCTTTCAGCTAAATTATATTCATTGTACACATAACCTACAAATGATTGCAAAGCATGCTTACATTTTAAAGTTCAGTTACTGTGGAAAAAATTGTCTTCCAAAAAATAACAAAGCATCTTTAAAAAAAAAAAAAGTCTGGGATCTTTTGTGAGCAATTTCTTTATCAAAATGAGATATCTACAGTTGCCAATTAGTACATTGCTGGTGAAATTCAAGCATCGGGGGGCTCATTGCTTCTTTATTGCTCCTGACCACACGTAATCTTGATTCTACCTTTCTACCTGGCTGTGGAGATTGATCTAGTAAAAACATGCTGCAGATGAATTGCTCAGAGAATGTCAGAAGGGAATGTTACAGCGCACATCCTAACACTATTCTGCAATTGTTATTTTTCATGGGTGTCCACATCCTAGTAATATATCCCTAGATTTGACTGTAATCTTGCCACTGAGCTCGCCTGCAGGCTTCATAAACTTGTTTTAGTGTAGCCCTAAGTCACAGATTCTGTGGAACCAGACAGATAGTACTACCCTGTAACATCCGTTAGAGAACACATCTGCGCTTACATCTTCTACTAATAAATGTTTCCACAGGGGGACCACATTCTGTCAAATGAAAACATACAACAGTACAATGCCACTGACTGGCCACGTGCTTATTGCCTTTGTAATTTGATTCGCCATTCAAAATACTAGGTCTTCTAGATTGTCCTTGTGTTCCTTTGATTCATAACTCAGGACATACTCAGCTGTAAAAAACAAAGTTTAATTTTACTTTGAATGACTTAGGAAAGTTTGGCACAAAAATATTTGGTAATTGTTTTTGGAATCCTCCTGGCTTGAAATCTTGAAAATAGATACATTTGAAATTGTAGGAAATTGGAGGTTAATACAATGATATATGGACAATGGAATTTCTGTCTCAAGTCAGTTAGCTAGGACCCATATTCTGAGTGTTTCCAAATGATATATGCTGATGGCCGTGAAATGGGTTGTATTGTAGCACCTTAAGAGATATGTCCCTGTCTTAACCCCCAGAATCTATAAATATAATCTTATTTGGAAAAAAAGTTTTTAGCAGACATAATTAAGCTAAGGATCTTAAGAGCGTATCGCCCTGGATTATCCAGTAAGCCCCAAATCCAATGACAAGTGTCCATAAGAGACAGGAGAGGAGATAGATACAGAAAGAAGACCACTTGAGCAAAACAAGACAGAGATTGGAGTTATGAAGTTGCAATCCACAGAGTGACTGGAAAAACCAAAGACTGGACAAAACAAGGTAGGATTTTTCCTTAGAACCCTTTTGAAAGAGCAAGGCCCTGCCAACAGCTTGATTTCAGAATTTTGGCCTCCACAACCTAAAAGAGTAAGTATCTATTTTTTAAGCCACGAAGTTTGTAAATATTTGTTATGGCAGCCCCAAGAGAGTGATAGAGGCAGTTTGTAAAGAAGATGCAGCATCTGAAAGGTAAGACTGTTCTCCGTAGTAAAAGATTTTGTCTCGGAAATGCAAAGTCATTGAGAAGCCAAAAGCACTTAATGTTCAGCATTACTGCTTTCCAGGAAGGAGTATGTTCATGGATTGTTGTACAATTTACCTAAGTAAAATATTTTCGTCACAGCTGATTAAAATTGCTTTTTTTCCTCTCCAATTTCTCTTCCATACCTGTTTTCCCTTGTTTTAATGGTATTTGAAGTCCTCCGATGATTTAGATATTTATCTAATGAGAAGTTGCAATGATACGTTTCATTTGGGTTTGTTAAATTATATGTGTGTGTTCTTGCTTATTTTCATTAGCAGTTATTCTTAACTGTGCTGCTATAGGAAGACCCCCTAGTGGCCATTTTGTTAACTGGTCTGCTGAGTTAACCCGAAAATGCAGGTCCAGGCATAACATCATGATGGGGCCATGTCCTGAGATTTCTGACATCAGAAGGACATTGGTAGAGAAAGAACAAGGCTTAACATGCACAAAGATAGAAGCTAGTCTGAAAATAATTCTTCCTATCATCAGACACGCAGAATTGTAATTCTCATTGATGCTTAGCATAATTCTCATTGATGCTTAGTCAAAATGAAATTTCTTTTCTGTCAGAAACACACACAATAACACAGCATATATGATTACAAATACACTCTACACTATTTTGATGGAAAAATAGGGAATAGGATATATTCGTTTCTCTGTGTTTGTAGGGCACTAAACCATAATAATCTTACAAACAGCAAGAACATCAGTGTATGAAGTCACACGTCTTCTTCAACCCAGCTCTCAATAATAAAAAAGAAATTGCCATCGACCATACTAGAGGAAAGCCTCTATCTTGAGACTGCTATCTTTATAGAAATTTATATTACAAAATTGTTGTCATATGAAGAGGTGATCAAACAGTATTCAGCCAATAATGTAGTGAAAATATAATTACAGGGTTGGTTGTACAATAAGTTATTGAAAACATGTTATTCTAAATTTGATGCTTCTAGTATTTGTTAGCTTTAAAAATATTAATTTGTTGTGATTTTGTTTCTCATTCTAAATAAATATTTACTTCTATGCCAAATTTTGTAGCCTTTTCATTAGAGAGGTCTCCCTGAAATATATCTTTCACCTCTCACAAAACCTGGACACACCTTTACTGCCAAAATATCAGGTTAGTGGTTAAAATATACTAGGGGTTTGGAGGGAAATAAGGCAGGGAAGTTGGGAAATATGCTGTTTGATGTATGGGAAAAGCAATTCTCTAATTTAGAAGATTTTAATTCATTTTAGATGCATTTGAATATATTTTATTCTTTTGTACTGTTGCAGTGATGATACCTATTGTTTTCTTTCTTGAAGTTCACTGTCCTAACATGTATTATTCCAATTTTCTTACTAAATAACTGAAATATGGGAAGGACAAATATCAGTGACAATTTCTAGATGAGAATATAAGCTGTGTGAGTTATCTGATCTTTGCAAGTTTATATACTTTGAAGCAGAGCCAGGATCTAAACTTAGCATTTTGATTCTTAATGTCTCAAGTTCTCCATGTGATGGCTGTCAACTTTTTAGGAAATTCCAAAAGAAATACTTGCATATTACATTTCTAAATGCATAAATTTGTGTCTAAATAACCAGTGGATTAATAAGCCATTTTATATCTAAACTAGCTTCCGCACTCTGCTAATTCAGGACAGTGGTCTGTACTTGATGCATACAGGCACTTTCATGCGATTAAAAAAAGTCATTGACTCCTTTATTTACTGTGATCTGGACACACACGGCATTTTTCATGTTGAAAGTAATATTTAAAAGAAGGGTTTTTTTGTTGCTGTTTATTGTTCACTTTTCAAAGATCTTTAACCAAAATCATACTTTGGCATCTCCTGATAAGGAAGCTGTGCTCTCATTCTTAAATCTAGCCTTACAGATGTGTCTTCTAACTGCCTTCTCTGCTTCCTTCTTTCCTACACTGTAGGTCTAGCTTGGAGAGGACATACTCATAAGCAGGAGTAATATGCCTTGGAAACTCGTAGGTGGAAAGAGGCAAAATTCTGTGCATATCACCTTTGTCAGAAAGGTGAAAGGAAGGTAAAGAAGAAAGAACAAAAAATGCTCACTAGAAAAGGTTTCTTCCATGAACATATAGCATGTAAAATTATGGCTTTGCATAGATGGGCTTGAATACAGAACACTGGACTGAACATCAAGAAATGTGGATTCTAGTCCAAATTCTGTAGCTTAACAGGCTGTGTGATTCAAACCATCTCCCTTACTTTCTGGGCTTAAACTCCTTTGTGTGTAAAATGAAGCATTTCAACTACAGGATGCCTAAATTTCCTACCTGCTCTAGTAAGCTATAGTCCTATGTTACACATTGGATTCTACCTATGTCCAAAGAAAGTGTTATTTGGGAGAGGGAAGACAAGTACAGTAAAGAGTGGGAGAACAAAGGGGTGAGTTCCTCATTACGGGACAGAGATATTACTACACACTACAAGTGAAGAGGCTATCCCTCAGAAAAGCCTCCTTGCATAGATTTCAGTCTTCTGGGAGACAACCCAAGGCATTCCCAGCTTGCTAGTACTCTAGCAAAATAGTAAAGAAACAAGAAGAGCCAACCAAAGCAGAAAATGCAAGCTTGACATTTGTTTCCTTATCACTTACAGAAATAAATATCCAAAGTCTTTGTTGTGTTAGCACATATGAACCCACAATTTTCTAAGAGATGCTGATAAAAGTCTAGCAAAATTTAATTTATATATAGTGGGCCAAGACTAGTGTCATTCCAAAAAAAAGAATTTTCAGAAAGAGAGATATTGGCACGGGAGTCTCATGCTCTAAATGTCAGGACTGGTCCTGAGGCCCCTTGCATTTCTGCAGTGGCCCCAATCCTGATTGTTGAGAGAGTCGAAGGAGCATCTGTCACCTTGGAAGAAGGCAGTAGAGAGTTTTTCCAGAACCTCTGTGTTTTTTTGTTCCCTGTGAAATGTGTCATTTCTTTTATTTTAAAGAATCTAAGAAGATGGCATTAAATTGGTAAGAACTGTGATATAGTAGAAAGTTGAATAGTGCAAATGAATGCTATTTCTTAAATTCCGTTTATCCTTTGAGTTACTATTAAAGTGCTGAAAGATGCTGGCACTTCAGTGTGCCTGTCAGACAGGTAGAAAAATGACTGTGCTCTTTGATATTTTCTCAGAAAAAGAATTAAATAGAACCTTCATTAAAATACTATTATTTAAAAATATAATTTTTCCAAATGTGATGTAAAGGCTATTTGTAGCTTGATAAATACATACTCTATAATTGGACTAACTCAACTCCTTATAAATTGAGAACTGATTGATTGATTAACTCACTGGCTTATGATTAACTGGAAAAAAATAAGTATTAACCTTAGTAACAGTCTCTCTAAAATTTTCCACTTGGCATCCTACTTTTTTAAGTAGGACACACTGGATGAATTTCATCATTTTTTAATGACAAAAATCTAGAAGTGCTTTAGATTCACCCATAAGAAGATTTATTTTCAATGTACTATCTCAGGAATGAAGAAAATAGGTTAGGACTAATTTAAGGATATGCAGATTGATATTGTTATTTTTAAACCACTGACAAATGCTGATTTGTAGTGTTACTCCCATTAAAATGTATGCTTTTTCTTCACATAAAAGGGGATTATAGTTAATTTCACTGCTGAATAATTGGCTTCTAGATAGTTGAATTTTATTCTATTGGTAGATTTCTAGTAGCTCCTGCAGCTTTTAGCACTTTCTGCTTTTCTTCCTTTCCCATTGTGTATTCTCATTTATTTCCACGTTTCAACCATCAGAAATATGTCAGTCATGTCTAAGGCCGTACCTCCGGGCAAGTCTCACTCCTGAGCTCCAGATGCACATTTGTGACTGCCTTGTGACTATCCCCACCTTGAATATGCCATAAGGTCCTCTTACAATATATAGAAATCTAAACCAGATGTATTCCTTGCTAAACCTCTCCTCTATCTATATTCTCTACATCTATTTGCCTCACATGTCAGAAATCTACAAACTACCCTAGATGCTGCCTCTCTCCATCACACCATATTTAACTAATTACTTAATTGACTATTTAGTTTTTTGTTTGTTTGTTTGTTTGTTTGTGACAGTCTTGCTCTGTCACCAGACGCCAGGCTGGAGTGCAGTAGTGCGATCTCAGCTCACTGCAACCTCCGCCTCTCGGGTTCAAGCAATTCTCCTGCCTCAGCCTCCCGAGTAGCTGGGACTACAGATGCATGCCACCATACCCAGCTAATTTTTGTATTTTTAGTAGAGACAGGGTTTCACCATGTTGCTCAGAATGGTCTTGATCTCTTGACCTCGTGATCTGCCCGCCTTGGCCTTCCAAAGTGCTGGGATTACAGGCGTGAGCCACCGGGCCCTGCCTATTTGATTATATTTAATCAGACTCATTCCTCTGCAATAATAAAATCAAAGTCCTCCTCTTTATCTACACCGCTAACTCTTAGTTCAGTGCTCATCAACTTTCACCTGAACTTGCTCCCTTCCAACCCATCTTCCACACTATGACTAAAGTTATATTGCTAATTCATCTGCTTAAGATTCTTCAGACTGGGCGCCATGGCTCACACCTGTAATCCCAGCACTGTGGGAGGCCAAGGCTGGCAAATTGTTTGAATTCAGGAGTTCAAGATCAGCTTGGGCAACACAGTAAAATCCCATTTCTACAAAAAAAAAATACAGAAATTAGCCAGGTGTGGTGACATGCACCAGTATTCTCAGCTACTTGGGAGGCTGAGGCCATAGGATTGCTTGAACCAGGGAGGTTGAGGCTGCAGTGAGTCATGTTTGTGCCACTGAACTCCAGCCTGGGTGACAGAGGAAGACCTCATCTCAAAAAAAAAATTTTTTTTTTAAGATTCTCCATAATACATAGGATAGAATTCAAACTCCTTAACATTCCATTTGCACTTGCATTTCTGCAGTGGTCCCAATCCTGACTGTTGAAAGAATCAAAAGAGTACCTGTCATAGAATTTATTACAACCTGGTTCCTGTTCACCTCTTCAGCCTCATGCTCTTCCAGTTCTCAGTGTGCTTATGCTCACTCATCTCTCCATACAATACCAGGCAGTAGAACTGTTTTCCTAGGAAATTCTTACTCATGATTCAAAGTTCATCTCAACCATCCTCCCCAAGAAGCCTTCCCTGACTCTCCAACTAGTTTGTCACTCCTTGATGCTAATTCTATATTGGCTATTGTTACTATTATTACCCATTCTATCTGTGTCATCCCTTACTGTGTATGTGATCCAATCCCCTCCAATGTACTCAAGTGCTTTGTTCAGCAATTCTCTCCCCTCTTTCATTATCTATTTCTCCTTCCTTAGTGTATTGCTACTATAAGCATTTAAACGTTTTGTAAAAATTCCCTACTTAAAATAAATGCTTCTTATAATGTTATACACCCCTCCAGCCATTGTCCTACTTTCCTACCCTCTTTTGCAACAAAACTCCTTGAGTTCTCTATGCTGTTGTCTCCATTTCTTCTCCTCCCCTTCAGTATTTCCAGCTTTACTGAAATTGCCCTTCTCAGTGTTACCAATGACCTCCATATTGTTTGTTGCTCTCCCCTCACCTCCCTGACCTCTGAATGTGAGAGTGCTCTGGAACCCAGATAGACCCCCTTTTCTTCAGTCACACCTATTTCTTTGTCAAGTTTATCCAGCCTTTAAGAATTTTCTTTGCACTGCCAAATCGCACACTTATATTTCCTTTGCCAAGATGTCTTCCTTGGACTTCAAATTTCTATCTATCAGGTTACTTGACATGTTCTCCTAAGTTTTTCTTGAGCAAATTTTACATTGCCGGAACTGAACTCCTTATATCTCCCCCATCTTTCATTCATCCAAATCTGGAATATTGGCAATATCATCCTTCCCATTGCTCAAGACATAACATCTAAAGTCATCCTTGTCTTTTTCCTTTTGGCACATGTCATAGACAATCCATCAACAAATCCAGTAAGCTAGACCTTAAAGATATACCTCAAATCTAACCACTTCTTAACCACATTCATTTCTAACACCCTCTTCCAAGCTACACTAAGATTCTTATGAACACCTCCTAACATTTCACCCTGTTTTCACCTTTGCCTCCTGCTTTCTATTTTGAAAACTTCCAAACTGGTCCCACTAACACGTAGGCCAAATAATGTCACTACTATGCTCAAAATCTTTCAGTGGCTTCCCAACTCAGAATAAAAGCCAAAATCATAAAAGACGGTAAAAAGACCTAGCTAGTGTGGCCCTGCAATACGTCTTGGACCTTACCTTTTATTGTGGTCTGCAGCATTTTGGCCACATTGGCTTCTCTCATACTTCATTGACAAGTTTAGAACATCATGCTTCAGGATCTTTGCATTCACTGTTCCCTAAAAACACTTTTCTCCTAGATCCCGGCCTGGCTCACTTCCTTGCCTCCCATAAAACTCCACTCAAATGTCTCTTTCTTAGTGAGACTTTTTCTGACCACGTTATTTATGACTGCAGTCCTGTTTGCTCCACCTACCACCATAGTACTCTGTCATCTATTTTGTATGTTTTATTTTCCTGTGAAGAAAGTATTATCCTCTGAATTTCTATGCATTTTATCTATTTTTAATGTATCTTTCTTTTTCAAAACGTACTTAGTTTATTGTGTTTTATTTTGAGACAAGGTCTTACTCTGTCACCCATGCTGTAATACACAGGCACAATCATGGCTCACTGCAGCCATAACTTCCTGGGCTCAAATGACCCTCCCACCCCAGGCTCCCAAGTGGCTGGGACTAAAAGCATGTCCCATCATGATGGGCTAATTTTTGTATTTTTTGTAGAGACAGGGTTTTACATTACCCAGATTGGACTCCAATTCCTAGGCTTAAGCGATCCACCCACCTCAGCCTCCCAAAATGCAGGGACTACAGGCACGAGCCACTGACCCACTATTGTCTCTTTCTCCCCTAAAATGTAAACTGTGGGACCCCAGAACTTTATATTGGTTTTATTTACTTTGTAATCTAGTGCCCAGCATGATGTGAGCACTCCATAAGTATTTACTGAAGAAGCGATGAATGCATTTAGCAATAGAACATGCCACCTACCTAGAGATAAAATGAAGGAAAGTTTAATAAAAGCAAAATCAGTTTAATGAAAGCTACTCAGTGAGTGTGCTCTGTAAGGAGAGAGCTGGGATTGTGACTATAAGGAATGACCCAGTATAAAACAGAAACTTCATCAAACAACAACAAAATATCACTGATTTTGTCTAAATACATCGTATATTTCCAATTGAGTGTAGATATGTGGGAGAAACTTAAAAAATAATACATGCGGATGGAAGTGAAAATACAATTTTAGGGCTCTGCTGGTTGGCTGGGAAGGCCTTAGTTACATAATAATTAAAAAAATAGTGACTTAGAAGAATGTAAAATCTCCTGAAGTAACACAAAAAGTAATGAAAGAAATGGAGGAAAGAGGATGTGAGGAAAAAAAGAGGGAAAACTAAGAGGGCAAGTGATTAAAGCAGCATGACTAACATATGAAACAAGGTAGTCTTAATTGAGTAGGGAAATATTACCAACTCCCTGTGAAAGATAGGCTGAAATTAAAATCACACTAGTATAATGTATTTCTAAACAGCTGTTCCATTTATTTTAGCAGTTAAAGAGACTTTAAATATGAATTTGACCGTAGTGTGTACACTAATCAAGTAAGTCTCACTGCTCTAACAAACTACCCTAAAATCTGAAAAGTATAATCTAACAGAGATTTCTCCCACTCTAATGAGGTGCTTTCTCATCCCACTCTAATGAGGTTCACCAGAAAGCTAACTGATGTGCTCATTTAGAGATCCAGGCACCACATCTAGTGACTCTGTAATCTTCCTAACCATGGAGTTTCCCACTATATTCTCTGTCTGACCAAGAGACAAAAGAAGAGAAGTAGTTTATGGGCCAGTCCTGCAGGTGAGTGCATTCATCTACAATACATTGGCCAGAACTCAGTTGCATAGCCTCACAAAACTGAAAAAGAGGCTGTGAACTATAGGTTAGTCATACGCCCGAGAAGACCAACCAGCCACCTGTCAAGAACTGTGAAGTCTGACATTGAACTTTTAACTAGTTTGAAAACTAACACATTAGCCTACCACAGTTTCACAGATACTGATGAAAGACATGAGACTCCTGGGTCAGAGATGAAAAATAGTTCATTATACACAGCAATAGCTATAATCAGAGTAGCAGTTTATTTTATTTTATTTTATTATTTATTGTCAGATACTAAAGCCCCAGTGCCTACTTACATGGTAATGCAAACAGGGACAGATAATATATGTAGCATATTATGTAACAGGAGAGGAAATGTGAGTTTAGAGAACCTAAACATTTTATAATTGAAAGTAAGCATGCCTGATCTTTGATCTTGAGAGAAACACTCTCCAGCTTTCATTTTTGATGCTAATCAAATATCTTTGAAACAATTCTTTGGAACAAATAGCAGCCAGTGTCTCACATGCAAAATGTTTGGAAACACAAGAGGCTCATGAAGAATTTTGATCCAGAACAACCATATGTAATTAAACAGTTTTCAAGCAACTTACTTAAAGTAACCTGGGCAAGCCATATCCAAAGTGTCAGTAACAAGTTGACATATCTGGAACTATGTCCTAAAGCTTATAATACTAGATTGTTACCCAGATTTATTGTCTTAGAGAATCTATGTTCTATCTATCTAAATAAAAGTGTAAAAAGGTAGAGGTAGTTGTAAAATTAGGATGTTCAAAAGTATATATTTAATGGCATTCAGGTTTTCTGTAGAAAAATCAAATTATAGGTAACTAATATTATGCTTTATGTGTTATTTTGTTTATATGGTTGGATGCAATTACATATAAATTAGCTTTGTACTGAGTATTTTATGTTATCTCCCTAGGACTTAAAGTGATAAAGTAGACTAATCCTCAGAACTAGTTTAGACATAAAAAACAATATCTAGGAAAATGCATTATCTCTGTGTTGAGATGCTGAGGTGAGCAAAGAAACAAAGGACATATCTGGATATGTTCATTTTTAAACCCCAAAATCTCTTAAGACATCTTAATGTACCAGGGAAATCACTAATTTTAGAGTCAAAAAATTAAAAAGGGATTCCAGAATTACTTATTTGGCTGTATTTGTTTTTCATTATTCAACCATTTATTGAGCAAAAAAAATTATGTGCATGTGAGCCTAAGCACTAGAGCTAAAACAGCGAGCCACATTACTGACTTCAAGGGAATTCCAATCTTAGTGGAAGGACATACATATAAATAATTACAAGGCACTATAATAATAATACAGATAGAGTGATATAGAAAGTACTATGAATAGAGGACCACTGAACACAGTGAGGGAGAAAAATGATGAAAACTTTACTGGAATCTCCTCATTAACTCATGGGAGTTTTCCCACAAGTAACATTGAATCAAAGTCATGAAATATAGATTGAAGATGTCCAACAGGCCAAAATGGGAAATAAATCATTAAACAACTGAGCTATATGTACAAAGACCAGGAGATACGAAAGGGCAGAAAGCAGTTCTTGATGATAGAAGCTTTGGAGGGAGAAAATAGTCACAAATTATGCATCTAACAGAAAACTAACATCCAGACTCTACAAGGAACTCAAACAAATTAGCAAGGAAAAAAACCTCATCAAAAAATGGGCTAAGGACATGAATAGACAATTCTCAAAAGAAGATACACAAATGGCCAACAAATGTGAATAAAATGCTCAACGCAATTAATGACTGGGAAAACGCAAATCAAAACCACAATGTGATACCAGCTTACTCCTACAGGAGTGGCCATAATAAAAAATGGATGTTTGCAGGGACGTGGTGAAAAGGGAATTTACACTGCTGATGGGAATGTAAACTAGTATAGCCACTATGAAAAAAACAGTATGGAGATTCCTTAAAGAACTAAAAGTAGAACTATTTGATCCAGCAATTCCACTACGGGGTATCTACACAGAAGAAAAGAAACTGCTATACAAAAAAGATCTTGCAAACACAGGTTTATAGCATACAATTTAAAATTGCAAAAATATGGAACCAGCCTAAATGTCCACCAACCAACAAGTCTATAAAGATAATGTGAGACATATACATGCATGCATGCACACACACACACACACACACACACACACACACAAGCACACACCATGAAATACTACTCAGCCATAAAAAGGAATGAAATAGTAGCATTTGCAACAACCTGATGGAGTTGGGAATCATTATTCTAAGTAAAGTTAACTCAGGAATAGAAAACCAAACATGGTATGTTCTCGCTTATAGTGGGAACTAAGCTATAAGGATGCAAAGGCATATGAATGATATAATAGACTATAGGGTCTTGAGGAGAAAAGGAGCAAGGGATAAAAAACTAGACATTGGGTGCAGTGTACACTGCTCAGGTGATGGGTGAACCAAAGTCTGAGAAATCACACCTAAAGAACTTATCCATGTAACCAAATACCGCCTGTACTCCAAAAACTATTGAAATATAAATAATTTTTAAAAACTAAAAAAAAAAAATGGCACAATGGATAAAAATCTACCAACTACTGTCTTCAAGAGACTCACTTACCACATAAGGACTCACATAAACTTAAGCTAAAGGGGTGGAAAAAGATATTTCATATAAATGAAAACCAGAACTGAGCATGAATAGGTATTCTTATATTAGATAAAACAGACTTCAAAGCAACAACAGTTTAAAAAAACAAATAGGGACATTATATAATGATAAAAAGATTAGTCCAATGGAAAAATATTACAATCTTAAATATATATGCACATAACACTGGAGCTCCCAAATTTATAAAACAGTTACTACTAGACCTAAGAAAGGAGACAGACAACAGTACAATGAAAGGCCTATCATGTTGCCTATCTAGAAGAAAAGCACAGGGAACATTCTCCTAGATAGGCCATATGATAGGCCTCAAAACAACTCTCAATAAATTTAAGAAAATAAGTATTATATCAAGTATTCTTACAGACACAGTAAAATGAAACTGGAAATTAACTCCAAAAGGAACTCTCAAAACCGTACAAGCACATAGAAATTAAATAAACTGCTCCTGAATGATCATTGGGCCAACAATGAAATCAAGATGGAAATTCAAAAATTCTTTGAAATGAACAATAATAGTAGCACAACTGATCAAAACTTCTGGGATACAGCAAAAGTGGTGCTAAGAGAAAAGTTTATAGCAGTAAATGCTTAACTCAAAAAGTCTGAAAGAGCACACACAGACAATCTAAGCTCATATCTCAAGGAACCAAAGAAACAGGAGCAAATCAAACCCAAACAGAACAGAAGAAAAGAAATAACAAAGATCAGAGCAGAAATAAATGAAATTGAAGCAGAAAACAAATAAAACCACAGAAGATAAATAAAACAAAAGACTGGTTCTTTGAAAAGACAAGAAGAATTAAGAGACCATTAGTGAGATTAACCAAGAAAAAAAGAGAAGATCCAAATTAGCTGAATAGAAAAGAAAGTGGGGGAGACTAACACTAATACCACAAAAATACAACAGACTATTCAAGGGTGCTGTGAACACTTTCAGGTACACAAACCAGAAAACATAGAGGAAATGGATAAAGTCCTGGAAATACACAACTCTGCTAGATTAAACCAGGGAGAAATAGAAACTCTAAATGGAGCATCAACAGATGGTGAGACTGAAACAGTACATTTTTTAAAATGCTGACAAAATAAAGTCCAGGACCAGATGTATTCACAGCTGAATTCTATCAGATATTGAAAGAAGAAGTCATACCAATCCTACTAAAACTATTCCAAAAGATAGAGAAAGAGTGAATCCTCTCTAAATAATTCTATAAAGTCAATATTACCCTGATACCAAACGAGGAAAGGAAATAACAAAAAAAGAAAAAGAAAAGAAAACTACAGACCAATAAATATCCTTAATGAACATAGATGCGAAAATCCTCAAGAAAATCTAGCTAACCTAATCCAACAGCATATCAAAAAGACAGTAAATCATGATCAAGTGGGAGTCACACCAGGGATACAAGGATAGTTTAATATACACAAGTCAATTAATGTAATATCCCACATAAACAAAAGTAAAAACAAAAATTGTATTATCATTTCAATAGACAGAAAAAGCATTTGACAAAATCCAGCATCCCTTTATGATTAAAACCCTCAGCAAAATCGGCATAAAAGGGGTATACCTTAAGGTAATAAAAGCCATCTGTGACAAACCCACAGCCAATATAGTACTAAACAGGGACAAGTTGAAAACATTTTCCGTGAGAACTAAAAGAAGACAAGGATGCTCATTTTTACCACTTTTATTGAACATAGTACTGGAAAACCTAGTCAGAGCAATCAGGCAAGAGAAAGAAAGAAAGGGCATCTAAATTAGTAAAGAGAATGTCAAACTGTCTCTGTTTGCTAGTGATATGACTGTATACCTAGAAAACCCTAAAGATTTCAAAAAGCTTCTAGATATGATAAATAAATTCTGTAAAGTTTCAAGATACAAAATCAGTGTCCACAAATAGCACTGCTGTACACCAACAGTGATCAAGCTGAGAATCAAATCAAGAATCAACCCCTTTTCCAACAGCTGCCAAAAAAAAAGAAAGAAATGAAAATTTAGAATTATACCTAACCAAAGAGGTAAAAGATCTCCACAAGGAAAACTATAAAACTGCTGAAACAAAATCATAGATGACACAAACAAATGAAAATACATCCCATATTCACAGATGGGTAGAATCAATACTGGGAAAATGACCATACTGCCAAAAGAAGTCTAAAAATTAAATTCAAATCGCATCAAAATATCATCATCATCCTTCACAGAGCTAGAAAAAAAAATCCTAAAATTAATACAGGACAACAACAAAAAAAGAGTCTGCATAGCCAAAACAAGTCTAAGCCAAAAGAAGAAATCTGAAGGCATCACATTGCTCAACTTCAAACTATATTACAAGGCCATAGCTACCAAAGCAGCATCGTACTGGTATAAAAACAGGCACAAAACCCAGTGGAACAAACTAAAGAACCCAGAGATAAAGCCACATGCAATGGGATCTTGATGGTTGAGGCACCAAAGTACTCAAGGGGCCTCCGACCTGGGCTGTTAAACCTCAAAATGACCTGGCCCCAGCCTTCTTTTCTGATCTTGACCTCATCTCTGTTACCCTCTCCCTTGCTCACTATGATGCATCCATCACTGTCTTCTATTTCTCAAACACATTCTCAAGCCTGCCTCAATGCCTTTGAACTTGCTGTTTCCTTTGTCCAGGGTGACCTTTCTGGATCTTCACAGGCATGGCTTACTTACCCATGTGGCAATGTCATCTCATCAGAGAGGTCTTTTCTGTTTCACCTTTTTAATATGGCCTATTACCTTCACAGGTCACTTTGCTCTATTACCCCATTTTACTTTCTGTATATAGCATTTATCTGTACCTTAATCTTGTTGCATTTATTTCCTTTATGTATATTTATTGTCTACATCCCCTCATAGAAAGATCCTAAGAAACTTTTGTTCACAGTTGTATTCCCAGCACTCAGAATAGTACATAATAGGTGCACAAAAATATATTTATTAAATTCATGAACCAGGAGGTGAATGAAAGGGGTGTCATAACCCTATTTTTAATTTAGAAAGTGCTCAAGTTTCAGTGAGGGAAGGTGTATGCTAAGAAAATCTGAAGTAGAAGAGATTTCTTTAGGCAAGAAATGCTGAGGTTCTGAACTATGATATTTTTGGTAGAAAGGTAAAGGGTAGGTTAGGTATGAAAGGAGACAAGTCGACGGACAATGGGGCCATTTGCTGAGACACGGATCCAAACAGGAAGAGAAGATGGATCTAATTTAAGGCTGTGCAGAAACATAAAGAACAGGTTTATACCAGCTCCAAAGAAAATTCCCTGGAGCTCCAATTTGTGACTAGTGCCATAGGGAACATAGCAATTCATTAAATGCTGCTTGTACCTATAAAATATGTTTATTAATCTCTCCTCGTCTATATATAATACTTGCGATGGAATTCTCTTTATGGCGTTATATGAACTCTGACTCTACTTTGCAAAATTGAAGCAATTATTATTATAGCTTCATTATGAGTACTTATAGCTAGTACCAGTCCCTTCTAAAATAGACAGAATTCATAAAATATAGCATAATGCAAAGTTCTCCCTATCTGCTTCTTCCCAGATAGATGTCTGAAATACAAATATTATGGAGAAAAATTTCAGAATTTTCCAACTGTAACCAGGTTTGTTATTTAATCTCTTGGTAAAAGACTCCTCTTTGTTGTCATTTCTTTCAGCTCATCATTCCTGTGCAGAGGATTGTGTCTATGAATTCCTGAATTCTCGAAATCGTATAATGTAAAATGTACATTTTTAACTACTCTCTTAGTATTAGTATATCTGTGAGCAGATAGGCAGGGCTATAGCAATTAATGTTTTATAGAATCTAAATTTTTGAAATACGAGTTCTTGTAAGCTCTATGCATATGTTTAAGGCCTTGATTTAAATTTTGATTTTTAAAGACTTAAGGGACAGTAAAATGCTTTGACATAGGTAAAATGCTGTTATCTACAGGTGCAATGCACTGACATAATGACCCCTCCTCCAAAATTGCTGAAGCATAGTATAGTTAGAGAATATCTCCAAGAATAAGCAGAGATTTTTAAAAATCTTCTCTTTGAGGAAAAACACTAATCTTCAAACTTAAGATATAAACAAGGATGTTTAAAATAGCTCCCATAAATAAAGTGAGTTTCTTTCATTTCTTGCTTTAAGCTTCAACTATTAATTATTTGCTATATATGTGAACAACTTCCTGGAAAGGCAAAATCTGGCTGCTCATCCCATGATGCTTTAATATATAAGGCAGATTTAAATAATAAGGTAGCTCTAGAAAGTAATAATAATGCTTTAAATAATAAGGCAGAAAGTAAATTCACAGCAAGGTTTTAAGGCAGAAAGTAAATTCACAGCAAGGTTCAATTTTCAAAAGAAGAGGAAAGGATAAATAACCTCTCTGAGCCCTCCAACCTGTTCACTAATCCCTATCTACACCTTCCTACAACTTTTGTATGTTTTTTGCATTGTATATTTTTCTTTGTATTTTGTATTTTGGCTGTTATATCCAGAGGGTAGGGCATCACTTTACTGAGAACTGAAATGTTATCTGAAAAAATAAAAATAAAGAGAAAATCATCCACCTTCCTACAACTTTTCCTTTGTATATTTTTGTATTGCATATTTCCTTTTGTATTTTGTATTTTGGTTGTTATACCCAGAGGGTACTACATAATTTTATTGACAAATCAAAAGTTAACAGAAACGAAAAAGGAAAAAAAGAGATGATAATGAAATAATGTTACAAATAAATGAACATGCTAACATTTTGCCATAAATAAAGAAATAAATAAATAAGCTGCTTTTATGCCAATAAAGCCAGTAAAGAAACTGTGAGGACAGACAGGGAGTGATCCCTTTCCTTCCCGTTATGTGAGTCATGACCTACACCCCTATAACAAACGTTAACAAGAGAAGCATAACAAATGTATTTAGCTGTAGTTTTTACATGACACAGGAGCCTTCAGAATGAAAGCTCAAATATACATGGAAGGCTCTCTGACTTTCATGCTTAGGTTCAATGAAGCAGAAACAGCTGTGTAAAAATGTGACTGGCCAAGAAGGGTATGATGGAAGAAGCGGAATGAGGAGAACTCAGCAAGGCCTGTCTGCAGATTCTTCCTCGCTGTACAGCATTCCTTCCTTCCAGGTATGGAACAGGACTTTCTTCTGGATGGGAGTCTCAGGACCTAGAGTCGAACAAGATAGGTTAGAGAATTTCTTTATGCCCACTTCCTACACAGAAAGGTTGGGGGAAGTCAGAGTTATTACTCTAACTTTTAGGCTTTGGGCTGACTTAGGAGAAAAGAGTTTCTGGTTCTTATGACTTGAGGAAGAGAGATTCTAGTTTCTTTTGGGGGGACAGAGTTTCCCTCTTGTCATCCAGGCTGGAGTAAATGGCACTATCTCAGCTCACTGCAACCTCCGCTTCCTGGGTTCAACTGATTTTTCTGCCTCAGCCTCCCAGGTAACTGGGACTACAGGTGCCTTCCACCACATCCTGCTATTTTTGTATTTTCAGTAGAGGTGAGATTTCGCCATGTTGGTCAGGCTAGTCTCAAACCCTGACCTCAGGTGATCTGTCCGCCTCGGCTTCCCAAAGTGCTGGGATTATGGGTGTGAGCCACCATGGCTGGCCAAGATTCTAGTTTCTATGGCTTGCCCTGGGAAGAAGGAAGCTAAGGGACAGGAGGGCAGGAGAGGGTCAGAGAGAAACATTGCATCTGAGGCTGCCTCTGAGACCTTCACATTGGGGTATCATTTTCTGAGCCCCAGCAATAACACCTACTACTCTCTGCACAGAGGGCTCAGGTCTTTTCCTAGACTGCTTCAAAAGGCTTATTAACAACAGAGTGGCTCCTGGAGGCATAGACAAGAAATCAAGAAATGTTCTGATAACTGCTACATGGGCTTACAGGCTCAGAAGCAGAGCATCTAAACACCTACCCATGAGAAATCTTATTAATTTAACAAGAGATATTTATTGTTGTTTGATCAGACTAGCAAAACTCTTTGAAACCTTCGTTTATACTGTAGTTGAACTTCCAGACATTGCCCAGTCTCTGAAGAGCAGTGACTGAGCTTTTTAAAGGTTAAATTACTCACATAACCCTGGCCAGCTTGGGTTACAAATACAAAAAGAATATTGCTATTTAACCAAAAGTGTCAGAGCAAAGGAATCAGAGGTGATCAGCCAGAGGCCTACATTATTTCCCTCAACTAAGATGTTTGTATTTCAGGAAATCTGGAAACTGTTCCGTTTGTAAGTCAAAGGGGAAGGAGTGAAGAATGAGTTGGCTTCAAAGGAGGAACACCAAGAAAATGGAAGAGACAGAGCTGTTCTGCGTGTTGATGGTCAGACTTCGATATTTGTTTGTTAGCCCTCATGAAACTTACTCAAAAAGAGAAAATTGTACTGTATGTAAACTAAAAATTAAATTTATAAAGGGTACTTAAAGAATTTTTTTATTAAGTAAATTCTAGCTATGCTATGCATGGACTGATAATGAGGCCTTCCCTGATTCATAGTTGACTATTGTTGAGTCTAGGAATGGAGCACACTACTGACAAATTTCAATGTTTAAGCAGCCATGTTAATTAGTTTTGTCAACATGAGAGTAGTCTTGTAGAACCCAAGTTATTCTGATCCTATCCTAGATTTTATTTAGTTCCAGAAATTTGGTTCCTTGCAAAGTGTTTCCCACTCCCCACAGCAACACACACACACACACACACACACACACACACACACACATACACACACCCCAACCTCAAGAAGAACTCTGCTGACAAACCTCTATTTAGAATCTGCAGTGACCAACTGATTTGCACCATCCCTAGCCACAGGGCCTCAGGTCCATTGTCATTGCCCTGACCAAGCATTTTTCCCTTGGCACACTCCAAAGCAACTAGCCTCTCCCAATGCCAAATTTGTAAGTTATTTTTACTCATACTGAACTGAAGACAGACTATGTTTCATGCATAAAAGAAGAATAATCCCTCTCTTTCTATACCAATCAGACCCTGACCTGAGGCCATCCTGAGGACCTTATATTATACCATCCTGCTCTCTCACCAAACACGTTGCATATACTTCCTCTCTTTGCTGTAGTCCTGTGCTAAGTGCACGAAAGCCATATACAGATTCATTCACACAACTCAATGTCCATGGGTCATTCAGCAGCACACAAGAGAAATGGGGCTTTCCTGTAGACACAGCCATCATTCCCTACTCCTGTTGCACTCTTACTTGATTGGTAGTTAATCAACCACGGTTTTTAAGGAGAAGTGTATTTTATACTGAATTCTAAGACACCAGAAAATAATAAATAGGAAAAAAGAGGAGCTCAATTGCTCTAGACCTTAGAAATATTGCCCTATAAGTCATTCTCTTCTGAAAGCTTTTGACAGGTAGAAAGTAGTACATTTGGTTCAACTGACTTACTAATATCACAAACAGAGTGTTATGTATTCATTTCTAGGGTACTTTATATTTTCTGCCAACCCAAAAATACCTTCTTAAAAGGGTTAAGAAACAGGGTCATGAAAAGCAGTGGCCCATAGAAATATAGTTCATATTTGTTCACATATATGGCCAAGGAAATGCATCACAGATCAATTGTGAATCTCACTATTAAGAAATTTCAGGCTGTCAACATCTTAAAAGCCATATTTTCCCTATAACATGCAGATGCATTTCCATTCACCTTTCTTATAAAGGTCTCCATTAGAATAGAAAAAAAAAGCATTGAATGACTATTCTAAAGAAAGCTGGTCAACACTTTGATTTTTCCACATGACTTATCTTAGAACTTCTACTATATGCGCCATTAAAATTGTTATATAAGTTGTAGTTACAGAATGAATAGACATTTAAATTGGCTTTCCTTGGGCAATAAGCACTACAGAAAAAAAAAGTCTTTTCTGCTAGTGTTTGTATTGTCAAAAGCTCTCAGGTAATCTCAGGTATCTGCGTTAGGAATACGGACCTTCATCAAAGGTAGCTGTGCTTTCCCTGGGGCAGCCTGAAGTAGTTTGAGCTTATATCATTGAAATGATTATCTTGGGTAGGGCAAAGCATTAAGCTGCTTCTTCGACCCATCTTCACTACACTCAGGTTATATGGCCAAGATTCAAAGCCTAAATGCTTACAGAATCTAGAAAACATATGCAACTGGGTGAGAATGGTGGAGTCTAAGAAACAAACAATATGACAAAGTAGGGACTGTGGGAAAGGAGCGAAGTCTATCCCACCCTAAGCAGGAGGCTGCTACTGACTTCCATCTGTTGCTGTGAAGCAACAGGGACTCAGTGGAGGTGGGTGTGTAATGTTTAAGAGAAGCTGGAAACTTGAATATATTTTGTCTGTCTATGGAATTTCTCAATTTAAAATATTGACTGAAAAACTAATGAAACCCTGAGCCCAACCACATCATGATTGCAGGACAAATTCAGTGTAATAAGAGTTGCCCGCTGGGTGCATCCCTTCCATACTGATGGACCTTTTACGCAGGTGTGACGGTTAATTTTATGTGTTAACTTGGCTAGGCCATGTTGCCCACATATTTGGTAAAACACATCTGAATGTTGCTGTGAAGGTATATTTTAGATGAGTTTAACAATTACACCCGTAGGCTTTGAGTAAAGCAGATTGCTAACCATAATGTGAGTAGACCTCAGTCAATCAGTTGAGGGTCTTAAAAAGAAGAGACCTTCTGTGCAAGAGAAAGGGAATCTATCAAAAGAATGCCTTCTGACTCAAACTGCAGCATCTGCTTTCCTTGGCCACCCTTCGGATTTTGGAGTTGCTAGCCTTTGCAATAGTGTGAGCCAATTCCTAAAAATCAATCTCTCTCTCTCTCTTTCTCTCTCTCTCTCTGTCACCCTCTCTAACTGGCAGATAAGAGGAGAGAAAGGCTCTGAAAACTGCTGTAGATCAGATTTAGTGTGTACTTCATACACACACATACACATACACATACATACACATACTTGTATCTCCTATTGGTTCTGTTTCCCTGTAGAACCCTAACTAATATAACAGGTATGCCAGGACAGTCCCATTTTAGGCCTGTTTCCCCAGGATAATTAAATAGTAAGACTTTTATTTGGCCACACTGTTTAGATGGCTCTAAATCCACCACCCAAGATGACTACATGCTAAATTCTATAGTCAAACCTAGTGTGAGTCACTCTGATCTCTAATCTAGCCTATTTACCCCATCTTACCTCCCTCCCTAAAAGACCGTATTTAATTTTCAGCCAACATTTTAGAAATGTAACCTTGATTCCATCATCTCTCTCACCCCCATTTCTCCCTCAAAACTAACAGTTTAAATTGTACCCTATTTTTTTTTCATTTTCTCTCCTAATTTATATGTGTTTTGAAATAACAAGGAGAAGCTTTATGTCATGCTTCTTGTATTCAGCTCTTGGTCTCACATTACAGGATCCTGGCTCTTATTTTGTGAACTGCTCTGACCCAGGGCTTTCTCTAGTTTGCCTTCTTCCTATTTTGCTGATCTATTTTTATCTTACTTATGGTATATGCCTCTCCTGACCAAAGCTGCTTTTGGAAAGAAAGAGCACAGAACGGAAGGTAATATCTGATAACACTTCACACACAAAAAAAAAAATTGTAATGGATGTCACATAACTATTTCTTTCAACAACAATAACAATAGCTAACATATAGTCAGTATTTACAGCGTGTCAGGAATTGACCTAAGCACTTCACTCATATTAATTGTAATGTTTAACACGTCCTCATTGATAATTTTATGAGGTATTATTGTAATTCCAGTTTTGCACATGAAGAAACTGAGATACAAAGAGGATCAAAAACTTGTTCAAAGTCATGTAGTTAATCAATGATTTCAGGTTTAGAGACACAATCCTAACCACCATGCCCCTATATTTGTCAAAGTAACTGACTCTTTTAACAAATGATCTCCAATTCTTAGTAGTTTAACACAGCAACCATTTACTTCTCACCTAAATCACTATCTAACAGGAGTTGTGGGGTTGTAGGGCACTTTGCTCGATGCAATCACTCAAGGCCTCAGCTACCTCTATTTGTTCCTCCAGCCCCAGGGCTCCAGGACTCCTCAGCGTCTGACTGGCAGATAAGGAGAGAGAAAGATTTCTATGGGTCAGATGCAGGCACCCATCACTTGTGTCTACACCCACTGGCTTGTGTCTACAATCACATGACCCATTTGACTAAAAAAGGGTCTGGGAAAGACAGTCCAGTTGTCTTCTCAGGAAGGGGAAACAGAATCTAGTGAGCACACACAGTGAACCACAGCCTCCCTGCAATGTTTCCTGAAGGCCAGGAGAATAAAAACAAAATGCAGCATGGTGAATGTTACTCTATGACAAGCAATAATTACACAGCACATGGATGTATCCCCGCTGGACCAGCTTGACAACAGAGTTTACAATCCCAAAAGGAGGAGATAGCATATCTTTCACTGGCTATTCTACCAATTACATAAAGCTAAACCTTCCTAAGGATAAAGGTAGACTTTTAGTTGAAGAAAAAGAGGAAAATAAATAGGACTGCAGTTGTGATACAACAGAAAAATTGGCCTTTATGAAAATAGGATGCTTTGAAATTTTGATAAATTCCAAAAAATCTGAATATTTAAGTAAAGCAGTTTACCATAATTAGAGGAGCAGTGGACAGTAGTTTTAAGCTAGTTCTCTAATTCAAATTTATTTTTTAGAGGGATTAGAAAAAAAGATTTAATGTGTCCCAAACTAGAATAAAACAGTGTACACAAAGTTAGAAACAATTGCTTGGAGCTAAACCTAAGAAAAAGGAACCTTCCCAATATTAATGGGAAACCAAGCTTCCATAGATTATCTTGATGAAATCATATTATTGGTAACTATATTGTGAAATATGTCCTTCTTACTGGTTTTAAAGGTGAAACCCTGGGATTCTCTTAGACTGCTTAAATTTTGAGAATTTTTTAAGAGTTAAATTTATTAAGTTCCACCAAAGGTAAAAAATAGAACTAATTCTATTTTTTATCATAAAATACATTTTATTAGCCTCAACCGTATGGTTTTTGTATTTGCTTTTTGTTTTTCTCATTGTTTGCTTGCCCTTATATCAACTCCTTTTCGTTATTCACACAATCTATGTTATTCAAAGGAACAGGTAAGAGCAGACTTCATCTCTCTGTCATCTGTTGATTAAAAAGCAGTAAACATTTTGGAAAGACAGTCCAAACATAGATTGGTAGAAGTAAAGATCTGTGTCTTCCAGCTCATCTGTTTACAATCTGATTACAAGACAAAGTGGGTAAGGAAAGCTTCCAACTTTCCTCCCTAACTCTCACCCTCAATTTTCCCACATATAAAGAAAGAGATCTAAGTAATGGGTCAGATTGCATAATATTAGGGAGGTGGAGAGAGGAAATTTCGATCACTCTCTACACAACAGGTATTCTCTTGGATGTTCTTCCTTCCCCAAGGTTGGAGAGCAAAGACTGGGCTTAGGACCTGATACTCTCAATGCACAGGGTCTAACCATCTATGTCTTCTTCAAGCTCCAATGCTTCTGAACTCATCTTTTTGCTAGCTGTCAGAGTCTAGACATTTTTTTATAATCCCTAGATTGTTAAATCCCAGGGTTCTACAAGAGATTAGAGTGAAAAGAAAAAAGTTCCATATGTTAGCTAAACTTAGTTTTCCCAATGGCCTTGACTAAGACTGAGTCTGCAGCTTCTTAGAAATATAATGCCTGGCCTCGCCTACTTTGGTCTCTCAATGATCCTGAAGATGGTGAGCAACAATCACAGAATAGAATCAGTTGTTTAGAATTCCAGGTTCTTTATATTACATTATATTATATGCATACACATAATATATTTATTTTAACTTTAACAAAACTTTCAAGGACTGGTTTTCCAGGCACTAAAGGGTAAGAAATCTGCCATAAAGATCATAGTAAGGAGAGAACAAGTGTATAGTACAGCCTGTAACATTAACTTCTAGAGTATATCCACATGTAAGTTTCACAAAACCTTCTTTTTTTCTTTTTTGTGTTATTTATGAGTCTAATTTGTATTTCTTTAATTACTATGAAACTATATATATTCCATAAGATTCAATTTAATTTGACAGTTTGACAAGGTTTCCCTTTTGTATAAACATTTTTTGTTATTATATTTTAACTTCTGGGGTACATGTGCAAAACGTGCAGGTTTGTTACATAGGTTCACACATGACATGGTGGTTCACTGCTTGACGAAATTACAGCTAAAATTTAGTTTGGCTATGATTTTTTACTTTTAAATTTTCAAGACCCTTTCTAATCCCTCTCTCTTGTATATAGAAGGCATATTCTACCCCACAAGTAGCTGAATGTCCCAGAGAAGGTAGCTGTCGGGTTGTTTCAATATGAAATTGATGCAGCAGAAGATGTTTTTGCTCACCATTGCCTCCTTCTTGTCACATCCATTCCTCAGTGATAAATGTAAACTGGTTTTAATCACTATCATCAAATGAGCACATACTTCAAGAAACTTCAAGGAACTTATTATCTGAAACCATAAAATCAAAACACTAAAATTGTCTTCAGAGATTATTTTTCTACTTGGCTCCTCTAATGGGAGATGGTATAAATTTTTAACCTTCAAAATTTGAAGCTGAACATTTTTTACACTTTTGGCAGTTAGGAATACATTAAAACCCACAGTATATGAAGAATTTGGGTACTGGAAGAGGTAGAGATCAAGACTTAGAAGGTATGAGAAATAATTGATCATAAATAATGGTAGATGATAAATATACTGTTCACTAAGAGTTTAGATATGAAAAGAAAAGTCAGAGGCAAAGCTAAGAAGATACTGTGGGATGTCTCCAAAATGTGTAGAGAAGATAATGGCAAAAAGTGATATTTAGAATAAGCAACAGATGAAGAAGTTTAACTTTAGGTTTACACAGAAGAACGTATTTTTTTAACGAAAAGGAACAACATAAAAACTGCTTCTCTGAATTTGTAATGTTACATCTGCCAAAGGGTTCTCACTGAAAAACATTTCTGATCATTGGAAATCACCAAATCTTTCTTGTTCATTCACAACCCAGGACATGACACAAAATCTTAGGCCAAATCCTCCCTCTACTACTTTAGATTCTGGAGGTGAAAATTCTTCTCTGTCTTATAAGCAGAACAGAAAGCAAGCATTGCCCGAATTTAAGCAAAGAAATGAAAGTACAATAATATCTCAATCTTTTAAAAACTGAGGCTGTTACTACTTCTGTTGGCACAAGGGAACCCTGGAAGAAAATGGCCTCAAGTTATGCTTTTCCTCCTTCTTGCCATCTGTGCTGCATCACAGTGCCTCTGCATTGACAATCACCAGCTGCCAGCAAAGGCCTCTATGGTGTGATATTTATGTTCATCGGAGGTACTCTGAGTAAGAAAATGCAACCACTTATCCCTTGAAAAATAGTCATCCACCTTAACTTGCATGATCATTATCCCTGAGAGCCCAGTCACTGAGTGTAGCAAATTAAAAACTGAAGAGAGAAAGGGTACTGAAACACAGACTTACCAGAATACCAATATTTTTAAATTAATGCAAATACCTATTTAATATTGTAGCACATGCAAAGGTAAATAGATAACTGGAATGGACTTTTCAAATAGACTTGCTCGTAAGCTTTGCTTACATTGAGTTGATCATTTTGAATCCATTTGCTAGTACTGTTTTGTTCTCATTTCTAGCAGTCGTGAAATAGTCTTGGCAAAAAACGTATATAAATCTTGTTCTTATTAGTTTGAATACAGCTCTTGAACAGTTAGTGTTTTCCACTTATATGAATGTCATCCTGTGAATGAAATGACTATGCTTTGTGAGATGCAACATTTAATGTCAACTCTGGGAATTAATTATGATAAATATAGTGTTGTAATATAAATAAATGTGAATCACAAACAGAAAAAGATCCACAAGTAACTACAGGGAAACAAAGAGAAAGAAAACACAATCAAATTATGGGAAGCTTTGATGTCAAGTCATGAGAATTTACATTATTGGTCAGCAATTTAATACTGACAAATCAATGCAAACAAAGATACATTAATACTCCTCATTATTGCTATATATTTGTTTATGTTACTGGCCTTGGATTTGCAATTTTAGGGAATCAAAAATTACAATTACTCAATACTTCATCTCAAATATCTTAATTTTAGGAGCTATGAAAGTATTTATTTAGAAATATATGGTCATAGTTCTAGAACTGTAAAAAATATTGTGTAAATGTAATTTGGAATTATTTTCAACTCCTTTTATTCTAGAAAGCGTAAATAAATATATAAAATAAAAGGTGAATTCAGGACATCATTCTCCAAGGTGAATTACACTGAATTTTAATAATTTGTTGGTGACATGTTGGGCAATCCAAAACAGTCAAGAGATGTAAAATGAAATCTCTGCTTTACCACATCCCCCCAATGGTTCTGGACAAGTCTCTTGATCTTGCTCAGCAGAAATTCCTTTATTCCTTGAATTAGTGATCTATTACTTTTCATACTTCCACCTTCCTGTATAGTAAGTATTTAATAATAAATGTACGTTAAATTTATTGAGCACATGCTATGTGACAGACACTCTTCTAGGCATTTTTCACATATCAATTTATAGATCTTAACAACCTTATGAGGTATATGTTATACATGCTGTACAAAATATTTCATGTTATATGTGACATATTGAATATTATATGTTAATATTATCTTCATTGGTAAAGTCAGGGAGATTGTGGAGGGAAGGCAGATCATATCTAAAAGTCTTATATTGAGAGGACTTTAACCTTTATCTGGGTGACATCAGGATGAGTTTTTTGTTTTTTGTTTTTTGTTTTTTTTTTTTTTGAGACAGAGTTTCGCTCTTGTTATCCAGGCTGGAGTGCAATGGCGCGATCTTGGCTCACCACAACCTCCACCTCCTGGATTCAGGCAATTCTCCTGCCTCAGCTTCCTGAATAGCTGGGATTACAGGCAAGCACCACCATGCCCAGCTAATTTTTTTTTTTTTTTGTATTTTTAGTAGAGACAGCGTTTCACCATGTTGACCAGAATGATCTCCATCTCTTGACCTAGTGATCCACCCACCTCGGCCTCCCAAAGTGCTGGGATTACAGGCTTGAGCTGAGTTTTATTTTAAAAGACTTATTATAGGTGCCATGTTGAGAATACACAATGATGTACAAGTGTAGCAGCAGGGAGATCAGAGAAGAGGCTTCTGCAGTAACCAGGTGAGAGATGATGGGTGTCAGTGTCAGCACTGTAGCAGTAGAAGGACTGAGAATGTTTGGATGCTGGATATATTTGAAGGCTGAATCAATGTAATTTTCTGATGGGTTGGATGTAGGATGAGAAAAAAGGAAAGAAGTCAAAGATGACACAGGAGTTTTGGACTTGGATAACTGGGAGGGTGAAAATGCGGTCTTACTGAGTTGTACAATGTTGGGACTAGAGCATATTTAAGGGGGGAAACCAGGAGTGCATGTTCATAAACTTACGTTCTGCTGCTTTACTTTCACTCTGCACAACGCCATGACTCTACATGCGTGGCTTTGGAACATGTGCATATTCCTATTATTTCACCTGGCAAAATGGCACCTGAAAGCCACTACTCGCAGCTGTTCTCCATCCCACCATTCTTTTTAGGGTCCCCTTTCCATTTCTCCCTTCTCACTGCAGCACTGGCTGGTGCACTGGGCACACAGTGGGCCTAACTACTTATGTAGGAAAAGCAGTTCCAGGCTGCCAAAGTTGTTATTTAGGGGTGGCTTTACCAGATACTGGTAGCTGTAGCAATATGGAGAAGAGAGAAAAGGGGAAAAGCAATTCAATTCCTATTTCATAGTCTTAAATATAGTCTCAGAGACCTCACAAGTAGTGACATTTGTGCTTGCAGATTCAGTTTCAAAAAAATGCTCCTCAGATTTTATTTACTTTCACCCCTTTCTCTGTGATAAGAAAGTGTGTTTGGAGACTAAGCTAAAAACAGATTTGAGTAAAAGCCCTCAGACTGCACTCAAAATTATGATCATCAGACTTTATGTGGGGCCAAGTTCATTTGTTCCCAAACAAATCTACATGTCCCACCCTTGAAAAAAATATATTTACTAGGCTAAATCACTAATTCTCCATAAATATCCAGGTAAGACTGAACAGCTGCACAGGAGACTGAGTTCTTTCTTTTTAAAATTTATTTTATTTTATTTTTATTTTGAGACAGTGTTTCACTCTGCTGCCAAGGCTGTAGTGCAGTCTCACCATCTTGGCTCACTGCAACCTCCACTGCCTGGATTCAAGTGAGTCTCCTGCCACAGCCTCCCGAGTAGCTGGGACTACAGGTGTGCAAAGCCACACCTAGCTAATTTTTGTATTTTTAGTAGAGATGGGGTTTAACCATGTTGGACAGGCTGGTCTTGAACTCCTGACCTCAAATGATCTGACCGCCTCAGCCTCCCAAAGTACTCAGATTATAGGCGTTAGCCACCACACCCGACCATAAAAAGCATCCTCACCAAACATGAGATTAACTTTCATCAGGCTTATGTCTCCAGTTGCCACTCATGACCCAATATGTTTAAATTTCACCAATAGACAAATATAAAACTTATAATTTCCTTTTTGTTGTCTTAGCTCTTTAATCTTTGTACATGATACTGTGTCAAAACGGAGCTTTAAAACCAAGTCTTTTTAAATCCAAGACTCATGAGCTTAAACCACTAAACTAGAAAAACAAAGATTATGTAAGATTGGAAATGTGTAGCTGTGTCAGGAAACAAAGTATATTAGTGGCTGTACCTAGTCAAAACTTATATTATACCTGAATTGAACAATTAGAGCTCCAAGTGAGTTTTGAAAAAAGATTAGAACATCTATAACATTGAGATCAAGATAATATTTTTCACTTTACTGGAGAAAAATGAGAAATGTAGTTATTAGGGGCACTGTGTTTGCAGGCAGACACACCTGATATAGAAAGTTAATGCTCCATTTAGCTAATGGTGTGACCTTGGGCACATCATTTACTTTGTTGTACCATAAGAAGACAAATTGTTTCATCTGACTTGAAAAACGTAACTGTACGTTGCTTGCAAGGAACATACCTTTAAATGCTGAAATAAAATCTAAACATATACCAATAAAGCAGACTAACTGAAAGTCATCAGGGCTAGCCAAAATGAAATAAACAGTAAAGTGTAACCGGATTTTTCTGGTTAACACATGTTGAAAATTAGGATCCAATGCTGATATGGTTTGGTTCTGTGTCCCCACTCAAATCTCATGTTGAATTTAATTCCCAGTGTTGAAGGTGGGATGTGGTGGGAGGCGACTGTATCATGGAAACAGATTTCCTTTTTGTCACAAGATCTGATTGTTTAAAAGTGTGTACCACTTCCTCCTTCACTCTCTCTCTCCCATCACCATGTGAAGATGTGCTTTCTTCCCCTTTGCCTTCCACCATGATTGTAAGTTTCCTGAGGCCTCCTGAGCCATGCCATCCTGAAGAACTGTGAGTCAGTTAAACCCCTTTTCTTTATAAACTACCAGTATCAGGTAGTTCTTTATAGAAATGCCAGAATTGACTAATAAAAATGTTAAAGCAAAAAGACAATACATACACTGCAGTCCAAAAAAAGAAAAGTAAAGTAAATAGCAGAAGTCAGACATTGTTTCTAGGGCTTATTATGAAGGAGTAAAACTGATCTGCCATCCTCAAGTACCATCCCAACTGACCCACTTCCCAGTCCTTTTAGTCTGTATAAATATATATCACAGAGGATGTGAGGGAAGGAGAGATACAGAAAAAGGAGGGAACCAGAAAAACAAAGGGAGAAAAAATTATTGAGAGAGAAAGAAAGATAACCCTCATTTCCTGAAATCAAGGATCTTAAGAGAATGACTCATAGGAACCAGGAATGTGTAGTGGAAACAGGCCTCTCATTTTTCAGTTGGATGTCTGCTTGTGCAATGGATTGGATGAGCTGCCAGTGCCCTACCCGCAAAGCCTCATGGTTGAAAGAAAATTAGAAAGATGAGAGAAACAACAGAGCAATCTGCTCTTCCACCTGGTGTCAGATGAGAGAATGTGTGAGCTCCCAGCAGATCCACGGGATTCTGCAGAAGGTAGCACACACTGAGCTGTCTTAAGACTCTTGCCCCAAAGAGCTGCCCAGTGGGCTAGGGCAGCTCAGCAGCAAGAGACAATGGGATGTACTGACAAAGAATAGAGGAGGGGCATTTGAAACACTTTGCACTACCATTGCCCTCCCATATAAGTAACCTGTACAGCAGGTGATCTTTTTAATACCAGAATAACCAGAAAAGATCTTTTTGCAACTGCTATGAAATCTACTTGAGACAAAAATATCATTAAGTGTCATGAAGAGGATGAACAGAAAGAGAATGGCTGAAGTCAGTGACTGAACAACAATAAAACCATTTCTTATTTTTACTTCTCAGAGTTTAGCCTGGCACAATCACCCTAAACTTCTTACACAGGTAATATAAAGTTTAGACTGATTATTAATTCAACACAAAATGAAGATAGGCTAACCTAGGCCAACCTCTAGGTGCTGAATGGCATAGTATTTATACCAAAATCTCATAAGCAAAACATGGACTCAGGAGCCAAATAGCTTGGGTTTCAATTCTTATGGGTAACACTGAGCAAGATTTTTTAACTTCTCTGTGCTTCCATTTCCTCCTTTAAAAAATATGATTCATAATATGACCTTTCTCATTGGTTCTTGTGAGGATCAAATTATTTAGGATGGCAGGCATTTTGAATAGAGCCAGACACACAGAAAGCTCTCTATAAATGCCAGTCATCAGCTGAAGCATTGTCAATACATTGTTTTTATGTGTGTGTGTTTTTTAAATTTTTGAGACAGAGTATCTCTCTGTCACCCAGGCTCGAGTGCAGTGGCACTATCTCGTCTCACTACAAACTCCACTTCCCGGGTTCAAGCAGTTCTCCTGCCTCAGCCTCTGGAGTACCTGGGACTACAGGTGTGCATCACTACACCTGGCTAATTTTTGTATTTTTAGCATAGACGGGGTCACACTAAGTTAGCCAGGCTGGTCTCAAACTCCTGACCTCAAATTACCTGCCCTCCTTGGCCTCCCAAAGTGCTGGGATTATAGGTGTGAGAAACAGTGCCTGGCCTGTTAATGCATTATTAATTATGGGGAAAATAAAAATATCTGTGGTGTAAAATTTTAATAGAGCACTCTCAAATTTTAGTAGCTGAAAAACAATCTAGACAAAAATTAATAAATATTTCGGTGGTTAGAATAATATAAATGCTATCAGAGAAAGAAACAGTAATACATAGGAAAGTATAAAATGTAAGAGTAAAACGTTCTGAACTTTAGTATACGAAAAGCCAATAGGTTACCAATAGAGTAAAAGACCAAAAGATAAGAAAAAATAAATAGTTGACAATATGAAAAAATATAGTTTTATATAAAATTATAAAATCAGTATACTTACAAATAAAACTAAATTTGAGACTTTTGAAATCTAAAAACTTATTAAAACATTGAAATTGTAATCAGTATGTGCTCAAGCCCAGGGTGAGTGGCACCCATACATAGTGTGATACAAATTGATATAAACCTCTGGAGAGCAATTAGTGATGTGAACCAGACACTTCAAACTATACTTGCCCTTGGTTTCAAGAATAAAATTCATAGCAAACTAAGAAAATACGAAGTCAAGTGAAAAGAATACAAAATTCAATAAAAGTATTATCTCAATTATGTTGAAAATTTCTAATGAGAAATATAAAAATGAATGCATGAAAATGTTAATAGTAATTGTCTCAAGAATATGAGTCTTTTTCTTAATTCTACTTCCTAGCGTTTTACTTTTCTATAAGTTTTTATATATCTGTAAATGTATATGTTACTTATAATCAGAATATTTACTTTGTAATTTAAGTTTAAAGTAGCATCTATTTGGAAGACAGAAACAGCGCACAACCAGTCCTCTCTACACTATGTGTATGTGGCTAGGTATGCAGAGATGTGACTTACAATTCAACAAGTATTTTATTTCACGCTGTGTAAAGCAGTACCTTTAGCTAGGTTGCTTTCATTTTGTTGCTGCATTCAACCAATTTATTGCATTTCTTTGTGATAAATATTTGCCAGGGATTCATTGCTCTTCTAGGTGAGTTTGCTATGGTGTATAGATGTATTCTTGAGAGGTCAGTGTCCACTCACCATATTCTGCTCTGTTTTATTTGGTTGTGACACGTGGATTGAATGTTTTCATTAGTCTAAGACCCAGATTTTTGTCTCCTAACCTTTTTCTTTTTCTTGCCTTTCTTGCCACAGTTTATTAAAAGCACATTTTGTTCTGTGGAATTAGATTCCCATATCCTCAGCTTGATGGGATTTTTGTCTCTTCACCTGAGAATTGTAGATCACAAAATAATTCAGTAATACTTTAAGTCAAGGAATTTAATAAAACTGTTATGTTGAATACAATTTACAGGTGCTCTAAAATAGATTAGTCTAAAATATATGGCCTTCCTTCCAGTTTCTATAACCTTGTATAGATAAAGATTGTGAACACTTATGTGAGATAAATCCAGATTTAAAGTGTATTATATTTATATATATGCATACACACACACACACACACACACACACACACACACACACAAACATACATATCTATAAGGAGAATTCAAATGAAATATCATGGAGTCAGAAGGAACTGATGGTACAGGTAAGTAACAAAAAGCCATAATTTTTATTCCCCTTTCTCTCCTGCTCCCTTTCTGTTCTCTCTCCCCCCACCCCTGCTTCTCTCTCTCTCTCTCACTGGGTATGGATCCACTCACATTAAAGAAAGAGAGCAAGTGAAAAAAAATATTTAAGGATGTTTAGGCAGTAATTTTCTATCTTATATTAGACTTAAAACTAAGTGGCCTATAAATTGTCAATTACACTTACTTGGCCCTTTAAAAAAAATAATAAAAAAGTAACCTGTTCGATGGGGATAGCATTGAGTCTGTAAATTACTTTGGGCAATGTGGCCATTTTCAAGATATTGATTCTTCCTAACCATGAACATGGAATGTTTCTCCATCTGTTTGTGTCCTCTCTTATTTCGTTGAGCAGTGGTTTGTAGTTTTCCTTGAAGAGGTCCCTTACGTACCTTGTAAGTTGTATTCCTAAGTATTCTATTATCTTTGTAGCAATTGTGAATGGCAGTTCATTCTTGATTTACAGACTCAACACTATCCCCATCAAGCTACCATTGACTTTCTTCACAGAACTGGAAAAAACCACCTTGAACATCATATGGAACCAAAAGAGAGCCCGCATAGCCATGTCAATTCTAAGCAAAAAGAACACAGCAAGAGGCATCACACTACCAGACTTTGAACTATACTACAAGGCTACAGTAATCAAAACATCATGGTACTGGTACCAAAACAGAGATATAGACCAATGGAACAGAACAGAGGCATTGGAAGCAACACAACATAACTACAACCATACAATCTTTGACAAACCTGACAAAAACAAGCAATGGGGAAAGGACTCCCTGTTTAGTAAATGGTGTCTGGAAAACTGGCTAGCTATGTGCAGAAAGCAGAAACTGGACCCCTTCCTGACACCTTACACTAAAATTAACTCCAGATGGATTAAAGACTTAAACATAAGGCCTGGCACCATAAAAACCCTAGAAGAAAATCTAGGCAAAACCATTCAGGACATAGGTGTAGGCAAGGACTTCATGACCAAAACACCAAAAGCATTGGCAACAGAAGCCAAAATAGACAAATGGGACCTAATCAAACTCCACAGCTTCTGCACGGCAAAAGAAACAGTCACTAGAGTGAATCGGCAACCAACAGAATGGGAAAAAATGTTTGCAGTTTACCCATCTGACAAAGGGCTGATATCCAGAATTTACAAAGAACTCAAACAGATTTACAGGAAAAAAACAAAGAGGCCCATTCAAAAATGGGCAAAGGATATGAACAGACACTTTACAAAAGAAGACATACATGAGGGCAACAAACATATAAAAAAATGCTCATCATCCCTGGTCATTAGGGAGATGCAAATCAAAGCCACATTGAGATACCATCTCACACCAGTTAGAATGGCGATCATTAAAAAATCTGGAGACAACAGATGCTGGAGAGGATGTGGAGGAATAGGAACACTTTTACACTGCTGGTGGGAGTATAAATTAGTTCAACCATTGTGGAAGACAGTGTGGTGATTCCTCAAGGACCTAGAAATAGAAATTCCATTTGATCCAGCAATCCCATTACTGGGTATATATCCAAAGGACTATAAATTGTTCTACTATAAGGACACATGCACAGAAATTTTCATTGCAGCACTGTTTACAATAGCAAATATCTGGAACTAACCTAAATGTCCATTTATGTTAGAATGGACTGGGGAAATGTGGCACATATACACCATGGAATATTATGCAGCAATCAAAAATGAGGAGTTCGTGTCATTTGTAGGGACATGGATGAATCTGGAGAACATCATTCTCAGCAAACTGACACAAGAACAGAAAATTAAATACTGCATATTCTCACTCATAGGTGGCTGATGAGCAATGAGAACACATGGACACAGGGAAGGGAGCACTACACACTGGGGTCTGTTGGGGGGAATAGGGGAGGGACAGCAGGGGTGGGGGAGCTGGGGAAGGATAGCAAGGGGAGAAATGCCAAATGTGGGTGAAGGGGAGGAAGGCAGCAAAACACTGCCACGTGTGTACCTATGCAACTATCTTGCATGTTCTGCACATGTACCCCAAAACCTAAAATGCAATAAAAAATAAAAATTTTTAAAAAGTAACCTGTTCATACTTATCGAATTTTTAAAATAAAAAATAGAAAAAATAAATTTTGAAATATCTGAGCCAATTTTTTAATCTACTGCACTAGAAAAGTAGAGTTAATTTCTTTATTATACTTTAAGTTCTGTGGTACATGTGCAGATTGTGCAGGATTGTTATGTAGGTATACACATGCCATAATGGTTTGCTGCATCCATCCCCTCATCACCTACATTAGATATTTCTCCTAATGTTATCCCTCCCCAATAACCCCACCCTCTGCTATGTATCCCATAGCTCCCTAATCCCCCAACAGGCCCCAGTGTGTGATGTTCTCCTCCCTGTGTCCATGAATTCTCATTGTTCAACATCCACTTACTAGTGACAACATGTGGTGGTTGGTTTTCTGTTCTTGTGTCAGTTTGCTGAGAATAATGGTTTCAGCTTCATCCATGGCCCTTAAAAGGACATCAACTCATCCTTTTTTATGGCTGCATAGTATTCCATGGTGTACACGTGCCACATTTTCTTTATCCAGTCTGTTCTCGATGGGCATTTAGGTTGTTCCAAGTTTTTTCTATGGTAAACAGTGCCACAATGAACATATGTGTGCATGTGTCTTCATAATAGAATGATTTATAATCATATATACCCAGTAATGTGATTGCTGGGTCAAATGGTATTTCTATTTCTTGATCCTTGAGGATTTGCCACACTGTCTCCCACAATGGTCAAACTAATTTACACTCTCACTAACAGTGTAAAAGCATTCCTATTTCTCCACATCCTCTCCAGCATCTGTTGTCTCCAGATATTTTAATGATGGCCATTCTAACTGGCATGAGATGGTATCTCAATGTGGTTTTAATTTGCATTTCTCTAATGACCAGTGATGATGAGAAATTTTTCATGTTTGTTGGCCTCATATATGTCTTCTTTTGAAAAGTGTCTGTTCATATCCTTTGCCCACTTTTTGATGGGGTTGTTTGTTTTTATCTTGTAAATTGGTTTTAGTTCTTTGTAAATTCTGGTTATTAGCCCTTCATCAGATGGGTAGCTTGCAAAAATTCTTTCCCATTCTGTAATTGCTGATTCATTCTAATGATAGTTTCTTTTGCTGTGCAGAAGCTCTTAAGTTTAATTAAATCCCATTTGTCTATTTTGGCTTTTGTCGCCTTTGCTCTTGGTGTTTTAGTGATGAAGTCCTTCCCTATGCCTATGTCCTGAATGGTATTGCCTGTATTTTCTTCTAGGGTTTTTATGGTGTTAGGTCTTATGTTAAATCTCTAATTCATCTGGAGTTAATTTTTGTATAAGGTGTAAGGAAGAGGTCCAGTTTCTGCTTTCTGCACATTGCTAGCCAGTTTTCCCAACACCATTTATTAAACAGTGAATCCTTTCCCCACTGCCTGCTTTGTCAGGTTTGTCAATGATCAGATGGTTGTAGATGTATTGTATTACTTCCAAGGCATCTGTTCTGTTGCATTGGTCTGTATCTCTGTTTTGGCACAGGTACCATGCTGTTTTGATTACCATAGCCATGTAGTATAGTTTAAGTCAGGTAATGCGATGCCTCCAGCTTTGTTCTTTTTGCTCAGGATTGTCTTGGTGATGCACACTCTTTTTTGGTTCCATATGAAGTTTAAAGTGGTTTTTTTCCAGTTCTGTAAAGAAAGTTAATGGTAGCTTGACAGGGATAGCATTGAATCTATAAATTACTTTGAGCAGTTTGGCCATTTTCATGATATTGATTCTTCCTAATCATGAGCATGGAACATTTTCCCATCTGTTTATGTCCTCTCTTATTTCCTTGAGCAGTGGTTTGTAATTCTCCTTGAAGAGGTCCTTCATGTCCTTTGTTAGTTGTATTCCTAGGTATTTTATTCTCTTTGTAGCAATTGTGAATGGGAGTTCACTCATGATTTGGCTCTCTGGTTGTCTATTCTTGATGTATAGGAATGCTTGTATTTTTGCATATTGATTTGTATCCTGAGACTGCTGAAGTTACTTATCAGCTTAAGGAGATTTTGGGCTGAGACAATGGGGTCTTCTAAATATATCATGCCATCTTCAAATAGAGACAATTTGACTTCCTCTTTTCCTAACTGAATACCCTTTATTTCTTTTTCTTACCTGATCACTCTGGCTAGAATTTCTAATACTATGTTGAATAGAAGTGGTAAGCGAGGGCACCCTTGTCTAGTGTCAGTTTTCAAAAGGAATGCTTCTAGTTTTTGCCCATTCAGTATGATATTGGCTGTGGGTTTGTAATAAATAACTTTTATTATTTTGAGACACATTCCATTGATACCTAGATTATTGAGAGTTTTTAGCATGAAGTGCTGTTTAATTTTGTTGAAGGCCTTCTCTTGATCTATTAAGATAATCATGTTGTTTTTGTCTTTGGTTCTGTTTATGTTATGTGCTGTGTTTATAGATTTGTGTATGTTAAACCAGGCTTGCATCTCTGCGATGAAGCTGACTTGATTGTGATGGATAACCTTTTTGATGTGCTGTTGCATTTGGTTTGCCAGTATTTTATTGAAAATTTTTGCATCAATGTTCATTATGGATATTGGCCTGAAATTTTCTTTTTTTTGTTGAGTCTCTTCCGGGTTTTGGTATCAGCATGATGTTGGTCTCATAAAATGAGTTAGGGAGGATTTCCTCTTTTTGTATTGTTCAGAGTAGTTTCAGAAGCAATGGTATCAGCTCTGCTTTTTACATCTGGTAAAATTCAGCTGTGAACCCATCTGGATCTCGACTTTTTTTGGTTGGTAGGCTATTAATTGCTGCCTTGACTTCAGACCCTGTTATTGGTCTATTCAGGGATTAAACTTCTTCCTGGTTTAGTCTTGGGCAGGTGTAAGTGTCCACAATTTTATCCATTTCTTCCATATTTACTGGGTTTTGTGCACAGAGTTGTTTGTAGTAATCTCTGATGGTAGTTTGTATTCCTGTGGAATTGGTGGTGATATCCCCTTTATCACTTTTTATTGCATCTATTAAATTCTTCTTTGTTTTTTTGTAGTTGTTGTTGTTGTTGTTGTTGTTGTTGTTATTCTGGCTAGAGGTCTATCTATTTTGTTGATCTTTTGAAAAACCAGATCTGGATTAATTGATTATTTGAAGGGTTTTTGTGTCTCTATCTCATTCAGTTCTGCTCTGATTTTAGTTATTTCTTTTTTTTTTTTTTTTTTTTTTTTTTTTATTGGATTATAGGTTTTGGGGTACATGAGCAGAGCATGCAAGACAGTTGCGTAGGTACACACATGGCAGTGTGCTTTGCTTTTCTTCTCCCCTTCACCCACATTTGGCATTTCTCCCCAGGCTATCCCTCCCCACCTCCCCCTCCCACTGGCCCTCCCCTTTTCCCCCCAATAGACCCCAGTGTTTAGTACTCCCCTTTCTGTGTCCATGTGTTCTCATTTTTCATCACCCGCCTATGAGTGAGAATATGCGGTGTTTCATTTTCTGTTCTTGTGTCAGTTTGCTGAGGATGATGTTTTCCAGATTCATCCATGTCCCTACAAACGACACGAACTCATCATTTCTGATTGCTGCATAATATTCCATGGTGTATATGTGCAACATTTTTCCAATCCAGTCTATTATCAATGGGCATTTGGGTTGATTCCAGGTCTTTGCTATTGTAAACAGTGCTGCAATGAACATTCGTGTACATGTGTCCTTATAGTAGAACGATTTATAGTCTTTTGGATATATACCCAGTAATGGGATTGCTGGGTCAAATGGAATTTCTATTTCTAAGGCCTTGAGGAATCGCCACACTGTCTTCCACAATGGTTGAACTAATTTACACTCCCACCAACAGTGTAAAAGTGTTCCTTTTTCTCCACATCCTCTCCAGCATCTGTTGTCTCCAGATTTTTTAATGATCGCCATTCTAACTGGCGTGAGATGGTATCTCAATGTGGTTTTGATTTGCATCTCTCTGATGACCAGTGACAATGAGCATTTTTTCATATGATTGTTGGCCTCATATATGTCTTCTTTCGTAAAGTATCTGTTCATATCCTTTGCCCACTTTTGAATGGGCTTGTTTGTTTTTTTCCTGTAAATCTGCTTGAGTTGTTTGTAAATTCTGGATATCATCCCTTTGTCAGATGGGTAGACTGCGAAAATTTTTTCCCATTCTGTTGGTTGCCGATCCACTCTAGTGACTGTTTCTTTTGCCGTGCAGAAGCTGTGGAGTTTCATTAGGTCCCATTTGTCTATTTTGGCTTTTGTTGCCAATGCTCTTGGTGTTTTGTTCATGAAGTCCTTGCCTACTCCTATGTCCTGGATAGTTTTGCCTAGATTTCCTTCTAGGGTTTTTATGGTGCCAGGTCTTATGTTTAAGTCTTTAATCCATCTGGAGTTGATTTTAGTGTAAGGTGTCAGGAAGGGGTCCAGTTTCTGCTTTCTGCACATGGCTAGCCAGTTTTCCCAACACCATTTATTAAACAGGGAATCCTTGCCCCATTGCTTGTTTTTGTCAGGTTTATCAAAGATTGTATAGTTGTATGTATGTTGTGTTGCCTCCGGTGCCTCTGTTTTGTTCCATTGGTCTGTATCTCTGTTTTGGTACCAGTACCATGCTGTTTTGATTACTGTAGCCTTGTAGTATAGTTTGAAATCCGGTAGTGTGATGCCCCCCGCTGTGTTCTTTTTGCTTAGAATTGACTTGGCTATGCGGGCTCTCTTTTGGTTCCATATGAAGTTCATGGTGGTTTTTTCCATTTCTGTGAAGAAAGTCAATGGTAGCTTGATGGGGATAGCATTGATTCTGTAAATTACTTTGGGCAGTATAGCCATTTTCACGATATTAATTCTTCCTAACCATGAACATGGAATGTTTCTCCATCTGTTTGTGTCCTCTCTGATTTTGTTGAGCAGTGGTTTGTAGTTCCCCTTGAAGAGGTCCCTTACGTTCCTTGTGAGTTGTATTCCAAGGTATTTTATTCTTTTTGTAGCAATTGCGAATGGCAGTTCGCTCTTGATTTGGCTTTCTTTAAGTCTGTTATTGGTGTAGACGAATGCTTGTGATTTTTGCACATTGATTTTATATCCTGAGACTTTGCTGAAGTTGTTTATCAGTTTCAGGAGTTTTTGGGCTGAGGCGATGGGGTCTTCTAGGTATACTATCATGTCGTCTGCAAATAGAGACAATTTGGCTTCCACCTTTCCTATTTGAATACCCTTTATTTCTTTTTCTTGCCTGATTGCTCTGGCTAGAACTTCCAGTACTATATTGAATAGGAGTGGTGAGAGAGGGCATCCTTGTCTAGTACCAGATTTCAAAGGGAATGCTTCCAGTTTTTGCCCATTCACTATGATATTGGCTGTTGGTTTGTCATAAATAGCTTTTATTACTTTGAGATACGTTCCATCGATACCGAGTTTATTGAGGGTTTTTAGCATAAAGGGCTGTTGAATTTTGTCAAATGCCTTCTCTGCGTCAATTGAGATAATCATGTGGTTTTTGTTTTTGGTTCTGTTTATGTGGTGAATTACGTTGATAGACTTGCGTATGTTGAACCAGCCTTGCATCCCTGGGATGAATCCTACTTGATCATGATGAATAAGTTTTTTGATTTGCTGTTGCAATCGGCTTGCCAATATTTTATTGAAGATTTTTGCATCTATGTTCATCATGGATATTGGCCTGAAGTTTTCTTTTCTCGTTGGGTCTCTGCCGGGTTTTGGTATCAGGATGATGTTGGTCTCATAAAATGATTTGGGAAGGATTCCCTCTTTTTGGATTGTTTGAAATAGTTTTAGAAGGAATGGTACCAGCTCCTCCTTGTGTGTCTGGTAGAATTCGGCTGTGAACCCATCTGGACCTGGGCTTTTTTTGTGAGGTAGGCTCTTAATTGCTGCCTCAACTTCAGACCTTGTTATTGGTCTATTCATAGTTTCAGCTTCCTCCTGGTTTAGGCTTGGGAGGACACAGGAGTCCAGGAATTTATCCATTTCTTCCAGGTTTACTAGTTTATGTGCATAGAGTTGTTTGTAATATTCTCTGATGATGGTTTGAATTTCTGTGGAATCTGTGGTGATTTCCCCTTTATCATTTTTTATTGCATCTATTTGGTTGTTCTCTCTTTTATTTTTAATCAATCTGGCTAGTGGTCTGTCTACTTTGTTGATCTTTTCAAAAAACCAACTCTTGGATTTATTGATTTTTTGAAGGGTTTTTCATGTCTCAATCTCCTTCAGCTCAGCTCTGATCTTAGTAATTTCTTGTCTTCTGCTGGGTTTTGAGTTTTTTTGATCTTGCTCCTCTAGCTCTTTCAATTTTGACGATAGGGTGTCAATTTTGGATCTCTCCATTCTCCTCATATGGGCACTTATTGCTATATACTTTCCTCTGGAGACTGCTTTAAATGTGTCCCAGAGGTTCTGGCACGTTGTGTCTTCGTTCTCATTGGTTTCGAAGAACTTCTTTATTTCTGCCTTCATTTCGTTGTTTACCCAGTCAACATTCAAGAGCCAGTTGTTCAGTTTCCATGAAGCTGTGCGGTTCTGGGTCGGTTTCTGAATTCTGAGTTCTAACTTGATTGCACTATGGTCTGAGACGCTGTTTGTTATGATTTCAGTTGTTTTGCATTTGTTGAGCAGTGCTTTACTTCCAATTATGTGGTCAATTTTAGAGTAGGTGTGATGTGGTGCTGAGAAGAATGTGTATTCTGTGGATTTGGGGTGGAGAGTTCTGTAAATGTCCACCAGGTTTGCTTGCTCCAGGTCTGAGTTCAAGCCCTGGGTATCCTTGTTGATTTTCTGTCTGGTTGATCTGTCTAGTATTGACAGTGGAGTGTTAAAGTCTCCCACTATTATTGTGTGGGAGTCTAAGTCCTTCTGTAAGTCATTAAGAACTTGCCTTATGTATCTGGGTGTTCCTGTGTTGGGTCCATATATGTTTAGGATCGTTAGCTCTTCTTGTTGTATCGATCCTTTTACCATTATGTAATGGCCTTCTTTGTCTCTTTTGATCTTTGTTGCTTTAAAGTCTATTTTATCAGAGATGAGAATTGCAACTCCTGCTTTTTTTTGCTTTCCATTAGCTTGGTAAATCTTCCTCCATCCCTTTATTTTGAGCCTTTGTGTATCCTTGCATGTGAGATGGGTTTCCTGGATACAGCACACTGATGGGTTTTGGATTTTTATCCAATTTGCCAGTCTGTGTCTTTTGATTGGTGCATTTAGTCCGTTTACATTTAGGGTTAATATTGTTATGTGTGAATTTGATACTGCCATTTTGATTCTAAGTGGCTGTTTTGCCTGTTAGTTGTTGTAGATTCTTCATTATGTTGAAGCTCTTTAGCATTCAGTGTGATTTTGGAATGGCTGGTACTGATTGATCCTTTCTATGTGTAGTGCCTCTTTTAGGAGCTCTTGTAAAGCAGGCCTGGTGGTGACAAAATCTCTGAGTACTTGCTTGTTCGCAAAGGATTTTATTCTTCCTTCACTTCTGAAGCTCAGTTTGGCTGGATATGAAATTCTGGGTTGAAAGTTCTTTTCTTTAAGAATGTTGAATATTGGCCCCCACTCTCTTCTGGCTTGTAGTGTTTCTGCCAAGAGATCTGCTGTGAGTCTGATGGGCTTCCCTTTGTGGGTGACCCGACCTTTCTCTCTGGCTGCCCTTAGTATTCTCTCCTTTATTTCAACCCTGTTGAATCTGACGATTATGTGCCTTGGGGTTGCTCTTCTTGCGGAATATCTTTGTGGTGTTCTCTGTATTTCCTGCAATTGAGTGTTGGCTTGTCTTGCTAGGTGGGGGAAATTTTCCTGGATGATGTCCTGAAGAGTATTTTCCAGCTGGGATTCATTCTCTTCGTCCCCTTCTGGTACACCTATCAAACGTAGGTTAGGTCTTTTCACATAGTCCCACATTTCTTGGAGACTTTGTTCATTCCTTTTTGCGCTTTTTTCTCTGATCTTGGTTTCTCGTTTTATTTCATTGAGTTGGTCTTCGACATCAGATATTCTTTCTTCTGCTTGGTCAATTCGGCTATTGAAACTTGCGTTTGCTTCACGAAGTTCTCGTATTGTGTTTTTCAGCTCCTTTAATTCATTCATATTCCTCTCTAAGGTATCCATTCTTGTTATCATTTCCTCGAATCTTTTTTCAAATCTTTTTTCAAGGTTCTTAGTTTCTTTGCATTGATTTAATACATGATCTTTTAGCTCACAAAAGTTTCTCATTATCCATCTTCTGAAGTCTAATTCCGTCATTTCGTCACAGTCATTCTCCGTCCAGCTTTGTTCCCTTGCTGGTGAGGAGTTTTGGTCCTTTCTAGGAGGCGATGTGTTCTGGTTTCGGGTGTTTTCCTCCTTTTTGCGCTGGTTTCTTCCCATCTTTGTGGATTTGTCCGCTGGTCGTCTGCGTAGTTGCTGACTTTTCGTTTGGGTCTCTGAGTGGACACCCAGAATGTTGATGATGAAGTATTTCTGTTGCTTGGTTTTCCTTCTACCAGTCTAGCCCCTTCGCTGTACGACTGTTGAGGTCCGCTCCAGACCCTGCTTCTCTGGGGTGCTCCTCTAGTAGCCGTGGCACAGCGAGGGATGCTACCAGTTTCTTTTTCTGCTCTCTTTGTCCCAGGATGATGCCTGCCTAATGACAGTCTTTTGTATATAGAGGGGTCAGGGAGCTGCCTGAGGAGACAGTTTGTACTTTATAGGGGTTTAATTGCTGAGCTGTGCACTCTGTTGTTCATTCAGGGCTGTTAGGCTGCTATGTTTGATTCTGCTGCAACACAGCTCATTAAACAACCCTTTTTTTTTCTCAAATGCTCTGTGTTGAGGGGTTTGGGTTTTATTTTTGGATGTCCGATCAGGTGTCCTGCCCAGCTCGAAGGCAGACTAGCCACTGTTTGGCTGCCGAGGCTCCGCCCTGCTGTTGTGTGATTCGCGCTGTTCCTGCCGGCTCTGCTGTGGTCTCCGCCACGCCCTGCGGCGGAGTCTCTTCGTTGTAGCGTGTTGCCTCAGCAGCGGCAGGCTGCGTCAGCAGTGGGCGTGTATCTCAGTAGGGATGGGTTGCCTCGGCAACGGCTGGCTGCCTCAGCAGTGGGCGTGTATATCAGTTGGGGCAGGTTGCCTCGGTAGTGGTGGACGCCCCTCCCCCACAGAGCGTCTCGGACCGTCTGCCCAGGATAGTTTGAAATCGTGGTTTTGTTCGTCCCACTGGGTTTCCCAAACGATCTGTCCCTGCAATCCCCTGGGCTGGGATACTGTGCAAGTCTCGTTCAGTCTCAAGTCCAGCCCTCTCAAGTCTCAGGTTGCCGGTTCAACAAGGCACCCGGAAAGCGCGCCCTGTGGGGATTGCTGGGTAGGGCCGGCCGCCGCCGCCCCGGCTGCCGGCTTCGCCAGGCAGACTTACTGCCTGGCATCTCGTGTCTTTTTATACTTGGGAGTTTCCCCGTTCTGTGGGCAACAAAGATCAATCTGGAAATGCAGCACTGACTCACCGTTTGCGGATTCAACGTGGGCTCCAATCCTGGGTTGTTCTCACAGCGCCATCTTGAGTCCCCTCCAGTTATTTCTTGTCTACTGCTAGCTTTTAAATTTGTTTGGTCTTGCTCCTCCGGTTCTTTTAATTGTAATGAAAAGGTGTCAATTTTAGATCTTTCCTTGCTTTTCATGTGGGCATTTAGTCCTATAAATTTCCCTCTAGACTCTGCTTTAAATATGTCCCAGAGATTCTGGTACATTCTATCTTCATTCTCATTGGTTTTGAAGAACATCTTTATTTCTGCCTTTATTTTATTACTTAACCAGTTGTCATTCAGGAGTAGGTTGTTTAGTTTCCATGTAGTTGTGCAGTTTTGAGTGAGTTTCTTAATCCTGAGCTCTAATGATTGCACTGTGGTCTGAGAGACTGTTTGTTATGATTTCTATTCTTCTGGATTTGCTGAGGAGTGACTTACTTCCAATTATGTGGTCAATTTTAGAGTAAGTGAAATGTGGTCCTGAGAAGAATGTATACCCTGTGATTTTGGTTGAAGAGTTCTGTAGATGTCTGTTAGGTCCACTTGCTCTAGATCTGAGTTCATTTCCTGCATATCCTTGTTAATTTTCTCTCATTGATCTGTCTAATATTGAAAGTGAAATGTTAAATTCTCCTACTGTATTATGTGGGAGTCTCAGTCTCTTTATAGGTCATTAAGAACTTGTTTTATGTATCTGGGTGCTCCTGTATTGGGTGCATATATATTTAGGATTGTTAGCTCTTCTTGTTGCATTGATCGTTTTACCATTATGTTATGCCCTTCTTTGTCTCGTTTGACCTTTGTTGGTTTAAAGTCTATTTTATCAGAGACTAGGATTGCAATTCCTTTTTTTTTCCTCTCTCTCCATTTGCTTGGTAAATCTTTCTCCATCCCTTTATTTTGAGTCTGTGTGTCTCTGCATGTGAGATGGGTCTCCTGAATACAGCACACCAATGGGTCTTGACGTTTTATCCAATTTTTCAGTCTGTGTCTTTTGATTGGGGCAATTGGCCCATTTACATTTAAGATTAATATTGTTATGTGTGAATCTGATCCTGCCATTTTAATACTAGCTGGTTGTTTTGCCAATTAGTTGATGCAATTTCTTCATTGTGTTGATGGTCTTTATTATTTGTACATTTTTCAGTGGCTGGTACTGGTTGTTACTTGCCATGTTTAGTGTTTCTTTCAGGAACTCTTGTAAAGCAGACTACGTGGTAAGGAAATCTGTCAGCAATTTCTTGTCCATAAAGGATTTTATTTCTCCTTCACTTATGAAGCTTGGTTTGGCTGGAAATGAAATTCTAAGTTGAAAGTTCTTTTCTTTAAGGATATTGAATATTGGCCCCCACTCTTTTCTGGCTTATAGGGTTTCTCCTGAGAGATCCGTTGTAAGTCCTATGGGCTTCCCTTTGAGGGTAACCCAACCTTTCTCTCTGGCTGCTCATAGCATTTTTTCCTTCATTTCAACCCTGGTAAATCTGACGATTATGTGTCTTTGGATTGCTCTTGCTGAGGAATATCTTTGTGGTGTTCTCTGCATTTCCTAGAGTTAATGTTGGTCTACCTTGCTAGATTAGGGAAGTTCTCCCAGATAATAGCCTGAAGAGTGTTTTCCAGCTTTCTTTCATTCTTCTCATCACATTCAGGTACACTGATCAAGAGCGAGTTAGATCTTTTCATATAATCCAATATTTCTTAGAGGCTTTGTTCATTTCTTTTCACTCTTTTTTTCTCTAATCTTTCCTTCTCATTTTATTGTATTGAGTTTATCTTCATTCTCTGATATTCTTTCTTCTGCTTGATCGATTTGGCTATTGAAACTTGTGTATGCTTTGTGAAGTTCTCATGTTGTGTTTCTCAGCTCCATCAAGTGGTTTATGTTCTTCTCTAAGCTGGTTATTCTAGTTAGTGTTTTGTCTAACGTTTTTTCAAGGTTTTTAGTTTCTTTACATTGAGTTAGAACATGTTCCTTTAGCACAGAGAAGTTTGTTATTACCCATCTTTTGAAGCCTGCTTCTGTCAATTCGTCAAACTCATTCTCCATCCACTTTTGTTCCCTTGCTGGTGAGGAGTTGTGATCCCTTGGAGGAGGAGAGGCATTCTGGTGTTTGGTGATTTCAGCCTTTTTGCACTGGTTTTTCCCCATATTCATTGATTTATCTACCTTTGGTCTTTGAGGTTGGTGACTTTCAGATGGGGTCTCTGATTGGACATGGATGTCCTTCTTTTGATGTTGAAGCTATTTCTTTCTGTTTTTTAGTTTTCCTTCTAACAGTCACGACCCCCTGCTGCAGGACTGCTGGAGGTCCACTCCAGACCCTGCTTGCCTGGGAATCACCCGTGAGGGCTGCAGAACAACAAAGATTGCTGCCTGTTCCTTCCTCTGGTAGCTTTGTCCCAGAAGGGTACCTGCCAGATATAAGCCAGAGCTCTGCTGTATGATGTGTCTCTTTGGATATATGGGGGACAGGAAGCCACTTGAGGAAGCAGTCTGCCCCTTGAGGAAGCAGTCTGACCCACTCACATGCTGTGCTGGGAGCTCTGTTTCTCCCTTCAGAGCTGCTGGGCAGGGATGTTTAAGTCTGCTGTGGCAGAACTCACAACAGCCCCTTTCCCCAGGTGCTCTGTCCTGGGAAGGTGGGGCTTTATTTATAAGTCTCTGCTGGACTGCTGCCTTTTTTTCAGAGATGCCCTGCCCAGCAGGAAGGAAGACTAGTCACAGTCTGCCTGCAGAGGCATTGCTGAGTTGCCACAGGCTCCACCCAGCTGCTGTGTAAACTTCCTTGCAATTTTCTTTACACAGTCAAGGTTAGTATTGCCTCAGTAACAGGATAGGAGGGGGTCCTTCTGCCCCTTGCACTTCCCAGGTAAGGCAGCACCCCACCCTGCCTAGGTTTGCCCTCCTTGGGCTACACCCACAGTCCAACCAGTCCCATTGAGATGAACCCGGTACCTCATTTGGAAATGCAGAGATTTCTTACCTTATGCATCACTCTAGCTGGGAACTGCACTCCAGAGTTATTGGCCATCCTGGCAGAAACCAGAGTAATTTTTTGTCAACTTATCAAGTATTTTACTTCTCTCATTATCAATTTCTTTTTTTAGAATAATAAATTATTTTTTCTTAAAAATATAATGGTCATTATAAAAATTTCAGGAAAAAACAGAAAGAAGAAAACAAAAATAAAGGAATAAGCATCACTACAATTAGGAACCATACATATGTTTATGCATATATACAGAAGGATCACAGATTGTTGCACTAAAATGAAAACTTCTTATTCATCTTATTATTAACAAAAATGATTAAACAATTTTTAAGGATAAAAAAGAAATAAAAATAAAGTTGCTAGATCTCAGATAAAATATTTTTTTTTCTTAAAGCTAAGTTCTAAGAAAAAAATACCTTCTAATATTAAGAAAATATATTATGAAAACATTATTTAAAACTTCTTGCTTTTTCTTTGTCCTGTATATTTCGACATTAGAGAACTTTGACGACTCTGAATTATGAAAGGTGAGGAAGTAGCATTCTCTCTTCTCCTCTTATTTTTGTGAATTGTATTATTATTTTTCTTTTGACAATGCTTGAATTTTTTTATTTTAATCTAATGTTGTAATTTCTCCTGTCGTTTAATCTTAGAATACTACATCTTCATCTTCACCAACTTTTTCCATAGCTTCTCCATCCCCCACTCATTGGTTCTTGTCAGGCAATATGGAGAAGGATGTCTGTTGTGTATAAAGGACTTATACTTGCTGTCAGCACAAAGATCCATGTTGTACTTTAAGTTCAGAAACTGTTGGGAAGCATTTTATATAATTTAACTTTGGAATAAGCAGCTCCATCAGGGAGATAACACAAAATTCAACTGCAATACTAGAAATTGCCATGAGTTTTTATATTTTTTGCAAAATGAAGAACTTAATGTGAGGCAAGAAAAGAAGAAAAACACAAGCTCAGAGAGTTGACCAAGTTTAATTACACCTAACATGATTAACAACATGTTAATGTTACCCTAGCCTTGTTTTATGGCTTCATGCAATTATCTAAAATTTGTTTTACAAACTTTGGCATTTATTCCAATATAGTTTAGATTCCAGATGGTCAAAGAAGCTTATCATATAAAACAATTTAAGTACAAGGAAGTACTCATCTATTTAAAGCATAATTTTTAAAATTCATGAGATAAATCATCTCATACAGCAGAGAACTGAACAGTCAAAAATAGGACTGGAAATTTTGCCTTAATATGATTAGTCAGGGCATAGGCTATTATTTACTTTCTGTTTCTTAAAATACATTATTTCATTCAGTGTTCTCATCAACACAAAGATAATTTATAATGCAGCCCATGAATAAAGTATTTTTAGGGACAAATTATTTGCCTCATAATTTATCTTTAATGATAAATAGCTTCCTTTTCACTGTTAATTTTTTTAACTTCAACTTTAATTTTAGATTTATATATCTCCTTCTTTTTAAGAGGAAATCTATATTGCGTGAACAGTGCTGTATTTCCTAAGTCTTTACATAGTTGAGAATAAATGTCTATTGAACATATCCATCTTAGCAGGGTATAAAACTCTTCACATTGTCTGAAATAGGTGCCTAGTGAAACTATATAGAAATCATATTTTAAAAGGCAGAATGTGCTTAAATAAGTACTTAAAATCATATTTTTTCTCCCTCATTTTAGTTTTGAAATATTTTTAAAATATGATGTCTATATAGTTTCCACTAGTATACCCACTTCAGCCTACATGATTTTATGACCTTACAAATCAGCAGCTAGTCAATTTTAAACTTCAGAAAATTACTAGAAATACAATAAATGAAAAACAAATTATACTTAATCCCTGAATAGAATTTTACTAACATAAAAAATAATGATGTTGATTTTATATGTCAACTTGGCTAGGCCACAGTACCCAGATATTTGGTCAAACACGAGTATAGAGATACAGACTAAGGTTCCTAAGGAAGAGAGAATTCTGCCTCCTGACTGCATTTGGATTAAAGATGCAACATCAACTCTTCTGTGTGTGGTGGGTGTGAGTGTGTGTGTGTGTGTGTTTGTGTGTGGGGTGTGTGTGTGATTGTGTGTGTGTGTGTGTGTGTGAGAGAGAGAGAGAGAGAGAGAGAGAGAGAGAGAGAGATCTCCTATTGGTTCTGTTTCTCTGGAGAACCCTGACTGATACAAGGGTAACATAAATCTGTGGATCAAAAAAAATTTTTGTTTTAAAATAAAGCAAAACCAACCAATCTCAATTAAAGCATATCCTGGGTGAGGTATTGAAACTTGAGGAAAAAGATACTATGCATTTTTTCTTTTTTTGTTTACTAATTTTCTCCCAGAGCTCTGTTATTAAAATCTTGATAAATGTGGCATTTTTGTTTGCTTTGTTGTTTGATGTTCCCTTTCTAGATGAATGCAGGGCTCATGTAAGAGCTCAAAAAATATATGATGGATGAATAAATAATAACTACTTACACAAGGTTGTTATGAGATTATGTGTATGAGAAATAGATGAGGAAAAATAACATTTGTTTTGCCTTCACCATGAACTCAATATTTTATTTTTATGTTACCATATTCAATCCACACAATAATCATGGAAGTAAGCATTTAATAGTTTTGTTTTACAGCCAAGTCAACTGAAAAGCATATAATTTAAGTTGCATGTATGCCAAATTGCTAGAAAACCCAGATCTGATTTCATAGCCATGCTCCTTCTACTATACAAATCTCTCTGAAACTATAAAATATATGGTTTATATTATTATCTTTTTTTATTATTTCTATTCCATGTTTGGTAAAATTTTATATTCTTAAATTTTACCATTTCTCCTGACTGCTGTGATTCAGAGGCAAGCTTTTGCTAAAGATAAAATCAGATGATGCTAATCAGTAAAGGGTATTGACATAAAGTTTATAATTTTATGAGCCCACATTAGGCAAAAGAACTGACTGGTAGAGTTTAATGTTAATTATATAGCTGATCTAATTTTCCAAGAAAGATATACTCTCTTGAGTACTTACATATATGTCTGCTTTATAAGTGAATAAAAATTTGAAGTGAACCTGGATGCTTTTTAAAGAGACCTGTTGTATATCTTTTGTGAAGGGTAAGACTACTTTTTTAAAGTAACTAGTCATCCATTAATTAGTTTTATAAATTCATATTTATATAATTAGATTGAAAGCATAAACTTACTTAATAAAAGTTATTTCCCTTTACCAGGACCTTTTGTCAATACTCAAGCAAACACTCTCCACTGATTCCTAAACTTGCCCCGATGGTCTCTCTTCTATATCACTTTCTTCAAACTGCTCTGCATGTACTTTGTTTTTCCTGCTCAGTGTTCACATACTCTTGTATATTACCCTTCAAAGACTACTTAAGATGTTCTTTCATGGAATCTCTCACAGTCACTCCAGTCAAATATAATTTTGGATTTTCCTAAACAACCTTATATTATCTGGCCCATGTTGCATCTTATTACATCCTACCTTGTGTTTTTCTTATTTTAATGCAGGCATTTTCTGAAAACAAATAAAACACATTTTGCCTTCCTGAGTCCACCATAGTATTCTCATTATGCTTTTAATATAGTAGTATTCAAAAAATGTCCAATAAATGCTGATTGAATGCTCAAATTGGCATTATTAGAGTTGTGATGTATACCTTAAAACAAATTTAAACATTGTCGAAAATTTAAGCTCTAACTTAAGTGCTGTTTTCAAAAGCATACTTTACTACTGCTATTCTAATATTCTATCAGCAAGTTAATCTGAACACCATAGTATAAAATGAGATCCTTTTAGGTAAGGTATTATGTAACAAAATAGAAGCCTTTACAAAATATGTATTTAAACATATTTGCTGAAAAGTGTCTATTTCAATACAGAGTATATTTCATCCAAATTGCTAAATGTTAATAATTAATGGATACTCATTTAACAGTCAATCAAGTGTAGTTGTGTTAAATTCTAACCTAAATTCAATAACTTTTTCAGACACTCAACTTCAAAAGGTTACTAGTAAGTTTTTAATTACTCTTGCTCTTTTGTCTAGCTTTACTCTTCTAAGAAAAGAAAGTCTCCAAGGGAGACTTAGATATTGCTTCAAATTTTACATAAATTTTATTTAATAATTTAATTAAATTTTATATTAGAATAATTTGTGAATACAATTTACTTATATCTATTGAGAGTTGCTTTAGTGACTTGAAGATAAATTTAAAAATGAACATTCAAAATGTCTATAAAGGATAAAAATTGTCACAGAAACTGGGAAATTCTGTTATAGTCAGGTCCTGGACCTGGAATTTTGGATTTTTGTTTGGCTAAAAACTAAATTACCTCCAGTATCTTAGGATTGTTCATTTCTTCCAGTGAAAAATAAAGTAAAATATGTAAGGACCTGATTATCACTTCTGTCTCAAAAATAAATACATACTTTAGCATAAATTGCAATTTGAATAATTTAGCATTTCAAAAATTTTATATCAGACTATTTTTGTGTATTCATAAACATTTATTTTTAGACATTAGCTAACGACCTTCTATATTCTCCTAATTGGTTTGACCACCACAATAAAAGAGTCTTTCAAGTCATTATTTCCATTTGAATGTAAAAAATTGATCTTCCATAATATACTTTAAAATATATTATACATTATATCACACATAAGAAAAACATACATTATCTTTCAATTTCAAAACTTTCATCAAAAATTATAGACAATATACTTATTTCAATATGTTTCTATAAGGCTCTTTTATTAACAAAGTTCTTTTAATTAGAGCACCTCATCTCATTCTGAGCACTATCTTCAAAGGGTATAGGATGGGTCTTGTCTTTATTTTACAGATGGTTACATCAGTACATTACAATATACTGATGGTTTTAAAGGCAAAAATGAATTGTCCAAAATCATAGCACAAAAACAAAAATTGAGTGTCAGAGCTAAAATGGATCTGTAGGTCAGTGTTTTTTACATTGCCTAAAAATAGAAGATTCATGGAATAGTCATTGCAGGTAGAATTTTGATTAGTGAAATTAAAGAGATTTTCATGAAATATTTCAATAATCTTTTCATATATTTCATGAGTGCTTATAGTGTTCAATATGCTGTTTAGGACACTCTAAGGAATGCAGACAAATCTCATTTTCATACACGTATTAGTTTGATTATTTATACAATAAGTATTTAGTGAACATATGCTGAGTAACAGTCACTATAAAAAATATAGAAATGACTGCTGGTTCTGAGGAATCTGGGAAGTTTGAACTAGTGGGATTTCTCTCAGTGCAGTCCACCCACCCTGCTAAGGGGCAGCCAGAGTGCTTCGTTAAGCAGATCCTGGATCCCGTGCCTCCAGACTGGTGGAGGCCCCCAAGATACCTTATAAAGGAGTGCTTCCACTGGCATCAAATATAGGACAGAGATCCCAGAGGAAGAAGCAAGCAGCCATCTGTGCTGTTCTGCAGCCTCCACTGGTCACACCTCCAGGTGCAGGAGGAACCCAGGTGAATAGGGTCTGGAGTACACCATAGCAAATTGCAGCAGCCCTATGGAGGAGGAGCCTGACTATTAAAAAAACAAACAAACAAACAGAAAGCAAAAACAAAAGCATTAACAAAAAAGTCCTGACCAAAACCCCATCCAAAGGACAGCAGCTTCAAAGATTGAAGCTAGATAAACTCAGGAAGATGAGAAAAAAATCAATGAAAACAATCCTGGAAACTCAAAGGTCAAAGTTTACCCACTCTTCCAAATAATTGCAACACCTCTCCAGCAAGGGCACAGAACTGGGCAGAGGCTAAGATAGACGAATTGACAGAAGTACACCTCAGAAGGTGTGTGAAAACAAACTTCACTGAACTAAAGGAGCACGTTCTAGCCCAATGCAGAAGTTAAGAACCACGATACAATATTACAGAAGCTGTTAATCAGAACAACCAGTTTAGAGTGGAGCATAGCTGACCTGATGGAGCTGAAAAACAACACAAGAACTTTATAGTGCAACCTCAAGTATCAGTAGATAAATAGACCAAATGGAGGAAAGAATTTCAGAGCTTGAAGACTATCTTGCTGAAATAAGACAGGCAATCAAGATTAGAGAAAAATAATAAAAAGGGATGAAAAGACCTCTGGGAAGAATGGGAGTATGTAAAAAGACCAAACCTATGACTGATTGGAGTATCTGAAAGAGATGGGAAGAGCAGAACCAAGTTGGAAAATATACTTCAGGATATCATCCAGAACAACTTCCCCAATGCAGCAAGACAGACCAACATTCAAATTCAGGAAATCCAGAGAACCCCAGTAAGCTATTCCATGAGAAGATCAACCCCAAGATAGGTTCTTCAAGGTCGAAATAAAGGAAAAATGTTAACAGCCTCCAGAGAGAAAGGCCAGGTCACCTACAAAGGGAAGCCCATCAGATTAACAGCAGATCTCCCAGAAGAAACTCTACAAACCAGAAGAGATTGGAGGCCAATATTCAACATTCTTAAAGAATTTCCAACCCAGAATTTCATATCTTGCCAAAATAAGCTTCATAAATAAATAGAAATAAAATCCTTTTCAGACAAGCAAGTGCTTGAGGTAGTTTGTCACCACCAGGCCTGCCTTGCAAGACTTCCTGAGAAAAGCACTAAATATGAAGAGAAAAAAACTGTTACCAGCCACTACAAAAACACACTATAAGTGCAAAGGCCAACACTATGAAGCAACCACATCAACAAGTCTACAAAAGAACCACATAGCATCATGATGACAGGCTCATAGTCACACATAACAATATTAACCTTAAATGTAAATAAGCTAAATGACCTGATTAAGACACAGAATGGCAATCTGGATAAAGAGTCAAGACTCAGAGCAGAAATTCCTTTGGCTGGATAGAAAAGATCAATTAGTCTAATAACTCATGGATATTTGGAAATGTGCTATATTGATGGAAACTCATTTACTGTCAGTTCAGTGTACCTGTAAAAGTGATTCATCTGTTTCTTCTCACTGAGTCTTGGTGCAATAAGAAATAGTATTAAAGTTTGTCCCAATATTGCATATATTTTATCCTGTATAGGTAGATGATGTCTCTGCAGAAAAATTCAACTCATCAAGAACTAAAAGAACATGCTGTAAACACAGATGAAATTGAAAACTTAGGCCTTCCCAGACCAATACACTAAAAGTGTTTTTGTTTTAATATGACACCACTGATTCACTGATCTTGATGTCAGTCTGGTTTCATAACTCTTAGCTGATATATCAAAATAATGTGAAATTTCTAATAATACCCCAATACTGTAGCTCTTGTTATTTTTTCACCAGATGAACATATATTCTGCAAGATAATTGATTAGTTGTCTTGCATGGCAAACAATGAACTAGGAGTGGTGGATGACATAAGAATGAATAATATGCAATCTAAAGACAGACTACAGAAAGAGAGAAAATCTTGAACAGACACCTAAAATAGAATCCAGTTCATGCTATCATAGCACTGTGCATACTTTTATTTCATTTACACAAGAATGTGACTAACTATTTCCAGAGTCAGAGAAGTCTTCAGGAGGAAGTGAATTTGACCAGGGTCTTAAAAAGCAGGAGTTTGCTAGGCGAAGAAAAAAATATTCAGCCCACACAAAAAGACAGCAGATCATGAGTGGAAGAATATTTGGCAGAATGCTCATGGTTACCTGGCACAACACAAAGGATATAGGATAGGGCAAATGGTGAGAGAGGAAATGGGAAAAGCAGATTTAGAGTTGATAATGAAGCACATAGTTTACTTTGGCAAGAAAAAGTCAGATTCTACTCAGTATTCATATGAGAAATATTTTTAATAATTGTGCAAAATTAATTGGAGAATGTAAATACAGAGACAAATCACCTGACAGAATATTCAAACAATGCTCAGTTGTCTCCAAACATTTTTTATTATGAACTTTAATTAGTAAAAATAGAGCATGTATTCTCTCTTACATGCATATTTTATAAGTTTTAATATACTCTTATAAAGTGTATGTCATAAAGGCAATATAGAAATTTTAAAAACAAAAAGTAAAATGTGACATAATTGTTTATTTCTATGTATAAGTAAACAAATATTCTAAAATGTTCTTCCTTCATTCCATGGACCACCCTCAAAAATGTGTGTGCCCCTTCTTGGAAATCACTGCACTAGGTGATGGTTTATGAGAACAAGGCAGCAGGAAAAGAGAAAAGAGAAAGGTGATAAAAATGACTTGAAAAGTAGTCTTCAAGAAAGGTGGTAACTGGACATAGGGACAAAAGAACAAAAAAACGCTGATATGTTTGTTTGGGTTTCAGTCTGATAACGTTCTTATCAACTAATCTGGGACTGACAGACTGAAGAGCTAGTGTATGGGGGTTGGAGAAGGATATATGAAGAAATTAGGTAAATTCATTTATTTCTGAACTTTCTATTATAAATGCCTTAAAGAACTAGAGCTCAGAAGTATACATTTGGGAATCACAGGCATTAGTTAGTAATTGAGACTCTGGAAAGGATGAGATTGTCCATGGAGGGAGCGTAGAGAAAGTAATGAGTGGTTGTAAGATTGTGGGGAGTTGTTGCTATGCTTAAAATGTTTTTGACCTTTCACAAATCATGTTGAAACTTAATCCCCAATGCTATAGTATTTAGAGGTAGGGCTTTCAGGAGATGAGAAGATCATGAGAACTCCACCCACATGAATGAAAGTACAGCCCTTACAGGACGGCTTGAGGAAATCTAACCCTTTTTTGCCATTCTGCCATGTGAGGAAAGAGCAAGTAGCTTCAATCTTTGGAGGAGGAAAGCAAGCCTTCAATAAACACTGAATCTGCTGCTACCTTGATCTTGGACTTACAAGCCTCTAGAGATGTAAGCAATAAATTTGTTGTTTATAAATTATCTCATCCAAGATATTTTGTTATAGCAGCCAGAACAAACTAAGACAGGGGTTGTTCTTGGCTTTCAGAAGTTAAAGAAAGTTTGAATACCCTCTTCATAAAAATGTTCAACAAATATTTTGTAATTAATTATTGGTATTCCCAACGAACCATGCAAGGAATAGAAAAGAAGATGCTGTTTAGGATAAGGAATAATGCATCCCATCATTATGCATTATAAAACATGTTATATAATGGAATATATTTTAAGAAATTAATTTTATCTATAAATTTATGGGCTTAAAATTACAGTTGCATAAATTTAGGCCTTCCAATATTAAGCAAAATTAAAGTGAGCATGGCAAATAGATCCTTTCACACTCTGGTTCCCACTAAAACATAAATTGTGCAAAAACACAGAGCTTGAATTATTTCTTAGTGAATAGAGTAACTCAAGCAGTGAAATGTGCCCTTGGCCAACTTAGGAAAGGAAGGACACACATATTTTCTTATTATTAAATCCCTTCACCCAGATGACCTGCCTAAGATAACAAAGAATTAATAGTGGAAATGGGAAGTAAGTATAATGTGCTGTCTTTCTTATGAAGATAATGATCCTCACTCACTATTGGTCTAGCATATGCTTTTGAATTATTTCCCATGGGTAGTGAGAGATTTGTGTTGATCTAGACACAGTGTCTGTATTTAGGTGCACTTCCTCTATAAAAACTACCAATATGTATCTCTTCTTTTCAATTTGGAAATTCTCTGAGGCAACTTTGCAAAGCTCATTCAATAAAAAATAACAAAAACAAAAACATAGACACATGTTACCAGAATCCACTCTATACTTAAACAGTAACTTAACCTACAGAAGAAATAAATTGAAATGATTTCTCACTGAAACTTCAGTCCCTTATGAAATTGAATCAACACAATGGTTAGCCCTTTGGTTTCATCTAACTTGACTGTAATTAATACTCTGAAGTTGTATTTCAAAATATCACAGAAAACCAGGAGGAACCAAAACCTTTCTCCTTTTGTTTGCTTGGGGCATTGTCTATGATATATTGTGAAATTTTGTATTACAGAGAATCTTTACATCTATTTTTTTAATTGTACTTTAGGTTCTGGGGTACATGTGCAGAACATGCAGGATTGTTGCATAGGTATATACATGACAAGGTGGTCTGCTGCCTCCATTCTTTCATCACCTATACCTGTCATTTCTCCCCACGTTATCCTCCACCCTCCCCCCAAACTGTCCCTCCCAAGCCCCCCAACAACAGACCCCAGCATATGATGCTCCCCTCCCTGTGTCCACGTGTTCTTATTGTTCAACACCCACCTGTGAGCAAGAACATATGATGTTTGATTTTCTGTTCTTGTGTCAGTTTGCTGAGAATGATGGTTTCCAGATTCATCCATATCCCTACAAAGGACATGAACTCATCGTTTTTTATGGCTGCATAGTATTCTATGGTGTATGTGTGCCACATTTTCCTTGACCATTCTATCATTGATGGGCATTTGGGTTAGTTGCAGGTCTTTGCTATTGTGAACAGTGCCACAGTGAACATACATGTGCATGTGTCTTTACAATAGAATAATTTATAGTCCTTTGGGTATATACCCATTATGAGATTGCTGGGTCAAATGGAATTTCTATTTCTAGATCCTTGAGGAATCACCACACTGTCTTCAATAATGGTTGAACTAATTTGCACTCCAACCAACAGTGTATAAGTGTTTCTATTTCTCCACATCCTCTCCAGCATCTGTTGTCTACAGATTTTTTAATGATTGCCATCCTAACTGGCATGAGATGATATATCAATGTGGTTTTGATTTGCATTTCTCTAATGACCAGTGATCATGAGCAGTTTTTAATACATTTGTTGGCTTCATATATATCTTCTTTGAAAGAGTGTCTGTTCATATCCTTCACCCACATTTGGATGAGTTTGCTTGTTTTTTTTTTTTTTTTTTCCTTGTAAATCTGTTTTAGTTCTTTGTAGACTCTGGATATTAGCCCTGTGTCAAATCAGTAGATTGCAAAAAATTTTTCCCCATTCTGTTGGCTGCCAGTTCACTCTAATGATTGTTTCTTTTGCTGTGCAGAAGTTCTGAAGTTTAATTATATCCCATTTGTTTATTTTGGCTTTTGTTTCCATTGCTTTGGTGTTTTAGTCATGAAGTCCTTGACTATGCCTATGTCCTGAATGGTATTGCCTAGGTTTTATTCTAGGGTTTTATGATGTTAGGTTTTAGGTTTAAGTCCTCAATCTATCTGGAGTTAATTTTAGTGTAAGGTGTCAGGAAAGGGTCCAGATTCTGCTTTCTGCACATTGCTAGCCAGTTTTTCCAACACCACTTATTAAACAGGAAATCCTTTCCCCATTGCTTGTTTTTGTCAGGTTTGTCAAAGATCAGATGGTTGTAGATGTGTGGTATTGCCTCCAAGGCCTCTGTTCTGTTCCATTGTTCTGTCACTCTGTTTTGGTACCAGTATCATGCTGTTTTGTAGCCTTGTAGTATAGTTTGAAATCTAGCAGCATGATGCCTCCAACTGTGTTCTTTTTGCTTAGTATCGTCTTGACTATGTAGGCTCTCTTTTGGTTCCATATGAAGTTTAAAGTGTTTTTTTTCCAGTTCTGTGAAAAAGGTCAATGATAGTTTGATGGGGATAGCATTGAATCTATAAATTACTTTGGGCAGTATGGCCATTTACACAATATCGATTCTCCGTATTCATGAGCATGGAATGTTTTTCCATCTGTTTGTGTCCTCTCTTATTTCCTTGAGCAGTGCTTTGTAGTTCTCCTTGAAGAAGTCCTTTACATCCTTTGTTGGTTGAATTCCTAGGTATTTTATTCTCCTTGTAACAATTGTGAATGGGAGTTCACTCTTGATTTGGCTCTCTGTTTGTCTGTTATTGTTGTATAAGAATGATTGTCTTCCAGTCTTTTTTAAAGCAATAACTACAGTACAGTTAACCATGCTAGGAAGATGTTACTATTTTTCTCAGGAGAAGAGTTCTATCTGCTGTTTGTTTCTAAAAGCTCTACCATGGATGAACAAAGCCACTTAGCAGTGTGATTTTCTTAATTTCTCTGACTTTATCAGCTTTCCATCTCTTCCCTCCAAAACCAAACATCCCTTTTAATAGAATCTCTCATTAGGAGTTGAGTCTTTATCAGACTCACCCATGCAAATAATCAAAGTAAGTTCAGGACTTCAACTTTATTCAGCATCTTACACCTGATTTTTTTAAATCAATGATTCCTTGCCTTGGTTCCCCAGGAAAGATATTTTTATCCTTCATTTGAGTGGGCCAGATGGTTTAGATGTATTCTTCCTGTCACTCTGAATCCTGAGCTAAAGGCATTTGATAGAAGATTCCTTTCTTTTCATTCTACTAAGTGATTTCTTTGATCTAACAGTTTTTGTTCCTCCTGACTCCTCCCACTTGGGGAATAAATGTTAGTACTCCCTCTTGCTCTCCACTTTGTGGAGCACATAAATAATAAGCATGGCACACATAAATAATTCAACCGCATTTCACAGAGGAGATCAGGAGGGGAAACAGTGCATGCAAAGAGAACTTTTGTGGAAATGCCTGCTGGGCTTTCGAGAAAGAGCTCAAATATAATAACAATGTCTAGGTATCAGGATAAATGAGCTGTGAAAAGAGGGAGAAAGAGGAACACTGTCCTTTGGGAGAAAAGCATTAGGTTTGTTTTGAGAAAATATTTATTAAATTTCAGAATGTTTTAGCTATTAGAATTTAGCATTTATTAAAATAATGAAAATTATTTCAATATTTAGTTAATGTTCAAACTATTTAGGTACCTGTTCAGAATAGGTACTAACCAATAAAAATGGATAAATAATGACATGCATAAGAATGAAAATTTTAAAGACTCAATATTTATTAGAAACCAGTTGGGACTGTTCTAGATGATTTCTGGGCCCAAATACAGTTAACTTTCATTGTAATCATGTTGAAAAGTACTATTTTAATTTTCATTTCAATAATAATAATAGCAAAAGAGGTAAAGTACTATTCCCAAAATTACACAGCTAGTAAATGGGGAAGAGATTTTTAAGCCAAGCTACTTAATGTGAAATTCAATGTCTCAAACTTACTGCTATTTATCTCTTTTCTCCCACACTCTGTCACTTTCTCTCTGTCTCTCTCTCTCTCTCTTTCTCACACACACACACACACACACACGTACACACATATGCACAAAAGTTTGCAATTCCTTCCCACCTTAGCTGCCTTTTGTGAAGTTATTAAATGGTTCTATTTTCTGAAGTGGCTGGTGAGCTTCTCTGTTGATCACATTTCTCAATTGAGGACTAAGACACTGTATATGCCAGGTCAGTGCCACACAAAAACCAACAAAAGTTCCATGGGCCGGACTACTTGATTTTGGATAATGACTCCATAGTTAAGATCATTTAGACTGTTTCCATCTGACTGTTTCTGCCCCATGATTACCTGCCTCAGTCCAGCTTATTCAAGTGTGTGTACATGTGTTAGCTTTATTTCTTGATGGTGGCCCTGATGTGCACATGCTGGTATCTTATAGAAAATGCCCAAGTTATCCCTGTAGATTCCAGAATGTGAACATCCCAAGCAATGTTCCTCCATTTCTTTTAGAAAGCAGAGAGTCTACGCCATAAGTATGTTAAAGGTATTTTCCTTTACTTCTTTCCTTTTGTTTACATTAAAGTACCCTAATCCAAAAATGAAAATAGCCACAAACCCTATTGAGAAAACAAAATACTCATAGCTATGCAATGCACTTTTGACTTTTCTCAGGTAATTCCTACCACAGTTCTTCATGAAAGATACTATCACTCTCATTTTTAGATACAAGGATATAAACTCACAGTGGTTAAATAAATTAAGAAAGTTGGGGTTTTTTTTCCTTAAAAAATGGCATTAAAAACCTCTTTTATGCCAATAATTGTGCTTAATAATGGAGACAGGAAAAAATGAGGGAAGAAAATAACAAGTAGCCAACCAATATTTCATTTAAACCTGTGAGTAGGTGTGATGTGGTACTGATAAGAGTGTATATTTTGTGTATTTAAAGTGGAGAGTTCTATAAATGTTTATTAAGCTTACTTGTTCTGGATCTGAGTTCAAGTCCTGGATATCCTTATTAATTTTCTGTCTCATTGATCTATCTAATATTGATGTTGAAGTCTCCCACTATTATTGTGTGGGAGTCTAAGTCTCTTCATAAGTCTTATGTATCTAGGTATTCCTGTATTGGGTACATATATATTTAGGATCATTAGCTCTTCTTGTTGCATTGATCCTTTTACCATTATGTAATGACCTTCTTTGCCTCTTTTGATCTTTGTTGCTTTAAAATCCATTTTATCACAGGCGAGAATTGCAACCTTGCTTTTTATTTATTTGTTTATTTTTGCTCTCCATTTGATTGGTAAATCTTTCTCCATCCCTTTGTTTTGAGTCTTTGTGTATCCCTGCATGTGCAGTGGGTCTGGATGCTGCATACCGATGGGTTTCGGCTGTGTCTTTTGATTGGGGGATTTAATCTATTTAAATTTAGGATTACTGCCATTTGATGTTAGCTGGCTGTTTTGCCCATTAGTTGATGTAAATTCTTCATTATGTTGATGCTCTTTACTTTTTGGTATATTTTTGGAAAGGCTAATACTGGTTGTTCCTTTCTATGTGTAATGCTTCTTTCAGATGCTTTTCTAAAGCAGGCCTGGTGGTGATGAACTCTCTGAGTACTTGCTTGTTCACAAAAGATTTTATTTTTCCTTCGCTTGTGAAGCTTAGTTTGGCTGGAAATGAAATTCTGGGTGGAAAGTTCTTTTCTTTAAGGATGTTGAATATTGGCCCCCAATCTCTTCTGGCTTGTAGGGTTTCTGATGAGAGATCTACTGTGAGTCTGATAGGCTTCCCTTTGTGGGTAACCTGACCTTTCTATCTGGCTGCCCTTAGTATTTTCTCCATCATTTCAACCCTGGTGAATCTAACGATTATATGCCTTGGAGTTGCTCTTCTTGAGGAATATCTTTGTGGTGTTCTCTGTATTACCTGTAGTTAAATATTGTCCTGCTTTGCTAGGTTTGGAAAGTTTTCCTGAATAATATTCTGAAGAGTATTTTCCAGCTTGGATTCATTCTCTTTGTTGCATTCAGGTACACCTATCAAATGTAGATTAGGTCTTTTCACATAGTCTCATATTCCTTGCAGACTTTGCTCATTCCTTTTTATCCTTTTTCTCTATTTTTATCTTCTTGTTCTATTTCATTAAGTTGGTCTTCGACCTCTGATATTCTTTCTTCTGCTTGATCAATTCGGCTCTTAAAACTTGTGCATACTTCGCGAAGTTCTCGTGTTGTGTTTTTCAGCTCCATTAATTCACTTATATTCCTATCTATATTGTCTATTCTCATTAGCATTTCATTAAACCTTTTTTCAAAGTTCTTAGTTTCTTTGCATTGGGTTAGAACAAGTTCTTCTATCTCCCAGAAGTTTCTTTTCATCTACCTTCTGAAGCCTACTTCTGTTAATGGAACACAGTCATTCTCCATCAGGGCTTGTTCCATTGCTGTGAGGAACTGTGATCCTCGGTAGAGGAATAGGTGTTCTGATTTTGGGTATTCTCAGCCTTTATAGGCCGGTTTCTTCTGTTTGTTATAAATTTATCCATCTGTTGTCTTTGTAATTATTGACTTTCTGATTAGGTTTCTGAGTGGACGTCCAATTTATTGATTCTCATTGCCAGAATCTGAGCAACCCCCTGCGCTGGCTAAAACAGTGGCATTAAGATTGATGGTGCTTTTCTGCCCAGGAATCTCCAGTTTGGCTTCCTTCTTAAGTCTGTTCTTTCAATTAGCTGAATAGGTGACTCTGCCTTCCTGGAGCTCCAAACATCAGCCAAAAGGGGAACCAGTCCCATTCACACTGCACCAAGAACTGCCATGCCAGCCACAAGAGTCGTGCTAGTGACCCATGGGGCTCCTCCGCTAGGAATCTCATGGTATGTGAGCAACAAAAATTCGTCTGAAAGTGTGGCGTCCTCTCGTTCTCTGCATTTTCACTGGGAGCTACAATCCCGAGCAGCTAGCGATCAGCCATCTTGGATCTCTCTGGTCTTGTTGTAGCCTCAGTCTATGCTTCTGCTTTCTTCATATTACTGACCATAAAAAACACAAATAAAGGACAGCAGAGTGCCTAAATGCCAAAAAAAAAAAAAAAGGAAAAAAAAAAGCTAGACAGTTTGGGACTATAGACAAAATATACTAAGAGCCTGGGTGTGGTGGCTCACGCCTGTAATCCCAATAATTTAGGAGGCCAATGCAGGTGGATCACAAGGTCAGGAGTTCAAGACCAGCCTGGCCAACATAGTGAAACCCCATCTCTAATAAAAAATACAAAAATTTCCCGGGCATGGGAGTGCATTCTTTGAGTCCCACCTACTCAGGAGGCTGAGGCAGGAGAATCACTTGAACCTGTTAAGTGGAGGTTGCAGTGAGCTGAGGTCGTGACACTGCACTCCAACCTGGATGACAGAGCAAGACTCCAACTCGGAAAAAAAAATCTATTTTTTTAATAAAAACTAATAGAGTTACTGATATCCACTTAGATATGAATGAGTATAGGAATTTTTATTCAAGATCATGTCAATGTCTCTGAGAGATCTATTATTTGAGCAATGGAGTTCAGTAAGAATCACTGAGACATTTTCAGAGACTACTTAATTTGATTTTTCTGATGAGGCCAAAAGCCAGAGGCTCTTTAGAAAAGCTTTATATAAAGATATCATGGACTAGACAATCATCATTCTTTCTGGCCACTTTTTGGCCAACATATGGGAAGGATCTGGGCATCCTTCCCATATGGGGCAATTCTGCACTTCATGAGTCTTCATAGCAGCAGAAATGGATTCCCATCCTAAAAGTGAGTAAAGATAAGAAGCTCACTTCCCAGGGTCCCTCAAAGCTAGGTTATAAACAATGGACCTAGGCTCTGCCAATTACATGGATCAATGTCAGACTTTAATTCTGAAGCTAATGGTGCAAGAGGCATGACGTCTTCCTTGGCAGCATTAGCAGTTGTGATAAGGTTGAAATGTTGGCAGAGTGCAAACTATGGCACCTCATACAAATGAAGACAGCAACAGTTTTATCATCAGAGCAGTACTGAAATGTGGCTTGTGTGTAAATCCTGCTTTTAAGCACTTAATCTGATTCTCCATTCCTGCCAACTACACTGAGAGCTCCCTAATAGCCCTTTAATAAATTTTGATTCTGCTAAAATTAGCTGGAGTTTATATCTACTGCTTGCTACTAAGAAACTGTTGGTGCAAAACGCTGTCTTTATTTTAGAAAGAAATCAATAAGAGGCTTTTTTGCTCAAAGGCAGAAATGGTGAACTATTATTATTGAATCAGAAGGGGAATGTCAAACTGATAATCTATTGTATACCTATGCCTATTAAGTAACGTTAACTCTAATAATTAGTGCCAGTAGTCAGAAATCAGAATTTCTATGATCCTTTTCTAGGTCTGTCCCTGCTGGGTTTCTCTTTTACCATGGGTCGGATTCATCCCATATGCTTCTCCCTTCTAATGTTAGTCTATTTTTATGATAAATTAAGTGATACTAAAAGAGTTAGTTTAATATGTCCCAACCCATATATATGTGCTTACTGGGGAATATGGCTCCAAAGGATCGCAGGTGGTAAAGTGGATCCAAGAAAATTGGTTACGCTAATGTTCAGCCCTAAATCTTACAAACTGGCACCAATGGGCTCAGCTACAATCTCCTTTCTACATTCTCAAGGAGAATGTTTTTGAGTTAATCAGGTTATCAGGTTCAGGAAAACTAATGTCTTCTAGCTAACTTTTTCTCTTTATTATCTATATATTACCATCATTTAATAACTGTAGCTTCCTTCCTCCTCCCATCCTACTCACATTGAATAACAATCATCATCTGATTTTGATGTTATTGCCATTTATGTGTAGAAATCTGCTCTTATATTGAGGAGTTTACCTATTCAAATTAGCAAAGCTCTAAATAATCCTAATTAAAGTGAAGCCAGATGACAATTAGGTTTTAACTAACATTATTAAATCATTGACTTCAAATAACAATTTCAAAATTAACATCTTTGAACTATAACAGATACTAAGAATGGATTATTTTTAAGCACTGAGTTAATAGCAGTGTGTGAAAAAAATAAGCATGTTTTTTATTTTAGAAACAGTTGTGTTTTATTAATTTATTTTTTTATCTTGAGAGAAATGGTGCATCTTAACATTGATTTTCATTGTTTCTAACACACTTTTTTTTAATCAGCACTGTCAGATCCTACTATTTTAGGTCAATTCTCAAATAAGATTTCTGCATTCAGACATTAACATTATAAGCAAAGCTGTTTTAAATAATCTTGTCTTTTAAATTTTACACATAGATTTAAAATTTAAAGCATTTTGAGAGGCACCCTAGAAAAAGAATTTGTACAACTATCAAACATGGATTTTAAACTGTACTTTTAATAACATCATTTGAAATAATCTGGTGAAATATAAGAGTAGGGTTTAAAATCAAATGCTCCATTGAACTGCACGAATTTATGTAGTGCCTTTATCATGTGTTAGATCATTGCTTTGGGGAAGCTAACTTAGCCTCACTATGCTTCAGTTTCCTAAAATAATAATAGGGATAGAAATAACACCTATGTCATAAGTTTGTATGAGAATTAAAGGAGTTGTTATATATAAAACACTGAGAATTGTGTCTAGCACAAAGCAATTGTACAATAAATATTAGCTGTTATTACTGTTATTATTTTTCCATCTATTGATAGGTATTAGAAAAAAGTATAGCAAAATGCAAAGAGTAGGGGCCCTGAAGTCAGAAATATGTAGGTTCAAATACTGAGACCCTTGGAAGATGTGAAATCTGTATGCTTAAATTCAGATCTGAATAACAATATTTATGTGCAGGAGCCCCCAACTGCCCAAACCACCTGTGCACAGCAGGTACTGACAATGCTAGGAAAAAAAAAAATATGTCTTCTGCCTGGAAGGGAATCTGTTCATGTCACAGATTTTCAAGAGCCCTACTGCAACTTTGCATACACAATCCATTTGTAAATGTTTATACCATAAATGTCCACACTGATACCTGCACACATCTGCTTCATTTTTTTCTTAAAGTAATACCAACTTCCTGAATCCTTCATACGTAAACCCCAATACTGAAATTTTTCATTCAAAAGTTGTTTTCTTCTTTCTGAAAATAAAAAGGGATTCTGTCTTTCACAAAACAAATATTTTGTGGAATAGATTTATTATTGTATTTCCTTTTCAAAACACACGCACATTCTGTAACTTGAATCAAGGTGAATCTTGCAAATTCTGTGCCTCGGCTCAGAACTGCAACATAGCAAAATCATTTCAACAGTTCTGTAAAGTCAGCTTTATTATTATTATTATTGTTATACTTTAAGTTCTGAGGTACATGTGCAGATTGTGCAGATTTGTTACACAGGTATACACATGCCATGGTGGTGGTTTGCTGCATCCATCCCCCCATCACCTACATTAGGTATTTCTCCTAATGTTATCCCTCCCCAATCCCCCCACTCTCTGCTATTCCTCCCCTAGTCCCCTACCCCCCAGACCCCCATATGTGATGTTCCCCTCCCTGTGTCCCTGTGTTCTTATTGTTCAACACCCACTTATGAGTGAGAACATGCAGTGTTTGGTTTTCTGCTCTTGTGTCAGTTTGCTGAGAATGATGGTTTCCAGATTCATCCACGTCCCTGCAAAGGACATGAGCTCATCCTTTTTTATGGTACATAGTATTCCATGGTGTATATGTGCCACATTTTCTTTATCCAGTCTGTCCTAGATGGGCATTTGGGTTGGTTCCAAATCTTTGCTATTGTGAACAGTGCCTCAACAAACATACGTGTGCATGCGTCTTTATAATAAAATGATGTCTAATCTTTGGATATGTATCCAGGGATTGTTGAGTCAAATGGTATTTTTATTTCTAGATCCGTGAGGAATCACCACACTGTCTTCCACAATGGTTGAATTAATTTACACTTCCACCCCTTCCACCAACAGTGTAAAAGCATTCCTATTTCTCCACATCCTAGTCAGTTTTCTTTTCCTGTTGCAATTTTTTGTTTGTTTCTGTTTTTGTTTTTGAGATAGAGTCTTACTCTGTTTCCCAGGCTGGAGTGCAGTGGTGTAATGTTGGCTCACTGCAACCTTCGCTTCCAGGGTTCAAGCAATTCTCCCACCTCAGCCTTCTGAGTAGCTGGTACTACAGACATGTGTCACCACACTCAGGCAATTTTTGTAATTTTAGTAGATATGGGGTTTCAGTATATTGGCCAGGCTGGTCTTGAACTCTTGACCTCAAGTGATCCACCTGCCTTGGCCTCCCAAAGTGCTGGGATTACATGTGTTAGCCACCATGTCCGGCCAAGCTGTCTTGGATGTAATTGTAGATGTAATTTCTTTGTTGGGTCCCCTGCACTGCTTAAAAGCAGTCTCTGAGACAAAGACTGAATACAAAGACATTATTTGGGAGGTGAAGAGATACCAGAAGAGGAAGGAGGTGGTGTTGCGGGGGAGTGGGGATATTGATAAGTTGCTGAGGAATGCAGTAATGTGGTGCTTTGATGACTTTGTGTGTATCCCAGAACAAAAACAAACAAACAAACAGAAACAAAAAAAAAAAAAAAAGCAAAGCTCCATCACTATCCAACCCTAGTCTTAGTGGAACAACCTGTAATCTTCTCAAGAGCATGAGGAAATAAGCAGCTTGTACAAAGCCATCACATGACCACTTTTCACCTGTGTTCTTATCCTATACGAGAACCCTACCTTGTAAAAGGCTGCTATGAAGCTTGTCTCTTTCTGGTGAGGCATGGGACTTTCTACCTTGTGATGTGGCCACGACATTGGGAGCCAATACCAGTTTGATCTTGCTTTTGCTATCTGCCTAAGTAATAAGCTCTCTAGTCATTAGAGTTCATTTTCTCCTTACCATCCAAATCTATGGAAGCATGGCAAACCAACTTAGCGGTTACCATCATACTGCTGCTTGGAGTCTTCTTGATTGCTTAATTCAAGTGTGGAGTATGTTGCGAAAGAAGCTGCCACAGTGGACACCTAAAGCTTTACACCTGAAAAGTAGTGCAAAATGCATCCTCCAGAATTATCCTGAATAATAGTATAATTACCCCAAAGGGTATTATATCCCAATACACCCATGTTATTGATTAAAGTATAATTTATTATAGTATAAAGTATAACTGATTAAAGTATAATAATAGTATAATTACCCCAAGGGATATTATACCCCAATACACCCATGTTATTGATTAAAGGCTACCTGCAGTGGTCATTAACAACCAGCTATTGCTCAGCTATAGTATGAGCTGGCAAAGTCTGTGCCAGCAGCCCAAACACACAGAACTTGACTATTTCAAATCAAGCTGGCATGCACAAAAGTGGTAAAGGGAACAAAGGGGATATTGGCTGATCATTGTCTGTCTCTACTACATTTTGTTAGATCAATAGTCATGACAAAGGGATATTGTATCATCAAGTCTAGTGATTTTTACCCAAAAAACTTAAAATCAATCATTTCCTCAAAGAAAAGACAACCTAAGTAAAATAGTTTCATGTATCCTATCGCTCTGTGTCCTTTTAATTTCTTTTTTTTTCTATAGTCTGAATTTACATATCCTTTACCTTTCATCTTCACATAGCAGGGCCTTTGTCTGACTTCCTACCACTGTATCTCCAGGGCCTATCAGTGTGTATATCAGTGGGCATCATCAATATTCATTGAAAGAATGAGAGCACAAATGAATGAATGAATCAAATTAATTTTCTGTATGTCTTGGGCTAAGGTGATTTGCAATCCCTATTAAGACTGTGTACTTAAAAAGAAAAAATCATTTATAATTACTAAGTGATGATTCCTGATTCTAAATACCTGAAGAGTAAGAATTATATGATATTCATTTTATATTTCCAACACCATAATAGCAGACCTTGACATGTTGTTCAATTTATTGGATTATTACTCATAAAAATATGTTCTTCTCATTCATTTTTATAACTCTTGATGTCTTCAAACACCTTTACCTTATTATCTTATTTATTTTTCTCATGAGCACTCTGAAATATTGGCAGGCATTATAATTCTAATTTTGCACATAAGAAAGAACTTTATTTTCTAAAAGGTTGAGTGAGTTTTCCAAATGATTCAAAAGGTAGAAGGTGGACCTATGATTAATTCCTATCATTTACTCAGCACGTATGGACTGAATGTCTATTCTAAGTTTAGTTCCATTTTATGCTCAGGGAATAAAAACATGGAGAATATTCCCCAAATATAGCAAGTTCACATTCCAGGAGAGGAGATAGGCATCTATATAAATCATTTCCAATAGGGTGAACACATAATGCAAGGTTGAGACCCCAGGGTCTGATGCAGAACTGCTTGGTTAAAATCCTAGTCTCACTGCTTCCAGTTTGTCCCTTATCATGAGCAAGACTACAAACTTTATGAGTTAGTTACAAAAATTACATGAGGCATGTAGAACCGTGCCAGACATATAACAAGCACTTAATTAATATCAATTGCTACCATAAATGCTGATAGATCTTTAAGGCACATTGGGAAAATAGTGGATAAAGAAACTAAATATAATACATAGCATATCATAGATTTCCAAGGAACCCATAGTTCAACAGCTATACAAGGAGAAGAGAGAAAACAAACAAGCTATATAATAAAATGCAATGACTGGCTCAAGGAATCATATATGGGTAAATATGTTCATACTATAGGGACAAGTAAAGTTATTGGAGAAATAAGACAATGCAATGAAGGACTGGACTCGATCAATATCAAGAACCTATGAGGTATTATAGGACAACAAATTTGGACTTGACCTTGTAGTTAATAGGAATCTGCTGGCAGATTTAAACAAAGAGTAATCAGGTCAGATTTATAATTCAGAAACAAACGCTGGTGTTGCAACAGTGTAACCTAAAAGTGCTATGGGCCTTTCTTAGGTGTTACAACATGGACGGAGCTGAAAGAGAACTTTGAATAGTAATGAGTATAGAGGAGTGTCAGGTGTACATAGGAGAATGGAAAAGATTTGGTGATGAGTGGCACATATGAAATAAGGAAGGGCAAGAAGTAAAAGATAATGGTAAGATGTGGAACCTGAGCCAATAATCTAAATATGTAATATTTACAAATAACACAAATATTTAAGAAAAGGAATAAATCTCAAGGGAATACAGAAGACAATGTGGGGGAGATAATGAGTTCAGTTTTAGACACTTATCTACTATTTTTTTCTACTACATTCTGCTACCTGAAAACGTGTAATTGTATTTAGGATTTGATTTTAAATGAAGAAGATAATGTAAGCATAGATACAAAATGGTTAAAAACTGCATATGGCCAAAGCTGAATTTAAAATGAAGAGCAGGACAACTCCACTGGCAAGGCCTAAGAAAGCTAAGGAAGACTTCAGTATCATGAACCCAGTACTGATACCCCAGTAAGCACTCAACACATCTGACCACACACACACACTCATGTATACATTTGTAAGTTACATACTAATAAGTACAATGTGTTTGTTTGAGTTTAACAACCAATATTTAAAGTGTTCTTCACTTCTCAATTATTCAAAAAATATTTCATTTGATGAGATTTTATGGTAATCTGCTCACATGATGTTTCATTTCTTTATTAGAAGTCTTCATATAGAATTTTATTGCACCTTTACTGCAGAGGAATTTAAAACTAGAATTTTTATTTTGTGCTTGTCACATTTAATGATAATAATCACCTTCGATCCATCAAAGTAATTTCATATCCAAGCGAGAGACAGTTCTTCTCTTAAAATACTAATAAATGTGTTGTGATACAATTGCATTGACTAAGCAATTAACAAGTAACAGTGCTGAGATTGCAACCATGGCATAAACAACAAAGCAATTTAAAGTGACAAAACTGTCAGGTGAGTGAATTTCATTTGACAGTCTTATCCAGTTTTAATATCTTACTATTTGCATTCTGGGAATAATGTAAATGAAGCATGAGAATAGGTTTGTTGAAGGGTATTTTTGGCACACTTATTCATATCACAGCCAGTCATTATGCTGAAAAATTTTTAAAGGTTACAATGAAATGATGTTTAACTTGGCTTGTACTTAGGAAAGTGTGTGTGTATAACATGTAAGCTAAGGCTTAGGTATAAAACAAAAGCTCTCCTCTTCCAAAATGAGCTCTTAGGCTGTGGAATGAATGTCATAATCTATGCAAGATTTATTTAATGCCAAGCAGGCCACTTGTGCAATTTAAAAGGCTCCAGGTTTGACATTCATATACTGAAAATATGGAAAACAGTCTTACCCATTGTGTAAGCTTCACATTGACATGTGTCACAAAACTCAGAAAAAAAAATAAATATTTCCTCTTGTATTGCCCTTAATGCATTCATTGGAGTATTTATTCAAACTGTATTGTAAATGTAAATGTTTTTATCCACTAAGCATGCATTTCCAGCTGCATACACACTTTGTCCTCAAGGAACTATGTTTCCAAAGACAATTATGGGCAAATGGAAAACAGCTTTAAATATTCTTCCCCACTCCTAAAAGAGATTAGGATTTGTAAAAAAGGTATATTCATATATTCCACTAATATAAAAGTTTCTGCAGACAAGAAAATTCAAGTGTGCTGGTTTCCACTTCTGCTTCTAAAATATAAATGGATGTTCCCACTAAGTAATTTCCAAAGGGGCTAGAGCATACCTAATGTAAACATTAATCCCATTATGATAACTCACCTCCAATTAATGAAACTCAGTGATTGTCATGTGCCTCAGCCACAATTTATCTTCTCCTAAATTCTTGATTTCAAAAAGTAGTCAAGGAGGCAGTGCCAAGATGACTGAGAGGAGGCAATGCCAGAATGCAGCTCCCAGCAAATAAGATGCAGAGGGATAGAGGACTTCACAATGCCAAGTGAGGTGCTGGGTTCATTTCAGGGGGGACTGGAAGGACTCTGAAAATAGTCCAGGGAAGGAGCCAAAGCAGGCCGAGAGCTGCCCAGGGAGAATGAAACAAGACAGGGCGGGGCACATCCCCACATGGAATGTGCAGCTGGCTCAGAGGGTTGGGGACTTCACTCCCTCAGTGCTCCAATTCAGATCCTGTGCATACCTCATTCCTCCTACAACCTAGGGTCCATGAGAGCCCCTCCAGACTGAGGGGTTCCATGAGTTGTCGATGCAAATCTGAACAACGGCTCCCACCTGGTGCCACAAGTTGTCCAACAGACCTGGGCAGAAGTTTGGACTGATGCCAGCAGGATGGAACAACCAGTCCCACAGAAAGAGGCAGAGTTGAAAGCAGGGAAACAGGTCATAAGACTGGCAGGCTCCATTCCCCAAAAAAACTCAAACTGAAGCCTGTGTGCCAGAGAGCTTGGCAGCAAATACATCAGTTTGACCCCAACCAAGAAGATAGAGCTCAGGGAAGGAGAGATACCATTGGGAAGGCGGGGTTAATTTCACCTACAAACAAGCCCCAGGGGAAGACCACCCACCCAGCAACCTGACTGAATCTGAGGCAGCCCAGCAGCATCTCTACAGGTCAAAAAAGATACAGCTCCAACTGCAACAGAAAGGACGTCCACTCAGAGGTTTCTCCCAAAACACCAACATCAAAGATCTCAAAGGGAGCTAAATCCACAAAGATGGGGGAAAAAACAGTGCAAAAAGATGAAACCTTTAAAGACCAGAACACCTCTTCCCCTCCCAGGGATCACAACTCCTCATCATCAAGGAAACAAAACAAGACAGAAAATGAGTTTGATGAATTGACAGAAGGAGGCTTCAGAAGATGGATAATAACAAACTTCTCTGACTTAAAAGACCGTGTTCTAATCCAATGCAAAGAAACTAAGAACTTTGAAAAAAGGTTAGATGAAATGCAAACTAGAATAAACAGTTTAGAGAAGAACATAAATGACTAGATGGAACTGAAAAACACAGCATGAGAATTTCATGAGGCATGCACAAGTTTCAACAGCTGAATCAATCAAGCAGAAGAAAGGATATCAGAGATAGAAGATCAAATCAATGAAATAAAATGTGAAGGCAAGATTAAAGAAAAAAGAGTGAAAAGAAATGAACAATGCCTCCAAGAAATATGGGATTATGTGAAAAGGCCTAATCTATGATTGATCAACATACCTGAATGTGATGGGGAGAATTAATCCAAGATAGAAAAAAGTCTTCAGGATATTATCCAAGAGAACTTCCCCAACCTAACAAGGCAGGCCAACATACAAATCCAGGAAATACAGACAACACCACAAAGATATTCCTCAAGGAGAGCAATCCCAAGGCACATAATCATCAGATGCACCAGGGTTGAAGTGAAGGAAAAAAATCCTAAGGGCAGCCAGAGAGAAAGGTCAAGTCACCCACAAAGAAAAGAACATCAGACTCACTGTGGATCTCTCAGCAGAAACTCTACAAGTTAAAGGGTGTGGGGGCCAATATTCAACATCCTTAAAAAAAAGAACTTACAACCCAGAATTTCATATCTGGCCAAACTAAGCTTCATAAATGAAGGAGAAATAAAATCCTTTATGGACAAGCAATTGCTGAGAGATTCCATCACTATAAGACCTGCCTTATAAGAACTCCTGAAGGCAGTTCTTGTAAGGCAGGAAAGGAACAACCAGTACCAGCCACTGAAAAAATGTACCAAATGGTCAAAAAATAATGATGCAATGAAGAAACCACATCAACTAATGGACAAAACAACCAGCCAGTAACAAAATGGCAGGATCAGATTCTAACATAACAATGTTAACATTGAATGTAAATGGCCTAAATGCCCCAATCAAAAGACACAGACTGGCAGACTGGTTAAAAAGTCAAGACCCATTGGCGTGCTATATACAGAATACCCATCTCACATGCAAAGACTCACATAGACTTAAAATAAAGGGATGGAAGAAGATCTACCAAGAAAATGGAGAGCAAAAAAAAAAAAAAGCTGGAGTGGCAATCTTAGTCTCTGATAAAATAGACATTAAACCAACAAAGCTCAAAAGAGACAAAGAAGGGCATTTCACGTTCTTAATGGCCTACAAAGAGACTTACACTCCCGCACAATAATAGTGGGAGACTTTAACACTCCACTGACAACATTGAACAGATCAATGAGACAGAAAATCAAGAAGCATATTTAGTACTTGAATGTAGATCTGGACCCAGCAGAAGTAATAGACATTTACAGAACACTCCACACCAAAACCACAGAATACACATTCTACTCAGCACCACATCACACTTACTCTAAAACAGACCACATAATTGGAAGTAAATCACTCCTCAGCAAATGCAAAAGAACGGAAATCATAACAGTCTATCAGATCTGTACAGCTATAAAAAACGATGAGTTCATTTCCTTTGTAGGGACATGGATGAACCTGGAGAACATCATTCTCAGCAAACTGACACAAGAACAGAAAATAAAATACCACATGTTCTCACTCATAGGAGGGTGCTGAACAATGAGAACACATGAACACAGGGAGGGGAGCACTACACACTGGGGTCTATTGGGGGAAATAAAGGAGGGACAGCAGGGGTTGGGGAGTTGCGGAGAGATAGCATGAGGAGAAATGCCAGATATAGGTGAAGGGGATGAAGGCAGCAAATCACACTGCCATGTGTGTACCTATACAACTATCTTGCATGTTCTGCACATGTACCCCAAAACCTAAAATACAATTAAAAATAAAAATGAAAATAATTAAAACAGTATAGTACTGGTACCAAAACAGAGATATAGACCAATGGAACAGAACGGAAGCCTCAGAAACAATGCCACACATCTACAACCATCTGATTTTTGACGAACCTGACAAAAACAAGCAATGGGGAAAGGATTCCCTGTTTAATAAGTGGTGTTGGGAAAATTGTCTAGCCATATGCAGGAAGCTGAAACTGGACCTCTTCCTGACACCCAACACTAAAATTAACTCCAGATGGATTAAAGACTTAAACATGAGACCTAACACCATAAAAACCCTAGAAGAAAACCTAGATAACACCATCTAGGACATAGGCACAGGCAAGGACTTCATGACTAAAACACCAAAAGCAATGTCAACAAAAGCCAAAATAGACAATTAGGATCTAATTAAACTGCAGAGCTTCTGCGCAGCAAAAGAAACAGTCATTAATGTGAACTGGCAACCAACAGAATGGGAAAAAATTTTTGCAATCTACCCATCTGACAAAGGGCTAATATCCAGAACCTACAAAGAAGTAAAGCAGAAACAAAACGATTCAAAAGTGGGCAAAGGATATGAACAGACACTTTCCAAAAGAAGACATCTATGCAACCAACAAACATATGGAAAAATGCTCATCATCATTGGTCATTAGAGAAATGCAAATCAAAACCGCATTGAGATACCATCTCATGCCATATAGAATGGCGATTATTAAAAAATCTGGAGACAACAGATGCTGGAGAGGATTTGGAGAAATAGGAACACCTTTACACTGCTGGTGGAAGTGTAAATTAGTTCAACCATTATGGAAGACAGTGTGATGATTCCTCAGGGACCTAGAAATAGAAACTCCATTTGACCCATCAATCCCATTACGGGTTATATATCCAGAGGATTATAAATCATTCTACTATAAGGACATATGCAGACGAATGTTCATTGCAGCACTGTTTACAATAGCAAAGACCTGGAACCAACCCAAATGCCCATTAATGATAGACTGGACAGGTAAAATGTGGCACATATACACCATGGAATATTATGCGGCAATCAAAAACGATGAGTTTGTGTCCTTTGTAGGGACATGTATGAACCTGGAGACCATCATTCTCAGCAAACTGACACAAGAACAAAAAATGAAATACCTCATGTTCTCACTCATAGGCGGGTGTTGAACAATGAGAATGCATGGACACAGGGAGGGGAGCACTACACACTGGGGTCTGTTGGGGGGAATAGGGGAGGGACAGCATGGGGTGGGGAGTTGGGGAGAGATAGCAAGGGAGAAATGCCAGATATAGGTGAAGGGGAGGAAGGCAGCAAATCACACTGCCACTTGTGTATGTATGCAACTATCTTGCATGTTCTTCACATGTACCCCCAAACCTAAAATGCAATAAAAAAAATGTGGCCTCTGTCTCCTTAAAATATCTAAAGACAACAGATGCTAGAGAGGATGTGGAGAAAAATGAACACTTTTACATTGTTGGGAGTGTAAATTAGTTCAACCATTGTGGAAGACATTGTGGCGATTCCTCAAGGATCTAGAAATAGAAATACCATTTGACCCAGTAATACCATTACTGGATATATACCCAAAGGATTATAAATCATTCTATTATAAAGACACATGCACACATATGTTCATTGTAACACTTTACAATAGCAAAGACCTGGAACCAACCCAAATGCCCATCAAAGATAGAGTGGTTAAAGAAAATGTAGCACATAAACACCATTGAATACTATGCAGCCATAAGAAAGATGAGTTCATGTTTTTTGCAGGAACATAGATGAATCTGGAAACAATCATTCTCAGCAAACTGACACAAGAACAGAAAACCAAACACTGCATGTTTTCATTCATAGGCGGGTGATGAACAATGAGAACACTTGGCACAGGGAAGAGAACAACACTCACTGGGCTAGTTGGAGGGGGTGAGGTGGAGGGGAGGGGAGGGACAGTGCGAGTGGGAAGGATGGGGAGGGATAACACCAGGAGAAATGTCTGATGTAGGCTATGGTGGAGGGGGGTGGGGGAATTGAGATAGCAAACCATCATGGTAAGTACGTACCTATGCAACAATCCTGCAGGATGTAGGATGCAGGTTGTGCACATGTACACCAGAGCCCAAAATACAATTAAAGAAAAAAGAAGTACTCGAAAATTGTTATAAGTTTCTTGAGCAGAAACTGGAAGAGAGCTTAAAAAGAAAGCAATACACTGAAAAATGGAGCGATAGTTTTCCTCTTCCTTTAGGTGTGAAAGAAAATTTCACAGAACTTACAGGTAACATAATTAGTAGCTTGTCCTTTGGGAACAATAGGCTGCACTGTGGTTGATGAAGCATACGAGCCACTTCTATGTTTTATTGTGAAGGATTCTTTGTTCTGCGAGTTTCTATCTACTATCTGACAAATACCTACATATTTTGATTAAACGTAGTAAAAAGACAATAGCCCTTACCTTGAAGAAATTTAAAGATTCCTCAAGGCAGAGTTAGTTTCTATACTTTCCAATACATATAGCACTTAAAACATTTTTGATAAAAGTAAATTGAACTTTTTGAAGTGTCGAATATTTGTTGAATTGAGTTCTTGCTGAATACATAAGACTGTGCTAAATGTTGTGGAAAATACAGAGAAATATTTAAAAAAAATATTTTTGAAATCTTTTTTTCCCTTTTTGTCAATGAAAAACTCCTGACCAACAAAAATAAAACAGGGCTGTAGTATTTCTTGTCTGTTATTATTGTCAAAGTCTGTTTTATGTGAAATAGCAAGACTACAGGAAGATGCAACTCTTCAGGTGAGTGAAAGAAGGTGCACATCACTGACAACAATATGATAGTCAAAATTGTGGCCATTATAATATTTTATCCCTTCTCAGAAATCTGTACAATATGCCCTTTTTGCCAAAGTGAATCCTGAGACTCCAGACAAATAAAACCATCATGCAGCAAACAGACTCCTATGGGCAATCCACTGCATTACTTTGAGATATAAATCATGAAGAAAAGCCTAAAGACACTCATGCAAGCCAGAAATTTAATAAAAAATTATAAATTCCCCTTTCTTTCATGAGACAAACACAGATTATAAAAGAAACCAGCTACTGGAGGTAAGGATATTTACTAACTATGGACATTCTGCATACTAGATCATTCATCAGAAAGTTTTCTCACACAGGTCAATGAATAACTCTAAAAAGGCCTCTAGAAACATTAAAGACTAATGTGGTACATATCCCAGAGAGGCCACAGATATATTGATATCTTGGATTGTGAAATCTTTCTAATGTTGCCATAATTAGCTTTCATTTTGTCAAGGACTAGGTAAGTGAACACATAAAAAATGGCCCATAGCATTTAACTGGTCAGAAAGGAAATCTACTCCTCTGCCCAGAAAGTAGCTTTATTTAATTGAATCTGCTCCTCTCAATATCAATAGGTATATGATAAATGGGTGTTGAATTGAACTGAATACACAATCCTATGGAAAGCTTGAAGGGTAACTGTCTACCACTATGAATAGCTCAATTTGCTCCATTCAAAATTTTTCTGTGAAGAACATCCCAGCTGCCCTTTTAGTGATGGTAATGACTATCTTGGTAATTACATATTGGCCAAAGGAAATGCCCTCCTTCTCTAGTAGGTATGATTACTGCAACTCTGCTTGAAAAGATGAGAGAAACAGCATCTAAGTGAGAGGCTCAGATCAGAGCATGCTGATTTTAACACATATATTTTAATGAATAATAAGCAGAAATCAACTCAAGTAAGGGCTTGAATAACAGCTACTAATGCCTGTACTGAAGAAAGCAGCTTAGCAGCTCATGATCGAAGACTGTGCCTTAGCTGAGACTTCTTGTTAGAATCAAATCTAAGAGGCTTTAGCACTCATTCTTCACAGATATCAACAATTTTGAAAATACAAAATTGGAAAGTATACTCTTCAAATTAACTACATTTAAGAATGATAACCATGAAATTAGCAATTAGAGCAGCAAACAAGTTTCTGGGTATCATGATTTTGAATATTTGAACATTTAATGTTTTCTACACGTCCTTGAAGCAGGAACATGCAAAGAAAGCATCCTAGAGACTGTGTGTTTCTTTAACAAACAAATAATGCTGGTGAGAACCACTTGATAGAATTCAGTTGCTATTGAAGTTTGCATTTACCATCTCCTTTTTGCAATGTGACCTCTAAAATCTCCAGAATCCCAGGGACTCCCTCAGTGCTCATAGTTACATAGAAGAAAATCAAATTTGTGTTCCCTTTCTTGTTAACAATAAGGATTAAGCCATTAATTCTACCCTGGGTATTTATTTTTTTAAAAAGCTCTTCAGGAAAATGGAACTTCAAAGTAAAAAGCATTTACTTTGGTAGAATTTTAGTCACCAACAGGGAGACTGTCTGGTGTTTGGGGGTAATTCAAGGGCTTAGCAGATAGAATGATTTCTGTTGGTTTGTGTAGAATTCGATTTCAAATGCATGTTCCTGTTGGCCAGGTATAATTAGATTATAAAAAATGTTTTTTTTTATGATCTCATTTTTCTTTTTTTCTTCTTTTTTTTTTAGAAAGAAGGAGAGAAAGAAAGAAAGGAATAAAGGAGAGAAAGAGGAAGAAAAAGAGGGAGAGAGAACAGAAATGTTATTTTATTCTAAAAATGGGTATTGAAAACCAATTTTATGCCAATAATTGTGCTTAATAATGGCCAATCAATATTTCATTTAAACCTATGAGTAGGTGTGATGTGATACTGATAAGAATGTATATTTTGTGTATTTAAAGTGGAGAGTTCTATAAATGTTTATTAAGTTTACTTGTTCCGGATCTGAGTTCAAGTCTTGAATATGCTTATTAATTTTCTGACTCATTGATCTATCTAATATTGATGTTGAAATCTCCCACTATTATTGTTTGAGAGTCTAAGTCTCTTTATAGGTCTTATGTATCTGGGTGTTTCTGTATTGGGTGCTTATATATTTAGGATCATTAGTTCTTCTTGTTGCATTGATCCTTTTACCATTATATCTTTGTTGCTTTGAAATCTACTTTATCAGAGGCGAGAATTGCAACTCCTGCTTATTTATTTATTTATTTATTTATGCTCTCCATTTGGTTGGTAAATCTTTCTCCATCCCTTTGTTTTGAGTCTTTGTGTACCCTTGCATGTAAAATAGGTCTGGATACAGCATACTGATGGGTTTTGGCTGTGTCTTTTGATTAAGGGATTTAGTCTATTTAAATTTAGGATTACTGCCATTTGATGTTAGCTGGCTGTTTTGTCCATTTGTTGATGGAAATTCTTCATTATGTTGATGCTCTTTACTTTTTGGTATATTTTTAGAAAGGCTAATACTTGTTGTTCCTTTCTATGTGTAATGCTTCTTTCAGAAGCTCTTGTAAAGCAGGCCTGGTGGTAATAAAATCTCTGAGTACTTGCTTGTTCATAAAAAGTATATATTTTTCCCTCAGTTTTGAAGCTTAGTTTGGCTGGATATGAAATTCTGGGCTGAAAGTTTTTTTCTTTACGAATGTTGAATATTGGCCCCCACTCTCTTCTGGCTTGTAGGGTTTCTGCTGAGAGATCTGCTGTAAGTCTGATAGGCTTCCCTTTGTGGGTAACCTGACCTTTCTCTCTGGCTGCCCTTAGTATTTTCTCCATCATTTCAACCCTGGTGAATCTAACAATTATGTGCCTTGAGGTTGCTCTTCTTGAGGAATATCTTTGTGGTGTTCTCTGTATTACCTGGAGTTGAGTATTGTCCTGCCTCGCTAGGTTGGGAAAGTTTTCCTGAATAATATCCTGAAGAGTATTTCCCAGCTTGAATTCATTCTCTTCGTCACATTCAGGTATATCTATCAAATGTAGATTAGGTCTTTTCACATAGTCCCATATTTCTTAAAGACTTTGCTCATTCCTTTTTATCCTTTTTTCTCTATTCTTGTCTTCTCATTTTATTTCATTAAGTTGTTCTTTGATCTCTGATATCCTTTCTTCTGCTTGATCAATTCAGCTATTAAAACTTGTGCATATTTCACGAAGTTCTCGTGTTGTGTTTTTCAACTCTGTTAATTCATTTATATTCCTCTCTGTATTGTCTATTCTTGTTAGCATTTCATCAAACCTTTTTTCAAAGTTCTTAGTTTCTTTACATTGGGTTAGAACAAGTTCTTCTAACTCCCAGAAGTTTCTTATCATCCACCTTCTGAAGCCTACTTCTGTTAATGGAACACAGTTGTTCTCCATCAAGTCTTGTTTCATCACTGATGAGGAACTATAATCCCCTGTAGAGGGAGAGGCATTCTGATTTTGGGTATTCTCAGCCTTTATAGGCTGGTTTCTTCCATTCGTTATAAATTTATCCATCTGTCATCTTTGCAATTACTGCCTTTCTAATTAGGTTTCTGAGTAGACATCCAATTTATTGATTCCCAGTGCCAGAATCTGAGCAACCCACTGCACCAGCCAAAACAGTGGCATTAAGACTGATGGTGCTCTTCTGCCCGGGAATCTCCGGTCTGGCTTCCTTCTTGAGTGCTTAATAGGTGACTCTGCCTTCCCAGAGCTCCAAACATCAGTCAGAAGGGGAACCAGTCCCATTTACTCTGCACCAAGAGCTGCTGCGCAGGCCACAGAAGTTACACTGGTGACCCGTGGGGCTCCTCCACTGGGAATCTTCTGGTCCATGAGTGACAAAAATTCATCTGAAAGTGTGGCATCCTCTCGTTCTCTGCACTTTCACTGGGAGCTACAATCCCAAGCTGTTAGCGATCAGCCATCTTGGATGTGTGGATGCAATTGGGAGGCATTATGATCTCATTTTTAACTCCCTACTCTCCTCCTGTATTATTCATATGTTAAACAATGAAAAATTAATATGAGTATGGACAACAAAAAAGATTTTATTCATCCAATTTTACATTCATTAACAAATACTTGAGTGTGTGTTATATTTGATATTATAACTAAGTGTTTCTCAACAGTGGGAAATTCTTCTGTCTATAGGACATCTGACAGTGATTGGAGACATTTTTGGTTATCACAACTGAGAGGATGCTACTGGCATCTAGTGAGTAGAGACTAGACTAACATTCTCTAAGCATCCACAATAAACCAAACAGTTTACCACAACAAATAATTATCCAATGCAAATGTCAGTAGTGTCTCTATTGACAAGCCTTCCTCTAGGGACAAGGTAGTAAGCAAGACAAATAATTTTTTTCTATATTTGTTATCTCCAAATGTCACTATACTGAGATAGTTTAAAAGACCATCTAGCTGCTTTCTTGTACCCTGTGGGAATCCAAAAGTGGTAGGTATATTAATACTTGACTTAGTAGAAAGCTAAAGAAACTAACAGCTAGTGACCACCTGTTTTGAATAAATGCTATGTAACATTATATATTATGAGGTACATTTATACCTCTTTCAGTGCAAAACATGCATTACTTCTAACTGAAAAAGGACCTTTACAGGTCATTATGATGGAGTTCTTATAAAATTGCAGTCCCATCATCCTACGATGCCAATAGCATTCACATTCTCTTCTAATCTCCTGGATTTGTATCATACCTATAGCTACAATGTATTCCAGATACAGAATTGTTGGTCAAATCCCTCGAAACTGAAAATATGTTTATGATGTCCTTCTTAATGTCAAAGGACTTCAGTGGCCCTTAATTGTCTGCCAACTTTTATCCTCTGTTTCTATGATCATTGCCTGGAAGGAAACATGAAGGTCATACAGTTTTCTGTTTAACATCCAGTTTGATACTTGCTCTTTGTTTATGTATGGCAGATCCAGAGCATCTTCAGCCAGTCATTGTGGATCTTCATTAGTACACGAAAAACAAATATATATATATAGGAAGGGAAGCTACAGACAACAAGCATTTAACTTTAGATTTAGTGAAATTCTCATCCATGATGGCTCTCAGAACATGTGAATAGATGATGCATAGTATATGGCATTTATAAAGGAATTGACAAAGACAGATGAACAACAACAGACAGATAGATAGATAGAAAGGTAGACAGATAGATGGAGTAATTCAATAGATTATTTTTATATTTATGGAGGCATAAACTTTTTAAAGATATTAAATACATTGAATGATACTGCCAGGAACACAAAAGAATTCTGACAAATATGAGAGACTGAAGTAAATCTAAAGACATAGAATTTTACAAAGATTATAAAAGATTCTGCACTTTCTGGCAGTGGGATTGAGAGCATTATAGAATAATGGTTCAGAGCCCAAACTCTGGAGTCAGGTTGTTGGGATTCAAATTCTACCATAGCCACTTGCAAAGAGCCATGTGATTTTTAGTGAGTGATTTAACCTCACTGCGACTTGCCTTCCTTTTCTAAAAGGTGGGGTTAATTATAATGCCACCCTGAGATAGTTGTTTAAGAATTAAATGTATTTTCAGCCTTAGAAAAGTGCCTGATATACAGTCAATGAGAAGTAAGTATAGCTATACAGGGGGCATTTTTCACTGTAACGAATGTGAAAATAGTTGGAGAAGAGGTCAGGAATGGGTAAGGTAACTCAATTTAAATATTTAAGTGAGTTTAGTATTCAAAAACAAGGAAATAGGGCCAGGCATGGTGGCTCACACCTGTAATCCCAGAGCTTTGGGAGGCTGAGGCAGGCGGATCACCTGAGGTCTGGAGTTCGAGACCACCATGGCCAGCATGGTGAAACCCCATCTCTATTAAAAATACAAAATTAGTGTGTGGTGGCCTGTGCCTGTAATGCCAGCTATTCAGGAGGCTGAGGCAGAAGAATCACTTAAACCTGGGAGATGGAGGTGCAGTGAGCTGAGATCGCACCATTGCATTCCAGCCTAGGCAGCAAGAGTGAAACTCTGTCCCCACACACACACACACACACACACAAAAGAAATAAAAAGCTCCTATACATGTAGGCTGCATCATAGATGAATAGTAAGTAGACTGAGAAGACACCACAGTTCTTCTTTGTTTTCTATTATTTAAACCACATCTAAGGAACTGGTTATAGACAAATTCAAGGGAATATGGAGGAGATAAAGCAAGAGAGAGAGATTCAATGCCATATCCAGGCGGAATGATTGATTCAAAGCTAATAAAGAAGTTTGGCCTAAGAAAGAAGGATCTTGCAGATGTGGAGGACACAGTGGCTGTTGTCAAATATCTGAAGAGTTGTCACATGCAAAGGAATTAGATTAGGTCTGCATTATACCAATGGGTACAATTAGGAGAAGAAATTACAAGAGAACTAAATGCAGCTCATTATATTTTTAAAAGTTTTCTTAAAGAACGTTTCAGAGATGGAAAGGCCAGCCTCAAAAAATGGAGCATTTCTTTTCTTAGAAACTATTCAAAAATGGAGGTTGTGAAGGGATAGTAGGCAGAGATCTTACTTAATCTTGCTGGTAGAGTTAAGAAGGTAGAGGAAGAGTTGAGGGTTAGTACCGGATAGAGAGACTGGGAATGACAGAGATTATGGGGTGGAGATCTTCTCAGGTAGAAGCACCTCTGATGCACAACCTTTAGCAAAGCAGTCAATCAAAAGCAGAGCCCAAGTCCAAAGAATAATCTGCAAAGACAAGTCATTGAGAATTCCCTCAAATGCAGCCTCCCCAGAGAGACCATTTCCCGACCACAATATCTGTTAGTCCCTCATAGATATTCTGTCAACATCTCCTGTTTAGTTTTCATTTATCATGTCTGAAATTATCTCATTTATTTTGTTTGTTGGTTTATTTTCTGTTTTCCTCTCCTAAAATGTAAGCTTCATAAGACCAGGGACCTTTGTCTGTTATGTTTTCCCCTGTATGCCCAACACATGACATATATATGCATATATGGTATGCATCCAGTAAACATTCAATGAGCAAATTAATGAATGTCCAGAATGATACATAATTAAAGGATGAAGTCAGCCAGAGGCAGCAGAGGTCATTGAGAGAGCAAGCTGTTGTTCTTTCCAGAAATAACTCTAAGCCTAATGAGTGAACACCTGGTTTATACATTCCAACCTAGTAGTTTAGGAATAAGTGACATGTCCTAGGCAATTAAGGATACTTGAGAAAAACTGAGAGCAAAAAAAAAAAATGTCTAAGAAAGTTGAAAACAGTGGAATACAGGTGGATGTAATGGATGACCTCAATGGTTTTCGAAGGGATCATTCCAGAACAGCAGCACCAAAATCACCCAAGGACTTGTGAGAATGCAAATTCTTAGCCTCCTGATTAAGAGCTACTGAAACAAAAACTCCAGGAGTGCAGCCTAGCAATCTGTTTTAACAAATTTTCTCTAGGTGGTTATAATGAACACTAGAATTTGAGAACCACTGGGCCACATGATCTTTAGAGGTTCCTCTGATGCTCAGGGTCCATAATTCCATAAGAAACAGAGAGCACAGGAATAAGCCCCAGGTGATAGAAGAACATTTCTAGAGGATCTCTAACCAATATACTCCATGGGACATGAAAACAATAGTAACAATAGCAACTAGACTACTTCTTCAGGTTGTTATTATTTTGTTTCTCTGTTTTGAGTAGAAAATACTTCCTTTAGGAAAAAGCTAGATTTAACACTATAACATATTTTCTTTCTGCACGAGTTCTCAGAGCCTTAACACTAATAAAAATTGTTACTCTTCAAGAAAATGGAGGTGTAGAAAGATTTTTTCATTATGAATTTTATCAAGAATCTTTATTACCAAAGTGCATCTTTCAGGAATGTTTTGCTGAATACTCTCTGAGAAACATGACACAAGAATGAAAAGTTTTTTTGAGAAGCAAATGCCCAAAAAGCAGAATGACCAGAAGAGGTGCTGGTAGAATTCAAGAGTCAAATTATTGTCCATGACTGGCCATGTCTATATACAGAAATATTCCTTTTAACAGTAGGACAGGGTTGCTCCACTGTAACACGAGATTGATATTTATGTTTCCAGAAAACTGTATGCTCCACTGAAGGTATTATGAAAAACAGGTGTGCCAATAAGTCTGAATTGTTTTTTAGATCATGGGCAGCCTGCAAATTTCCACATTTTTATATATTCATATAAGTGAAAAAAAGAAAGGAGTTTTGATGGAGATTTTTTTTTTCAGTTTAGCGGAGCTAAAACTGAACTCAGTTGTGATTCATTATGCAGTATTACCTGTGCCAAGCTTTAGAAAATTGCATTTCAGCTGAGGACATGAAAATACGTGTATGAGTTACAGTGATGGTAAACAACTTTTCAATTAATTTATTTAAACATTTGCAATTTTCATTTCAGAGCAGAGGAACAATATGGAATGCTGAACAAAAAGAAATCTGTATATATAATACTCATTAAAGTACAGGAAGAATTCAATGCTGTCTCACCAAAAGTACTGTGCTAGATATCTCAGGAGACAACAGCAGCTTCATGGGTTCTATAAAGTACACGAAGGGAATTAATACTAATTAATCAAAGTAATATTTAGTTATGTTTCCAATTAGCTCCCGCAATGAATGCTTGTAAGAGAAAATATGGATGCCTAAAGACAAGTCTATTATTTATTTGAGCATTATTTGTTTATGCCCCCAACTACATCTAAAAATAATTGACTTAAACCACAATGCAAGTAATCAATACAGTAATACTATTTTCAAAAGCACAAGAAAAAAAAATGAGTCAGGTGATAAGTGGGAAGGGAGAGAAAAAAGAAAGTAATTATGGAATAATTCCCAAGAGAAAGGAAGTTACCATATAAACTAAAGATACAGCTTTAACCTTCCTGGCTTTGTGTGTGGCATGTGTGAGGTGTGTGTGTATGTGTGTGTGTGTGTAGGGGTGTGTGTGTATACATTAGTTGCAAATATTTCTTTTGTGTCAATTCATTTTCATTTCCATAGGTTTTTGGAGAATGGGTAGTGATTGATTACATGAGTGAGTTCTTTAGTAGTGAGTTCTGAGATTTTGGTTCACCCAACACCCACACCGTGTACAGTGTATCCTATTCCTCTTTTATTCCTCACCCTTCTCCTGCCCTTTCCCCTGAGTCTCCAGAGTCCATTGTATCATTCTTATGCCTTTGCATCCTAATAGCTCCCACTCAAAAGTGAGAACATAGAGCGTTTGATTTTCCACTCCTGAGTTACTTCACTAGAATAATGGTCTCCAGTTCCATCAGGAGTTGGACAATGCCATTATTTTGTTCCTTTTTATGGCTGAATAGTATTCCATGATATATATACCACAATTTCCTTATCCACTCATTGATAAATTGATGGGCATTTGGGCTGGTTCTATATTTTTGCAATTGTGAATTGTATGCTATAAACATGAGTGTGCAAGTATCTTTTTCGATTAATGACTTCTTTTCCTTTGGGTAGATAACCAGTAGTGGAATTGCTGGATCAAATGGTAGTTCTACTCTTAGTTCTTAAAGAGTCTCCACACTGTTTTCCATAGGGATTGTACTAGCATACATTCCCACCAGCAATGTAAAAGTGTTCTCTTTTCTCCACATCCCTGCCAGCATGTATTTATTTTTATTTTTTTATTATTCCTATTCTTGCAGCAGTAAGGTGGTATCACATTGTGGTTTTGATTTGCATTTTTCTGACCACTATTGATGGTAAGCATTTTTTCTTGTTTGTTGGCCATTTGTGTATCTTCTTTCAAGATTTGTCTATTCATGTCCTTAGCCCACTTTTTGATGGGATTATTTGTTTTATTCTTTCGAATTTGTTTGACTTCCTTGTAGATTCTGGATATTAGTCCTTTGTCAAATTATAGATTGAAAAGATCTTCCACTCTGTAGGTCATCTGTTTATTCTGCTGATTGCTTCTTTGGCTGTGCAGAAGTTTTTTAGTTTAATTATGTCCCATCTGTTTACCTTTGTTTTTGTTGCATTTGCTTTGGGATTCTTGGTCAGGAAGTCTTTACCTAAGCCAATGTCTAGAAGGGTTTCTTTTTTCTTTTTATGTTATCTTCCAGAACTTTCATGGTTTCAGGTCTTAGATTTAAGTCCTTGATCCATGTTGAGCTGATTTTTGTATAACATAAAAAGAGAGATGAGAATTTAGTTCCATTCTTTTTTTTTTTTTTTTTTTTTTTTTTTTTGAGACGGAGTTTCTCTCTTGTTACCCGGCTGGAGTGCAATGGCGCGATCTCGGCTCACCGCAACCTCCGCCTCCTGGGTTCAGGCAATTCTCCTGTCTCAGCCTCCTGAGTAGCTGGGATTACAGGCACGCGCCACCATGCCCAGCTAATTTTTTGTATTTTTAGTAGAGATGGGGTTTCACCATGTTGACCACGATGGTCTCGATCTCTTGACCTCTTGATCCCCCCGCCTCGGCCTCCCAAAGTTCTGGGATTACAGGCGTGAGCCACCACGCCCGGCCCATAGATGGCTTTTATTACATACAGTTATGTCCCTTCTATGCTGATTTTGCTGAGTGTTTTAATCATAAAGCAATGTTGGATTTTGTCGAATGCTTTTTCTGCATCTATTGAGATTATTATGTAATTTTTGTTTTTAATTCTGTTTATGTGGTGCATCACATTTATTGAATTGCATATGTTAAACCATCCCTGCATCCCTGGTATTAAATCCACTTGATTTTAGAGTATTATATTTTTAATATATTGCTGGATTTGGTTAGCTAGTATTTTGCTAAGGATTTCTGCATCTATATTCATCAGGGATATTGGTCTATAGTTTTCTTTTTTTGTTATGTCCTTCCCTGGTTTTGGTATTTTGGTGATACTGGCTTCATTGAATGATTTAGTGAGAATTCCCTCTTTATCTTTTGGAATAGTGTCTGTAGGATTGGTGCCAATTCTTCTTTGAGTGTCTGAGAGAATTCAGTTCTGAATCTGTCTGGTTCTAGCCATTTTTTATTATCATTTCAATATTGCTGCTTGTTATTTGGGCTGTTCAGAGTTTCTATTTCTTCCTGGTTTGATCTAGGAGAGTTTTATATTTCCAAGAATGTATCTATCTCCTCTAGATTTTCTAGTTTATGTGTGCGAAAGTGTTATAGTAGCCTTGAGTGATCTTTTGTATTTCTGTGGTATCAGTTGTAATATCTCATATTTCACTTCTAACTGATCTGTTTGTAATAAATTTCCCAGATATTCTTTGAGCTTCTAGTGTTTGGATCTCTAGATCTCTAGCAAGGCTGGGAAAGTTTTCCTTGTTTATTCCCTCAAATACGTTTTTCAAACTTTTAGATTTCTCTTCTTCTTCAGGAACACCAATTATTCTTAGGTTTGGTCATTCAACATAATCCCAAACTTCTTGGAGGCTTTGTTCATATTTTTTAGTTCTGCTTTCTTTGTATTTGTTGGATTGGGTTAATTCAAAACCCTTGTCTTTGAGCCCTGAACTTCTTTCTTTTATTTTCTTGATTCTATTGCTAAGACTTCAGTGCATTTTGAATTTCTCTAAATATGTCCTTTATTTGGAGAAGTTGTGTTTTTTTGTTCATTCTACCTATTTCACTGAAGATTTTTTTCCTCATATCTTGTATGATGTTTTTTATTTTATTAAGTTGGATTTCACCTTTCTCTGGTGCTTCCTTGATTAGCTTAAGAACTGACCTTCTGAATTCTTTTTCTGGCAATTCGGGGATTTCTTCTTGGTTTGGATCCATTGCTGGTCAGCTAGTGTGATGTTTTGGGGTGTCAAAGAATCTTGTTTTATCCTATAACAAGAATTATTGTTCTGGATCCTTCTCATTTGGATAAGCTATGTCAGAGTGAAGATCTGGGGCTCAAGTGCTGCTGTTCAGATTCTTTTATCCTATGGGGTGCTCCCTTGATGTAATGCTCTCCTCTTTTCCTAGGGATGTGGCTCCCTGAGAGCTAAACTGTAGTGATTGTTAATTATCTTCTGGATCTAGCTACCCAGCAGAGCTAGTGGGTTCCAGGCTGGTACTGGAGGCTGTCTGCACAGAGCCCAGTGGTGTGAACTGTCTTCAGGTCTCTCAGCCATCAATAGCAGCACCTGCTCTGGTGGAGGTGGTAGGGTAGCGAAATGAGTTCTGTGAGGGTCCTGAGTTGTAGTTTTGTTTATTGCACTATTTTATACTGATTTGTCTAGTGCTAGGAGATGGCACTTACAAGAAGGCATCACCTGTGGTTGCATAGGAATGATCAGGAAGTGGGTGGGACCCTAGTGCTCCTAAGAGAATATGTCCTTTGTCTTCAGCTACCAAGGTGGGTGGAGAAACATCATCAGGTGAGGGCAGGGTTAGGCGTGGCTGAGCTCAGATTCTCCTTGAATGGGCTTGAGACAGCTGCTGTGGGATATGACAGGTGTGGTTCTCAGGCCAATGGAGTTATCTTCCCAGAAGGGTTATTGCTGTCTCTGCTGTGTCATGCAGGTCAGCAGGGAAGAGGGGAAAATCGGCAGTTACAGGCCTCACTCAGCTCCCATGCAGCCCAAAAGGTTGGTCTCACTCCCACTGTGCCACACTTACTGGCACCAAGTTTCTTTCCAGGCAGTTGGTGATCAGGGCTGAGAACCCACCCCAGGCTACCAGCCTCCCAGCTGCAAAAGAAAAACAGAACTTTCAGGTTTCACTCTTCCCTGCCTTCATTGGCTTCTGTGCTGTGTCTGCACTCCAGGTTCACCCAGTCCCCCAAGTCCTGTCCAGGAAACTTCACGCTCAGTCAACATTGTTAAAAAGCTCAGCTGGAAATTTTTTTCTCCCTGTGGCTTTTTCCTAATTCTCCTGTCAGCCCTCTCCAAGGACCTCTGAAACACAAAGTCAGAAATGGCTTTCCTGAGGACAAAGAGAATCCACGGGGCTCTTCTCACTGCTTCTTCTACCCTTGCATTTCACTTGACTCTTTAAAATTGTCTCCCCTCTAGGTAAGGTCAAATCCTTCTCCCATGATTGGGATCTTTAGCTTCCCCAGGGAAGATGTATGTTCAGGGGCAGTTAGTCTCGATTTCCCACTTTCACACTTCGGGCACTCACAGTTTTGGGGCTGTCTCCTGGAGCCTGCAGGATCCATCCACTTTCTTCATAGTGTCTATAGATTCTCTTGGCTTCACTCATATGATCCTGCAGTGGTTCTTGCAGCAAAATTTCCCCATGTGAGTCTCCACATGTTGCTCTGTCCATCCAGGTGGGAGCTGCAATTTAGTCCTGCCTCCTGTCTGCCATTTTCCTAACCTCTCCTACTTGCAAATCTTTTATTAACTACTAAAAGAAAACATATCAGTGGACAAAGTTTATTTTAACCCTAAATACAGGAAAAAATAACATGTGGGTGCTTATATTAAAATATTGAATAAATTTATGCATAACATCTTTAATCACAGTTTTTTTTTATAATATAGAGATTTTCCACATAGGACCATTTCTCAAATGACCCCAGTGAAAGCCAAGGACAGAGTTTTATATTGTTGTTCTATAGTTCACGGCCCAATCTATACTCATCTATCCTAACACAGGTTTCAAGTTCAGCGTCAGAAGGATACATACATGATGTGCCTCTTAGAGTAACCCAGTTGAATACTAAATGTATCATCTCAACTTTTGACAGGACTCTGACAGACCATTTAAACAAGAAATCCTATAAAATATTGAAGATATACATTCTGTATTGTCAACTGAGTTCTACACTGTAGATGCATGTCCACTGACATTATTCCTGTGAGGTGAAATCTACTACACAGAAGAAATAGTTCCAGATATCTAAAAAAAGTAAGTATAAATTAAAGGTGTCAAATAACACTTCCTCATAAGGCAGGTCATGTTGGTTTTATCAGGAATGTAGGTCAGCCATAGTTAGTGAGATTTTGTGATTCCTTTATGGACCAGGTATGGCAGGGATTGATCTGCTGTCAATTAAAACCAGACTAATTGGCTCACCTTATTTTGTCAATTGATTGAACTGAATAAAACTTTCACTCTTGGGTATGCGGGAAGTCACTTTCAATTTTGCTTGCTTTCCAAGCCCATGCATGTGCTCAATATAGTAAGTGTCTAATATATATCTTTGAACACATAGATATTATTTCAGGTGTTTGGGAAATAGGTTATGCTGGAAAACTTATTAGCTTATTCAATTAATATTTGATGCATGACTTCCACATTTCAAGTACTGTCCTAGTTCTGGGAATACAATGAGGAGTTAAGCAGATGTAATACCTGTCCTCACAAAGACCAACAATACAGAAATAAGGATGAAAATTAAGACCTTAATTCCAATTGTGATGAATTTTCCAAAGAAAAATAGAAGGCACTGGAAGAACAAACAGGGTAGAAGAAATATTGTAATCACTTACCTTTGGGGATTTAGGATTTGATGGATAATACTCTCTAGAATGGTGGGAACTATCTCATTTTGAATGCAACAAATATTTTTGGAGTATTTACTATGTTATGGCCCTGAGCTAATCACTGTGGGATGCAGAAATGACTAAGATGCAGCCCCTGAATTTAATAACTTTAAAATATCATATAAATATGTGTTCCAACTATAACCCAAAGACAAAATTGGTAGCTATATAGAAGAGATGTCATAAAGCCACTCATAAAGTTCAGAAGATGAAAAGTCTCTCACAGTTCAAATGATGGAACAGCTTGGAAACAGAGGGATTCATAAAGGACATTAAAGAATGCATATGCAGAAGCTGATGGAAGAAATAGAAGTAAATGTATACTTCAGTAGACAGAAAAGCAAAAGAAAAGGAGATGGCATAAGGAAAAACTAAGCTACTAGCAGCCATCGGCAGGCATGGATAAAGGATACGTGTGAGTTAATAGAGAGTATAAGGCAGGACAGGTGGGTTATTGCCAGTTCAGGAGACTGTTAGATGCCAGACTACAAAGTCTTTTCTTCATTCAGTAGGTGATGGGGACCCACTGGAGACTTTTTATCAGGAAAGTGATGTGATAAAGAGAAAACTTTGAGAGCCTTAAGCTCTGTAGGTGATTTTGAGGTATGTGAGACCAAAGTCAATCAGACCAGCTGGTAGTCCAGACAAGAGGTAATAAGGGCCTGAACTATGACAGTGGGAATGAAAATGAGAAATTAGTAAAGAACACTGAGCTTTGAACCCATTAGAAATCACCCATGGCAACTGATCTGATCACGGCAGTAATGACACCTCCATTAACTCTATTGTATAACCTCTCCAGGAGCCTAAGAATTGATTGTTCATAGAAGACACCTCCTAAATTAAGTGTAGGCTTCTTCTGCCACCATCTGCACGGATAGATGCACCTACACAAAACCAGTCTTTGACTGAATTTAAAAATCATATACTACATGAACAAGTCCCCTCCCCACCCAACCAAGATGGTGGATTCGATGTATTTAGCATGCTGGCATGCCTCAGGCATTTGGCAAGAGCAAAATGCTTCATACATTTTTCCAGGCCCTGAACTGGGAGCAAGATGTCATTTTTAACCTAAGCACATACAACGTCAACCACTTTTTGGTAACCCAGCAGTGTGACCACACATGCTGCTGTGTGCAAACCACCTCAGCAGTAGGTATGAGAATTGTGCTCACACTTGTCACAGGCTTGGGGCAGAGGGAGAGCTACTACAAAAACAGTTTCTCCTGGATGATAAGACTTGCAGCCGGGGCCAGTTTGGTGACCTGAAATCAATGCTGGGTGTTCCAGCCAGCTCCCCTGAGATCATGGTGCAACAAGACCCTTGACACTCCATGCCCAAGCACACCTCCAGGCATTTGAATTACCCACTAGCCTGGCCCAGCAACCTGAGCCACCCCACTTTTCTTGTGCAGAGATCCTGGTACAGCAGGCTCTTCTCCACCCCACACGAAGGCAGATCTCCAGGTATTTGGAGCATCTGCTCACCCAGACTGCCAGCCTGAGTGACCTCACCCTTCCTTTGCAGAAACTACAGTGAAACAGGGCCCTTTCCACCCCATGCATAGGCACATCTCCAGGTATTCAGAACCCCATCTAACCTGAATCTGCAGCCTGATTGAGCAAGCTCACCCCTTCTGTGCAGAGATCCTGGTGCAGGAGGCCCTCTCCACCTTGCTCAGGCAGCTCTCCAGGCATCTGGAATACCTACTCTCATGGACTGGAAGTTCTTGCTGCCCTCTCCCCTCTGTTTGAGAACTTGGGACTAATAAGATTTCCCAGCTTCATGACTAGTCACACCTCTAAGTACTTAGTGGCTGCCCACTGGATTCTCTCTCTGCACTGGTGCTTGTGCCCTCCATCACAGGACCAGTAAACAGACTTCACAGTCTGGCCTGCCATTCTTTCCCTGTGCCCTACTCCCAGGGCTGAGCAGATTGCTCAGACCCCTGTGCACTCCACAAATTAGCCCACTGTCTGGAGCAACAAGAGCTTCTTCCCATAAAAAGGGATCGAGCATATCTCCCGCTGTGCTGGCTGCACCGAGGTCTTACCCATAAGCACCATCCACTAGCTTGTAGGTCCAACTATACAGGCCAATATAAAACTCAATATAGTATAAAGTTACGAAAGCAAAGCCAAAAGATTCTACCCAACATTTGCTGTAGTCATCCCCTAGGGAGATGGAGTAAAGGGGCAAGCAAAGGAGAAAACAAAAGCAAAACCTTTTTTTAGGGAAAGAGATTTAAAAAAAAATCTTCCCATATGAAAATAGTAACAAAAAATTAGAAGTGCTTGTGTCACCAGATAAAAAATCAATGCAAGAATTATAAAAGGATGAAAACCTGAATGTAGTGATACCATCACAGGACAACACTAGCTGTCCAGAAATGATCCTTAACCAAAATGAAAACTCAGAAATGACATATAAAAATTCCAAGTATAGATTGAAAGGATACTCAAAGAGATCCAAGACAAGATTGAAAATCAACACCATGAAAGTTCTCAAGCAACCTAGGAAATGAAGGAAGAGACAAACATCTAAAAAGAAATCAATTGAGCTTCTGGAATTAAAGATTCACTTGATTTTCAAAATACAATGGAAAGCTTTATCAATAGACTGGACAGCAAAGCAAAAAGAACAAAGTCAGAGGATCACATTACCTCATTTCAAACTATACTGTAGGACCACAGTAATCAAAACAGCATGGTATCAATATAAAAACAGACACATAGACTAATGGAACAGAACAGATAACTGAGAAATAAAGCCACACACCTACAACAATTTGCTCTTCCACAAAGTTATTTTAAAAAACAATAAAGGACTCCCTATTCAATAAATAGTGTTGGAATAGCTCTCTAGCTGTATGCAGAAGATTAAAACTGGACCTCTACTTTTCATCATATACAAAAAAAGATAGATTAAAGATTCAAATGTAAGGTCTCAAACTATGAAAACCTAGGAAATACCATTTTGAACATAGATCTTGAGAAAAAATTATGACTAAGTCCTCAAAAGTATTTGCAACAAAAACAAAAATTGGTAAGTGGGATTGGACAAAACTAAAGAGATTTTCCACAATAAAAGAATCTATCAACAGAGTAAACAGTCAACCTACAGAATGGGAGAAAATATTAACAAAACATTCATCTGACTAAGGTCTAACCTCCAGAATCTATAAGGAACTTAAGGAAATCATCAAGCAAAAGACAAATAACCCCATTAAGAAGTGAACAAACAACATGAGCAGATACTTTTCAAAAGAAGACATACAATCAGCCAACAAACATGAAAAACTGCTCAACATCTCTACTCATTGGAGAAATGTCAGTCAAAACCACAATGAAATACCATCTCACACCAGTCAGAATGACTATAGTTAAAAAGTCAAAAACAACAGATTTTGGCGAAGCTGTGGAGAAAAGGGAATGTTTACGCATTGCTGGTGGGAATGTAAATTCATTTAGCCATTGTGGAAAGCAGTTTGGAGACTCTCAAGGAACTTAATACAGAACTACCATATGACCCAGCAAACCTACTACTGAGTATGCATCCAAAAGAAAATCCTTCTACCCAAAAGACATATGCACTACACACAATACCAAAGACATGGAATCAACCAAGATGCCCGTCGACAGTGGATTGGATGAAAAAAATGTGGTGCAAATGCACCATGGAAAAATATACACCCATAGAAACAAATAAAATCATGTTCTTTTCAGCAACATCGATGTAGCTGGAGGTCATTACCCTTAGAAAATTCACTCAGGAATAGAAAACCAAATAGAGCATGTTCTCACTTATAAGTGGGAACTAAATACTAGGTGAACATGGAATAAAGATGGCAACAATAGACAGTGTGGACTACTAGATGAGGGAAGGAAATATGGGGGGCAAGGACTGAAAAACTTTCTGTAAGGTACGATGCCCTTTCCCCAGGTGACAGGGTCATTTGTAGCCCAAACCTCAACATCGTACAATATGCCAAAAAAAAAAAGAGAGATAAAGAAAAAGGAAGGAAGGAAGGAGGGAGGGAGGGAGGGAAAGAAAGAAGGAAGGAAGGAAGGAAGGAAGGAAGGAAGGAAGGAAGGAAGGAAGGAAGGAAGGAAGGAAGGAAGGGGAAAGAGAATCAAAAGTTAAAAAAAAAATTCTCAACATGACTTGGGGAAAAAAATACTTGAATAGTATTTCAATCTTTATCTCATGGAGCTCTTACGTATATCCCTCAAGTTACTAAAATACTATTTTTTTTCACTCCTCTTCCTGCTGTTTTTTAAAGAAGCTTCATTTCCTTCTTAACAAGCACAATTTTTTTTTTCAATTTTCTTGGCTAAGACCATCTTTTACCTCCCCAAATCTCAGATACAAACACAAGTTTAAGTATGCAGTCTTGAAAAAGAATGGAAAGAAATTTCATGTTGAAACAGTAAATAATAAGTAAGTATTAAAGAACCTTGGAAATCTGTAGCCACAGAGGTGCCTCCATTTAATAAAGAGGGACCTGTCAATGACAAATTTTGTTACTAAAAACTTTATTGATGGTAAGACATAACATAAGGGGCAAACATCTAGCAGTTAAAAACAAGGAGCTTTAAAGTCAGACTATCTGTGTTCTCATTCAGGCTCTGTCACTTCTTAGCTGTGAGATCTAGAAAAGACATGCAACTTTTCCAGACCTCAGTTTTCTCATCAAAAAATAAGAATATAAATTTAACTGATCTAAGGTGTTGGTTGAGGATTGTATGAAACAAGCCACAGAAAACACTTTAGCGCAGTATCAAGCACGTAGCACTCAAAACATGGAGTTCTTACTAGCAGTGTTACATTTTATTGTATTACCAAACAACATCATTCTGGAGGTCTTCTGTCTTCTATTCCTTCCATGGAAAAATCATTTTGGTAAAATCTTAGCCTAGCTTGGGATAGATCAAGATAGTTTGTAACCCCATGATTCAGAGACCATAGCCGTCAACATGTAGAATCAAAGGTACAGATCTACGAACACACCTCTCTTCCACAGGTCATTCATCTTCCTGTAGCTCTGATGATTTCCTCAGAGCTAAGATGACCAGAACGTCTACTTTCATCTGTCATGCTAAGTAAAGTGCATACAAAGGAACTTGGTTCAAGGATAATCTGCTAAACCATCACCTCACAATCTAACACAAAACTGAGGGCTTAGGTTTTGTTTTTGTTTTAAATATAAAAATATCTCACATTTTCCACCTGCTTCACATGAGATTCTTTTACCCCAAGATAACATACTTTTTATAACCTAACAAGTTTGACACTTCTTCTATATTCTATGACTATGTTCTTCAATGCATAAACAGAAACTCCAACATCTTCTACATCAGCTTTTCCCAAAACATGTTCTTTCTACAGAACACTCTCTTGAGGTCTCTTTTTTCAAGAGTCAAACAAATGTGGAAAACACTGTATTCCCTATTCCTGCTTTCTGTGAGATTCACAATGAATATTAGCATTTTAGAGGCTGTTAGAAATCCCACTAAAGACAAGCATATTAAATTATGTTTCACACAGATTTTTTTCATAACATAACTTTTTAATATAACAAATAATGACACACTGAAAAAATAATCTAGTTTTTTTTACTCATCTAAAGTTTAATTAAGAAAACAAGAACCATTAAATTATTTTCTAAATTAAGTAAACTACTGAGAAATAGTTCAGGAGATCGAAGGCTGTCACTTAAATCTTAAATGCTGTTCAAAATTGATTATTTTAAGGGATTGTTATTACTAAAATTATTAAAACAAATTATCATAAGTGACCAAAATTTAATCAAAAAGTTACCATAGTGAATATTTTATGGTATTAATATGAAAATTATTGGGGAAACTCATTTTAATAGCTTTCAGTAGGACCCTCAGTAGGAAATGTTCAATTTATTATCTTTACACTTTGCTGTGATCTTTGCAGAAGACATGTTATGCCTACTGTGTGCCTGGGCATTTGACATTTGAAAGGCCCCCTAAAGAGATGCTAACAGTCTTTAATTATCACTCAGCTTCATGTCACTAAAAGTTGATCATGAAAAGGGACATCAAAATGAATCAAAGGGCTTCCTAAGACATGTTAACTTTTGATCTTCTCTTGATCTCGGGGAAGAAATAAGCATGGAACAGTTTCTCTTTCAGGCTGAGCTATGTACAGGTTTCAAGATGCACATATTGAGCACTAACAATTAGATGTCACACATTTGCTAAGGCTAACAAATTCAAAGAAAAAATAAATTGTACCACACATGTTGATTTTAATACTGTCTGTTACTGAAATCCTGCAGCACCAAGTTGAGTGGAAGAACTTTTTAAAATTTTCGTCGGTTTCTATGTTAGATCCTGCCTGAAACTGAGACACGAGCACTTAAAGGGAGAGAGAAGGAATAAGAGAACCAAGCCTGGAGTGAGAGGAAGAAACCTGGGATGTGGATTAAAATGCTTTAAAACTTTGAAATCTGGAAGAAGTCTTAGCACAAGTTGTCTCATGTTGGTCTTTTTGCAGAGTTTTTTAAACTAATAAATGAACACTATTTTAGTACAAATTTTATCTGGAAGTCTGATAAGAAATGTTAAACATTTATTCACATTTTTTCAGTAGTGTCTCCTCCTGGTTTGACTATATATAAGATAGAATAGTATCATTTTAATTAGAAAAAAAAAGAGAATGACATTTTTATTTTTTTAATTGTTCACTTTTAAAAAAATTTATTCTCTATTTGCTCCTCTGTTGTACTGTCAAAAATAAAGATTAATTAAAGAAACCACCAAACTAATCAGACTTAAAGACTAAATGTAAAAACAAAAATAGTTTAATCAAATTCCCCCAAAAATACACAAAATGTAGTGTGGCTTCAGATAAAGGATCTCATTTTAAATATCCCATTTTGTTTAACTGGCTTAAATTCACTTTTGATTTAAAACAGTCAGTTGGATTGAGCCTAATAATCAAAGGCTAATTAGCAATAAAGCTAATTATAAGGCTAACTAGTAATAATTTTTACATTATACTTATTGTTGTAATTCAATAATATATTGTATTTAATTTAGTTATGTATATAGGTAGGTGACTTTGATTATATTATCTAACTTCTTCATATTTGAATCCATTTTTTTTTAATAGAATCTCACTCTATCACCCAGGCTGGAGTACAGTGGCACAATCATAGCTCACTGCAGCCTCAAGTTCTCAAGCTTAAAAGATCCTCCCACCTCAGCCTCCCCAGCAGCTGGGACTGCAAGGATGTACCACCCAGTCTGGATAATTTTTTCTATTTTTTGTAGAGATAGGGTCTCACGATGTTTCCTAGGCTGGTGGTGTCAAACTCCTGGGTTCAGTGATCCTCCCACCTTGGTCTCCCAAAGTGCTGAGATGACAGGTGTGAGTCACTGTGCCCGGCCGGCAATCCTTTATAGAACCATGATCCCCCAGGCTGTCCAGCCTCAGCGTGTAGCTTTTCTATATTTTCTATGCTGCTTGACTTCCCACACATCATTCTTATCACATGATGACTCTTGGGTGTTATTTCTGTGTAGAAATAAAAATAATGGATATAATCCTTCTCTATGCACTTAGGAACAATTTCCTAAGTGTACATAGTTCCTTCATACTACAACAGCCTCTCTAACTCTAACCCCTCCAGGTCTCCTCTCATTTTCTATAGGGAATTACCAGTCTTTCTTTCTTAAGCCTTTCTTCTTTGACCCATAATCTGAACATTACGTCTGGTTCTTTATCTTCATTGTGTTTGAGCAACTACAATACTATATAATAGTAGTTGGTGGTTCAAAAAACTTCAAAGAAAACAAACCATTATTCTTTCTTACCAAGACATAAAAATAGATTAAGTGGGGTATTACAAATACCTTCAACAAATCTGAATTAATTGTTTTTTAAAGTTAGTTATCAGGCCAGTCATGGTGGCTCATGCCTATAATCCAACACCTTGGGAGGTGGAGGTGGTCAGATCACTTCAGGCCAGGAGTTCAAGACCAGCCTGGCCAACATGGTGAAACCCTGTCTCTACTAAAAATACAAAAATTAGCTGGGTATGGTGGTGTGCACTTGTGATCTCAGCTATTTGGGAGGCTGAGGCAGGAGAATTGCTTGAACCCAGAAGGTGGAGGCTGCAGTGAGCCAAGATCACTCTACTGAACTCCAGCCTGGGCAACAAAGCAAGACTCTGTCTAAAAAATTGTAAGTTTGTGATCAGAAGATAACTTACCAAAAGAAAACAGAAAATTGATAACTTCATTATTCTGTCCTCAGAGTAATCTAGTTAAGATTAGTGGTGAGAAAGAACACTGGAATATAAGTTGTTGAACTGCCATTCTATCATACTGAATCATCTTATGATCTTAAATAAGTCACTAAATTTCAGCATTTTTATCTTAATGAACTAGATGAGTAAAGAAAATGCCTGAATATATGACACAAAGTGTAAGTATTTTTTCCTAAAACTCTTGCTTTAGTTTTATTTACTGTAAGCAAATGAGTGGGTGAGTAGGGAAGGAGGGGAATGTCTGTGTTTAGTTGCAAAATAAAATGTATTTTTATGTGAGTTAAGATCAGTGATTAGACCAACACAAAGGTCTCTACCAATTCTAACATTCTAAGATTGTTTGCCTCTTGTTATCAAGCAAAAGGGCTTAATTAACAAAGTCTTTTCTTCTGTAGAAGAAAAATCCACAAACCAATGAGAAAACTTGATGATCGTAACAAAAGGATTTGAATTCAAAAGTAGCTAGTGCTGCTTTTTTTTTTTTCAAATCTTTCTATGCACAAAGAAAAAAATGTAACTTAAAAATGAGCATTCTAAATAAGAAAACACAATGTAAAAATAAATTCTAAATGCATCAAGATCAGTACCACATAATATCTAAGAAAGAAACAGGAAGGGTAGAATTGTGCTCTGTTGTCAACATATCAAACAGGGAAGGTAAAATTGTGCTCTGTTGGCAAGATATCAAGCCTATACTCTTCAAAAACTGTAACATACTTAATTGGGCTCTCATTGTAAGTTGCACCCTCTGATATCGCCATCAGACACATTAATATAATTATTTGGAATCCTCAAATATTTAGTACTTCTATTAGCTCTTTTTAAAAAGATTACATTCAGTAATGTTGTACACACCATTCTGATATGCATTGAATCTACCTCGGATAAGGCACAGTATTCATGCAATAATAAGCACTTTCCAGAGATGGGTGTGTTGATAAAAACTGCCAAATGTATTCAAGCCATGTAATTTTTTCATATTTAGAAAGCAATGACATTCTTTTTCTCTTAAAAAAAAAAAAAAACTACTTTTACAACCACCATTTACAAAATGTGAGCTTCCCAGTGATTAAAAGCTTTCTCTAGCCAAGTAGAAATGGGACGGAGTTAAAACATTTTTCTGACACACTTTAGACTTGCCAGAGTTCAACAGAAAAGCTGTTAAGAAAGCCCATTCATGGGTAATACTCTTCTGAGAGAATGTTCAAAATATAAAATTATGACCCCAAGGTGAACTGAAATCCAAGGAGGCCTCTGCTTATAATTATAGTTCCAAAACCATTTCAATTTAAGTACATTTTAGAAGCTCCATATATGCTAATTATTTGTCAAATTACTGTCATTACATTTGCCATGATGTGTATTCTCGGTGCTCATCACAAGAACTTTGAAGATAGAATACAATTTGGATATACAGATTCTGAATCTAATGAATATCTATCATTTTTCTTGTGGTTTGAGAATTCATATTCATATCCTGGCTGATAATACAGTGCAAAAGGCATTCCTACCATGTTCCAGTAGTATACAGAAGATCACTGAGGAATGGCTCAGCTGTAATAAAACCAATCTGTGTTATGTATGTGTCAAGGAACAGGTTATGCAATTTTCAAAAAGAAGTCATGTATGACACTGACAGCTTGCAAGTTTAGATGTCAAAAGACCTGAGCTTTGCTCTTGTTTCAGCTCCATCCACTATTTTGTCCTCCTTTATACTACAGCTCCCTTATTAGCAAAGGGGAAGAGGTAAACATCTGCCCAGAGTCATCTTCCAAAATTACTGTTAGAGTTCTAGAGAGAAGTCTTCCATTTAAGCTCACCCTACTGTGCGAACTATGGCCAGTCATGTAGTTACAGACAGCCTTAATATTTTCTCTTCTTTAAGATAAAAATTCTTATGCTACCTATTTCACAAAATTAATATACAAATAAAATAATTTCTTATATGGGAAATCATATTTGTAAGTCATATTATAAATATTAAACTACTGTCTTAGGTTACATAAGAAATACTTTGGAAAAGATCTATTTGATATCCTGGATCCTCCTACTTTCCCAAGACAGAAATTAAAAAGACATAAATTCAATATTGTGAGACTACTGAAAGAATTTGTAATAATTCTAAAATTAATAAAGTTGGAGTAGAAAAAAATACAGTTTCATGGTCTATCTATGCTTCACCATCAGAAATCTAAGAAATTGGCAACCCTGAAAGCAAATAGTAAAAATGTAGAATTCATACATCCTTGGAATCATAGAACATTCACAAGTCAGGTATTGGGAAGTTTTACTTACTCTGAAAGACTTCATTTTGAGCCAGCTAGGAGATACTTATTTCCTTCTGTCTCCTCCAGCTCAACCATCCTTGGTCCACATCCTAAACACATATGCTCTGTGTTAGCCTATTTTGATACTGATACAAAGAAGTGCTCAAGACTGAGTAATTTATAATGGAAAGAGGTTTAACTGACTGGGGAGACCTCAGGTAACTTGCAATTATGGTGAAAGGAGAAGGGGGAGCAAGGTCCCTTCCTCACAAAGAGGCAGGAAGGAGAAGTGATGAGCAAAGGGGGAGGAGCCCCTTATAAAAACCATCAGATCTCAAGAGAACTCACTCACTCTCACAAGAAAAGCCTGGGGAAAACCACCAACCTGACCCAATTACCTCCACCTGGTCTCTCTTGACTTGTGAGGATTGTGGGGATCATGAGGGTTGTAATTCAAGATGAGATTTGAGTGAGAACACAAAACCTAACCTTACCATTCTTATCCTGGCCCCTCCCAAATCTCATGCCCCTTTCACCTTTCAAATCAATTAGGCCTTCCCAACAGTCCCCCAAAGTTGTAATTCATTCCAGCATTAACCAAGAAGTCTAAGTTCAAAGCCTAATTTGTGACAAGGCAAGTCCCTTCTGCTTACAAGCCTGTAAACTCAAAAGCAAGTTAGTTACTTCCTAGATACAATGGGGTGCAGGCATTCTGTAGATGTTTCCATTTGAAACAGGAGAAATTAGCCAAAACAAAGGGGCAACAGGCCTCATGTAAGTCTGAAATCCAGTGGGGTGGTTAAATCTTAAAGTTCCAGAATTATCTCTTTTGATTGCATGTCTCACATCCAGGTCACGCTGATGCAAAAAGTGAGCTCTCATGGCCTTGGGCAGCTCTGCCCCTGTGGCTTTGCAGGGTATGGGTCCCCTCCTGGCTGCTTTCTTTCACAGGCTGGCATTTAGTGTCTGCAGCGTTTTCAGGTGTAGGGTGCAAACTCTCAGTGGATCTAACACTCTGGGGTCTGGAGGATGGTGGCCCTCTTTTCACAGCTCCACAAGGCAGTGCCCCAGTGGGGGCTCTGTTTGGGGGGTCCAATCCCACATTTCCCTTCTGCACTTTTCTACCAGAGGTTCTCCATTAGAGCCCTGCCCCTTGCAGAAAATTTCTTCCTGGATATCTAGGCTTTTCCAAACATCCTCTGAAATTTAGGCAGAGGTTCCCAAATCTCAGTTCTTGACATCTATGTACCCACAGGCCCAACACCACATGTAAGCCACCAAGGTTTGTGGATTTCACCCTCTAAAGCAAAAGCCTAAGCTGTATGTTGGCCCCTTTTAGCCACAGCTGAGATGCAGCTGTCCTGAGACTCCACAAAGCAGCAAGGCCCTGGGCCCAGCCCAAGAAATTATTTTTTCCTCTGAAGCCCAAAGCCTGTGATGGGAGGGCTGCCACAAAGTCCTCCAACATGCCCTGGAGACTTTTTCCCCATTATCTTGATAATTCACTTGAGCATTTGGCTCCTCATTACTTATGCAAATTTCTGTAGTGGGCTTAAACTTCTCCTTAGAAAATAGGTTTTTCTTTTCTATTGCATCGTCAGCCTGCAAATTTTCCAAACATTTGTGATCTACTTCTCTTTTAAACGTAAGTTCCAATTCCAAACCACCTCATTGTGAATGAATAAAACTGAATGCTCTTAAGAGCAATGAAGTCACCTCTTGAACACTTTACTACTTAGGAATTTCTTCTGCCAGATATCATAAATCATCTCTCTCAAGTTCAAAGTTCCACAGTTCTCTAAGTTGGGGGAAAAGTCCACCAGTCTCTTTGCTAAAGCATAGCAAGAGTCACCTTTGATCTGGTTCCCAAGAAGTTCCTTATCACCACCTGAGACCACGTCAGCCTTGACTTCATTGTCCATATCACTATTGTCATTTTTGTCAAAGCCATACAACAAATTTCTAGGAAGTTACAAACTTTCCCACATCTTCCTGTCTTCTTCTGAGCTGTCCAAACTGTTCCAAACTCTGCTTATTAACTGGTCCTAAAGTTGCTTCCACATTTTTGGGTATCTTTTTTTTTTCTGTTTAATTGTTTTTTGTTATTGTTGTTTATTTATTTATTTTATTTTATTGCATTTTAGGTTTTGGGGTACATGTGCAGAACATGCAAGATAGTTGCATAGGTACACACGTGGCAGTGTGATTCGCTGCCTTCCTCCCCTTCACCTATATCTGGCATTTCTCCCCATGCTATCTCTCCCCAACTCCCCACCCCCTGCTGTCCCTCCCCTATTCCTTCCAATAGACACCAGTGTGTAGTGCTCCCCTCCCTGTGTCCATGTGTTCTCATTGTTCAACACCCACCTATGAGTGAGAACATGCAGTATTTCATTTTCTGTTCTTGTGTCAGTTTGCTGAGAATGATGTTCTCCAGGTTCATCCATGTCCCTACAAAGGACATGAACTCATCGGTTTTGATGGCTGCATAATATTCCATCGTGTATATGTGCCACATTTTCCCTGTCCAATGTATCACTGATGGGCATTTGGTTGATTTTTGGGTATGTTTATAGCAGCACTCCTCTCCTGGTGCTAATGTTCTGTATTAGGCCATTTTCATACTGCTATAAAGAATTGCCTGAGACTGGGTCATTTATAAAGGAAAGGGATTTAACTGACTCACTGTTCAGCATGGCTGGGGAGGCTTCAGAAAACTTACAATCGTGGCAAAATGTAAAGGCGAAAACAAGGCACCTTCGTCATAAGAAGGCAGAAAGAAGTGTGGAACAGAGGGGGAAGAGCCCCATATAAAATCATCAGATCTCATGAGAGCTCACTCACTATCAGTGAGAACAGCATGGAGGAAACCACCCCCATGATTCAATTACCTCCACCTGGTTTCTCCCTTGACATATGGGGATTATGGGGCTTATAATTCAAGACGAGTTTTGGGTGGGGGCACAAAGCTTAACCATATTACACACCTTAGTTACCATGATTTCTACAAGTATTTAGAAGGAAAAAAAAAAGAGGGAGAGAGAGAGCTGAAGAAGGACTAGCTTTGTTCATATGATGGGGATGTTCTTATGTTCTTACCAGTATCATATAGCCTGCTGATGAACCTGAATTTGGAATGGATGGAACAGAACCCAATTCCATGGACAGAAAATGAGGTAGTGATGGAGACTGTAAAATCAAATTATAGTGCTAGCTACAAAAGAAAAGTAATCGGATGGCAGGTGACATGTAAATAGATAAAACAGCAAAGGGTTACAAGCACTGGTTTTCCATCAGTACAAGACAGGCCCATGTTTTCCACTGTAGCATACAGAGTTTCCATGATCTGACCTCTGCCTTCTCCTGTGCATTTTTGCCTGTTTCCATTGCATTTTACATTCTGGAAATATCCAAACACTTGTACTTCTTTATTAACATTATGCTATATCTATAATCTATGATTTGCTTTAAAAAGCAAAAGAAAAGTTTCCCCTTTGATAAATGCTCTACCTAGTTACTGGCTTTATATCATTAAGACTTATTTCAAAGAACATGTCTTTCACAGGATCTTCTGTAAGTGGGAAGCTTGATTTTTGTGACCTTCCGGTGTGTTCTCATAAAATTCTATGCATGGACTTGTACAACATCATTGCCGCAAAATAGTTTATATATTTCCGCTCCCCTAACTACAAAAGGTGAATGAGTTTCTTGGGGCAGAGATTGTGATATCTATCCTTTGCTGCACCAACACCAAGGCACAGTGCCTGTCTACTCTGCTTGATAAGCAGTTCCTGGGATTTCAGATGATGATCAGAGTTCTAAGATTCTTTGCCATGCACATGGTGACTTGGGACAAAATCACAAGAGCCAAAGGTAAAGTAAGGTAGAACAAAAGGTGGCATCAGAGATAATCCAGAACTGATTGCCAGGCACACAGTCCAAAGCTCATCCAGTAGAGAGTTAAATCCAGGAGTCTTGGCATAAGGGTGGGTAAAAGCCAGGCACGAACAGGAGAGTAGAGAGGAAGAGTCCAGGCATAACAAGTGGATTATATCAGAGCACTGGAAGCAGAATATGGAGCTCTCTCCTTGTTAGGAATCTGAGCTTCAGGGGCCTTGTGCTACAGCAGCTCTTACTTCAGGATCCAAAATAGGAGGAGCTGTTAAAAGTACGGAGATGGCAGTGGCTCAAGCCTGTAATTCCAGCACTTTGGGAGGCCGAGGCGGGTGCATCACGAGGTCAAGAGATGGATACCATCCTGGTCAACGTGGGGAAACCCCGTCTCTACTAAAAATACAAAAAAATTAGCTGGACGTGGTGGCGAGTGCCTGTAATGCCAGCTACTCAGGAGGCTGAGGCAGGAGAATTGCCTGAACCCAGGAGGCAGAGGTTGCGGTGAGCCGAGATTGCGCCATTGCACTCCAGCCTGGGTAACAAGAGCGAAACTCCGTCTCAAAAAAAAAAGTACGGAGATGGTCTGACAATTATAAAGTTACCCTCACATGCAATATCAACCCTCTCTACATCTTTACTAAATCTAAGATAAAATGTCACCTAATGTAACAAACATAAAGAGAGACAAGAAACTAAAACCTCTATCTTCTATGAACTCATCCAAGAAAAAATTTCAATTAATAGCATTCTAAAAGTATGTTACACTAGCTTCTACACTATAAGAGACAGTAAACCACTAAAATTAGTCCATAAAATGATTAACTATATTGGTCACTATGCTTTAGAAACTGTTTTAGATTAGTTATTAACATGCAGTTTCAATATATGTGAATAAATGGCAGGTTAAACTAAAAAAATGTATTAAGTAAGTGATTATACACACACACATAATATAAACTGCCTGATTTGTGTTTGTAATAAACGTGAATTTATTTAAAAGCCAAAGAGAAAAGTTGATGTTGAATATTCAGAACAAGGAGTAGTTTTATCTAAGGGAATATTTCATAAGCAGATGGAAGTGAATATGCAAAATTGTTCCAGTTAAGCAAATGTTCCAGATAAATTTTTAAGATAAAACATGTTTGCAGTTCTATGCAATTTGCACTATTTTTAATAGTCTGTTGCTGGATTTTGTATATGACTTCAGTTATTTTATCATTCTACCTCTCTGAAGCAGCACTGAGTATGAAAAACTGAACTGTAGGGAAAGCTTCCAGCCAGGCAGTGGGTAGGAGTAGGAGAATAATGATGTTTTAACAGGACTGTGAAAAGATGACAGATGTACAAGGGAAAGTTCTTCAACATGTTGGAGACGAAGCCCATTAAGCCCCCAAACCTTGTGATATCTGCCTCATCACTCAGTCTGGGATTCATTATACAAATGATTCAGTACTTCCAAGATACATTAGAGTTAGTGCCCTAGTATTATAGCCTCATTCCTGGAACCACCCTGTTGAATTTATAGGAGGAATTTCTGAAAAAAGAAATATATATACATTGTAGGATACTTAGACTAGAAAGAAATGCATGACACAGGGGGTAAGAGGTAGACACTGAAATCAAAACCTGGGTTTGATTCCCAGCTCTACTAGTTGTGAGATATGTGACCTTGGGGAACTTTACTAGGGTTCTCTATGCTTCTGTTTCCCTTCTTATAACATAGGAATAATAATGCCAGCTACCTCATAAAGTTACCATGAAAAATCAATTACACAATATCTGATGGCATATAGAGGATCTTTGGATGAGAACAGAGGCAAATGCTGAAATAATCAAACAGTGCAACATTCACGCAAACGGTTTCTACAATAATCTATAAGCTCTAAGAGTTTCCATCATCTGCATACTTCTTAAAATGCTTCTTTGACCAAGCTCAAATCCAGCTAGCAAATGAAGGCAACAATTCTGACTTTTAGTATGTTTCACACTTATTAGAAAAAATTTTAAAAACCCAAAGTCTTAATTTAACATTAGCCAGAAATGATTGATAGCCAAATTTAATGTGAACAAGCTTATTTTGCATATCTGTGCTTTTACTGAAATCGACACAAGAAGTAGATGAGTAACTTCTTTCTAAGCTGAATTACTAAGCACAATCTCTTGAGTAGTCATCAGAGATTTTTAATACTCACTAAATTATCAGAAAACATAAATAATTTTAAGGATAGAATGATTCTTTGATACTGTATAGTCAAAGTCCAAAGCACTCACTTTACACAAGAGGAAGCTGAGCCCAAAACATATGTGATTTTTATAAAGGACTACAGGTTAGTATTTGGAGTGCAAGTACTAGTTCCAGGTCCCCAGCTACAACAATATTCTTCATTTCAAGATATCACATTGATAGTGAAATGAATTTACTAGTACAAGTTGTAAAGAGACTCTGTCTTTTTGTATTTACTTAATATTTATCCATTTATATTGGGAACTGAGTATCACATATCTCATATAATGTACTGGTTAAAAAGATGTTAAGAAATTAGATATCTTTTAAAAATAGAAAAGAACTAATTCAATTCACAAAATAAAATTTAAGCAGGTATTCCTGGAAGAAGAGAGTTGAAAGATAAAGTAAAAGAAGATAAAGATAATTTTCTTCAGGAATTTCCTCAAGAATGTAAAAGGTCATTGTCCAGAAGAAAATGCAAATTGCCTTCCAAACTCAAGGCCAAAAAAATGAGCAAAATACCAAGAGATTTTATACCAGTATGATAGACTGTGTTTCCAAAGAGAGTCACAGCAATGTCTCCCATTTGGCATGTTCTTTTTACAATATAGTCATTCTCCCATCAACAGTGAAATCTATTTTCTCCCTCCTCAAACATGGGCTGCTCCTGTAACATATTTTGAACTAGAAACTGTTTTGGAAATGATGTTGTATAACTTATAAACCTAGGTCTTAAAAGGTCTGAACAGCTTCCAGCTTTACTGCTAACACCGCTTCTCTTGGAAACCCAATCACCATGTTGTGGGGAAGCACAAGCAGACATGTGGGGTGGACCACATGAAAAACTGAGGCTCAGCCTACAGCCCCCACTGAGCTCCATTGACAGCAAGCACCAACTGCTAGCATGTAAGTAAGGTAATTTAGACCTTCCAGCCATCCCTTTACCTCACTGTAGGGCACATGAAGCAAAACACTCAGAAGTGCCCTTGATATAGTTCAGATATTTGTCACCTCCAAATCTCATGTTAAAATTTGATTCCCAATGTTGGAGGTGGCACCTAGTGAGAGGTGTTTGGGTCACAAAGGCAGATCCCTCATGAATGGCTTGGTGCTCATTTTTACAGGATTGAGCGAGCGCCTACTCTTAGTTCCTGTGAGATCTGGCTATTAAAAATAGCCTGGCATCTCATTCTGTCTCTTGCATCCTCTTTCACCACATGATATGTTAGCTCCCCATTTCCTTCCATCATGATTGGAAGCAGCCTGAGGCCCTCACCAGAAGCAGATGCTAGTGCCATGCTTTTTATATACCTTGCAAAACTGTGAGCCAAATAAACCTCTTTATAAATTGCCCAGCTTCAGATATTCCTCTATAGCAATGCAAAAATGGAATAAGACAGCCTTGCTCAAATTCTAGACCCAGAAAACACTGAGCAGATTAAACGGTTGTTGTGGCAAGTCATTAAGTTAAGCTTCCAAAGATCAGCTTCTGGTTGTCCTTCAGGCTAAGGTGGATGCCCACCCTATGTTCTCCTGTAGCACACTGATTGCCCTCTACTATAGCACTTACCATGTTCCACTTTAATTACCTTTTACTTCTCTCCATCTCTCGCTGTGCTGCATGCAAAAATAGATTTATGCAGCAAGAGATAACTGTAATAACTACAGAAAATATTGACATCCTAAACATTTATATAGTGTTTAGATGTTACCCATTCCTACAGCTAATACATGATTTCTAAGACATATCAGTTAAATTGGACAAATAGAGTCATACATTTTAAACACACACACATGTGTGTGTGCACACAAACACACAACTCTAGGTCTGTGCCCTCTCATGACATCATTCTTCAATTTTTTTCTAGGTACTTCTGGGGCTCCCCAGGAAGTGATTCTCAGAAGACTGGTTCTTTTAACAATTTTACAAAACTTATTTGTTTTTTCTTTTCATGCTTCAGTAGCCAGAGTAATATCTCTTGCTATTACCAATGCCATAATAAGTAGCTTTGCTGCTGAAGTATGCCACCAGAGTACTACTGATGCCTGCTTATTTCTGAATTTTTAGAATGTTAAGATTATTACATATGGTATTAATTAAGTCAAGTTCAATACCTTTGGTGTCCACTCAAACCAGGACAAAAGTTGTAGTGCTAAGTTTTTCCTGCTGTAGCTAACTCGTAAGTTGTATCTTTAATACTCAACATAAATTTAAATAGAATTATCTTGTCCATTTGTCAGTTAAAACAATCACATACACAAACACACATATACACACATAGTCTTGCTTTCAATTGAGTGATATTCTGTCAATCTTTCCTTCAACAAATATTCATTTATTTAATAGTGCTGTTCTTGACACTGGAGTGTGCAATGGAAAACAAGACAGACGAGAATTCTTCTGTCATAAAACTTGAAGTATACTTGAATAGGCAGACCAAAAACAAATACGTAAAGGAAGTAATTAGAAATTGCAATAAGCAATAAAACAACAGAATGCTGGAGCAGAGCAAGATGGAGGAGACCTACTTTAATCCCTACATAGAGGCTGGAGATGGTCACTTTGTGGAGTAAATACTTCTGCTGACTTTAAAAGAATGAACAAGAACAAAAATAAATCCAGAATAAAATATTTCTAGGCAGTGGAAACAACATATTTAAATACCCTGATATTAAAAGGAACTTGGTCTGTCCTATGAGCTGAAAGAAGTCTGAACAGCATGAAGTAGTGAGTTCTGGGAAAAACATTATCAGGTGGAGACACCCAGACAGTTCAGGGCCTTGAAGACCAGAGAGAGTTTTCACTAGCTGTGCAATGGACAGCAAATGGGAATGGCTCACAAGGGAATGGCATGATACTATTTAACTTTTAGAAATGTCAGTCTGACTTCTGTGATGAAAATAAAAGAAAACAGACTAGACTTAAGAGAGACAAAAATGAAAGTAAATTATTAGTCCAAGGGGACATTGGCCTAGACTAGGGAAAGTGAAAGAAGAAATGAGGATATGGAGACACGTATTCAGGGAAGAGTCTAGCATTGACCCACATCCTTGAACCAAACAATTCATGTCAGTTATCTATTCCATTACTCAGCCCTTCATATCAATAGATCCCAATAAAGCATGTTTATCCTTCAGTTCTGCCTGAAACTTTGATGGAGACAGCTTTTGCATCAGCTACCAGTACTGCTACAGATGCCTCTATACCTAAGTAATCAGCATCAAAGAAGTATAATGGTGGAGGATAAAGGTATCTAACTTTGAGACAGAGTCTCTCTCTGTTGCTCAGGCTGGAGTACAGTGCAGTACAATGACGCGAGCTCAGCTCACTGCAACCTCTGCCTCTCGGGTTCAAGCAATTCTCCTGCCTCAGCCTCCTGAGTAGCTGGGACTACAGGCGCATGCCACCAAGCTCAGCTAATTTTTTGTATTTTTAATAAAGACAGGGTTTCACTGTGTTAGCTAGGATGGTCTCAATGTCCTGACCTTGTAATCAGCCCATCTTGACCTCCCAAAGTGATGGAATTACAAGCATGAGCCACCATGCCCAGCCAAGGTATCTAACTTCTAAAGAATACCTTCTGCTGCTTCTGCAGTTTCAGTCTTTCCTTCTCTCAGGCAGACTGGATATCCATTCATATACTATATTCCTTATTCCCCTATCAGAGCACTCATATACCATCTTAATTGCCATTTTAGTCAGTGTAGATTGCTGTAACAAGGTACCATATACCAAGGGACATATACACAAAAGAAATTTATTTTTCACAGCTTGAGAGACTGACAGTCTAAGATCAAGATGCCAGTATGGTCAGATTCTGGTCAGGATCCTCTTCTGGCTCTTGGACTGCCAACTTTTTAGTGCATCCTCATGTGGAAGACAAGAATAAAAGACCAGAGAACTCTCCAGAGTCTCTTTTATAGGAGTTCTATTCTCATTCATGAGGGCTCGACCTCTCATGACCTAAGTTACCTCCAGAAGGCCCCATCTCCTAATATCATCATACGGAGAGTTAGAATTTCAACAAATGAGTTTTAGTGGGACACAAACATTTTGTTCATAAAAATTGTTCCTTACTTCTCTACCTCTCACTGTCCTATAACCAAAAGCATGTCTTATTCATAACTGTATCTCCAGAACCTCATATAATGATTGACATAAAATATATTCTCAAAACAATGTTTATTGCATAAATAACTGGATTTCTTCCTCCTACTATTAGAGTAAAAGCAGGAAGCCAGCCTTGGGTCTTCAATTCCAAAGTCCTAAGTTTAAAACTGGGAGTAAGTAAGTCCATGTCAACTGGTAAGCCATGGTAGGTCTCCTGCTAAGAGGAGAATTGGACTTAATGATGTTCTAAATTCACAAGTACAAGGTAACATTAGTTGCCCAAATTAAAAGCATTTGAAATCTAGGAGATGAAGAAGGCATTTATAACCAATGTCAGAGCCCATATTTTGAGGCTGCACAAAACATATATTTACATATAATTTCACAGGCAAATATTAACACTCACATCTACACTTACAGTATATTGTTTGACAATGTAAATCATGGTAAAAATGTATTTTGAAGTTTGAAATATAGATTATAACTATTTTGAGGCATATAAGATACTGATTATATATGTATAAAGAATGAAATTTATTAAGAAAGAAAATTTCTCTGCTAGTGCTCTGCAAAAGGGACTAATAAGAACGATGACATTTTGTTTATTTTCTCAAAGAAACTTCTTGAAGACAATAAACTACAGGTATTGATGTAGGCACAAAATGAGGGCATTGCTGAAGCCGTTTAGAGGGATGTCTTACTTCATTGTAGGTCACAGTGTCCGAGTAAAGCTCATGTAAAATAATCATGCCTTGTCTAAGACATCTAAGACCCAAATATGTCAGGGCCATTTTGTGATGCCATGACACCAGATGACCCAATGCAATAAGCATGATAAGAAAGAGGTTTGAATCCACCAGCCTCTGCAGAGGCCTGAACAATATAAAGAGTGTTCAGCTGTAATCCCAGCACTTTGGGAGGCCGAGGCGGGTGGATCATGAGGTCAAGAGATCGAGACCATCCTGGTCAACATGGTGAAACCCCGTCTCTACTAAAAATACAAAAAAAAAAAAAAAAAATTAGCTGGGCACGGTGACGCGTGCCTGTAATCCCAGCTACTCAGGAGGCTGAGGCAGGAGAATTGCCTGAACCCAGGAGGCGGAGGTTGCAGTGAGCTGAGATCGCGCCATTGCACTCCAGCCTGGGTAACAAGAGCAAAACTCTGTCTCCCAAAAAAAAAGACTGTTCAGTAGATTGCGGATATGGTTATTAAAAGAGGATAAATGCCTTTCAACATCCTATTTGAATTGATAATGAAACACCTGCTCTATGATACCACTTGTTTAAAAAAAATGGAACAATAATCAGAGGTAAGTTTCAAGAGTGGGCATGCACATCTATGAGGTATATTCATGCATGACCAAATGTAAAAAAAAAAAAAAAGGGTTTACTAAGATTCCATTAAATTGTGACACAAGGCATAACTAACTCTTCACACAAGATCATTCTATATGTATCAGCACTGCTTTTGACTAAAGCTCTGCTAGTTTCTTCCACGTGTTAGTATGTTAGCATAATTTCAAATGTTCAGAGCATACCACACAAATTTTTTTTATTCGATAAATAAATTTGATATAAATCCTTCTCTTCTTCCCTTAGGTAATCCTCTCTCTGAATTTTCAGATGGATAACAAGAGTTGACGTATGATAATCCAAAGCTAATGTGCTCTCTTTCTCTTTCCTGCAGTAGCACTGCTCTCTCTTTAAAAAAACTGGATGTATTTTATGAGCTATGCTGAAAAAAAAAATGACAGTATATTTGCTGGCTATGAATGTTTAAATTTTAATGAATTCTTTCAGTGAAAACTGTTAAGGACTGAGTTGTATTCTCCCAAAATCCACATGTTGAAGTCCTAACATTATCCAGTCTCCAGTATCCCAGCATTTGTAACTATATTTGAAGGTAGGGTCTTGGAAGAGGCAATTACATTAAAATAAGGTCATTAGGGTATGCCCTAATTCAATATGACTGATGTTCATATAAGAGAAGATTAGGACACAGGCAACAAAGAAAGAAGACTATATGAAGACATCAAAAGATGGACATCTGCTAGCCAAAAAGAGAAGGCTCAGGAGAAACCAAGCTTGATCTCAGATCTGTAAACTCCAGAGCTATAAAAAAAATAAATTTCCTTTGTTTGATTCACCCAGTTTGTGGATCTTTTTTATGGCTGTCTTAGCCAATTAATACAGCTACTGACTTCCCAAATTTATGGCAGTAAGCACTTTCTAAATACAAATGCTGATATTACAAAGACTGTATTTTCATAAATATCCCCTGTAAGAAAATGAAAATATCACTAGGAGAATTTCATATACAGAAACTAACACACCCTGTGGTCGTGTATGTGTCTTTTTCATAAGTCCAGCCAAGTATTTCATACCTTTAGAGTCATAACTGAGCCTCAGGGAAACATAATTGGTACATTCAGGAAATCTAGGTTAGAGTCACACTCTGAAAAAAAGTCCAGGACTAGGATATGGAAATAACAAAAGGACTGGCTGTAGGGTTTGCTTTCTGGAGCTAAAATATGTTTTCTCAGGGATGGGAGAATCTACCTCAGATCAGAACAAGCTGCTCTATGTTCCAGTCAACTCGACTCCTTGTTCTTTCCCCTAAGTATCTTCTAAAACACCCAGCTGATAAAACAGTTTGTTCTAGTTATCTGTTTATATGTCTGCCTTAATTCACTGGACTAGAAGTTCTTCTAGAGCAAAGACCATGTGTCTGGCTCATTGAAGGCACATGTGTTTGGTAAGTTGGTAAATTAGTAAATAAATGACTAAAGAAATAAATGAATGAAAATAAATCAAAGATTCAGGGTATCTGAGAAAATTCCAAAGAGCAGGCAATCAGCAGTGCAGGCAGATGAATTGTCTAACAGCAGGTATCAGCATAGCACACTCATTGGACAACACGTATTATTCAGACCCTAGAGGCATTATTCAATCTCATTACAATTTAGTCCCAAGAAGATTAGACTCAGTTTCATCCAGTCTTTCTTATACGGTTATAACAGATCTAACAATCAGATTGATTCACTGACGAATCAATGAACTTCAGTCTCTCTTTTTAAAGTAAGGATTGATCTCAGAGTCTCTGGGAATGAGGAAACCTGCATAGAACATAGGTAAGCTCCATGAAGGCAAGTTATGTGTTCATACTGTATCCCTATTCATGATGCATAACAGCTTCTCAATACATATTTATTATTCATTAAATCAACTAATATTGATTTATTTTCAAAATATACCCAAGTTAACTCAGCTAACTTGAAAATTAGAATTGCACATTAATAAAATCATTTTCAGTATTTAACTGAATTAGAAACACCAAATGTGAATGGGTGGCATTTAATCAGACCAGTCTCTCGAGGATCATCCCTCCCTGGGTCAGGCAGAGCCTGTCAGTCAACCCACCACACACACCTCTATTCCGTGTTTGGTCTGCAGCCAGTACAAAAACAAGTGGGTCAAACAACTTCATCAAGACGTGTTCTGGTACACTCACCATCCCTGGTTCTTTAATGTGAGCTGAGCACTCATCATTATTGCATATAGACAGCACCTTAGCAATCAAATTATTCAAAAGGTTGTGGTAATCAAATTATTTTAAAGGGTTGATTATTTCCTATTTTGACCCTGGAGAAAACGTTTCCAGAATAGATGGAGTGAAAACTGCAGGGCCAGGGAGAGCTGATTAAAAGAGGTGTAAATGTGAACTGAGATGAATTAGATACATGCTATGTGCCAACCACAGTAACAGGCTCTTAATACTTCTCATGTCTTCAGTTCTCATAACAACCTTTGGAGACAGGTATAATAATCTCCATTTTACAAATCTGAATATCTGAGAGATTCACTAAATCATTTTAGTGATTTAAAACAATTATTAATTTATTTCATGATTCTACTGTCCAATAACGGAGACTGGGTTCCGCTGCAAGATTCTTCTGGTATCTGCTGGGGCCCCTCAAGCATTTGTTATCTTTGTATTTCAGGTAGGAGACTTGCTCCTTCTAGGGCATGGCCACCTGTCAGCTGGGAACGCATATCCTTCTTGGGGTCTCTTGTCTGCATGTGCTGAGAGGTCTGGGCTCTGAAATGCCACACACTCACTCACTCTGTTGGACCCTCATTCTTTTGGCCAGAGTAATCACAAGGCCAAAGCCACAATCAAGACAGTAGCTCTTACTGGGACCAGCTGCAGTCACATAGACATAGAATTCGACACACTTGCAATAGAATTATCACAAATACCAAATGGCTTTTTCAAGAGCACCCAGCTGATAATCATTGAGACAGATTTTTAACTTAAGTGGAGTCTTAACTTTATACCCTTTGTTCTCTCTTTCTTGCCATTGTTCTCCCTTAAAACAAAGTATAATTAAGTAGATGGTGAAAAAAAATGCCAAATTCTAATTAAACTAGGGTAACTCTGTATCTACTTTTGCAAACCCACTGTGCAGTGGGAGGTAGAAGCCTGGGGCCAGCAGTGTGCACATGGTCAGCTGCAGGGACCAGATGCAGTTATGTGAGTGGAGTGTGCATGAGCACAGCTACAGGAGTGAGGGCTGTGGCATGCACAGGCATGGCTGCAGGTGCTAACTGTGGGTGTAAGCATGGTGGTGGGGAAAATTTTATTTTCCTCTAAAATAGTTTTCAGCAAACTGCCACAATGTTGCATAAACAGTGTATGATCAAGAAATGGTATTTTTACAATAAAAATTCCATTACTGATGCTGTATACCTATCAAAAGCTTGAATTCCTAGTTTATTTCTGTTTTTCAACTGATTAATTATCACAAAACCTAACTTAGTTAAAAGATCAGGGAATAGTTCCCCCTAAAATAAAAATAGAAGTAATAAACGGTTTACTGTCCTTCATAGACTCCTTTCCTGGTGAGAACCTGCTAGAAATGCTATATATTAACTGCTTTGTTGATATATTTGTTCTGATTTTCTTTAAATTAGGAGAAAGAAAGGATTTCTTTCAAAAAAAAAAGTAAGAGCCAGATTATAAAATGCAGATTCTGATCAAACTAATCAAGTAATATGAGGCTGTATTGCAAAAGAAGAACATACAGTGTTCTTCTTGTTTGCAAAAGACATTCTAGCAAATAAATTTTTCAGAGAAACAGCACTCTCTCACTCTCTAACAGGCACACCATTGAGTGGTCAGAATCAAGACAACTGTGCAGGCAGGGAAGCCTATCCAGGATGAGGAATAGTTTTAGAAGCAAATCAATACAAGCACTGCATGGGTCATCAGCCTCAATGCTGGTCTCACTCCTCACCGGAAGAGACCTTATAGGCCTTTGGTCTTAGCCCTAACAATGATGTCTTGAAGAAAGGCAGAAAACATCAGTCAATGGGCTAAAGATGACTGACACAGAAGAAACAGAAAATGGCTCTCATGGTAGAAAGTAAGAATGTCAACAATACTCAGAAAATAATAGCCAATTGCCATGAAGATAATACATATTTTTGAGAACTGTAAGGTGTCACTCATAGCACAAACAAGGGTAGGAGTTATGAAGAATAACAGCTACTTTATCTGACCCAGATCATGTGTCACATACTTTTTGGTTATAAATACTTTATTTATAATAAAATAAACAGTAAATATTTTATTATTATTTATTTTAACCCTCACTCTAAAATGCAGGTACTATTTTATTCCTATCTACAAGTAAATACAATTGAGCAAGAGGTTAAATAATGTTCTCTAGGTCACACAGCTAGCACACAGCAAAGCCTAGTCTTGAACCCATAGCCCCTAATTCCAGAGTCCATACCTTGAACCCATACATTTATTGACTCTTAGGTGCAGCCTGAGGTTCCATTTAGATGAAGGAAAGATGAGCTCAACTATATTCTCTTTACATAAGGATAATTTAAGTTATTGGTATGTGAGTAAACATCATTAATCTTATATAGATATATGAATATTTTGAATATTTTGCTTGAAATAATTGTTCCAAAGTATGATGTTACATGTAAGTGTAAATTACCATGTTCAAATAGAAGAGGATTGGGTAGCCCTTTCCATTTGTAAGGACAGAGTGTTCATTCTTTCAACTTTGAAAAGAGAGTAACAGCTTTCTATTACCATATCTGTTATTCAAAGCACATAAATATCCTCTCTCAGTTACCAGCTCAAAATTCCAAATTGTCAGGCCTTCACTTGAGGGTATAACCTCGAAGCAAATTAAAATTTACTGTCAACATTTATTCAAAATCTTACCAAAAGGGTGAGTATACTATAATTATAGCCACATTTTTAAAATATTTATTATGTGTCAGATGCTTTACATACATTAGCTCTAATTCTTACATAGCTGGATAATGCTTTGATATGGATATAGGTTGTTGGTTGTTATGTTTTAATTTCTTTTACTCATGAGCTTCTTCCTATCCTTCAAATAGCAGGAATGATCATCTATACATACTGCCGTTGGTTTAGAATTTAATATGGAGAGAAAAATAAGTCAAATTCATGGCTTTCATCAAGTACTTCCGCAGACTTTTATAAATATTTAACAGAGAGAATAGTACTGAAAGCCATTTGCTTCAGCTGCAGAATTCAGTTGATTGGCGGGGACATGTTTGCTTTTTTTTTTTTCTTTATTTCTTTTCAATTTTTAATCACCTGGCTTTACTTATCAACAGCCAAATCTAACTGAGTCAAAGCTGAGAATTTACCCGCTAACCATATAGTGATTGGCAGAGAAATAAAATGTGTGATTACATAAGAACACTTTATTCCCCAGGGTCATATGCCAAAGATATGCCAAAAAGTTCATTTCAGCTTGGAAAAATAGTGAAATGATAGAGACTGTGATAGATAATCAGATAAGTTGTAAGAGTCCTGAAAGTATAAAAGATAATCATCTGATATATAAAACATGGTACATACATACAGTAAACTATTCTTCAGCCTTAAAAGGGAAGAAAATTTTCACCTACGCTATAATATTATGAACACTGAAGATGTTATTTTAAATGAAACATAAAGAAAAACAGTCCAAAAAGATAAACACTGTATGATTCCACTTACCTGAACTACCTAGAGTAGTCAAATTCATAGAGACAGAAAGTAGAATGTTGGTTGTCAGGGGCTGGGAGGAGGGGAAGTGGGGGAGGTGTTTAATGGGTATAAAGTTATGTTACCAAAATGCCCGGGATTGGATTTAGATCCTGCTGCTCACTGTACAGAAAGCCAATCCCTAAGACATTAAGTATTGCCAGGAAAGAAGGCTTCAATCAGGTCCTGCTGCTGAGGAGCTGGGAGATCACCCTCAAATCCATCTTCCTGACCAACTAAAATTGGGAGTTTGTGTAACAGAGAAAGAATGTATAACAACTACATTCAGGTAAACAGGAATTGGGGTGGGGAAAGAAAATCACAAGTGATGAAAGATCTGGCTTCTCATTGTTGGAATGTGGTGATCTGGTGAATTTCAATTCCTCTATACTGTTGGGGAGGCCTGAGCATCAGTTTCCTGCAGAAAGAATGCAGATGAAACATATGTTAAGTTTCAAACCTTAAGACCAAGAGGATCAATTTCTATGTTCATTGTCCCATAGAAGTGATGTTTACAGTCTTTGAAAATAAAGTCTCAGCTTTAGTTTTACAAGATGAAAAGAATTCTGAAGACGAGTTGCACAATAACCCAGACACACATAATGCTACTGACTGAACTCTACAGTTAAGAATGGTTAAGATGGTAAATTTTATGTTAGGTATATTATATCAAAATTTTATACTTTTTTCTTAAAAAAAGTTAATTATATAACTTTCCATGGTATATCCTAAGGGTATTTATGCTTTATAGAAAACTCTATATCTGATATAGCAGTAAGAGTAGCAGTGACTAAGATGTGTCAAAGATCATGAGTCTGATAGGAACCTGATAGAGAAGAAACTGCAATCTCCTAAACCTCCAAGAGCGACACAGAAGTGAAAAACAGAGTTGGTGCAGTAGAAACACCCTAGTAGTTAGCATAAGGGGCGAGTGGACTCCAAAACTAACGGTTATGAAAAGTCCAAAGACATTAGAAGCAGTTTCAGTAGGACCAGCAGGAAACACTTAAGGCCTTGTTGGTCAAGTTACACTTCAACCGATGCCGCCAGGGTCAGAATCCAGCAATACCAACTAAATTCTTCTCTCCCCATCAGCAGCATGTCTTCATATTTCTCACTTATGAGCTGAAACACATACTCTTGAGTTCAGTCATAAAGAAAGAAAGAACAAAATGTTTTTTGAATACCTAATCATAAAGGTAAAATGTTGTACCTATTATATTCACCACATGCCTCCAAGGAAAATATTGTTATTTCCACTACAGATAAGACCAAGTATCCACATAATTAAGGAGCTTTCCCAGCTTGTAATTTTTGCAAGCTGGCATTCTCACTCTGGTGTTTCTTGTTCTAAAGTTCATCCACTATATCATGGCAATATTCTCAACATGTTGTCAATTCCACCTACATATCAAGCTATATTCCCAGAAAGACATTTAGTCTCTCAGGTATCTTCTCATACACTCACACATCCATCCTGAATATGCAGTGTGCACCACCAACAGTTTCCCGGTTTTTTGTTGTGTTGTTCTTTTGTTGTTGTTTTGTTCTTTTGTTGTTGTTTTGTTTTGGTTTTTGGTTTTTGTTTTTTTTCTTGGCTGCTTCTTCAGCCTCTATTCACAACCCCTGTGTCTTCCATCTGCCTACTGAGCTACTGCTCTCCTCCAAGGTTAGTTCCAGGTTTAGAGACTTGTCCTGGACTTCTAACTAGGGGAAGAGAGTCCTGATGCTCTTCTTCATTCATACTAATCCAATCCCCTGGAACTAGGACCATAAACAATGTCTGCGGTGTTCTCAGACTGACTGATTTTTTTATAGCTTAAAGTTACTGAGTATGTTGTTAACACACAACTACAGACTGATCCCCAGATTCTCCACTGCTGCATGCTCTTCCCAATGAGATATCTGGTGCTAATCATATTAGGAATTGTGACTTTCCATGGACACTCCCTGGCATAAGCAATTAAATGGCCAATGTTGGTTTCTGTAGTTGAACCAGTTCCTTGAGGACCATGTCCTACTTTTCTTTAGTGGTCTGTTCTCTCTCCTAGTGCCATACTGCCTCAGAAGACCATCATAACTTCTATCAATCACATTTTTGATTTCTAACATTAGAAATTTTGGAATTGTGCCCACATACATCTATGAGTAAATGATGACAATGTTAACTGCATGCATAGAGTGAAATTTGTTATAAGGGCATACTGGCTCATTTAATACTTAATGTACATCCAAGGACGGTTATAGTTTTATATGTTTTTCACAAATATGTTACCATTAAATGCTTTTTCTTTTCTTTTTTTGTGTTTTGTCTCGTTTTGTTTTTTGAGTTGGAGTCTCACTCTGTTGCCAAGCTGGAGTGCAGTGGTGCAATCTTGGCTTACTGCAACCTCCACCTCCCAGGTTCAAGCAATTCTTCTGCCTCAGCCTCCAGAGTAGCTGGGACTACAGGTGAGCACCACCATGCCCAGCTAATTTTTGCATTTTTAGTAGAAACGGGGTTTTACCATATCGGCCAGGATGGTGTCCATCTCTTGACCTCGTGATCTGCCCGCCTTGGCCTCCCAAAGTACTGGGATTACAGGTGTGAGCCACCATGACTAGCCCATTGAATGCTTTTTTAAAGAAATATGTCATGAAACTTATTTCCAAGGCACATTTTTTTGAAAGTGATATGTTAATGAAAAAATATATTTATAAAGGACATAGTTTTGAGTTTTATCTCTGAGGCCTTCAATTATCTGTGCTGAAAGCAAATATAAATACTAAAATCATGCTACCTTTTGTGGACATCTGTTTTTTCTCAATCTCCATCATTCCACTTCCTTCCTGAAATGATACCTTGATTTTCCTCTCAGGAACCATCTCTACTCATCAAATCAACCCACCTGGCTTGGATATGGCTCACTGAATCCTCAGCTTCAAGGGCAATAGCATAAAGCAGCCAAACTAATCAATATTTCATCCTACTGGACATGGTAATTGCAATTATTGGTTCAGGGGTGAACTCATGATCAAAGCCAGGTGAATGCACATGTTTTGCTCTTAGGAAAGAGAAGCTTTTTGGACCAAGGTTGCTAAATTTGTAGAATGTAAGTAAGTCTGGAGCTGCTGGGAGGACTGTATGCAGAAAGTCCACTTGAAAATGAAGTCTCACCAGGAAAATAGAGCTAAAAGGTAGACTCCTCATGAACATATCTGAGTCACTAAGTCTAGCTGAAGACAAACTATGGCTGAATTTTTCACTTACATCAGCCAATTTCTTTTTCTTACTTAAGCCATTATTAGTCAGGCTTCAGTCACCTATGACCTGAAAAGCCCTGATTAATGCACTGCTCTAAGGAGGTAGCACTGTTCCTCTGGTGACAAATAGCACAGGTAGCATGCTTAGGAAAAGTTAATTCACAGTGCTTAGGAGAAGTTAATTCGCTTTCATGAATCTAGTCTTACATCCTTTATCCTAATCTGGAACAAAAAAATGTCACAGGATTCCTGAGAAGAAAATCTCTTTCATCTACAATCAAACAAATGAACCCCAACTTCAGGTTTCCGCTTCTATTGCCTTAATTTATCAAGGCCTCACAACTTTCAAAATGCTTCAAATTAAGATCAGTTTTGTGAGTCTTGTAAATCATAATTAATCTCTGTAAAGCACCTTGAGATTCTCAGGTGAGGGACCAGATAACAGACAAAGCAACATTATTAAATAATTTAATCATTATTATTCTTTCAAGGGAAAATACAAGAATAAAAATCTTCAGGGAACATGATAATTACTGAGACAATAATGAAGAGCTGATTACAAAAAAGAGCCTTCTTGTCCCTGAAAATAACAAAATCTTCCAAGAGCTCTCAGCGGATACATGGTTTATGTTTAATATCCCTTTATTCCTTGCTGCATCCACCCCCTCAGCCCAAACATGCACACAAACCCCAAAGAAAGGGTCTTTGTGCACATTTGAAAAATGTTCTGCAGAGATCATGTAATAGTTCCCACAAAATGATGGAAATGTCATTTCATGAGACATTTCTCCAAAAAAGAGCTGCATGGTAGAGATGAACGTTTTAAAAACAAATGATCAAACAACAGGAAAATTACAGAAATATCAGTTCTGACTCCTTCATCAGAAAGCTGGAAACTAAAAAAGGTAGCTTTTTAAAAAACAGAAAAAAAATTCTAAACAAACTGCTTATTTGATAGACAGATTTGGGGCATCCCTTGTGATTTAGTGGGTAGGCAAATTGTTGTTGTCCTATAAACAAATTTAGGAGACGCAAGTTTAGGATGCATCTTTTGCAGCCTCCATGTAAGGATTAATTCCTATGGTGCCACATCACTTCATATAAAGGTCAGAAGAAGAAGCACGCCAGCAATAATGATGAAAGAACAGGTCATCTCCTAAGAATTAATGGCTAGAGAGAAGGAATTGATGGTCTTTGGCTCTACCTTCAGCCATTAACCCCAGCTGGCAGTTAATCCTCAGGAAATGCCCTCTGCCTGGGATGTTATTGCTGTTATAAACTACAAATGAAGGAAACTGCACATGCTCGAACATCAGTGCAAAACATTTAATTTAATGAATAATGAACTTGGAAAAGCATATTCAAGATAGCTTGGAGGAACAGTTTAGCTGCATGTGATTCAGTCATCTTGCATTCATCAGCTCCTTTTAGTTAGGTTATAACTGAAACTACACATGATGCCAAAACTAGACTCTGAACCTAACTGGGTTTACATATGAGTGCTGTGATTGATATTCCATTCTTGTCAGTGTTCTTGATTAGTGCAATATAATTACAGGGTTTATTGCTTATGTCAGTGAAACTACAGAGAGAAGATTAGCAGCTAGCAGAAGGTTTTACAGAATTTCCAAAGGTCTGTCCACCCACTGACTACTTGGCGGAGTTGGTATTTTGCTCCCACCAACCTGTTTGTAAAAAGGGAGCTGAGCTATTCCGCATCCCTTTCTGAGTGACATTTCCAGAACTATCATCCTTATGCCTGAGGTGATAATTCCCCAAATTGGGTTTGCATACTGAAGAAAAAAAAAGAAACAAACAAACAGAAGTCGAAAAGCTAATCCTCATAGGCTGCTTGAAATGCCATCTCTGCAGGGCCTCATCCTGAAGCAGTACTTCCAGAGTGACATGAAAGGATTAAGAGGTAAATAAAAGGAATTGGGCACACTCCAAAGTCAATTTGTTCAAATAGCTACTTGTAGGAAAAATGAAAAGTAAAAGTAACACCACATTGGAATTAACAGTGAGGAGTAAAATTAGTTGAGACATAGTAAGAACAGTATTAACAAATAAGAAGAAATACCCTAGATCAAAATGTAAGATGTCAGCTTAAATTGCAAAAACTCTAAAGAAATTTAGTTTCCTACATTAGGTGATCTTTGTAAAGTGCTGATTTCTGATATGATTCATCTTTAAATCAATAAATCAGGCCAGTTCTGCCTTCTAAAGTAAAGAATAGTAATAAATTTCTGGAAGGGGGAGTCTCAGAGGGAGAAAGAATGTCTAAATCGCATAACAAATTTTGTATGGTATTTTATAAATTGCTATCATTTCCCGACATAATAGCAAGATACAAGGTAGGCATTTTTATACCGTTTTAAGATAAGAGAACTTTAACTCAGTAATTTCTCAAGACTCTACCAACAGAAAATGAAAGAAACAAAATTTGAACCCAGGGTTTCTGACTCTGAAGCCCATGCCCTTCCCACTGCATTTCATTAGAAATGATCCTGATATATGATATTTCACTTTAATCTTGCCTATGGTTTTTCATAATGTAGCTCTAAAATATATCTCTGGTCTGATCTTCCAGGACTCCTTGAACATGCTCCAGTCCAAATGACTTTAGGCCATTCCTTGAATGTGTCCTCATGATTTCTCCCATGCCACTGTCATCCCATTGTTCAGTGCCTGGATGCCTCCTTCTCCATTAAGCCGCTCACAATACCAGGTAAATGTCACCTTTTCATCTCACCATGTGTCATTACAGATTCACTGATCTTTGACAACTTTTCTTGTTGCATACGTATCTGTATATGGAATATAGTCACTGTTAAGTTATAAAGTTTTTAAAGAAATAAGAACTCATCATATTTCTTTCTCTTTTTTTTTTTTTTTTTTTTTTGAGATGGAGTCTCACTCTCTGCAATCTCCACCTCCCAGTTTCAAGTGATTCTCCTGCCGAGTAGCTGGGATTACAGAGGTGCACCACCACATCCAGCTAGTTTTTTTGTATTTTTAGTAGAGATGGGATTTCGCTATGTTAGCTAGGCTGGTCTCGAACTCCTAACCTCAGGGTATCTGCCAGCCTCCTCCTCCCAAAGTGCTGGGATTACAGACGTGAGCCACCACACCCATCCAGAAATAAAAATTCATTATATTTCTTTTCTGACCCTCATGATTACAACCTCTTACACAATATTAATAGATTGTTGAATGATTAAATGAATAAATGAAGGCTTCTATCTTCATACTCATAACTTTTCTGGATTTTCTGATTAGTGTCTATAAGCCAAAGAAAGGCTGCTAACCAATAAAGTAATTACATATGACTGTTCTAGGTCTTCTCAGAAAAAAAAATGTTATTAGATTGCTTGGTCTGCATCCTCCAAGATAAATCCCTGGCAGCTCTGACAAAGCTCTGAGTTCCCTGAGACTTAATAGTTATGTAATCATGAGAGCAGTCAGTAAGCTGCATAAAAATGATACTACAAAAATGACAAGAGGTAAACTTCTGCCAAGAAGACTTCAGTACATGACCAACTAGATGAATCTATATGCATTGCAACTTCACAGAACTAAGATCAGATCTGAGTCTTACATTTTATTCATCTTCTTTTTTGTAATGGGGTCAGAATGAATTTCAATCTGTGTCTCTGAAAATCACGCCATCATACACACCACCACAGTTAATTATTTCAACTTAAACTCGCATTATAGAGTATGTGAGCATTCTCTAAATTATCACATTTGTATCATGAATTACTTTGGTGACTAATGAAAAGTCCCTTAAAGAAGCACCTGGCAAACCTAACTTGGGGGTTGCAATATGCAATAATAAAATTTTCTCTGAGGAAGGAATTGGTTGCCTCCTCACTCTCCCCTTTTGGAGTTTTTCCCTGAAAATATAATAGACACAATAAGAGGTTCAACTTTGATTTTATAGTGGAAGATTGCAGGCCTTCTGACCTTTGAAACTATAAACATATACTTTCAAAATTAACTGTTTCACAAAGTATAGAGGAAACACAAGGGGCATCCATTTAACTTTCAAGGAGACAAGAGAGATTTCCATTTTTCTTTCTTCTAACATCTGGGTGAAATTATGTCCAGACCTTGTAGTCACTTTCATGCTACTCTACATGCATGTAACTCTGATAATGCTTCCTCAATAATAAAGTGAATTCCCTCTCGTATCCACATTGGCACAGAGGGGTATCTTGTTAGCAGTATTGTTTTATTCCCCAACGGTGTCTACATAAGAAAAATATTATAGACGGGTTATAGACACTTACTTAAGAGTATAGTAGCTTCGTTACATGCATTTTTTTCTCAATGGGAGCACAATGTCTAAGACATATGAGGTTCTCCCTAATCTAGGCAGTTCAATCCAAACATGCCAATTTTGTAGAAGAAGAAAAAGTAGCATAAGTGGGAGAAGGTGAAGAAAAACGAGGACAATAAGAAAAGTAAGAGACAAGAAAGGGACCAATTACTAGCAGCAAGAATTTAAGAGTATGAAAAAGCAATTCAGGTCCCAAACTGGTGTCATACAGCTCACCTGCATGTGATCATAATCTACATCCAAACATCCAAACATATGAAAATTACATGTTAATTAAATAAGATGATTGATTAACTTGCATATATATGTGTAACGACAGGAAAAAAATTGTTAGAAGTCAGGGGAAGTAATTTGTCTTACTGAAACAGGTTAAGAAAATTGGTTCAAAATTCAAATAAATAGTATCATGCAGGTAAAAGATATGGCCATTCTATATATAGTATGGCAATCTATATATTTTCATGTTTTCATTAGCAGAAAATTTGGAGCTAACAAGAATAATACTGGCAGGAAGTTTAAATATATTTATGTGAGAGACCTATTAATTAACCTATTTATTAATCCAGACTGATTAAGTTATCTGATCTGTCATCAGTTCTTAAGGGAAGATGTTACCGAAACATCCAGTTTCCTGATAAAGTCTCACATTATGTTTTCCAAGCTCCTGATTTACTACTGGGCAACCTTGTTGTAGTTGGTTTTCTTTTGGAAAAAGATTTGTTTCAATGTCAAATGCCCCCTACCCCCATTCATTAAATCTCTTAATGAAAATATCAAAAATAAGTCGATTAACTCAAGTATTTTTGTATGCCAAGCATAGTGCTAACACTGGTAGCCGTTAGTGCCTTTTAGGGAAACAGAAAAATAGCCTAATGTCCCACATTACTTCATCTTCCTGCAAAAGAAACATCAGTCTTTAAGTAGCAGTGGAAGTCAGCAGCATCCAGCCCAGTATCTAGAGCTCCTGCATTCTTTGAAGCCTAGCCCTTAGGAAAATAAGTTTCATTTCCTCCTTTTATTCAGCTTCATAGAAGGAAGGCCCTGAGATACCTCTACTGAGGCATTCTTATTCCCTGACCTGCTCAGAAACAATGTGTGTGATATGGTTCACTGCTTAACAAATAAAGACATTGAAGCTTGGCTCCGTTTTCCTGTGACTCTATGTAACTCGAAATCAGGTCTTAAGTGCTGCCTCCTGTAAAAGCAGTAGGTCAAGAAAACCATTTCACAACTGAATGTGAAGAAATAAGCAGACCCAGATCATGTTACCATGGCAGTTATGAAGAAAAGGAACCGAAAAAGAAAATAGCACAAAAAGCGAAAGGCAAGATTCTTGTTAAAACAGAAAAGATTTTTGTGTCAACATGTTTTCATAGACAAGCTTTGGTAGTCAGGGGTGTTTCTGCCTAAGAAAAGGTGATAAAACTCTTCTATGTGAATACTTCATGGGGGTAAGAAATGCACCCTCCTTAGGTCAGTCACAATTTGTAAGGGCCAAATTCTTAACCTGCAACATTTTATCTAAATGAAACCAAGTTAAAATGAATATTTGAGGCAGAGTTGAAGAGTAAAGAGTATTTAAAAAAAAAAAAAAGGCTTTTCCTTGCAGCTTGCAGAGGCAAAGGTATATTATAAGATTTGATTAGGTCAAGCTTTGCAAATTGATTTGACGTTTCTAGGGACTAGGAAGGGTCCATAAATGAGTGACGCAAATTGGGTAGAGAGTGGTGGAGACTATGCCTCAAAAGACAGAATGCATGGCCAAATTCAATTTTATAAAACCTTATGGAAGAACAGATCCCTCCCTTGAGGCACTAGTTTATGATCACTGGAATACATGATTTTCTGCGGAGGAGGAATAAATGGGTTTGAATCTAGGGTGTTTATACAGCAAGCTGGGAAATGACCTACTCTCCTCCTACAGTGTGCCTTACAGAGTGGCTCCAAATAAGCTCTGGAGCCTCTGAAATCCTGGGCCCCAGGTGGGGTTGGGGGAGGCATTTTTTACACGCATTTGCTTTTCCTTGTAAAGAGAAGCCTCTATATCGGTACTGCCCACTTCATCCTGCAAGTACAGCAAACACACAAATCTAAAAAGCTGCTGGATGCCAATACTTCAAGTTCAGTGTATGAGGGTTGAGCCATTACCCTCACTGTGCTTAGAGGAGTTCTCATGTCAGGGAACTGTTTCCATGCATTCTCTGCTGTAAGACTCTTGGGGTACCCACCAACTGGCACATGAATGTGTAGGACCGATCTCGGTAGGCATGAGCAGGAGAGCATCTACGGATCTGAGTAAACAGCTTTCTTTGAGTCCTTTCCCTAGACCTTGACAATGCATTTTGTTCTGCATTATACTTTGTCTTGAACCTCTGCTCTTTTATATCTGAATTTCTTCTTACCCCTTGGCCACTCGCGGAATCCCGGATGAGATGCTTTTCCTCTTCTTGCAACATTATGGTTTGCAAGGGTTCTGTTCTCAGCCCATGGATGCTCTGCAGAATCTCCCTGCATGAAAGAAGGAAGAAAAATAATGAGTCTGTTTAAAAAGGGGAAAAATGGTTCCCAGGAAGGCAGAGTGTTGGGAAAAATAGCAAAGGAGAAAGGACTTACAGAGTGTCTACATGAATTGGTTATGAGTAACATACAAACAAGGAACAACAAACTGCGGAAGGCTGCAGGAAGCCTCTGAGGAGGAAGGCCTCTCCATGCCTCATGTTCCAGTGCAGGGTGACCTACGCCCTCTTACCATAAACATTGTGCTCAAGGACGTAAAACCCCTTTGTAGCACTATGATGTAGCCAGACTTGTAGGCTCCTTGTAGGGCCTGAGTTCCACCAGCTGTACATAGATAATAAGCTAAAGATAACCATATGTTCTTGTTTTGTGAAACTCCCAAACCACCAGTTATCAATCCTTAGGACGACACACCAGTTCTGGCTCACTGATTCACTTCTGGCTCACAGATTCACTCCACTATCACTCCACTCCTACCCTATAGATCAAAGTAATTGTAATCAATGAATAGTGTGGATGATCAGAGCTCAGGGCCTTCACTGTTTCCTCCATGGTAATAAGTGATAGCCCCTTGGTCCCACTGTCTCTCTTAATCTGTCTTTTTCTCATTCCTGTGTCGCCATGGAACTCGGGGTACCCACAGGTGATGTAGGGCTGGCTCCCTACATTCTGGTGCCCAATGTGGGGTTCATGGATCCCTACATTCTTGCAATCAATGTGTGAGGCTCAAGGATTCTCTACAGCAGAAGACTAACAAACACCAAAGCTTGTAATAGCAATCTGCCAAATAATGTAAGAGGAAAGGTGTAAGCTACCTAGAAGTAGCACAGGAGGCAACTGGGAACCAAAGGCTGTGCATGCCAACATCGATTATAAAATTACAGCTACAACGTTATCATTGAATTGCTGCCCTATGCCAAGCATTCCACGTGCACTTTACATGCATCATCCCATCATCTAATTATCAAGCCAACTCTATCAGATATTATTCACGCTTTGCTTTACAGAGGACACTGAGACTCTGAGAGGTTAAGAAAGAAACTTCATCCCAACCCCTGGGAAGAGGAGATGAGGGAATTCATCCCGGGGCCAAGCTGAACCCAAAGCTGATCTCCGCAATATCATTATACATGAATATGACAGTATCTCTGCTCAGAATTAGTCCCTCTGCCTCAGCAGGTGAAGTCTTTAGCTAGCGATATCTCTGAGATTCTAGGAGATTGCAGCACTCAGGGGGAGCATGGATTGTTGTGAAGGAAAATGAGACTTTTTCTTCCCCCCACAGTTTCACCCTGACCTTCTCTCCTATTTATAGTATTTATAGTAAAATCCCCATACTCTACCCCAGTGAAGAGAGTTAGTAATATTATTCATCAAAACATAGAACTTTTGGGGGGCCAGGTTTCAGTAATAACCTGGTTGACTCTGCTTTACCATTTCAAGAATTCTGATTATCTTTCTCATTTGAACTTCTACTTCCTTGTGATAACCTATCTGGGATTGGCCCACTACTTAGATTTGAGGGAAAGTTATGGAATGCCTAAGCAATGCTGTCCAGCCCAAGGGAGAATTTTGCCTGGACTTGGATATTGTTTCACTCATGTAGATTTTTAGTAAAAAGCCTCCAAGAGAGATGGAGGTTGTAAGATTTCCAATGTCCTAAGGATGCCAAAGAATGCTGATTTGGTATTAACTCATATTTAGAAATGGCAGAATAAGTTCGTATACAAGTGAAAAAACCAAGCCCACTAGAGTAAGACAGTAGAGAGCAATTATATAAGTTGTTCTATTATGGATTCTCATATTTTAAGCCTACCTCTGGGCTTAGAAATCAATCAAGCTATTTAACAGTGCCCCACACCTCAGTGTGAACACAATTCTTCTACTTTCCGTGAGCTCTTATCCTGTGGTATCTCCCTTCCTAGGAAACTGCCTGTTTCCTCTGCCAACAGAGAATAAAAGCTTGGCAGGCAGTAGCACCTTTTACTGTCTTCCCCCAGCTGCCCTAGAGTCAGTGAGGTCCTGTTGAGCTTCCTGCACAACCACAAATTAGCGTTACCCAAACTTGAGGCAGGCTGAGATGCAGTAGAATCTGTGAAGGGAGAAACAAATGTTTCTCCTGCAAGAGCCAGGAGTTGTAGTTTAACTGGGGGAGAGACTCTAAAGAAAAAGGTTTAGGTCAAGAGGGCACCACCTAGGACCAAGAGTGCAGATCACTGTAAAGGCTGAGCTAACTGCAGCCAGAGCTCAGGTAAGGCATTGAAAATTTCAGACAAACATCACAAAGAGACACTTCCCTGAAAGTATTGCAAAGTGTACAACACCAAGACAAAGCCCTCTTTAAAATAAAATTCTAGAATTCTGTAAGGGCTCTGATTACCTGTATTTTCCGATTAGGCACCAGGGTTTTGATGAGTAGGTAGGATCCATACCTTGCAAATATCTGCATGTAACCCAGGATGTTAAGCCAGCAGTTTTAACTGAGTGACCAAGAGACAACTGACATGTAAGTTGAATTTTCCAAGTTGGTGACCACGAATAGTGTTAATGACCTCAACGACAGTGCAAAGGAAAAAACAAATAAATGAGGGAATAGGTACGTAATTGAGAAAAGAAGACAGAAAAAAAAAGATTTGAATAGGATTTCTTTGCATACAGCTGTGCTATAAGATCCATCTCAAGGAAATGGATTTACTGACCATAGCTACCTCCCTTCTTACCTCAAGTATAGCAAGAGGATGTTCAAAGAAAACACTTGGAGAGTTTGTGATATGTTCCCTGGAGTGTGGGGTGCACACTATGGTGTCTGATGCAAGCCTGAGGGATCTGAGAAAAAAGCCTGGCTAAAGCAGCCTATGTCAGCAGAGCAGAAGGTTGTGTCAAAGCATAACCATGCAAGGCCTGACAATGTCCAGCCACGATGTTATCTATTGGTCACCTAGACCTGCTCTAACAAATTACCACACACAGGTGGCTTAAAGCAACATAAATTTATTTTCTCACAGTTCTGTAGGCCAGAAGTCCAAGATCAAGGTGTCAGTAGGGCTAGGATTCCTCCATGGCTCTTCTAGTTTCTGGTAGCTCCAGGATATCCTTGCCTGAGGCTGTGTAACTGCAGTCTTCATCTCTGTCTTCACATTGCCTTCTCCTCCATCTCTCTTCTCCCTTTGCATTTCTCTGATAAGGACTTGGATTGAGGTCATTGGTCTTGTCATTGGATTGAGGTCCCATTGGGACATTTTAGGATGATCTCATTTCAAGATCCTCAATTGAATTACATCCATCAAGACTCTTAACAAATAAAGTCATAGTTACAAGTTCCAGGGGGTTAGAATTTGGATATACCTTTTTTGAGGTCACTGCTCAACACTGGCCAAACGACAACTCTGTAGGAATGTTGGTCTACGTTCATTTTAGGAGGGATCTTGACAAGAGTGCCTCAGCCAGAGGGTGAAGAGACAACAATGGAGGGTCGTTATAGAGGGGCAGCCGGAAAAGCGGAGGTGGCTGGGAAACCAAAAGCAACAGAAGAGAAGATGCTGGCTATTCGGCAGGAGTGGTTGGTGACTGGCTCCACTGTGGAACTTCCAGAAAAATCTCTAAGAATCACCCAAGAAAGAAAGAGAAGTATAAATTATCACCCAGGCCAGCAAGAACAAAGCCAGCTTGCTGACATACTAATCTATAAGACTTTGCTGGGTCCCCTTTCTCCACCTCCCTCTCCTGCTCTGAACCTGATAAGATCAGAATCCTCAGATAACCAATTGTGAAAAGAGAATGGGAGTGAGAGAAGCACCCACTCACTCTCCAAAGGCAAAGACATCATCTGCCGCTGGGTCTCACAGGGGAAGGGGCTCAGGAGTATTACCTTTGAATGAAGACTAAAGACTTACTCAAAACATGGGATTTTAAATTCTAATTTTTAAGTCATGACTGTGTCTCCCATCTTAAATTGACCACAGGACTTTATAATTTCTAAGAATAATCAGAAACATCTAGGGCTGCCTAAATCTCATCCTAAGACCAAGCATACCCTTTTCCCCACTGAATACATTTTAACGAAACAGAAGACTTTAAAACAAAACAAGCAGTAAGTGTTGACTGCTTTTTGTAAGTCTTGATTGCTCAAGGTACTCACAAAACAGTATCCGAAAGGATTTTTTGACTCAGAACATTATTAAGATCACCAGTGGTATTAATTTACTATTTGTTGAGAATTATTGCTCCAGAGATTGGAAAAAGAAAATGAGATTCAGCTTACTCTCCAGACCAATATAAAAATGAGTTCTAAAGGGTATTCAATGGGATCTGACCTCAACTTTCAATTCATCCTCAGAGGGGAGACAAAACCTAACTCGTGTTAAAACACAGAGTTCGGCTTCATTCTGGGTCCTCTCTTGTGTCACAAGCTAATACTGTGCCAAATGATCTCTACTTGATCTTGGTTCTTTATGGCTGTCTTCCTTTATACACCGGCTTGAGCAAATATTTCAACAAATACTCTTTGTCAAATAATTTTGAAAAAAAAAATCCATTTTTCCCCTCCAATACTCTGCAAAAGGCAAATTAGCGCTGTTGCTGCCGCAGCCCTGGGCAATCTGTACTGAATGTTGTGTGGATCTCTTTGTACTCACTTTACCGGTACAATTCTCTCTGTAGGGGTTCGGTATTCTTTCATACACTGTGGTAAGAGAAAGTGAATTTCAAATGTATTTTTTCACAAACAATCGCTTCTCATTTTGAATGAAATATTAAAATACATCTCCTGTTATGCTAAACCATGATAATTCCTATCCAATAAATATGCCCCTGGCAGAAGCTTAAGCCAGAAGCTCAAGAGAATGATCACACAATAACTTCCTGCCCAGTATCATTAGGTTACATTATTTTAATAACTGCAAAAATTCAAATAGTAAATAACTACGTATGTGTTGTGGATACAAACAAACAGAGTATGTTATCATTTCACAAAATACCTGGTGTCAGAATTGCTAGAAGGTCAAAGTTTAGGAATATAAAAAGTTTAAAATACAGACACATGGGAAGCTTTATGTCAATAAATATTTTAAAATATCTTGAGAATTTTGTCTGAATATTAAAAAGTAGGCTTCTAGGCCTGGCGCGGTGGCTCATGCCTGTAATCCCAGCATTTTGGGAGGCCGAGGCTGGCAGATCATGAGGTCAAGAGATCGAGACCATCCTGGCCAACGTGGTGAAATCCTGTCTCTACTAAAAATACAAAACCTAGCTGGGCATGATGGCATGCGCCTGCAGTCCCAGATACTCGGGAGGCTGAGGCAGGAGAATTGCTTGAACCCAGGGGGCGGAGGTTGCAGTGAGCTGAGATCGCGCCACTGCACTCCACCCTGGTGCCTGGTGACAGAGCAAGACTCTGTCTCAGAAAAAAAAAAATTAGGCTTCTAGTGAGATTGCATTTGATGATATCTGTTAGGTAGTTACATACTATACATTGCTGTCCAAACAGAAGAGGGAAACTCAAATATTTTCCAACAGACTTACTATAACATGAAACAAGAAGAATTTGGTCATTAATCAATAATTAGTTTTTAAATACCACCTGTGCAAGTGGATCCTGTGTGCCAGAATCTTATGACATTTTATATGTAATATCCTTACAAGAGTATTTATGTGTAATAACCTTATAAGATTTTCTGTGTCCACACAAAATCAGAAAGATCAATTAACAGTGTCCATCTTTCTACCTCTAATAATTATATTGGCTAACAGTTCTAAAGCCTCACTTTGCATCAGGCACACCTTAAAGTGCTTAAAATGCTCTGATTTGTTTAATCCTTTCAATCAGCCAAAAGCGTGAGACTCCCAAATTCACACAACCAGACAGGGGCAAAATCACAAAATATTTCTCCTTTTCCCTCAGTCCTGATCAAGAGCAGCCCAGTTCATTGCTCAATTTACTAAACCATTACCTCTTGGAAAAAGAGGGAGCCATTAATTTATTTTTAAGGAAAGCAATTATTGCTCCAAAGGAAAGTTAATTACCCTCCAAGTATCACCATCTGTTTTAATGTTTTCAAGCCTAAAGTTTGAGGAGAGACACAGTAACTTTAATATGTTTCTAATGGTAGGGCCCAAATGACCTTTGTCATTAAGAACACAAAACAGAATCATCCCACATCAAGATACTGAAAATGAGAATGCTGTTGTATGTGTCATCAGGGAGTTGCCTCCAGAGCCTGAAAAAATATTCTCCCAATACACAGAATAGCTACATTTACATCAAGAAGAGCTCAAAAAATTGCAGTAAAATAGTTCATATATATCATGATACTGCAGAGATGTCAGAATTAGAAGAGAATCTGAAATGACAATAGATTCTAGACAAATGATTTGGAAGCATTTTCATTTCATAGGAAAAAACATATTTACCAACAAATTCTCATTATGCATTTACTCCATGCAGTCATGCTAGTTTCTGATATACACCGGTGAACAAGAAAAGGACTCCTGGCCCTAAGAGATGCATAGGCTACTCTACATGGCTTTTCTTCATTAGCCCTCACATCAGTCCTAAGAAATGAGAATTACTGTGTTTTAGAGATATGAGAGCTATGATTAAGCACGGTGAATATGTTCAAGGTATGTATGTTTGAGATAATGTGTCCAAGCTTGTAAATTTTTTCTATACTTTATTTAAAACTGCTATTGCTATTTAAAAGGGTGCAAAGAGATGTTTGAAACCAGATTATTTTGACTTTAGTCAAAATCAGTTCCAATTATGTTTGCAAGTCTTAGAACTAATATTTAACCTCAAATTTATCTGACTCAGGTCCTAGATTCTTAACCATCCCAATCTATATGAGTCTTTTTATACACAATGTTTTGCATACTTTTTATAGTTTTTTAGAATCACTTTAGATTTACAGTAGAGTTGCAAGGATAGTATAAAGAATTCCTCATTGTTCAACACCCACTTATGAGTGAGATCATGCAGTGTTTGGTTTTCTGTTCTTGTGTCAGTTTGCTGAGAATGATGGTTTCCACCTTCATCCATGTCCCTGCAAAGGACATGAACCCATCCTTTTTATGGCTGCATAGTATTCCATGGTGTATATGTGCCACATTTTCTTTATCCAGTCTATCACTGATGGGCATGTGGGTTGGTTCCAAGTCTTTGCTATAGTAAACAGTGCCACATTGAACATATGTGTGCATGTGTCTTTATAATAGAACAATTTATAATCCTTTGGGTATATACTCAGTAATGGGATTGCAAGGGCATGTGTATACCTATGTAACAATCCTGAAAGATCCACATATGTACCCCAGAACCTAAAGTATAATATATATATATATATATATATATATAACAAGGAAAAAGAAGGAAAAAAGAAGAAAAGCAAACTTGATAAAATAAAATAAAGAATTCCAGTGTACCCTTTACCTGGTTCAGTTTCTCCTAAAGTTATCACTTTACATCTGTCACATCTAAGACAATAACATTGGTGTATTACCATTAACTCAACTCCAGACTTCACTCAGATTTCATTTGTTTCTCCATTAATCTTCTTTTACTGTTCAAGAATCCCATCCAAAAATACCATATTGCATTAACTTGTCATGTCTCCTTCATCTCCTCTGGGTCAAGGCACTTTCTCAGACTTTTCTTGATTTTTATGATCAGGACAGTTTTAAGAAGTACTGGCCAGGTAGTTTGCAACATGTCCCTAATTTTGAATATTCTATTGATCTAAAATCTTACCTTAGCTCAATGTGAAGCACATCCATGTACTTTCCTGTATTACCAGATCCACAGAAACTTGAGAAGGGAATTAGGCAGAAATATACTAAGAAAAATTATGCTTGAGAAGGATAAGAAGTGGAAGTTTCTGGATTGATGAAAACGTTGTGTCTTGATAGTAGATGCAGCTTGCTTATAGGCATAATTTCTCTTCTTCTATGGTAGGAGTTAGTGATGACAAAACTCCATTCTGTACATTCTAGGCTTGAAAAATGATTAAATACATTGAAGAAAATGGGAGCCAGATTTCTTATTGTTGTAGAAGGGAGTAACAAATAAAAGGAAGGGAACGAAGAAAACGTACCTAGAGAAGTTCTACCTGCGGTCTTTGTGGTTGATGACTTTCAGATGGGGTCTCTGAGTAGACATCCTATTTGTTGATGTTGAAGTTACTTCTTTCTGTTTTTTAGTTTTCCTTCTAACAGTCAGGTACCTTGGCTGTAGGACTGCTGGAGGTCCACTCTTGACCCTGCTTGCCTGAGTATCACCTGCAGTGGCTGCAGAATAATTAGGGTTGCTGCCAGTTTCTTCTTCTGTTATCTTCATCCCAGAAGGATACCTGCCAGATGTCAGCCTGAGCTTTCCTTTATGAGGTGTCTCTTTGGACATGCAGGCATCGAAGAGCTGCTTGAAGAGACAGTCTGTCCATTATAGGAGCTCAAGTGCTGAGCTGGGACCTTTGTTGTTTCATTCAAAGCTGCTGGGCAGGTACGTTTAAGTCTGCTGCAGTGGAACTCATAACTACCTTTTTTCCCAGGTGCTCTGTCCTGGGAAAGTGAGCCTTTATTTATGTGTTCCTGATGTGCTGCTGCCTTTTTTCAGGGATGCCCTGCCTATCAAGGAGGTAGCCTAGTCACAGTCTGCCAGCCGGGGTATTGCTGAGCTGCCATTGGCTCTGACCAGATGCTGTGTGAACTTCCTTGCGGTTTTGCTTACAGAAGTATAGTCAGAACTGCCTCAGTAATGGCAGTCTGCCTCAGTAATGGCAGTCTACCTCAGTAATGGCAGACTGCCTCGATAATGGTGAACTGCCTCTGTAATGGGGGACTGCCTTGGTAATGGCTTAATGGCAGACTGCCTCCATAATGGCAGACTGCCTCAGTAATGGCTGACTGCCTCTGTAGTGGTGGACTGCTTCAGTAATGGTGGACACACTTCCCTCAGCAGAACTGAACCATTCCAGGTCCAGCTGTGCTTGCTGAGAAACTCTAAATCCAGAGTATTTCAGATTGCTGGTCTTTGTGGGGGTGGGACACACTGAGCCAGATCACCTGCCTGCCTGTTTCAGCCCCCTTTTTTTCAGCTGAATGACTGGCTCTGTCTCCCAGGAGTTCCAGACACCAGTTGAAATGGCTGCCCAGATTTGTGAGAGTTTTTGTGTGGAGACCTGCTGCGCTGACTGAATCAGCCATGCTGGAAACTTGTGGCACTTATCAGCCCGGGAATCTCCTGGGTGTGGGCAGTAAAAACTCATTTGGAAATGTGGTGATCACTCACCCTCTGTGTTGTTCTCCCTGGGAACCAGAGCTGTTACTATACAACCGTCTTGTATCTCTTCCCCACATATTTCAGACATTAAAGAAAAAAGAAAAGCATGGTCTCCTGGCCCATGTGCCCCACTCAGCATTTGGCATTTGGTGAGTACCTGTTGCTTTTCCTAGACAGGCCATGAATTCTCCTGTTTGCTTCAACTCTCGACTTAAAACAAGCTCCTTTCTTTATTTATGTTATCTTTCTATAACTTGATAAATTATTTGGTTGGTAGCTCCTATTAAAAGCTAGAATTTACTAAATAGTTAAACCTTAGCTAAATGAGCAAATTTCTCTTAAAATTAGACAATGTTAAGGGAAGAGTGATCAGCCTAGAGAAGACAAAGAGTAAACCCAAGTAAGATATGTCAAGATAGGCACTGACAATCTCTCCACATACGTAAAGATGTTTCTGTGTTTGATGGCTGCGTGCCTCCATTCTCCTTGACCCTTGCCTGAACTCTTTGTGTCAAAAAAAAAGCCTCACTAGGAAACTGGCATAGAGATAAAGCAAACAAGTTTTGCATGTCACCTGTCCTTGTTCAGGAAGGTTAATACCATAGGAAAAAATGTTCCTTGCTCAAGTGATTCTAAGTTTGCTGAGTAAAAAGGATTTATGATAAAACTGAGTTGCATTTTCTGCTCTTTGAGGATCAGTAAGGATGGATTCTGTGATATCTCACTGTTAAATCATTCCAAAGATAGACTACTTGTTTATTGATGAGGACTAAGTTTTACTTCCTCACCAACAGACCAGAAACCCCCTTCTGTATGCCCATTTTGGAATTAATGTATTATATTAAAGGTGGGGGAAAGTGTTCTAAGGATAATGAACCCTGATAAAGGAATAACAAAACGTCAAGATATCTTTTGAATTTCTAAATGAGTCTCTGTCTTTTTCATTTGCCTGAATAACTAGATGGGTTTTATATATGTCATGGAGGCAGACTTGGGGCACATTCAGATGGAGAAAACTGAATTGTGCCACAAAATTGAGTGGGAATTCTGACTCCCCAGAGGCAATGCAAGAGAAGGGGGGTCACAAAATGACAGAAGTGGAACCCTCAGCAGTTGTTGTGGCTAGTCAGGCCAGAGAGAACTCCCTATGTGGAATAAAGACCAGGACTGACTTATATGGGATTCTAACTTCCCTTAATACACTTTCAATAATTAGCTTTGCTACACACCACCTGCCTAGTATCTGTGATTGCTTTGATAAGGAATGAAGAAGTGGCTGCATTTCCACTGGGGTCAGTGGCAACAATGGCAGGTCAGAGACAAAGAAACTGTAATGCTTAACCAATGACAAGAAGTCAGCAGAGGCAGGACAATGAAGTCAGGTGACCATGAAAACAGAGTCTTTTGGGAATTTACAAAAATCTTTAGAAAGGAAATGGGTATGCACAAGACAAAGAATTAGGGTATGATTTGGTCTTGCCTAAATCCAAAGGGTCAAGGTAACTGCAGCTCACATTTTGGTTACAAATATATTAGTCATCCTGTGCAACTGAACTGGTATGACCTAAGACGTATGAGCCTTATCAAGAGTTGAGTCCTACTGTTCTTACCACCTGCTTTCTTACATCTCTGCACCCTCCTACTTTTAAGCCTAAGTAGTTTAAAATCAAGCCTACCAGTAAATCTCTAATAATCTACCCCACTTATAGTCTCTTCCAGCCTAACCAATTACTTCTGTAGCAACCCAGCACTGAGCCTCGACAGGCACCTATTAATGCAATTTTAGTAGTTAATTTTTCTAGGATCTGTACAGCTGCAGCTGTTAACATTAAAACAGTCCTCATACTGCAGTGTCCTGGAAAAATCAAAGCAGTAATATCTTTAAAAATGTCATGGAACTGAAAACTCAAAGCACAGAGAAAAATGCCACCAGCTGGAGACAGTAAAATCTATTCTACCTGACTGGCTACATGTCAAAGAATCAATGCCTGTCTCGAGAGATGAACATGAACTAGTGCATGAAGAGCTGCATGTTCAAGATTATTAAGATTGCGAAGTGATAATTCACGAAACACTGAATCCAGAGTTACAGTCTTGCTTCTCTTCCAATATTCAGTTCATGGAAAGGGACTTTGTCCTTGCCTGACAAGTTCAAATCTCTGCTCTTGTGCTTTATGCTTCTATTCAGCAGCAATTCATTCTTTTAACACAGGCATTTGTCCAGTAAACATTTCCTGAATGCCTATCATGAGACAGCACTGTGTTATAATAGTAATGCAACACAGATCATTATCTCTGCCTGCAAGGAGCTTGCAAACTGGTGATAAATGGACAATTTACCTTATAGGGTGCTCTAATAAGAGCAGAAGGAAAGTCTTTTCATATAGAGTAGCTATACATATTTCAGCCTGGTTCATGCACATGATACAAAGTGGTAGCAAGAAATGAAGTTAAAGAGGCAACAATAAACTTGCTCATGAAGAGCTCAGAATATGGGGTTCTATTGTGAAGTCAAATAAGAAATCTTTCTGAAGTAAGAACCTAATGGAGAATGCAGAGCTAGAAGCAGAAAAACCAGTTATAAGGTGATCAAATAAGGCAATTGGAGTGAGGACTAAGATGGTAGTGGCAATGGAAGTAAGTGAATGGATAGCTAACAGGATTAGACTGACAGGGAGTGCAAGAGATTCTAGGAGGAATCAAAGATAATGACCAGCTCCATGGTTTTGATAAGTAAAGATACCATTTACTGAGCTACAGAGGGAGAATCAGACCTTCAGACCTGGAGCTTATTGTTGGTGGAAGAAGAAGAGATAAGTAAAGGTACATGACATAGAAGTAGAAATGTCCAGTAGGTAGAAGAATGTTTTATTAAGTAGTAACTGTTTTATTGAAAGTGACAGATTTTAACAAAGCCAGCTTTAACAAAGAGTATAATGTACTATAAATGTATGGGGATAAGGATGCATCTGTAACCAGAGCATTTGGGGACCTAAATACCTTCAAGATTCTCTTGAAACTTCTCATCCCTTTTTCTCTCTCTATTTATGATTTATTTTTTAAAGTTAAAAGATGATTATTATTGAGACATGATCTATGTCTCATTTTTAGACTGGTTCCATCTGCTTACGTGGTATACATGAAAGTAAATATGGCTGCTTACAATTTCCAAATTTTGTATTCTACAATTAGAGGTGACATTTAAAATATTTAACCACCAATCAGAATGGATGGGATTATTTCACAACACTGATGCACATTTGACCTGAGCAACAACCTTGATTCCAGTCCAGGGTCTCAGAGAAAGGCTGACCTAACTCTCAGTCTCTAACCCAAAAATCTCAGGACACAAATTTGTTGGCCAAGCTTGAATCAAATGCCAGATTAACTGTGGTATAAGGAAGAGTCATACAATAGCACAACTACAAATCAGGGACATGGGCAAGAATGTTAAGGGTGGAGGTGTGAGTGGAAAGTGTGAGAATGGGGACAGCATGTTACTATCATACTCAGAAGAAGCTGGAATCCCTAAAATGCACAAAAATATTTTTGCTTGGGTAGATATATGACTAGTGATATTTGACACAGCACTGTGATTGTTTTTATTTGCAGTTTTTGACACACTGAATCGTGAATTTTTGTTCTAGACCATGTTTTATGCAAATATGATTTTCCCATGCTTATGTTTATTATGAATATGGATTTTTGGATCAAGGCAATGTAAACTATGGAAAAGCATGTAAGTAAAATCATAAAGTGTTCATTAAAAATCACAGTTCATATTACCACAGGTTACCATTTTTAATGCATTCTTACTTACATATTATTTCACAAACTGTTTCTTTTTTTTTTTTTAATTTTTTATTGGATTTTAGGTTTAGGGGTACATGAGCAGAGCATGCAAGACAGTTGCGTAGGTACACACATGGCAGTGTGCTTTGCTTTTCTTCTCCCCTTCACCCACATTTGGCATTTCTCCCCAGGCTATCCCTCCCCACCTCCCCCTCCCACTGGCCCTCCCCTTTTCCCCCCAATAGACCTCAGTGTTTAGTACTCCCCTTTCTGTGTCCATGTGTTCTCATTTTTCATCACCCACCTATGAGTGAGAATATGCGGTGTTTCATTTTCTGTTCTTGTGTCAGTTTGCTGAGGATGATGTTGTCCAGATTCATCCATGTCCCTACAAACGACACAAACTCATCATTTCTGATTGCTGCATAATATTCCATGGTGTATATGTGCCACATTTTTCCAATCCAGTCTATTATCAATGGGCATTTGGGTTGATTCCAGGTCTTTGCTATTGTAAACAGTGCTGCAACGAACATTCGTGTACATGTGTCCTTATAGTAGAACGATTTATAGTCTTTTGGATATATACCCAGTAATGGGATTGCTGGGTCAAATGGAATTTCTATTTCTAAGGCCTTGAGGAATCGCCACACTGTCTTCCACAATGGTTGAACTAATTTACACTCCCACCAACAGTGTAAAAGTGTTCCTTTTTCTCCACATCCTCTCCAGCATCTGTCGTCTCCAGATTTTTTAATGATCGCCATTCTAACTGGCGTGAGATGGTATCTCAATGTGGTTTTGATTTGCATCTCTCTGATGACCAGTGACGATGAGCATTTTTTCATATGATTGTTGGCCTCATATATGTCTTTTTTCGTAAAGTATCTGTTCATGTCCTTTGCCCACTTTTGAATGGGCTTGTTTGTTTTTTTCCTGTAAATCTGTTTGAGTTCTTTGTAAATTCTGGATATCAGCCCTTTGTCAGATGGGTAGACTGCAAAAATTTTTTCCCATTCTGTTGGTTGCCGATCCACTCTAGTGACTGTTTCTTTTGCCGTGCAGAAGCTGTGGAGTTTCATTAGGTCCCATTTGTCTATTTTGGCTTTTGTTGCCAATGCTTTTGGTGTTTTGTTCATGAAGTCCTTGCCTACTCCTATGTCCTGGATGGTTTTGCCTAGATTTCCTTCTAGGGTTTTTATGGTGCCAGGTCTTATGTTTAAGTCTTTAATCCATCTGGAGTTAATTTTAGTGTAAGGTGTCAGGAAGGGGTCCAGTTTCTGCTTTCTGCCCATGGCTAGCCAGTTTTCCCAACACCATTTGTTAAACATGGAATCCTTGCCCCATTGCTTGTTTTTGTCAGGTTTATCAAAGGTTGTATAGTTGTATGTATGTTGTGTTGCCTCCGGTGCCTCTGTTTTGTTCCATTGGTCTATATCTCTGTTTTGGTACCAGTACCATGCTGTTTTGATTATTGTAGCCTTGTAGTATAGTTTGAAATCCAGTAGTGTGATGCCCCCCGCTGTGTTCTTTTTGCTTAGAATTGACTTGGCTATGTGGGCTCTCTTTTGGTTCCATATGAAGTTCATGGTGGTTTTTTCCAGTTCTGTGAAGAAAGTCAATGGTAGCTTGATGGGGATAGCGTTGATTCTGTAAATTACTTTGGGCAGTATAGCCATTTTCACAATATTAATTCTTCCTAACCATTCACAAACTGTTTCTAAATGAACAAGAATGTCTTCCTTAGAAGCAACTTAAATTTCTGATATGCTTTGGCTGTGTCCTCACCCAAATCCCATATTGAATTGTAGCTACCACAATTCCCCCTTGTCATGGGAGGGACCCAGAGGGAGGTAGTTGGTATTTCCCCAACTGTTCTCATGATAATGAATAAGTCTCACAAGATCTGATGGTTTTATAAAGAGGAGTTTCCCTGCACAAGTTTGTTCTTGCCTGCTGCCATGTAAGAAATGCCTTTCCCCCTCTGCATGATTGTGAGGCCTTCTTAGCCACGTAGAACTGTGAGTCCATTAAGCCTCTTTTTCTTTATAAATTACCCAGTCTCAGATATGTCTTTATCAGCAGCGTGAAAACAGACTAATACAACTGCCTTATAAACAATGATGTATTCCTCTGGCATTCAATTCTTTGACAAGACCCCTCAACACCCAAGAGCTATTGAAATCTAGAGTTTGATATAAACTGCATATTCAGAGAAGGTCAACATTTACTCAAGTAACAATCTTCTGTTTCTATGCAAAAAGTCAAACAGACCAAAATATTACTTTGGGGTTTTTAAAACTCAGCATTTGACTCCTTAAAATTGTTTATAGCCTAGTAATTTTAAATCCAAAACTTTCATTACTGTTCTGACTCTAAGAATAAATTTTTGAAAACTTTTAGCCAAATTGATACACATATGGAATAAGTAGAAACCAAATTGAAAAAATTGAAATGTTCCTTATTTTACCTCACAAAATTTAGTTTACCCAAGCCCAGAATACCTGAATCTCTTAATGAGAGCCTGAAAATATTCTGAGACTGGCAGACTGGAAGTTATGAATAATTGGAAGAGAATGTTTTCTCAAAAGTCATACAAAAATCCTATCAACTCAGTACAATTCATTTAGCCTTTTAGTGCAAGCCTAATAAGAAAATGCTCTGAGACTCAATTTTCTTTGGCTTTAAAGGTGACAATAACTGCAAAAATAGAAATTTCTGCCTGGATCAAGTTATTTCAATAGCAACTAACTTTGCTGGATCACCAAGTGAACCCTAATGTATTAGATTAGAGATTTTTCTACATGAGATGAATTCCACCTGCAACCTAGTCGAGTTATTTGAACAACTTGACAAGATTGGTATTGCATCACTGATGGAAATATTTTCAGCCCTCAGGTACAGGGGCTCAGGTATGTATTTAATAGGTAAAATTGGGCATTAGACATAAGCAAGACATTGTAAAAAGCCCATTTTTTTTCTTTTTAAGGAAAAAAATAGTTGAACATGATGGCCACTGGACATTTGCTGATTTGGGTTTATTGAACGTTGCATCAAAGCCACATCATGCCCTCAAGAGAACAGAGGCATTTTTTAAATGGAATATGCACTTCTGATCTCTGCAGATGTCCAATATTCCTCTGTTCTCTATGCTGTGTCCCAGAGGCATAAACAATTCAGAGAAATTAGTTCATTCATGTCCAAGATAACGACCACTGTAGATTTATTATCAGTGATGATGATTGTGCCGCAGTTTAAGGCCAACATCCCCTTGCATAGTTTGCAGCAGAGAACTTCCACCTCTGTAGTGCTTTGGCATTGGTAATAGCATGACGACTTGACACACATCCATGGGTTTTGAGCAATGCAGAAAAAATGTATTCAGTTCTGTAGAGAAGAAATGGTAACGTGTTCAAAATTAGTTCAGTTTTTCCTAGTAAACACACAGAGGTTTGAACATAGGCAGCAGCTCTGAGTCCCTGCATGAAAAACTGAGCTGTGATGTGCACTGGTGGTTATGGGTATAGTGAAAGAAAGGAGACAAGAAAAAAAGACAGGGAAAAGAGGTCCTCCCCAGGAGTAGCTCAGAGGAGCTCCATAAATACAAAAAACTGAAGCTGCCTTCAGTTAACTATCAGGATGAATAACAGAAGACCTGCATTTGCATTTGCACTGATGAACCAGATATACAAAGGCATAGAGGGAGGATTATTTTAGAGAAGAGCAAGTAGTCTAAAGGTTGCTGTGGAAAGTACTAAAGTACCTTCTTAGCCAATGATAGTCAACATCAAATATCAAGGAATCTAGAATTACTTCGATTCATGAGCAATGGAGAGTCAATGGGTATTTTTTAAGTAGAGGATTAATGTCACCCAGAAGTCACTTACACCATGGGAGTCATGGATGGTAGAAAATTGTGGAAGAAACTGATCAGAAGGTGAAAACTAAATGCTCACTTTTGGATGCACTAAATTAAGGACAGTTTTTACAAGAATTTTCACACCCTTAAAAATATGCCTGTGTGAAAATAGTTTTGATTAAGGGTTTCAAAGGCTTTCAGCAATTTGCTTCTGTTTGGGCAAAGTGTAAATTCTGGTCCTGGTCTATTTGAAGCCTCGTTCTTCAGTGAAACTAGGCAAAAACCAGCTCAACTCTATGGAAACAAATGAGAAAAAAAAAAAAAAAAAGAAAATTGGCTACTTAGCTGAATTGACCAGTCAATTAATTCCAACAGTCAACCTTGCAGTACCATTCAATCGACAGACACATCTCTTCAGGACTGTGAAAAAAAAGAAGGGTTAAGGCCTCTTCCCCCAAGGTTACCATTCTAAAGAATGAAATAATGCTTTTATCAAACAATTAGATCTCTCAGCAAAATCAATTACTGATGGTATCCCAGATTCCTGGGAGAATCACTTCACAAAAAGTGGTTCTTTGTAAGTTGTCAAGGACAAGAACATAGCAGTTTAAAATCTTTTTTGATAACCGTAATGATCATTAATGCGTGCTTTACAAAATGAAATGCTTTGATCTTTACATTTTCTAAGGAAATGAAAATTTATGGCAAAGTGACCACTGTCTGATTTTTTAAAATGATAAATGCTTTCACTTAATGACTCAGAAGAGATTTTGATATTATTTCTCAAAAGGGTTGATAGCATGAATGATTATTCTAGCTTATATCTCTTGCACTTAAAGCAACAAGATTTAAAACACTGCATTTCCAAATACTGAAAAGTCTTAATGCCAGCTTGAATTGCTATGTTTCTCTTTGGTTTCAAAAAGGCTGTGGGCACCTGTCTCCTCAATTGTAACAAAATATTTCTTAGCTAAGAGCGATGGCTCATGCCTGTAATCCCAGCATTTTGGGATGCTGAGGCAGGCTGATCACCTGAGGCCAGGAGTTTGATACTAATCTGGACAACATGGTGAAACTCTGTCTTTACTAAAAATACAAAGAGTAGCAGGGTGTGGTAGCAGGCACCTGTAATTCCAGGAACTCAGGACTGAGATGGCAGAATCACTTGAAGAAGTGGAGGTGGAGGTTGCAGTGAACCAAGATCATGCCACTGCAGTCTAGCCTGAGCAACAGAGTGAGATTTCATCTCAACAAAGGAAAAGAAAATACTTCTTTCCAGTAAATATAAAGGCCAAGCCCTGATGTAAACTTGTGATCTTCTTCCTTTGTATCAGTTTTAACTTTTTAGCTATAACAAATCATCTTCTGTTTTCTTCTGTTCAGGTAATGGAAGTGTGAAGTACGCTTTAATTGAAAAAGTGAGTACCCATAGGAAGAAAACCTTGTTCTGGTGAAACTTGTTGTGGATTTGGTTTCAAGTGCTGCAATTCAGGAGTAAACTTGCTCCTTTAATTAATGGTTTCAAGATCAAAACCAGAAGATACTGGTAATTTTTTTAAAGTTATGACTGGTTTTTCAAGGCAGTTGCTTTAGTAAAGCAATGAAAAAAATTAGGTTAAACAAAGTAGTGGGAGTTTCAGAACAAAGTGCTTTTTTTTTAGTCAGCAGAAAACATGTTTTTAAAAAAGAAGGATATAGATGTCTTTAAGCAATTACTAAACTCTGGTTCAACAATACCCCACAGATCCCAACAAACCTCCTATTTTGTTATACCTGCCTCTTCACATATATTTTGATTTGGTGCCTGTTACTGAAAGCATTTTCGCTTTCTGCTTCTGAGGTCATTCCATGCGTTAAAGGTTAGAGCCAATTTCATCTACATGCTCTGCTCTCCAAAAATTTATTTCACAAGACTGATTATCTAAATACTAAATGAGAAGTACTGAAAAAAGGAATTGAGCCGTCTTCTTAAATTACTTTAGTTTGGAGCATTTTATTTTGTGTGTGTAAGTGTAAATCTATATGTGTGAGTGAATTGAGAATATATATTTTTATTCTTCTGCCTTTCCTTTGTTAACAGATGCCTTGTTAACATATAGATAAAGTTGTAGGCATTAATATTATTGTGGATATTACATATTTGGGTTTTTAAAGTAGATATATTAGTATATTACTAGGATATCTAGCTTTTAAATTCTTAGAACATGAACTGTTGTATAAAACCTTTAGAACTTCATTTCCCAAATTATCAAAACCTACATTACTGGAATTAGTCAGGAAGCATCTGACTTGAAAACATAGGTGCTGTAGTTTGAATGTGTCCCCCAAAGTTTAAGCATTATAAACTTCATTCCCAAGGCAACATTGTTAAGAGGTGGAATCCTTAGGAGGCGATTAAATTATAAGGGCTCTGCCCTCACAAATGGATGGATGCCATTATCATGGGAGTGGATTAGTTATTATGAGAATCAATTCCAGACAAAAAGAGTGAGTTCTGCCCTTCCTTGCTCTTGCTCTCATGCTCCCTCCCCTTCCACCTTCTGCCATGGATGAAGCAGCAGGAAGTTCTTTACCAGATCAGCCCCTTTGCCCTAGACATCCCAGCCCCCAGAACTATAGGAAATAAATCTCTGTTCTTTTTGAATTACCCCGTCTTAGATATTCTTTTACAGCAGCACAGAATGAACTTAAGATTAGTCACTTCTATTAGTTTCAATGCTGAATACCCCCTGCCTGGCCTGAAGTTTTGATCAGAGTAGGTTTTCAATAAATGAGTGTCTTTTTAAAAGTTAATAAATGTGCAAGGCCTCCTTCTGCTCTGCCTCTGATCAGCTGCATGGCAAATCATTGGGCCTCTATGGGGGTGCAAATTGGCCCCCTTGGGTAAATATCCTATAGTTAGCTTTTGCTCAGTGAGAACTGTATTCTTGTCTTTAATGCTTTTATAGGAAACATACATTCTCCAAGTCTCTACCAACTTGACTTCACCACCCCGTGTTGTTGTACAACTCAATGGCTTTCTCCAATTAGCTCACCTGCCTGGAACCTGAATTGATTTGAATTCGTAACCCATAATGATATGCTCTCTAAGGGTTCCTAATACTCCTATTTTAAAAAACGAAAGTGAAGTTGGACTACATTCTTACTGCACAAGGAAGAAAATTTAATACTTCTCAACAATGCATCAAAAAATAATAAAATTGCAATACTAATAATTGCATTATTTTATAAATATAAGAGTATAAAAGCCAGACATAAAGTATCTTCTTTTTCTTTGAAAAAAGTACACTCATTCCTCACTATCCATGAGGAATTTGTTCCAGAATCCCACTCAGATGTCAAAATTCAAGGATGTTCAAGTCCTTTATATAAAATGGCATAATATTTGCATGTAACTTGTGCACATTATATCATCTCTAGAAACTTATAATACCTAATACAAGTGCAATATAAATACAATTGTTATTTTGCATTTTTTATTGTAGTGTTATTTTTTTCCAAATATATTTGATTTATAGTTGATTGAATATGAAGATGCTGAACTCACAAACAAGGGGTGCTGATGGACATTCATCATCACTTTGGTACACCATGATGGTTTATCTGTTACTTATGAGACTGTGCCTTGCTTTGTTAATTATTGTCATGTATACACCTAAGCTCACCACAGATCATAGACTTTCATATCCCATAGTTTAGATAGCTTATATGACACATGATTTGAGAGTACTTCTTATGGAGGTTTTGCCAATTGGAAGGTACACGATAAAATTCTTGAGTGACATGAACTGTTAGGAAATTGTAATTTAATGTGAATTTTTCACCAATAAAATATGTAAGTTGTATTCCTGTAGAAATAAGAGAGCATAGAATAATTACCAATATATTAAATTATTTGACATCAAAGAATTATGAAAATTTCTTCACACTGTACATTAAAGGGTTAAAAAAACTGTCATCTTTAACCATGTATGTATTCATAAAATGAATATAATGTAATATAGTAACATATGCTTTACTTTATTTCTTGACCCTTTAGACCTAATCAGAGCAGGTAAAAACTTTCCCATAAAAATAATATATTTTTTATTACTTATACATATCAATAGAAATTTCCAGAGACTAACATGTACAATGCCTAAATTTTAAAGTTTATTTTTGTAATTTGTTAAAATCCTTTTTTTCACCAATTCCATTAACCAGTTTCATGCATTTAATTCTGATACATAGAGTAAAAAAATCTAATAGTTAAAATCTTAAAACCAATCACATATACAGGGATTAGGAAATATTCACAGTTACAAAGAAAACATGGAAACGACTCATCCATTCTATCAATAAGAGTCTCCTTAGTTGATAAAGTATTGCTTACAAAATAATGCATGATTAACACTGAAACAATTAAATTTAAAATACTCCAGTCAAATTGCAGCTAAAGCACTTAGCACAAAAAGCCACTAACTACTTATTTTCTTTGTTACAATGTCTAGAACAATACAGAAATACACAAAGCAGTTGTGCTAGAGATGTACTTATGATCTCTATAATTGAAATTTCAGGCAGAGCATTGTGAGGAGCATATTTATGACATGATCTGACTGGTCCACAGGCTTCCAGTACAATAAACCAAATTTCACACCATTGTTCTTTTCGGCTTTGGCTTTGCTCTTCCTTCTTGTTTTGATAAAGGGGTTGATGGTCTCCTGGCTGAGTGTGGTAGATGCCTAAAGGTTGGGAGACAAGTGAAATCAATCTATCACTGAAAGGAAGCTTCTTCCACTAATGGAAATGGCTAAGTCTGTGCTTCCAGTAATATAAGGAGCTAATTTTTGTCAGCTATAAGGTGTTCCACATGATAGCATTGTTTATACTTGTTTGTTTTTATAGTGGCTCCTTCTTTATTGTGCTGATATACTGAAACAACTGTTCTGGAAAAAGATTATTGTGAAAAGCTTCTGGCTAAGAAGAAGGATGAGTATGTAGTTTAGGTTAATTTATTCAAAGAAATTTGTAAGAATCTAAATATAAAAAGGGATCTAGATACCTTTTTATGTGTTTTCAAAATAAATGGGAAGCAGCCTGGGCAACATGGTAAAACCTTGTCTCTACAAAAAACTCAAAAAATGTTCAAGGCGTGGTGGCACACACCTGTAATCCCAGCTACTCAGGAGGCTGATGTGGGAGAATCACTTGAACCTGGGAGATCTAGGCTGCAGTTAACTGGGATCATGCCACTGCAGCCCCTCCTGGGTTTCTTATTTTTCAGACAGAGTGAGACCTTGTCTCAAAAATAAATAAGAAGGGGCCGGGCGCGGTGGCTCACGCCTGTAATCCCAGCACTTTGGGAGGCCGAGGCGGGTGGATCACGAGGTCAAGAGATCGAGACCATCCTGGTCAACATGGTGGAACCCCGTCTCTACTAAAAATACAAAAAATTAGCTGGGCATGGTGGCGCGCGCCTGTAATCCCAGCTACTCGGGAGGCTGAGGCAGGAGAATTGCCTGAACCCAGGAGGCGGAGGTTGCGGTGAGCCAAGATCGCGCCATTGCACTCCAGCCTGGGTGACAAGAGCGAAACTCCGTCTCAAAAAAAAAAAAAATTAAAAAAATTAAAAATAAATAAATAAATAAGAAGGATATACAAATATCTTTAATATATTAGAATGAAAGAAGTTAATAGTCATTGGAGTCTGATTGACAAAGGTTTGAAACTCCTACCATTTTCTTTTTTTTTTTTTTTTTTATATTTTTTTTTTTAATTTCTTATTGGATTATAGGTTTTGGGGTACATGAGCAGAGCATGCAAGACAGTTGCGTAGGTACACACATGGAAGTGTGCTTTGCTTTTCTTCTCCCCTTCACCCACATTTGGCATTTCTCCCCAGGCTACCCCTCCCCACCTCCCCCTCCCACTGGCCCTCCCCTTTTCCCCCCAATAGACCCCAGTGTTTAGTACTCCCCTTTCTGTGTCCATGTGTTCTCATTTTTCATCACCCACCTATGAGTGAGAATATGCGGTGTTTCATTTTCTGTTCTTGTGTCAGTTTGCTGAGGATGATGTTTTCCAGATTCATCCATGTCCCTACAAACGACACGAACTCATCATTTCTGATTGCTGCATAATATTCCATGGTGTATATGTGCCACATTTTTCCAATCCAGTCTATTATCAATGGGCATTTGGGTTGATTCCAGGTCTTTGCTATTGTAAACAGTGCTGCAATGAACATTCGTGTACATGTGTCCTTATAGTAGAACGATTTATAGTCTTTTGGATATATACCCAGTAATGGGATTGCTGGGTCAAATGGGATTTCTATTTCTAAGGCCTTGAGGAATCGCCACACCGTCTTCCACAGTGGTTGAACTAATTTACACTCCCACCAACAGTGTAAAAGTGTTCCTTTTTCTCCACATCCTCTCCAGCATCTGTTGTCTCCAGATTTTTTAATGATCGCCATTCTAACTGGCGTGAGATGGTATCTCAATGTGGTTTTGATTTGCATCTCTCTGATGACCAGTGACGATGAGCATTTTTTCATATGATTGTTGGCCTCATATATGTCTTCTTTCGTAAAGTATCTGTTCATATCCTTTGCCCACTTTTGAATGGGCTTGTTTGTTTTTTTCCTGTAAATCTGCTTGAGTTGTTTGTAAATTCTGGATATCAGCCCTTTGTCAGATGGGTAGACTGCGAAAATTTTTTCCCATTCTGTTGGTTGCCGATCCACTCTAGTGACTGTTTCTTTTGCCGTGCAGAAGCTGTGGAGTTTCATTAGGTCCCATTTGTCTATTTTGGCTTTTGTTGCCAATGCTCTTGGTGTTTTGTTCATGAAGTCCTTGCCTACTCCTATGTCCTGGATAGTTTTGCCTAGATTTCCTTCTAGGGTTTTTATGGTGCCAGGTCTTATGTTTAAGTCTTTAATCCATCTGGAGTTAATTTTAGTGTAAGGTGTCAGGAAGGGGTCCAGTTTCTGCTTTCTGCACATGGCTAGCCAGTTTTCCCAACACCATTTGTTAAACATGGAATCCTTGCCCCATTGCTTGTTTTTGTCAGGTTTATCAAAGATTGTATAGTTGTATGTATGTTGTGTTGCCTCCGGTGCCTCTGTTTTGTTCCATTGGTCTATATCTCTGTTTTGGTACCAGTACCATGCTGTTTTGATTACTGTAGCCTTGTAGTATAGTTTGAAATCCGGTAGTGTGATGCCCCCCGCTGTGTTCTTTTTGCTTAGAATTGACTTGGCTATGCGGGCTCTCTTTTGGTTCCATATGAAGTTCATGGTGGTTTTTTCCAGTTCTGTGAAGAAAGTCAATGGTAGCTTGATGGGGATAGCATTGATTCTGTAAATTACTTTGGGCAGTATAGCCATTTTCACGATATTAATTCTTCCTAACCATGAACATGGAATGTTTCTCCATCTGTTTGTGTCCTCTCTGATTTCGTTGAGCAGTGGTTTGTAGTTCTCCTTGAAGAGGTCCCTTACGTTCCTTGTGAGTTGTATTCCAAGGTATTTTATTCTTTTTGTAGCAATTGCGAATGGCAGTTCGCTCTTGATTTGGCTTTCTTTAAGTCTGTTATTGGTGTAGACGAATGCTTGTGATTTTTGCACATTGATTTTATATCCTGAGACTTTGCTGAAGTTGTTTATCAGTTTCAGGAGTTTTTGGGCTGAGGCGATGGGGTCTTCTAGGTATACTATCATGTCGTCTGCAAATAGAGACAATTTGGCTTCCACCTTTCCTATTTGAATACCCTTTATTTCTTTTTCTTGCCTGATTGCTCTGGCTAGAACTTCCAGTACTATATTGAATAGGAGTGGTGAGAGAGGGCATCCTTGTCTAGTACCAGATTTTAAAGGGAATGCTTCCAGTTTTTGCCCATTCAGTATGATATTGGCTGTTGGTTTGTCATAAATAGCTTTTATTACTTTGAGATATGTTCCATCGATACCGAGTTTATTGAGGGTTTTTAGCATAAAGGGCTGTTGAATTTTGTCAAATGCCTTCTCTGCGTCAATTGAGATAATCATGTGGTTTTTGTTTTTGGTTCTGTTTATGTGGTGAATTACGTTGATAGACTTGCGTATGTTGAACCAGCCTTGCATCCCTGGGATGAATCCTACTTGATCATGATGAATAAGTTTTTTGATTTGCTGTTGCAATCGGCTTGCCAATATTTTATTGAAGATTTTTGCATCTATGTTCATCATGGATATTGGCCTGAAGTTTTCTTTTCTCGTTGGGTCTCTGCCAGGTTTTGGTATCAGGATGATGTTGGTCTCATAAAATGATTTGGGAAGGATTCCCTCTTTTTGGATTGTTTGAAATAGTTTTAGAAGGAATGGTACCAGCTCCTCCTTGTGTGTCTGGTAGAATTCGGCTGTGAACCCATCTGGACCTGGGCTTTTTTTGTGAGGTAGGCTCTTAATTGCTGCCTCAACTTCAGATTTTGTTATTGGTCTATTCATAGTTTCAGCTTCCTCCTGGTTTAGGCTTGGGAGGACACAGGAGTCCAGGAATTTATCCATTTCTTCCAGGTTTACTAGTTTATGTGCATAGAGTTGTTTGTAATATTCTCTGATGATGGTTTGAATTTCTGTGGAATCTGTGGTGATTTCCCCTTTATCATTTTTTATTGCATCTATTTGGTTGTTCTCTCTTTTATTTTTAATCAATCTGGCTAGTGGTCTGTCTATTTTGTTGATCTTTTCAAAAAACCAGCTCTTGGATTTATTGATTTTTTGAAGGGTTTTTCGTGTCTCAATCTCCTTCAGCTCAGCTCTGATCTTAGTAATTTCTTGTCTTCTGCTGGGTTTTGAGTTTTTTTGATTTTGCTCCTCCAGCTCTTTCAATTTTGACGATAGGGTGTCAATTTTGGATCTCTCCATTCTCCTCATATGGGCACTTATTGCTATATACTTTCCTCTAGAGACTGCTTTAAATGTGTCCCAGAGGTTCTGGCACGTTGTGTCTTCATTCTCATTGGTTTCGAAGAACTTCTTTATTTCTGCCTTCATTTCGTTGTTTACCCAGTCAACATTCAAGAGCCAGTTGTTCAGTTTCCATGAAGCTGTGCGGTTCTGGGTCGGTTTCTGAATTCTGAGTTCTAACTTGATTGCACTATGGTCTGAGAGGCTGTTTGTTATGATTTCAGTTGTTTTGCATTTGTTGACCAGTGCTTTACTTCCAATTATGTGGTCAATTTTAGAGTAGGTGTGATGTGGTGCTGAGAAGAATGTATATTCTGTGGATTTGGGGTGGAGAGTTCTGTAAATGTCCACCAGGTTTGCTTGCTCCAGGTCTGAGTTCAAGCCCTGGGTATCCTTGTTGATTTTCTGTCTGGTTGATCTGTCTAGTATTGACAGTGGAGTGTTAAAGTCTCCCACTATTATTGTGTGGGAGTCTAAGTCCTTCTGTAAGTCATTAAGAACTTGCCTTATGTATCTGGGTGCTCCTGTGTTGGGTCCATATATGTTTAGGATCGTTAGCTCTTCTTGTTGTATCGATCCTTTTACCATTATGTAATGGCCTTCTTTGTCTCTTTTGATCTTTGTTGCTTTAAAGTCTATTTTATCAGAGATGAGAATTGCAACTCCTGCTTTTTTTTGCTTTCCATTAGCTTGGTAAATCTTCCTCCATCCCTTTATTTTGAGCCTTTGTGTATCCTTGCATGTGAGATGGGTTTCCTGGATACAGCACACTGATGGGTTTTGGCTTTTTATCCAATTTGCCAGTCTGTGTCTTTTGATTGGTGCATTTAGTCCATTTACATTTAGGGTTAATATTGTTATGTGTGAATTTGATACTGCCATTTTGATTCTAAGTGGCTGCTTTGCCTGTTAGTTTTTGTAGATTCTTCATTATGTTGAAGCTCTTTAGCATTCAGTGTGATTTTGGAATGGCTGGTACTGATTGATCCTTTCTATGTGTAGTGCCTCTTTTAGGAGCTCTTGTAAAGCAGGCCTGGTGGTAACAAAATCTCTGAGTACTTGCTTGTTCGCAAAGGATTTTATTTTTCCTTCACTTCTGAAGCTCAGTTTGGCTGGATATGAAATTCTGGGTTGAAAGTTCTTTTCTTTAAGAATGTTGAATATTTGCCCCCACTCTCTTCTGGCTTGTAGTGTTTCTGCCGAGAGATCTGCTGTGAGTCTGATGGGCTTCCCTTTGTGGGTGACCTGACCTTTCTCTCTGGCTGCCCTTAGTATTCTCTCCTTTATTTCAACCCTGTTGAATCTGACGATGATGTGCCTTGGGGTTGCTCTTCTTGCGGAATATCTTTGTGGTGTTCTCTGTATTTCCTGCAATTGAGTGTTGGCTTGTCTTGCTAGGTGGGGGAAATTTTCCTGGATGATGTCCTGAAGAGTATTTTCCAGCTGGGATTCATTCTCTTCGTCCCCTTCTGGTACACCTATCAAACGTAGGTTAGGTCTTTTCACATAGTCCCACATTTCTTGGAGACTTTGTTCATTTCTTTTTGCGCTTTTTTCTCTGATCTTGGTTTCTCGTTTTATTTCATTGAGTTGGTCTTCGACTTCAGATATTCTTTCTTCTGCTTGGTCAATTCGGCTATTGAAACTTGCGTTTGCTTCGCGAAGTTCTCGTATTGTGTTTTTCAGCTCCTTTAATTCATTCATATTCCTCTCTAAGGTATCCATTCTTGTTATCATTTCCTCGAATCTTTTTTCAAATCTTTTTTCAAGGTTCTTAGTTTCTTTGCATTGATTTAATACATGATCTTTTAGCTCACAAAAGTTTCTCATTATCCATCTTCTGAAGTCTAATTCCGTCATTTCGTCACAGTCATTCTCCGTCCAGCTTTGTTCCCTTGCTGGTGAGGAGTTTTGGTCCTTTCTAGGAGGCGATGTGTTCTGGTTTTGGGTGTTTTCCTCCTTTTTGCGCTGGTTTCTTCCCATCTTTGTGGATTTGTCCGCTGGTCGTCTGCGTAGTTGCTGACTTTTCGTTTGGGTCTCTGAGTGGACACCCAGAATGTTGATGATGAAGTATTTCTGTTGCTTGGTTTTCCTTCTACCAGTCTAGCCCCTTCGCTGTACGACTGTTGAGGTCCGCTCCAGAGCCTGCTTGTCTGGGGTGCACCTCTAGTAGCCGTGGCACATTGAGGGATGCTACCAGTTTCTTTTTCTGCTCTCTTTGTCCCAGGATGATGCCTGCCTAATGACAGTCTTTTGGATATAGAGGGGTCAGGGAGCTGCTTGAGGAGACAGTTTGTACTTTATAGGGGTTTAATTGCTGAGCTGTGCACTCTGTTGTTCATTCAGGGCTGTTAGGCTGCTATGTTTGATTCTGCTGCAACACAGCTCATTAAACAACCCTTTTTTTTTCTCAAATGCTCTGTGTTGAGGGGTTTGGGCTTTATTTTTGGATGTCCGATCAGGTGTCCTGCCCAGCTCAAAGGCAGACTAGCCACTGTTTGGCTGCCGAGGCTCCGCCCTGCTGTTGTGTGATTCGCGCTGTTCCTGCCGGCTCTGCTGTGGTCTCCGCCACGCCCTGCGGCGGAGTCTCTTCGTTGTAGCGTGTTGCCTCAGCAACGGCAGGCTGAGTCAGCAGTGGGCGTGTATCTCAGTAGGGATGGGTTGCCTTGGCAACGGCTGGCTGCGTCAGCAGTGGGCGTGTATCTCAGTTGGGGCGGGTTGCCTCGGCAACGGCTGGCTGCCTCAGCAGTGGGCGTGTATATCAGTTGGGGCAGGTTGCCTCCGTAGTGGTGGACGCCCCTCCCCCACAGAGCGTCTCGGACCGTCTGCCCGGGATAGTTTGAAATCGCGGTTTTGTTCGTCCCACTGGGTATCCCAAATGATCTGTCCCTGTAATCCCCTGGGCTGGGCTATTGTGCAAGTCTCGTTCAGTCTCAAGTCCAGCCCTCTCAAGTCTCAGGTTGCCGGTTCAACAAGGCACCCGGACAAGCACGCCCTGTGGGGATTGCTGGGTAGGGCCGGCCGCCGCCGCCCCGGCTGCCGGCTTCACCAGGCAGACCTACTGCCTGGCGTCCCGTGTCTTTTTATACTTGGGAGTTTCCCCGTTCTGTGGGCAACAAAGATCAGTCTGGAAATGCAGCACTGACTCACCGTTTGCGAATTCAACGCGGGCTCCAATCCTGGGTTGTTCTCACAGCGCCATCTTGAGTCCCCCCCTCACTCCTACCATTTTCTAATTCCTAATAAGCTTCCTCAAGTTATTAAAACTCTGGCTATCAGGAGTTTTGAGAGGGGCTGTTTCTTTCCATCTTTCTTTGCAGTAATAATATAAGCTATGAAAATGAAGCAGACTTTTGTGATCATTACATTAGGGAACATGTAGCACAATGCCTGACACTTAGGTATTAGTGAGTAACAGAACTTGCCCTACCACCCCTTCACATAGATCTATTGTTTGCCTCAACTGAATATGTTATTTGACATATCAAACATTATATCTTCCCAGGTTTTCCAGGGAGCAGGAAGAAACACTGATCCTGCTATCCATGTGAGAATGGAATATAAATACACAGCCCTAGGAAACTCTCTGGCTCACACTAATCACTTGGCTTGAGCCAAGGTTTTGTCCACTGCTGGGGGTCAGACAGGTCTTGGGAATGTCTAATGGATGAGAAGGGTAGCCCAACAAATGCATGTTTGCATGGCAGCTGGTAGCCTCATTGCTGAATCTGAAGATGAACATGCATTGTGACTTGGCAAAAAACATCCTTCAAGTCAACTTTCATGGAGGCTAAAGAAACTAATGGATGGTCATTTATTCCAAAGAGACAAGGAGGAAAGCACAAAAAACAGATCTGGCAACAAATCCAGGGAAGTGAGTGTTGATTGCAAATCTGTTACTGGAGTACTGATTCAAACATATCTGTGGATTGGACCCATGGACATGACTGGGCTCTAGTTTAGGTAGATAAAGATCTGTAAGTAAACATTTCAAAGATTGCTTCACGTAAAATATTGATGTGCAGGAGCACCATTCTGGAACCTCCAAAACAGTCTATCAAAGAGGAGAGAGACACTTTCTCCTGATTCAGCAAGCACCTAGCACAATTTAGGCACATTGAGGACTGTGGCACATCAATTGTTGTGCCCAGCCCAGCAGAATTGACACCCCCTGAGACCTTAGTGTCTGGAAAAAACAATAGGGCAAGGAAGGAGGGCACTTGCACCAGGCTGAGGATTTTGCCTATGCCTGGAGCTTTAGTATTAAAATTTGGAGCAAGAAATAATGACATTGTGGCTATTATTATTATCATGGTCATTACCATTTGCAGCCCAGGTTGGTGAAAACTGGAGACTCTTGAATGACATTTTTCAATGTACTTCAAGCTTGATTTCATACCCACTTCTTAACTCACTCTAATTCTTCCCAAAAAGTGAACAGAAGAAAAGTAAAGTAGTTATGGGTTCACATTCTTTACTGTTTGTGTTTTTACTTATACGGCTAATTACATTTCCAATCCCTCATTTTAAGTAACCCATAGCTGTCGTGGTGGCTGCTTATCATCAGAGAAACTGATTTTTTAAAAGCCAGGTACTCACAGTCTATATAGCAAAGAACATGAATTACACAGAAATACAATGGCTTGAAAAGTGTTTTACTAGTGAGTAGAACATAACCCACACTTTTCTGCATGTCATCCAGCAAGCTGTCAACTAAACAATACACTTTTCAAAATGAATTGTTTCAAGTAGGAACTTAAAATTCAGCACTTAAATCTTTCTGGTAGGATTTTGTTTGTTAACTTTTAGAGTGCAAACATTTGATAACCTATCACCTTTTACATTACATTTATTTTTACAGTATCACTTACTCACTTAAACAAAACTTGCAGGTGAAGGATGTAAGAACACAAGTACTTCAGGCAGCCTTCGGATTTCTCCTACCTTATGTTTTATTCAGCCAATCAACGGGGCTGTCATTCTGTATTGCTAAATACAAAGATGCACAGCAATCCTGCAGGCAGCTAAGAAGGACACACACACTCCTAAGCCCCAGGATGCATCAGGGAGGAATTGACACAAACCAAGAAGCTTCATATCCTTTAAGTACTTTAAAGTAATAGGATGAGATTTCTCATAGTGTCAGGAGCCCTTCGAACATGCTGAATTAGCAGGACAACTTAATGAGGATTAGGCTAATTTGACAGAAGATGTAGAACACCTTCTCCAGACCTCCTCACTTTAATTTCAATCTGATATCCAATAGCTAAAGGTAAAGGAGTGAGTGACCTTTACCACTAACTTCGAGTCTCCAAGTTAACAGAGCAGAATTGCTCTTCTTCAGATGTCAGGGTAACCACGATGCATGATGTTGATAGGGGTCAAATTGCCCAAGATATATATTTTCATTCACCTCCTTAGAGATTGGACCTGACAAAACTGTAATAGCTTACTGAGTTACAAATGACAATGACATACTGGATATTTTCAAGCACTTTTATTTCTCTTACTTCCTGTGACTGGTTAGAAAAGAAAGCTGTGATTCCACAAGACAATAATTCTGCAATATATCAAAATAATTTTCCACAGCAAGTAATTCTATAATGCAGCTTGTGCATCCCCCTATGTTATGTATACGTAGAATATTAAAATTAACAAATAGGCTGTGCAAGGTGGCTCATGCCTGTAATCCCAGCACTTTGGGAGACCAAGGTGGGAGCGTTGTTTGACCCCAAAAGTCCAAGGCTGCAGTGAGCTATGATCATACCACTGGACTCCAGCCTGGGTAAAAAAATGAGGCCCTGTCTCAAAAAAAAAAAAAAAAAAGCCAATGAATATCTAAAGTTCATGTTTCCTTTTCCACAAGTTTGGCTAGAATCTATTTGGAGCTTCTTCTTTATAAACAAGCATGAATCTAGATCACAGTCCAACAAACCTTTTTTGTAAAGGGCCAGATAGAAAATAATTTCAGCTTGGCTGGCCATATGGTCTCTGGTACAACTACACAGCTCTGCTGTTGTAGAGTGAAAGACATTGTGTGGACTAATGGGTGTAGCTGTGTTGCAATAAAACTTTATTACAGATACTAAGCTTTGATTTTATATAATGTTCATGTGTCATGAAATTATTTTTGATTTTGTTAAACATTTAATAATGTTACACACACACACACACACACACACACATTCTTAACTCATAGTGAAATGGGAGAGTTCTCTGATTCCCACAGCAGGATGTGCAGCAGGGATGTGGTTTGACTGTTCCATCTCCAGCAGCTCAAACCCCTAAGTGGAGCCTGCAGACAGGCGGGTGCAGAGGCCTGGACAAGGTCTTTGGGCTCTTGGTCCTGAGGTAGTGTGGAGGGGTGGGTGCCTACAACCCCAGTGTTACAAAGCTTTTTCAGCTCTGCCCTCTGGAGACAGCTTGAATGTTAATCAGCTCAATGACCCTCTGTCTTATCAAAAGAACCCAGGGTGACCAGGCGCAGTGGCTCACGCCTGTAATCCCAGCACTTTGGGAGGCCGAGGTAGGTGCATCACGAGGTCAAGAGATCGAGACCATCCTGATCAACATGGTGAAACCCCGTCTCTACTAAAAATACAAAAAATTAGCTGGGCATGGTGGCACGTGCCTGTAATCCCAGCTACTCGGGAGGCTGAGGCAGGAGAATTGCCTGAACCCAGGAGGCGGAGGTTGTGGTGAGCCCAGATCACGCCATTGCACTCCAGCCTGGGTAACAAGAGCGAAACTCCTTCTCAAAGAAAAAAAAAAAGAACTCAGGGCCAGCGTAACAGCCTTCTATATCCCAAGCTCTTACCCAGTATCCTGGAAAAATCAGGTGACATGAGGGATTGAAGGATGGGTGCAAAGTTAATGGTGGAGGTGGCTCTCGGTGAGATGTCCAGGGAGCTGGAAGGTGAAGGGGTGGGGAAGATCATCTTTCCCTGGAGTTTGGCTGTTCTCCATGAAGTCCTCTCAACATTCAGGAGCCTCTTCCCTCCCTCTCTGCCATGCCACCTGCTGCTCACTGCTGCTCTCCACTGCCCCTCTCCATGTTCAGCTGCTTGTGTGTGGGGGTGTGGTAGGCCACAGTGGTTTTGAAAATGCAACAATCGGGCACAAAAACAGGAGTACCTGTTCTCACTTAGGTCCACAAGAGCAGGTCCGAGGGTGGAACCCTCACCAGGGACCTCACCCTTCTCTACCCAGCACTTCCCAGCCCCACCTCCCATGTCAATAGGCTACACAAAAAAAAAACAGAGTGGGCCAGATTTTACCTAAGAATATAGCCTAGATATCAAGTTTTAAAAGATTTTCAGAACCTTCCACATGTTATTTCAAATTCTTTAAGCTTTAGATGACATTTAATGATTCTGACATTTGAGTATTTAGAGAATTTTTTAACCTACTGACACTGCAGGCTTGGAAGAACACTAGGTATGTCTCAAGGTTCATGTGCATATGAATTAGCCAGGAGATCATGTTAAATGCAGACTCAGATTCAATGAGTCTGAGGTGGGACCCAGATCCTACAATTCTAACAAGCTCCCCAGTGATGCTCATGCTCTTAGCCTGTGATCCACACTTTGAGTAGCAAGGCTTACAGCATGTACAATTAAAATTCAACCAAACATGCTAAGGCAATTCAATCAAATCATAAGTATTCATTGAGAGTTTACTGCATGCCCACTTCTTGCTAGGTGCCCAGGGAAATTCTAAAAAATACATAAAATATAGTCCTTTTCAACAATGAGCTTACAATCAAGATAAGCACACAAATACCAGAAATAAATTATAAGGGCTAAGTTAAGGAAACTTTAAGTGACAAGGAAGTTCAGAGAAAACACAATAATAAGTGAAATTTGGGAAGATGCCATAGAATAGGTCAGCCTCTAAATGAACCACAAAGAATGATCAGTCAAAGAGAGAGGGAAGACTTAAAACAGCATTCCTGAAGTCATGAAAACAGAAACGTGGTGGCTCTAGAATGTCTGTCTAGGAAATAGTTGTGGTGGCATTGAAGTTATTGATTGGATTATATGTGTGTTTTAGATGGCTTGGGAAATTATTCATGGAAATAAAGGGAGATTATTGAAACCCTATATAAGACACCACACAGTGCCATTCTACAGACATCACATAGCAAATCTCCTACAGACTTAGCTTCTTTCAAAAATGTTTACTTAGGAACACTTGTAGTTATTCCATATTGTTATGGTTAACTTGGAGTGGAAGCCGATAGTCTCAACTATTTACTGTGGAAAGTGGCATAGATCAAGTATTTAGTGCTAAGTATAAATTTATCAGAGCTGCAGTTCCTAATAAGAAGTAACTTAAGTATTACTCTTTGTCTCCCAAACAAAATGAAGTCTCCCAACTTTTAGAAGTTGCCTGTTTTAGATTAAGACCATGCTTCTCAAACTTGGGTTGTGTGACAGTGTTCAGGAAATATGGCCACTCAACAGAGAAAAAAAGATTTGGTACATTTTCCTAGAGTGTCATCTTTTGTTGATATAGTGAAAAGAAAAATTAAACAACTTAGCCATAACCCCAATATTGCTTTTATAGTCACCAAACTTGGACATATTATAAAATAGGATGCAAAAATTACATGATTTCTTTTTAAATAATAAATCAAATTATTTCAAAGAAATATAGGGCTTGAGCCTAGCGCTCTGGGCTCCCCTTTGGGAGGCTGAGGGGATATATATTCACTCTCCTCAGTCTCTAGAAGTTATTTTGTGAAAACTTAAAAAAGCTTTGAATTGATGCCCACCGGTGAGTACTATGCAACAGTTACAGATGAGAGACCAGGATGCATATAACAACTTGGCTGGATCTGAAAAATAGCCTGTGGAGTGAAAGAAGCATGAAAAAAACTGGGATCTCACACGCAGTATACCATTTACATAAATTAAGGTATCTGCAAATAATATAGAAATACACAGTCTACAAAAACACGAAAAGAATAACAAATTAATAATAAATGGTTTAAATCAAACCTTTGCAATTGAGAATCAAAAAGAATTAAAGGGCTAAATTGCCACCAACTATGAAATGTTTTTTCTTAAATGAGGATATCTTTAGATACTGATCATGAAATCTTCATTGACAGCAAGATAAAAATTAATTATTAGAGCAAGTTGTGAGAGTTTGAGAAAATAGTAACAGGTAGAGAGTGAGGAAGAGAAGAAAAAAAAAAGAAGAGGCATCGAAAATAAGTTGAATTTATTTACTATTTTAAGGATTTCAGATATTTGGGCCAAGTCTTTCGCATGCACGGTCTGAGGGAAATACTATTATTATCCCAGTTGACAGATGAGGAAATTGATACTTGGAGAGGTCAAAAAGAAACTTGTCAAGCTCACCCAGCTTATAAGCGCCAGATATTTTTCAGACTTTGATCTGTCTGTCCCCACCCCAAGTTCTGAATCATTACTATGCACTGCTTAGCACTAGAAGTGCCTGAACACAGAGCATAAGATGGGAAGTTACTAGGGCAGAGATACTGACCCATAGGGAGAGAATTGCTTAAAAAGGAGGGAGAGAAGGGAGGCGGGGAGGCATGTGGAAAGACACTGCAAAAAATTACACCTTCCACAACTTTGTCCTTAGCCAACCTTAAAGTTTATTATTTATTTCAAGTTCAGCTATAATTTATTTGCAGCTCCTTATAATTAACATAATATTTTATCTATGCACTTGAAATAAACTTTTTATGACTTCTCCAAAAAATTAAGACAATTTAAGAAAAGCTTATGCCATTTCATTGAAAAAGAGATAATTTTTGTTATGTTTATAGGACTTTTTAAGAGAAAGTAGTGGGCCTAATACTACAAGTTTTAGGTGTCTAACCCATAATCTGTGGCTTACCTTGGCTCCTGAAGAAGTCTTGGAAATTAATTTAATATCGTGCATTATTTAGTCACCATTCTTAAAAAGGAAAATAACAATTACTTTTTAAAGATAGGGTAAGGATCAAAGAGTTAAGAATCTGTATGGTGCTTTGACAAAGAAAAGCACTGTGTCAGTACACGCAGTATCTGCTAAGAAATTTCATTCGCTTCTCTTTCGCTTTCTAATTATGCCAACCTCAGCCCTTGGCTGGGAATTTTAGTTTCTTGATCACACTGACAATCACCTCCTTGGTTCTACCTCAAAGACCATGACTGAGGTCTGTCTTGTTTTTGTTTTTTTTGTTTTTTTTTTTTTTGAGACGAAGTTTCGCTCTCGTTACCCAGGCTGGAGTGCAATGGCGCAATCTCGGCTCACCACAACCTCCGCCTCCTGGGTTCAGGCAATTCTCCTGCCTCAGCCTCCCGAGTAACTGGGATTACAGGCGTGCGCCACAACGCCCAGCTAATTTTTTGTATTTTTAGTAGAGACGGGGTTTCACCATGTTGACCAGGATGGTCTCGATCTCTTGACCTCGTGATCCACCCGCCTCGGCCTCCCAAAGTGCTGGGATTACAGGCTTGAGCCACCGCGCCCGGCCCTGTCTTGTTTTTTTTTTTTTTAGAGAGTGTATGATGTTTTCAATGCTCTTGATGCAACTTCTTCACAAGACAACAGCAGGCAATTCAGCAAAGCTCTCATTGGCAAGTGTGAAATGAGTTTTCGTATAAAATCCAATTGTGAATTTCTGCTTTGTTTACCTGCACCAAAAATCGTACAACTGGGTCCTTATACAAAAATAATGCATTGAAATATCTCCAACATGTTCATCAAAGAAATTTGAAATTTGTATGTATTGTGGGGGTTTTCTTGTTGTTGTTGTTGTTGTTGTTGTTGTTATTTTTTCAATGAGTACCATTTATCCAAAATGCCATCTTTTCTTGTAATTGTTTTGAATGTTTTTAACATCACATGTTGTCTAGACTAAATGATGCCGCAACCCTAAAGACTCAAAAACTGCTAAAAACTTTTCACTTAGAAAGTCTAACTTCCTAAACTTAGGGGAAAAAATTCTGCTATAAAGAACAAAAAAGAGATGATGAAATGTTTTGTAATTGAGTTGTTTCAAATATTTAACACAAATGCCATATCTATTGATATTTCTGTGCTAGAAAAAATATAAATATTTAAAATTATTTAACTGATGATAGCATTTTAATCATAGTGTGTGCAATTTTCTTAAGGAAGAACAGACTTATTAGAGTGATGACATGGGTTGAAGGCTAGAATATACTTGAAGCACAATGAGTTCTATTTTTTAATGACAGTTGCAGCCAAAAATCTATGGACTAAAATGCATAGAACATTAGTATTCAGCATTTTTGCAGAAAAAAAGACAAGTGTATTTTGAATTGACATTTTCAAAGCATATGTTACTTCTGTCAAATGTGAAGTGAACAAGCCTAATCATAATTAAACTATCACATTTAGCTAATCTGAGAACATCCTTCTAAAACAACATATCAGTAGTTCATCTGTCCATCTACTGTTTCCCCAACATCTTGTACTCCTCAACACTGCAAGTGCTCCAAATTGAGCAGAGTGGTGACAAGCTACTGACACTGACATTTATGCTTTAAAGATCTACACATATAAAATAGCTCTCCCATTATTTTCTTAGAGATTCAAACCTTCGTGTCAATTTGCCTTCCTTAATTGCTTTTTTGTTTAGTTGAAAACTAAAGGACTTTTTAAAGCTATTCATCGTATGAAGCAATGTTCGAAGATGTTTGTCATCTTAAATTGCTTTTATTCTCAACACTTAGAAGCAGAAAGAATTTTCAACATATTAACTCAGTGTGACTTTAATAGATTTAATTAATAGACATATTGTGTGAAGATGTAACCATTTACTCATTCATTCATTCATCTATCTATGCAACAAAATTTTTGAGTAGCTACCAGATACTATACTAAGATAATTAACATGATTCCGACAGTTAAGGGTTTCCAAATCAAGTAGAAAAAAATAAATGAACAATAATTGCAATGAAGTCTGATAATTATTATAATAGAGATTTGCACATAGGTGGAAATAGAAATGAAAATTTTCCCTGTGTGAGATGAATAGTTAAGAGATCTATAAATCTCTATATAAGAACATTTTTTTCTCATATAAAATTCTGTTTTTCAGAATACTCAGGATTCAACTCTGTCTTTGTAAAATAAGATACTAAAAGAGAGGATCATGAGGACAGTTGTAGTGTCTAACACACCTTTTCCCAAGGAGGTTATTCCAAATGACCACTCCATTTTACACTTCGTTCTGTACAAAATAATTTTTTTCTTAATTTAAATACTTAGGACACAGCCCTATCTTTAAGAACAAGAACCTCCCAGTTTAGCTGGAGAGAAAATTTTCTGCACAACTAATCATAATATAATTATTAATATAAGTAACTATGGAAAGCACAAGAGCGAAACATGATACTTTTCAGGATAAGAAGGTAAAAGTGGCTAGGCACAGTGGCTCACACCTGTATAATAATCCCAGCACTTTGGGAGGCCAAGGCAGGAGTATCGTCTGAGCTTAGGAGTTTGAGACCAGCCTGGGCAACATAGTGAGACCTTGTCTCTAAAAAACTAAAAAATATATAGGAAGGCATGGTGGCACATGCCTGTACTACTCAGCTACTCAGGTGCTGAGGTGGGAGGATCCCTTTAGCCTAGATGATTGATACTGCAGTGAGCTGTGATTGTGCCACTGCATTCCAGCCTGAGTGACAGAGCGAAACCCTGTCTCAAAAAAATAAACAAACAAAAGGCAAAAATGAGTATCTTGTAGGGATAAAATATAAATTACATTCATAGTAAAATTGAGAGTTGGACCTGGAAAAGCAGATTGGATAAGCGCTAGCATCTTAAATGACAGGATAAAAAATTTATACTTTTTCCTGTAGTCACCTGGGAATAATCGAATGTGTCTCAATTAAAGAGGTAATATCATAGTATACTTTCAAAATGTAATTTAGGTGGAACTTAGAGAATGAATTCAGGAATTAAGAGCCTCATGTGAGAAAGCACAATAAGAAAACTCTTATTACAAAGAACTAAACTAGATCAATGGCAGGAAGGAGTAGAAAATTTGAGAAACATTCCTAGAGGAGTGAGGGCATCTGGTGAAACTTGAGGATAATGCATCCTGGAAAATCAGGGCTAGGGATAATTCTAGTAGATCATCGTAATGCAGAAGAGCTTCCCCTGTTGCTAAGGTGCAGCAAGACTAATTCTTAGAATCTAATCTAAAGAAATTGCCAGTACTTCATGGGTTTGAGGAAGCATAGAAATAATGATGATAGTTGCAACCACTTTCTTGAATGCTTAAGATGTCCTAGGTAATATACCAACTGCCATATATATATACAAATGTATATATATTCCTATATATAAATATATTATATATAAATGAATAAGTATGGCTGAGTACCTATAAAATTTTAGTTACAAAACAGGTGATAAGCCAGATTTGGCCCACAGGTCGGTCCCCGCTTTAGAGTCAGACAAATCTAGGCTTTGAAACTAGCTCTAATATTGAGTGCCAGCCATAGAACTGGAATATATCATACAATCCTTATAACAGTGAAAAATAAATAACTCCTGTCATTTTTACAAATAAGGAAAAATGCACAGATAAATTACATGACCTTCGAAAAGTCCTATGGCTGGCATGCAATAGAGCTAGCTTCAAAGCATAGCTTTGTCTGACTCTAAAGCAGGGGTTGATCCATGGGCCAAATCTGATCTACTACCTGTTTTGTAAATAAAATTTTATAGGAGCACAACCATGGCAATTCATTTACATATTGTCTATGTCTGCTTTCGCACTACCCCAACAGAGTTAAGTATTTGTAACAGAAACCAAATATTTGATTTCTAAAACATTTACCTAAAATATTTACCATCTGGCCTTTACAGGAAAAGTTTGCCAACCTCTGCTCTACAATTCTCACTCATAACCATTAAACAAATATGTATTGAGCACCTGTTATGTCCCAGGCACTGAGCCAGACACTGTTTCTTATAGCTACTCAGACAAGCTCTAAGCAGTAAAAAATGGAGGTGACAACTAGAATGTTCCTGACTCTAAAACACTCACCACATTAATAAATAGCCCATCTTGACCTTGACGCTTCTCACCTTGAATGGCACTGCTAGGCAATCCAGGCCATAAATAGAAGAAACAACAGTTGTTTCACTATCATTGCTTTTTTATCTGCCCCTAGATATACAGAAAGTCCTTGGGATTTGCACGATATGCTACCCAGTTCTTCACATATCCTCAAATTGTCAGATATAACTAAAAAAAAACTCAAGTCAAACATAATTAAACATTCTCCATGATTCCTACAAATCAATAATGATTCTATAAATACAAGATTACCAATTATAAAACTATTAAATGAATTTATTAGTAAAATAAAATTAATAAATTTTATTTTGTTTAATAGGATATTAAAACAAGACTCCATGTTTCAGCGAATAGCTCCAGCAATTGGACAGCAAAGTGAGTGTGAATCAACTTGCCAGAGTTCAATTTACAGGGAAATATTTGGAGCACGTTTCCTGACTCTTGTGCTTTTCACTCAGGAGCCCTTCACCCGCTTTAAGAAAAGAGTCAAGAGAGGGAACCAGGGAAGAGAGACGTTTGTGAGAAAAATTTCTTTGGAGATGAATGTGTTGTAGAGCCCACTCTCTTCTTGGGTCATAGGAGTTGCCTCTAGAAAGTATGAAAAGGCAACTTCTAAAAATGACTGAGAGCAAGAGTCGATTTTAAACATTTACCAGGCTCAGAAAACACTAAAGTACTTAAACTAACAGGTTCAAGTTCAGTACAAGTAAACAAATTCTTGCCCTCTGTGATTATCTATTACTGCAGGACAACACCCTGAATTTAGCAACATAACACAACATCAGCTTTATGATGTTCATGGATTCTATGAGTTAGGAATTCCAACAGTGCACAATGAGGATGGCATTTTTACTCCATGGTATCTGGAGCTTCATCCAGGAAAAGTGGAATGGCTCAGGGTATTCCAAACAAATAGGAGCTGGGCAAGACCAGACCAGGATAAAGCAAGTTGGATGCCTAGGGTGCAAAAGTTAAGGAGGCACTCCGTTTCAGTTTCATGCATGTGTCCAGGCTACACGTGGAAGACTCTAAAAGTGACTTTCTCTCTAAGTCGTGTGTCTTCAGTGCCTCACTTTCCTGGACTTAGTCCTGGTCCTGGGGTGTCATCAGCTGCTCAACAGCTGGGTTTAGCTAGGTCAGTTAAGTGAAGCAATTACATTCAACCTTTTCATATACCTTGGGGTTTTCTCATCATGATGATGTGTTCTGAGAGACAGCATTCCAACAGAATAATCTATCCCAAGAGCACCAAGAAGACACAGTACAGCCTCTTATGACCTAGCCTCACAAGTCCCATGATGTCACTTGCACTATGCCCTCTTGGGAAAAACAATCACAAGCCTACCAAGATCCTAAGGTACTGCACACATACCCTGCCTCCTAATAAGAACAGCAAAGGATTTGTGTTTGTGTTTGGAAACCAGCACCACACCTTCCTTTCCTCTCCTGTCTCCCAATGTTTCCATCCCTGAGGAGTCTGGAACTGTCTTTACTCAGCTAGAGTAGAAGGAGTGAGGAGGGAAAGAGAAAAGGACTGCTTTCCTTTCCCATTGTAAATGTTACCTGCCCATGTGGGCCTGACTGGGGGAGTATAAAAGATTTGACTTTGAATCAAAATCAGGGTTTCATTATCAAGAGCAGGCCATTCTAATTTCTTTTTCTTTAAGCCTCAGGACAGCTTGGAAGATTCTATTTTTTAAAGTGACTTCAACTCAAAGAGATTGTAAAACTGTTACTCAAGATAGACCAAAAAAGCCAGGGAACTTGATCATATTTTCATCCAGGAATTTAAAGGGGTAGTAAGAGATAAAAATAAATCTTGCTTTGATCATATTGCATAAGTTATGCCTTTTTATCAATCTAGTTGCATACAACATTACTACAGTAATAGTAACCATAGGCTTACCTGAACTACAAAATGGAAGCAATGGTGTTGTGTCATGATGATAGCTGTTGTTTAGCACACGCAGTTTTTGAATGAGGAAGACCATGTTGAAATTTCCCATACCTTCACAGCAAGGTGAAATTAGGAGACTGCAGTGCAACAAGGCCTCCCGATCCTGTGGTGAGTCACTGATATCAGTGTTGGTAGAAAAGGTGGAGCAAATGACAAAGAAGTTGAGGGAAATCTCAGAGAGGCCAAGTACCAAGGACCAGCCATGGGAGCACTAGGAAAGAACACGATGGCTGGAGACATTTTAACATCTTATCCTGCCTATGTCTATATGGTCCACTGGACGTTCTGGAAGTTTCCAATGGTTCTGGAAGTTTTGTGGACACTTGCATGAAATTGAGAGAGTGCCTTCTTAAATCTGCTTTTTGTTTTAAAATTATCATCCTGGCTTGCTATTTGGAGAATAAAAAAGAAGAGGGGTGTGTGTGTGTGTGTGTGTGTGTGTGTGTGTGTGTAGGAAAGAGAAAGAGAGAGAGCAAGAGCAGGGGGTTGGGAAAGAGAGAGAGAAGTTTCAGAAGTAGGCAGGAGTGAGAAAAATTAGGCTAGGAGATGGTTCCAGTGAAAGATAATGTTATTTGGAACTAGGATGTTACTGGTGGACATAGTGAGAAGTGGTAAAAATTGTCATGTGGCAAAGTAGTCCAAATGTGGGTCTGTGTTGAAGATAAAACTGAAAGCTAAAAGGATATATTGGTAGACAAATGGTGCGACGTCTGCGACACTGTTTATGAAAGCATTCTACATGGGATGAGCAACAAATATTACTCTTCAGTGTGTGAGATGAGTCTAAGCATTTGCACGTGTGAAAATCCTGAGTTATTTAGTCACAGGAATGCATGTGTTCATAGTAATTTTAAAAGTTGGAGCAGCACCATTACATAAATCATTTCACTTGTTCTCTGAAATAATTCTGTCTAGGCTCATTAAATTGATGCCAAATAAACAAATTTAGTATTTGATAGAGAGAGAAGGAGAAAAAGAATTGTAAAGTTTTGCTTGTTCTCTGTAATCTTTTACCATTATGTTAGTTTTTCTGAGTGTGAATCAGTCTCTTTCTTGTTTCTTAGCTTGCTCCACACATAGTTTTTAGGTCTTCCGTGGTCATTAGCATTTCTCACAGTCTTTCTGGACTTTAGCCTTGCTGACCCTGCTCTTTATATTATGTGCCACTTTTTTGTGCTTGTACTTGGCCATGTTCCTCTTTTATGTGTAATCTTTTATGCCTGAGCTCAAAGAGCTCTCTATACAGACACATCAATCTTTTTCGATCTTTCCTCAACTTCCTTTCTGAGATTATCTATCATTGTACAGTCAAGACTCTTGTTTTAGAGCCCTTCATTTCTATTTATTATATCTGCTCAAAGACTCCTGCCAACATTTGCTTCAAGTTTTTGGAAACTGCTTTCCTAAAGTTATGGAGCATTTTTTAGTCTTAATGGACCATTGAATTATGTCACATATTGTTAACTCTTTGCAGGATTATATTTCTGTAAGGACACAATATAAGCATCTATTTATTATACAAATTTTTGTTTTGTTTTGTTTTGTTTTGAGACAGAGTCTCACTCTGTCATCCAGGCTGGAGTGCAGTGATGCGATCTCAACTCACTGAAACCTCCGCTTCCCAGGTTCAAGCAATTCCCCTGCCTCAGCCTTCAGAGTAGCTAGGATTACAGACATGCACCACCATGCCAGCTAATTTTTTGTATTTTTAGTACACATGGGATTTTACCATGTTGGTCAAAATGGTCTCAAACCCCTGACTTCATAATCCACCTGCCTCAGCGTCCCAAAGTGCTGGGATTACAGGCGTGAGCCAACAAATATTTCTTTTATTTGCTATTTCACTTTGTTTTAGATTATAACTAGGACTTGTGTTTGGTATAAAGGCCTTTAACTGGATTTGGTGATAATCAACCATTGTCAGATTCCAAGTTTGCAACTAGTACTGACATAGAGAAAAAAATGGCGCGCGCGCACACACACACACAAACACACACACATGCAGAAAGTTAAAAAGTAAAGTTCTAATAGAAATAAGACTTATTCTCCAAAACCAGCAACATTATTGATAAGGATAACATTCAAATGTTTTCAACGTTTCTTCTTCCAGGCCCCATTTCTATACGACAAAGTTTGCAGTTTTGCTTTTTAACAGATATCATATTGCAAGCGGCATTCTACCCTCCCAGGTATTAACAGCAAGGATATCTGCCCTCACATTTCAGTCTCATTTCAACTAAAGTCAGCTTTCACCACACTGATGGCAATGCTCCATTTTAAAAGTTTTCTTGTTATCAACTGTCCTATAGAAAAACTCCTGGAAACATTTGCGGGCAATAATGAGGATGTGCTCCATCTGCTTTATGTTCACTCAAGCAACATGAACCATCTTAGTGACTAGATGGCACGTTATTAGGTTTTACCTTTATTTTTTTTCTCACTTTCTTTTTCGATTTCAATTATTTCTAATGCTCTGTCTCACTCACATGTGTTATTGCTTGCCCTTTTTTCACAAATAAAAGTTGTTTTTAATTGGTTTCTTGAGTTCAAGAGCTTGAGATATCAAACCAATAAACAAATGAGATGCATTACGTTTTAAATATTTTCTTTTTAATATTCTTAAAAATATGGAAAAGGGTAGTTTTAAGTTTCTGCGCTTTCCTCAGGTACAGCTCCAAAAGCAAACAACGTCATATAGAAGACACCGACTTTTTAAAATCAATCTACTGCACTTTAATATGCATTACATGTATCTGGCATATTATAGCTTTGTGTTTCCAAGGTCTAGTATCTACACATTTGCCAGGTTTTTATTCCATTTATTTTAAGATACAGTAAAAATAATTTGACAGAGAAACTAAATGATCTTCTAAAATATACCTCCCACTTTTCCAGTTGCCTTGCCTTGACGGTTATAGATAGAAGAAACTTAATAACCAATAACTCAGAATATCTATTCTCTTTCTGAAGCAAAACTGTCATAAAAATATACTCTCCACTAAGGGTTACCATGAGTAATCGATTATAAATGACAAAGAGGAAAATGGATATACTCCCTAGCCAAGCATTTTCATCATTAACAATAATAGAAATGTTTCTTCCAACGAGCCCTTGGGTATTGCTTATACTCAGAACCTGAAAGGCATTGCTTATAGATAGGACTGGTCTGGCAGGGAAGCTTCGAAGGCATTTTTTTTCTTAAAATAATGATTACATAAAATGGTTTAAATATTTATCAATAAACCATGTGTGAAAATGCTAGATATAAGTGCAGTTCAGAGAAACTGCTTCAGGAGACAAGGTACTCTCTCAGGGATGGGGGATCCAGGGGAAAGTAGCCTATTGTAGAAGTTCATGATGTAAATCCTTTTGGGCTAGTACTTGTCAAAAAAAGGTGAATCTTGGACTTATTTTATAGCAGTGTTCCATATGCTGTGCTGTGGGTCAGCTGCTTGATAATTTGACTTCCATACAGGGCTTATTTTTAAAAATTTAACTTTTACTTTGATACAGGAGAAACATGTATGGACTTGTTACATGGGAATAGTGTGTAATGCTGAGGTTTAAAGTACAATCTCATGATGCAGGTAGTGAGCATAGTACCCAAGAAATAGTTTTCAACCCACTCCTCCTTTCCCTCCACCCTCTAATAGTCCCCAGAGTCTATTTTTTTTATATTTATGTCCATGTGTACTCCATGTTTATCTCCCAATTGTTATTGAGAAGATTCGGTATTTGATTTTCTGTTCTGGTGTAAATGTGCTTAGCATCATGGCCTCCAGTTCCATCCATGTTGCTGCAAAAGACATGATTTTATTCTATATAGTATTCCATGGTGTATATGTACCATATTTTCTTTATCCAATCTACCATTGATGGGCACCTGAATTGGTTCCATGTCCTTGCTTTTGTGAATAGTGCAGCAGTGAACATATGAGTGCATGTGTTTTTTTAATAAAATGAAATATTTTATCTTGGGTATATACCTTGTAGTGGAATTTTTGGGTCAAATGGTGGTTCTGTTTTAAGTTCTTTGGGAAATCTTCAGACTACTTTCCACAGAGGCTGAACTAATTTACATTCCCACCAGCAGTATATAAGCATTCACTCTTCTCCTCAGCTTCACCAGCATCTGATGTTTTTTGACTCTTTAATAATGGTCATTCTGACTGGTTTGACATGGTATATCATTATGGCCTTGCTTAGCATTTCTCTGATGATTAGTGAAGCTGAGCATTTTTTTCCTATTTCTTGGTCACATATATGTCTTCTTTTGAGAAGTGTCTGTTCATCTCCTTTGCCCATTTTTAATGGGGTTGTTTTTTGCTTGTTAATTTGTTTGTTCTCTGTAGATTCTGGATATTTGTTTTTTGTTGGAGATATAGTTTGCAAATATCTCCTCCCATTCTGTAGGTTGCCTGTCTGCTCTGCTGATAGTTTCTTTTGCTGTTCAGAAGCTCCTTAATTTAAGTAGGTTCCACTTGTCTATTTTTGCTTTTAGTAGCCAAAGCAATCCTAAGCAAGAGAACAAAGCCAGAGGCATCACACTACTCGACTTCAAACTATACCCCAAAGCCACAGTAACTAAAACAGCTTGGTACTGGTACAGAAACAGACACATAAAGCAATGGAATAGAATAGAGAACTCAGAAGCAAATTCACACACCTAAAACCATCTGATCTTCAACAAGGCCAACAAAAACAAGCAATGGGAAAATGACTCCCTAGTCAACAAATGGTGCTGGAATAACTGGCTGGCCATATGCAGAAGTTTGAAGGCAAATTACTACCTTTCACCACATACAAAGATTAGCTCAAACTGGATTAAAGATTTAAATATAAGACCTAAAACTATAAAAATCCTGGAAGACAACTTAGGAAACACTCTTCTCACATCAGCATTGGCACAAAGGACTTTTAAACTGAGCCCACTCATCATCTCCAAGAAAAGAGAGTTAGCAGAGTGGGGAAGTACAAAGTGAGTTTCCAGCTAGTTCTCTACCTGGAGAATTCTTCTGCCAACTTGACCATGGCATCCCTGGTGACTTGGACTACTTTTTAATACTCAAATGTGAGACCAAGAGCAATGAGCACCATATTATTTCTCCTCTAAAGGACAGCTCAAGTAAGATGAAGGCTTGCAGAGGAAATGTTGTTCCTACCCAGCTGAAGTTCCTTTATGTCACGTTTTGGGTTTCAAGACCTCTTCACACTCTTAAAAGCTATTGAGAACCCCAAAAAGCTTTTATTTATGTGGATTGTATTTGTTGATATTTACATCCAAACTTAAAACCAAGAATATTTTTAAATATTTATTAATTTAAAAAATAATAAAACCATCACATATCAATACAAATTTTATATATTATGAAAAATAACATTTTCCAAAAAAATTACTTAGGAGAGTAGCATCAGTTTATATTTTTGTAGATCTCCTTAATGTTTGGCTTAATAAATGACAGTTGGATCCTGAAAGCTGCTTCTGCATTTCATCTGTTGTGGTTTCAAACTCTATACTTGTGAGCGAATGAGTGAACAAAAGGCAAAAAAGATTTTATGAAGATAGTTTTGACCTCACAGCCCTCACCTTCACCTCTAAAAGATCACTGGGACTTTCAGGAGTAACTAAATCACATTTTGAGAACCACTGCTCAACACAAAATTCAGTCCCATGAAAATGAGTTTGAGAATACAAAATCCTTGTGGTAAAATAAGGAAATCAGAAATAAACTCTCTTCAGCTTCAGGATACATGAGAAAATTTTAAACTTACCTACAGAAGTATAAGTTTACAAATAACTTACAACTTATGTCTGGAGGATAACGATTGGGGGCTCACAGACAACCTGACATTGAACTTCACATAATAGTAGAGACTTCCTTAAAGTGAAGACTCACACACACAGGTTCAACAAGTTTATTGGAGACCAGTGACATGAATTGTAAAATATAAAAGCATCTGAGTTAAAAGGCTTTGTAGAAGTCATCTATTATCATCTTTAATCTTTGCTATATGATAAAATTGAGGCTCATTCAGATTTCCTCAATCCTAATTAAGCATTTGTTACTCTGAACCAAGCTGCAGAACTAAAAAGCAGCATTTCAAATATGCCCAGCATAGGCTAATCTTATTTTTTATAACATTTGGAGGAAGGGGTAGTTAGTGACCACTTTGAATAGCTAATGAAATCTAAGACTCTATTCCTGAGAAAAATATTTAGATGTACATATACATATGTCCCTGAAGCCCAAGTATGAGCTACACATTTCCCAGTGAAAATTGTTTATTGTCGTCCAGAACATCTCAAACATGAGTATTTTTCTACTGGAATCTGAAGATCATGGCTATTCTCCAAAGGTAGTTTAAGAGATGATGGTATTTCCTTTCACCAAGATGATATACATAAGAAACTGACCTCATATCCTGAAGGTAAGAGGATGGATTACATACAGCCCTCTGAAATTGAATCAGTGGTTCATAGTTTATTCTCTTTCTGACATTGAATCAGTGTTTCATAGTTTATTCTCTCCTGTGAGAATATACTCATACATATTCTCTTATAAGAAAACATATATAAATACTCCTATGAGAATATATACTCACACATCATTAATACATATCAATGATATACAGTGTAGCCAGCTTTCTCAGAGATTATTCTGAGTTTATCAAGGCAGCAGTAATACATTATAATCATATCAAATCCCCAGTGTAAGGCACACCTTGGAAATGAAAGAACAATAGTAAATCTTAAATCACTAAGTTTGGAATTCAACAACAATAAGTTATAGTGTTCTTGTATTTGGTAACTTCAGAAAAGGAACTATTACAGGCAAATTCCACTAATGTACAACAACTATGTAAGGTAACGAAAGAATAACAGACTAGACAGATGATAGTTTTAGCTGCAGCAATACTACTGGATCCACTTTCTCTATTCCAAATAAATTCAATTCAATAGATGTTTATGAGTCAACATTGTATGCAAGGCACACACTCTAGTGAAATAATTTATTTTGAATCAAAAAATTTAAGATGAGACATCATCTAATCTAACCTACTTTTTTACAGATAAAGAAACAGAAACAAGTGAGTTTAGTGATGTATTGCACAAGGTCAGGCTAACTTACTGAAACGTGGGAACAACATCAAAAAGAGAACTAGGTCAAACACTCTCACCATGGTATATGCCCACCAATATTTTTCCCCCTTTCTGGGAAACCTTCCCTGACTGTTCAAGTAAATCTGATCATTTATCTTCTGTGCCACAACTGGGCTAAGTACCTAGATCCATCATTGTAATTACTCATAGTATTACAATTATTTACATCTCTCCATTTATCTGGAAAAGAGATTAAGAGTATGCTTCCTGGAGCTCCAATCTCAACAGCTTATAAGCTGAACGACTTGGAGGAAGTCTCTTTAGCTCTCCATGCTTTTGTTTCTTTTTTTAATTTTTCATTTTGTTTTTACATTGCTGCTTTCTCTTTTTCTTTTTTTTTCATGCTTCGTTCTCTTTATCTGCAAAGTGAAGATGATATGGTACCCAACTCATAGAGGTGTTAATGAGAGTCAAATGAGAAAATCTATATAAAATGCTTAGCACAATGCCTGGCACATGCTAAGAGCTGAAAAATGTGCTATTGTTATTTTTCTAATTTTTAAGGTATTTTTTGAGTGCCAACAATATTTCTGGTTCCAGGAATACCTTGGATGTTCAATCAAAAAAAATTGTTGGGTCAAAAGAAAAATATATGCTAAGTGCTATGCCAAACACTGGATGTTCAGAAAATAGTAAAATACAGTATTCAGCGTGATAATGATTTTAATTAAAATAAACTGAGGTTATAATAGTAAGCACAAATGAAAATGTGATAACAGCTAGGGAGGGTAGAAACCAATTGCCTGGGAAAGGGAAACTCTTCCTGTTATTCCCCTTCTTTTTTCTGCATTTATTTTTATTGTGATGGGGAAAACTGAAATTTTTTCTACACTTCTGTAAGGGCTGGAGAGAAATCTGAGGCAAAAAAAAGTTACCTGGGCAGAGTAGCATGTGTTTTCAGTTAATACATATGAGCTTGTAATGCAATGCAGAGCAAGAAGAGACAAATGCACAATTAATGTAAGGCCAGCAATATTATTTCACAGAAAAAAATATAATCAGGTCATCAGAGGAACACAAATTACTAACATAGACGATAGAAAATGGTCTTTGGAAAATACTGTATATTGTCACCAATCATTTGTGTCCTATTTCAAGAGGGAACTAAATGAAACCTACTGTGGAGACCCCATTTTTCTTTCCTCAACACACATTTACTTCCAGCTATGGATCAGAGCACCCCTTCTTGTGCTCTTTAAACTCAAGAGCAATTAGAGAAAGCTATCATTCTTCCTTTGGCCACCTGGGTTACATGATGATTAAAACATAACTTGTATAATTTACTAAAATTTTGTTAGACTTTATTCTTGTAACATGCCCAAAATATAATTATGGCATGAAGAACATTCCTTGGAAACTATTCTAAATAATTCCATGACAATATGAATATCAGAGTAATTATCAATGATCACATCCAAACGGAAGTCATAAAAGATTTTTTACCGAGGTATATCATTGAACACCAAAAAAAGTACAGTGCTAGATTTTATGATACTTGTATCTGCTCAGTTGAAGGTGAGAAAATGCAATTAACTCCTTTTTCATAGGCCAGTGTATTATTCCCAGGATCATTACATAGCTAAGCTACTTAAGGATAACTATCCTTTAGAGAAAGGACTCTGATTCTCATTAACTAGATTTCTGACCCATAGAGGAGTTTTAGCATTTATTTTCAGGTACTTTATTTTTTTCAATTAAGCACTTCATCAAAATTTAAAGTAGTAGTGTGATTTAATATTATTTTGTCAAAAGTCCTTATTAATAAATCCAATCAGACCATTGGCTCAAGTCCAAAAAATAAAGGTCAAGCTTCTTGGTATTGCTGTTCTTTAAAAATGTATTAAAATGTATTCTGAAATATCCTCCAAAGTAGGTTTGCTTTGAGACAGGTTTACTTTGAAATTTAGAAACCAAATAACCAATAATCATCAGTGCTTCTACAAAATAAGCAAAAATGTCAGTAAAGTCATATAAGCATGTCATAGAGATTATTAATAATCCAGTGTGAAGGAGAACCATGATACAGTATACATAATTATCATAGATAATGAGTCCAAGGATACTGCATTTGAGTTCATCAAAGAGTGGATTAATAAAGAATGACTGGCATTTATACTCTCTGCTCTTTCAGAGAGAATACAGTAATTGTAGTTTTTCTCAAATCTTTAATAGTGTGACATTCAGATTTATTAACACAGTATTTTCAAAATAAAAAAATACAAATTTGAAGCATGTCTCATATCTTTCCTACAACTTAAAAGAAATTAATGAACTAAAATTCTGCATTATTGTAGATCTTTCATACTTACTTTAAAATCTATTATCATGTGCAAATTTCAAATGTTATTAGTTCAAGTGATTGGGTCCCCACACCCACACCAAAAGGAAAAGAGTAAGTGGTAGGGAAGGCACAAGAAGGAAATGGTCTCTCCTGTATGCTCTTTAGATATGAAAGTGCTGTGGGTGAGTTATTGCATTTTGTCTTTTTTTTTTTTTTTTTTTTTTTTTTTGCAGGTTCCCAGATCCCTACCTAGTAAAAAAGTTGCTATTAAAGTCTCTGTCAAAACAGGGAGAAAATGATCTGAGGCACATTTGCAAAGGTCCAGAGGTGAGAGAGGGAGAGCAGAGCTATATTCGTGGAATACCAAGCTGTTCAGATTATAGGAAGTGTCTGTTGAAAAGAGGGCAGTAAGAACAGGAGGTGAGACTGAGAGGCTGCATGCCTAAAGAGCATCCTGTGCTGGCTGAGGAGCTGGGCTTCATACTACCGCAATTGGGAGCCATTTAAATTTTCATTAGGGGAATAATACTCTCAGTACTGTACTCTGAAAAGACTTCTCAGGCTATAGGGTGGACAAGATAAAAGAAGCAATATTGGAAAAAGGCAGAGCAATTGGGTGGGGCTACGGCAATAATTTAGGGGAAGATGAAGTTGTTGTGAACAAAGTTTATGACAGTGAGAATGGAGAGAAGCAGCTGGCTGTGAGAGATATTAAGGAGGTAGACGCTGCCAGACCTGATGATTGATGGGGCAACAATGAGGCAGAGGCGCTAGAATGACACTCGAGCTTTTCCCTCCAGCAATAGGGTAAATAATCCTGCCTTGGTTTCCTTTGGAACATTCAATATTGATATCTACAAAGCAGACTGATACACAGACCAAGCATTCAGAAGAATGATCTGGGCTGGGGCTAGAGACCCCTATAGAAGATGCATTTCTTCTGCACTTCTAGAGCAAGTTGTATCTATTTCTATTGTTACATTAATCATGTTACTGAAATTATATGTTTACTCCCTGTCTCCTCTACTAGACTGGGCATTCATTGGAACAGAGATCATTTATATTCATCTTTTTTCTCCAGAGCCTAACAAGCAATTATTATAATAGTTAACTATGATTGAGAGCTTTTTATTTGCAAGGCAATGTTCTTACATGCATAAATTGATTCAATCCTCACAACAACCCTATGAGGTAGTAGTATTATTACCCCCATATTAAGAGGAAGAAACTGAGGCTGAGACTCAGTAACTAAATTTACCAAAGACACGCTGCTAGTAAAACACTGAACATAGATGTCCTGGTCAGCAGCCCATGCTATGTCAACTTGGGCACATTCGTAGTAGGCTCTTACCAGTTCATTAAGGTAAATTGACCTGATGATTATATGGAAAGTATGTTAACTAAAGCAGTGGAAGAAAGGAGATAAGGGAGCATTGTCAGTGCTCAGAGCTCCTGAGAAGAAAAGAGGTGATAGTCAAAGATATTAGGTAAAGTGAATGCCTCTGCTATCATTTAAGTGCAGTGATGATCAGGACAGCAGGGTGACTTGGGGTGACTCCCTTTCCCCAGCTATCAAGCTACTACTTTCAGGCTAGAGAAAACAAGCACTAAGTGGAGCATCTCCATTGACTTCTGTGAGCAAGAAGGGTTGGCCCATTTCTATTACCTACTACAACCTGAGCCCCGTCCAGCGTCTGCTCAGTTATTAGGACACTCTCGCTAACTTGCCTTCACTTGTCAGCCCTTATCCAGCTTCCTATACTCTTCTAAACACCTCAAATGACTTCCCTCATTGTGCACCAAATGCCAAAGTGCCTGTCACTTCTGTTCATCCATATAAAGGAGCAATCTTTCTTTGCCTGGTTGTTTCTCTGCCCACTACTCCAAAGCCTATCCTAATCCACTGCATAGTCATAACCATCTTTCAAATACACAAAGCTGATCACATCGTTTCCTTGTTAAGTCAGTCCTTCAGTGGCTTGTTATTACTCTTAGAACAAGGATTTAAATCCCCCAAATGCCTACAAAGCCCTGCATAGTCTGGTCCCTGGTTTCCTCTTCTATCACAGCACAGGCTACCTGCCTGTGTTTTAGGCAGTACACCTACACTGATTTGCCTCCAGAGCCTCAAAGGTACAGGGTGCTCTCTAGTTACAGTGCCTTTATGGATGCTGTCCCTCTCTCTGACTGGCTTTCCCACCCTTTCTTATGTAGTGAATGCCAATTCATCCTTCAGGTACAATTTGAAATGCTACCTGTTCTTAAAATCTTCTCTAGCCTACCTAAGTCAAATTCCTAAGTGCCCAGATGTTTTTCCTTCATAGCAGTTTGTAATTTTATGTTTATTGATAGAAATTGTTTAATTGTTTCTCTCTGTTTCTCCTATTAGCTTACTCTATATATTCCATGGAGACAAGAATGTCAATTTTCTCATCTTTGTATCTGTAGTGCTTTGTATCCATACTTCAGGGTTTGGTGCATTCTAGGTCCTCAAAAATTAAATACTGCCTGACTTCTACTAAGTCCTCTGCATTGCTAGATATAAGCTTCTGGAATTTCATAGGGTCAGGTTTCATAAGTTACATATTATGTCAAGGTTTCTCAAGCTCGGCACTATTGACTTTTGAACTAGATAATTCTTTGTTGGAGGAGGGCAGTCCTACATTTTGCAGGATGTTTACCAGCATCTTTGGCCTCTACCCACTAGATGCCAGTATCACTGACTCCTCCAATTTATGACAATCAAAACTGTATCCAGTCCCATGGCTGGGGCTGGGGGAACAAAATTACTCCAGGATAACAACTGTCTCAGGGACTGAAGTAAGAGAGTGGTCAGGGAAATGGAAAAAGATTTGCCTTAAAAGAGGCATAATCCTCTTGAATATTTTTTCTAGACACGTGCATGTTTTCATTCCCTCTGCATCAAGCATTTGACTTTTTGTTGTCAGTTAACCTCAAAACAATTGTTTTCTCATGTACAGAATTACTTCTTAATCCTATGTCAATGTCTTTCTTTTTCTCTCTTCTCTCTCTCCACCCTGCCCACGTGTATGTGTGTGTGTGTGTGTGTGTGTGTGTGTGTGTGTGTGTGTCCCTCTCTTTCTCCCCCCTCTCTCACTCTCATTTCTCCCCCTGTTGCTAGGATCTTTCTCTTCAGTCTGCAGTTCCTCGTATTAGTTATCTAATGCCACTTCATTGCTGGCTCATAAACCACACCAGAATTCAGTGGCTGAAGATCCTCAGAGAAGTGGCTGCTCTTGACTGGGCTTGTCAGGTGTGGTCTGGCTCTGCTCTCCTATCTCTCATCCCCCTGGGACTACAGGACTAACCAAGACATGTTCTTCTCATGATGAGTGCAGAGTAGAGAAGTCCAATTGATCAAGCCCTTTGCAAGCTTTTGCTCATGTCACACCTGGTAACATGCAATTGATCAAAGCAAATCATTTGGACAAACTCATATAAGGGTAGGAATAAACTGCAAAGTCACATGGCAAAAGATGTGGTTTCAAAAAAGAATGAAAACCTGGGGCCATTGTAATCTACTACATGGCCCATTCGAATTATTATTATTGTTTCCAATATTTCGATCAATCCCCCCAGTCTGATACTTGTGCTTTATTTTTCTCCAAAACTAAGAGTAGTCCTGATTGTACCAGCAATTGTGATAACAAAATAATAGCCCAGTGCTCAGCCACTAAGTTGTATATCATAACAGTCAATGCAGGTGCTAAAGGCCTACCTATCAACTTTAGATTTATAGATAAAACAGACTTGTGGCCTGACGCCACTGTGTAATTACACTCAATTTTCAGAATAGATAGTGCTTTACCTCCACATAAGAGGAGTAATTATCACTATTTTTAACCTTTGATTGGACATTTGCCTTCTAAAATTAGTCATTTTCTACAAATGAGATGATTAGGAATGGCCAAAATATAGTAATCAAACACCTAAGGAAGAGAGTTTTTCAGCTGCACTTTCTCTATTAAAGACAGGAAGTTTGTAAAACATATGGCAATGAAAAGAAGAAGGAAATGACAAGAAATCCTTGCTTCAGGATTAGTAAGATACTCCTACACCACATAATTATGTGTGTGGCACAACGTGCCCAAATATTAATTGCATTTAGGATTAATAAAATCAAAGGGCTGATTTCTCTCCAGATTTGGCCCTTATTCTTCTACTGGAATTCCACTTTATCCAGGTTAAAATTCTCATCTTTTGTCTTGTATTTTGAAGTTGCAACATCCAAGCTGGTGAGGCCCATTCCCAGTCTAGCGGTCCCTGTGAGGAGTTAGGTACTCACCTGGTAACACAGCTGCCCATCTTTCCAAGAAAGAACAATGGAAGGATTGAAATTAGCAACCTGCAAGGCTTTGGCCCTCTTGTTGGGTGCCTGTTCCTTTTTATGCTTCATCAGCTCATCACATTGTCCAAAGAACAGTACTGGCTTTATAGCAAACTGGAACATTGAAGAGCTGATCCAGACCCTTAAACCTTGAGTACTTAACATCTCCATCGCCACGTATCACAGAAGCATAAACATGATCATATCCAATTCAAACTTGCTCTTCTTTCTGTGTTGTCTATTACAATAAATAGGTCTACACCCACGCAATTGCTTCAGAGTAACACCTTTGAATGATTCCTTTTCCCTTAACCCCCTATATTTAAGCTGTCCCCAAATGCATTGAGTTCCTTCTCCCAAGTATTATGTGATCACCTTTCCTCTCTCACTGCCGTTACCTTAGTCCAATCCACTGTACACTTTCACTGGAAAACTCCAGTACTTTCTACTTTATCTCTTTGAATTTAATCTCATCCTTCTCTAATCCATTCTATAGGCTATGGAGCCTTGTTAAAAAGTAAATCTGAGCATTTCTCTTCCTGTCTTAACATTCCACATGGCCTTTCCTTTGTTCATAGGAGGCAGTTCACAATCCTTTATCTAGACTTTTGGTTCATTTCACAAGGTAACAGCAGTGACAGTAAAATAGAACAGTATAATAAAGAAATTTATGGCAATATAAGGGACTTCATCTGTCTCCCCATATCAGTCAAAAGTTATCTCCAGTTCTCCTCCTCTATGAAGAGGAAACCTGATCTTCAGGCTACCTTTCTCATTGGTGCTGAGTGACAAGAAAGCCTGTGTAGATTCCTAGGAGACTGGAGGAGGCAGGTATTCTGATCTACCTCCCATTAGAGCACCTGATACATAGTAGGTATCCAATAAATGTTTGTTTGGTTAATTAAAAGTGTTGTAACAATGATGTTATTATTCTTGCATTAGGAAAAAGAAAATTAAGATAGGTTAAGTGCCTTGCCAAAGACTGGAGAGCTTGCTAATGAATGAGCCTGCAGAGCTCAGAGGCATCATCTGCAAGGTTCAGTCTGTGTATAGAAACACACATTCTCTGGTTCCCTTCTCTTTTACCTTACCCCACAGAACATTGGAAGGTGAAACCAGCAAGAGGGCTATATCCAGACATTATGGAGCTAACCATGATGTATCTGAACCTGGGGAATACTGGGGAATTTAAAAAGAAACTTCAAAGAAGTAAAATATTCCATTCAATACAACAACATCTGCTATAAGCTGAAGCTGAGAAAGACAATGGCATGGGGCGTGGAGCTCACACACTAGTAGAAAAGACAGGCATGTAAACAAATGACTATGATATAATATTATGATAATAAACAAATGACTAAGACAAATATCATGAGATAACAGTTGAGCCCATTCTTTTGTCCTCTGCAGAATGAGAGGACTTTAAAAATCTGGCCTGCAAATGTCAACAATTCTGTAGCTCACTTAGGAAACACATATTTCCCCAAAGAAAACCAATCTTAGGTAAGTTATGAGAACAGTGACCTCTCAAAGCATATCTCCAGCTCAGATCTTCCTACTGAGCTATAGACCATGATATCCTCCTGGATGTCCCACAGGTAAGAAAGTTAAGTTCACCATGTAAATTATAGTCTTTTCTCCTAATTTGCTTCTCTTCCTGCATTTGTGCTTGCAATGCTGGTGTAAGACAGCAGTATCCACCCTGGGAGACATTCTGGACATGGCCCATAGTAAAGCTAGCTTACCTCTGTAAAATGAGACTGATCCTATTGATCACCAGGGGGAAAAAAGCCCTGATTCCCTTTGTCTTCAACATAAATTCTAGATACCTTAGAATCCCCTGACCCTACTTGCATCACTACCTGACATGGAGCCCCCATTAGTTCCCTCCAATCACTTCCATTGCCTCCTTCACATGCCTCTCTCCAAGCAGCGCCACATACTTTTGTGGTCTTTGGTCGGGGCGGGGGGAGTTGTTTGTTTTTGAGAAAGTTTCTCTCTTGTTGCCCAGGCTGGAGTGCAATGGCGGGATCTTGACTCACTGCAACCTCCGCCTTGGTTTAAGTGATTCTCCTGCCTCAGCCTCCTGAGTAGCTGGGATTAAAGGCATGCACCTCCACACCTGGCTAATTTTGTATTTTTAGTAGAGACGGGGTTTCTCCATGTTGGTCAGGCTGGTGTTGAACTCCCGACCTCAGGTGATCTGCCCAACTCAGCCTCCCAAAGTGCTCGGGTAACTGGCGTGAGCCACTGTGCCCTGCTGGTCATCTTCTTATCTGCCAACTTTTTAACACCAGGACTAGTGCTTCACACAGGTTTAGTGACAATAATTATTTGTTAGTTAAAGGAATGAAAGTCAAAGTTTTAGTAAACAGTGAAATGTTTACTAAAATGTTTACTAAAACCTTTTACTGTTTACTAACTGTAAAATCTTAAACAGGTAATCACCTAACCTCTCTTTACCTGAAGTCACTCATCTCTAAATGGCAATTGTGTCCATCCTCCTAATTCACTGTGAGGATTTCAAAAAGGTTACCTAAGTGAATTGACTTTGTAACTGCTGTTTTATTTTTGGTACTTTATTAGGTAATCCTACCATTTTGAGACTGGTTAAAAAAAATACAGTACCTGTTTAACTTCAAGAATAAGTCTTGAAAATTTCTTGGTGAACAGAATTTCAAAACATAAAGTTGTGTATGCCAGTGTCATCGGTGCCCTTAATTACAATGATGTAAGAAGTGGATGAGTTGTCAAGGTTCTAGGAGTCCAATTTCTCCCCATTCCACTACACTATTTACATAGAGAGTTCTCCTGTACTTGCAGTTTGGTAGCAGAAGAGAAGATGCAAGGTATTATAACAAAGTCCACTTTTAAATAATTATAAGTTGAGTTAATTACATTGACATTTCTCAGCAAGGATTAAGTAAATCAGAAGGGAGAAAAGCGGATGAGAAAGTAAAAAGCAAGGGATGGACTTCAAGAGCATCCCTTTTGTCTTTCATTCAGGGGTATAATTAAATTAAGTAGGATTGATTGAGTGTCAAACATCTGTGGGAGGCATTTCCTAACTTCATTAATGCTATTGTGCCTGAAGATGCCTCGGTGGTAATTTCTCTCGCAAGTGTCTAATGAGAGTCTAGCGATGTGATATGAAAGCATGACACCCAGCCGCTGTGTTCTATGCCACTGCCTGTCTGTATGGGAGGAATTTATTAGGAATGTGCCCTGGCAACAGCAAAGCTTACATTATCCACCTCAGCAGTGGGAGTGGGGCAGCAGGCAGCAGAGAGCCGGGGTAATGGAGTCATAAAGTTGAGAGTTTAGACAGCAAGCATAACAGAATAAAAACAGAACTGCTAAGGAGAACTAAATGGTCATAAAATAGATCATATATAATGAGGTACAGCAGATAATGAGGTGCATTTATATGGAAAACACTAAATAAAAATTATGACCATTCCCTCTTTAACCCCATAACCATCAGAGCTTTTCTCAGCAGCTGGGTTTGCAAGGCAAACTAGGGAGAGTGAATTAATTGGAAGGAAAAATATATATATTGCCTAGCTTAGTTCATTATTGCAAACATTGCTAATTACACAGTGGGCCCCAGTAGAATATTTGGCACTGAGAAAAACATCATGAAAAATCTATAATTCCTATCCTTTTTGTAGAATTATGATAAAAATATTATAATACTGCTGTAGTTACAAAGCAATTAAATAGGGATAAATGTAAGCTTGCTTCTGTTTTATTCATTTTACCATTGTGATTAGAAGTTGCCTGCTTCCAAGCTTTGTTCATTTATTCATTTATCAGTTAATGAGCATTTACTATGTACTTGGAGTTCTGGCCAGCTCTAAGGATGCCAAGTTGGAAAAGAACAATCTCTGCCTTTGAGGAGCTTTTAGTTCCATGAGGAAATCTTAGAAGCAATCAAATCATTAAAATAAAAATTTAAGTGGAAAAATAGAGGTAAGCCCTAGGTCCCTTGGGAACACAGAGGACACAGCACTTGGAAGGACACAGAGTACTAAAACATGGAATCAGCTTGATTTGAGATTTCATGGTAGACAAAGGAGAGGAGAAGAAGCTAGGTTTCAACTTGAACAAACAGCATTTGTAAAGATACCCGGGTGTGACATGGCAAGACAAAGTTGAGAAGAACTAGAAAAAGAAAAGAAAGAAGGACCAATGTGAAGAGAAAAGCTGAGTTCTGAGGTTAGAGAGCCCAGTTATGATGCAGAGCAAAGATTTTTATCCTGCTCTCTCTCCCTCTGACAACCCCATAACATAAATGGACATCTCTCAACATAGCATATGCCCCTCTAGCAAGGTAATCTACACTTGACAGAACTAAGACTGGAAATTTATCAAGTTCACTGAATTTTCAGTAATCTCTATGCACTAGTCTCATCTGAAAGCTTCTTTGATATATGGTACTAATAATTTAGGGTACTAACATGAACAGAGCAGCTCTGAAGTTTTATAAAGTTTTCCTCATTTAAGATTCCACCGTCTGGGCACAGTGGCTCACACCTGTAATCCCAGCACTTTGGGAGGCCGAGACGGGCAGATCATGAGGTCAGGAGATCGAGACCATCCTGGCTAACACTGTGAAACCACATCTCTACTAAAATACAAAAAAAAGAATTAGCCCGGTATGGTGTTGTGTCCCTGTAGTTCCAGCTGTTTGGGAGGCTGAGGCAGGAGAATCGCTTGAACCCCAGAGGTGGAGGTTGCAGTGAGCCGAGATTGTGGCACAGCACTCCAGCCTGGCAACAAAACAAGACTCCATCAAAAAAAAAAAAAGATTTTACCCTTCTTATACATGGGAGGTTTTATCTGTTTAAAGACAATATTAATTCAAGAATAACTTATCCCCAAATTACATGAAAAATATGATAATCACATTAATATTTTTTAAAGAACCTTGAAAACCTGGTGATATTTTACTACTTATGTTGGGGAACGGTGTTTTTGTATCTAGCAATGGCTACGTATCAAGCTTTTATGACAAGTGACATTAAGAACTGGAGACTTAATAATAATGAGCTATGGCATAACCAATGGTGTGCATTAAGAATTCACTTTGTAATAGGGCTCTACTGTGAGGATTGATCCTAGCGTAGATGCTCTGCAAAATGCTCCATCTTAGATAACTAGCATATGTTCAACTTAACAGACCGTCAGCATCGTGAGGATGGAAATCACATTCATCTTTGTCTGGCTTGATAGAGGCTCAGCAAATGTGTCAGGGTGTTGCCAATTCAATGTCATTGTCATTCCCACTTATCTTCTGCATGGCAAGGGAGGAGGCTGGAAATACACAGCTCGGGATGACTTCCTCCATATTATTCTGGGCTGGAATCTGCCAATGAGCAGCATCTGCAGGACTTGGCAAACTGTCTTAGTCCATTTGTGTTGTGTTATAGGAATATCTGAGTTTGGGCAACTTATAAAGCAACAGGGTTTATCTGGCTCTGCAAGAAGCATGATGCCAGGATCTGGTGAGGGCCTCAGGCTGCTTCCACTCATGGTGGAAAGCGAAGGCGAGCCAGCATGCAGAGATCTGAGGGCAGAGCAGAAGCAAGAGAGAGAAGCAGGAGGTGCCAGGCTTTTTTCAACAACCAGCTCAGGCAACAACTAACAGAATGAGAACTCACTCCTTCTGAGTTCATGGTACTCATGTCACTCATTCATGTCACTCATTACTATGAGGACAGCACCAAGCCATTCATAAGGGATTCACTTCCATAACCCAAAAAACCTCCCACTAGGCCACACCTCCAACATTGGGGATCAAATTTCAACATGAGGTTTGGAGGGTTCAAACATCCAAATTATAGCAAAAACAAAGAATAAAGAGAAATCATTATTTTGATGGCTACAGAGGAACTTGTGTATGGGGGCACTGTGAGGATTTCCGGCAAATGCTTGAGAATCTTCTACTTCAGTGTAGACAGCAAGGATTAGTGCCTTCCCTGACTTTTGTTTCTTCAGATTGTTCAACAATGGTGAAAGCCTCTATATTTCTACTTGGAAGATACAAATCAGTGTATTAGGCATTCTTGCATTGCTATAAAGAAATACCTGAGACTGGGTAATTTATAAAGAAAAGAGGATGAATTGGTTTCTGGTTCTGCAGGCTTTACAGGAAGCATGGTGCCACCATCTGTTCAGCTTCTTGGGAGGCCTTGGGAAACCTACCATCATGGCAGAAGGTGAAGGGGGAGCTGGCATGTCACATGTGAAAGCAGGAGTGACAGCGGGAGTGAGTAGAAGGAAAAGAAAAAGAGTGGTGGGGAGAGGAGTCATGCACTTTTACACAACCAGATCTCTTGTGAACTCAGAGCAAGAACACACTTATTAACAAAGGATGGCTCAAGCCATTCATAAGGGATGTGCCCCCATGGTCCAAACACTTCCACCATGCCCAGCCTAACATTGCAGATTACATTTCAGCATGAGATCTGGGCCAGGACAAATATCCCAACAGTATAGAATGACTTCTGTTTTCCTCATCTAAACTTGATTGAGAGACTCTGTCTCAGAATAAATACATAAATAAACTAACAAAAAGCATACCACTAAAAGTATACAGAATGTTCCTATTTCAAAAAGTTGCTTACAATTTGATTTTCCCATAATTAACCTTTGAGCTTCTTATCATGGCTTTATGCTGGGATGTTGGTACATAAACACAAAAGTGTCTCTTGTCTAATTAGCTGCTCCTTATCCTCCCCAGTCTGTTACTAGACTGCTCTGACAAGCCTTAAATTTTGGCTAATCAAGCACTTCACTGAAGGTGGATTGTGATGCCACCAATTAGCTCTTATCTGATCCTCCCCAAAGGTGATAATTTCTATTTAACAATTTGGAAACTATGAGCTAATTTAATCTGGTTTAAATGCAATTGGGTAGATTTATGAGTGACCACCATAATTCCTATCAAATTACATTTTGCTTCCTGCTGGAAACTAAGTCTTAGGGAACAAAAGAGTTTCAAAGTTTCAATTTCAGGCTGGGCATGGTGGTTCACACCTATAATCCTAGCACTTTGGGTGCCCAAGGTGGGTGGATCATCTGAGTTCAGGAGTTACAAGACCAGCCTGACCAACATGTTGAAATCCCATCTCTACTAAATACAAACAATTAGCCAGGAGTGGTGGTGTGCCTGTAAACCCAGCTACTTTGGGAGGCTGAGGCAGGAGAATCTCTTGAACCCTGGAGGCAGAGGTTGCAGTCAACCGATAGTGCGCCACTGCACTCTAGCCTGGGCAGCAAGAGTGAAACTCCATCTCAAAAAAAAAAAAAATTCAATTTTATTTTTCTCAGGGACTGGAATGGCAAAGATGAAACCAAGAATGAAAATTTCTTATCCAGAAAACTATAGAGGCCTACTTTTCTACACTAAGTGCCTCAAGGGGTATGGCTTAGTCAAACCACAACTCCACAGAACTTAATGAAGTAGAGCACTTCAGTGACAAGGAACAAGAAGAAATAAGGAAGGAAGGAAAAGGGGAGAGAACAGAAGAAAGGTAAGAAATGGCCTCTAGGTTTTATGCAGCTAACTAAAGACAGGATTAACCCTGCTTCTTAAATCTATCTGCACTCTACCTCCACAGGAAGAGCAGCGTGTGCTCCTCAGGACTTTTGAAATATTAAAATGTCAGTAACTGTGACTTAAAGCCAGTCTTCCTCCGCATTCATGGATGCCAATAAAGCAAATCACTGAAGATGGGCATTGCAAGAAATTGTTACTAATTCTCTAAATTAGAAAATGTGAACATGTTGGCAGATTAATAATCAAAACTGACAGAATAATTGAGCCATTAAGAGAAGAGACTGGTAGAGCAGTGAGAACATCTATTTAATCACAGAAGGAACTTAAGGGGAATGGCACAGATCAGTCAGAAACTATTCTTCTGAAGAATTTTCTAATCTGAATAAAAAGCCCTACAAGTCAGCAAACTAAAACAATGAGGCTTCCATAAATCAAATACCTAACTTCTTTATTTCAGTATTCACAAACCAAACGCTAGGGGAATAAAAAGCAGAATATGTTTGAGGCATATGTTAAACAAAGGTGTTAAACATATGGATTTTGACATATTTAAATCTGAACTAAAAGAATGATCAATTGTTATATATCTAATTTCTGGAATTACTAAAATCAGAATGACAGTTTCTGTGTTTCCGTGTGTGTGTTGTGTGTGTGTGTGTGCATGTGTGACAGTATGTGTATGTTTGTGTATATTGTTTTTCATAACATCTTAAATTTTTCAAACTACTTAACCATTTTTACCACCCCACAAAATGTAACAAATCTCAATGCCACTATTGGCAATGAAGTGACACATCACAATACAAGCCAGGGTCATTAATTTAAGCCATGCAGTACCAGCTTTTAGAATCGTCTTTAGATAATATTTACTATGACAGACACAGATTTTCATGTCAGTCACCCCTAATGCGAACCTACTGGCCTATACCAATTTGCCTAGCTGCATACATGTTTCTCAACTCAAGCTTCTTTCCAGAAACCAACTCCTCCTCACTCCTCACTACCATGCTTTCAGTCACCTTGACTAGGAAAGATTGCATTATCATCAATTCTTTTCTCTCCTTTACTTTCCACCTTCATCTGAAGCAAGAGTGGAATTTCTCTAGCACTTTTTCCTTCTCTTCTTGTTCCACTTTGCAAGCTAGCCTTCCTCTTCATTCCACTAAATAAAGAAATGCTTTAACTCACCTCTATAAAGTGTCTGACATGTAAGAGAAGTTGGATCATGTGAGTTCTCTTATCTGGCTTTCTCTTCCACTTTCTGGCCTAAACTCTAAACCATCTAAAGCACAACTCTGATCAGATTATCCTTCTGCTCAAACATTTCCAGGGCACCTCTTTGCTTAAGTAGAGCTCATTAAGTGGAATATTCAAGTTTCTGGTTGTCATTCATTCTTTCAATTTTCTTTCTCACTGCTGTCTTATATATAGCCCTTATGCATGGCCAAGTCAAAGAATCACCCAAGGGCCAACACAAATATAGCTGAAATTTAGCCCTAACTAGCCAAGCTTCCATTGGAAATACTTAAGTAACCAATTATTTAACTGAAAAATGATGGAAACTGAGCTTAGTCATCTTAAAATCAAATGTATTGCTTTATAGTTTAATTCTCTCAGAGAGAATAAACATCAACAATGAACATGTTACATACTTGGACCCCAATAAACCAGAATAATTATCTATACCACGGGTCAGCAAAGTACAGCCCACAGGTCAAATCTGATGTTTTTGTATAGCCTGAAAACTAAGAATGGGTTTTATATTTTTTTATTGTTTTTGGTTGGTTGGTTGATTGGTGAGTTTTTTGCTTGTTTGTTTGTTTGTTTTGAAACAGGGCCTCACTCTGTTGCTCAGGGCGGAGTGCAGCGGGGTGATCACCACTCACTGCAGTCTGGAAATCCCAGGCTCAAGTGACCCTCCTGCCTGAGCCTCCCAGTAGCTGATACTACAGACACACACCACCATGCCCTGCTAGTTTTTTTGTTGTTTTGTTTTTTTGTAACTTTTTATTTTTTGTAAACTTTATTTTTTGACACTATATAGTCCAGGCTGGTTTCAAACTCCTTGCTCAAGCTATCCTCCCACCTCAACCTCGCAAAGTCCTAGAATTATAGGTATGAGCCACCATGCCCAGACTAAATTGTTTAAAAACAAAAAAGACTAATACATCATGACGCATCAACAATATATGAATTTCAAATTTAATGTTCAGCAGTAAAGTTTCACTGGAAAATCACCACATTCATTCAAGTACAACAGATTTCAGTACTTGTGACATGCACCAAGGTTCTCCGTCTACCAGCTGGCCTTTTAAAAACACAAAATTTGTCAAGCCTTCATCTGTAATATTAATTAAGTACTTAACTCGTACTTCTTAGAATTAATATTTATGCTCTTATATATTTCCTATTCCCCCAACTTCCCTTAAGCCCTTCAAAAACATAAACCTTCCTGCTATCTTTTAATATTCTGGCCTAGCACATGTGTTTTCCAGAGTTGATACTCAATAGATGCTTGTTTATGAGTTAGAAGCTAGTCTACAAATAGATACCTATTTGAACATGATGAGAATATGGATGCATTCTTCTGGGCCAACTGGGGAAAAGTAAACAAGCAGCAGGCTATATTAACTATAGTCTTGATTGTAGAAGATGGTGTTTATTCTCTTATTAAAAATTAGTTGGCTATTTGCTAATATCCATTTAAAGTTGCCTATTTGCTAATATCCATTTGAGTGTTTCCCAGAAATGCTTTCTCATGTTCCTTGTACGTTTGCACTTAGAGGTAGCACAATCTCATTTTGACATCTTGGCTTTTATTGCTATCACTTTTACTAAATTTCAATTTTAACCTAATTACCCCTGACAAAAAAATTATAAGTCTGGGACACAGCTCTTAGAACAGTAAAATTCTAAAACCCAAATATGTCATAGAAGAAGGAATAATGTTTCCAGATGATACCAAAATAACTGACCAATTAGACTGTTTCAGTTCAATGACACAGTGATCCTTTGAGGAAAAAATAAAATTGATCATTTGGCTGAATTCACTTAATTCTATCCAAATATTCTACTTAGCAGCACTGTGTAGAAAGTATGTTTCTTGACTATTCAAATGACAATGCTCCTCCATCAAGTACAATGTATGTGACACAAATATACACATATATGTGTATCTTACTTAAGATGACCAGATAAAGAGCAACATTTAATCCAAAACATCACTATGAAATATATTTCACACTTTGGAGCCCATGCAGACTTTGCCAGTGATTTTCTATTCTTTCTTCCCCTGAATCTCCAGAACCTGTCTGAGCTGTCAGCAATGGTATGCCAATTGTTTACAAAACAGATCTCATTCACAGGGGAGATGAAAGCTAGAGCCAGTACTTGGAGAAGCTGAGAAAGAAAAAGAAAAAAGAAACACTGACAGATTTTTATTTGAAGTAGTAAAATCTAAAGAATAAATAGGATATCAGCAGAATTTCTCTTTTTTTGGTTGCAGGCTTACACTAAGAAATAATGTCACAATATTCTTTAGCCTGAGAAACACTTTTGATAGTAGGATTCTTGAGATAAGACAAATGGATGCATAATGAATTGTATAACCTCAGCATCCGTTGTAATTTTCTTTTCTTTCCTCCACTGCATTTTGTTGTCCCTTCTGCATTTCTCAAAATTTTTGCTAGCAGTTTTAATGAAAACCATGTCAAAATCACTCAAAGTATTCCAAAAGTTTCAAATGATCTCTACTGGTCTTTTCATGTTGGTTGTAAAGAGAATTATAAACACACATTTCCAACACATGTTCCAAAGATATCATATACCTGATGTTTGATAATTATATTGCCATCAGTAAATCTAATGTGGAGTTGAGCTGTGCAGTAAAGTATATTTAGAAAAATTTTAATTCCAAAGAAGTTGGTAGAAGTTGATTTTTATCATATAACTCTATTCCTCAGGTACCTTGGTTTATAAAATATCAGCTTTCTTCTTCCTAAACATATTATCAGGAGAAAGTATTTCAGAGGCAGAGAAAACAACTATCCTTTCTGATTTCCAAGAATCCATTCATCCTACTTTGCATGCAGCAGGCTCGCCTTTACATGGGGACTCACCCATCCTTCATTCACAGACCATGTGGCTGCTATGGAGCTAAGCTCACCTCCTGTTTCTGGAGTGGCATGTGATCCCAGCCTGATCCATCAGATCATTCCTTCCTCTGGAGACAGGGATCGGTTCAGCTTTGAGCACATGGTTCTAGTTGAGTCAATCATGTCTTAGCAATGCCAGCCTTAGAACCTGATTCTGACTGATAGTGCAGTTACTCTAATAAACTGTGCGGCTGACGCTGCACCCTAAAGGGGGAGAGTATCCATAAATGGAGTCAATGTCAAAAAGGTTGTGTGGAGAAATAGAGAGATCTTGTCCTGGTGAAAATCATTTGAGTCCTATGTTACCCATAGAATCTTATTCCCAGACATTTAGGTTTTATGAGCAAAAAATAAAAATAAAAACCTTTACATTATTCTGAGTTGAGCATTCTGTCACTGCTATTTTAAAAGTCCCAATACAGAAATTAAGGATTGATTTTTCCTGATTCCATAATATGTAAAAACTCTAGTACTTTTTTATACCTCTACCTGGGATATCAGGTTCTCGTTCCCAACATCTAGGAAGCTTCCAAGAACACTGGTTAAAACAGAGATCCCTCTTCCTGAAATATTTCTGACTAGCTTTTTCCCACCACTTTCTCAACCTTTGGGAAGGGATAAGGAACGATGTTGGTTCCCTCAGGAGACTCATACTCAAATTCTTAAGATCAGCCATCATGTGGGGGAACAGAAACGTGTGAGAACACACTAAAATGAAAAAGGTTTTTCAGGAACAGAGGTGGGGAATTCAGTCCTTCCTCACACGTGGATATTCAGTCTTCAGTGTTAGTCTGGGAGAAGCAACAGCTTTGATGCTTGATTTTAAAGGAGCCAGTGAATTTCTATGCATTAGGTAGTGGGTAATGGAACTGGTTCACTTACTCCACATGTTAAATGGAATTGTAAAAAAAAAAAGCACTGGACTGGTCTGGGCATAGCGAGCAGAGTGGATTTACAGCTCATAATTCAGAAACAAAAGTCCGTGGGTCAGTAAGGTGAAATCCCAGCTCCACAGCTTTGTAATCTTTTTGAGTTCACTCCTTATTCAACTCTCCCACTGGGCTTCCTCCCACTTCCACCCTTGGAAAGATTCAATTCAACTGAAAGATCATGTTATTTCCTTATTTCCACTAATTCCTGTTCCTAAATGTGAGGGTTTCAAGCCTAGAATATTAATTTTGGATATTCTCCAACATTTAGGGGAGGAGAGGAACTTTTCTGAGAAACTCACCAGAAAGATTTTGAAGCTAGAGCTTGAGAATATATGAGCTAAAGCAACTTATGAGTCTCAGTGAACCTTCCAGAAGGCAGAAAATCCTCTGGTGCTGATAAAGTGATGTGACAACCAGTTAGAGGTGGACTAGAGATCTGGCTGGCCATGCCGGGACTCACCAAAACTCCACGATCACTGAAATGAGAAGCCGTCCTCACAGTCCTTTCAACACAAACATGAAAACCCTTAAAGGTGATTTGAAGGAAAGAAGCTATTTCCAATTCCTGGCTTAAGAGGTTTTCACTCTGCTTTACCGAAGCCTGTCTTCAAAAATCACACTTAATTTCAAAACGAGCTACTACATTTAAAGTTGCTTTGGAAAACTGTGGAATGCAGTTTGAAAAAACACGTTTCGGCCCCTGTGGCCACTGAATGAACAGAGGGAAGATGTAATACACTTTCTAGTGATTCTGTGCGGTTGAAGATTTTTCTTTTGCCCACACTTGGCTGTGCACCCAGTCCCTGCTTTATTTTATAGAAAGCTGGTCAAATACAAAAAACATCTCGTTTTTAAAATACTTTAACTTGTTCATTTTTAAGCCAGGTTTTCTTCAACTTAATGTATTAATATTTTTATTAAATTGAGTTTAGTTTTTTAAAGAAGCATTCTTTACAATTCCAAATTCAAAGTAAATCAACTACCTTATTTCTCATGTTTCATCTAATATATACTATTTTATTAAGCTATACATTATAAAGTATAAAATTATTCCTAAAGAAAGTAAGACATTTTCATTAGGTATAGAAATCTCAAGCATGTTACCAAACACCAACATAATATGCATATGTAGTTTAAATCTTCAGGCCACATAAAAGTATTTTTTAAAATGGAGTGAAATAACCACAATTTGCCATACTTTGACTAAAAATAAATTAGCATACAAAAGTATTAAAGTCCATCAAATTGGAGGAATTAAACTTAGAAAAGACACATTATAAAGAAATATGTGTCTGTATAATATGCAAAAGATACATAAGCTGCATACCATTCAGTAAATTATGTATACGTATATAAACAGCATATATAAATTAGATATGAAATCGGTCGGACAATATTCTTTAAAACAGGGGCTTGCATCTTATATTCACCATGTATTCCTCTTTCTTTTAAGGTTTTGTCAGCACTATTAAAAACACAGAACACTTACAAGCCAAAACTAAAAACCAGCTGAATGTCAGCTGTTGAAATTTTCCCCATCTTACTCAGGAAGCCAAACATGTTTTTCCTGCTAATTTACACTTTACTTCACAGTTAAAGGTACCTTGAAAGTGTTAAAGATAACAGTATTTCTGTGATCCCATCAAACTTGAAAGGGCACTGTCTTTCCTCTCCTTATGCACAGAGAAAGTTGAGAAAGGCATTTCAAACTAAGAAATTCACAGGAGCTTTTTGTAAGAAAAAGACTTCACTTCCAACAACTGACTGTGCTATTTGCATAGATTGCAAGGCAGTCGTGTTTAAGCGATGCAACCATATGCGAAGGACTATATGCAACCATATGCCAGCAGCTAAGTGCTCATTAGAGTCTCTTCAATGGACTCAGGTTCCAAGCCACCTCATGATCCAGGGCACCAGAGAAGAGACACCTTGTAAATGAATTTCAGCTCTCGGGAAAATCCTGCTTCATCTTGTATTCCCAAGCTACAGAGAGCTTGTTGGAACCTCGGAGGTGTCTCTTGGAGTACCCAGTATCATGGAAAACTTCATCTTCATATTCCCTTTCATAAAAGGTTGGTGTAGCAGATGATACTACAGAAGGAAGATAGACAGTTAGACACATAGATCCAAGGAATGCGTCCTTACCGTCTCCCTCTGGCACAGTTTATAACTATATGCAAAATCAAACAAAAACATTATCTGACTTTGATTGCTCAAGATTAAAGTTTCTGGAGAGTGTTTTAAATATTCCTTTTCCCTATTATTTTTCCTTCCTTGAGGCAGCAGTGTATTAACCAGTCCTAGTTTTTCATTATTGCAATTCAAATATAAGTTTTACACACAAATACATTGGTCTTACTGGACTTTACCTGATCAAATCTTTTCTGTACTCTTTCCTATTGCCCCTACCCCACCTTCTGTCAAAATGCCATATCACCATAATCTCCAAGTTACCTCCGTACTCTAGGTTATCAAAATTGACTTATTTCATATTGTTCTCCTAGCTTTGCTTCACACAACTTCCCACAAACACCTAATTATGGTATTTTAATCTACCCTTTTTTCTCTGTTCCCCTAAAGCCACCCAGACCGGGGTCCATTTAAGGTCAGGACTGAATTGCAGTGATGGTTTCCAAGCAGGTGTCTCTGTCTCCAGTCTCTTTCATCACATCCGACCTACTCACTGATGCTCTAATGATTTTCATCTGACTTTATTTTCTTCAAGTGTCTTGCCTGCTCAGCAGTCTTGGAGGCTTCAGTGTCGCTTATTATGCACATTCCAAGCCTTATCTGGCCTTCAGAGGTTTCCACTAATATGACACCTCCCGGGATCCCATCCCACCTTCATTTCTTATTACCTCACACTGCAGCCTCTCTACTCCCACCAGCAATATCTGCTGGCCATCTCCCACATGTGATTTGCTTGTTTTCATCTCTGTATCTTTCCTCATGCAAACTTCCCCACCCACTGACCTACAAATTCATTTATTGCTCTTTTCATCAATATCTTGGTTCTCTTCAAAATTCTGCTCATCACTCATCTCTTCAGAAATTTCTTCTGAATTAATTGCAATCAAATATGGGACTCATTTTGTCTTTTATCCCCTCAAAACAGGGCAATCCTCTGGAGTTATTGAGGGTGAGGATGTGAAAACATAAAGAGATTCAAGATAATGCATGTAATTTGAGTGCCAAACCTCATAAATTGTTTGATCTAAATTAAGAACAAAGAAAATATCTTGCAGATAAGGAAAATGATCAAAGGTCCAAACAAACAAAGCTCTCTTACACATAGAGGCTTTTATAAGGGAAATATCTACATAAAATAGCTACAGCTGCCACATATTAAGGACTTTAAAATTTCTGCTAGGGGCTACATATACAGTAACTCATTTAATTTTTGTTACACACAACATAGGTATTGTTATAGTAATATTACAGTGAGCAAAATCAATGGCCAGAGAAATAAAATTACTTGCCCAAAATCATATAACTAGGAAGAAATAAAAGCAGAATTTCAACCCAGAATTTGGTATTTGTCTTCTCCCTAGAATTTGTTTGGTATTACAAGCCACCTGCGCTCTTGTCACATATTCTGAATAGCATTCACAGCCCCTATTCTAGTAGTTACTTAAAAAAAAAGTTTACACCTGAGCTGACTAGTTTTTTTTTCACCAATTGGCACTTGATACTGTGCACATTTTTTTCACTCTTTTTACACAATCTCTACTTTTGGCCACGCTAACCCTCTCTTAATGAACCTGCCTCTCACTAGAACTAGAAAATTGGAGTCATGGGATAAAAATCTCTTCTAAAAACAGATTGAACATAACCCTTCTTCTCTCCCATTATGTTGTCTCCCTATAAAAGGTCAACCCATACCATTGTGCTTTGGTACCAATGTCTTCTTTTCTTTTCAAAGCCTTTATTCATCATGTAACCCCAAATTTCCTGCATTATCAATCTTTTTACTTCTATTGTAATATTGCCTTCAAATAGCAACTGCCATAAGTTTTAAGATAAATAAATAATGTGTAAGTAATGTAATACATAAATTAAATAATTGTTTTTTAAAAAAATATTTCCCATGACACAGATGTTGGTTTAAATATGTCCTTACTTCTTTGCTCCACTTCGTGGTCAAACCCCCTGAAAGAGTTGCCTTCACTGCATTCCCCGCTTCCCTACCTCCTCACTTCCTGACTGGTTTCTTCCTCTTGTTCCATAGGAACTGTTCCAGTCAAGCCTCCACAGACCTCCATGGATGTCCAATCCATGCTAAATTCGAGGGGAATGTTCTTTCCTTATCTCGGTTTGTGAGAGTAGAATCCTCACAAATGGAATTAGTACTCTTATATTAGTGCTATTATAAGAAAAAACACAAGAGAAATGATCTCTCTCTGGATCATATGAGGATCCAGTGTGAAAACAGCCCTCTGCAAGACAGCCGCCACTGATAAATGAACCTGCTGCCATCCTGATCTTGGATTTGCCAGCTTCAGAACTGTGAAAAATAAAGCTTTTTTGTTTAAGCCACCCAGTCTATGATATGTATTATGGCACCCTGATCTGACTAAGGACAAATTTCTGCCTCAATCTCATCCATGGGTTCTCAGGAGTAGGAGTAGGATATTTCTCATCAGCATGCTGATATAATGCCTTTCTTTAATTTTATGTGTCTCGGATTTTAGCTCTAAGTCCAGAACTTGCCCTCAGCTTCCATTTTTGTGTGTATTGTATCTGTCTCACCGTATATCAACAGGTATTGCAAAATTCAGCACCTTCTCAAGCTTCTGCAAGAAATACACTGACATGAAGCATGTATAAGATATCACAAAGATCCACCATCTTATGCAACACACACTATTCTGGCAGCTTACTGATTCTTATTCTTCTCTCACCTCACTAACTCTCTTCTGGAAGCAAAAAATTATTCTTATCTCATTCCCAGAAGATGAGGGACTATTCTTTTATTGCCATTTACAAAATTGCTTTATCAAAGTACTTCTCTCAGACAATGCTCACCCCAAGAAAAATTTTAGTAAATACATTTTTCTATTATAGAATCATTACATGCGGGGAGGACTCAAGATGGCGCTGTGAGAACAACCCAGGATTGGAGCTCTCGTTGAATCCGCAAAGAGGTGAGTCCGAGCTGCATTTCCAGACTGATCTTTGTTGCCCACAGAACGGGGAAACTCCCAAGTATAAAAAAGACACAGGACGCCAGGCAGTAAGTCTGCCTGGCGAAGCCGGCAGCCGGGACGTGGCGGCGGCCGGCCCTACCCAGCAATCCTCACAGGGCACGCTTGTCCAGGTGCCCTGTTGAACCAGCAACCTGAGACTTGAGAGGGCTGGACTTGAGACTGAACGAGACTTGGACAGTAGCCCAGCCCAGGGGATTGCAGGGACAGAGCGTTCGGGATACCCAGTGGGACGAACAAAACCGCGATTTCAAACTATCCCGAGCAGACGGTCCTAGACGCTCTGTGGGGGAGGGGCGTCCACCACTACCGAGGCAACCTGCCCCAACTGAAATACACGCCCACTGCTGACGCAGCCAGCCGTTGCCGAGGCAACCCGTCCCTACTGAGATACACACCCACTGCTGACCGCAGCCCACCGTTGCTGAGACAACATGCTACAACGAAGAGACTCTGCCGCAGGGCGTGGCGGAGACCACCGCAGAGCCTGCAGGAACAGGGCAATCACACTACAGCAGGGCGGAGACTCGGCAGGCAAACAGTGGCTAGTCTGCCTCCTAGCTGGGCAGGACACCTCAAAGGACATCAAAAAATAAAGCCCGAACCCCCCAACACAGAGCATTTGAGAAAAAAAAGGGTTTTTTTAATGAGCTCTGTTGCAGCAGAATCAAACATAGCAGCCTAACAGCCCTGAATGAACAACAGAGCTCACAGCTCAGAAATTGAGCTCCTAAAAAGAACAGACTGTCTCCTCAAGCAGCTCCCTGACCCCTCTATATCCAAAATACTGACATTTGGCAGGCATCATCCTGGGACAAAGATAGCAAAAAAAGAAACGGGTAGCATCCCTCGCTGTGCCACAGCTGCTAGAGGTGCACTCCAGACAAGCAGGGCCTGGATTGGACTTCAGCAGTCGTACAGCGAAGGGGCTAGGCTGGTAGAAGGAAAACCAAGTAACAGAAATACTTCATCATCAACAATCTGGATGTCCACTCGGAGACCCAATCGAAAAGTCAGCAACTACGCAGACGATAAGTGGATAAACCCACAAAGATGGGAAGAAACCAGCAAAAAAAGGAGGAAAACACCCGAAACCAGAACACCTCACCTCCTAGAAAGGACCAAAACTCCTCACCAGCAAGGGAACAAAGCTGGACAGAGAATGACTGTGACGAAATGACGGAATTAGACTTCAGAAGGTGGATAATGAGAAACTTTTGTGAGCTAAAAGAACATGTATTAAACCAATGCAAAGAAACTAAGGAACTTAAAAAAAGATATGAGGAAATGATAACAAGAATTGATAACTTAGAGAGGAATATGAATGAATTAAAGGAGCTGAAAAACACAATATGAGAACTTCGCGAAGCATGCACAAGTTTCAACAGCCGAATTGACCAAGCACAAGAAAGAATATCTGAAGTCGAAGACCAACTCAATGATATTAAACGAGAAACCAAGATTGAGAAAAAAGCGCAAAAAGGAATGAACAAAGTCTCCAAGAAATGTAAGACTATGTGAAAAGACCTAACCTACGTTTGATAGGTGTACCAGAAGGGGACAAAGAGAATGAATCCAAGCTGGAAAATACTCTTCAGGACATCATCCAGGAAAACTTCCCCCACCTAGCAAGACAGGCCAACACTCAAATGCAGAAAATACAGAGAACACCACAAAGATATTCTGCAAGAAGAGCAACCCCAAGGCACATAATTGTCAGATTCAACAAGGTTGAAATAAAGGAGAAAATACTAAGGGCAGCCAGAGAGAAAGGTCGAGTTACCCACAAAGGGAAGCCCATCAGACTCACAGCAGATCTCTCAGCAGAAACACTACAAGCCAGAAGAGAGTGGGGGCCAATATTCAACATTCTTAAAGAAAAGAACTTTCAATCCAGAATTTCATATCCAGCCAAACTGAGCTTCAGAAGTGAAGGAAAAATAAAATCCTTTGTGAACAAGCAAGTACTCAGAGATTTTGTCACCACCAGGCCTGCTTTACAAGAGCTCCTGAAAGAGGCACTACACATAGAAAGGAACAACCAGTACCAGCCATTCTAAAATCACACTAAATGCTAAAGAGCATCAACATAATGAAGAATCTACAACAACTAACAGGCAAAACAGCCACTTAGCATCAAAATGGCAGTATCAAATTCACACATAACAATATTAACCCTAAATGTAAATGGACTAAATGCACCAATCAAAAGACACAGACTGGCAAATTGGATAAAAATCCAAAACCCATCAGTGTGCTGTATCCAGGAAACCCATCTCACATGCAAGGATACACAAAGGCTCAAAATAAAGGGATGGAGGAAGATTTACCAAGCAAATGGAGAGCAAAAGAAAGCAGGAGTTGCAATTCTCATCTCTAATAAAATAGACTTTAAAGCAACAAAGATCAAAAGAGACAAAGAAGGCCATTACATAATGGTAAAAGGATCAATACAACAAGAAGAGCTAATGATTCTAAACATATATGGACCCAATGCAGGAGCACCCAGATACATAAGGCAAGTTCTTAATGACTTACAAAGAGACTTAGACTCCCACACAATAATAGTGGGAGACTTTAACACTCCACTGTCAATATTAGACAGATCAACCAGACAGAGAATCAACAAGGATATCCAGGGCTTGAACTCAGACCTGGAGCAAGCAAACCTGATAGACATTTACAGAACTCTCCACCCCAAATCCACAGAATATACATTCTTCTCAGCACCACATCACACCTACTCAAAAATTGACCACATAATTGGAAGTAAAGCACTGCTCAACAAATGCAAAACAACTGAAATCATAACAAACAGCCTCTCAGACCATAGTGCAATCAAGTTAGAACTCAGAATACAGAAACCAACCCAGAACCGCACAGCTTCATGGAAACTGAACAACTGGCTCTTGAATGTTGACTGGGTAAAAAATGAAATGAAGGCAGAAATAAAGAAGTTCTTCGAAACCAATGAGAACGAAGACACAACATGCCAGAACCTCTGGGACACATTTAAAGCAGTCTCTAGAGGAAAGTATATAGCAATAAGTGCCCATATGAGGAGAATGGAGAGATCCAAAATTGACACCCTATCATCAAAATTGAAAGAGCTAGAGGAGCAAGATCAAAAAAACTCAAAACCCAGCAGAAGACAAGAAATAACTAAGATCAGAGCTGAACTGAAGGAGACTGAGACACAAAAAACCCTTCAAAAAATTAATAAATCCAAGAGCTGGTTTTTTGAAAAGATCAACAAAATAGACAGACCACTAGCCAGACTGATTAAAAAGAAAAGAGAGAACAACCAAATACATGCAATAAAAAATGATAAAGGGGAAATCACCACAGATTACACAGAAATTCAAACCATCATCAGAGAATATTACAAACAACTCTATGCACATAAACTAGTAAACCTGGAAGAAATGGATAAATTCCTGGACTCCTATGTCCTCCCAAGCCTAAACCAGGAGGAAGCTGAATCTATGAATAGACCAATAACAAGGTCAGAAGTCGAGGCAGCAATTAAGAGCCTACCACACACAAAAAAGCCCAGGTCTAGATGGGTTCACAGCCGAATTCTACCAGACACACAAAGAGGAGCTGGTACCATTCCTTCTAAAACTATTTCAAACAATCCAAAAAGAGGGAATACTTCCCAAATCATTTTACGAGACCAACATCATCCTGATACCAAAACCCGGCAGAGACCCAACAAGAAAAGAAAACTTCAGGCCAATATCCATGATGAACAAGATGCAAAAATCTTCAATAAAATATTGGCAAGCCGATTACAACAGCAAATCAAAAAACTTATTCACCATGATCAAGTAGGATTCATCCCGGGGATGTAAGGCTGGTTCAACATACGCAAGTCTATAAACGTAACTCACCACATAAACAGAACCAAAAACAAAAACCACATGATTATCTCAATTGACGCAGAGAAGGCATTTGACAATATTCAACAGCCCTTTATGCTAAAAACCCTCAATAAACTCGGTATCAATGGAACGTATCTCAAAGTAATAAAAGCTATTTATGACAAACCAACAGCCAATATCATACTGAATGGGCAAAAACTGGAAGCATTCCCTTTGAAATCCGGCACTAGACAAGGATGCCCTCTTTCACCACTCCTATTCAATATAGTTCTGGAAGTTCTAGCCAGAGCAATCAGGCAAGAAAAAGAAATAAAGGGTATTCAAATAGGAAAGGTGGAAGCCAAATTGTCTCTATTTGCAGACGACATGATAGTATACCTAGAAGACCCCATCGTCTCAGCCCAAAAACTCCTGAAACTGATAAGCAACTTCAGCAAAGTCTCAGGATATAAAATCAATGTGCAAAAATCACAAGCATTCGTCTACACCAATAACAGACTTAAAGAAAGCCAAATCAAGAACGAACTGCCATTCACAATTGCTACAAAAAGAATAAAATACCTTGGAATACAACTCACAAGGAACGTAAGGGACCTCTTCAAGGAAAACTACAAACCGCTGCTCAACGAAATCAGAGAGGACACAAACAGATGGAGAAACATTCCATGTTCATGGTTAGGAAGAATTAACATCGTGAAAATGGCTATACTGCCCAAAGTAATTTACAGAATCAACGCTATCCCCATCAAGCTACCATTGACTTTCTTCACAGAACTGGAAAAAACCACCATGAACTTCATATGGAACCAAAAGAGAGCCCGCATAGCCAAGTCAATTCTAAGCAAAAAGAACACAGCGGGGAGCATCACACTACCGGATTTCAAACTATACTACAAGGCTACAGTAATCAAAACAGCATGGCACTGGTACCAAAACAGAGATATAGACCAATGGAACAAAACAGAGGCACCGGAGGCAACACAACATATCTACAACTATACAATCTTTGATAAACCTGACAAAAACAAGCAAGGGGGAAAGGATTCCCTGTTTAACAAATGGTGTTGTGAAAACTGGCTAGCCATGTGCAGAAAGCAGAAACTGGACCCCTTCCTGACTCCTTACACTAAAATTAACTCCAGATGGATTAAAGACTTAAACATAAGACCTGGCACCATAAAAACCCTAGAAGGAAATCTAGGCAAAACTATCCAGGACATAGGAGTAGGCAAGGACTTCATGAACAAAACACCAAAAGCATTGGCAACAAAAGCCAAAACAGACAAATGGGACCTAATGAAACTCCACAGCTTCTGCACGGCAAAAGAAACAGTCACTAGAGTGGATCGGCAACCAACAGAATGGGAAAAAAATTTTGCAGTTTACCCATCTGACAAAGGGCTGATATCCAGAATTTACAAAGAACTCAAACGGATTTACAGGAAAAAAACAAACAAGCCCATTCAAAAGTGGGCAAAGGATATGAACAGACACTTTACGAAAGAAGACATATATGAGGCCAACAATCATATGAAAAAATGCTCATCATCACTGGTCATCAGAGAGATGCAAATCAAAACCACATTGAGATACCATCTCACGCCAGTTAGAATGGCGATCATTAAAAAATCTGGAGACAACAGATGCTGGAGAGGATGTGGAGAAAAAGGAACACTTTTACACTGTTGGTGGGAGTGTAAATTAGTTCAACCATTGTGGAAGATAGTGTGGCGATTCCTCAAGGCCTTAGAAATAGAAATTCCATTTGACCCAGCAATCCCATTACTGGGTATATATCCAAAAGACTATAAATCGTTCTACTATAAGGACACATGTACACGAATGTTCATTGCGGCACTGTTTACAATAGCAAAGACCTGGAATCAACCAAAATGCCCATTGATAATAGACTGGATTGGAAAAATGTGGCACATATACACCATGGAATATTATGCAGCAATCAGAAATGATGAGTTTGTGTCGTTTGTAGGGACATGGATGAATCTGGAGAACGTCATCCTCAGCAAACTGACACAAGAACAGAAAATGAAACACCGCATATTCTCACTCATAGGCGGGTGATGAAAAATGAGAACACATGGACACAGAAAGGGGAGTACTAAACACTGGGGTCTATCGGGGGGAAAAGGGGAGGGCCAGTGGGAGGGGGAGGTGGGGAGGGATAGCCTGGGGAGAAATGCCAAATGTGGGTGAAGGGGAGAAGGAAAGAAAAGCACACTGCCATGTGTGTTCCTATGCAACTGTCTTGCATGCTCTGCTCATGTACCCCAAAACCTAAAATCCAATAAAAAATTTAAAAAAAAAAAAGAATCCTTACATGCTAATGAAAATATGTCTGAGTTTTCATTTTGTCCTTACTATCTAGCCTTTTCCATAACTATTGAAGATGAGAAAACAATGCCGAGTTGTGTTTATTAATAAAGCAGTTCAAAAATGCCATATTTTGACCAATATGAGCATGATATTCACAGTTCCATGAAATGTAGTTGTTAAGAGATTAAAAGTAAATTCTTAAGGGTGTTTTTAAGTGACTACCTAATGATAGTCTAGGAAATCACATTTTTTTAATTAAATGATAGTGGGAAATTTAGCATTTCTTAAATAACTAGTGTGATGTTTGTGGGAGAAAGAAATAAAGATTCAAAGTTTAATAAATGTTTCCAAAGTTCACAAGAATTTGGTTTTGTTAATAAAACAGCTTCAATATTTTCAGAATAACTTAGTTCAACTATGCCAGAAGAATGTGTCTTTCAAATGTCTGGTGTAATGTTTTAGCCCACTATTAAGAAAGGTTATACTGCTTATTTACACTCTGGTGATTATATCTTTAAATATAAAGGACTAATCAATGTGTATTAAAGATTTATGAAGGAACAAGTTAATAATTTTCCACTCAATTCCTTCCTACTAATTAAAGATTTTTCACCATTAATCTTTGTCCTTTAGCATTTAATCTGAAGTAATGTTTGCCTTTTAGCTTTAGAATTAATTTTACATAACATCTTTAATTTTGGCATAAAGAACTATTTTCACAATTGCCTTTCAGGTTAAATTAAGAAATCTCTAAAAGTCTCCTATTTAACTTTACATATAAAATGTAATTTGCATTAATCTGATGATTTTAAACTACACATTTGGCCCACAATATCTAATTAATTTGGCAAGAGAATTATGGAAATAATAAAAATTACTTCTAAATTTCAAGGGCCACTTCATTTTTAAATGTCTTATTAAATATATCTTCGTAATAAAAGAAATCATTCAGAAGAAATGTAATAGTATTTTAATTTCCAAGTAATAGGTATGCTGAATGTTAATTTGTCCTACATTTGGCATCCACAGGAGACAAAGCATTGTATTCTCAAAGCCAAAAGCAAGAAGTTCATTAATGCAACCTGAAAAAATACAATAAAATCAAAGTTGTTTGGCAGAGAATACAAAGATGTGAGTTGAAAATCTGAGTGCTTCATTAAAAAAAAAAAACTACCTGGCATAACATCATTATCTTTCGTTTTTCTTGCATTTCAATCAAGAGACCAGTGAGGAGTAATAATATTTATGAAGATCAGCACCTTAGTTACGTGTTTCTTCATCTATGCATTTTGTAAAGCTGCTTTTTGCTGACCTTAAGAATAGTCCAAAAATATTCTAACTCTACTGTGTTAGCAATACATTTGGATAAAAGGAAAAAGGATTCCATCTCTTTTCAAAATTGTTTGCAGCTTTCCTTTCTTTTTTTTTCATTTTATTTCAAATATGAAAATCAACTTACATTCTAATTTCTCCAGTGAATAGGTCCATATAATCAACCTATATTCTTCTTTCTCTAATTACGTAATTTTGTGCTCCTTGTTTCTTTATTAAAATAAGTTCAAAGTCATGTCTTTTCACTTTTCTCCAACTTTCAAGCTCAATGACATTTTAAAACTATACTAACAATATACCCTGTGCCTCAAGTACAAGACAAAATTTAAGAAATTTCTAATCTTTCTAAACACTAAAGATAGCTTTTAAAAAAACAGGAGTATAATTTCAATACCAGTAGGGTCAAGGTTAAATACTATTGGATTAAGATCCTATGAGTTCTAAATATAAGAAGTCTGCATATTAGTAAGCATTATAATAATCGGAAGTATGTGGAAGTTTGTGGAGGAACAATTTAATGCAAATGTATATTAAATAAATGCACCCGCTAACCTACTAGGTATTTAGAAGCAACTTATCTGAAAATGATTATTTCTTGCCATATTTTATACTAAGACATAAAGAGCTTTTGACTCAAGTTTCAAATTTTATTCTTCTTTAGAGAAGACAGGAGACATTTAAAAACCTGATGCAGAATCAAACTATGTCATTTAGAGACATCTTCACCTCTCTGCATTACCAGAGGACTATATTCTCCATGCCTTGCCATGCCAGAGATGCTCTATGTATCATTGGTTAATATTAGGCTTCAGCCCCTGCAGGTTTCCAAGTAAATGAAAGGTCAATAATGCATGCTACCTGCTGGCTCCCGGCTGGCAGCTTTGCCCACCAATTCAGCATTGCCCATAGTAGCATGGCTATAGTTACAGTGGCCCCAAAAGTACTTACAGCTCATTTCATATTCATTCTAGCATAATCCTCTCACTTGCTGACCATTAGCAGTGTAATTAATGGGCATTTTCTGATTGATGTACCCTTGCAGATAAGTATTTTAATAAAGGGTGATTACAGTGAAGAATAATATAGTTGAAAATCAGTACCTAGTCGTCACCTCTCATTGACAGTGCCATAACAGAATCAGTGAGATCAGACTGCATAGAAATTATATCAAATAAAGTAATTTCTTTAATTTATTGCACTTTTAATTATTCCATCTTTAATTTAAAGAACTATGTTGTCCCCATACAATGTAGTCTTGAAGCTAAAGAGAATCAATCTAAGGCTAACTAATATTCACTTTCCCCAGCACATTTGAAATCAATTTTACCTTAAGCAAAATGTTTTATGAGCCTTTAGTTTACTCTGGGCATTATGCATCTTCATAATATTCTAATGAGCTTAAGATATCCATGAGCAAAATCCATGAATCATATTGTTGGTAGCCCTTAAAAGCAAGTTTTTTCTAACTCTGCTGTAAATTAAGAGATGTGAGAAAATGAGAATAAAATCTCATTACCACTGACAACCTCACAGCTCAATAAACCTGTTTTAAATCTTATTAAAGGGTCCATTATTTGTCATTTTTAGTAACCTTCATCATCACAGCCAATACCATGCTATCTAATCTTTCTTTAAAATATCAGGGAATAGAGGTCACACAAAGAATTGGGGCCATGGAAATCACCCTGAGAGTGAGCATAACAAATTGGACCTCCTTCCAGAGCCTTCAATTTATTGACAGGCACTGAGCTGCTGTCAGGGTCAGCTCAGAAGGGGTTAGGGACAAAGATCTACAAAATAAGACTTAAGAATACTATGCCATGCTGCTTTCTAGGGTTTCCTGAACACCAGAATCTGAGGGGATATAATGGTCATTTCACAGGTAAGCCAGCAGGAACACCTAACCAAAGTGAGGCCCACTGCTTAATCACTTCTCATGGGATAAAGATAAAAGAAAAAAAAATAAAAATCTCAAGTAGCCACAGGCTTTATGTATAACAAATGTTCTACATGCAAATTAAAATCCACTAGGCTGAATTTAATCACAACAAATCAAATTATATCATTGGGCAGCAGGCTCTGAAGCTGGTTTCTTTTCCCTGGCCTGGTTATGTTCATGGGATGATAGAGACTTTTGTTATAATATAAACAACTTGGATTAAAGAGATAGATATGCTACCTAAAATAAAGACAGCAAAAAGCCATTCCAATAATTCAAGCAAATTTTTTTTAAATATTCTATGACTGGCTTAGCTGCAACGATTTTTTCCCATTTGTAAGTATTAGAGAAACCGTAAATAGAAGTTAGCCTCTGGCTTTAAAATCTGAGATTCATCTTGATTTCCCCTTATGATAAGATAGACTGTGTGCTGTTGGCAGGGATTAAATGGGAAATTTAAATGGAGAAATTTCTGTGTCCTAGAAGCAATGTCAAAGGAGTGTTTTTGGTTTGTAACAGAGCAAGCAGGGCTTGCTCCGAGAGTAAAAAAAATTCTAGGAGCACTTGTTACTTCTTCTGTCCTTCAGTTTTGCCCCTTGTCATCACGTTTGATGTTCTCAACACCCTCAATCAACTAAAATACACAGGTTCTAAATAAGAGGGAGGAGGCAAATAACAACATCAAAGGCACTGAATACTTACAGTTTTGCTTACAATCCCTTCGCTATAATTACCAACAGTTTCGGCAGCTTGTTACTCTGATTTTATTCATTTTGATAATATAGACCATAATTTGAGATTTATTTTTAACTATTTCAAATAATTGATAGCAAAATTTCTCATTCTCCTTTAATTTACCTCTGAGGACATACTGTTGTCAACAATGTTCACTATAAAGCAATCTACATTGATCTTCCTGTCACCTAACGGCCACGTTGATACCTTATGTATTTGTCTGATCAAACTGCCATAAGAAAATATCACAGACTGGGTGGATTAAACAACAGAATCTAATTGTATCCTACTTTTGCAGAGTACTGTTATGGTCAGTTTTGGTGAGTGCTGTCTTCCTGGCTTGCAGGTACCCACCTTCTCACTGTATGACACAGAGAAAGAGCTGTGGTGTCTCTTCCTCTTCTTATAAGAGCACTGACTCTATGATCCCACCCTTATGACTTTATCTAACACTTATCACCTCCTCACAGACCCCATCCTCAAATATAGTCACCTTGGTGGTTAAAGTATCAACATATAAATCTGGGTAGTACACAATTCAGTCCATACATTCCTCTGCTGGTCCACAAAAATTCACTTCCCCTTGCATGCAAAACATATTGATTCTATTCCAATAGTCTCCAAAGTCTTAACTCATTCCAGCAACAATTCTAAAATAAAAAGTCTTAGTTAAATATCTGGGTTTTTTTTTTTTATAGTAGAGACGGGGTTTCACCATGTTCACCTGGATGGTCTCGATCCCTTGACCTCGTGATCCGCCTGCCTCAGCCTCCCAAAGTACTGGGATTACAGGTGTGCCCCACAGTGCCCAGCCAAAAAGTCTTAGTTAAATATCATCTAAATCAGATATGGGTTGAAACTCAAGGAATGGTTCATCCTGAGGCAAAATTTATCTTCATTTGTGAACCTGTGAAATGAGACAAGTTACCTTCTTCCAAAATCCGATAATGAGAGAAGCATAAGATAGACATTATCATTCCAAAAGGGATAAATTAGAAAAATGAAAGGGGTAATGGGTCCCAAGTAACTCCAAAACCTAGCGAGGCAAATTCTATTGGATCTTAAGGCTTGAGAATAATCCTCTTTGGTCTGACACTCAGCTTTCCAGACCCACTGTGGCAGCATAATCACCTCCACAGCTGTAGGCAGGGATCCAGGCTGGTTGGTCTCACCCCTATACCTCTGCAGAGTGAACCCTTCCCACCATGGCTTCAGATAGAGGCTACCCAGCCTGTTAAAACCAAAATGGTGGCCCTTGTAATCTCTGAATCATTTTCAGGGTTATTTTTTCTTCTTTTTGAAATGCAGCACACATTCACAGCCAAATGGCTTGGTCATCCTATCCAGTCAATGCAAGAAATCTGACAACTTTTTTTCATTTTGTCTCATTACCACCCCTTTAGTTCAGACTGGTGGTGTTTCTGCCCACATCAGTCCATAAATTTGTTATCAAGTACTAGTCTAGCCTAGCCACTACCTTGGTGTTCTTTTCAGAATATGTCTCTCAATTTTTACAATATGAATAGGCTCAGAAGTTCCCAAATCTTCAAGTTCTGTTTCCTCTTTTCTTAACAATTCCGTCTTTAATTCATCTCTGCATTCACATTTTACTCTAAGGAGTCAGGAAGAACCAAGCCACTCCGTCAATACTTTGCTTAGAAATCTCCTCAGCTATCTATTCAAGCTCATCTCTCACAAGTTCTGTCTTCCACAAAACACTGTAACACAGTTCAAGCCAAGTTATTTGTCATTTTATAGGAAGAAATCAGTTTCCAATAATCTGTTCCACATTTTCATTTAGTACAAATGGAATGGCCACCAGAATGGCCTGTAACTTCCATATTTCTACCATTTTGTTTATGATTGTATTTATGTATTCTCTAGGAAGCTGGAGGCTTTCTCTCTAGCTCTCTGCTTTTCTTCTGAGCCCTCAATAGAATCACCTTTTACTTCCATATTTCTACCAACAGTTCTTTTCACAGCAACCTTGGCCTTCTCTACGATGTACCTAAATACTCCTCTAGTCTCCTCAGTTCCAAAACTGCTTCCATGTTTTTAGGTTTTTGTTATAGCGGAGCTTCACTTCTAGGTACTAAAATCTGTATTAGTCTGTCAGGATGCTGTAACAAAATACTGTAGACTGAACTGAATGACTTAGACAACAGAAATGTATTTTCTTCAGCTCTAAAGGCTAGAAATTCCAAGACCAAAGTTCTGACAGAACTCAATTTCTGGTGAGGGGTCTCTTCTTGGCTTCTAGATGGCCACCTTCTCTCTGTGTTCTCATATGGCAGAGAGAAAACTCCCTGTTGTCTCTTCCTCTTTTTTTTTTTGAGATGGAGTTTTGCTCTTGTTACCCAGGCTGTAGTGCAATGGCACGATCTCAGCTTACCACAAGCTCCGCCTCTTGGGTTCAGGCAATTCTCCTGCCTCAGCCTCCCCAGTAGTTGGGATTACAGGCACACGCCACCATACCCTTCTAATTTTTTAATATTTTAAGTAGAGATGGGGTTTCACCATGTTGACCTGGATGGTCTCAATATCTTGACCTTGTGATCCACCCGCCTCCTCGGCCTCCCAAAGTGCTGGGATTACAGGCTTGAGCCGCCACGCCCAGCCCTCTTCCTCTTCTTATAAGGGCACCAACCCTAGTGGATTAGGACCACATCTTGATGACTTCCTTTAACCTTTATTTCCTCCTACAAGCCCTATCTCAAAATATAGTCAGATTAGGGGTTAAGGCTTTCACATATTAATTGGGGGTAGGGAATGCTGCAATTCAGCCCTAGCACTTTATGTAACAAAAATATTACATTTCTTCCATAATGTTATTTCAGACTTTATTTATAGGATACCAAGACAACCAGCCAGTGCAAGGAGGAAGAGTTTAGCTGGGTCTTTTGAATAGCATATGCAATGGATATACTATTTCAAGCTATAACTTTATTTTTCTCTATCAAAATTTGTTTCCATTCCTGTCTGGTAGCAGAAGGGCAGATAAAGTCACTTCAGAGATTCTTCCCTCTGTTTCATTTCCGTGGAGCAGCATAAACATACTGCCAAATTTAGGCAAGATCAAGACATGGGCAGTCTGGGTAGGGGTATCTGATCCTTGGTTAGCCTTTATTTACACAAGCTCCTCATACGCTCAGTTTCTCAGTTGCGATGCAAACCTCTCCGGAACCTAGGCTTGAAGAAGAAAGTAAGGAAAAGGAGAATTATAGGGAGCAAACGTAATTTAATGTCTTAAAAATATTATTTTACCACATGAAACATAGGTGCCAAGCTTAATCCTTCTAATTCATCAAAGTCAAGGGTTGCAAAGGCTCATAGGGATTTCCTACATTATTGTCATAATTTTGCAAATGAAGACATGAAGCCCAAAGAGATGGCATAATTCATGTGAGGTCCCATAACAATTTAATGGTAGATTACAGACTAGAAGCCAGGTATTTTCATGACCTCCTGGTGCCTCTTAAAAACATAATCCAATTTAACCGATACCATACAAGTGCCTACTGAGTGAAAGACATTATACCAGGCCCAGCAAGTGTCCTGAGAGAAGTAAAGAAAAGAAATAGTATCTAAAGTTTTAAACATTCCCTGAGGCCAAATGAAGTGACGCCTCCTGATGTATTACTATTGCTTCTTGCTGACCTGTATTCAAAAATGTCTACTGAAGAGCAAAATTGAAAGGGGATTTAGAAGCCTAAAGATACCCTAAAAGCTTTTTCTTTACGATATTTTGATTAATAAAAAATTATACATTTTTCTTCCAGTTTCAGGTCACCTAGGGTAAAACAGCACTCCTGGACGTGTAATGAAATCTTGTTAAACACTTTGTTCTGTCAGCTCTTCTCAGATGATCCATGCCTCTGAATCAAGGACACTTTGAAGTAAAAGGAGAGGGATCTCTAATTTCACTTTTATAGGGAAACTCTTGTCAAAATTGTATCTTGAAGAAGAGGGTTTTCTTTCTTTGAATCATCTAATTTCACTTTCAAAATATAGTCAGACTGTCAATTTCTCAGCACTTCCTCTGCATCACCCCAGCCTAAGACACTATCTCTTCTTCCCTGGATTACTGCAATAGCTTCCAGCTGGTTTTCCACTCTCTGCCATTTTCGCACCTGACCCTGGCACCTCAGCCAATATATGTGCCAGACAATAACCACTTGTTCCTTTAAAAATGTAAATCAGGCCATGTCACTTCTGAACTCTTAACCTTACAATGGCCTTCCCTGTAACTTAGAATAAAGACAAAATACTTATAAGAGCCTCAAGACCCTGCACAGTCTTCCCAACTCACATAACCTTTCTGACCTTCTCTCCTTCTCTTATTCATAATCTAGTCACACTGGTCTTTTACCTGGTTTTAGAAAATGCCTGGCAGAGTGCTGCCCCAGGGCTTTGTATTTGCTCTCACTTCCACTAACACTCTTCACCCAAATGGCCTGTGCCTTGCTCAGTTGCCTCCACAGCTCTTTGCTTTGCTTACAGGTCACTTTCTCAGTCAATTTCCTGATTTCAGTTACAATTATTACTCTCATTAGAACTCTCTTTCTCTCTCTCTCTCTCTCTCTCTCTCTCTCTCTCTCTCTCTCTCTCTTTCTCTCTCTCTCTCTTTCTCCTCATCTTTTTTATGTTTTCCTCCATATTCATTGCCACCATCAGAAATATATGTCACATAGTATATACTTACAGTATATTTATTGGTTAGGATTCCTTATTTTGCAAGTAATGAAAGCACAACTAAAATCAGATTAAACAAAAGGAAATCTACCCAGGTAACTAGAAATTTCAGAAGTATGGAAAGCTTTGAAAGAACATAGTTAAGCACAGTTTCTGTTTTCTATCATCCATTTTACTCTTTTGACCCCTGTATACTAGCTTTATCGGCAGACCGCCATCTTCCATGGAAGTGAAAAAGCTGGCTGGGTGCAGTGGCTCACACCTATAATACCAGCATTTTAGGAGGCCAAGGCAGGTGGATCACCTGAGGTCAGGAGTTCAAGACCAACCTGGCCAACACAGTGAAACCCCATCTCTACTAAAAATACAAAATTAGCTGGGCATGGTGGTGCACATCTGTAATCCCAGCTACTCCAGAGGCTCAGGCAGGAGAATTGCTTAGAACCTGGGAGGTGGACATTGCAGTAAGCCCAGCTCATGCCACTGCACTCCAGCCTGGGTAATAGAGTGAGACATTTTCTCAAAAAAAAAAAAATGCTGCTACAGATTCGCTGACTGTTCACCTTCAGACCATTCACAGCAACAAAAAGTGTGTATTTTGTGTAAATGACCTGCCCTTACTCTAAATAGACCAGCCTTAATCAGTCACAGAAGCTAGTGCAATGTTATGCACTGAATGGCTTAAGCCCAGGTCACTATCATCCTTATATCATTCTCTGTGGCAAGGACTACTATTTCTTCATATCAAATAGATCCCATTCATGGAACTAGGGATGATGTCAAGCCTACTTCCAAGAAGTAAAAGAAATGCTGGAGAAACAAGCACAATGTCCATTATAGCTGCTATGCTATCCTGTGTCTATAATCAGAGAAAACTAAATCTCAAAGGTTAAGGCTACATGGCCAGTAAGTGATAGAGTCTGCCCTTCAATCAAGGTCTGCCTAAATCCAAAGCCAAGGCTGTTAGCTATCTGCTATATTTCAGGTGTGGTTCATCCCTCCCAAAACTCATGTTGCAGTTTAATTACCAGTGTAGTAGTGTTGAAAGATGGGGTTTAGTGGGAGGTATTTGGGTCCTGAGAACTCCACCCTTATTGGTGCCTTGGTGCAGTTCTTGCAGGAGTGAGGTCCCAGTCTCTCGAGACTGGATGAGTTTTTGTGGGAATGAATTAGTTCCTGTTAAAGCAGGTTGTTATAGAGCAAAGATGCTCCTTATCTTTGGTGCCTTCACATGAATTTGCTTCTCCTTTGGCTCTCTGCCATGATATGCTGCAGCAGAAAAGCCCTCACTGGAAGCCATCTTTGTGCCCTTGAACTTCCAAGCCTGAAGAACCATGAGCCAAAGAAACTGATTTTTTAAATAGGTTACTCAGCCTCAGATATTCTGTTAAAGCAACACAAAATAGACTACAGTACAAAATTGGTACCGCATGGATACATTAAAATGTAAAAGTGGTCTTGGAACTGGGTTATGGGTAGGGACTGGAAGAATTTCTAGGAGCAATCAAGAAAAAGCCAAAAAGATAAGAAAAAGTTTGGAATGTCTTAGAGATTGGATTAGTGATCATGATCAAAATACTAATAGAAATATGAACAGTAAAGGCCATTCTGATGAGGTCTCCCATGGAAATGAGGAAAAAGGTCTGGGAACTTATCAGATCTTAGCAAAAACGTGGCTGCATTGTATCCATGCCAATACATGATTTTACAGACTTAGAACTAGAAGGAACTTGTCTTGAATCTCACATGAGATTGTGATATTTTAAGTTGGTACTGGAACAAATTTAGACTTTTGGGACTATTAGGATGGAATTATTTTTCGCTGTTTTTTCGTGCTTTGGTTTGGTTTGGTTTTTTCTTTGACACAGTCTCTCTCTGTTGCCCAGGCTAGGTTTCAGCACCATGATCTCAGCCTGCCGGGTTCAAGTGATTCTCGTGCCTCCACCTCCTGAGTAGCTGGGATTACAGGTGCAAACCACTACACCCAGCTAATTTTCATATTTTTAGTAGAGACAGGGTTTCACCATGTTGACCAGGCTGCTCTCAAACTCCTGACCTCGGGTGATCCACTTGCCGTGCTCTCCCAAAGTGCTGGGATTGCAGGCATGAGCCACCGCACCCAGCCAGAATGATTGTATTTTTATGTGAGAAGGACATGAGTTTTGGAGACAAAAGAAGGAATTGTTGTTTGTATTTGGTTTGTCCCAGCCAACACTAATGTTGATGTTTAACTGTCAGTATGGCAGTATTGGGAGGTGCGGCCTGGTGAGAAGTGCTTGGGTCATACACGTTCCGCTTTTGAGGATGGCTTGATGCCATTCACACAGTAGTGAGTGAATTCTTGCTCTCCAGAGACTGGATTAGTTCCTGTGGGAATGAATTAATTCCCATGACAGGGGGTTGTTATGAAGTGAGGAGGCCCTTCATGTGTGGTTTCTTTGCATGTGTCTGCTTCCCCTTTGATTTTCTGCCATACTATGACACAGCATAAAAGCTCTCACCAGAAGCCAGCACCACGTCCTTTAACTTCCCAGCCTGCAGAGCCATGAGCCAAATAAAATTGTTTTTAAAATAAATTTCTCAACCTCAAGTATTCTGCTATAATAATATAGGTTGAGACACCATCCTTCATCTTAGCTACCACATATCACAATAAGCTGCTCAGGAATCCCTGACTTTCATCACTATCAAAGACAACCCTTGTCTAAATGATTCAAACAAAATGAATGTTCAGGCAATGAAATAAACATTAAAAGAATTAATAAGAACATAAGAGTGGAATAGGATTCATTCCTTTCTCACACTTTTTACTACTTTCTTTCTCTACAGGAGGTAGCCTGTCTTTTCGCATAGCAACACATCAAAGTTATGCTTTGAAAGAGAGTAAAATTTACTAAGAGGAGAGTTTATTTGTCTCACACATGTGCTATGCCATTAAAATCGAAAAACCCAAGTCTGATAGGTGAAATCTGCCTTGTCTTTGAGCACAATTTTGAACTTAAGACTTTGCAAAGATGGATTTAGGACCTACAGATGTAGACAGAGCATCAAAAAGACAATGGAGACAACAAAAATGGGGTGAATCCCAGGTGCATCTGAGACTGCTACTGTATGGACTGATGGGTTTCGGAGTATCATATGTCCCATGGAGCATTCTTTAAGAAACAGCCTAACTTCACTAGTACCTACAAATAAAATCAATATTGAGATAAGAAGCTTAGGTGAGCTTTTTTAAATTATTATACTTTAATTTCTGGGGTACGTGTGCCGATCATGCAGGTTTCTTACATAGGTATAAGCATGCCATGGTAGTGGTTTGCTACATCAATCGCCCTGTCATCTACATTAGGTATTTCTCCTAAGGCTATCCCTCCCTAATACCCCTACTCCCTGCTATTCCTCCCCTAGTCCCCACCCCCCAGCCCCCAGGGTGATGTTCCCCTCCCTGTGTCCATGTGTTCTCATTGTTCAACTTTTATGTTTACAAGTTTTCATTAAGCTTTGTATATGTAGATCATTGAGGTTCAAGTGCATCAATAGAAGTTAGGCCATGTACTTGCTATCTAGTGCACCCTAGAGTAAACTACTTTAGGCCAAACAGCCAAAATGGTTCGCTGGAAAATAAATGAGAATGTGCACCACAAGTTCAGAGTACATAGTTAAGTGAAATAAAGTTCTTGCCAAGTCAACCTTTGCAAAGAGAAATAGAGAAGGAAATGTGATGGTGGCAAATAGCTCTATTAGTGAGCTTTTAAGAAACAAATTTAATGAATCTTCTATTGTAAATAACGTCTAATAAAGCAGGCTATTTGACCTTCTCCAATGATTTTAGCTGAAGAACAGTAATCCTAGGGGATAATGCTCAGAGCAAATTATCCATCAAGTTTTGGTATTCATTATACTCACCAATGTGTGTTTGGGGCCTGAATAGATCATGACCTATACAAAGAAGTTCCCACAGCATCCTTTCCAGGAAAAAAAAAAACGGGTTAGTTTTAAAACTAAATTGGCAGAAGGTACAATTACAAGTACAATTTTAAGATATAGGGATAGTTTATGATTTACCTCAAGCAAGTTGTTACATATATATTATAGTATATGTGTTATTTATGTGTAATATGGAATTTGTATTTAAGTACATGTACATACATACACATGTACACACCACACACACACATACACACCCGCACACCCCACACATGTTTTTCTCCTTTCCTTTTCTCCCTTCCTCCCTTTACCCTGCAGTTCTTATAAGACTTCAAGCTGGCTGTTATTGATAGAAGCTGCTATTTTTAATTGTTCATAAAATTCTCATCTTTAATGAGATTATTTTAAATGATTCTGCATAGGCTATGCACTGTCATAGTTAAAAGCACTTTAGAACTTTACAGACATGGTTTGTGTCTATGCCCCAAAACAGAATAGTTGTGAGACCTTATTCAAATTATTTAAATTCTTAAGATTTGGTTTTCTCTTCTGAAGAATAAAGACTTGCTGTGAATATTAAATTATAGGTTATTTTAAAGTGTATAGCAGAGTTTTGAACATCTAATAGGTGTTTCAAAGTGGCAGCTAGTACTAAGTTTGGCTGTTGTGAACATTAACCCCATCTAGCATTGGCAAAGGAGATGTACTATTCTATCATCTTCTGAAATGTCTCTGCAAATGTATGTTTAATGACAGACAGCAGTAGCTTATGTGCCACCACTTACTTATACTCACAAAGCATGTGAGTCCATGGACCTAAGCACTCGAAGAATTGAAGTGAGTACCATGCAAGCTTTTTATGTATTTAAGAATATATGCCTGTTTGTTTCCAGATGAAAATGTTCCTGAATTACTAGCACAATAGAAAATTATTGGTTGAAGAAGACACCAGGCAGAGTAACCGAGTGTGAGATGCACAAATTTGATAAGCCTGTATCAGGTCAGATAGTTTGTAGTTAACTGCCTTTCACTATGAGCTTAGAATGTTACTCTTTGTGTGTGTTCTGGAACATCTTAATCATAAATACTTACCAAATCCTGTTCCAACTTTGCTTGCAGAGCTTGGATAAAGCTAATAGGAGCTTTTCTCATAAAGGGTTTTTGTGAGAGGGGTGGTGAGTTGAAATAACTTCACAAGAAGCAGAATAAAAATTATAGTCAAGAAGAGAAAAAGGACAGTCAAATGAGAGCCTTGAGTCAAACATAAAATATTGAGGTCAAAGGAGAAGTAAGTGCATCAAGAAATAGATCAAGGTAGGCAATTCAGGAATAAAACTGAGAATGACAGGTTTCTACGGACAGTGTGAAGTGAAAACAGGTAAGCCAAGGAAATGCTTACCATGAAAATGAGATTATCTAGGTACATAACTGATGCAAACCAAGAAGATAAGGTCTTTATCCCTCAAAAGGAAATAATTTTAAACAGACAAGAAAGACAACACAAATATTTTGATTTTTCACCTTTTTCATAGCACTATGTTAAAATAGCTGACACATCCTCTACAAGTACCTGGTGTCAGGCTCTATTCTAAACACTTCACATCAACTAGCTCATTTAATCCTCACAAAATCCCCAGAAAGTGGATGCATCTAATTCCCTCATTTTATTTCCAGAGAAATAAACTCAAAGAGGTTAAAAAATTGCCTAAGATTACACATCTAATACGTAGAAGAGCCATAATTCAAATTCAAACTCATTTGTCTTCAGTGCTCCTGTATTTAACCACCAAACTATCATGCTATTGGCAAGTGAAACAGAACCCCAAGGAAAAAGAATGAGGTAAGAGGGATTAGTGGCCAAAACATCCTAGAAAAGACTGGTATGTTTGTGAGGACATGTTCCGGTTAAAGGGCAGAGAAACAACTCAAAATACTCTACACAACAAATACTGAATTAGTTGATATACCTGATGAGTTCAGTGGTTGCTAGATTCAGACACAGTTGAATTGAGCAATACACATGATGCTCTCTCACACCTGACCTGCCTTGATTTTCTTTGTGATTATTCTAATTCTATGTTACCATAAAATGGCCCTTGTATTTCCTCTAGGCAAACAAGAGATCTGGCCAGGGGCAACTCCAAAGCCCTACTTTAAAAACCCAGTGAAAAGATACTGTCCCTCTCCACCATCCATATATACATCCCAGGGAAGAACTATTTCATTGGCTCTGCTTGGATCCTCCCTGAAAAGATTATTCTGATCATAACTAAGTTTGGCCAGGCCTCAGTTACACTTATAGGGAGATAGCGGGGTCTGTTCAAAAATAGGATGAGGGGAGAGGAATATGAGAAAAAGTTACCTTTTAGCCAGAAACAATGGCTGCTAGAGTCCATGACAAATGGCATATGAAATGTGTTGGCCTTGAATCATGGGAGTCTATGGCAGGCCTAGTAATTTGGTAGAGCTGATACAGGCAGTTACCTCTCAAACTGCCCTAGGAACTGCCATAGTGATTTCAAGAATAAACAGTTGTGCACCACCTTTAAGTTGAAAAAGCATTTTCCACACATTGCTTGCTTTCTAAAAGGATTCACTTTCCTTTCACCCTTGCCAGAGGATGGCCTCTCACTCACTTGCTGTCATCTCTTTAGAGATCTACTTTAAGAACTATTGATACCTAATATTTCACTTCTCCAAACCCAGCTCTACAGGGAATAAATAATACAGGCATTCCAGAAGCTTCACAATTTAGCCTTGACATAAGCAACCACCCTTTGACATAATACTCCAACCCCACCCCCTTTTCTAAGCTGTTCTCACTGAGCCATCGGTAAATATTTGAAAACCCACTGGGGTAATGCCTTACTACTAAAGCCTTAGTACAATTTTTTAATGTCTGAAATGGGACCCATTAGTCTCAGTATATAAATTTATGCAAGCTATAAATGTGAAGTTGATACTATTAAAAAAAAGTGCTGGTGTCAAAACTGTTTTGAATTTATAACATGGGCATGAAGTGTCTCAACACAGAAAAGAAAATAAACTGCAGGCATAGATACCAGCAAACTGTTCAAAAAGTTTGAGGTAGTTAACATAAATTAACAACATGAGTAAAATAATATATTTAGTTGGTTTAGTAACAATCTTTTTTGAGTGTCTGCCATGAGCCAGACACTGCATTACTAGATATAGAAACATAAACAATATAATCTCTGTACTTGAGGAGCTTACAATCTAGATGAGACAAACATCACGCACTGATAGAGGCAATATAATAAGACCTTTGCTGAGCTACAGGTGTACCCAGGATACTAAGGGATCAAAGGGAAAAAAAATTAATCCAATTTGGGGGTTGAGAATAAGCTCCCTAGAGAAATGACTGAGCTCATTTCTAAGAATATGCATGTGATGAATGGTAGGTGGGTATTCATTGCAGAAGAAGAAATATGAACAAATATAAAAGTGTGGAACAGTCTGAGGTTTGTTTAGACAAACGCATGGTTGCAAATTTCCTAAGTGTAAATTATAATGCATGACAAGCATGAAGATGGAGGATATAAAGTGGTAGTGTTATGGGCTGAATATTTGTATCCCTTCAAAATTCACATGTTGAATCCCTAATAACTAATATAATGATACTAGGAGGTAGGACCTTTGGGAGATAATTAGGTCATGAGGGTGGAGCTCCTGTGATGAGATCAGTGCACCTATAAAGAGAGGAAGGAATACCAGGACTTATTTTCTCTGACATACGAGGAGACAGCAAGAAGGTAGCCATCTGTAAACCGTGAAGCAAGTACTCACCAGAACTTGAACTTGTTGGCACCCTGATCTAAGACTTTCAGCCTCTAAAACAGTGAGAAGTAAATGTCTATTTTTTTTGCTGCCCAGTCTATGGTATTTGATTACAACCTAATGTATCAGTCAGGGTTCTCCAAAGGGACAGAACCAGTTGCATATATGTATATATGAAAGGGAGTCTATTAGGAATAATTGGCTCACACGATTCCAAGGCAAAAAATCCCATGATAAGCCATCTGCAAGCTGGGGAAGAGAGAAGCCAGAAGTGGTTCCAAGTCCAAAAGCCTCAAGACCAGAGAAGTCGACAATGCAGCCTTCTGAGACAAAGGCCTGAGGGCCCCCCAGAAGCTGCTGGTGCAAGTCCCAGAGTCCAAAAGGCTGAAGAACTTGGAGTCAGATGTCCAAGGGTTGGAGGAAAGTAAGCAAGCATCCAGCAAGGAAAGAAGAAAAACAGAGCTAGAAAACTCAGCAAGCAAAATTATTTCACTTTCTTCTGTCTGGTTTTTTCTAATCACTCTCAACTAATTGGATGGTGCCCACCCAGAATGAGGATGGGTCCTCCCCCGCCAGGCCACTGACTCAAAGTCAATCTCCTCTGGCAACACCTTCACAGACATACCCAGAACAATACTATACCAGCTATTTGGGCATCCCTCAATCCAATCAACTTGACCCCTAATATTAACCGTCACACCTAAGTAGACTGAGACAGGTAGATAGGTAGAAATCAGTTCACAGAAGGCCTCACATTTCTTGTTGAGGAGCTTCTGTTTCACTTTGTAAACAGTCAGAAGTCTGAAGGCTTGTAAGCAGAGGCCAAGGTCAGAGTTCCATTTAGATGAATAGCCAGCAACTTTGCTGAAAGTACAAGTCATGTAGCAGAATCATCTATGAGGCGGTTGTCACAGTAGTCAAGGAGAGAGGGGTTTACAGCTTATATAGTTAAACAAGAAGAGACAAAAATTCAACAAATTTGTAGGCAAACATAGAAATAGGTCAGAATAGTATGCGCAATTGAGGGGTACAGAGAAGAGTGAGACCTGAGTATTGGCCCTAGATAAATAATGGATAGCAGTAGAAATGAAGAACAGCTGGAATACATGCAAAGGAACAGGGTGTAGGTCAAAGACAGGAGGAAGATGTATTTTTGACAAGTGGTGTTTAACCTGCCTATGGAACAACCAAGTATATATCTCACAGAAAAGTTATTTTGGAGCTTCATTATCAGCAGAGAGTCAAGAATGCACATTTACAGAACATGGGAGACAAAGAGGAGATTTCACAAACTTCTAAAGAAGAAAGAGGAAAACTTGTATGTAAAGAATTGGGAATCACAGTCCGAGCACGGTGGCTCACGCCTGTAATCCCAGCACTTTGGGAGGCCGAGGCGGGTGGATCAAGAAGTCGAGAGATCGAGACCAACCTGGTCAACATGGTGAAACCCCGTCTCTACTAAAAATACAAAAAATTAGCTGGGCATGGTGGCGCGTGCCTGTAATCCCAGCTACTCAGGAGGCCGAGGCAGGAGAATTGCCTGAACCCAGGAGGCGGAGGTTGCGGTGAGCCGAGATCGCGCGATTGCACTCCAGGCTGGGTAACAAGAGCGAAACTCCATCTCAAAAGAAAAAGAAAAGAAAAAAGAATTGGGAATCACAATGGCTTTAGAACACTTTAAAACAATACTCAAAGTCCATAGACAATGCACTTTAAGACTATGAACCCACACAAGCCCGATGTGCTAGAACCTGCAAACTGTTTCTAGAGAGACAGGCAGATCTTCAAAATAATTGTGGGTGTAGTTTTTTCATGCATAAGAAAATGAAATCAAATACATAAAAATTCATTCAAGTGTTTATGAACGCTGAATCTTCAATACAGCCACATCCTAACCTAAAAGGGCATGAGCCTGTTCAAGATAGAAAAGGAGATGAGAGAGACAAGAAGCAAGCTGAGAAGGCTGTTCAGGCACAGGAAATGGTGTATTTAATAGTCTCTTCAGAAATAGCCAAGGACGGAGATGGAAAAGGAAGAATGACTCAGAAGGCAGAGAATATCTCACAGAAGTAGAATAAAAAAAAATACAAGTGGAAAAATAGAACATAAAATATTAAAAATTAGAGAAAAGGCATAGTGTAATAAGAGTTCCAGGAAAAGAAATGGAATAAAAATGGAAAAAAGGAAATCATGGAATAAATAATTCAAGAACATTCTTCAGAGCTCAAGACATGAGTATCCAAAACTCAAAGGGCCCACAATCTGTACAAATAGATTCACATTGAGGCACATATAAAATTTCAGAACATCGGAAGAAAAGAGAAGATTCCACAAGCTCTGAGAAGAACAACAAGCTCACATGAAAAGAATAGAAATCAGAGTGGCTTCAGACCTCTCACAGCAATACTGGACACTAAAACATAGTGGGAAAATGTCTCAAAATTAGGAAGAAAAATTATTTCCTATCTATAGTTCTATATTGAGCAAACTACCAATCAAATATAAGAGTAGAATAAAATTATTCTTGGATAATCAAAGTCAGAAATATTCATTTCTCATGAACCATTTCTCGAGAAGCTACTGAAGGATGCACCACTAAACAGAGGGAATAATCCGAGAAAAGGGAAGTTATGGGACGTAGAAAATGGAAACCTCAACAAAGAGAGAAGCACAGGGAATTCCAGGATAGTGGTGAATGAAGACTCCAAGACAGCTGCTTAGAGAGTATCCAGACCACATCTAAAGCGTGCATGCAAAAGTTAAACTTGCTGAGTATTGTGCAGTCATTACCAGGATGATTTGATGGACCATGCGCTGGTGAAGCTCCTGCCCTTTTCTTCCTTTCCTTCTGACTGGATCACCTGTGCACATTCATGGCACCCTCAAAGAAGTTCTGCTTTGGCACACTTCTGAGACCTAGAAGCTGGCTCAGGTAAACTTCACATCAGAAAATGCAGAGCAGCCCACAATCCCTAATTTATTCCTACTAAATAACCAGTAGCTAGATCAATACAACCCTAAGTAACCACTGTGGTGAGCCTACATCTCCCAGGACTAATTGGTGGCCTTGTCCACCGACCTTCCCAAAAGGAGTACCTGCAAACTCGAGGAAGATGAAGTCAGACGATGACCTGGAAACTCCATTCAGCTTTTCTTCTTCTGAAAGCCTGCCTCTATCAGTGGCAGTATTATCTTCTCTTTCACAGCTTTGTACTTGCTACTTTTTAAAAAATATTACCACACTTTACTATCTTTTTATGCAGAAATAAGCTTTAATAAAAATCTCAAAATATTACGTTGAAAATAAAAATAGAAAGAAAACAAAGTATGAGGATGTAAGTCAGTATGATCACGGTGGTCAGAGTTCAGTCAGGAAAGAAGAAAAATAATTTATTACATTGTAAACAGAGGAGCTTTAACACAAGAATGAGAGGACTGGGAGAATACAGCAGAATCACTGAGGGAAATCAGAGATAATAACTGCAGGAAAGAGCTACCATCCTAGGTCGGGGGAAAAACAAAAAGGAGAAGCCACGGTTAAAGGAATCTAAACATAAAAAGGAGGCCCAGGGGAGTGTGCTCAGATATTTGGAGAGGGAGCCCCATCTGTTTCAGCTGCACTTCTGAGGAGTCCCTAAGGAAGGTTCTGGGGTTGCCAAAAGGACACAGAGACCAGAGCAAATTCCACTGGTGAGACTAATACTGACAGGAATGGGAAAAAGCTGGGAAGTCCCTTCTCCCCTCCTCCCACTTCCTGCTGAAACAAGCCTTCCAAGAAGCCATCTGGTAAAGCAATCTGGAGATATTGTTGGCCGAGTCACAACCCAGCTGCATCTCAAAGCAGAGAGTAAAGGGAGGTGGATTTGTTGCTGAGGAATCTAGATTAATAACCAGCTCAGGTGGCTGCTTCTGGAGATGGGACTAAAAAGTAGGAGGGGACTTTGCTTTTTCTGAATCTTTTACAAGAATTTATCTATATTTTACTTTCAATTTAAAATAAAAAGATTTGAAAGAGATACTTTTGGTTGATTACCAAATTGAGTATCTGTGTATTTGTCCAAACATCATGAAAGGAACAAAATTGTCCTAGGAAAAACAGCACTTTCTTCTATACTATATAGAGTATAGTGTGTGAATAATATAGAGCATATAGTGTGAATAATTTCTGAATTATTCTAGTTTAAAATGGAAACTTTTATATTCAAGTATGTTTTGCAGCAAATAACTAAGAGTGGAAAATGCAAAGTCCCAATATAGAGAAGTTTGTCAAAGGACTGCAAATTTGGTAAACACTAGGCACAAGGAGACAGTGCCAAGATGCAGAGCCAGAAAGACCTCGGCTTGAACCTCTGTTTTGTCACTTTCTAGTTGTTTCTAGTTGTTATGTCTGGGTCAGTTGCTTCATCTTTTGAAGTCTCAGTTTCCTCATCAGTAAGACAAAGAAAAGATCTCCAAATAAAACTACGGCAGCATCTTTATCGAGAATACATTAAATCATTGTCATTAAAGAAGGCACAAGATAATAGGATTTTTAAGAATCCCTGGAAAAAGGTTAAAAATTACTTAAAAAGATAAAAAAATGTTTCCCCTAAGATGTATATTTCTCTGTATCTAGGTTGATAGTACAGCTTTTCCTAAATTGAGCATGCAAATAGTGGCAATAGATGATTTATTCATTTGAGATTTGATGCTGTTATTTAAATATGTATATCTATTTTCTAGAAAGTTCAACTGAGAGAAGCCAGGCTGATTGGCTCACACAATTATAAATCCAAGACATCACCAGCACACACATAAGCAAAGTGTGTTCTTGGCTTTGGGGCTGCCATTGCTATTTGCAGAGCCTAGTGGTGTTTGTCTGATTCTGAGACAACAGGAATTACTTCGGTCTTTGTTCAAATTCCATTTTAGATTGCTTTATGTCAAGTTTTTAGTTTGTTGACATTGTTTTCCAATCCTGCACAACCTTGTCATGTCATTTGAGAGTGGGCTTCCATTTATCCTCGCATTTTCTTTTCCATTTTGTAGCTATTCACTGCATTCTCTGATGCCTACCTTAGTTGGTATGTACCTTTAATATTGCTGTAAATATGGGTGAAGTCATATTTATAGGTGTTAGTCATTCACATATTTATTCTTTAACACAAACATTTATTTATTTATCTATCTATCTATCTATTTATTGTACTTTAAGTTCTGGGGTATATGTGCAGATCATGCAGGATTGTTACATAGGTATACACATGCCATGGTGGTTTGTTGCATCCATCCCCCCCGTCATCTACATTAGGTATTTCTTTTAATGTTATCCCTCCCCAATCCCCCCATCCTCTGCTGTCTCTCCCCTAGCTCTCCCACCCCCCAACAGGCCCTGGTGTATGATGTTCCCCTCCCTGTGTCCATGTGTTCTCATTGTTCATCACCCACTTATGAATGGGAACGTGCAGTGAACTCAAACATTTATTGAGTGTCTTCTATGTATCAAGCCCTATGACTAATGCTGTGGATACAAAAATGAATAAGACAGGATATTTTCCCTTAAACATGTCAAGAAAATGAAAGAGATACAAAAATAGAAATTAAAATATAGTGAAAGACTTTTAAAAAGGGGCTTCCGAGAGTTAGGGAAGAGAAAAAGATCCTGGAGGAACTCAATTTTATATTCATAAAAAATCCAGAAATGTTAGCAGTATAAATGTTATCTCCTATCTACTCCAGGATCTAAATATCCCTAGCTAACCTCACATTGTCTCTGAAAGTCTCACTCCAACTCCATTGACTTTTGTGTGTATGGTTATGTGTTTAATTTGTATGTGTAAGTGTCTGTATGTGAGTTGTTGCATTATTGAAGCTATTGTGTTGTTTCCATTAATATTTTCATTTTTGTTCTTTGCTGCATAGATATGTAAATTTGGTGACTACTCTACTTCTTTGAATGCCAAAGAAATCTTAGGTTATGTGAAAATCTCCCCTGAAGATTGATTTCTTTGGTCACCAACTTACAATTAACATCTTATTAATTCAGTAAACAGTACAATTCCAATCTTTTTGAAATACATAGTTTAAAAATAAAGTGAATTTGAAACATAATCAGGTTTAATAATCTAATTCAGGATTTCTCAACCTCAGCACCATTGAAATTTTGGGTTAGGTAATTCTTTGCCGTGGAAGGCTGTATTGTGCTTTATAGGATGCTTAACAGCACCTCTTATTTCTACCCACTAGATGCCAGTAGCTTACTGCCCCACAAATCACAATTATCAAAAATGCCTCCCAAACACTGCCAAATGTCAAGTTGGAGGCAAAACCACTGTCCTACTCAAAGTACTTATTTCAGTGATTCTCAAAACAACTGTAGATTATACGATACTTGGGTAGTTTTGGCACTATTTGCTAAGTCTTCTCAATTCTTGATATAGTTTCCAATTATGAATGAATCTGAGATGAAGACCCATACTAATAACCATAATTATAGATTATGGTGATAAATTATTGAGTATCTGAAATTTGGCTAATATACATTATTTACATTATAATAGCAGCTGATGTACGTGATAATATAATGCCCTGAGCAATTGCTATGTGCTCAGTAAATAAGTGTTTTACATTTATTATCTCATTTAATCTTCACAACAACCCTACAGTGTGGATGCCATCTTTATTACAGAACTGCAGATAAAAAAACTGAGGTTTATTGAGATTAAACAAGAACATTAGTCAAGATAGTAGGCTCAGCTGACATAGGAAACCAACACCTCTACTACTACAAAAACATAGAAATTCTACATTTGGAAGAAAAAAAGAAAGCAGTTTTCAAATATTTGTTTTTTAACTGACAAAAATATCTATGCTGTATAACATTAAGATTCATATATGTACATATTGTGGAATGGATAAATCAAGCTAATTACCATATATATTATCTTACACACTTAACGTGGTGAGAACATTTAAATCTACTCTCTTAGCTATTGTTAAGCATAAAATATATTGTTATTAACTATAGTCACCCTATGATGTATAACAGGCCTCTTGAACTTATTTCTCCTATCCAACTGAAATTTAGTATTCTTTGGCTAAAGGTCAAAAATCTAAGTTTTGTTTTTAAAAGTAAATGAATAGTAAAGATCAAAAGCAAGAAATATGATTGTTCTGCAGGTACTAGACATAAAAAGCAGATACACAGTTGTAACAAGTCAGATTAGTATAATGGAATTGTTAGTGTCTACTGTGTTTGACTGTGTTCCCCAAAGTTCATGTGTTAGAAACTTAATCCCCAATGCAATAGTATTGGGAGATATGGCCCAGTAAGAGGTGATTACGTCATGAGGGCTCTGCCTTCATGGATGAACTAATGTCATTATTTCAGGAGTAGATTATCACAAGGAGGATTGTTATGAAAGTGAGCTAGGCCTTCCTTCTCTCTTGCTCTCACCCTCTCTTGTCCTTCCACCTTCTGCCATGAGGTGATACAGCCCAAAAGCCCTTGTCAGATGCTGGCACCATGTTCTTCAGCTTCTCAGCCTCCAGAACTCTTAGCCAGATAAATTTCTGTTCATTGTAAATTACCTATTAGTCTGCAGTATTCTGTTATAACAGCACAAAGCAGACTAAGACAGTGTCTGAGGCATTAATGTACAAACAAGAAACTGAAATTAGGATTTCTGAATAAAATCAGAAGTCAAATAAGAAAATATCTTTGAAAAAATTTTACTCACTAGGGACATCACACAAAAAATGAGCTATCTACTGTGAGCCTTGAATGGAAAAAATCTAACTCAAGATAAAACATTTCCCAACCCATATCTCATAAGTGTGTGAGACACAAATTTTTTCATTACTTGCATGGAGGCATTGAGCTAAAAAACTAACATCAAAGCATGTCCAGAATGAATGAACATATAAGTCAACTCAGAAATAGCCATGAAATTGTTACTAGGGTCAGCTCTATAAGTCAAAGAAAACATAAAACCGCAAAAGTAAATAATCCCATCAAAAATGAGCTGACAACAATTATAAGTACATAAGAAAATGTGTTGTCATAAATAATTAGCAGAGACCAAGGGATCATCAACAACAGAGCAATCTAAAAGACTTTAAAGTATTATTGTTGTCTTATGATATCCAATGAAGGGAATAAAAATTAAACAACATTAGAAAGAAAAAAAGAATATTAAAGAGGGCCGATATGGAAAACAAACCAAATTTTTAAAATTAAAACTATATTCATTACAATTAAAAATTATTGGTCAGCTAAGACAAAAGATTTCGCTGAGAAGAGAATCCCTAAATGGAAAAGAGCTTGGCAGAAATCATTCAGAATGCAAGATGATGGGATACAGAGAGAAAGATATGTGATGTTAAGGGATATGGAAGACACAAAGAAAAGTTCTGACATTCATTTAATTGCCACTGAGAGAATAAGATTGACAGAATAGAAGACAGTAAATGTTTGAAAAAATATTGGCTAAGAAATTTTCAGAATTGAAAAAAGGAATGGGAAAACAGGTCATCAGAGACATTAACTGGCTACATCTGTTAACCACTATGCTACATGCAACATACTCACAAAAACTTACCATGTCTAACTGCCAGTTATTTGTCATCTACTATTAGCATGTCACTTCACATCAATGTTTCTCAAGCCCTCAAGGACATTTAACCATGTCTGGAGACGGGTTTTGGTTGAACCAACTGGTAAGGGGCCAGGGATGAGTTGCTACTGGCATCTAAATGGGTAGAAATCAGGGAAGCTTGTAAACAACATACAGCACACAGGACGGCCTTCACAATGAAGAATTATCTGGCCCAAATATCAGTAGAACTAAGGTTGGGAAACACTACTTTATACACATAAATGTGAGTATTGACATTAATACTCACAAGACAGTAGTAGGTATTATTTCTCATTAAAAAAACACTAACTTTTCCAAGGCCAACCAGTGAGGAAAGCAGGGAGCTTGGATTAAAATTCATGCTGGTCTCACTCCAAAACCTATTTTCTTCAAATTGTATTTTTACAAGAGTTCAAATGAGGAGAGACTGCTACTGTGAATGTTTAAAGTAAGTGTGGCAGCACAGAATGCACAGAAACTGACCACTCTGGTCAAACAATAGCTCCCTGGCATTGTAGACCCATGGATGAGCCCACCAGATTTGTTTTTCTTATCACTCATCCCACCCCAAGTTTGTATGTATTCACCTTCCAGGATGGGAGAAAGGAGGTGGGGGTAATTTTCTGCTTCTTTAAAATACCAATACACAGAATAAATGTTTGCCCTGCTGGTGCAGGGGGCATTAGTGCTTACTGTTGGTGGCCTAAACTTTGGAACATACTGTGCTTTTAAGAACTCTCTGGGTACCCTAGACTTAAATTGACTCCTTAGTGAGACTATATTTGATAGTGAATATTTTGTATTCACATTCTTACATCAAAAGGGCCCTCCAGATGGTCTATTTCTTGTTGGCTCAGCCCAAACACATATGCATAAATCAGCAGCAAATTTGGTAATAGGACACAACATTTGGAATCAAAATGATCCACTGACACCACCATGCTGTGTTTCCAGGCCATGCTTTGATCTCTTAAATCACAGCAAAACTCACTTCAAAATAAAAACATGTCTAAATATGCCATTGCAATTGCATTTTTTAAATTAGATTCTTGAACACTTTTCAATCAAACATGTATTTTATTATTCTGTGTTGACACTGCATATGTTATTGTTATGAATAACTCATGATTCTCATAAGAAATCTAAGTTCATCCCGATGTGATTCTTTTAAAATTAGAAATATTCTTCATAATCGGTGGGGTTGCTGTTATCTTTTTCAAATCTCTTTCAAATGTAGTTCATCATATTTCATAATTTTTCTTATTACTGTTTTTAGACATAGGTTTCCTTGGATACTGGACTACTAATGGACTTGAGCTACAGATAGGCTAAAAAATTGTCTTTATTCATTTATCATTTCATTGTAATTAAATCCTCTATATGATGTGGCCTATTCTCATGTATGGTATTTTGTTTCTATGGTAACAGAGATTTCTACTATCCATAGTTTGAAATGCCTTCACAGTATTTCTTGATGAACTCATGAGCCCAAAATTGCATTTTGTAAACTTACATGCAGTCAAACTTATAAAGAAATGGCTGCAAAAAAAAATTATCTTGTTTTCTATTTCTTTGAAATTTGCTTTTGTTTTTATGATTCTTTTTCCTGGTATGCTGCCCTCCAAGAGCAACATAATTTGTGCCACTAGCAACAGCAGATTTCACCACTAAGTTTAGCAAAGCCTATCATTTTTGTAGTTGGATTGCCATCTACAGTTTTTAAGACCCAGTGATTGTAAAAAAAAAAAAAAAAAAAATTAACTAGGACATTTCTATAAAATGAATAAAGAAATAAGGATCTTATTCACAATTTTTCTTTTTGCTAATAATTTTAATAATCTATTGACATTAACCTACTAAAAAAGGAAATATCATAACCTCATTTTTTTGCTCTTTACACAGGACTTTGTTTATTCCAGAGTTTCAGAATAGTTCAGAGGTGCTGCAGTTAATGATCATATACATAATATTGAAATAAAATTGTGAATCTATAAATTCCACTGTTATTTTAATGGCATTTTAAAATTAGCAAATCTCTTATTCTTGCTATAGAGTATTAATAAATAACAAGTAAATTATATTTAGAACCATTCAATCATTCAATAAATATTTATCAGTCACCCCCACCCCCAAAAGCCAATGCTTTCTTAATCTAGACTCCTGACAGTCTTAAATCCTAATAGCATCCAATTTGAAAAGCTCACGGTTTTAAAGATTCTCTTAGCCTGGAGTGCTGTAAGAGCTAAGAGAAAGTAATATCTACGTGGAAAAGTTATTTCTGAAACCACAGACTGAAGTAAATCAAGACAAATCATATGAAGAATGGGTAGCAAGAACCCATACTGGATTGAACTGTCCTATTTAATACTATTTTATGAGCACTTTATTAGGACTTCAAAGCATAGCAGGATCATGTGCATAACCTTGCAAGTTTTATCTTATTCCCTGAAAATACAGGTATAACCAATATACACTTTGGAGTCGTTATTAAAATTAGAAGTACCTTAGGGTTTTAACTGTGGAGCCAGGTTGTAAGAAACCAGACTGCTTAAGGAAGACATATTCTTTGAGAAAGACTTTTCATCTCTTTAAATCTCAGTCTCATAACAATATAAAAAGGGAAAACAGGCTTATAGTACTTACCTTATAAGGACTTCATAACAAATACTGAGATAAAAATAGGGAGACGGATTTTATTAAGTATAAAAATATAATATAAATGTTTGGTATTAATGCTATTAGGGTTATTGGTGATATGTAGGGGCAACCAGGGTTTGAATCTGCCTAAGATATAATATGGGGACACAGGATTCTGCACAAAAGATTGAGGGAAGTCAAACTTTGGCAGTAGATAAGCCTTGCCCAGGCTTCTGTAAACCCGCTGCTACTGCTATCAGGGTATCTCATTATTTACTAGACTCTCAAGGTGATGATTCAATCACCTCTACAGAAACCACTAATGCAATACAGTTGTACCTCAGTATCCATAGGAGATTGGTTCCAGGACTCCCATGGATGCCAAAATCCATGGATGCTCAGATCCTTTGTAAACAATGGCTTAATATTTGTGTATAATCTATACAAATCCTTGTATATACTTTAAATCTCTAAATTATTTATAATGCCTTATATAATGCCCACGTGTAACTTCGTTCTCATGGATTCAACATAATAGTTGCCATGAGACAAATTTAAATTTTGCTTTTTGGAACTTTGTGTAATTTCTTTTTCCCAATTATTTTCTATCCGCAGTTGGTTGAATTGAATAGGGAGGACTGACTGTATTGTTCTTTCATTTCACCCTTTCCTCTGTAGCTGAGTAGGCCTGAAAAGTGTGATGTTGCTGACTGCAAACAAAATGAAGATCCAAAAGAAAATTTGATAGTTTGGTCCCTTTCCAGAAACTGAACAATAAAAATAAACTGTGTGAATGAGAAAAATCTCCACCGGCAAACAAATGTAAAATCATTCTACCCTGTCATACATGTAAGCAATCTTTCAGGAATCCTTAAAGAAAAAAAAAGATAATCTTCAGTCAGTTTGTTAATAATCAAACAAGGAACAACAATCTTCAGTCTATTGGTTAATAATCAAAGAACAACAAAAAAATATTCAATTGCAGCGATACATCCAGCAGGAACTGATAGGAAACAAAACTTGCAATGTTCAGTGGCCACTTTCTACTCCATCCTTCAGAGGAAAGATCTCAAAAAAGATCTTTAAAAGACAGCAAATCTGCAATGACAAAAAATTGAGGGAAAATCAAAAATACAAATTTTAAAATGTTCAATTATTTTCGTTTAAAAAATAATAATTTCTGTTAGCATTCTGCAGAAGCAGAGATGAACCTGTAAGCAGAGAGCAAGTGGGGAATCCTTCCAAAGAGTGAGAATTATTCTATATTTTTATCAGGGTGGAAGGGAGACTGTAAAAATTCATCAAGCTATACTTTTTTTTTTTTTTTTGGAGACTGAGTCTTGCCTTGTTTCCGAGGCTGGAGTGCAATGGCGTGATCTCAGCTCACTGCAACCCCTGTACCTCTGCCTCACAGGTTCAAGCAATTCTCCTGCCTTGGCCTCCCGAGTAGCTGGGATTACAGGCCCACCCACCATGCCCAACTAATTTTTTGTATTTCTAGTAGAGACAGAGTTTCACCATGTTGGCCAGGCTGGTCTTGAACTCCTCGTAATCCACCCACCTCAGCCTCCCAAAGTGCTGGGATTACAGGCCCGCTTCTAAGATTATATGTTACCTAAATTTTTCAAAACTGGAAAAAAAAGTTTTCTCATTCAGAAACTTGGGATATAACATTGTTCAGGTATGGAATCCATAGTTTTTCTCATTGATTTGTTTAAAGAAGCACTGAAATGTTGTATATTTCCAAGAAAAAAGATGTGGTATTATAGAAATCTGCAACATAACAATCTTTGGATTCCCACAATACAACTGAAAGTAAGATTTATTTGCTCAAATCCATACAGAGATGTTTCATTGTTAAACCGATGTGCCTGTCTTTTACTATAATAATCAGTTGGGATACTTGGCTCTTTTTCTTCTCCAGATACATATTTATTTATTTAACAATCTATGTCCATGATTGCCTATGACTATGACTGAATCCAGAAATTAATCACAGAACACAAAAGACCTAGACATTGCAGCAATGACAATGTGGGTTAGGGTAGGAGAAATACACCGAAATGTAGAGGTTTGCTCATTGATGAAAGTAGATGACAAATAAAGCCAGAAAGCTTGGTGTGGTGGCTCACACCTGTAATCCCAGAACTTTGGGAAGCTAAGGCAGGAAGATGACTTGAGCCCAGGGATTCGAGACCAGGCTGGGCAATGTGGCAAAACCCCATCTCTACAAAAAATATAGGAATTAGCTGAACATGGTGGCATGCACCTATAATGCCAGCTACTAGGGTGACTGAGGTGAGAGGATCCCTTTGGCCCAGGAGGTGGAGCCTGCAGTGAGCCAAGATTGTACCACTGCATTCCAGTCCCAGCCACAGAGCAAGACCCTGTCTAAAATAAAATAAAATACAAAGAGTACAGTGGGGTACAACGGAGTGGGTTGGGAAGTTTACAAAAACAATGTCTAAAGGAAGTTCATTCATTATGAGTCCTGTTTCAGGTAATTCCAACATGGATTAAAGGAAATTTACGGTCTTTCCTGAGTGTGACTTGACCCCAAAAGATTTTGTATTGGCATAAACTGAGTTAATAATGTGAGGCTAATTTTAATATCAATAACCCATGCCTTAGGCCTTAAAATAAAAAATTTAAAAACCAACAATGTGTACAAATGTAAGCTACTAGAGAGAATATGTGTAAAGGCAAGTGGATTCCCAGAAAATGTCAGCACTTTGTAGGATGAGCTCTGGCAGCCATCTCAGTGTTGACAATATGCTAGAGAGGTTCAGAACATAAATCAATCTACATTTGTTCTCACAGGGACTGGGAGCTGGAATTACTGTTTCCGAAACTTGAGCCAATATTGTCATGGCAGTATAAATGATGGAAACTTTGCCACTCTAGTCTGCTTCACCCGTTGCATGAACCTCCTGGCAAACAGCGCCCTAGAATTTCATTAATTAGTGCTAACTATGATTGGCACTGCCAGAGAGGACAATAAAACAACCACAGAGTTTTTTATGAACATATGGGTGGCAGAGGCTCTAGCTGGGAAATACAAGATTGGTTTCCAACTTATTAAAGCATATTTATACTGCATATAATTTACCTAATTTTGCCTTTTTAAGCTAATTTATTATATTGTTTAAATTTTTTTTATATTGAATATTGAAGTATCAACTTCTTAACTAGTAGAAGTTATAATATTTGTCTCAGTAGAAAACATGAGATTTTCATTAGGGAATGATCCTTTGAAATGATCTAATTTGCACATTTTACAGATGAAGATATTTAGTCCCAGGAAAGTTAAGTCACTTTCCCAAACTGACATAAGAAGTGGTAAAATTAAGGCCGAAACCCAGATATTCTGAATCCAGAGTTTATTCCTCTAGCACATTGTCTCTCTCTTTTTTCTTTTTTTGGTTTTGTTTCACCATGCTAGCCAGGATGGTCTCGATCTCCTGACCTCATGATCTGCCCACCTCAGCCCCCCAAAGTGCTGGGATTACAGGCGTGAGCCACATTGTCTCTTAATTGACAATTGTTTTCACTATATTGACATTGAATTGAGGTATAACAGTTTGGGGGTGACATTTAGCTACTTCCCATATGCCTTTGAAGGCAAAAGTGTTTTGTGTCTTTGTTTTCAGAGTTGAGGTCTCACTATGTTGTCCAAGCTGGACTTGAAGTCCTAGGCTCAAAGGATCCTCCTGCCTCAGTCTCCCAACCAGCTGGAACTTAGAAATGAATACCTCTATGCCCAGCTCCTATATGCTTTTTAACTAAACCAGTTATATGAATTTTTTCAGTTCCATGCAATGACCTTCTAAATAAGTTAAAAGGAAAAAGAAAATATATATATACCAAAATTAGAATCAGCAGAGCCTATTTTTGTAGAAATTTCTTCTTTTCTTTCCTTTAAATTTTCCTTTATTAATTGCCACATAAGCTACCTCTACTCTTCTTCTTAATAGGAAAAATAAACATTACTTACTTAAGCCTTTGAACGTTATATCTTCTGATGATCCCCCCATAATCCCATCTGCTTTGCCCTTAAGCACACACACATATGTGAATTCAGTACCATGTTGGGACAGGGAGAAAGTTAATGGAAGGAAATTTCAATTATGATTTTAATTTTGGAGGAGACCAAAAAAATGGAAAAGTCCTATTTCTGTGTCACATTTGTCTAATACACTTCTAGAGTCTCATTGCATTGAGGATGTCACATAGCCAATAGAATCTCCCTAGTTAATCTCTATCTTAATTGGAACCAGGAACTTAAGGACCTGCATTGGCACTGAGATGATAATTCCAAAACAAAAGATAAAATATTAAATGTTGCAGGTATTCAGAACAATACAGCACACCCAAGTAGGTGACCTGAGAACTGGGCACTCAGTTCAAGCAATCATTACGGAGTTACAAATTTAGAACACATTGTTTTTATCCCACCTTAAAATTGTTTATAATGGACAATACTTTGTCTTTATTATTATTATTATTATTATTATTATTTTGAGACGGGTTCTTACTCTGTTGCTCAGGAGGGAGTGCAGTGGTGCAATGTCAGCTAACAGCAGCTTTGACCTCCCAGGCTCAACTGGTCCTCCCATCTCAGCCTTCCAAGTAGCAGGGACCACAGGCACACACAACCAAGCCTGTCTAATTTTTGAATTTTTAGTAGAGACGGGGTTTGCCATGTTGCCCATGCTGGTCTTGAACTCCTGGGCTCTGGCAGTCTGCCCTCCTCAGCCTCCCGAAGTGCTGTGATTACAGATGTGAGACACCACGCCCGGCCTGTCTGTATAGTTTCTGGCCACACTGAAGGACCCTATAAACAGTTCTACATTATAATCACTGTCTGCATGTTCTTGAAACAATTGTCTGCTATCTCACACAGTAACCCTTTAAGACTGGTCAGAGACATTTCTCCAAATTTCACTTCAGGAAAACCTGCTACCCAGGAGCAAAAGGTTTGTTTGGGGGTTTGGGTCTTTTTTTTTTTTTTTTTTTTTTTTTTTTTTTTTTTTGATGTACCTATAAAATTATAAGAGGTTTATAATTAAAAGAATTTGGTTTAATTGTTTAAGGTGGGATGGATTGCTCACGTTCACTTGCTGAAGAAGAAAAACTTAAGTATAGGAGAAAGAAAGAGAAAGCAGACAAATATCCTATACTAGTGGGGAAAAAAGTACATTGTACACTAAAGTTGATCATCTGCCTTCTCCAACCAGTCTTCCTAACTCTTGAGAGGTAATATAACATATTGTATGTATGGAGCTTGGACTTTGGAACGAGACCATCTAAACCAGACCAGCTTAATCACTTATGGAAATTACCTGACTGAGGTATTTAGCCTCAGCTTCCTAATCTATAAAATGAGGGAAATAATAACTTCTTGAAAAAGCTTGTTATGAATCTCAAAGAAGCCAATATTTATGGTATTTGGAACAGTACCTAGAACAAAGCAAACATTCAACAGTTTATCATCATCATCTTCTTCATCATCATCACCTCTGCTTCAGCTTCAGCTTCTCAAGAAGTACAGGATTAAACTTAATTCATTAAAATTACCAAACACCTTTTGGTAGAAAGCATTATAGCGGGTGGTAAAAAAACAAAGATGAATAAGATGTAAAGCCTGCTGTCAAGGTACTCAGTCTAGTAAATAAATAATTGGGCTACATGTTTTACATTAATATCAAAAACAGTAACCCATGAATCCAAGTCCTCTGGTTGTGCAAGATAGGCAGCAGAAACTGGAATGAGAAATCCATTGAAAATGCCTTGTATGCTTTTGAAATCTAAAAATCTCTCTCTAGAGGCTGGGAGAACCAGACCTGAAAGCAACTTCCTCCCACCCCAGCCTGGCCACAGAAAATGATCATCTCTCCCTGCCCCTCAGAGATGTGGTATGTGATATTGGGGGTTGGGGAGACAGAAAGAGAGAGAGAGTTATAACTCCAAGACCCAGGACATTAGGGTTATCTAATTTGCATGTGTGGAAAATATACAGCCAGATGAATGGTGGTAGCAAAACGAGCATGTGCACTAACCATATCTAGGACCAACATACTAGGGTTCACCAAAAATGAGAACACTGAGCTTTCACGGCTATCTCTCTACTCTCCAAATGCTTAGAGGTCAAGTCTGTGGACAGAGGCTCTAAATATCACTCTGACAAGAATCCCTTATGTGATAGCCAAAGCAACCATACTTACAAGATAACTAATGAACCACTGGAAAATACCCACCAGGCAGATAATACTTAAGCTTAAATGCACTTAACACCAAAGAAATATGTAGGAGTATAACATGTGCTTGTTGGAAGGCTTGGTTTAGCCAGATGTGATCACTGATATCACAAAATCTGCTTGGTTAAATAGTTCTGTAATACATGTAAGTAATTGGAAAAAGCTACATTTTTACCCAGTAAGCAAAGCCAACGGAGTAAAGGTAATATAATTCACAGTGGGTCATAGGACCCTTTTCTATCAGCCCAGCTTTGAAAGGAGTTGTATTCAAAGGACTTCTCTCCAGCTCTCTCTGCCCAACCTCAGCCACTTTCCTCTCTGAAGTGCTGGTCCACTACCTCCCAGCCACTGCCTAACCCTTACCTAGCCACAACCATCAATTTCCTCAATTCCAAGGTCAAGAGATGTGCTCTTTTTGTGTGTGCAGAGATGTACAATAAGGAACCATGTTAAATTTTGTATCAGAACTAATTTTTTACTATTTATGCCACTATTAGAGAACGCAAAAGGATAATTAAAATCTTTGACACTTCTTTTGTTGTTTTGTCATTGACACATCATTTTTAAGAACTCAGAAATAGAGAGGGCCAAAGAATTTAAAATAACACTTGATTTGATTGCAAAAATAAGTTTATATTCCTTTTCTCTCATATCAATACATTGTTCAGGCGTGCGCCCTTTTGAAAGACAAGGTAGCTAAAGGTTTTCAGCTCTTCCAAATAAACTAAAGATCCAGATTAAAGATCCTGGAGAACTGCAAACTGGTACTTGAAATTCTCAAACATTGAGTCAATGAGTTATAGCATAATATGGATAATATATCAGATGTTCCCAGTGATGAACTTCAGGATTATCCCAGACTTTCTGGGACATTTTGGTCAAGAAGCCTAGTTGAGCTAAAATGTCCTCCAAAGAGAAATGCTCAGGAGTTTCACAGTTTTTCATAATTTTGCCACCTAAGGAAATCCTATTAAAAGTTATGTTTATTCAGACTGATTATTTATTCTTCTACTTATTGCAACAAAAAATTTTAATTTCTCCCAAAACCACTCATTTTCTGGTTGTCATTTTTATCCATGATTTCTCTACTATTGCCTTTCTCTGGCCTATTGTGTTTTATAGTCAAACAAAACAGCAAGATTAAGGACTTTTGTCATCCAGAGAGTTGTTAAATTATAAATTAAACCCACTCATATAGAAGATAATTCTTTTTCTGTTTTTTCTGCTTCAGCTGCTAGCTGAAGTCTATGACATCAGGTTATACTTCCCTCTTTCCAATCTTATTATCATTGCCGAACTCCCTTCCCATCATTCTCTCACATCCCCTAAGAGTCACTGCTTTGTTTTCTATTGGGTTGCCTACTGTTATACATATTTTGATGAACCACTTAATACCCTGGTCCCATCATTTTATGACATTCTCCTCTTCACACCCTCACTTCTGCTCCAGAATACATTCCCATCGATTTTGTTATCAATTCTTTCACCCCTACGTACCTTTAGAAACCATGCTATTTGATTTCATCAGGATCTCAAATGACTTCCTACCTCATTTCTTCAAGTTGGCCCGCCTCTACTCTGGATCCACGAACAATTATTTCAAATGAACAACTTCTCAGATTCACCTCAATTCCTCCATCTCCTCTCCTGAATCCTCATGCTGCCTACAATCATTCAATGATTTCTCCTGTCCCTTGTTAGCCAAATTTACTTACGGTTTTCAGCACGTAGCTCCACACAAGATTGTTTGGGCAAAGAGGCAAGAGAAGCACTGCTTGCCAAGCCCTAATTGCTGACTTCAACTGAAGGGAGGGGCTCATTTGTCTAAACACACAAAAGTAACTTGTGCTCCCCCAAATCCTTTTTTCTATTCCACAGACAGAAGCAATATCTGGCTTATTGAGCACTCCTTCTTCTTGAAACTTTTCTGTATTACTCTGCAAAACACTGATTGACTCTGGTTCTCTTGTCTCTATGGCCTCTTTTAAATCTCCTTTTCTGGCTCCTCCTCCTTAGCCTGTACAGCAAGTATCAGTCATTCTGTAATGTGCCTCTAGGATGCACTTCTCTTTCCTCATTAAACATTCTCTCTGGGTGGTTTTAACACCTCGCACTATCACAACTGTCCATCATGTGAGTGATTTCAAATGTATCTCTACCTCTGATTTCCCCTGGATTCCAAACCCACCTTCCAATTCCCACTGAACATTTTTACCTAACCATCCCATAAGCAACAAAAGTTCATAATGTCTAAAACTGAATACAACATTTTCCCCAGATCCTGTTTTCTCTCACCTGTGTTCTCTGCTTTTGTTAATGTCCTGCCCACCCACCAAATGTTACAAGATAGAAACCTTAAGTTCATTTTAGATTGATCTCTTTAACTCACTTTGCACATCTAATCAATCACCAAGTCCCACTAGTTATTCCACTGGAGTACTGTTCAAATCCATCCCCTCCTCCTGCTTCACTTTGACTTCCCATTATCTAGGCTATCACAACAACTTCTTAACTCTCTGTCCTTACTCCAGATTGCACCATCTCAGAGGTACCCTGTCCTCTGAAGAAACTGATCATAGCATTACCCTAATTAAAACTCTGTAAGTATTATAACAAACCCAAAACCAAGAGTATGACTTACTTGCAAGCGTCTTTTAAAATATAACTCCAATTTACCTTCCAACTATATTACTGGCCACTTCTCTACTCTTTTACTCTATTCTAGCCACACTGAGCTACTTAATTTTCCCTGAACACTTCATGAACATTCACAGCACTTCATTTCTACTTACTCTGCCCTTCTCCTAAAACATCTATCACTCCTTTTCTCTCTGGCAAACACAGTCATACTCATTCTTAATTGTCCAGCTTTAATGTTTTCCTTCTCTGTAAAGTTTTCCCTATTGGCCCTTCCTCCAGCTAAAAATTAACTGCCTCATCTTCTTTTCTCCTCTAGCACTCAAGGCCTTTATCAGTACTTATTGTCTTTGTTATAAACTGAACGCTCCATAAAATATGAGGCTATGAATTCAAGGCTTCAGAACACAAGAATCCATTTTACCTGGTAGACAGTGAACAAATCAGCCGTTTTCACTTCATTTCATAGAGTTTTCAGAATCCTTGTAAGTTTTATGTTTTTGTGTTTTGATGTTTGTTTAATTGTTAACGTAATGAGGAGGGGGTATTTTGGTGAGGGGAAGATAAATTTTTACACGCTTTGTTAACTTTGATTTTTATTTTTAGGAATGTGGCACAGATTTGCCCAGATCTCTGGGTAGTAAGAAGAATTAATGGATAAAACATAATTCTCATGATGTGAGAGGGTTCAGCATAGACTCCTAGAATGTCATTATCAATTCCCTGAGATGAAACCAGGAACCATCATCTCAGCAGGCAGAAAACAAACTCACTTTCAACCTCAGTGTTTTCTATTCTAATGGCCCTTTTTTCCCCACCTGGATCAACCTCTTCTCTTCTGACTTTTCAGATATCCCCACCTGTGCTGGTTAATTCAATGTATCAATCTGACTGGACTAAGGGATTCTCAGAGAACTTGTAAAACATTTTTGCTAGGTGTGTCTGTGAGGATGTTTCTAGAAAAGATGAATATTTAAATCAGTAGATTTAGTAAAGAAGATGACCTATACCAATGGGGGTGTCATTCAATCCATTAGGGCCCTCTCAAATAAAATAAAATAAAAAGGAGGAAGAAAGCCTCTCTTCCTAAGCTAAGATGTCCATCATCTCCTGATCTCAAACATTGGAGTTTTTGATTCTCTGATCTTTGGACTCCAAGACTTATACCAATGGGCTCCCTGATTCTCAAGCTTTCCAAACTGGACTAAAACTCATGCCACCACATTTCTAGTTCTCCAGCTTGCAGATGGCATACTATGGGACTTCATAACCTCCATAATCACATGAGCCAATTTCCATAATAAATCTCCTTTTACATATCTTTTATATATAGCATGCCAAAAAATGCCCTTGAGAGTATATATCTATGGAGACATTCTATTGTTTTTATTTCTCTAGAGAACTCTAATATGCCTAAGTCATAATCTTCTTGCCATATATTGAAGCACTGTATCTCTTATATACAATGCATCCCAGCCCCACAGACCTTGCCTCTTAAACAAAGAGGACACCCATGTGTACCTTTATTCATGGTGTGCCTATTTCCATTTTCCTCCATCCTCACAATGTAATACTATGACTGCCATTTTGTCTTCTGCATCCCATACCCAAGGCAGCTGCTCTACTCCTGCACCCTCTGCAGTTAATATACATTGGTTAAGAAGTGAAATAGCTATCACACAGGAAAAGTCTTAGTCTTAAGAGTAATATATCAGCCATCTAAGAATAGAGACCAGCTTGCTGGATCTGTGAATGTCAGTATTTTTTTCTCCAGCTAAGACTTTCTAGATATGAAATGATCACATGACCTCAGGAACACATCAGCAGTTTCCTAGTTTCCAAGTAAAAGTTTTTACTCCCCCAAGTTGGGCTCTCCTCAAAATCTCAAGAAATCAGAGGTCACCCAGGAGTAAATATAATTAGCTAAAAAGACTACAAGGGTTTGTGTTGATGAGATAATTAACTTCTTTTTCCCACAAGAATTGTCACCACAAATAGCTACATGTCAGAATTTTCTCATCATTTTTCAAGCAACATTTCTAAGGTGGCTCTTTTATTTTCAGGTGAGCTTTGAGTTGGGAGTGATTTTTTAATATACTGATTCCCCAGCCCTTCTACAAAGAGCAGACTCTCACTCCTGATTTCCAAGTGCTGTAGAATACTGTGCAACGTATCTTTTCTTTGCTACTGCCAAATAAATTGCCAGCTTTGTCATGCAATGGCATTCCCCAGATTTATGTAAATGAGGGGGCTCTAATTTTCACAATGTTAATTCAATCTTTTCAGAAATCATATCTCTGTGCTCATAATTTTATGTTATGACTATGTTGCATACAGATGAGGACTATGTTTTCCTTCTTGCCATTCCTACAAATAGTTGGCATTTCTTCAACAAATAGAAACATTAGCAAATTATGCTACAGCTTCCCAGTTTAGCTATATAAGCTGTTTTGTTCACTTAAAAAAGAATGCATAGAAATTATATTTCAATCTTAGCCCTTGGTCCCTAGGTGGTTGATTTTGGAAAGAATAACTCAACATGCTAGATTATGTGACTACACTTGTTCTTTGTTGGATAGAAAACACCATTTTGTGCCTGTATTTCAATAAACTTTTGCATAACCAGAAGGTAGCTTTTACATTAGCAAAGATTCTGTTATATGGAAAATTATAGTTGTCGCTCAACCATCAACCTCATGCTGATTCTTCTTCCTCTTCCTAATGTTCTTAAGCCATAATAAGCCAGAAACTAAAGAATATACTTAAGGTCCTAGATGCAATATAACATTATAACCATGCAGAGAATTGCTGCTGCTGCAATTTCAACAATTGTATTGGCTTTAGCTTTGAGGAAGCAATTTGTTTTTGTTTGTGTTTTTTTCAAAGAGTAACAAAGACCCTGGAGATGAACCAGCTAGATATTCTTTCCTGGATTAACAAACTTGATGAAAACCATTTGAATCTCTGCATCCACAACCACTGATACTCTCACCTAAAGTATGACAGGAATATGTCCAGTGTTTCATACATTCTGACTCTTGATTCTGACAACTATGCCAGGGAGATATTTTCATAATACCCATTTTATAGAAGAGACAACTGAAACTAAGAGAAGTGAAGTCATTGGCCTGAGATCATGCAACTAGAAGGTGGTAGAGCTAGAATATGAGGTTCCAATTATCTGGACCAGCATGCCAAAACATCCCCTTGAGAGTGAGTTTTCATGGGATGTTTCTGTGCCTTACTACTTTGAGATTACACTAATAAGTGGCTCATCTTTGTCAAACCAATTTTATGCATTGATCCTCCATAAGGACAGGTGCATAATTACCACCAAGACAGACATGCAGAGAATAGATTCAAGATGGCATGGTAAGAACAACTCAGGATTGCAGCTCTCAGTGAATGAGCAAAGGGTGAGTCAAAGCCGCATTTCCAGACGGATCTTTGTTGCCCACAGAACAGGGAAATTCCCAGGTGCAGGAGAGACACGGGACACAAACGCAGCCATTTTGGCTGTTGCGGCCGCTTCAGCCGGCCCCACAGTGCAGCGGCACTCCACAACACTCCACACAAAACACACTGGTCTGGGTGCCCTGCTAAACAGGCAATCTGAGATTTGGGAGGGCAGATTAGCATATCCATCTGATTAAATGGGACTTGGACAGTGAGCCAGACCAGGAGATTCCTGGGAAATGGCATTTGAGCCAGTGCAGTGGCTCACTGCATGGGAAATCGCACAGATCCCGGTGCCCTAACAGCAGGGGACCAAAACACCTGGGAGAGAGCCATCTGTTCAACTTAAAAAAAAAAAAGAAAGAAAGGCACTCTGAGGCAGGGAGCCAGGCAAGCAGGCTCGGTGGGCTTCACCCCCACAGGGACAAACAAAATGGCAATTCAAAACGCTCCGGGTGGAGAGTTTCACTGCGGGCACTGCTGAACCCAGGACGGTGCAGCTCTGTGAGGGAGGGGTGTCTGCCATTACCGAGGCAATCCCCCCTACTGAGGTACACTCCCATTGCTGATGCAGCCTGCCATTGCTGAGGCAACCCGCCATAACAGAGAGACTCTGCTGCAGGGTGGAGCCCAATGTAGCAGGGCAGAGCCGGTGGCAGAGGCCACGGCTGCCAGGCAGAGCCTGCAGCAAGAGGGCAGACCCCACATCAGCAGGGCAGAGCCTCGGCAGGCAAATAGTGACTAGACTTCCTCCTAGCTGGGCAGGATAGTGCAACGGACACTCATAAAGAAACCCCCAACTCCCCAAGACAGAGCATCTGAGGGAAAAAAAAGGGGGGTTTTAAGAGTTCTGCTGCAGCAGACATAAACATAGCAGCCTAACAGCCCTGAATGAACAACAGAGTTCACAGCTCAGCACTTGAGCTCCTATAAAGTACAGAACCATTTCCTAAAGCACCTCTCTGACCCCTGTATAACCGGAGTCACCTCAAAAAGGATGGATCAGACTGATATTAGGTGGGCATCATTCAGGGAAAAGATAGCAGAAAAAGAAACTGGTAGCATCCCTGACTGTTCTGCAGCTGCTACAGCTGTATACCAGACAAGCAGGGCCTAGAGTGGACCTCAGCAGTCATACAGCGGAGGGGCTAGACTGGTAGAAGGAAAACCAAGTAACAGAAATACCTTATCATCAACAATCAGGGCATCCACTCAGAGACCCAATCGAAAAGTCAGCAACTACTCAGATGACAGATGGATAAATCTACAAAGATGGAAAGAAACCAGCACAAAAAGGAGGAAAACACCCGAAACCAGAGCACTTCACCTCCTACAAAGGACCAAAACTCCTCACCAGCAAGGGAACAAAGCTGGATGGAGAATGACTGTGACGAAATGATGGTATCAGATGTCAGAAGGTGGGTAATGAGAAACTTCTGTGAGCTAAAAGAACATGTTATAAATCAATGCAAAGAAACTAAGAACCTTGAAAAAAGATTTGAAAAAAGATTCAAGGAAATGATAACAAGAATGGATAACTTAGAGAGGAATATGAATGAATTGAAGGAGCTGAAAAACACACCACGAGAACTTCACGAAGCATGCACAAGTTTCAACAGCAGAATTGACCAAGCAGAAAAAAGAATATCAGAAGTTGAAGATCAACTCAATGAAATAAAATGAGATTAGAGAAAAAAACGCAAAAAGGAATGAACAAAGTCTCCAAGAAATGTGGGACTATGTGAAGAGACCTAACCTACGTTTGTTAGGTGTACCAGAAGGGGACGAAGAGAACGAATTCAACTGGAAAATACTCTTCAGGATATTATCCAGAAAAATTTCCCCAACCTAGCAAGGCAGGCCAACACTCAAATCCAGGAAATGCAGAGAACATCACAGATACTCTGCAAGAAGAGCAACACCAAGGCACATAATCGCCAGATTCACCAGGGTTGAAATGAAGGAGAAAATACTAAGGACAGCCAGAGAGAAAGGTCAGATCACCCACAAAGGGAAGCCCATCAGACTCACAGCAGATCTCTTGGCAGAAACTCTACAAGCAAGAAGAGAGTGGGAGCCAATATTCAACATCCTTAAAGAAAATAACTTTCAACCCAGAATTACATATCCAGCCAAACTGAGCTTCATAAGTGAAGGAAAAATAAAATCCTTTTCAAACAAGCAAGTACTCAGAGATTTTGTCACCACCAGGCCTGCTTTACAAGAGCTCCTGAAAAAGACACTACACATAGAAAGGAACAACCAGTACCAGCCATTCCAAAAACACACTAAATGCTAAAGCGCATCAGCAAAATGAAGTATCTTCATCAACTAATGGGCAAAACAGCCAGCTAGCATCAAAATGGCAGTATCAAATTTACACATAACAATATTAACCCTAAATGTAAATGGGCTAAATGCACCAATCAAAATACACAGACTGGCAAATTAGATAAAAAACCAAAACTCATCAGTGTGCTGTATCCAGGAAACCCATCTCACATGCAAAGATACACAAAGGCTCAAAATAAATGGATGGAGGAAGATTTACCAAGCAAATGGAGAGCAAAAAAAGGAGGAGTTGCAATTCTCATCTCTGATAAAATAGACTTTAAAGCAACAAAGATCAAAAGAGACAAAGAAGGTCACTACACAATGGTAAAATGATCGATACAACAAGAAGAGCTAACAATCTTAAATATATATGGACCCAATACAGGAGCACCCAGATATGTAAGGCAAGTTCTCAATGACTTACAAAGAGACTTAGACTCCCACACAATAATAGTGGGGGACTTTAACACTCCACTGTCAATATTAGACAGATCAACCAGACAGAAAATCAACAAGGATATCCAGGGCTTGAACTCAGACCTGGAGCAAGCAAACCTGATAGACATTTACAGAACTCTCCACCCCAAATCCACAGAATATACATTATTCTCAGTGCCACATCACACCTACTCTAAAATTGACCACATAATTGGAAGTAAAGCACTCCTCAGCAAATGCAAAACAATGAAAATCATAACAAACAGGCTCTCAGACCATACTGCAATAAAGTTAGAACTCAGAATTCAGAAACTAACCCAGAACCTCACAGCTTCATGGAAACTAAACAACTGGATGTTGAATGTTGACTGGATAAACAATGAAATGAAGGCAGAAATAAAGAAGTTCTTCGAAACCAACGAGAACGAAGGCACAACATACCAGAATCTCTGGGACACATTTAAAGCAATCTCTAAAGGAAAATATATAGCAATAAGTTCCCATATGAGAAGAGTGGAGAGATCCAAAATTGACACCCTATTATCAAAATTGAAACAGCTAGAGGAACAAGATCAAAAAAACTCAAAACCCAGCAGAATACAAGAAATAACTAAGATCAAAACAGAACTGAAGGAGATAGAGACACGAAAAACCCTTCAAAAAATCATGAATCCAAGAGCTGGTTTTTTGAAAAGATCAACAAAATAGACAGACCACTAGCCAGACTGATTAAAAAGAAAAGAGAGAACAACCAAATAGATGCAATAAAAAATGATAAAGGGGAAATCACCACAGATTCCACAGAAATTCAAACCATCATCAGAGAATATTACAAACAACTCTATGCACATAAACTAGTAAACCTGGAAGAAATGGATAAATTCCTGGACACTTGTGTCCTCGCAAGCCTAAACCAGGAGGAAGCCGAAACTGTGAATAGACCAATAACAAGATCTGAAGTCGAGGCAGCAATTAAGAGACTACCACACAAAAAAAGCCTAGGTCCAGATGGGTTCACAGCCGAATTCTACCAGACACACAAAGAGGAGCTGGTACCATTCCTTCTGAAACTATTTCAAATAATCCAAAAAGAGGGCATCCTTCCCGAATAATTTTATGAGACCAACATCATCCTGTTACCAAAACCCGGCAGAGACCCAACAAGAAAAGAAAATTTCAGGCCAATATCCATGATGAACATAGATGCAAAAATCTTCAATAAAATACTGGCAAGCCGATTGCAACAGCAAATCAAAAACCTTATCCATAATGATCAAGTAAGATTCATCCCGGGGATGCAAGGCTGGTTCAACATACGCAAGTCTATAAATGTAATTCACCACATAAACAGAACCAAAAACAAAAACCACATGATTATCGCAATTGACGCAGAGAAGGCCTTTGACAGATTTCAACAGCCCTTTATGCTAAATACCCTCAATAAACTCGGTATTGGTGGAACGTATCTCAAAGTAATAAAAGCTATTTATGACAAAGCAACAGCCAATATCATACTGAATGGGCAAAAACTGGAAGCATTCCCTTTGAAATCTGGCACTAGACAAGGATGCCCTCTTCCACCACTCCTATTCAATATAGTACTGGAAGTTCTAGTCAGAGCCATCAGGCAAAAAAAAGAAATAAAGAGTATTCAAATAGGAAAGGTGGAAGCCAAATTGTCACTATTTGTAGATGACATGATAGTATACCTAGAAGACCCCATCACCTCAGCCCAAAAACTCCTGAAACAGATAAGCAACTTCAGCAAAGTCTCAGGATATAAAATCAATGTGCAAAAATCACAAGCATTCCTATACACCAATAACAGACTTAAAGAGAGCCAAATCAAGAACAAACTACCATTCACAATTGCTACAAAAAGAATAAAATACCTAGGAATACAACTCACAATGAACGTAGGGGACCTCTTCAAGGAAAACTACAAACCACTGCTCTACGAAATCAGAGAGGACACAAACAGATGGAGAAACATTCCATGTTTATGATTAGGAAGAATTAATATTGTGAAAATGGCTATACTGCCCAAAGTAATTTACAGAATCAACACTATCCCCATCAAACTACCATTGACTTTCTTCACAGAACTGGAAAAAAGCAGCATGAACTTCATATAGAACCAAAAGAGAGCCCGCATAGCCAAGTCAATTCTAAGCAAAAAGAACACAGCGGGGGGCATCACACTACTGTATTTCAAACTATACTATAAGGCTACAGTAATCAAAACAGCATGGTACTGGTACCAAAACAGAGATATAGACCAATGCAACAGAACAGAGGCATCAGAGGCAACACAACATATCTACAACCATACAATCTTTGATAAACCTGACAAAAACAAGTAATGGGGAAAGGATTCCCTGTTTAATAAATGGTGTTGGGAAAACTGGCTAGCCATGTGCAGAAAGCAGAAACTGGACCCCTTCCTGACACCTTACACTAAAATTAACTCCAGACGGATTAAAGACTTAAACATAAGACCTGGCACCATAAAAACCCTAGAAGAAAATCTAGGCAAAACCATCCAGGACATAGGAGTAGGCAAGGAATTCATGACCAAAACACCAAAAGCATTGGCAACAAAAGCCAAAATAGACAAATGGGACCTAATCAAACTCCACAGCTTCTGCACAGCAAAAGAAACAGCCACTAGAGTGAATCAGCAACCAACAGAATGGGAAAAAATTTTTGCAGTCTACCCATCTGACAAAGGGCTGATATCCAGAATTTACAAAGAACTCAAAGAGATTTACAGGAAAAAAACAAACAAGCCCATTTAAATATGGGCAAAGGATATGAACAGACACTTTACAAAAGAAGACACACAAGAGGCCAACAAACATATGAAAAAATGCTCATCATCACTGGTCATTAGAGAGATGCAAATCAAAACCACATTGAGATACCATCTCATGCCTGTTAGAATGGCGATCATTAAAAATTCTGGAGACAACAGATGCTGGAGAGGATATGGAGAAATAGGAACACTTTTACACTGTTGGTGGGAGTGTAAATTAGTTCAACCATTGTGGAAGACGGTTTAGTGATTCCTCAAGGCCTTAGGAATAGAAATTCCAATTTATCCAGCAATCCCATTACTGGGTATATATCCAAAGGACTATAAATCATTCTACTATAAGGACACATGCACACAGATGCTCATTGCAGCACTGTTTACAATAGCAAAGACCTGGAACCAACCCAAATGCCCATCAATGATAGACTGGATTGGGAAAATGTGGCACATATACACCATGGAATATTATGCAGCAATCAAAAATGATGAGTTTGTGTCGTTTGTAGGGACATGGATGAATCTGGACAACATCATTCTCAGCAAACTGACACAAGAACAGAAAATGAAATACTGCATATTCTCACTCATAGGTGGGTGATGAAAAATGAGAACATATGGACACAGGGAAGGGAGTACCAAACACTGGGGTCTACTGGGGGGGAGAGGGGAGGGACAGTGGTTGGGGGGAGCTGGGGAGGGATAGCCTGGGGAGAAATGCCAAATGTGGGTGAGGGGGAGGAAAGCAGTAAAACACACTGCCATGTGTGTACCTATGCAAATGTCTTGCATGTTCTGCACATGTACCCCAAAACCTAAAATGCAATAAAATAAATAAATAAAAATTTTTAAAAAAGACAGACATTCAATGAATGAAAAGTACGTCCTGAAAAGGAAGGGACCTCTGGGTCAACTAAAGATCTGTACTTTGTCTTGTACAAAGAGGGAGAAGATGCTTGATAAGGTGTCTGTCAAGAATTTCAATTTAAGTCACAGGCACTTAAATTTCTGACTGAAAACTAGAAGTGTGCCAGCTGACAATTCCATAAAAGAGGCCAACATATCCCATATCCCATTAAGTCTCTTTTCAAAGCTGACTAGAACCATTAAAAATTCTTTTGGGAGAGAAGCACCCAGTTCAGTGTTTCTGCACAAAATATTTCTCCTTTCTTTTTTTTTTCCAGTAGAGCTCATTCATACTGCAAGAGTGTCTCATTTCTGAAGGTCTTAGCTAACCCATCATATTACAGTGGCACTGTCAAATTGCCCATTTGTTCAATTTTGCAGGAAGAGATCTTTTCACTTAGCAAGTCTAATTTCTCACTTCTTGATTGTGGGTAAAACTTGAGGATAATAAGTTGCATAAGTTCAATTTCGCCACCTTAAATGCTCATGAAGAAGTACTCTGTCAACTCTAATTTCTTACTTCTTGATTGTGGGTGGAAATTGGAATAGGTTCTCAAATCCCTTGATTCCTATTTTATAAGGGGCTTCAGTGTACTTGCTTTAAAAGCAATTCTGTATGCCATTTACAGCCTTGAACTGTGGCTACATAAATGAAGTCAGAAAAGCCCTCCCTCTGTGTATTTTCACAAATGCACACAGAATAGTAAGTTCACACAGCTACCATTCAGAGAGTTTAAACCAAGAGTTTTAAACTAGCTCTTGAAACAGCTATAAAAAGAGTAAAGAAATTGTTCTTCTGCTAGAGGCAGATCTTTGCAGAAAATTCCATGAATGGTGAAACAAACGTTGTGAATACTTCTTTATATTATTAACACCAAGACTACAGTGATATTACAATGTACACCCTTTTGCAAGTAAAACTATAATTCAGTTAACTTCAACCAAAAATTATTGTCATTAAACCTTTTAATAAACTATGGTTAAGGCAAGTTCCACTTTAGCTTGACGGAGAATCTAAACAATGCATGCCAGAAAACTAGTTGGAAGGGGCTCAAAGGGTAAATTTGATACCACTGGGCTGTGTTTGTTTGTGAAGAGTATAAAGTGTAATTTTCACCCATAGCATTATACATATGGCTTCATCAAACTCTCAGTAATCTTGGTGCCAGTGTTGTAGGTATGGTATACTATGGTATTTATAAGTGTGCACCCTAGAATCTAGGATGAAATCCCACAGTTCTGTCACTTACCAGCAGTGGGTCTCAATAACCTCATCTCGAAAATGGAGCTAATAATAGAGTGCTGACTAGTAAAGAGTTAGTCTGTGCAAAGCACTTATGACTTAGCACTATGGGAGTACGAGCTGCTTATTCCTATTACGATTGCAGTTGTTATTAAACATCACACGTGCTTAGGTATAAGTAATCAGGGTAAAACAATTTCTAGAAACTCATTCACACTGTATGAAACACCCTGGGAATTCCTGGGAAGTATGAGGAACATCCCTCAATTGTAATTGCCAAGAAAGCAGAACCTTAGAAAAGCCTAATAAAAATGTTAAATTATAGAATTTTTAATGACATGCAAGTTTATACTACACACATAAAGCATAAAGCTATTCACTGTTGTAAACTAGCCTTATGCTTTATGTGTATACTATAAACTATAGTATATTATATATATATATAGTATAGTATAAACCATACTGTACACATAAAGATACAACTAAAACAGTACCTTAAAAGAAGATACTGTTTTAGTTGGTAGTAGTGTCAACTCATCAGTCTAATGATGCTTGCTAGACCATGATTATACTGTCTTGTTATCATTTCACAGTTCTTTAATGCTATCAATTATTTATCTAGTCATTTAGAAAGTTCATTGCCATTTACAGAAAAAAACTGAACTGATGAAATTTATACTCATAAAAAAGTGAAATTCATGAAATTCATACTCATGTCATTACTAATGCATTTCAGCTGGGAAATAAGTCTAGTTGCTCCCTGCTGAGACTCCTCCCTCACGTGATTTCAGAGTCCCTTGGATTGCCTTTTCTTATTTGTCTCTTTTGAGAGACCATAAACTTCATGAGGATAAGAACTATTTCTCTACTGTTCACTTACAATCCCAGTATCTTACTCAGAATCTATCACATTGTAATCACTCCTTAATTACTTATGGAATAAAGGAAAGAAGAGAGGAAGAGAAGATGGGAATGCAGAAGATAGAGAGGAAGAAGGGAGAAAGTAGAAGGGAGAGAAGAAAGGAATGAAGGGTGAAAAGGAAGGCAGGAAAGTGAGGAAGGAAGGAAGGAAGAAAAGAAGGAAGGAAGGAAGAATGAAAGGAAGAAAGAGAAAGAAAGAAAGAAAGAAAGAAAGAAAGAAAGAAAGAAAGAAAGAAAGAAAGAAAGAAAGAAAGAAAGAAAGAAAGGAAGGAAGGAAGGAGGGAGGGAAGGGAAAGAGGAAGAAGAGGAGGAGGGGGAAGAAGAAGAAAAAAAGGAGGAGGAAGGGAAGGAAGGAAGAAGGAAGGAAGGAAGGAAGGAAGGAAGGAAGGAAGGAAGGAAGGAAGGAAGGAAGGAAGGAAGGAAGGAAGGGAGAGAGGGAGGGAGGGAAGGAAGGGAGAGAGGGAGGGAGAAAGGAAGAGACAGTAGAACACACCTCAGACAAGTGCAAAATCAAGAATAGGCCCACAGCTAATAAACTAGATGAGGCCACAACAAGCCTCTCAGTCCTGATTTGGCTTGAAATCATGAAGTTAATGAGCACACACCACTCTCAATACATTTTTAATTCCCACACTTTGATAAATGTGCTAATTCATACTTTGTTATTATTATAAAGTTTACCTTGTCATAAATTTCTCCTGCCATGAGGTTCTTGTACCTTTATCCCCTACTTCATTACTTTCCATTATATTAATTATCTACCTACTAGTGGCAGCATATTTCTAGACAGACAAGTTCTGAAATCCCAATGTCTGTGTTACAGGAAGGCATCTTGATACTTATAATCAGACATTGGTGGGATGCCATCCTACAGTAGAGAGTACGTGAGTGTTAATCAAATGTGCTGCATTACTTTGCAGATTGAGTGAGACCTATAATGAGTAACCTCAATCTAACTGAATGTCTACATTCTGAATTCATATCCATAAAATTTTAAGAAAATTGAGAAACAAAATGAAAAGATGAAGATATTTAAATGAGAGAAAATATATATCACTGTTTCAGATGCAGGTAATGCACTAATTTTCAAAACAATACAAATAGCATGAGAACAGAAATGGAGCAAGTCATATGGAAAATTGTCAGAAAAAAGAAAACAGCAATATGAACAGGTAACATAACAAATGGATAGTCTGAATTAACCATGGCCCATGAAGGACCAAGAGCAAAGTACAAGATATGACTAAAGGTATGAAGGTCATTTTGACAACTCTAAAATCTCTTCAGTAATTCACAAGGACATTAAACCAGGGTTGCAATAGTGCGACTGGACTTCTGTTGTGTAGGGATATACCAAACAGACATGAAAGCCGATGCAGATAAATGAACAGATCATTTGCTCTATCCAACACCTTAGTAAGAGCTAGGAATACCTAAAAAGCCTGAATCTCAGAAGGTAAACTCTGCTTCATAAGTAGAGAAACCTTGTATGTCTTGATCACCACTGTATCCCTAGCATCTAGAAGAGAAATAAAACTTTCTGTAGAAGTCCAGATAATCACATTTTAGGCTTTGAGAACCTGCTGTTTCTACCTCAACTACTCAATGGACAACATGGAAACAGATGTGGCTGGGTTCCAGTAAAACTTTGTTGACTGACCATATTTGGTCCTGGTCTAGAAGGTTGCCTAGCATATACGTGCTTAATAAATGTGTTAAATAAAAACCCACCTTCTTCTCTAGCCATAGCCTCCCTGGAAAATGAGCTAAATACAAAGAAACCGTTGCATCTCTCTCTCGGAGAAGGTGGGTTCAACACTGGGGAAGTATAAACACAGGGCTGCGGATAACCATACGTCTTGCTCTGTGTCCTGTAATAAGATAGAATGAAGCCCACTGGTAGAAAGCAAAAGAGAAACATAGCAAAGATAGACTCTTTACTATGTTTAAGGGTTATTATTTCTGTGGTGGATACTGCTGTTGGTCCCCAGTATCATTTCTCCCATTCTTCCTTTTAGTAGTAGAAACTCCAAGTTTTAGTGTGGTGTATAGCTTACCAGCTAAAAGCTATATTCCCAGGCTCCTTTGAAGCAATGTAACTAAGTTTGGACAAAGATATGTGAACAGAAGTAATGTGAGCAACTTCTGTGTAACACTCTTATAATGAAACAGTTTGCTCTCTTGCATGTTTTTCCCTTTCCTAGGGGACTGGAGCTTAGACTCAACAGAAGGCAATCCAGAATAGAACATGCAGAAGGCACAGCACATTTGGCTCTGGTGGAACAACCAGAGAGAAGGAACTGTGGACTTCAGATGACATGGATCAAGTGACGTTCTTCCCCAGGACTGTCTGCTCACTCATGCTTTTACACAGGAATGAATAAACCTCCTGTCTTGTTTAAGCCATGCTATTAAAATGGCCACACTGATATCCTAACTAATAAAAGCCCAGAAAGAGTTTCCAAAGTTTCTGCCTTCCAAACCTGGGTTGTTTTTCAATTCAATTCTGAGGATTGTATCAGGATCTTTTTAACAAGTCATCTTTTGCCTTAATTTACTTCCATTTGGATTTCTGTCATTTGTAACTTAAGACTGCTGAATGATATGAGGTATCCAGTTGATCTTCCCATGGAGATATTCTTCTACCCTCCATTATTAGTCTTACAAGTTTAGGTTTTTACTTATCCATGAATGTCACAATCTCTTTACAAATACTTCTGGCAAACTAAGTGTCATTGTCCCAATTCTGCAAATTAGATCTCTGGAATTTACTCTTCTTATAAATTCAAGTCTGTATCTATGACCAACATCTCTCCACTTTCTCCAACCTCTTTAATCATGATAACCACCCTTCTACTCTCTGTTTCTATTAATTTGACTTTTTTAAATTCCATATATCAGTGAGATTGTGCGGTATTTGTCTTTCTGTGTCTGATTTATTTCACACAGCATAAGCGTCATCCATGTTGTGGAAATGACAGGATTTTCTTTTTTTCTGAGACAGGGTCTCACTCTGTCTTCCAGGCTGGAGTGCAGTGGTGCGGTCATGGCTCACTACAACCTCAAACACCTGGGCTCAAGTAATCCTCCTACCTCAGACTGTCAAGTAACTTGGACAACATGCTGTGCCATAATGTGCAGCTAATTTTTTTAAATCTTTTGTAGATATGAAGTTTTACTTTGTTGCCGAAGCAAACTCCTAACCTCAAGTTATCCTCCCACTTCAGCCTCCCAAAGTGCTGGGATTACATGCATAAGCCACCATGCCCAGCCTACTTTTTGAGGGAACTTCTTTCTGTTTTCCATAATGGCTGTACCAATTTACATTGCAACCAGCAGTGTGTTAGGAAGAGTTTCCTTTGCCCAACTACCTCACCAACATTTGTCTTTTAACTTTTTTATAATAGCCATCCTATCGGCTGTGAGGTGATATTTCACAGTGGTTTTTATTTTTATTTCCCTGATGATTACTGATGTTGGGCATCTTTTCATACATCTCTTGGCCATTTGTATGTCTTCTTTGGAAAAATGCCTATTCAGGTGCTTTCCCCATTTTCTAAATTGATTTTTTTTTTTTTTGCTACTGAATTGTATGAGTTCCATATATACTTTGTATATTAACTTCTTATTGGATATATGGCTTGCAAATATTTTCTCCCACTTTTATGTGCTGCCTTTTCATTTTGTTGATTGTTTCCTTTGTTACACAGAAACTTTTTAGATTGATTTTAGATTGAAGTAGTTCTACTTGTTTTTGTTTTTGTTACCTATGTTTTTGGTGTTATATCAAAAAAAAAAATTGCCAAGACCAAAGTCATGGAGCTTTTTCCCTGTTTTGTTCTAAGTGTTTTATCATTTCAAGTTCTAGATTTAGGTCTTTAATCCAGTTTAAATTGATTTTTGTTTATGGTGAAAGATAAGAATCCAATTTTACTTTTTGCATGTGGATTTTCAGTTTGACCAACATCATTTATTAAAGAGACTATCCCTTTCCCTTTGTATATTCTTCATGGCTTTATCAAAGATGACTTGACAATATACATACGGGTTTATTTCTGGCATTCTATTCCACTGGTATATGGGTCTGATTTTATGCTAGTACCATCCTGTCTCCATCACTACAGCTTTGTAATACAATTTGAAAAGAAAGTGTGATGCCTCAAGCTGTGTTCTTCCTATTCAAGATTGCTTTAGCAAATTGGGGGCTTTTGTGATTCCATACAAATGTCAAGATTTTTTTTCTATTTATGTAGAAAAATCCCATTGGAAAATTAATAGGTATTTCATTGACTGTATATCATTTTGTGTAGTAAAGACATTTTGAGAATAATGATTCTTCTAATCCGTGAACACAGGGTGGCTTTTCATTTACTTGTGTCTTCAATTTCTTTCATCAATCAATGTCTTATTGTTTTCAGTGTACACTTCTTGTACCTCCTCAGTTAAAATTATTCCTAAGTATTTTATACTTTTGGTGCTACTGTGAGTTTTTTTAATTTCTTTTTTAGATATTTTGTTACTGTTGTATAAAATGCAATTGATTTTGTATTCTGCAAGTTTGCTAAAATCACTTATTACTTCTAAGAGATTTTGTTACAATCATTAGGGTTTTCTATGTATAAGCTTATGTCATCTTCAAACAGAGACAATTCTACTTCTTCCTTTCAAATTTGGATGCCTTTTATTTCATTCTTTCATTTTTGCCTAATTTTACTACTAGGACTGCCAGTACTATGTTGAATAGAGAGGCAATTTTAGGCATCCTTGTCATGTACCTGGTCATAGAGGAAAAGCCTTCAACTTTTCATTTGAGTATGATGTTAGCTCAGGCTCATTATATATGACCTTTATTTGGTTGCAGTACATTTCTTCTCTTGCTATTTTGTTGAGAGCTTTTACCATGAAAACATGTCAAATTTTGTCAAATGTTTTCTCTGGATCTACTGAGATGATCATGTCATTTTTGTCCTTTACTCTGTGAATGTGACATATAATGTTTGCTGATTTGCATTTGTTGAACCATCCTTGAATCACAGAAATAAATCCTACTTGACAATGGCGTATAATCCTTTTAATGGGCTGTTGAAATATTTTTTTTTGTTGAGGATTTTGCATCTGTGTTCATCAGAGTTATTGGCCTGAAATTTTCCTTTCTTTTAATGCCCTTCTCCAGCTTTGGTATCAAGAACAAGAACAAGAACAAACTAAGCCCAAAGTGAGTAGAAGGGGGAAATAACAAAGATCAGAACAGAGATAAAAGAGAGGCTTGAAAATGATAGAAAAGATAAACAAAGCTAAGAGTTGGTTTTCATAAAATAATTTGAAAATGTTCCTCTATAGTCAACTCTGTGGAGGACTTTGAGGATTCGTTTTAATTCTTAAATGTTTGACAGAATTCAACAGTGAAACCATCAGGTCTTGGGTTTTTCTTTGATGGGAGATTTTTGATTACTAATTTAATCTCCTTATTTGTTCTGATCTGTTCAGATTTTCTATGTACTGATGATTCAGTCATCATAGGTAATATGTTTCTAGAAATTAATCAGTTTTTTCTAGGTTATACAGTTTATTAGCATATAGTTGTATATACTAGTCTTGTGACCTTTTGTTTTACTGGGATATCGGTTACAGTGTCTTCTTGTTCATTTTTTATATTTTTTGGTCTTTTTTCTTTTTTTCTAGTTAGCCAAACTAAAGCTTTGACAATTTCATCTTTAAAAAAAAAAGAAACAACTCTTAATTTTGTTTATCTTTTCTTTTGTTTTCAAATTTCTCTTTTATTTCTGTTCCAATCTTTGTTATTTCCCTCCTTCTATTCACTTTGGGCTGAGTTTGTTATTTTTTTTCTAGTTTGTGGAGGTATAAAGTTAGGATGTTTATTTGAGAGCTTTCTTTTGTCTTCATGTAGGCATTTATTGTTGTAAACTTCCCTTTTAGAACTGACTTCACTGTACCTCATAAGGTTTTGCTATGTCATATTTCCATTTGCATTTGTCTCAAGACATTTTTAAGTTTCCTTTTCATATCTTCTTGATCCTACTATGGTTTGACTCTTTCCACCAAAGTTCACGCACTGAGAACTTAATCTGCATTATGACCATGTTGAGAATAAGACCTTTAAGACGTGATTAGGTCATAAAGTTTCTGCCCTCATAAATGAATTAATGTTGTTATCATGGGAGTGGGTTTTTTATCTGTATTAGTCCATTTTCATAATGCTGATAAAGACATACCTGAGACTGGGCAATTTATCAAAGAAAGAGTTTTAATTGGACTCACAGTTCCATGTGGCCAGTGAGGCCTGACAATCATGGCAGAGGGCAAGAAGGAGAAAATCATGTCTTACATGGTTGGCAGCAGGCCAAAGCAGAGCTTGTGCAGGGAAACTCCCATTTTTAAAAACATCACATCTCTTGAGACTTAATCACTAGCATGAGAACACTAGGGGTCATACACCCATAATTCAATCACCTCCCACTGAGTTCTTCCCATGACATGTGGAAATTGTGGGAATTACAATTCAAGATGAGATTTGTGTAGGAACACAACCAAACCATGTTGTTTCACCCCTTGGCTCTCTCAGATCTCATCCTCACATTTCAAAACAAATCATGCCTTCCCAACAGTCCTCCAAAGTCTTAGCTCATTTCAGCATTAACTCAAAAGTCCACAGTCCAAAGTCTCATCTGAGACAAAGCAAGTTTCTTCTGCCTATGAGCCTGTAATATCAAAAGCAAGTTAGTTACTTCCTAGATAAAATAAGGGTACAGGCACTGGGTAAATACAGATGCTTCAAATGGGAGAAATTGGGAAAAACAAAAAGGCTACAGGCCCCATGCAAGTCTGAAATCCAGTGGAGCAGTCAAATCTTAAAGCTCCAAAATGATCTCCTTTGATTCCATGTCTCACATCCAGGCCATGCTGATGCAAGAGGTGGGTCCCTAGTGTCTTGGGTAGCTCCAACTCTGTGGCTTTCCTGTGTACAGCCTCCCTCCCACCTGCTTTCACAGGCTGGCATTGAGTGTCTGCAGCTTTTTCAGGTGCACAGTGCAAGCTATTAGTGGATCTACCATTCTGGGGTCTGGAGTATGCTATTCTTTTGCTCAAGCTCCACTAGGCAGTGCCCCAGTAGGGACTCTGTGTGGGGTCTCTGACCCCAAATTTCCCTTCCTAACTGCCCCATCAGAGGTTCTCCATGAGAAAGCCCCACCCTTGTAGCAAATTTCTGCCTGGATATCCAGCATTTCCATACATCCTTTGAAATCTAGTGGGAAGTTCCCAAACCTCAGTTCTTGACTTCTTTGCATTTACAGGCTCAACACCATGTGTAAGCTGCAAAGGCTTGAGGCTTGCACCCTCCAAAGCCATGGCCAAAGCTCTACATTGGCCCCTTTCAGCCTCAGTGGGAGAGGCTGTGACCCAGAGCACCAAGTCCCTAGGCTAAACATGGCATGGGAACCCTAGGCCTGGCCCACAAAACCACTTTTTCCTCCTAGACCTCAGGGCCTGTGGTGGGAGGGGCTGCTGTGAAGACCTCTGGCATGCCCTGGAGCCATTTTCCCCATTGTCTTGGGGATTAACATTAAGCTCATCATTACTTATGCAAATTTCTGCAGCTGGCTTGAATTTCTCCTCAGAAAATGAGATTTTCTCTTTTATTACATTGTCAGGCTGCAAATTTTCCAAACTTTTATGCTCTGCTTTCCTTATAAAACTGAATGTCTTTAACAGCACCCAAGTCACCTCTTGAATGCTTTGCTGTTTATCAATTTCTTCTGCCAGATACCCTAAATCATCTCACTCAAGTTCAAAGTTCCACAAATCTCTAAGGCAGAGGCAAAATGCGGCCAGTCTCTTTACTAAAACATGGTAAAAATCACCTTTGCTTCAGTTCCAAACAAGTTCCTCATTTCCATCTGAGAACTCAGCCTGAACTTTATTGTTCATATCTCTGTCAGAATTTTGGGCAAAACCATTCAACAAGTCTCTAGGTTGTTAAAAAGTTTCCAACATTTTCCTATCTTCTTCTGAGCCCACCAAACTGTTCCAATTCCTGCCTGTTACCCTATTCCAAAGTCACTTCCACATTTTCTACAGCAGCACCCAACTCTACTGGTATCACTTTACCATATTAGACCATTTTCACACTGCTAATAAAAACATACCCAAGACTGGGCAATTTACAAAAGAAAGAAGGTTAAGAGGACTCACAGTATCATGTGGCTGGGTAGGTCTCATAATCATGGTGGAAGGCAAGGAGAAGCAAGTCACTTCTTACGTGGATGGCAGCACGCAAAAAGAACTTGTACAGGGAAACTCCCATTTTTAAAATCATCAGATCTAATGAGACTTATTCACTATCATGCAAACAGTGCAGGAAAGACCCTGCTCATAATTCAGTCACCTCCCACTGGGTTCCTCCCGTAAAATGTGGGAATTGTGGGGTTAGAATTCAAGATGAAATTTAGGTTATGACACAGCCAAACCATATCATTTTCACAATATTGGCTTTATTATAAAATCAAATTTAACCCCTTCTTGCTCTCTTTTACCCTCTATCATTGTCTCACTTCCTGCCATATGACCACATAGCAAGAAGACTCCTGCCAGATGCCAGCACCTTGATATTAGATTTTTTTCCACCCTCCAGAACTTTGAGAAACAAATACCATTTCTTTGTAGATTACCCAATAGCTAGTATTCTGTTTTAGCAAAACAAAACAGATATAGACCCATTGGTTGTTCAAGAGTATAATATTTAATTTTCACATAAATGAATGTGAATTTTCCACTTTTGTTCTTGCAATTGAGTTCTAGTTTATTACTATCAGGGTTGGAAAAGATATTTGACATAATTTCAATCTTTTTAAATTTGTTAAGATTTGTTTTGTGCCAAAACATGATCTATCTTGGAGAAGGCTCTGTGTGCACTTGAGAAGTATCCTACTGTTGTTGGAAGGCACGTTCTGTGTATGATAGTTAGGTCCATTTGGTCTAATGTGCAGTTAAAACCCAATTTTTTTTATTGATTTTCTGTCTAAAATGTGTATTCATGGATGAAACTGGGGTAATGAAATCCCCTATTATATAGTATTACTAACTGTCCCTTCAGATCTATTAATATTTGCTTCATATATTTAAGCACTTAAATATAGAGTTCCTGGATTTTCCAATTGTTTCATCCCCTTGATGAATTGACCCCATTGTCATGATATAATGACCTCCTTTCTCTCTTTTTACAGTTTTTAAAAAATTGACATATAATTGCTGCACATATTTGGTGGGTACACGTGATATTTTGATACCTGTATACAACATAATGATCAAATCAGGATAATTGGGACATCCACGCCTTCAAACAAATCTCATTTCTCTGTGTCAAGAACATTACCATTCTTCTAGTATTTTAAAATATACAATAAATTATTTTTTATTATAATTTTCCTACTGTACTGTGAAATACTAGAACTTATTCCTTCTATTTTTGTACCCCCTAACCAACTTCTCTTTATCTCTCCTTCCGTTCTCAGCCTCTGGTAACCACCATTATACTCTCTACCTTTATGATATCCACTTTTTTAGCTCCCATCTATGAGTGAGAACATGCAATATTTGTCTTTCCATGCCTTGCATATTTTATTTAATATAATGACTTCCATTTCCATCCATCTTGCTGCAAATAATGGAATTTTGTTCTATTTTAAGGCTAAATAGGATTCCGTTATGTATATATACTACATTTTCTTCAGCTGTTTATTCACTGGCGGATTCCTAGGTTGATTTTCTTATCTTGGCTATTGTAAATAGTGCTGCAATAAACACGGGAGTACAGATACCTCTTTGGTATACTGATTTCTTTTCTTTATATACTGATTTCTTTTCTCTGATGTAAATACTGATAAACTTTGGATACATGTCCACAGCCAAATCCCATGTTGAGTTACAATCCCCAATGTTGAAAGTAAGGCCTGGTTGGTGGTGATTGGATCATGAGAGTGGGTTTCTCATTAATAGTTTAGCACCACCCACTTGATAGTGAGTGAGTTCTTGTGAAATCCAGTTGTTTAAGTGACTGGCACTTTTCCACTCTCTCTCTTTCTCCTTCTCTAGCCATGTGATGTGTTTGCTCTCCCTTTGCCTTCACCACAACTGAAAGCTCCCTGAATCCTTCTGAAAAGCAGATACCTCTATGTTTCCTGTATAGCCAATAGACCCCCCAGGAGCCAATTAAACCTCTTTTCTTTAGAAATTATTCAGTCTCTGATACACACACACACACACACACACACACACACACACATGTATATATATTTTTTTTTCTTTTTTTTTTTTTTTTTTGAGAAAGTCTCACTCTGTTGTCCAGGCTGGAATGCAGTGGCACCATCTCAGCTCACTGCAACCTCCGCTTCCCAGGTTAGCGATTCTCCTGCGTTAGCCTCCTGAGTAGCTGGGACTACAGGCATGCACCACCATGCCCGACTAATTTTTGTATTTTCAGTAGAGACAGGGTTTCACCATATTGGCCAGGCTGGTCTTGAACTCCTGACCTTGTGATCTGCCTGCCTTGGCCTCCCAAAATGCTGGGATCACAGGTGTAAGCCACTGTCTGGTATTTCTTTATAGCAATGTGAAAATTACTAATACATACACCTAGAAAAGAGATTGCTAGATCATATGGTAGTTCTATTTTTAGTTTTTGAGAAACCTCAATATTGTTTTTTCTAATGGCTACACATTCCCATTAACAATATGCAAACATTTCACTTTCTTCCCATCCTCACCAGAGTTTGTTATTTTTTGTCTTTCTTAATAATAGACATTCTGACTGGAGTGGGATGATATCTCATTGCGGTTTTCATTTGCATTTCCCTAATAATTAGTGATAAACATTTTTTTCTTACACATCTTGGCCATTTGTATGTCTTACTTTAAAAAATATTTATTCAGATGTTTTTCAAAAATTTTAAATCAGATTATTTGTTTTTATTTTTATTTTCTGTTTTTGCTACTGAGATGTTTCCATTCTTTTCAGTTCTTTATATATTTTAGTTACTAATTGCAAATATTTTAAACCATTCTGTAGGTTGCCTCTTCACTTTGTTGATTGTTTTCTATGCTGTATAGAAGCTTTTTAGCTTAATGCATGTTTTTATAGCTTTTGACTTAAAGTCTATTTTTTGTGATACAAGTGTAGCTACTGCTGGTCTCCTTTGGTTTCCATTTTTATGGAATTTTTTTTCATTTCTTTACTTTCAGTCAATGTATAACTTTAAAGCTGAAAAACAGTGTCTTGCAGACACTACGGACAGCACATTAGCTCTTTTTTATTTAACCATTCATCCATTCTCTGTCTTTTGATTGGAAAATATAATCCACTTACCTTCAACATAATTATTGATAGAAAAAGATTTATGGTTGTCATTTTGTTAATTTTTTCTAGTCATTTTATTACCCTGTTTCTTTCTTTCTCTCTTTCTGCCTTTCTTTATAATTTGGTGATTTTCTGTAGAGGTATTCTTTGATTCTTTTCTCTTTATCTTTTCTGTATCTACTACATGTTTTTGCTTTGTGGTTATCATGAGGCATACATAAAACGTATTATAACTATAAAGGTTCATCTTAAGCTGATGAGACTTAACTTCAATCACATACAATAACTATGCACTTTCAGTCCCATATTTTATTTTTTTATGTTACAATTTACAAATTATTATATTGTCTGTTAGCTTTTGTGCTGGAATTTTGTGATCTATACATGATCATTACAATATTAAAGTATTCTGAATTTTACAGCATACTTTCTTTTACTAGTGAGTTTTCTACTTTCATGTGTTTCATATTACTAATTAGCATTCTTGTATTCAACTTGAACTCCCTTTAACATTTCTTATAACGCAAGTCTAGTGAAGATAACTTGTTCAGCTTTTGCTTGTCTGGGAAAGTTCTTTATTTCTGGATAAAATATTCTTCACTGACAGTTTTGGAGGTTTTTTTAGCACTTTGAATACATCATCCCACCTTCTGTTGGCCAAAAAATTTACTGCTAATAAATCCTCTGTTACCTCATGAGGGTTCCCTTATACACAAGAAACTTCTTTCCTCTTGTTGCTTTCAAGATTTTCTCTTTGTCTTTTATTTCAACAGCTGTATTGTAATATGTCTTGGTAAAGACTTCCTTATGTCAAAAGTAACTGGAGACTGAGCTTTGTGCACCCAAATGTCCATATCTCTCCTCAAATTTAAAAAATTTTCAACCATTATTTCCTTGAATACACTTTCTGCCTCTATATCTCTGCCTTTGCCTCTATCTTTGTGAGACTTCTATCAGGTGTACATAAATGTGAATGTTGGTGTCTCCTAAATCCTACAGACTGTCTTCACTTCATTCTTTTTCCATCTTTTCTCATATGACTGGATATTTTCAAAAGACTTGTCAAGTTCACAGTGTGCTATTGATGTTTTTCTATTGCATTTTCCATTTCATTTATTTCATCTTCAGCTCCAGAATTTTCATTTTTTGACTTCGACTCTTTACTGAATTTCCCATTTTATTCATGTATTGTTCTTCTGACTTCCTTGAGATGTCTCTCTGTGTTTTGTTGTAGTTCACTAAGCATTCTTAAAACAATTATTTTGAATTCTTTTTCAGGTAATTCCTACATCTTTATTTTCTTAGGAGCTGGTTATTAGAAAATTACTGTGTTTCTTTAATAGTGTCATGTTTCTCTGATTTTTTCTGTTTCTTATTGTCTTGTGTTGATGTCTGCCTTTGATGAAGCATTCACCTCTTTCAGACTTTACAGACTACTTTAGGTAGGAAATAGCCTTCACCTGCAGGTGAGTATAAAATCACTGGCCAGGTAGGCTGTAGTGGTTCCAGTTCTGGTAAGGGTACATTGATATAGTCTCCATGCTATCAAAGTGAGGTCATTATCGGTGAAGATTTCAGGAGTTCTTGAGTTCTTAGTATCCAGGGCTGTAGTCGGAGTGAGGACTGTTTTGGTCTTCAGGTGTGAAGACCGCTGGGATTCTCCTGATTTCTTCTTCTTCCATGGGGGATATGATAATCATGGGGACCGCTTTGGGCACCAGAACTTGTCATAGGCATGCACATGATGGCAGTGCCACCAGTATCTAATACACAGCACCCATTAGTGGCCTTGGACCTGGGATATGAAGTGTGAGCGCATACGAAAATACAATTGCTCCAAGATTTATGAAGATGGTAGCACTAGTGCCAGAGACTGAAGCCCTGCCACTGTGACACTGGAGATATTGTGCAAGGTGCAGGTGCCAGTGGATGAACCAAAGTGCTGCGGTTTGAGGCACTGATGTGCCTACTGCTGCAGCAGTTTCACCACCTACTGTGCAGGTTATGGCAGTACAGCCCCAACAAGACCAAGTTTTGGAGTGTTGCCACACACAGAAGTGAAGCTCCAGGGTTTGAAGCATGCACAGCATTGAGAGGGAGAGTATCCACATTCTAGAGTGGCACGACAGTGGCAAAAGCTGCTAATGTCCTCTGTGAAGCAAGCCACTGGGACCCAGACAAACGAACACTAGGAAGACCTCTACTATAAGAGCTTCAGGAATACAGGGAGCTGGGAGTGGTGACTCACACCTCTAACCCCAGCACATTGGGAAGTGGAAGTGGGTGAATCACTTGAGGCCAGGAGTTTGAGACCAGCCTGACCAACATGGTGAAACCCCATCTCTACTAAAACTACCAAAAAAAATTACCCAGGGGTAGTGGCGGGCACCTGTACTACCAGCTTCTTGGGAGGCTGAGGCAGGAGAATTGCTTGAACCCAGGAAGTGGAGGTTGCAGTGAGCCAAGATCGGGTCACTGCACTCCAGCCTAGATGACAAAGTGAGACTCCATCTCAAAAAAAAGAAAAGAAAAGAAAAAGAAAAAAGAGCTGCAGGGATGTAGGGGTTGTTGAGGTCCTCCACAGCAAAGGCTGCCAGGGTCCTCTGCCGAACAGGTCCCCACCACCTGACTAATATTGATGCCCCCACTTTTCTTTGTTCTTAACCATCCTCAGAAATTTCAAGAATGTCAATCTCACCAGCAATCCTTACTAAGCCATTAATCTTTGTTTCTTGCTCTACTGTGATGCAGTAAATTCTTATCAGGATTCTCAAAACTTACCAAGGCTATTTGCATTTGTAGACACCTGTCTCATTTATTGTGGAAGAATGAATACTGATATCTGTTACTTTGCCATCTTACTAATATTACTCCTTAGGACTAACCATAAGTAATGAAGCAGGAAACAGCAGCTCAGGTCCAAGGCTATGCAGAAGCCACAGATGTTGACAGGACACAGGACATAAGACAGTTACCTCCATATGCCCCAGAGTACCTTTATCACATAAACTTGGCAAAAACATATGTGTGTGTGTGTGTGTGTGTGTGTGTGTGTGTGTGTAAATATATATAATTGTTTCCTGAAGGAAAAATTTGGTATTGAGTATAAATACAATTCTGCACTGAAAACAAAAACTAAAGACAGTTGAAATCTATAATTCATGATAGGAAGAAAATAAAGGCAATAACAAGACTGTTTGAGGCAAAGATATCAAAGTCTGTCAAAGAAAATAAAACAGTGAGTCTAAAACACAAGAGACAAGCTAAGATACTAAAGAGAAATAGGAATAGTGCTCAATAAATAATAAAGTTGGCATGGAAAATTATGAAAAAAATCATAAAAATCCAGACATTATCTGGATTTTGAATTTACTATTCAAATTATACAACCTCGACTCTACCTCATCACAAAAAAGAATAAACAAATGAGCTTAAACAATTAAGAAACTATTAAAATTTAGATGAACTCACAAAATTAGATCAAGGAAAATAATAAAAATTACAAGTTCGTTTTTCAGAAAATTCTGAGAGAGAATAATTATATTATTTATCACTGTATCCACAGCATGCAGCACAATGCTTGGCACATTCTAGATGCTGAATTCTTTTGAACAAATAAGAGATGAATAATAATAATTCCATAAATCAATTAATGCATATGATTTATACTAGTCTCTTATTACAACTATTCTGTTTGCTTTTCTATATTCAGCATCCCACATTTATGCATGAAATGTACATACCAAAACTTACTATTGCCAATGAGTTTTTTAAAAGAAAAAAAGCAAGTAAATACCAAGCAGAGCCAGAAAAACTCAAATTTCTCAACTCCTGATCTATCACCATGAATTAATAAACTAATATAAAGAAACCTTTTTATTCATCGATATTATCATATCTGTATTCTGCTATGCTTAAAGTCAGAACCAAAAAGAATCATAGGGGTTTGCCCAAGATAGCCAACTAGAAGCTACTAGTCTGCATGGCTGTCACAGAGAGAAATGGAAGGGGCAAGGAACACAGAACCTTCAACTGAAAAGTCCAGGTACTCTCACTGGGACTCATCAAGGAAACAACCCACAGAGAATGGAGAAAACCAAGGCAAGATGACCACATGCCAGGGAGTGACGCAGAGCCAGGGGAGTCTTCTTAGCCCACAGAAGCAGGAGTCTGAGGTGACTAGCGATGGGAGCCATCCATCCCCAGTGACAGCCCAGCGGCTCTAGTGAGAAGTAGTCAGACTGCTTATTCTCATGAATCCCAGATCCCGTTTCTCTTCACTGGTGGAATCTCCTAACTGGGGTCTCCTGTCACTTCCACCAGTGTTTTCCAGCCAATAGTGGTTTCAAACCTCCCTAGGACAGAGTTCCCAGAGGTGGGGTGGGTTGCCATCTTTGCTGTTTTGAAACCTTAACTGTTGCTGGAGTGGTCCTCTAGCACAGCACACTGCCCTATAAAAAAGCAGCCAGACTGGTTTTTTATGTAAGTTCCAATCCTACACGAGGCAGAAACCCTTGAATGGGATCTACTGCTATTCCTGCCAGTATTTTTCAGCCAGGAGCAGTTCCAAACTCTGTGGAATGGAACTCTGAGAAGGAGGGATGGGCCATCATCTAAGCTGTTTAGCAGTCTAGCCGTTCTTGCCTTTGGGCTTTGGAGAGCCCAATGCAAATGGTGGCTGGAGCACACTCCAAGCAAAGCACAGCACAGCTACTCTACCAAAAAGCAGCTAGACTGCTTTTGCACACAGGCCCCCAATCCCGTTTCTCCTCATTGGGTGGGATTTCCAGACTGGGGTCTCCAGCCACCTCCTGCAAGTAAGTTCTGACCAGCAACAGGTCTGTACCTCCCTGGAACAGGGTTCCCAGAGGGAGGGGCAGGCTGTCATTTTTGCATTTGGCAGTCTATTATTGATGCCTTTGAATACTGGAAAATTCGAAGTGGCAAAGGACTGGACTAGATCCCCAGCATACTGAAGCAGACCTGCAGAAATGTGGGCTGACTGTTTGTTACGTGGGTCTTCAATCCTCTATTTCCTCATTGGGTAGGTCTTCGAAGCCTGAGTCTCCAGCCCCCACCCCACCCCCACCCCGGGACCAGGGCTATCAAGCCAGTAGCAACTCTACAACTCCCTGGGACAGAGTTCCCCAGGGAAAGGGAAGGTTGCAATTTTCATGGTCTTACAGGTCTTACCCTTGCTTCTCCAGGCTCTGGAGTCCTTGAGGACCAGGGGCTGGTCTAGACCCCCAGCACAAAGCAATCCCCTCATGGAAAAGTGGCTAGACTATTCCCCATGCAGTCTTGGTCCCCACTTCTCACTAAGCAGGACAGCCCAACCTGGGACTCCAGCACAACCACACTGCCCCCACCTGATTATCTCAATCAGAGGCAGCCCAGCAGCATTTCTCAGAGAAGGAAATCCCAGAGTCAACCTACAACTCCTCCACCACAAAAGTTGCAATGGTGCTGCTCTAAGATCCCTTGTGCTGGGGAAGGCACAAAGGATCTAGCCATTAGGCTAGCACATCTAGCACACCATAGCCAACATTTGGAGAGGATTTCAGCCCCTCCTCCCTGGGAACCCCCACCACTCTCTTCACCAGGCGGGGCCCCTGTCTTATAAACACAGAACTGTCACCCCACCAAGGCAGAGAACACCTACTGGCAGTAGCCCAGAGTCTCCCTGGGGAGACACTCCCAGAGGCATCAAACAGCCCCTCAGCAGCAGTTCTATCCCTACTGCCCTTGATCTGGGGAAGAAACAAAGAGCCTGAGGGATACACTCAAGCTTGCAACATGCCACGATCACCATATGGCGAGTACACCAGTCTCTCCTCCCAGTAAGCCCTTAACTCCTTGCTCTCCAACAAATGGATCCCCCAGCTCACACCAGCAGTGAAGCCACCTACCACCAGCAGAACACTCGCTGTTAACAGTGACTCTGTGTTTCTCAAAGTTGAAGCTCCCAGGGGCAATCAAAAACCTCTCTGTCATTGTTTCTACAGTGGTACAACCCCCATTACCCTTGGATCAACAAAGCAGCAAAGACCGGAAGTACCTTATCCATAACTGCAACAAGCTGGAGTCCACCAAAGGAGAGGCGGCCAGTCCACCATCCACAGGTCCCATCCATCCACCCTGCTCATCACTAGCCAGAGAACCCCCAGCTTGGGCTCGCAGTAGAGACCCCCTATCCCAGGCTGATTGCACTGAGCCATTGCTGACCCTCATCTCTCTGGGGTGAGCCACTAGGAGACAAACAAAAGACCCTTGGCCACAGCCACTACTAAGGTCCCTTCCTCTGCAGCCTCCAAGTTGAGAAGAACACTGAAACCCTGAGATCATCCAGAGCCGTAGTGGGCAGCCCAAGAGTGCCAAGCCACAATCTATAGCCAGCACTCAAGTGGGAGAGGAGCTCACATTTTCAGTTCATTGAGAGAGAGCATGGCTGCAACTGTGAGGACGCACAGGGAAGCCACACAGCTGAGCCAGAGTCTACCTACTGGCCACTGCAATTAACCACTGCCTCCTGGATCACACCCCAAAGATTCAACACCAAAAATACCTCACTATCATATTCCCCTATGAAATCAAAGACAGGAAGTCACTATAAATAAAGACCCTACACAAACCCTCAGCCCTGTGAAAACAACCAGAAAAGAAATCGATTGACTGTACGTCATCAACACTGCAATTAATAGAACACCCACACACAGAGATGAGAAAGAACCAACATAAGAACTGTGGAAACTGAAATGGCCAGAGTGTCTTATGTCTTCCGAATGATCGTCCTAGTTCTCCAACAGGGTTCTCAACCAGGCAGATTTGGCTGAAATGACAGAAATGGAAGTTGGAACATGGATAGGAATGAAGATCATTGGAATTCAAAAGAATGCCAAAACCCAATCCAAGGAAACTAAGAATCACAATGAAAGGATGCAGAAGCTGACAGACAAAATAACCAATATATAAAAGACACTAACTGATTTGATAGAGCTGGAAACTACACTACAAGGATTTCACAGTGCAATTGCAAGTATTAACAGCAGAATAGACCAAACTGAGGAAAGAAACTCAGAACTTAAAGACTGGCTCTCTGAAATAAGACAGTCAGACAAAAATAAAACAAATAAAGAATAATGAATAGAAATAAAGAAAACATCCGAGGAATCCCGCATGTTCTCACTTATAAGTGGGAGCTAAGTGATGAGAACTCATGAACACAAAGAGGGAACAACAGACACTGTGGTCCATCAGAGAGTGGTTGGCAGGAGGAGGGTGTGGTTTAGAAAAAACAGCTGTGGGGTACTAGACCTAGTACCTGAATGGCAAAAAATTATGTACAACAAACCCCAATGACACAAGTTTACCTATATAACAAACCTGCACATTACCCCAAACCTAAAAGTTTTTTGAAAAAAGAAAAATAATTATAGAAAAAAATGTATTTAAAATATATAGAAATATATAAATATAGTAGAGAGAGAGCAAAATATATAGAATCCTATATAAATATGATTTTTTTGTTTAAAATATTCTTCATGGGAGCAAATTAAAGAGACAACTAAAATCAGAGAGGAAAGTAGTCTAACAGACAATATCCACAGACAGGAAAAGCTAAGGGCATTAGGAACAATTATATGGCTCTCTCAATTAATGACAACAAGAGTAACGAGTGAATGTAGCAAACAGTTTTCTGAGTAGCATATAAAGAGAAACTAGAGTGGAAACTTTCTCCTTCTACATAAATTTATTGAGAATAGATATGAACTCAGGTTTTTAACACTATCTGCATTTTTTTGTAAAATGAAAGGAAGGACCAGCAACTGTGTCTTAAATAAACTGTATATGCACCTAATTATGGATGCTTTCTCTCTCTCCCACCTTGTCTGCAGAAGTTGCAGTGCAAGTCTTACATCAATGAATGGCACAGCTCAAGAAAAAAAGGAAGACTGGCATGAGTGGGGAGAAAGAAGTAGGAAGAGAGAGAGACAGAATAAAAGGCAGAAGAAGTTTACTAGTCTACTAGACCTCAATACTTATGTTCATTAAAACACTAAAATATACTTAATTTTTTTGATGAAAAAATCAAGAGTCAGCCCAAATGGCAGGACAGGCAAGTTAATTATTTGAGCATTCTTGTCACCATGTTCCTAGATAAAAATTTAAAAGCATGGATTTGCTGAATCAGTGACTATCACCACCAGAAGCTGATTTTTAACCACCTCACTGCCACTAGGACAGAATTGGGTTAGAGAAAGTCCAAAAGATAACAGAATTGATTATAATATTAATTTAAGGGAGTAAAGATGTAAAACTAGCCCTTTATGTACAGATTTCTATAGTAGTTTTCCTTACAACAAGAATAGGTTTCAAACAGCAGAATATAGAATTTAATAAGCAATTGCTCCCACAGCCACTCAATGCTCATAATGTGTCTAGAAAGAACCCCAGGGGAACAGAAGAGAGTATAATGTTAGTAAGATAAGGATTTATTTCTTCCTTTTAGGAAGGTTCATAATAATCTAAGCCCTTCATTAAAACGACTATTTGGTCACAGCTATGAAAGTAGAACGGCTGTGTTGATAAGGTCCAGGAAAGCATGAGGCTTTAGGTTGAGACACCATGCAAAAAGCCAGTAATAAAGCAAGAACGTCTATCAGCACTTTTCCCATATATACAACCAAATTAGTCCAATTCAGATAATGGTGTTGTTCTTATTTTTTCATATTTGCACTTTCTTCTTTTGGGGGAAGATGAAAGCTTATGATAACTAACAAGATTAAGCTTGTACAGCATTCCTCAAAATATGTTCTATGAAACATAAGCTCTGTAAATGCACCATAGAAAAAAGTAATTCATGTCAAATAGGCTTCAGAAACATTGCATACAATATGCTTTTATTGGAGCTCTATGGTCCAGGGAAGTATACTAAAGGTTCTGAGAAGTCCTGCAATTAAAGCTCTATTAAAATGTGTTTGATGTAACACTTGCCAAACTTTTTGCATAGTACTTCCTTTGTATATAAAACGAAATTACATCCTGTGGATCCAGTATTTCACAGTGCACAGTCAGAAACATTGAGCTAACAGTTTTAAGATATAGAGCTGGCCAATGTTTGCAGTACGAGTAAGTTATCTGGTTTTTTGCTTTTTTCAGTATCTAACTTCCATATGACTTTTATAATGTGACAGGCTTGAAAAGCAATGTCAATTTAATCAATTAAAACCATGTTAGAAACAAATAAATAGTAAACTTTTTCATGTCCCTGGATAAAGCTAACTTGAATATAAAGCAATATGGCACCATAATATGACGAAATGCAAGGATATTTTATTATGTTTAAAACAAACTACAAGGAATTTAGATTTTTACATGAATTATGCTTATTAATACAGAAATTTTATCAGAAGAAAATGAGGTAATAATATCTGTAGTATCAGGTATTAGTCCAGAAGGAATAGTGCTTGAGTGATAATTCATTAATAAGAAACTAATAGGCCAGGCTCAGTGGTTCATGCCTATAATCCTAGCATTTTGGGAGTCTGAGGCGGGCAGATTGCCTGAGCTCAGTAGTTCAAGACTAGCCTGGGCAATAAAGGGAAACCCCGTCTCTATTCAAAATACAAAAAATTAACTGGGCGTAGTGGTGTGCACCTGTAATCCTAGCTACTAGGGAGGCTGAGGCAGCAGGTGGAAGTCGAGGTGAACCGAGATCACATCATTGCACTCCAGCCTGAGCCACAGAGTGAGCCTCTATCTAAAAAAAAGAAAGGAAAAGAAAAGAAACTAATGATAATAAATTCACCACTACATTTCAAGACTTTCGATTGTCCACTATTCTCCTTTAGTTGTATTACAGGTACTACATCTCGCTAATAATTAGGAAAGGGCAACTTATAGTCAAAACAGCACTCTATTTTTTTACAAATGGCCATTTGTGAATGGCAAAAGAGAGCTGCTACCCACAATAAGAGGAAACAGGGACTCGCCACCCTTTCTGGCAAATGTGTGGATGGTGAATATATCGCACGTAAGGATATGACAAAGTTTTGGAAAGTTATTTACAACGTTTATTAAAATAAAAAGCATATGTTTCTTTTTCTGAAATTTCCTATTTTAATTCCAGAATTAAAGAAAAAAAAAAACACTAGTCTATAAGATAATCTATATGAGAATGCTTAATACAGCATTATCAGCAATAATAATAAAACTAGAAAACACATTTAGGAAAGAAAATTTCTAAGATTATGAGGCCAATTTTTTAAATGATCTGGTGCTTACTCACCTGAGGGATATGATATTCATGATTCACTAACATACAAGCTTTGTAAAGGCAGGAATTTATCCACCTTATTGACCATCATATTCCCAGTGCCTAGATCATCACTGCGTGGGACATTGAGATATTCAAGACTACTTTTAATGGATGTATTTTTAAATTCAAAAAGAACACATTTTATTATAGAAAAAGAAGGTATACAAGAATGGATATTTTGTAAAAATATTAAAACATGGACACACAGCCATATATTTTTAATATTACATAAACATGTACATCTATAAAAATGAGGATACAAACATACATTCCTAAATGTTAGCATTGGCTTTGTACTTAAAAAAGATGGGAAGCAGAGAGAATTATTAGCTTCTTCTTTACAAAGGCTTTTATTTTTTCATTTGTTATAACGATAGTGCATTTACATTGGTAAGGATTTTTTTCTAATCTAATAACAAAAGTTATAAAGGAAAAACATCTTGAAGGTTTATTAAAGACAACTGATAAAAGATGACACAGAAAGGACAATTCAAATTATATTTGTCATGCATCTTTTCTGCTCACCCCCACTGGATCTAATGGCCTCACACAGACCAGTTTAAACAAAGAATGATCTATACCGCAGAACTGATGAGAAAATATCTGGTTGCTACTATACATTTATCAGGGAACCCTATTAAGGTAAACAAATGAGCAGGAAAATAAAAATATAGATCATCCATCCTAGATAAAACACAAAGAGAGCCACCAAGGCTGTACAAATGAATCCTGGTTCTATCTATTCATCTTTGCTGTTAATTATGTGGCTGAAGATGGGAAATGAGTTTGTTGGTGTCTCACATGCTGGCAGTACTCTAACCACTGCAGAGAAGGGAAACACGGCATACTGAGATTGCTTTAGCACAGAGAAAGGGGGTAAGATGAGGAGACAGGCTTGGCTGGTTATTCATTGCTCACTGCAGAGATGAAAGACACATGTTTGGATGAAAGTCAAAGGAAAGCAGAATAAACCGGCAACTCCGACAGTTGGAATCTTTAAAAAAAAGGAGTTTGGTGACACTGCTTTTAGATAGAATAGCAATTAAATAGAGAAATGTTACTTGTCCCATCAAATATTGAATCCATTTAAGAAGAAATAAAAAGCAATGCAATGTCTTTATCTTTGAAATAATGCGGGTAGACTTTTAAGCATTTCAAGACAATGTCTTTGGGCGTCCAATTTTCTTGTCTTCTTAATGCTGAAAGGATAGAATTAATCTGTTCTAATTAAAGATCTCCTCAAAAAGATCACTGCCACTTTACTCCAATAAAAAAAAAAACTTGTCATAAAAATACAAATTAGAAGTAAAAGTTGAAGTGCATCATTTCCTTATAATGTTTTTTATTGTATCAATAAATTAATATTGTTAATGTCATTCATATTCCACGAAGATGACATGAAGATTTATGCTACTCTTTGAAACATTCTGCTTTCCTCTTAGAAGGAACCCAGTTTAAGCTTTGAAATATGTATGCTTGATCGCGGGCTTCTAGCCAAGGTGCACCTAATTAATCAGAAGATCAAATGTGTGCTCAGTGGGAGGCACAACTACAAAACCGCAGGTGGTAGCCAACGGCTCCATTTCATGAAAGTCGCACAAACAGAGTACTGTGCTGGGGTTCCTGTCACCTGCCTGCGGATTTGCTGCCATTTTGTCATTGACACAAGAACAGTTATATGTCATAAACCTTCGCATTCCATTGATGTTTAATTCTCTAATCCTTAGAGCAATTCCATAGTGTTGGAATTAGAGAATGTACAATCTGTTTAGTTTGCTGCTGTTGTTATTGTTGAATGTATTACTGGCTTGTCCTGAGAACATAAAAACTTAGGATTCTGTTAAATAGACAGGCAGGCTGTTAAATAGTGTTGGCAGATAAGGGCACAGGTTTTAAAGTGAGATGAAACTGGAGTGAAATAATAATAAATTAGCTCTGCTAATGATTAGCTGTGTGATATTTAGGAAGTTAGTCTCTCTAAGCTGCTTACTGCTCATCTATAAAATGAGAAGGGTGAGACCTATCTTGTAGGTCACTGTAGGGATTGAATAAGATACCATTTATAAATCACTGTATGTAGAATGCATTTGACAAATGGTCATTTTAAAACCTTGGAATTCAGGGACTGAGGTAAGGAGGGAGAAGAATCACAAATTTTCTCTAAATGAAGGTTTGAGAAAATCCCAGCACTGCAAACACATTTTTAACATGGATTAATTTCCCCAAATCAGTACTCTCAAACAGTTCTAAAGAATCTGTTTCTTAATCCTATATTCTAAATCCGTGGAAAGGTCTGACAGATCCAGAAAAATAAGACAGGTTATTTTAAGTGGTTGCTCTTTCACATGTTGGCTTTGGTGCTCAGTTATTTGATATCTATTTTCATTCAGTTAGGAAAAGACATAGTGACAGAATAAATAGAATTGAGATAGTGTGCATTGTCATCCCCTATTAATGACAGGCAATATCTGATTGATGTAAAAAAGACAACAACAAAGTTTATACCTAGTCACTGGACTAAGAAAACAGTATAAAAGTAAACTTGTCCTTAGTTGCCTCCCAAAGGGCACAGTACTCTTTGCTTTTTTGCTCTAGGTATTATGGTACCCAGACAAGACACAACTGGGTTTGAATTCTTACCCTCAGTGAGGGTGATCAAGTCACTTAACTCCTGTTTTTCAGTTTCCACATTGTATAAGTGAAGCTGTAGAGATACCCGCCTCACTGGAGTGGGCCATGGAATCTCCATGTCTAGTTATCTCTCCTTGATGATTTTTATGCACACTGAAGTTTCAAACCCACTGCTTTAAATCCACTGTTTTTAAAAAGAGCAATAAAACAGCAAATAAAATATCTCTAATACCCAAAGTAAGTAAGTTAATGTGCCTTGCTGAATTATTACCCTGGGTATACTTCATAGATTTTTTTAAATCATAAGTAGGAGAGGTTGGCATATACAGCATGTTCATATTGTGTGTGTGTGTGTGTGTGTGTGTGTGTGTGTGTGTGTGTGTGTGTCTTCAGCAAGATAAAAGAAAGAAATAGGGAGGAAAGAAAGAAAACACCCACATGATTCAAAGTGGATTTTTCCATTAAGTGTCTGTTGGCTGTAACTGCATGATAACACTTGTGAATATGATACTAATGATGCAGTTGCATAATGGACTCAACACAAATAATACAGAAAATTACAAATAATGCAGACTCAATTACCACTGAACGCAGGCAAAAGGCAATGGGAGAAATAACACGTATCACTCTATGTTAACCTCATTCCTTCTACTCAGTTAAGACAGGCCTAGGGCTAGAGTAATTCCCTTTTTCAATTATTTTCTATGTCCTCTCAAAGGCATTTCCCTTGCCCAGGTTCTTTGCTTCATACCAATATTGGGGCAATAGTTATTTAAATAATATTCATATAGCCTAATCCCTATCATAAAAGAGGAAAGACATCCATACTTGCTTTTGAGGAAGAAATTAATCTGTCTTACAGGCTTACAAGAAGTGAGACTCAGTGACAGATATTTGTATACATATTATTTAATTAATTTTTTTATTACCCTACAAAGTATTATGATCTCCATTAAGGACAAGAAAGTTACAAGCTCAAAAAGCTTGAAAAATTTCAATAAATCACCTAGGCTGGTAAATGACAGTGAGATTCCAACCAGATTTGTCTGACTTTAAAAATGCATGCATTTTTGGCTACTAGGAATAAAGCCAGACCTATTGAAATAGCAAAGTTTTAGAGTACCAAGCAACTAAATTCACACCTGGCAGACATAAGCAGTAAAGGAATTTTACTGAAAGACTGTTAGGAAGTTCACACAGTCATTGGGAGCACTGAAGAAACATGCTGGAGTTTCCCAGACAGGAGCAGTGCTTCATCATACCACAGAACTCATCTACTGGAAAAAACAGCCACCAGCAGAGCCAGCTGGGCCTGACATCACTACTGGAATACCCTGGGAACTCAGGCTTACTGCTACGGAGATCCCTTTGAAAGAGCACTCCCCACAATCTCTGCTTCCCTGCATGACTAAGCTCCCAGGTATTTAGTCCTTGCTTACCACTTTATCTCACTTAATGTATTTTGTATGTATCCTCTCATTTAATCCTCACAAGGTCACTGTGGAAGTGTACTCTGTTTATCTTCAATTTGCAGACAAGGAACCAAAGCTCAGACAAGTTAAGTGGTTTATCCAGGATCACAAAGCCAGTAGGTGATGGAGCTTCTTAATTCACATGTGTTAGTGACATGCTTTCATTAAAGGCCACCAGGTTTTAGAACCACAAAAATCTGAGTTCAAATCCTCACTCTGCAAAAGAAAAAATAGTCTAGACCTATACATCTAATTGGTAGAGACTAGTTCGCCCTAGGTTTGAAGGAGGCTGAGGGCTAGTATCTAGCACTTAACAGCTTTTTTTGGTGGGAGACTGGCTCTGCCTCTCAACTACACTTATGAAAATCACAAACACATAAAGTGAGTTCATACATGAGCAACTGAGAAAAAGGTAAATATTTACTACAATTTACCTTTTTGTTTACCCAATACAGATAGATAGATGATAGATAGATAGATAGATAGATAGATAGATAGATAGATAGATAGAGATAGATAATCATATATATATCCCTTTTCTGTACTTACACATCACACTTTCTAAACCTTTCCCCTCTAACACACTACAACTATTAAATAACCAAAAACTGTGTTCACCAGCTATGCGCACCAACATTATTATGTACTGCAACCAGGGTCAAGTCCAGGATCACTAGGTCATGTACACTCCTCATCTAAGCTAATTTGGTACAACGTTATTAATATTATTCTATAACCCATGAGTTTATGAAGTAAACCCACTGCCAACACACTATAAAAGAATTCTGGGGGAAAGGGTGGGAACCAGAGGAAAATTTGTTAAGGTTAGTAAAATATAATGTATAAGTCAGGATAGAGTAGATTACACTATAATTACAAACAATGCCAAAACCTCAGCGACTTTCAACAGCAAAGATTAATTTCTGGCTTTCCCTATATGTTTATTGTGGGCTAGCAGCAACTCTCTCTACACAGCTCATACTTAGAAAGCTATGTTGATGGAGCAACCTGTACCCGGAATATTGCTGATTTCATGAAATAAGGAAAAGAGAGCATAGAGAACCACTCACTGACTTAAATTTTTGCTATTAGTAATTCATATCACTTTTGCTCACTTTTCATTGGCCAAATATATTAAAATAGTTAAGTCTGAAGTTAACTATCTTTAAATAGTTAACTAAAATAGATTTTCTGTCTCCAGGGAGAACCGGCAAGTATTTGAGAATAGAGTAATATCTACCACACCTATAGTTTTAAATTCTGGTCACAGCAAGGATGATGAGATGGACAGCTCTGTTATATAATTATAAGGCCAAAGTTTGTATTTATTACTTATTTTTTACATTTTTTACTTCCATCATTGTTTTGCCTTCAACCCCTCAACCAGCACTTCAGATGGTTGGCATTCTTTGGTTGGCTTAATATGACAATAATGAATGAGAGGCACCAGAGGGGAAATTCTGGGTTCCCTCCTGTCTTAGCTCACTGCGTGCTGCTGTATCAGAACACCTAAGACTGGCTAATTTATGAAAAAAAAATGCATTTCTCACATCAGTTTATAATTGATATGGAACCAACCTAAGTTCCCATCAACTGATGAGTGGATAAAGAAAATATGAGATATATATGTGCATATATACATTAGTAACTACTGATGATGGAAAAGTATGTCAAAATAAGAAAAAAATTAAATCCATGATACATGTCTATTCCAAAAAGAAATATATATATTATATACATACACACACATGCACACACACACACACACACACACACACATGCACACACAATAGAATACTACCTGGCCATAAAAAGGAATGAAATAATGTATTTTGCAGCAACTTGGAGGGAGCCAGAGACCATTATTCTAAGTGAAGTAACTCGGGAATGGAAAACCAAATACCAATGTTCTCACTTATAAGTGGGAGCTAAGCTATGGCTATACAAGGGCATACAGAGTGGTATAATGGACATTGGGGAGTCAGAAACATGGAAGGTGACAAAAAAGTGAGAGATAAAAGACATATTGGGTACAATGTATACTACTCAGGTGACTGGTGCACTAAAATCTCAGACTTCATCCCTGTACAACAATCCATCCGTTTAAAACCACTTCTACCCAAGAAGCTATTGAAATGTGTGTGTGTGTTTAAATATATATATGTGTGTGTGTGTAAATATATATATATGTGTGTGTGTGCATATATGTATACATATATATATGAACCACAGTAGTAACCCCAAATGGAAAGAGTCCCTGCTTATGTAGAAAATCTCCAAGCTAACAGAAGCCAGAGTCACAGGGACAGTCAGAAAAATTTTTATAAATTGATCAATATACATAATAGAGAGATGCACTCATCCCTTTTTTACTACTTACATCCAAATCTGAGTATTCTGGCTACCAAAGAAAAAACGTAATGTGTTGGTCACTGATTCAGTAAGTAAAACACAATCTATATAACAGTACCTTAAACATATAAGGTGTTCTTTCATAGATGGTGCTATAACTGAGTCTCCAATAGGCTATTTAATGATTCTTGATGAAGGGGGAACATAGTAAGACTAGTGAATATCATTAACACTAACCTATCATCCTACTTATTACACTGTGAATAATTACTAAAGATTGTGGCTTTTTCTTTTTCTCTGATAGAGTTCCTCATGAGAAGAAATTTTAATTGTAATAATTCTGTATAAAGTATTAAGTAACTCTACTGATGTTGGAAGAGGATATCAAAATAAGAAAAAATATAAATACATGATATATCTCTATTCCAAAAAGACACATCATGCCTCTTAATGATAGAAGGGCCACCTGGAACATCGTATCTTATCAGGGACTCAGAATTGAACTCAGAATTGAGCAGTGACAATAATCAAGACAGATTTGGTAACGGGCAATCAATTGTGTTAATTTCAAGCACAGAGAACATCCTCATTATTCATAACAACTTTTTTCAAGAGTGCATTAATAAAGTACACCAAAGCGGCTAAGAAAGAAGGCCACTGACAGGCACAGGGTAAATCATCTTGTCCTTATTATTAAGAGTCTTCTCTTCAGAGAGATTCTTTTATGAGCATTTTCATGGGAGATATATAAATAGAAGTAAGTATAGATACAGGTAAAGATATTATGAACCAACTTCCAGAGGTTTACCTTCAAGAAACTTCTTCATCAAATCTACTTGTCACCAATCCTCTGATCTCACTCCTTCCAAATCTCTTACCATCTCTTACTACTACCTATGAATAGATATGCATACTTATCTCAGGCCATCTTCCTTTCAGATAAATCAAAAAATGGTGTACATCAGTCAAACTCAGTTTTGTAAGGAATTTCCCTTCATTGTCTTTCAAAGCTACCATGGCTTGAGACTATCAAGGGAGTACACACTGGTAGTGCCAGCATATTGTGTAAAGCCATCTGTAAAGTAGGCTCTAATATTTTCTTTCTCCACCAAATCATACAAAACCCACAATGATTCTGTAAATACAGATTAATAAAATGGGAAATGAGGGACTTAACAGACACACTGGAAGTGTTATCCACATGATCATGCATCTTAGTTTGCCTTGACTGCCTGCTCAGGCCCAGTCTCAGATATCTCACTTCGGTTGATGAAATACTATTGCCAGGTATCCCAAATTTATGACTTGTGATGTAGATAGTAAGTAGTTCATACTGAACAGCTCAAGTAACCTGGCTAACCTTCAGAATTTAGTCTCTATCAGGGTTGATTAACAAAGCAAGATCTGTTTTTCAAAGAGACAATAATTACTTACTGAAAAGAGCATGGCTTTGCTCCAAAACCCTAGGTATTTCCACTCCAATTCTCCCATCAGGCACAGGCTCCAGAGAACATCTCAATTTGTTCCAGACACTTTGACCACTACTGGTTGCATTCACCACTTAGTAAGAGAGTTAGAAGAATTACTTTACAGCAGTTTAGACTTGTTCGGGTAGCTTATTTTGCTCTAAACACCACCAAAAAAAGCTGGTAGCTTTTGTTGTCACGAGTCATACGTTGCAAATATTTATTCCAAAATATGAAGAGCCTTTCCATCACCTCTTCCTTATTGATGGAAGGGATAAAGTCTCACAACTTCTTTTTCCAATTTGAAGACATTTCCCGACAACTCTCAGAAAACTAGAGCTTCAGAAACTTCACCAGAGTTATAGATTCCTATACATTGAAAGAGTTATCTCCCATCCTCTAGCATTTAAGTATTGTCCAAAGCATCGAGGCCTGTAGCCTATAGGCCCTCAATATAGTACACAAACATGGTTTCCTATGTAATGGTGAGACAATGAAAGTCCCTGCAAACTAAATGTGGCAGAGAACTGGAAAATTGCTGTAACTCTGAAGCAAAGGTGACAGGGATATCACCTCTCACCCTACCAGGTAAAAGCAAATCTCTCCAGGGTCCTGACTGTGTATTGAGATAGAGAAAACAGTCCAGTTAAAAAGAACTCAGCCGGACACACCTGTAATCCCAGCACTTTGGGAGGCTAAGATAGGCAGATCACCTGAGGACAGCAGTTCAAACCGTCCTGGCCAACATGGTGAAACCACATCTCTAACTAAAAATGCAAAACTTAGCTGGTGCCGTGCACCTGTAGTCCCAGCTACCCAGAGGCTGAGGCAGGACAATTGCTCAAACCTGGGAGGTGGAGGTTGCAGTGAGCCGAGATTGTGGCCTTTGCACTCCAGCCTGGTGACAGAGCAAGACTCCATCTCAAAAAAAAAAAGTAGAATTCTCATCATCCTCTTATGTAGACCAGACACCTGACATAGGGCACCTGCAGCAGAGAGGGAAATGTTGTCTGCTCTTTCCCTTCTGTAACTCTAGCCTCTTAGAAGATGAAAGGAAACATGACAACATCTAAAGTTCCTCCTCCCTCTCCTGCTGGGTCTAACCTCTCACATGGCTGGGAGCAAAAAGAAAAAATGAATGTCAAAAGCAAATCTCCCTTTACTTAATTCCCTGTAGGTTTAGTTCTTTCCTTGGTGTCACTACTCCCTTGAGTCAAGGCCTCCATGAGGTAGGCATCCACGTGCTGGCTCACTTGTGGAACACATACATACATTCTTCATTGAGTCATGCAGGGCTGATCACTGCACAGTTCCCCAGTGTGGGAGACAGGGGCCCAACTCAGTCTCTTCTACTCAACCTTAGCATCCTCCATGTGTGATACATTCCACCTTCACTTGCTGCTGAGCTCTTTCCATATGGCTCAAGTGGTTCAATCCCAGGCATCTCCAATGTTATTAACTTGATACATGAGGGTATCAATATACCTGCATTTGGGGAATGCAGAGCTCCTCAAAGGGTCTTTAAGAACTCTGCCAAGTCCCTTTACATAGGTATGCTCAAACTTCACAAGTGTTTATCTTGAAGATTCCTCTCACTTGACTTTGGGTAGAACTTAGCACCCCATCCTGCTCCCACAGTACAAATACTGCTTTAAGGCTGTCTTTGAAGGCTCTTTCTCCCCTCCCCAGTCTTTTTAAATGGGTTTAAAAAGGTGTGTAGGCAGTGGCTAGTGTAGTGGTACTTCTTTTTTTTTTTTTTTTTTTTTGAGATGGAGTTCTGCTCTTGTTGCCCAAGCTGGAGTGCAATGGTACAATCTCGGCTCACTGCAACCTCCACCTCCCAGGATCAAGTGATTCTCCTGCTTCAGCTTCCCAAGGAGCTGGGATTACAGGCATGCACTACCATGCCTGGCTTATTTTGTGTCTTTAGTAGAGACAGGGTTTCTCCATGTTGGTCAGGTTGGTCTCAAACTTCTGGCCTCAGGTGATCCGCCTGCCTCAGCCTCCCAAAATGCTGGGACTACAGGCATGAGCAACTATGCCTGGCCAGCTAGTGGTACTTCTATACCCCTTATTCAGCTTTGTAAACATAAGTCTGTCCCCATCCTCAAATGTGAAAATATTTTTTATTGTGGAATACTTAACACCTGTTATTTTCATCTGTGGATCCTAATGCAATTTCCTGGGCAAAAGAAAATACCTTTAAACAGAGAAAGACAAAAGAAGAAAGAACCATAGAAGTTTTTTCTGTTTGTTTCTTTTTGTTTTACAGAAGAGTGAATAACTTGAATAAAATACCTAGGAGGAAAGGTAAGGGTCTATCATTTGGGATTTTTTAAATAATACTTTAACATTACTAATGATCACCACTTAATTTGGTCCAGGCAATATGCTAAGCTCTTTAGATACATCGTTTCCCTCCATCTAATTAAAAGTCATTAATTTTATTACCTCCATTTTACAGATGAAGAAACTGAGACCTACAGATATTAATTTGCCAAGGTCACAAAACTCTTCCTAAGATGACATTTAAATCATTCTGTCATATCATCTTTCAATTGTCTCTTTTTCAAATATTTGTTTTACTTGATGTCTACTAACTTAGATATTTTTAGCTCTAAAAACCAACAGATGAACTATGGGGCAAGGCTCTCAGCAATGTCTTAGGATTTTGCCTATTACATTGCACTATAGTTTGAATAAATTTTTTTCACTACTCCTAAACAAAAAACACACATTTATACAAAATGTATGTAATAGAAGAGAATTACAATATTTTGATACACAGGCATATGATGGACATTATTTTATTTTCATGTATTAATAAATCTTACCACAATGATTCAATTGCCCTTCTCTACTAAGTGGAAAGAAGGGAGATGAGAAATGAAGAGCCTCTGTATCCAGAACTCCTATTGTCTCTTTAACCAATAGCCTGAGACTGAACGCTGAATAAACTTGACTTGATTTCCCTGGGGTTGGCATCTTCCCCCTCAGCCTTCCTGGGTGAGAGAAGATGGCAGCAGCAAGCTCAACAACATGACACTTGGCAAACATTCCGAGACTCTTTGATTGCCCAAGGGCATACAGCACAGCCTTGAATAAATGCAGATTGAACTAAGGACTGTACTTTCTTAGCTCCTTGCCAAAATGTGCTGTCTTTTAAACAAGACTGGAAATGTGGGAACCTGCAGTCCCAATTACCATTAAATCTTCCACAAGAGCACCTTTAACTGGAAGGCTTGCTAAGGTTTTATTTCCTAATAGTCTGATAGCTAATTTTGAAGAAGGGAAGAGGAAAAGCAGAATTGAGAACTGAAGGAAGGATTCTGATTTGGGAAAAGAAGGTGAAAAAGAGGAGACACTTGCTGTATAATGACTTAATTAATACACTTCAGCCCTTGTTTTCTCCAGTGAAGATTCGATATTCTTCATTGTTTATCTTTGGGCGTAATTTTAATTAGATGGAGCATAGTCTTTAACTGTGGTTAAGGGTTGCAATGAGCATAATTCTGCCCCCAAAATTCACACAGTGCAAGCAGCTGGATATTACTTCTAAAGTCATCAAAAATGTGGAGAATAAAATACTTAAAACCATCTATTTTGTTGATTCAAGCTTATTCAACCTTTTGCTAGTGGGAGCTTTTACTGTACACTTGAGTTGCTCTCTTGATAGTATTTGCCTCCAGTGAAATCCTGTTTGGAAACTCATATTCTTTTTTACGCTGAGATCCAAACTGTTTTGAACAGGGCTAGCTTCATTAAAATGATTTCCTACTGTCACACAGTGACCTAAATGACAATTGACTTTTGCCTTCCATTAACAGAATGCATTCAGATTTCATTTTCATGTGTGAATGCAATTCATGCTTCACATCATGTTATTTTAAACAATACCACAATGTAGATTCATGAATAGTGCTTTAAAATCTGTTTCCACTGTTGGTGTCTTTTAAAGGATAAACTGTAAAAAGTTCTATGCCCTTATACATTCTAATTCTCTGAAAATGCATTGCAGCATTTAAAGGTCATTAGCCTTACACACTCTTAGTGCACCGAAGCTTCTATTAGAACGTGTTATAGAATCAGAAACAAAGGGTTTCTCCCTCTCTTCTGCTGCCAGACATTATACAACAGCACAGAAGCAAAAAAGTTGCACTAGCATAAAAATGTCTCTCAGCCCTGATTAAATAGCAGTAAATCCTGAAAATTATTTCCTATGATTGTTACACATTTTGATTAATCCTATCTCCTATGGTAATAGCAACAAACCACTCATATTAGCCAGATAGGTGACTCTAAGATTAAAGTTTTACCTCAATTATAGAAAAAAAAGATGAATTTGAGAAATAAATAAGAAAAAAAAATCCTTCTCTTAGGTTATTGGTGTTATTCCACCCCCCCTTTTCTTAGTTCAGATTTCTTTCTTTTGCAGTTTTAGAACAGAATTACTGCTGCTCAACTCTTGATGAATACGAAAAGCCCACAATGGGCGTTTATTTGATCTAACACATGATTAATGTGGCGAATTGCATGTAGTCCCAACCTTTTAAATCTCTGTGAAGAATTACATTTCTGTCCACAGGCATGTCACTGTTAAAAAATGAGCCACCTAATAAAAGAACACACAGTATATTAATATGTAATTTCTTTCCCAGTATGAATGCTAATTACTGACAGAGCAGACCTTATGCTTGGTCCTTGATATGGATAGACTTTCTAGCTATCTTTGTTGGTGTCATCAGTCTTACTACTCCATTCACCCACATTTTCATTTTAAAATCTCCTGAAGATAAGCAGGGGAGCTATTTAGTGGTTTTCTACATCTAACATGATTTAGCTTAAAAACCTGGATGGGGGGAGGGGTAAGTATTTTCTAACTTACTTCCAGAATTCAATTTGGTTTGCATGAAAAGAAATGTAATTATGTTAAATAATTCCCCTCTTGAAAGTACTTTCTCTGTTGCTTTCTGGCAGTCTCATTAACCTGTAAAGATAATTCAGTTGCCTAACATTTTTTTTTTCTTTTTAGCTTCCAATTGAGCATTAGTAAATGTGAGGTTTCTACAAAGTATAGGAGCTTCAAACATTCATTTTAATTGTTGTTTTTTGGTTTAGGTTTTTCATTTTTTTTTTTTTATGCCAGGATCTGGTAGGAGGGAATAATTATCACATACAGCCTTCATTGTGTGATCCAACCATGTAACTCTCTTTCTTCTTCAAGTCCTTATATTTGCACCACAATCAGTATCCCACAAATTATCATACCTTACTAGGCAGAGCTCTTAATAATCTATTAATTTTCAAAATCAAACTCTTGGCCACTTACTAGTCCTTCAAACTATTCAATATCAAAAATGCATCTAAAGCTTCTTGCGGAGACTTACTTTTTAAAACAGATTGTCTGAAGTTCATCTTTACTCCCTCAGTGCCTAGCATAGTGTCTGAAATTTATAGAAAGCTCTAGTTGTCTTAGCCAGTATCTTATCCAGTACTGAACTTTATTCAGAAATGCTTATGATCAAGTATATGACAATCAGTTTGATGACTGCTCAAATTAAACCAGTTGTCCATTGGAAGTGGCTTAAAAATCTAACTTTGTACTGCTTTGATTAACATATGCCTCTGGAGGACAGGGAATTCAGCTGACCTCATCTGTTTCTAAGATTGAGAAAAGTGACTAAAATTTTAAGTTAATGGAATCAGAGTTCAGCAAATGTTATCAGAATTTCTTTACGGATCAGAAAAAGAAGAAAACCCATTACAAGGATGCCTACAATTTAAAGCAATCCCAGGGAAGAAGAAAAAGACACGATGCCTGGAAGCTGAAAGGCCATCCACATGCCTAGTGTAAGGACATTCAATGACAGTACTTGATAAATGATAAGACGCTGGGAGTAGAAGAAAAGCAAAGTCTGTAAACTAAGAAACCTGCCTGCGAGTAACTTCACCTTCAAAACATACAAGCTCTTGGTTGGGCGCGGTGGCTCAAGCCTGTAATCCCAGCACTTTGGGAGGCCGAGGCAGGTGGATAACGAGGTCAAGAAATTGAGACCATCCTGGTCAACATGGTGAAACCCCATCTCTACTAAAAATACAAAAAATTACCTGGGCATGGTGGCGCGTGCCTGTAAACCCAGCTACTCGGGGGGCTGAGGCAGGAGAATTGCCTGAACCCACGAGGCAGAGGTTGTGGTGAGCCGAGATCGCACCATTGCAGTGCAGCCTGGGTAACAAGAGCAAAAACCTCTATCTCAAAAATAAATAAATAAATAAATAAATAAGCTCTTAAAAATTTTCATAGCAAGAGATATTAAAAGACATTTATTACTTGAAGTTATTTTCTGTTTGTTTAGCTCCACTCAAAGTCCTCTCAGTTCCCCAGGCTGCCATCCCAGGTTATAGGACAGTGTTGGACATACAATGAACATTCATGTAAAGATCTGTTGTTGAATGAATGTGCCTGTGCTTAGGTAACTACACTTGCACTTTTCATCTGTTAGCTTAGATGATGTACAAATTGCAGCCCTTAAAAATATTCAAGGCTACTAGCCTTACCTTGATCATAAACTGTGATAGGAAAGTACATAAATGTAGATATAACCTATCAGAAGTTGAGAGCTGATTTCAGGGCTGGTTATTCATGTGTTTCTGTTTTGTTTTAATATTCTCAGGCAGTAGTTCAACTTCCAAGGGAACTCTTAGCCTCCAAGCTTTCCTGCTCTCTGTGTTCTTGCTTTTCCTGTGAGGCCTCATTGTGAGAATTTTTCTGGGCCCTTGCGAGCACTTGAAACATGATTGAGATTCCTCCCAGATTTATTTCCACTGTATTCTATAATAACCCCTTCTCACCTCCCATTCTTGGGAGTTACCTGTGTGACTCTTTTCCTTGAAACCCAAAATTTATCACCAACATACATATAGAGAAGGCTTTATGTTTTTAATTCAGATATGCTAAAAAATAAGATAGTGGCCGGGCGTGGTGGCTTACCCCTGGAATCCTAGCACTTCAGGAGGCTGGTGCAGGCAGATTGCCTGAGCTCAGGAGTTCTAGAACAGCCTGGGCAACACGGTAAAACCCCATCTCTACTAAAATACAAAAAATTAGCTGGTGTGGCAGCAGCCGCCTGTAGTACCAGCTACTCGGGAGGCTGAGGCAGGAGTATCGCTTGAACCTGGGAGTCAGAAGTTGCAGTGAGCCTAGATGGCTCCAGTATACTCCAGCCTGGCAACAGAGCAAGACTCCATCTCCCAAAGAAGAAGAAGACGACGACGACGACGACGACGACGAAGAAGAAGAAGAAGAAGAGGAGGAGGATGATGATGAAGGGGAAGATAGTGTTTGATATTAACCATTAGTGGTCTGCCTTCTTTTATACAAAGTGGGCATCTTTTGATAAACATTGCCACCTGAAAATATTTGATTCTTAAACTTCAATAGTTTACCAAGTAACAAACAGCTACCGATGACCCACTTTAGAATGTATGTACATAATACACATGTACATAATATAATAAAATCCTCCTCAAAATTATCTGCTTGCTATAATATCCCAGTAATTAACTTTGTAAACTTTCGCTAAATAAAATGCTTTAAAGAATCAACATCATCCTAGTTTAAATACCAATTGACCCAATTCCCTTATTTATCTTGCTTTAAACTCCCACAACAAAGGAATGTTTTATAAAGCCATATCTGTTGATATCTAACTCTAATGCATGAAATCAAGATAAAATCTGAGGAAAGGAGACAATTGTGGAAAGAAAATTGAGAGAAAAATGCATCTAAGCCAGAAATGGACATTTTGTACTGGCTGGTTCCATTTCATCACTTTGCCGTTTTATCTCTTCTCTTCAATATCAGGCTTTACACACTTTCTTACAGTTTTACAAAGCATGCTTGGTTGCCTTCACATTCATAAAGAAAATATTCTACCTGTAAGGACAGCCAAGTTGTCTCCAAAGACCCATGCAGGTTTGTGGTGTTTATTCTTTCAGCAGTAAAAAGAGATAATGTAAAACATTAATAGTCCATTGATCTTCTAATGCTTCTCTTATTTTTCTAAGTTTGTGCCTGAAACATTTGTCTTTACCATGGCTTGGGTATAGAGTTGAAGCATCTGCCTTTTGTAATAGCTTTTTCATTTAATTATTTGATTTGCTGATTTACTGCTTTATGTCTAGCAGTTGTGGTCTAAAAGTGTTTCTGGTCTGTTTATTTATTTTTCAGTGCTAAATCTAAATGTTTGTATATCTTGGCCTGTTTAGAAGTGAAATTCTAGTAATTTTAAAGATTACATATATTCCACATATATGAGTGTATATGTAGAATCAGATATATATATGTATATACATATATTCAGATATATATGTGTGTGTGTGTGTGTGTGTGTGTGTGTGTGTGTGTGTGTGTGTGTGTATGTATATGCTATGGTTTGGCTATGTCCCCACCCAAAATCTCATCTTGAATTATAATTCCCATCATCCCCATTGTCCCCATATGTCAAGGGAGAGACCAGGTGGAGGTAATTGAATCACGGAGGTGGTTGCCCCCATGCTGTTCTCCCGATAGTGAATGAATTCTCATGAGATCTAATGGTTTTATAAGTGTTGATAGTTCTTCTATGTTCACTGTCTTTCCTGCCATGGTGACGGCCTGTAGTCCCAGCTACTTAAGAGGCTGAGGCAGGAGAATCACTTGAACCCGCATGACTGCACTCCAGGCTGGTGACAGAGCGAGACTCTATCTCCAAAAAATAATAATAATAAGACAGTGTTTGATCTATCAAGAGGTGCTTTCCGCTATGATTGTTAGCTTCCTGAGGCTTCCTCAGCTATGCAGAACTGTGAGTCCATCAAACTAGTTTTCTTTATAAATTACCCAGTCTCAGCAGTTCATTGTAGTGTGAGAACAGACCAATACACTATATATATATACATGTATATATACACATATATATATGGTTCTACCCATTTGACTTGCTGTCTCATCTTTTATACTCTATCCATTTTATGGGTCATTCCTTCTCACTTCATTTCAAATAATTAAAGTCCAAGTTTTTTAAAGACCTTAGTACATTCTAGTCTTTGTTATTTAGCAGTAGGTTTAACTTAACTACTACATTGTAATGATGCTAAGCATGGGAGAAGATCCAAACACTCAGCCAAAAGTTTTACATCAAAAAACCTAGAAAGATCACTGCATTCCTCCAACAAAGAAAATAAGTGTGAATTGCCAAAGAGTGACAGACACCGGTAGTTCACTCAAATCCTGGGAGGCATTCCCAGTGACAGAATTATGCATTGTCCTTTATTGACCAAATGCTGTAGACATGACTGGACTGTAAATGCAGGGGCAACCATTATAGCTACAGTTATCAGCTAACCTCTGGTCAACTGACTATGGTCAACCACCTTCTAGTAAGCGGGTGCTTCCAGGCTGCAGGCTCTGACGGCTGACTGAGCGGACACAGCACAACCAGTGGCAACTCTCTGGTGGTCATCCAAACATCTTTTAGAGAGTGGAGGACATTCAGATTGCCAGATTTTCTTGGGCTCTGATGTATTCTCTCAACGTGTTTCCATGACTCAGCTCAGCTCCTGAATCATTTTCTAAAAATAAAAACATACTGACAGTATTTATGCCATCTAATCTTTCTTAAAAATATTGGTGGAAAGATCCTTTTGTAATTTATAAATGTAATGATTTGGTTTTTATGCTCATGTGTGAGATGTGTCTCTCTCAAGTTATGTTATGATGTCAGCACATTACCCATCTGATATGAAAATATGTAAGTATCGGCGAGAGGCTCTCCTTTTAGTGATGTTTATTTCACTGTCCAGAGCCCTAAGTCACCATCCAACTGATAACAATTTAACATTTCAAAGAAAGGAATAAATCTGGGTTGATTTGTGTATTTGATTGTTTGTTTGTGATAGCACTACCTATTTTCTATGTCAGTGGCACATTTTTTAACATAGAACACCTATGAAATAAAACTTGTTGACATAGGAAAAAAAATTACCTCAGATTTCAAAATGAGACCTTTTCTTTTTGCTTCTTTTCAACAATTGTTTTCTTTCCCTTACAGAGAATTGAGAATAATATCAAGCTTATCTCTTTTATTTGGTTGCTAGAAAGCTCAGAGCCAAATTTGCAGCCTACCTCCAATGAACAATTTCTATTTCAGACCATTATTTATATGCACTACCATTTTCTAGGGCTTTATTTTTCTACTTTATTTTTCTCTTCATTCGGATTTTTTTTTTTACTATTTATCTTATGGTCCTACCTACTCACACATTTTAAGGTTCTTGCTGCTGTCAATGGAGTAATTATGCACATAGAATCACAAGCATATACACATGTGCATACACAATAAGAAAAGTCGCTCAGAGTGTAATCACACTCTTCTGCTAATGTCCCTGTATGGTATGATGACACTTAAGTGCAGAGTGACACACCAAGACAAGAATGTGTGCTCATGTCTTCTGGTAGTGTAATTATGTGAAAGAATATTATAGGATATAACGAACCATTTGACAGCACCCAGATCTCACCTGCAGAAATATAAATCACTGCGTGCTCGTGGCTTATCTCTGTTCAACTGGTCACCACAATCCTGAGTGATTTCAGATTTCCCTAAACAATCAGTAGTCCGAATAAAAAGAAAGATTAAAAAGGGGAGAGAAATGAGGAGAAGGACTGAGACTAATAAACACAAACACTAATTGCCCAAGAATTGACCTCTTATTGACAAATATCTTGATGAGTGAATTTTTCACTTCTCTGATATCTCTGTTAGGGTCCCCCAAGGTGTATGTTTGTCGTGCTTTCTCTTTTTAAAAGGGCTAAAAGAGTATTTTGCTTTTCTGTCTTTAAGTCTTTTTTTTTTCCTGCTGGCATAATATGGTGATGCTTTTGAGTACACTTTCTTCCTCTTCCCTCAAGTGACAGTGACTAATTCCTCTTGCCCTGAAGCCATTATTACAACAAATCACCTAGCATCACCAATTCAGGAAGCATATTCCAGTCATCTTCCTCGGGGGTTAATGCGGCTGGAAACAGGTCCACTAAATTGAGGTGACTGTCCCTGGAAAACAGTGAAGGACTGAACAGTCACTGCCATTAGTATCACTTCTCTGACAGTAGTAATTTTTACTTTGATTCTGCATGTCAGCTGGTGTGTCCCACAACCACATGACAATGAAATAATGAGATGGCAACTTCTCCTCTGCCCAACCCGTGGCCCAAGCCTTGTGTCTGGGAATCCTGCCAGATACCTTTACTTGGCAGCTGCCTACTTCATGCCAAGGAAGAGCAAGAAGTATTTGTCTTTTCACTATAAAATGCATTGCTTTCTCTTTGCTGCACAAGTTGGGAAGATTTTACTAGATATAATGCAATATGCCATAAGGTGAAACTTAAGATAAAGGGGCTGAATAAGTGTTTTCAAGAGTTTCTACCCTAAGGTTTTGAAAATGTGTTCTGTAGGAGGGAGGAGAAACGATGGGGAATTGTGTTGATAAGTTAATAACTTAAAGCAGTTTACAGACAGTCAACATTCTTTCTCCAAGATCTTAACTGACTTCAACATTGTGCCGCCAAAACTTGTTTACATACTGAAAGCAGCATTTTGTTTTTCCTACTCAAAACTGCATCCCGTATATTTTTTGTTAAAGTGGATTTAGAATCATATTGCAGCCTCCTGAAGAAAGTAATCTGTCAAGAACTTCAGCCATCCTTCTGAGAAGAAAACAGAGGATCAATGTACACAGTTCCTAAGAGGCAGGTAGGAATTAGGGAAAGGTCAGACTGGCCCTGAAATACTCAGAAGAACATCAGTTCCTTATTTTGAATGCAAGATAATGTGTATCTATCCTCTATAATTTATCTATCATAATTCCTTGGTTATATTGTGGCAACCTTAATTGCTTGACTCACTTGGTACGTTTTTCCTTTGACTATCCTTCATTAGATTCCTGTAAAAGACAAATACTCATGTAGTCAGCCTCACTTGCAGATGGAAGTGATCATTTTATACAATTCTGGCCAATGAAACCTGTGCAAAACAACCAGAAACCTTGAGAGAAAAGTGGCTGAGAGCAAGGGTGAAGTGAGGTGGGATAAATTGATTTTTTTCCTAATAAAAGAGCAAATGCTCCTGGCCTGGCCCATTTTTCCCATTTTCCCTTCTTCCTGCATCAAATGAAATCTCTGTGTATGATATCATGGCAGCCATCTTGCAATCATGAAGCAACAAGCACAGGATTTAAAGCCACCACATTAAGTATGTTAGAGTGGAAAAGGCAGAATAAAACTCTAAGTTTCTTGTGACACCACCAAGCAGCCAAAAAAACATCAGAAATGTACAATTCTAGACTTTTTGTTATGTTACAAAAATAAATTCTTACTTGCTTAAGACACCTTTAGTTGGATAAGCTGTTAGCTGCAGCCAAAAACTTCCCAAATGAATCCCATAAGCATGGCCAAAGGTTTACACATTTGCAAAAGCCAATCTCACTGTGGATGAAATAGTTTGTCAATGCTCATGAAATTCCAGAAAGCTAGAACTTGAGGAGTAAACAAGTCCTGTTATGCCAAATTCTCATCAGATCAAAGACCTCGAATTAGTAGGGAAAAGCAGAATGTGAACAGCTAGCTCCTTCCGACATTCACTTCTTCCCCTCAGATGAAGCCTCACTGGTTCTGAAGAATTGGAGTAGAAGGGCAAAACTTCTTACAGTATAGCTCACTTAGATTCATAACTTCTCCATGTCCAGGTATCTATGAGGCCACAATGTCTTTCTTGAACTTGAGATTCCAATAAAGATACACCTAAAGTACTATCTAAAATGCCTAGTACTTACTCATTCTTGTAGAGACTGTGCGTTGTCAGCTATCAAGTTATACCATTAGAAATAAGCTCTTTGCTGGAACTATGCAAAACGTGGGAATTTTGTATTTGGTCAAAGGAAAATGGCACATATGAGAAAGAAAATCTGGCACTTAGCAGAAAGATTCATTGCTGACATTTTCATTTGGTTGTTATGGTGAGAAAATTCACAGCCAGTGGCTGTCAAATCCCAACATACATGAGTTAACATGCTCCAGTAGTTGACAGATGCACTCATTTTTACCTCCATAAAAGTGAACAAACAGGATAGGGGGAACATGCAGGAATGACCAAATCTAATTCTTCTTGAAACTCATGGTTATAAAGTTTGGGGCAAATGCATATATTAACCCCTAAAGAAACACAGACTTCAAAGAGTGGAGAAGAGCCAAAAAGGGCTAAAAGGAATCCTAGAATTACACATTCACCCTTCTTTTCATTCCACTTCAACTTCTGCCTTCCACCTTTGCCAAGTCTTATCAGATGAGTGCTATAAGCAACGTAATTTATGTAAATAGAATCCATTATGCAAATGCTTCCAACTTGCTTGCTACTTAGAAATTTTGTTCTTTTATGTTTAAGAAACATAGCCTTTATACCCTGGAATAGACAGATTGGTTATGTTTATGTTCTTAAAGCCTTCTGCTACTGTTCCAGGCTTTGAGGAAAAATTATTTTTTATTTTACAAAATATTTTACCTTGCCTCTCACCCCCTTCTGTAAAAATAGCCTCTTTGTTTAATTTGGTGGTTTGTACATAGGCTTAATGACTGCAGTAGTGCAATGGAACCTTAGTAAGAAGGGTAGTAGACAGAGATAAATGCACAGATTATACCCTCTAACCTACAGAGCTTCTGTTGTTTTGTTGGGTTAGTATGAAACTGAGTAACACAATTAATTCAGAGATCTCTGTGAGCTTTGGTACCTGCTTTGTTTAAGTTATATTTCAAATGTGAACTTGATGAAATTCTTGTTTAGAGCCATAAATAGGGAGGCAGAAAACTATATGCTCTTTGTGTTCATACTCTCTCTATGCCTTAAAATGGCAAGCCAAATTATATTGAAATATAAGAGACCATGTTCCACTCTACACATGGATATATTTTTTAAAAAGGCTCTTTCTGCTAACATAAACTGCATTTTGTAATTTCTCATTTACATGTGTGTACAAATACAAAGTATAATAAATGGAAGAGGCAAAAGGTATAATGCTATGAAAGAGTACAAGAAAGTATGTCTTTGTTTTAATAAATAAACATTGCAATAAATGAATTATGAATTAAAATTCTCTTCCCTCCCTGAAGAAACACATTTTTCAAGTTGACGAGTCATTGTAACAGAACTGCAAGCTTCAAGTCGTTTAACAAGAGTGCCGTTTTAATAGAAGAGAACAAAACATACTAAAACCTCCAATTTGACTGATGTTCATTTTGCTACTTGCTGAGAAACCCAATCCAACCAGCCGTGATTTAAGTGCATTCACTTTTGGACTCTCCAAAATAAATCCCCTTTGTTTTCTTTGGACTAAACATCTTACTAAAATATTATGCCTCAGACGCCGCTCTGTGTTTTTCCAGTTGCTTATAAATGATATCTGGTGACTTGCTCTAATACTATATGGGTGTACAGATTAAGCTGATTTTACTTTCCAGTATTTTTTCTCCAATACTCAGCAAATATTTACTAAGCACCAACTAAGTGGCACACATTGTTCCAGGCTCTGGCATTGCAGCAATAACCACCCAAGACAAGGTCTGTCCTCTCATAAAACATATGGTCTGGTGGAAAGAGACAATAAATACACAAGTGAATGAGATGATTCCGGACAGGGCTAATAAATGATATATACAATGAACAGTGAGATTGAGTGAGCGTGGGAATGTGAGAGTATGTCAGGGTCAAAGGAGCTTGGGTCAGAAACAACCTCTCTGAGAAGGGGACATCGCACTGAAGCGTAAGTTCTAAAAAGAAGGTAGTCGAATGAAGATCTGGGGGAAGTGAATTCCGAGCAGAATGGACAATGCACAGCTGGAACAGGGGCCTTAAGAAATAAATAAAGGAAAAAAAGAGAGAGAGAGAGAGAGAGAGGAAAAGAGAAAGAGAGAGAGAGAGAGGAAAAGAGAAAGAGAGAGAGAGAGAGAGAGAAAGAAAATAATGGCTAGAATCCAGAGAACGAGGTGGAGAATAACAGAAGATGAAATCAGTGAGGAAATCTGTGGACAGATCACTCAGATCTGCCTTGAAAATAAGTTTGTGTTTTAGTTTGTTTGTTTGTTGTTTTTTGTTTTTGTTTGCGACTGAGTCTTGTTCCGTTGCCCAGGCTGGAGTGTAGTGGTGCAGTGTCAGCTCACTGCACGCCTCTGCCTCCCAAGTTCCAACTATTCTCCTGCTTCAGTCTCTTGAGTAACTAAGATTACAGGCGAATGTCATCATCCCCTGCTAATTTTTGTATTTTTAGTAGAGACGGGGTTTCTCCATGTTGGCCAGGCAGGTCTCAAATTCCTGATCTCAGGTGACCCGCCTGACTCAGCCTCCCAAAGTGCGGGGATTACAGGCATGAGCCACCATGCCCAGCCTGGGTTTTATCTTAATTGGACTGGAAAGCCTTTGGAAGATTTTAAGTGAGGAGTGATGTGACATGAATTAAGCTTTGAGCTTATTACTCTATAAAGAGTGGAGGGGCAGAAAGTGAGGTGCAAATATGAAAACAAAGAATAATTAGGAGATCCTGTAGTACTGTGAAGGAGAAATCATGTTGTCTTGAGCTAGTGTTTGAATTGTTAAGAGCTCGTATTAATTAAAAAAATTATACTTTTGTCTAGTGTAAAACTATATATTCTTTTTTTTTTTTTTTTGAGACAGAGTTTTGCTCTTGTTACCCAGGCTGGAGTGCAATGGGGCGATCTCGGCTCTGCTCCAAGGAATCAGGAGTCTGCTGTCCAAAGACTGAACCAGGTAGCTCTTTAAAAGCACCTCAACTGAAAATTCTAGTTTAGAGAGGCAGACATGGGAGACCTCCGCCTCCTGGGTTCAGGCAATTCTCCTGCCTCAGCCTCCTGAGTAGCTGGGATTACAGGCACGCGCCACCATGCCCAGCTAATTTTTTGTATTTTTAGTGGAGACGGAGTTTCACCATGTTGACCAGGATGGTCTCGATCTCTCGTGATCCACCCGCCTCGGCCTCCTAAAGTGCTGGGACTACAGGCTTGAGCCACCATGCCCGGCCAAAACTATATATTCTATATTACATTTCTTTGCTTTTGATTCAAATTATATCAACTCATAAGATCATTGGGGGGAACCACTTGATAAATTCATTTTGATAAATATAGTCTTTACAGGCACATGGTTTGTAAGTGAGGAAATCTCTATTTACAACAGTGATTTGGGGTGAGTAGTTTTGGAATCGCTAGACCACCAGCTTCTAAAATGCCTCCGTTAGACATCCCTTGCCCACTTTGCCTTCAAACCAGTTTCAAGCCTACCAGAAAGTTAGGTCACAATTCAAACCTTATCACCACTTTACCTTAGAGTTATTAACTGTATCAGATCTTTTTCCGTGGACATATTTTTTAAAAGAGAAAGAAAGAAGGAAAAGGACAAAACCTAGACTTTTGAGGATAAGGCAGGAAATGTCTACCATGGAAAAATACAAAATGATGATAGAGCCTGACATTCTGAATATGAAACTCACCTATGACATAACCCCAGTACAGCCCAAGGGACAACTGGGACAAAGGGAGGAGGTGAGCTCTAAAGACACTGCATGTCTTTAGAAATAGATGGGATTTTTACTCACCCAGGAGCCAGAGATAAGATTTGAAAGACACAGCACTGCCTAGGATCTGTTGCAGGCTCCAGGGAGAGGTGTCAGGCTCCTGGCTTTAGGTGCCGGTGCTGCTGCAAATGCTCCAAGTTAGCTGCTGAAGCAACCGGAATCAGAACACAGGCTGGGTCTCCAGCATATGGAGCCGCCAAGGGAACCATCCACTTCCACTGACACCACCATGGTGGCAAGGAAAAACCATCCTGAACGCTCTACTTCAGCTCACACACCTCTGGGGGCCTCCTACGTACCTGAGCTTCGAAGAGACATGGAGAGATTAAACCTCCGAAACAGTATTGCTTTTTAATATCTTGCTGGTAGCATCTTGTTTCTTGCCTTAACTCTTCTGATTTTACACTTAAAAGTGATTCTTTCCACGTTTTTCTTCAGTGTATGTACACTCTAGTTTGCAATTTATATGACATTCCTATTTGTGTATCACGTCATTATGCAGCTCTTTGTTCTGCTAATTTGGCTCCTTCTCTCCCTTCCTATTTTTCTTGTATAAAAAGGTTATATTCGCCTTTCTTAGGCTAATTTTCAACTATAATATTGTTCTTTCTTTATGTTGAATTATTAAAACCCTTGCTGGAATTTCCACACAGTGTGAGAAATACTAACATGGAAAAACACACGCAGCACACAAATCTAATGCAGCTTCTACAACACAAAGGAAATGCATGAAGAAAGGCTCTGGGGGTCGATCCAGTCTGCAACTATTATTTTTAAAGCAAATAACTACTGATCTTTTATTTCTGGATCTTTCTCAATGAGTTTTAATCATATAGGGGTATAACCATATGGTATTAATAGTGGGGAAAAGAGAGGAGAGACTCTCCCTTAATTTCATTACCTAAAATAACCATTACTGTTTCTGTGTCTTTTGCTCTGTTACTACTCTTGTTCTCTTTTGTTGTTATTTTGAAAATAATATGGCTAGGAGTGAATTCCATGATGTGGGTTTTCCTGAGAATGGTGTTTAAACCAGTTTATATGTGAGGTCTCAGAAAATATTCCCTGCAGTGGTGGTAAATTATTTAATCATTATAAGATGCCAGAATGTGGTGAGGATGACACCAAGAAAATTAAGGTAGATGGAATCATCCCTATTCAGTCAGTATTTAGCTTAAATTAAACTAACAAATCAGAAAGTGAAAATCATGGGGAAAGGAAGCCTTACACACACTGGGTAGGAGAAAAGTGTTTGTCATAATCAACCATTTCCAAAGAGTCCAAAGTAATACAAAAAGATTTTCCAGAGTACAAATGGTTTGAAAATAAATGCGAAAGCAGAAGGGAAAGGTAACTTGACAAGTTCACCCAGGAGATGTGCACAGATATATTATTCATGCATAATGTAAATATTTCATTTTTCCAATAGTTGTACAGTTGTCTCCTTGTCTTTTTTAATAACTGTGTCACATGTCATCTATCTTAGATGGTTAGTTCTTAAAGCAGTCATCCCCAACCTTTTGAGAATTGAAAATCCCTATTGTTTGTTATATGACAACTGCCCTACCCCAACCTCTCTGCCCCAACCAGAAAAAGCAAGGAGAGGATAAGAACCTTTAGAATTGTGTGAATTTTCATTTTGTGTAAATTAAAACTATTCCAATTGAGAGAAATTATTTAATTCCAGCTGGGATAACCAAGGGCATTTTCCTACCCTCTCCCCACTGCATGTTATAAAACTGAGGTTGCAAGCCATTGTTGGAGGGAAAATGTTGTATGTAAAAAAAAAAAACAAAAAAAAGCTTTTCTTTTGAATTTTAAAGATGAAAAGAGTCTAACATTCTAGTAGTTGTGAAGGAGAACAAAAAGAACAAATAATGCCATTTATCTCATAAAGTAAAATAAGAATAATTTCTTTTTTTTTTTAGTTTTTTATGTTTTAGCTTTTGTTCTTACATTATTTTTACCTTATAAAATAAATACATTATTTTCATCTCTTTGTTTTAAACAATGCAGAAGTGCCTAACGAGTAATAAATGAAAATTTCCATCATTTCTCATCTCTCCTTCTCAAACCTTCTACCTTCCCACAGGCCAGATCTGGAAGCATCTTGGTGCATGTTGTTCTCAAATTTATTCTGTGGGTTTGCATGTCACCATGTGTTTGAATGACACATATATAGCTTGTATTGTTTTGTAAAAATAGGTCATATCATGTACATTGTTTAGTAATTTGATTTTCTTAACACTATAATTTGGAAATTTTCCACACTGGAATATCATTCTTTTCATTGCCTATTCGACATTTCATCACACTAAAAATTAAAACTCAATGCAACCACATCCTGTTATTTAGTTTCTTTCTACTTTTTGCACTAAAATCAATACTCTTATAAGCAATGTGTATAAGGTACATGGTCTTTGTGCAAATGCTGTAAAAAACAGATACCTGAAAGTGAAAGTAGTGGCTCAGGGGATACTCAAAATTATGATGAAGGCCACATTGCCTCCAATGCTGACATCATCTATATATACTTTTGTTTAAAATTATGTACCCAACCTTTTTCATAGTTTCATAATATTGGGCACACAAATAAAAAACACTTTAACCATTTCTCTGTTGTTAAATTGTAAGTGGATGCTGGTTTTCCACCAATATGAAAAACAATGCTGGGCTGTTGTTGTTGTTGTTGTGGTTGTTGTTTGTTGTTGTTATTATTAACATGGAGTCTCTCTCTGTTGCCCAGGCTGGAGGGCAGTGGTGCAATTTTGGCTCAATGCAACCTCCACTTCCCAGGTCCACAAGATTCTCCTGTCTCAGCCTCCTGAGTAGCTGGGATTACAGAGGTGCCCACCACCATGCCTGACTAATTTTTGTATTTTGAGTAGAGATGGGGTTTCGCCAAGTTGACCAGGCTACTCTTGAACTCCTGACCTCAGGTGATCTGCCCAACTTGGCCTTCCAGCCTTCCAAAGTGCTGGGATTACAGGTGTGAGCCACCTCGCCCTGCCTCCTCTAGCTATTTTGAAGTACACACTACAATATTGTTGACTATAGTCATCCTACTGTATGGAATACCGGAACTTTTTCCTCCCATCTAAATGTAACTTTCACCCATTAACCAACCTCTCCCCATCCTCTAGTAACTGCTAGTCTACTCTCTACTTCTATTAGATAAACTATTTTATGCGACCTCTACCTATAAGTAGTTGTCTTTCTGAATTGTCAGAATTTATCATGGTGTATATTGTCAAACAACTTTTCAAATCACCAATCACAAGAGTGTGCAATGAGACCTTCTGTGGTTTGAATACGGTTTGTTTGCCACCCCCACAGGTCCCACTTTGAAATTTAGTCCTCAGTGTTGGAGGTGGGCCCGGTGGGGGGTGTTTGGGTCATAGGAGTGAATCCCTCATGAATGGCTTGGTGCTGTCCTCCCAGTAATGAGTAAGCTTTCACTCTGTTGTTTCCTGAAAGAATTGATTGTTGAGAATGTAATTAGTTAAAAAATTATTGAAAAGAATGTGCACCTTCCTCCCTTCTCTGTCTTCCTTATTCTCTCCCCATGTGATACTCCCTTCACCCTACACCATGAGTGGAAGGTTCCTGAGGCCCTCACCAGAAGCACAGGATGACGCCATGCTTCTTGAACAACCTGCAGATACATGAACCAAATAAACTACTTTCTTTATAAATTATCCAACCTCAAGTATTCCTTTATCACAACACAAAGACAAGACCAGAATAAATGCAAGATAGTGACAGTGATCAAACAAGAGAGGAAGAAGATCATACAGTTATGTTCATAAGATCTCCTACGAAGGTAGAAGAATATGACAAAATAAATGTAGCCATAAGCCATAGAAATTTGTCAACGGGTATATGATGTAAATTTTGCTCTTATTACACTTCTATTACAAAACATTAACGTTATTCTATTAATACTATTTTTGAAACAGTGTGCTTAACAGGTCAATGTATTTTAGAAATCACAAGATTGCTCTTCTGAAGAACTGTCTTTCCCAAACCAGTTGTAAGCTCTTTGGGAATATGATCTATGCTTCTGCTTCTTTTATGTCCCCTACATTGCCAAGAACACATACAGGGCTTGCTGTGAAGCAGTCGGTGAATACCGGTCAATGTTGTAATGCAGTACTTCCCTGACTCCTTCCATAAATATTTCTAGAGTCCTTGTGGCAGACACTGCTGTCAGCACTGGATGGTTTACAGTGTGCACTGTTTACAAAACAGGAGCAATCTTTGCCCACATGGAGCCTGCATTCTAAAGGGAGAGATTGCATATTTCAAATAAATTGTAATGACTAATCATAAGCACTCTGAAGAAAAAATATAGGATCAGGTAAAGAGATGTCAAAGAAGGCTTTCTTGGAGAAATGACATTTGAAATGAGATCCAAAGCACGAGTAGGAGTTAACCATGTGAAGGAGGAGAGGCAGTGAGCAGGTAGAGGAATGGTTTACACAAACTTGATGTACCTTAGAAGCAAACCTTTCAAGTGATCATCATAGTGCCTCCCTAAAAACATCAACAAAAGGCAGTGAAGAAGGTGGGGGCAGGGGAGAATAATGAGAATGGTTACACAATCCCATAATGTCAAAGAAATTAGCTGAAAAGGAAAGAGTTTAATTACTGTTAGTTCTTCTACTCGGCTGACACCAAGTAACTGCCTTATCTGTGTTCTTAAGCTCCAGAGACTCTCCAGCCACTGTCCTTGGAAGCTTTAGCCATTCTGGAATTATAGACAAATGATTAGCATTCCCTACTGTCTGTCCCTTAGATGCCTACCAGCAACATGGCCATAAGTAATGCCATGTCTTAAGCTCAACAAAAAAGACTGCTTTCAGACAAAGTTGTAGAAAGATAAAATCTTTTGCCTTATTTTCTCAAACTCTGCTCATCTTGCACTTTCACCTCTATCACCATGACAATGTTTATCCAAAATAAATAGTTTAAGTATTTTTACTTTTTACATAGAGTAAGGAGGAAGAAGAAGTCTAAAACTTACCATTGTACCTTCACCCCACATGGAAGATCTTGTCTCCATGTGATGCTCATGTCCCTGTCATTTTCTCTAGGCTCTGGGCATGGTGTGACACCTCCCAAGGTGCACTGCAAATGTCTCAGGTCAATTCGAGAGCTGAGAAGTTGGTATCTTTACATTACACTTTTTTTTCTCAATGTCTATTATCAATCAACAAAGAATGTAATTACCTAACAATTATGTATTTATCAGTAGGTGGCTCTCTCTATATATAGGGTATTAGAGACAACTTACAGCATTGATCAGGGAGAAAAAAGGAGAAGAAGATATAGGTCATGGAAGCCTGAAGCCCCTATCTTTGCTCTATTCAAATATCTGCCTTTTTAGACCTACTCTCAATAGTGGCTGGAGTGAAAGGTAACTGTTTTGATTGTATTTAAAATGTCAGTTGCTCTAGTTTGTCAAAGTCCAAAATGAAATGATCTTCAAAAAGAGTTTCTGATGCATGTAACGCTCAGGTTGCATCTCTTGTTTCGAAGATTAAGGCAATTTTCTCATGCCCTTTTCTCAGCTGTAATAAAAGCCCTATTTTTCAGTGGAAAGATGGATGGAAATCCCTCCTCACAGATGCAGTGCACCATCGGGCAGGCGATCTCTCATTGGAGTGGCATCTTTAGTCCCCAGTGGGTTGTTCAGTGTCAGAGGCTCCAAACTTGATCAACATCCTACACATTTTCTTGACAGATGGGTATCTTTGGCACCTCAGCTAGTAAACAACAGCACTAGTGCCCATGATTACTTCCTCATCTCTTCTGCAAAGCTATAAGAAAAAGGTTTCTTTTGCCTTATAAAAAAGTAAACATTGTTCCCTATTCATACATTTTTGCTGTTATTATTCTAAAATAGATCTGAAAGATCCTATATTCAAGTTTTAGTTCTTTAGTGCATTTGCTTTGGTAAACATTGTGCCGAAAACATCCACAAAGTACTCAAAATCCATTAAGAAAGAAATAATGTTGCTTCAGATTTGCAGGTTGTTTGGATGATCACTGAGTAGAGTTAGTATTTCCCCCTCCCCAGGCTGGAAAGGAAAGCCAGCCGAGACTCTTAGGGATCCCAGATCAAGGTTTCTACCCAAAGAAGGGCCCATCAGAATTACTGGGGGAAATTTTTCAAACAAGTCATATGCTTCCACAAATGATTGAGATGTACTTTTCTCACCACTTAAGGGCAGACAGCATGATTTGGTAGCAATAGCCAACAGGTCCCCAGGCAAATTTCATATTGAATTGTATTTCCCATAATCCCCAGGTGTTGTGGGAGAGACCCAGTGAAGATGATTTGATTATGATGATGGTTACCCTCAAGTGATAGTGAGTGAGTTCTCATGAGATCTGCTGGTTTTATAAGGGGCTTTCCCCCCTTTTACTCAGTACTTCTCCTTGCTGCCACCCTGTGAAGGATGTCATATTTGCTTCTCCTTCCACCATGACTGTAAGTTTCCTGAGGCCTTCCTATCCATCCTGAACTGTAAGTCAATTAAATCTCTTCTCTTTGTATTAACAAATTACCCAGTGATATGGTTTGGCTCTGTCCCCACCCAAATCTCATCTTGAATTCCCACATGTTGTGGGAGAGATACAGTGGGAGGTAACTGAATCATAGGGGCAGGTCTTTCCTGTGCTGTCCTTGTGATAGTGAATGAGTCTCATGAGACCTGATGGTTTTAAAAGGGAGAGTTTCCTTGCACAAGCCCTCTCTTTTCCTGCTGCCATCCATGTAAGAAGTGACTTACTCCTCCTTGCCTTCTGCCATGATCCTGAGGCCTCCCTATCCACATGGAAATGAAAGTCCATTAAACCTCTTTCTTTTGTCAATTGCCCAGTCTCAGGTATGTCTTTATCAGCAGCATGAAAATGGACTAACACACCCAGTCTTGGGTATTTCTTCACAGCAGCATGAAAATGGACTAATATAGTTATTATGAGATTTAATTAGATGAGCACAGTGCTTGGTACATAGTAAGCACTCCACAAATGTCATTTTTCTCTCCACTTATCACAGAAAATAAGAAAGCTTGGATGTCGGGCAAAACTGATTGGCCATTCTTGTCAGTCTACTGAGTTAACATTGTCATTCTTCAGAACCCATAAGTTATTTGACACATCAAATATATCCATTTCTACATATGTAAGTCAGATTTATCTCTTTATTTTCAGAAAGAAATGAGCATTGAAAAGACAAAGAGAAGGTCAGAGGATGAAGCGAAGTGGAAACACAAAAAGAACCAAATTATCTTGGGCTACTCTGGACTGGGTGCTTTCCAGATATTTATATGCACTTAATTGTTCCCATTCCTGTTAGAGGTAGACAGGTATTGTCCCTGATTTACAGATAAAGAAGTAGAGACTCAGCGGGTTTAAAGGGCTCACCCAGTTCAGAGTCAGAGCATGTTGGAGTTCAATTCTAATTTTTTCATATCCTTTCCACATTTTCTGCATCACAATGCATTGCCTTGTCTCTCTTCTCCATTTAACTCTTCCCTTCACTGCTACTTCTTCTTCTTGTTTGTTTGCTTGCTACCCAGCATTCAACTAGTATCAACAATGTATTTCTTAAAATAACCTGAGAAACCTGTGCATTGCTTACAGTAATAATTCAGGCAAGCCTAAAGAACAGTTTCATCAGTGCTCAGTAGATAACGAATATTACAATTTCATTATTAGTAACATTGTTACTAAAGACTTAGAGGACTGAAGATATGGAGAGTTAAAGGAAATAAATTAGTGATGAATCTAACAAGTGTTCTATCTGCCAGCTATTAATAAGGTATATGCAAATCCATCTGTATAAAGTTGTTTCCCTTGAGCAGATTGTTGATGTGATTCAAATATTGAAAATCGATGTTATACATGTCCATACTTTCCAAATATTTGATTCACTAGCTCATTAGCACATTTAGTACAAGATGCTTGGCAGAATGATTGATCACTTGGAATAAACAGAAATAAATAAAATTATAGTAAAAAAATAAGCCTTTAGACTTACTGATAAATTTACTTTTTTGAATTCTTAAAATATTCTTGTCATAGTCTCTAAGAAAAAGCCTACAGCTAACAGTGATCTGAGCTTTGACAAGTAGCTATCCTCTTGCTCTATAAAGAACTTCAAGAAGCTTCTAGAATAAGGCTGTGGCATCAGAGAAAAAGTAAAGAAAAATTCAAGGACAGAGAATTTTATGAACAAGATTCCCATGTTACAAAGGCACCCAGAAAATTGTAGAAAGCTCAGTTCTAGTTCTCTCAACCCAGTTCCTTGTTGGGCATGTTATGTAGAGGAGATACCATCCCAGAGGGATGAATTTCCCTCAGTAGGGCCTCTTGAGCACATTCAATTAACCAGAAAATAGGGAAATGCTTGAAACAATAAAGCCCAATTCCTAAAAGTTATTGGTTTCTCACATTAGCCAGCTCTAAAAATTATCCCCTATCAGCGCTATAAAGAGGGACACAAGCAATTGAAAATTGTTTCTAGCTAATGAAACACTTCCCCTTGCTCAGTATTCATCTCCCAATCAATGAATGGATGAAGGAAACATTTCATTACAATGAAACACAACCCCACCTTTTCAGCTCCATCTCCCTGGAGGTTGGTAGGTGTATTACTAAATGTACTAATGAGCTGAGATGGGAATACTCCAAAAAATATGGACACATAAAACTGAGCTGCAATATGTGAACCATGTCAAAACCATGTTCAAATAAAATTATGATATAAAAATGGAATTCTATATTCCAAGTCAGTCTATTCAGTCTCATTATAACCTCATTGGTAATGTTCCTCCATAAATGTTTGATTATGCACATATCGAATCCTATTCACCCACATCAGAGTCCAACCCAAAATGTTACTTTATTTACAAAGTTTTTCTTTACTATCTGCACCATTTCCTTCTTAATTAATGAATCATTTGTAATGATCAATTACTCCTATAAGATCCAATTTGCTATTAACTCATTCAACAAACATTTAGTTTACACTATCATATGTAGCCACTGTGCTAAGGATGGGAAGTAGAAATAAATTGTGACAGTCATGATCTCAAGGTTCTGAATTTTAAAAAATTCAAGCAGGTTCTTAATTCTTAATTGTACTATAATGAGCTGAACGGACCTACAGAGAGATGTATGCGGTTGCAGAGCATAGAATGTAACTCATAGGTGAGGTACTAACTTGGCCTCAAAGGATGGGGTCTAGGGACTTTATTTCACTTGTAGGCGGCCTCACTTTGCATTTACACTGTAACTTGTTATGTTTTTATATATGATTTCACGTTCATGTTATCCAACTAGACCAAAAGAGTTTTGGAGATCAAAATATGCCTTTAATTTCTATAAGTTTCCTTAAATATACTAAATAATACTTGACACACATACAAAATACCTCCAAACTATTGATTATAGATTGATTTGTTTGCATATCTAATAACTAGAAGAAATTTTCTAGAATGTTTGGAACAAGAAGTTCCAAACTAACAGAACTTTAGGCTAGTCTTCAAGAGTATTTTGTTTATTTGCCTTTATCAAGTTTTAACATTTTAAAGCTAAGCCCATTGTTTCAGATTTGATACACTTCACATAAAAATCTATATTTATGCACAGATTTGGAAAATTGGACAACTGGGTAGAATTTGTACAAATTCCCTCATAGCAACAAATGACTGGTTTTGAGAAGCTATCGTCACATTAAGGCTTTTACTGTCCAGGTTCCTAGTGTCACTGAAATGATTTTACTCGTTTGCATTACCTGTGAGACCTCTGTGTGTATTGAGTTTGCAGCCTTAGTAAAGGATTTATCATCTCCAAATTCCCATGGGCCCCAGTGGAACAGATGATTTGCATTCTACATAGCCTGCATTCTTTACTCCACATCTGAAGGCACTATGAAGGACTTAACCATGTTTTATGAGAGAATAGGAAATAAGACAGTGGCCTATAGAGACATGTGGTGTAAACTGAGGGCACCCATGGCTTAGGAAGAAAAAAATGTTTCTTATTTTATTCTCCAACTGACAGCTGGTCTGCCTATGCTATGTTCTCAACAAAATTAAAAAGGTAGGGGAAGAAGAAAGAAAAACATGCTTAATCCAGCCAACGCTGCTATTACACTGAACGCATGACTTCATTTTGGGTCTCAAACATTTTGTAGAATTTGCTGGGCCTTCTCATGAGAGGAAAACAAAGCACTCTAACTTAGCCTTTTGTGACTAATAAGATAAAGGGTGTGAATATGTGAGACTCATTCTTTAATCCTCAAAGAATAATGTCACCCATTAGACAACATTAACAGGAAGATTTTTATTTAATAAAGTCATAGAAATCTAATTGATTATCATCAACCACAAAAATAATTATCTTGCTGGATACCTGAAAAGATAACAAACTGGCAGCTGAGAGATCTAGGGAGACACTAATGTTTTTTCTGGGTTTCAACTTCTTGATCCATCAGATGAAAGGGATTAGATGATTTCCGAGGTTCCTTCAGCCCTAAAACTTGATGATGTGTCAAGTCACTTCCTGGATGCCAAAGATTTGAAGAAACATAGACATTTCTCTATTCTTTAAGAGTTGTATTGAGGAAAGGGGGTTCCTAGAGAAACATGACAAATAGCTTTTCAAGCTGGTTGTACTCAATGCTCAATAAGAGAACAGACAAAAAATACAGAATTTCAAACGAACAGGCAAATTCTGAGAGTGAAGTTTCACTAAGGGAGTGGGATTTGGGATGGGCATTGAAATATGGATGGATACCACCCAGTACAAATGGGAAGAGGCTCACAGCAGCCCTTCCATCAGAGAGAAGCATGTATAAATCTGTGACTGCTTCCACAGAAGAGATGAAGCTTCTTATGAAAGTCCTACTCTCTTGTCCATTCCCTCAAATCCAATTTTCACAACACTGAGTCTTATAAAAGATAATAAGATCATCTGACTTACCTATTTAATCCTTCAATAATGTTTATCTTCCTGATATAGTTTAAACTCCCCAAAATGGCACACCAGAGCATCTGGGATCAGACTGCTGTTGGTCGCTTAAGGCTCATGTCCTGAACCTACTGACTTGTTCTCATACTCCAACAAGACACAGACATCAAAGCCCCTGAAGAGATCACACATATGTTTGCTGAATACATTCAGCCTAAATTTACTTGCTGGAGCTGTCCCCACCTCTTCAAATGCCTCCTCTACCCTCTTTTCCTGGCTAATTTCCACCCACCCCTTAAGGCTCAGCCACTCTTGCTTCACAAACTCCTCATTTATTATCCTTGTAACTAGTTGCTCAGTGTCTATTTTCTGCACTAGATGGTAAAGAGAGGGAATAGGTCTCTCCTATTTGCCCCTGTATTTCCAACATCTATTAAAACATCTAGCATATGGCTGTCTCTCAACAAATATTTGCTCAATGAATGAATGAGTTAGGAAAAAACAAAAGGAACAACGAGGTAGTAGTGCAGGGAGCACATATGGTACCCGCCTCGGAGTTCAAAATAAATGTGACCATCTTAAAGTGGTATTATGTAGCTTTAAAAAGTATATTGGTGTGTGGCTATAAATACCTTCATTGATAGCCTGAGACACAGAAGTCAGGCAGGATCAAATGCTGCACAACATCACACAGCATGCTTGTGCTTCCACAGTATCAGAAACGCGGGGCTTGGACATTAGAACATGAATGCTGTCAGGTTCAAACTTGACTATGAAGTTCAACCATGTTGCTATAGGAAAACAAGCTTCACTTTTGCTCCTACCATGTAGAATTTGAATCTCCTGTTTTGATGTTTGTAGCTATAATGGAAAACAGACTTAGACAAATAACTCATAATTATGGCAAGAGCACTGAAGATGAACTAAGAATTCAATATTTTGAATGCCAATGCATCTTTGGTCCTATTGTAAATCACGTCAATTTTGCTTTTAAAGGAAAATGAGTGTACATTCCAGGTGATGGCCATTTGAGAGAATGCAGACGGCGTTAAATATTTCAGACTCACTGGCTTAAAATGTTATTCACTTTTGTTTGCTCCTTCTCTTAGTGGAATTGGAGTACAGGCTTAAAATTCCCTCTAATGCCAAACAGCTGCTACTTTGCTTTGTTTTATTTAAAAGTGAATGTAGCTGCCCCACATGCCCTGCCTGTGTGGATCTGCACAAGATGTCACTGAGCATCACCACTAAGCCCTGAAAAATTATATTATGCCTGTATATTAATGAGGCATGGAGTATTTGTGAAGGAAGAGGGAGAAGGCAGGGGATTTGTATGTTTATTACACTGTAGCACCAATATACGGCTATCAGCACATTAAATTTTTACTCATATGGCTTGGGGTCAAATATTTAGAGTTAAGGCATCATAGTAATTATCTGGTCAGATCCTCCTTCATGATTAGAAAACCAAGCCCAGAGACCCTTAGTGACTTGCCAAAGTCACATACCTGATCTGTGCCAAGGTCTCACCCTTCTCCCTTGACCATGCACCCAGCATTCAGTATCACGAACGCACATTTTTAACATTTGGGCTTTGATTCCACTGTCACCATCTTAGCACACAGTCATTACCTAGTGGTCTCCCACTTGCTCTCCCTCTCTTTCTCTAAATCGCCTTTTTCCCTCAGTCAGAAATTGTACTTCAGTCTTGGTAAATGTATTTTATATCATCCCAAAAAACAGACAGAAGCAACCACAATGGTAATTTTCACTTATATGATTAATATGGACAGTTCCTTACCGGGCATAAAGTGCAACAATCTCAAAGAACTTGAGAAGAAGTTTTAACATTAACTAGTATCAGCTGAGAAAATGTGGTTATGAAATATTTTAAATATTCTTTCAAGCCTCCTTCTGCCTTTCCTCAATCTCAGTTTCTTTCTGAAACCCAGTAGACACCCTGTTACTGACAAAGGCAGAATATTTGAATAGATAAAATTTAAAGGCACTCCCCAGTCTATGGTAATAGAATACATGTAATAGTTAGGTCAAGCTAACTATCGTAAAAAAAAAAAAAAAAAAAAAAAAAACCAAAAATATATATTTTGTCTAAAAGAGGTTTATTTCTTACTCACCTAATAGTACTGGGCAATGAAGAAGCTGGTAAGCTGTCCCTTTTCTAAGAAGTTACTTGGAGATTATTACATTGATGGAGATGACAGAGGTTTTTCCATCTTCTACATGTTGCTTTTAAGATGTCCCTGAGGTCATGGACACTCAGGCCAGCTAGAAGGAAAAGAGGAGCATTGGGAAGCGCATAGGAGTTTCAATGAGGCAGGCAAGCAGGATGGTGGAGCATAACATTTGCATTCACAATCCAGTGGCTAGAATTTAGTCACATGGACTCGCCTAACTGCAAAGGGATGCTGGGAGACAAAATCTAGCTGAATTTCCAGGAAAAACAGGACATACCAATTGAGTGGTATAGAATCTATCTTAGCCCCTATAATATCTCTAAATTATGTTTTTTAAAATCCCAGGATTAAATAAATAAATAATTGCTTTGATGTAATCTTAGTTATATACTCAAATTCTCCCATGATTAGATGGTTGGAAAACCAGACAGACACATTGCTCCTCTCAAGTCAATTAAGGCTTTCTAAGATTAAAGATGTAGTTAATGTCATAATTTAATAAATAATAAATCTAAGAAATAAATCAAGTATTTGCAATGAGCATTACAACCCATCAAGGCAACTATTCATTTTGGCTGATGTTTTTTCATTAAAACTACATGCCCACATATATCCAATCCAATTTTTAATAAAACTTTCCAGAAGTTCAGCCTTGAAACTAAATATATTCAATTAGTCACTGGAACTATCTTATATGATTAGGTTGACCATTTCCTTAGAAACTTCTACTAACTGAGCATTTGCTCTCCATCAGGCACAGACATATAGATCATCATGGTATTATGTTACCCACATTGCAGAGAAGAAAACAGAAAGGTGAATAATTTGTTCAAAGTAAGATTCAAACCCAGGCCCATCTGATTCCAAAGCACTGTGGCTTCCCCTGTGGTACACTTTTCCCAGTTGTTGATCCTTGTTTAGATAAGTTGCATGCTTTAGTTAAGACTCCATCTGAGTATTAGAATATTCTCAATATGAGCTCAAAAAGGTGAGTTAATAGCACTATCAAGATTTGACAGGGCAAATCACTTGCCTCCATGTCCACCCACTGCTTACCAACAAGGGGAAGTACTACAGCAGAGGGAGAATCTTGATGTGTGACTCCTAACAGTCTACTTTTTAATCCAGTGTTATGCCTTGCCAGGCTCTGCTTTGGGAAATGCCGACTGGGAAGGCAGGATCAAGCCTACTCAGAAACACAAGCCGAGGTATTATCCTAGCAACTCCCTGAAGCAATTGTACAACATTGTTTGCCTAAGCCTTAAGTGCTGATGCCTGGCAGTGAACAATGCAAAGTTCAAAGGTTTACTCATTACCATAATGAGATATAAGCCTTTACTGTTGGCTGTGGAATAATGAAGATAATTCTTTTGGATTGTTTCTTCAATCTGTGTTTATTTAGGTTAAAGAAGTATGTTGAGTAGCTTTTTTCCTTTTCCTTTCTCTCTTTTTTAAACATTTCTTGAATTTTGTTTTCTATGATTAGTTTTAAAATAATATTCATTAATGCCATTTCTTACAGTTTGGATGAACAAAAAATAATAATAATTTTCAAGAGATTTTTCATAAGGGGCAGAAAATTATAAATTGAGTTCCTCCCACAACCCAGCACAAAACATCTAATTCTTTACCTTTCTGTGGTCAATAAATAGCACATTACATTAGTATTTCTGTATTTGCCAATAATGAAAAACTTGTTAGCCTGACAAAGCCAGATTTAATTAAAACACACAGACACACACACAAACACACAACAAATATGTTCATAATATTGAGAAACATTGGCAAGAAACAAATGAGAACATATTGGGAAAAACAGAACATTTCTTTACCCTACATGAGAACTAGAGCTACAGCGGTGATAATGAACTCACAAGGCAAAATAAAATAAGGGTTTTCATCAGCACACTTCTAAGATTAATTTTTAAAGATAAATTTTCTTACCTCCCCCATGTTTGACATGCCCTTATACACTCAGACTTCAAGTCAAAACCCTACAGAGAAATTAATTTTTTAAATCATTCTTGCCACATACTCATTCTAGAGGTGCACATTCCAGAGGTGCACTAGAGTGCGAATTCCTCCATTTTGGGACCACTGACCTCAAGGGAGAAATTGGGGGAGTTAATCACACTGTTCCTTGTGCCTTGGAGTGTGTGGAGCCACTGTCAGCTCATAGATTCTTCCTGTACTGACAGCAAGGAGTCCATCAAGAAACTGTTACCCACAAGTCTGCAATGAAATAACGAATTTGAGCACTAATCTAAAGGACTTCTAATAATCCCCAGAGTTGGGAGTTGAGGAATAAAAGGAGCAAAGATACTTCATCCTGTCCTGGAGACACCTGCAAGATGCTTGGGCAGCATTAAAGTGGCCACACCTTCCTGAGTACCTTTATCCTAACCTGCCCATGTTTGTCTGATTCCATGGAGATATGAAGAATCTTTATGTAATGGCCAAGTTTCTCAAAAGAAGGATGGTCCAGAAGGAACAATGGTTGTAACGTTCATTTAGATTCACTTTTGCTTTGCGCCCTGAGGAAGAGGGCTTGCAGTCCCTGACTTTCGACAAAAGACTATAAATCAACAAACAGGGATGTTTACTACATGTCTTAGCTACTTTTTCCTCTCTAGTAGTGCCCCCCTGCATCAAGTTAGGTTGGTGATCTTACTCCCTCCCATAATGCCATGGTTTGAATGTTTGTTTTCTCCAAAACTCATGCTGATACTTTATCCCCAATGGAACAGAGTTGGGGGGGGCAGTCTAATGAGAGTTGTTTAGTTCATGAGAACTCCACCCTAATGGCTAGATTTAATGTCACTATAAAGAGAATTTCTACAAGTGGGTTTGCTCTCTTGTGTTCCTCTGCCATGTGAAGAAAAACATTCCCCTTCTCCAGAGGATGCAGCATTCAAGGCACCATTTTGAAAGTGGAAACCAAGCCCTCGCCAGACACCAAATATGTTGACACCTGGATCTTGTTCCTCTCATCCTCCAGAACCATAAGAAATACATTTCTATTTTAATGTTTATAAATTACCCAGTCTGTGGTATTCTGTTACAGCTGCACAAAATGAACTAAGACACTTGGGAAACTGCACTACCCCACTGGAAAAAGGAGAATTCTTGTAGCTTCTCCTGGGGCTTCAACACTGAAGTCCCCAGGATTTATTGAGGTGTTAATTGAGGTGCTCAGTGGCAAACACATGAAAGGAGGGAGAAGGGAAAAGGTGAGATCCAGTGACAAGAGCAAAAGCAAAGATATTTCTTCAATTTCTGTTTTCCTCCACCCTGTCAGGGAGAATGGCAACTGGTTTTCTCGTTAGTTTATCTAATAAGCAAACACATGTCAAGGTAAGCAAGAATTTTTCTCCAAGGATAATCAAATCTAATCATTTATGAAGAAAAGACATTTATTTTATCAACACGACTTGAGATGCTGTCCTTTGTGAAGCAAGAATCTTGGTGTTTCAGGACTAGATGTTTTTGGCCCTTTCCTGAGCCACAACAGTAATTGAGACTAGCTCTTTCTTTGCTATCTAGGAGAGATATTATCAATTCTAATAAAATCTTTTTTTATTACAAACTTTTCTCACCAGCATCATAAACACAAGGAAGGGCATTTCTTCCTGCCACTAATGCAAAATGTCCTGCTTGATTATGCAGATAAAGACAAAGAAGAAAGAGACTTAGACTTACAAGCAATTGGCTGTCTAGTAGTAGTATATTGGCTGCCTACTGATTTATAATATATTGCTCCAAAATGTGGTCGTATAATACAACAAATATTTATTACATTTGCACAGTTTCTGTGAGTCAGAATCTGGCTACAGCTTAGCTGGCTGCCTTTGCATCAAGGTCTCTCATGAGGTTGCAGTCAAGCTGACAACTAAGGCTGAAGTCTCATCTGAAAGCTTAAGTAGGGGGAATCTACATCCTCATTCACTCACCATGGTCCCTTGTCACAGGACCTTGCTTGTCACAGGTAACTTGCTTTCTCCAGAAAAAATATCCAAAAGAGAGTGAAAGTGAGTACTCATCACAGGAGCCACAACCTTTTTACTAGCTAACGACAGAAATGACATCTTAAAATCTCTTTAGACTAGATCAATAAATCCAGCCCACATTCAGGGAGAGAGGATTACAATAAGTATATTAGGTATAAAAACAGAAGATGGGCCGGGCGCAGTGGCTCAAGCCTGTAATCCCAACACTTTGGGAGGCCAAGGCGGGTGGATCACGAGGTCATGAGATCGAGACCATTGTGGTCAAAATGGTGAAACCCCGTCTCTACTAAAGATACAAAAAATTAGCTGGGCATGGTGGCGCGTGCCTATAATCCCAGCTACTCAGGAGGCTGAGGCAGGAGAATTGCCTGAACCCAGGAGGCGGAGGTTGCGGTGAGCCGAGATAGTGCCATTGCACTCCAGCCTGGGTAACAAGAGCGAAACTCTGTCTCTAAAAAAAAAAACAGAAGATGTGGATCATTGGGGGATTCGCTGCTACAAAGACACTGTAAGAAGTGCAAAAACAACTAAGCAAATTATCTTGGATAATAAATATGAGTTTTAAGGAGGAAGAAATCATTCCTGCTGGAAAAATGAGAGAATGTTTCAGCCTTTTAAAAGAGGGTTTAAACTGGGTCTTAATAAATGGGCAGCACTGTAATAAATGGTGGTGACTGGGGGGTGTTTTAAGCTTAGGAAAGACATGAGCAAAGGTAAAGAGAAAAGAAAATGTAGAATGCTTAGGCAATGAAACTTAGTTTGACTAACATGTGGGTCTAAGGAAATAAATGGTGGTCTTGATTTGTTAATTCTGGTTTTATAGGCGTAAGATTAGCTCCTTGCAATAAAAAGCAACAACATGATGGAAAAAGTTGAGCTCAGAACCCAGCAAAATCTAGCTCAAACACCAGCTTCTCCACTTAACTACTTTCGTCCCCATAGACAGATTATACAAATTTCCTGAGTTTCCTTAAAGTCCTGCCTTGCAGGGTGAGCGTGAGAATTAAAAGGGGGGACATACCTATCATAGCCCTCGACACATAGTGAACAGTCAATTGTCACTTCTCTCTTAAAGGAAATAATTCTTTTATCTCTGTATCCCTTCTACTATCTCCCACACAATAGTACCTCAATAAATATTTGTTAAATAAATAAGTAGCTCCACTTCTCAGCCAAGTGGTGAGTTTCATCACTATATTATTCTTCTTTGAGCATCCATTTCCTGCTGAAATGACAATGCATATTTTATCTACCTGACCAAGGAGGAGTGGCAATTAATTAGATAAATGAATATACTCAAATAAGTGATCTGTATAAATTTGTTTTACCATTTGCTCATGCTGTAAAATGATAGATAGTAATTTATTTTATTTTGTTTTGTTTTGTTTTAAATTCCTGGGTACATGTGCACGATGTACAGGTTTGTTACATAGGCAAATGTGTGTCATAGTGGTTTGCTGCACCTATCAACCCATCACCTAAGTATTAAGCCCAGCATGCATTAGCTATTTTTCCTGATGCTCTCCCTCCCCACACCACCCTCCCAATAGGCCCCAGTGAATGTTGTTCCTCTCCCTGTGTCTATGTGTTCTCATTGTTCAGCTCCCACTTACAAGTAAGAACATGTGGTGTTTGGTTTTCTGTTTCTGCATTAGTTTGCTGAGGATGCTAGCTTCCAGCTCCATCCATGTCCCTGCAAAAGACATGATCTCATCCTTTTTTATAATTGCATAGTATTCCATGATGATATGTACCACATTTGCTTTATCCAGTCTATCATTGATGGACACTTGGATCTATCCATGTCTTTGCTATTGTGAATAGTGCTGCAACAAGCATATGCATGCCTGTATCTTTATAATAGAATTATTTTTATTTTTGGTTGGATATACCTAGTAATGGGATTGCTGGGTCAAATGATATTTCTGTGTTTAGGTTTTTAAGGAATCACTACAATGAACTAATTTACATTCCCACCAACAGTATAAAAGTGTTCCTTTTTATCTGCAGCCTTGCCAGCATCTGTTTTTTCTTGACTTTTAATCATTGCCATTCTGACTGGTGTGAGGTAAAATCTCATTCTGTTCCACTGGTCTACGAGTCTGTTTCTGTACCAGTACCAAGCTGTTTTGGTTACTGCATACTTGCAGTATCGTTTGAAGTCAGGTTGCATGATGCTTCCTGCTTTATTCTTTTTGCTTAGAATTATCTTGGCTAAATGGGATCTTTATTGGTTTCACGTGAATTTGAAAATAGTTTTTTTTCTAATTCTGTATAGAATGTCAATGGCATATTGATGGAAAAAGCACTGAATCTGTAAATTACTTTGGGCAGTGTGGTCATTCTCGCTATAGTGATTCTTCCTATCCATAAACATGGAATACTTTTCCATTTGTGTCTTTTCTGATTTCCTTGAACAGTGGTTTGTAGTTCTCCTTGAAGAGGTCATTCACTCCCCTTGTTAGTTTTATTCTCAGGTATTTTATTCTTTTTGTAGGAATTGTGAATGGGAGTTCATTCATGATTTGGTCCTCTGCTTCTCTGTTTTTAGTGTATAGGTGATTTTTGCACATTGATTTTGTATCCTGAGACTTTACTGAAGTTGCTTATCAGCTTAAAAACCTTTTGGGCTGAGATAATGGGGTTTTCTAGATACCAGATCAAGTCATCTGCAAACAATGACAATTTGACTTCCACTGTTTCTATTTGAATATTCTTTCATTCTTTCTTCTGCCTGATTGTCCTGGTCAAAACTTCTAATACTATGCTGAATAAGAGGAGTGAGAGAAGACATTCTTGTCTTGCACCAGTTTTCAAGGCGAATGCTTTCAGCTTTTGCCCATTAAGTATGATATTGGCTATGGGTTTGTCATAAATGGCTCTTATTATTTAGAGGCAAATAGGTTCCTTCAATAGGTAGGTAGTAATTAAGGAGATTCCTAGAGCAACTCATTTACTATTTATTTATATACTAATACTTTGACTTCAGTCATCAGGTAGATTACAAAAATAAAAGCAATCCTTCAAGACTTCCTGAATGATAAATAAGTCAGGGATAAGCAAAAAGGAATATCAGTAAAGGTAAGGAGAGTTAGTGCACAAAAATACAGCCCATAGGATTCTGCATTATTAGGAACATTCTGGTTATTGAAATATCTTGTGTTGTACCTAATTTTTATTCCTTCTCCTTTCTCTTTCTCTTACATCATTCATTGTTTTTTCTTCCATTTTCTGACTTTTCTTCCTCTTCTGTTTCACTGTGCTTGCACATTATTTTCCTCCTTCTTAAGTTCCTCCTGATATCATTTGGCTCTGTGTCTCCATTTAAATCTCATCGCGAATTGTGCTCTCATAATTCCCATGTGTTGTGGGCGGGACCCAGTGGGAGATAATTTGAGTCATGGGAGCAGTTCCCCCAGTGCTGTTCTCGTGGTAGTGGATAGGTCTCACAAGATCTGATGGTTTTATTAGGGGTTTCCACTTCTGCATCTTCCTCATTTTTTCTTGCCACTACCATGTAAGAAGTATGTTTCACCTCCTGCCATGAATCTGAGGTCTCCCCAGCCACGTGGAACTGTCAGTCCAATTAAACCTCTTTTTCTTTCTAATCTCAGCCTTTTCTAGTCTCAGCATTGTGAAAATGGACTAGTACCCCTCCCTCATAAAATCTAATGCTTCTATTCTGCTTATACTGTCTAATCTTATTCTTGCTATCAGCAGAAGGGACAAAAAGGCATTATTTTTGCGTACCAATTAAAGACAATAAGGATATTGTCTAACCTTAATCTAACATTTACTACACAGCCAATCCAAGTCAGGTAAATTCTTACCTGCTATACTTACTAATAAAAGAATGAAAAATGGCAAAGCCTGGATATCTGGGGTACTCTCCCAAAATACCCACCAATCTCCTAACTTCTGAGACCACTTTGAATGAGGAACTGTGTGAGACTTTTTCTTGTACCCAGGAAAAGTACACTTTGTCAAAGCAAACAGGAACTTTGTAAAAATCATCTGAGATGCCGAGAGCTATTTGAAGCAGGAGGTGCCATTATTTATAATTATTGAGGTTTTAAAAATGGTCTTGGGTCCTGAGAAAGCAAGACAGTCAGACTATCAGTCATGAGAATTTTGCTCTGGCACTACCACTTGAAGAGTGTTTCTGCAAAAGTACTTGGTTATAGATAGAGAAGATGTGGTGGGGATTCTATCTGTTCACCAAAATACTTTGTCTTTTTCCGGAATATAGCTGAACTAAATTTCTCACCTTCTATTGAAAACATAGCTTTTTGGGGAAAAAAACAGCTTCACTGAGATATACTTGACATACAAAAATGTTTAATTATACAGTTTGATGAGCCAAGACCCATGCATACATTCATGAAATCACCACCACAATCAAGTTGATAGGTATATTCATCACTCCCAGATTTTCTTTATGTTCATTTGTGGTTTGAGTGTTTGTGTTGGGGTGTGTGTGTGTGTGTTTGTGTTTTTATATACTAAGAATACTTAACGTGTCAGTCAACAGATAATAAATGTCAGTCAACAGACAATGGATACAATAACGTGATATACACATACAATGCCACATTATTCAGTCTTTAAAAATTAAGACAATCCTGCCATTTGTGACAACATGGATAATATTGCATTAAGTAAAATAAACCAGTCACATATGAGCAAATATAGTTTGATTCTACTTACATGATGTAACTAAATAATCAAACACATTAAAGTAAAGCATAAAATTATGGTTACCAGGGGTTGAAATGAGGGAGAAAGGGGGACTTATTGTTCAATTCCCATAAAGTTACAATTATGCAAGATGACTTCATTCTAGAGATCTGCTGTGCATCATATTGCCTCTAATCAACAATATTGTAGTATGCACTTGAACATTAATTTTGGTTGACTGAACTCTAGCTAACACCACTGTGGGAGATACATATATTTATTAGAAATTTTCTTAAACAATTATGAAAACTGAGAAGTCCTATGATTTGCTGTCTGCAAGCTGGAAAGCCAGGAAGTATAGTAGTATAGTTCTATAGTACTACAGAAGTTTAGTTCAGTCTTAGTCTGAAGCCAGAGAACCAGGGGAACCAATAATATAAATCTCAGTTCTAGGGCAGGAAAAGATGAGATGAGATATCACAGCTCAATCACTGAGGTAGAAAAACAAAGAGAAGAATTCCTCCTTTATCCACCTTTTATTCTATCCAGTTCCTAAGTAAATTGGACAATGTTCACCCACACTGGAGATAGCAATCTCCATTACTGAGTCCACAGAATCAAATGTTGATCTCATCCAGAAAAATGCTCACATAATCATGCAGAAATAGTGTTTAATGTGGGTACCCTCTGGTTCAGTCAAGTTGACACATAAAATTTATTATCAGAGAGGGGGAGCAAGATGGCAGAGTAGGACTCTCTAGGAATCATCCCCCAACAGAAACATAAGTTTCAACAACTATCCATGCAAAGCAGTACCTTCACAAGAACTAAGGAAACCAGGTGAGAGATCATAGTACCTGGTTGTAGCATCATAAAAAAAGAAAGATGCATTTTATATTACCCATGTTATTTCTCCCTCATTCTCAGGCAGCACACATCAGAGAGAGAGAGATATCATCCATTTAGGGGAAGGAAAATAAAGTGAGCTTAAGATTTTGCCTTAAACTCCAGCATTGGGCCTGACACAAAGAACCCAGCATAGAAAAGACCATAATGGCCTCATATTTTAGGCTAGTACCTATGGACTGAGCCTCTTGACCCAGACCAGTGCAAGGTAGGCCCACACAGCCTCAGGCTTCAGGCCAGGTTTACAACGTCCAGCTTATACCATCGCCTGGATGATGTCCACAGCCCCAGGTTCTGACAGCCCTCACTAGCAGGCAGGCTCCAAGTGGCCTCAGGCTTCTGGCCCACCCAGTCCTGCATCTGCCATAATGGGTCCAGGCTTCTGGCAACACCACACTGGCCATAGCTGCCCCAGGCTTCTAGCACAGTCAGCACTGTACCTGCCATATAGCTTTCCCAATCAAATCCAGTCTGTGAAGACTAAAATAAGTACCTATTTCTTTAAATGCATAGACATCAATGCATAACCACAAGGATCAAGAACAATCAGAGTCACATGACATCACCAAATGAATGAAATAAGTGCTAGTGACAGACAATAAAGAAATAAAGATGCATAGACTGCCCAATAAAGAACTAAAAATAACTTTTTAAGTCAGCTCAGTGAACTTCAAGAAAATACAGATAAACAATTCGTGGTGTAAGGAAAACAGTAAGTGACTTACATTTTAATAGAGATATTTAAATATTTTCCAAAAAAAATCAAACAGAAAATCTAGAACTGAAAATACAATGAATTAAATAAACAATGTAATAGAGAGCATCAACAATAGAACTGATCATAGAGAAAAACGAATCTGTGACCTAAAAGACATTTATTTAAAAATAAATAATCGAAATTACAGTAAAGGGGGGATTTCCAAGATGGCGCAGTAGGAACAACTCAGGATTGCAGCTCTCAGTGAAGGCACAGAGGGTGAGTCCTAGCTGCATTTCCAGACGGATCTTTGTTGCCCACAGAAAGGGAAACTCCCAGGAGTAGGAGAGACACCGGATGCCAGCTCAGCCCTCTCGACCTGCATGGACGTTTCAGCCGGCGCCGCAGCGCAGCGGCACCCCAGCGCAGCGGGAGCCCACACAAAATGTGCTGGTATGGGTGCCCTGTTAAACCAGCAATCTGAGATTTGAGAGGGCAGATTAGCATATCCATCTGATTAAACAGGACTTGGACAGAGAGCCAGACCAGAAGATCACCAGGAAGTGACATTTGAGCCTGTGCAGTGAGTCGTTGCACAGGAAATCACACACATCCCGGTGCCCTTTCAGCAGGCGACTAAAAGACCTGGGAGATAGTCAACCGTTCAACTTAGAAAAAAAGAGAGAAAGAGCTCTGAGACAGGGAGCTAAGTGATCAGGCTCAGTGGGTCGCATCCCCACAGGGACAAACAAAACGGTGATTTGAAACACTTGGGGTTGAGAGTTTCACTGTGAACACAGCTGAATCCAGGATGGTGCAGCTCCTTGGGGGAGGGGCGTCCGCCACTACCGAGGTATTCCACGCCTACTGAGGTACACTCCCATTGCTTATGCAGCCTGCCATTGCCGAGGCAACCCACCATAACAGAGAGAGTCCGCCAATAGGGCGGAGCCCATGACAGGAGGGCGGTGCCCACGGACAACAGGGCAGAGCCGACGGCAACAGGGCAAAGCCCATGACAGTAGGGCAGAGTGCACAGCAACAGGGCGGAACCCACAGCAGCAGGCACAGCCCACGACAACAGGGCAGACCCTGCAGTAGCAGGGCGGAGCCTCGGCAGGCAGATTGTGACTAGACTGCCTCCTAGCTGGGCAGGAAGGTGCAACGGATACTCATAAAGAAAGCCCTAACTCCCCGAGACAGAGCATCTGAGGAAAAAAAAAGGGGATTTATAAGTTCTGCTGCAGCAGACATAAATGCACCAGCCTAACAGCCCTGAATAAACAATGGAGCCCACAGCTCAGTACTTGAGCTCCTATAAAGTACAGTCCGTCTCCTCAAGCAGCTCCCTAACCCCTGTATATCCAAAGAGTCACCTCAAAAAGGACTGATCAGACTGACATTTGGCAGGCATCATTCTGGGACAAAGATAGCAGAAAAAGAAACTGATAGCATCCCTCACTGTTCCACAGCTGCTACAGGTGTACCCCAGACAAGCAGGGCCTAGAGTGGACCTCAGCAGTTGTACAGCAGAGGGGCTAGACTGTTAGAAGGAAAACTAAGTAACAGAAATACTTCATCATCAACAATCTGGGCATCCACTCAGAGACCCAATCGAAAAGTCAGCAACTACTATGAATAGACCAATAACAAGGTCTGAAGTCGAGGCAGCAATTAAGAGCCTACCACACAAAAAAAGCCCAGGTCCAGATGGGTTCACAGTCGAATTTGACCAGACACACAAAGAGGAGCTGGTACCATTCCTTCTGAAACTATTTCAAATAATCCAAAAAGAGGGAATTTTTCCCAAATCATTTTATGAGACCAACATCATCCTGATACCAAAACCTGGCAGAGACTCAACAAGAAAAGAAAACATGAGGCCAATATCCATGATGAACATAGATGCAAAAATCTTCAATAAAATACTAACAAACCAATTGCAGCAGCACATCAAAAAACTTATCCATCATGATCAAGTAGGATTCATCCCGGGGATGCAAGGCTGGTTCAACATACGCAAGTCTATAAATGTAATTCACCACTTAAACAGAACTAAAAACAAAAAACCACATGATTATCTCAATTGATGCAGAGAAGGCATTCGACAAAATTCAACAGCCCTTTATGCTAAAAACCCTCAATAAACTCGGTATTGATGGAACGTATCTCAAAGTAATAAAAGCTATTTATGACAAACCAACAGCCAATATCATACTGAATGGGCAAAAACTGGAAGCATTCCCTTTGAAATCCGGCACTAGACAAGGATGCCCTCTCTCACCACTCCTATTCCATATACCACAGGAAGTTCTAGCCAGAGCAATCAGGCAAAAAAAAAGAAATAAAAGGTATTCAAATAGGAAAAATGGAAGCCAAATTGTCTCTATTTGCAGACAACATGATAGTATACCTAGAAGACCCCATTGCCTCAGCCCAAAAACTCCTGAAACTGATAAGCAACTTCAGCAAAGTCTTGGGATATAAAATCAATGTGCAAAAATCACAAGCATTCCAATACACCAATAACAGACTTAAAGAGAGCCAAATCTAGAACGAACTGCCATTCACAATTGCTACAAAAAGAATAAAATACCTAGGAATACAACTTACAAGGAACGTAAGGGACCTCTTCAAGGAAAACTACAAACCACTGCTCAACGAAATAAGAGAGGACACAAACAGATGGAGAAACATTCCATGTTCATGGTTAGGAAGAATCAATATTGTGAAAATGGCTATACTGCCCAAAGTAATTTACAGAATCAATGCTATTCTCATCAAGCTACCATTGACCTTCTTCACAGAACTGGAAAAAACCACCATGAACTTCATATGAAACCAAAAGAGAGCCCGCATAGCCAAGTCAATTCTAAGCAAAAAGAACACAGCAGGAGGCATCACACTACCGAACTTCAAACTATACTACAAGGCTACAGTAATCAAAACAGCATGGTACTGGTACCAAAACAGAGATATAGATCAATGGAACAGAACAGAGGCATCAGAGGCCACACAACATATCTACAACCATTCGATATTTGACAAACCTTACAAAAACTAGCAATGGGGAAAGGATTCCCTGTTTAATAAATGGTGTTGGGAAACTGGCTAGCCATGTGCAGAAAGCAGAAACTGGACCTATTCCTAATACCTTACACCAAAATTAAATCCAGACAGATTAAAGACTTAAACATAAGACCTGGCACCATAAAAACCATAGAAGAAAATCTAGGCAAAACCATTCAGGACATAGGAGTAGGCAAGGACTTCATGAACAAAACACCAAAAGCATTGGCAATAAAAGCCAAAATAGACAAATGGGACCTAATCAAACTCCACAGCTTCTGCATGGCAAAAGAAACAGTCACTAGAGTGAATCGGCAACCAACAGAATGGGAAAAAAAATCTTTGCAGTTTACCCATCTGACAAAGGGCTGATATCCAGAATTTACAAAGAACTCAAACAGATTTACAGGAAAAAAACAAACAAGCCCATTCAAAATTGGGCAAAGGATATGAACAGACACATTACAAAAGAAGACATACATGAGGCCAACAATCATATGAAAAAATGCTCATCATCACTGGTCATTAGAGAGATGCAAATCAAAACCACATTGAGATACCATCTCACGCCAGTTAGAATGGCAATCATTAAAAAATCTGGAGACAACAGATGCTGGAGAGGATGTGGAGAAATAGGAACAATTTTACACTGTTGGTGGGAGTGTAAACTACTTCAACCATTGTGGAAGACAGTGTTGCAATTCCTCAAGGCCTTAGAAATAGAAATTCCAATTGACCCAGCAATCCCATTACTGGGTATATATCCAAAGGACTATAAATCGTTCTACTACAAGGACACATGCACATGAAAGTTCATTGCAGCACTGTTTACAATAGCAAAGACCTGGAACCAATGCAAATGCCCATCGATGATAGACTGAACTGGGAAAATGTGGCACATATACACCATGGAATATTAATGCAGCAATCAAAAATGATGAGTTCATGTCCTTTGTAGGGACATGGATGAATCTGGAGAACATCATTCTCAGCAAACTGACACATGAACAGAAAAAGAAATACCACATATTCTCACTCATAGGCGGGTGAGGAAAAATGAGAACACATGGACATGGGGAAGCAGGTACTACACACTGGGGTCTATTGTGGGCAATAGGGGAGGGACAGCGGGTGGGGGGAGATGGGGAGGGATAGCCTGGGGAAAAATGCCAAATGTGGGTGAAGGGAGGAAGGCAGCAAAACACACTGCCATGTGTGTACCATGCAACTATCTTGCACGTTCTGCACATGTACCCCAAAACCTAAAATTTTATTTAAAAATTAATAAAAAATAAAAATAAATAATCTTAAGAGGAAAAAAAGAATGAAAAGAAACAAATAAATCTTATGAGATTTATAAGACAGTGTCAAAAGAGCAAAAATTTTTAAGTCATAGGAATTTAAGAAAAGAAGAAACAAATAAAGGGTTAGAAAGCTTATTTATAGAAATAGTAGCAGAAAACTGTCCAAACCTAGAGAAAGAAGTAAATATCCAGGTACAAGTAGATCAGAGGTCTTTAATTAGATTCAATCAATACACCAAGACATACTATAATCAAACTCTCAAAAATTAAAGACAAAAAGAGGATACTGAAAACAGCAAAACAAAAGAAGCAAATAGCTTATAAGAAGATCTAATACAGCTTGCAGCAAATTTCTCAGCAGAAACTTATAGGCCAGGAGGAAGTATGATGATATATTGAACGTTATGAAGGAGTTGAAAAAACTGGCAACCAAGAACACTGTAGCTGTAAGCTGTTCTTCAGAAATGAAAGAGACAAACAAAAGCTGAGGGAGTTCATTACCATCTGACATGTCTTGCAAGAAATGCCCAAGAGAATTCTTCAAGCTGAAAGAAAAGGATACTAATGAGTAACGCAAAAAGATCTGAGAGTATAAACTCACTGGTGAAAGTCAACATGCAGTCAAATGCCAAAAAACACCTAAAACTGTAATGGTCGTATGTAAATTCTTTACATATTTAGTTTGAACGTTAAAAAACAAAACCATGAAAAATAATAATACCTACAAGAATTTTTTAAGAGTTATTCAATATAAAACTATGTAAATTTTGAAAATTCAAAATGTGAGTGGAAAGTGGTGTCAAAGTATAGAGCTTTTTTGTGTATGATAAAACTTATGTTGGTGTCAGCTTAAAATGTCCTATTGTATCTATAAGATGATTCTTGTAAGCCTCATGATAACCAGAAGCAAAACAAATTGTCAAGACTGAATTATGAAGAAATAAAAACCTTAATAGACCAATAAGAAGTGAAGAGATTGAATCAGTAATCAAAAACCTCCCATCAAAGAAAAGCCCAGGGCTTGGTGGCTTCACTGATGAATTCTATTAAATTTAATGAAGAACTAATACTAATCATTCTCAAACCCTTCCAAAAAAACTTCAGAGGAAAAAGTACTTCCACATTTATTTTACAAGAACAGCATAACCCTGACACCAAAGCCAGACACTACAACAAAAAAAGAAAAAGAAAAAAGAAAACTACAGGCTAATATCCCTGATAAATATAGATGCAATAATCCTCAATAAAGTGCTAGCAAACCAAATTTAACATAGTATTAAAAATATCATTTACAATCATCAATTGAGATTCATCCCAGGATGCAACGATGGTTCAACACATGTAAATCAATAAATGTGATACATTAAATTGACAGCATGAATGATAAAACCAAATGAATATCTCAATACCTGCAGAAAAAGCATTTGATAAAATTCAACTTCTTTCATAATTAAAAATCTCTCAGCAAATTAGGTACAAAAATAGTGTAACCTAACAGAATAAAGGCATATATGACAAACCCACAGCTAATATCATACGCAATGGGGAAGAGTTGGAAGCTTTTCTCTAAGATCTGGAACTGGACAAAGATGCCCATTCTTGTCACTGTTATCCAAAATATGGTACTAGAGTTCTAAACTAATGCAATCAGGCAAGTGAAAAAAATAAAAGCCATCCAAATTGAAAAGTCAGAAATTAAACTGTCTCTGTTTGCAGATGGTATGTTCTTATGTAAAGAAAACCTTATAGACTCCACCAGAAAACTGTTAGAGCTAATACATAAATTAATTAAAGTTGCAGGATACAAAATTAACATACGAAAATCAGTGGCATTTCTATACACTAATAGCAAGTTATCTGAAAAGGAAATCAAGAAAACAATCTCATTTATAATAGTTAAACGAAGAATTAGAAATAAACTTATTGAAGGAGGTGAAAGATCTGTACACTGAAAATTACAAAAATTAATGAAAAAATTGAGGAAGACACAAATAAATGGAAAGATGACTTGTGTTTATGGATTGAAAAAATTAATATTACTATTTTTAATGTTCATTCTACCAAAGCAGGGGGGCAAAGGGTGAGGATGATTAATGTGTACAAAAATATAATTAGGAAGACCTAGTATTTGATAGCACAACAGGACAACTACAGTCAACAATAATTTATTGCATGGTTTAAAATAATCAAAATAGTATAATCAGATTGTTTGAAATACAAAGAAAGGATAAATGCTTTAGGTGATGGATAACCCTGATGTGATTATCACACATTGTATGCCTGTATCAAACTATCTCATGTATCCTATAATATATACACCTACTATGTATGCACAAAAATTAAAGAATTTTTAAATTAAAAAAAGCTCATACTACCCAAAGTGATCTGCAGATTCAATGCAATCCCTATAGAAATATCAATGATGTTCATCAAAAAAATAGAAAAAATTTCTAAAATTCCTATGGAATAACAAAAGATCCAAAATAGGTAAAGCGATCTTGAGAAAAAGAACAAAGCTGGAGGCATCACACAATCTGACTTCAAAATATGCCATAAACCATATTAACCAGAAAGCATGGGTACTGGTTAAAACATATGCATTTATCAATGGAACCAAATAGACACCCCAGAAATAAATTCATGTATTTATGGCCAGTTGATTGTGATTATTCATAAAAGTCAAGATTTTGAATCAACTTAAAATCACCTTAAATGTTCATCAATAAATGAACTGATAAAGAAAATGTGGTATGTATACACAATGGAATACTATTCCACCTTTAAAAAGAAGAAAATCCTGTCATTTGCAACAACATGGATGAACCTGGAGGACATTATGTAAAGTGAAATAAGCTAGACACAGGAAGACAAATATCATATATTCTCTTTCATATGTGGGGGCTAAAAAAGCTAATCTCATAGGAGAAAGTAGACTGGTGGTTACATGCTCTGGTGGTTATGAGTTGAAGGAAGGATTGAAAATATGAATTGTCAAAGGATCAAACTTTCAGTTAAACAGGAAGAATACATTCAAGAGATCTACCAAACGACATGGTGACTATAGTTAATAATATCTTGCATTCTTGAAAAATGCTAAGAGTGGCTATAAGTATTCTCACCACAAAAGTTACCATGCGAGATAATGCATATGTTAGTTACCTAAATTTAGTCATTCTACAATGCATGTACACTTCAAAACATCATGTTGTGCATGGTCAATACATACAGTTTTATCTGTCAATTTAGAAAAATTTACTACATATTTTAGAACTTGGAAAAAAATTTACCATCAGAACCAGCCCTCATTGAACTCACGTCTACTGGATCTAAACTATGAGATCTTTTTTTCTACACTCTGTCCAAGTCACTTGATATCTTTAAAAACTACAGGAGTTTGGGCCAGGCGCAGTGGCTTACGCCTGTAATCCCAGCACTTTGGGAGGCCGAGGCAGGTGGATCGCGAGGTCAAGAGATCGAGACCATCCTGGTCAACATCGTGAAACCCCGTCTCTACTAAACATACAAAAAATTAGCTGGGCATGGTGGTGTGTGCCTGTAATCCCGGCTACTCAGGAGACTGAGGCAGGAGAATTACCTGAACCCAGGAGGCGGAGGTTGTTGTGAGCCGAGATCTCGCCATTGCACTCCAGCCTGGGTAACAAGAGAGAAACTGTCTCAAAAAAAAAAAAAAAAAAAAAAAAGAACTACAGGAGTTTAACTGAAAAATCCCCATCAATCTCTATTGCCTTCCAAAATCACCACTAGTATCCCCTTCTCTCACAGATCTCTTACCCATTCCAGCACTGGTACAGCCCTCTCCATTGCTGCCCCAGGAAACTGGTAAGGAAGGCACCTGTAAAGCTGAGCTTCCTTGCCCTCTGCTGGTCATACCCAGCAACTCCCTGAAAAGTAGAGCATCCTGCACTGTTTACAACAGCAAAGACCTGGAATCAACCCAAATGCCCATCGATGATAGACTGGACAGGGAAAATGTGGCACATATACACCATGGAATATTATGCAGCAATCAAAAGCGATGAGTTCATGTCCTTTGTAGGGACATGGATGAACCTGGAGAACATCATTCTCAGCAAACTGACAAGAACAGAAAAATGAAATATCGCATGTTCTCACTCATAGGGAAGTGTTGAACAATAAGAACACATGGACACAGGGAGGGGAGCACTACACACTGGGGTCTGTTGGGGGGCATAGGGGAGGGACGGCGGGGGGGTGGGGAGTTGGGGAGAGAGAGCATGGGGAGAAATGCCAGATATAGGTGAAGGGGAGGAAGGCAGCAAATCACACTGCCACGTGTGTACCTATGCAACTATCTTGCATGTTTTTCACATGTACCCCAAAACCTAAAATCCAATTTAAAAAAGCATCAAAAAGAAAAGTAGAGCATCCTGGAAGCCCTACAACCTCCTTACCTCATCCCCTTAACCCTTCAGGACCCTCTGCTGCCCTAGAAGACTGAAATTTTGCAGAGTACGAACAGACTCTGGAAACACTGTGACATACTTCTGCTCTTCATGGTTCTGCATCCTTTTCCCATTTTTTTCACTTATATATTTCCCTCTTGTTATTCTTCCTTTTGTCTTTAATTAATTCAGTTTTTGCATGTTCCTGTTTATGTCTTGGGCTTACTCTTGAAGTTTCTATCAGCATTGCTTAGAGACCCAAATTCAGTTTTATCTATGGGTAGAGTGAGCCACTGCTTACATCACGTGATTACATGGGTTCCAGGAAACAAAACACCGAAATTCTACACTCCTCTATTACCATTTTTTTTCCAAAATATTCATACTGACTTACAATGTTTTACTTTATTCAGTAAAGTTGTATTGAGCCTCTACCATGTGACAGGCACAGTTCTAGGCACAGGGGATAGAGCAGCAAACAAAACATTAAAATATGGCACAAATATTTTTATTTCACAATTAGGGCTCTTTTTGAATGCAAATATTGCTGAGAGGGTAACACACAGATTTTCATAAATACTGAATTATTCATGCACGTCATCAATTTTTTTGTGAAAGTCATGCTTCAGTAGGCAGACAGGGGGAACTATTTAAGGAGCAGCTCTAGCCCTTTTTTGGTTTTCCTGTTGTCAAATCACAAAAATGATTATGACAACATAATTTTACAGAAAGAACCCACACTTTGCAGCTACAAAGACATGGGTTTAAAGATAACTCCATTTTCTTGCAAGCTCTGTGACCTAGAGCAAGATAACTAACTTCTTTGAATCTCTGTGTTTTCATCTAGAGAAATAGAGAAAATAATATCAATCTATCAGGATTATAGAGCAAGATTGCATGTGTAAACTCCTAGAGCATAATTGTGCCCATTCAAGCCTCCGTAAACATGAGCTTCCTTGTTATTCCCAGGGTATCCTGGTTTATGGCCAGAGACTGGTGAGCTAGGGTAACTCTAATAATACCTGCATGTAATGGCTGAAATTGCTTTAATAAGGGACAGAGACTTTGACTTCACAATTAGAAGTGTTTCCATAATTAGCAAAATTGCTATTCCTAGTTTGTGGTCTGATTATACTCCTTTTGCATGCCCAGCCTGCCCTGGCAACTCATGACACCAGACATAGGAGGAGAGGGTCCCCCTGATCCCTAGAAACTGTTCAGGGTGTTGGTTCTTTCTTGCATAAAGGAAGGCAGGGCCAAGGAGTGCATGAGGGTGAGGGCTGTCAGACCTCACACAATGTAGAAAGGGAGAAAGTAGGCATTAAGGAGAAGAAGACAGACACTTACTTAGTGTCATTTCTCCCCCCTTTGATGTCATTTTGTGTCACTTTATTTACTGCCTCTAGGGAATCAATTAAAACAGTGCTAATTTATGGTTCTTAATGAACAAGGTATTATGCAAACAGTAAGCATGGCAGGCTTTCTGAATTGGAGAACACTCAAAAGCACAATCACCTGATGTGACATTCTCCCTTCCAGATTCCAAAACAGCACAGGAATAAACATTATTAATACAATTGTGTGTGTGTGTGTGTGTGCACGCGCATGCATGTGTAGGACGCACATATAGCAGTCTACACTTCTTCTCACTCCTATTTCTCTCCCAAGAACCCAGGCAGAATATTTACTGAAAAATACAAAGTTTACCTTCAAAATACACAGTGGTGTTTTGCTTTACTTGTCACTTCTTGGTCTAACAGAGGAAGGTATCCCTTAATTGTTCACTCATATAATTGGCAGTTTAGAATCTCTATGATTAGACAGACACCATCCCAGGCTCCAGAAATGTTAAGGTGAATGAAGTACAACCCGCTACTTTAGAATCACAGACAATTGGAGGAGGAAGCTGTCTAAATGACTGCAGCACCTTATTATACCACAGTGGAGAGATACTCTAGGGGATGGGGAATACAGTAAAGTCGGGACAAGCTTCTCTGAATCACTGAGAAAGAAAATAACCCCTCCCTCTCCTGTGTTGATCAGCCTGTGGTTTCCCTAGAGCCCTCACTCTTCAGTCAAGCACTGGGTAGCTCTGGACTGAATTCCATTTCCTGCATGGACAGAGAGCCCTGGCAGAATTTGTGCATGAGGACTTTTTGTCAGTGGACTCTTCTGGCCTGAAAAGAGGGAGTTATCCTTGACTGACATGCTCATGGCCAGTGGACCTGGTCACAGCCAAGTCTCATTCACCAGGATCCAAGCCTCCTGCCTGCCACCCAAACAGTTGGCCATCTGTGGCACTCAGCTGAATTTGAAGCTGAACCTTCCAAGAGCAGGCTAAATCATAACCACTGCCCAGATAGAAAAACGAAGCCAGCCCTACTGAGCATAACCATTTCATGGTTTCAGTCGACTCTCAGCCAACCATCCCCATGTTTACCTGTGCTTGTCTCACTGCTGTCACTGTCATAATATGCAGCTTGTCAAGCGCATCTTTACTTGCAGAGGCAATGTGCAGGGTGGTTATTAGCCCAGGATCTGAAACAGACTGCCAGGTTTAAATCCTAGTTCCACCACTTGCTTATTATGTTCCCTAAGGAAAGTCAACCACTCTGCACTTCAGCTTCATCCACTCTGCGCTTCAGCTTGCTCATCTATGAAGTGGACATACTAGTCACTCCTGACAGGGTTCAGTGTAAACAGCAGAGCAATATGCTTTTAGGCAGCAGCAAGGGCAGAAGTGGCACCCTGTGCGTGTTTCCCATCACAGCCCAGCCAGTCCTGCCTGCTCTGCTCCTCTTTTCTGGCATTTTCGCTCTCATGGCTTCTGCTTCTCTTTCATCATCATCACTTTCACCTCCATGTTCTTATCTAATGATGTCATCTTCTTTCTTCTCGTCTTTCTTGGTGGCATATGTGAGCTATGATGGGAAAATAAGAGGCACATTCCTCAAAATGCCAGGATTCCAAACCAAGGGACAGATTTCTATCTACAAGGTTAACCTGATGAAACTCGAGCACAGCAGACATGTTCCGTGGAGATGTTTGCTGGTGGTATTGATAAATGAGCAGTGGAAAATGCTTTTGAAATTAAGGGTTTGTCCAACAAGTTCATATATGGATCATAACTTCCTCTTTTTACTCTTGGGAGTTTATAGTGAGGTATAGTTTAGTACATCTCAGGACAGCTTTCTTGGCATAGAAAGTATTTCTCTAGTCCAGAACTTATGGTTCTATTTACTAAGATTCTGGGTCACATCCAACTTGCAAGAACTTTGCATCATCTCCTTGAACCTAGCCTTGGGGTGCAGAGAGACAAACTCCTGGTCATCTTACTCCTTACTTATCTGTCTGCTACTCCAAATCGTGTGGTGCCAGATGGCAAAGTCATGTCTTATGAATATCCATTTCCCCAAAACCAAGCCTAGTGTTGGCATGTAGTAGGCACACCATTCGTATTTGTTTAACAAATTGATTGAAAGATAAGATCTTTGTTCTTGGAAGCATTTCAGCAGTCCGCAGGCAGATGAGGATAGGCTGTTTTGTTTTTGATGAGGAACCAATAGCACAATGTGCATAGTGAACAATGGCACACGAGTCCAACGCACATAGCTGGCAAATCGGGGTGCTCCTGCTGGAAGGGGAGACTGATAATGCCCATGCTTACTGACATCTGTTGCATGGAATCCATTTTGCCTCTCAAGACAGAACATCTTGGAGAAACAAAGGCAGCACAACATTCTTATACTTTCTTAAAGGTAAACTTTCTTTCCTGCTTATAGAAAGGGAGCTCACTGCTGACTCTGGGGATAATAGAACATGGTGCTTAGAGGCAGAGAGGAGAGCCAGACTTCCTGGGTTCCAAGATCAGCCTAGCTCTGCCGATCACTAGTTACAGGACCTAGAGCAAAGTGTTTAACCTCTCTGTGTCTCAGTTTCTTGATCTTAAAACACAAGATCCTAATATTACCTCCCTCAAAGGAGTGTTGAGAGGTGAGAATTGAATAAGGTAATATGAGTACAGCATGTAGGGTGTGCTTGGCTTGAGATGTGCTGTGTCAGTGTTTATTTAGTAACTGTATTACCCAAGTGTGATGTTGGATGAAAGTCCTGTAGGATGAGAATAAGGGGAAATGCCAAGAGGAAAAAACAGTTAATGAAGAATGTTCCTGTATTTCTGGCCACTATGGGCCAGGCCTGGCTGGGAGCAGTAATTATTGTAATTAAAAGCAAGTTTCAGTGTCTCAGAGACCCAAGTAGGATGGAGCCACTTGTCATAGGTTTTGCAGTGTGAGAAAGCAATGCTGTAATAGGCCATAAAATTGCTCTAACCTCCCATTCCTAAGTTGTCACATGCTGCCGGATCGATGCCTCCCTGGCACCTGCTGTTGCTAGTAATTTGGGCGCGCTTTCAGCAGCACCTCTCTGCTGCTGCACCCATGCCAAGAACAGCTCAAGTGACTGATAAACAGACCTCAGTGCTAGGCCACACAACCCAGGCTGAAAGGAGGGCAGGGGGAAGAGAGGGTGGGGGCAGGGGGGAAAGGGAAGTGAGAGAGATGGGAGCAAGGAAGACAGTGGCTGGGAGAGTGCCCATCTCGTTTTAATATCCTTCTGACCCCAGGAAGAGAAGTGACAGTGGAAAGCTTGTTAATAGCAATAGGACACAAAGCCAATCCTTTCTTTTCTCTACTTTCCAGGAGACCCAGGTGACACCGTAGCCTGATTTGTGTTCTCTGCGCTCCCTGGTATTTGGCCTACAGGTCTCTGCATTTTCTCTCCAACCTTTTAAAGCGTAATAACTGCCCGTGCCTTTCTGAAGCATGTGTTGGAGACAAAGAACATAGGAATATGTCATTTTCTATAAAGGCCAGAAAGGGTGTTGTGACCAGCGAAGTGCTAAAATGACATTTGCACTTAGGTGACAAACAAGCCCATTCCATTCCAGGTAAAGACCACAGCTTTTTCCAGCAACAGTAAAACACAAGAAAGTAAAGGCTGCCCTCATCAGGGTGCTCTGGGGATGACAGCTGTTGCTTCGGAAGGCGGCAAGTTGCACGCAGATGACAGCCCTTGGGTGAAAGATCAGGCAGGAATGAGAAGCCACACCTGCTTTCAGGTGGATGCTACCTAAGGTCTGGTCCTTGAGCAATATTCTCCCAGGCACCAGTACATCAGGAAAGAAGGAACAAACCAGAAGAGAATCTTGTCTAAGCTGCCTTCTCACATAAACAAAGTCTTTGAAAATATGACGTTAAATAAACTGAATTTGAGAAACAAGATTTCTAACACTACCAGAATCTGTGAATAGGTGCATTAGACTGATACAAACTGTTAGCTGAATCCAGTGCAATTTTGGAGGAGAGAGACAAGCAGCCATTCTCCACACAGCTAAAGAAGAAAACAATATGAAAGTGATTGTTGAGAGGCATAAGTACACTCCTGGCTCCATCATAAGATTTGCTGCCTCAAATTGGGCAAGGTACTCGCCTGCTGTTGGACTCAGTTTCTTCATCCATAAAATGAGGTGTCTGTGCTAAAGGATGCCTGAGATTCCTTCCAGGCAAGACGTTATGATTCTTGACCTTCATTTTGTACTCTCAGCCAGCAGTATAAGTGCTCCAAAAGAAATAAATAGAGCAAAGGAAAGAATAAAATAAAATAAGAACGTCACACCAACCCATCCGTTTTCTACAACCTGTGGACTCACCCCAATTGAGCATCCTTGGAGTTAGGACAAAAGGGTCTACAGTCGTGCCTCACACTTCTAACTGCTGGTATGATTCTTCTTTAATTCAACATACTGAAGCCATGCTATCTTTTTGCATTTTCTTACTTAACAGATAACAGAAACGTGATTGTCAGCAGAAGACAAGTTTTGATTTTTTCAGTAAGATCCTCTACTAAATGGGTTTAGAATCTTACAGTTAAGGATTAATCACAAAATTCCCTAGAAATAAAGCTCTCAGATGAAAGCTTTTTACACACACACAGACACACACACCAACTGCATCTGAAATTCAGTACTAAAAGCAATCAGCAATTAAGTGTAGAACAAAGAGCCCCTACAATAAGCTGCAGTCAGTGACAAGCCAGCTGAATCTTTGGGACATTTCTAATTGGTGAGGAGGAAAATCCATAACCACAATAAGCCATTCTCGGTGGATAAGCTTATGAGCTACTGAAGGCTAATTTAGGAGTTGTCCTTGTGAAGTCTGTTTTCTTACCTGGACACCACACAACATCCTTCTCTCCCTCACACACATCTCTAATGTGTATGAAGTAAATATTTTTAAAAAGCCAAGTTTTCTTATTTTAATCTGGTAGCCTGTAATATGATTTGGTCAACCCTAAGGCTCCTTTATTGGCTTTTTCTCTGAAGAGTTGTCAGGAAGGAGAATCACAGCTCGAGCCTAATTCTGCTTTATGAAAACATTGAGGTTTTCACAGGCACAGTGGCTCACACCTGTATTCCCAGCACTTTAGGAGGCAGAGGCAGGTGGATCACCTGAGGTCAGGAATTCAAGACCAGCCTGGCTAACATGGTGAAACATCATCTCTACTAAAACTATACAAATTTGCTGGGTATGGTGGCAGGCATCTGTAATCCCAGCTATTCGGGAGGCTGAGTCAGGAGAATCGCTTGAACCCGGGAGGCGGAGGTTGCAGTGAGCCAGGATTGCCCGCTGCAGTGTAGCCTGGACAACGAGAGTGAAACCTCATCTCAAAAAATAATAATAATAATTGAGTCAACAACCTGGATTCTGGGCACTTAAAATACCAGGTCAAGTGATTTTTATGAGTCAGATATGCCAGCTGTGTAAAATCAACATATTCCTGCCCTTGGAAAGGTGGATGGCAGCAGGAAATGTTCGAGAGCAGCTTGCTCCCAGGGCCCAGCTCGGCCTCAGATGTCTCTTGCTTCCCTCCACAGACCGGCTGCAGGAGGACCATAGGAATGGTCCCATCCAACTCTAAAGGTGCGTTCATCAAGATGGAGTGCACTGTGAACCACGAGCTGGACACTGCACCACTCAGAGTGAAGCCCCTCACAACTGCTGATCTTTGCCAGTTCTTCTCTTTACACTTCTCTTGAAGACACAACAGGAACATAAAGTCTAAAAGTATAGTAATCAGAAACATTGGTTGTTAGAGTTGGTGTTCTAGCCCGTCGGTTCTGGATCTAACCAAATAACGGAGCAAGCTAGAAGAGTTTCACTCTGTCGCAGAGTACATGACAGCCCTGCCAAACTGAAGCTGGGCCCCACATTTCCCTGACTGTACTAAAAATTTCATGGTATAATAAAATATTTTCTTATGTAGTACAACAAAACTGTTAGAGCCAAAGCTGATGTATTTTTTAGGAAAAAAAAAACGTAGAAAGAGGAAGGAGAGAGAAAGAGGGTGGTTTGTGTCAAGATGAGGTGTTACGTGGTCCAGGAAAGTTGGTGTTTGGAGGCACAGAGGTGCTGTGCTGGGGACACGCAGGAGGGCTGGCCAGCAGAGGTGGACAGTGACAACTCACGGGGTCTGCAGATCCCAAAGTTGCAGAGCGTAGGTCAGAATGAACACATCCGGCTCAAGATGATCAGCACCAACGCTCAGGAACCCTGAAATAAACAGTCACACATTCAACCTCAAAAGCTAGTTAGTGAAGGGTCTGTTCAAATCTATCGGCCATTTTTCACTGGGTCATTTTTTTTCTTTTTCTTTTTTTTTTTTATAACACTGATAAAGATTTAATAGGCACTCTCATGCATTGTGGGTAGGGCTGCAAATGGGCACAATCCTTATAGATGGCAACTTGCCAATATCTACCAAAAGTAAAAATGCACATATCTTGACCCAGTAATTCTGATTTTAGATTTCCAGCAGACAGTAACCTACTCATGGTGCAATATGACCCACATACAAGGTTACAAAATGAACCATTATTTATAATAGCAAAGGTTAGGAAAAAAAATGTCAGTAGGGACTGCTCAAATATGTTATGGTTTTTTTCCTTATTGACTTTTGGTATTCTACATGTAAGTCTGGTAAGATACATATTTCACAAATATATTTTCCCAGCCTGTGGTGTGTCTTTTCATTTTCTTAGTACTGTCTTTCAAAGGGTCAGAGTTCCTAAGTTTGTGGAAGTCTAATTCACCGATTTTCTTGTTTATGGTTCGTGCTATTTATGCAATATCTATGAATGCTTTGTTTAACCCATGATTACAAAGATGTTCTCTTAGGTTTTCTTCTCAAATTTGTACAGTATTAGGTTTTACCTTTTGGTCTCTAAAGGACGTTGAGTTCATTTTTCACGTATGATGTTAGGTACAGGTCTGAGTTCACTTTTTTATATCAATGTCCAATGGTCTCCACACCACTTGCTGAAAACAAAATCCTTTCCTTATTGAATTACTATGGCACATTGTAGGAAACCCATTGCCCATATGTGTGGGGGCTATTTCTGGACTCTCTTCTGTTCCATTGATCTATATGCCTATTCTTTCACCAATGCCACAGATGCCTCACCAAAGAAAAAATGTGAATGGCAAGTAAGCACATGAAATATGCCCAACATCTTTCTCATTAGGGAAATACAAATTAAATCCACAGTGACATGCCAACACACATGGCATGGATAACATAAAAAAAAAGTTGAAAGTATGAAGTGCTGGTGAGAATGAGGAAAAAGTGGAACTCCCGTAAATTGTTAATAAAAGTGCAAAGTGGTGCAACCACTTTTAAAAAGAATTAGAAAGTTCTTATTAAACTAAGCATACCCTTTTCCATATGACCCACTTCTAGATCATCGAGAGAATTCGACACATATGTACACATAAAAGCCTGCAGGTGAATTTTAGAGCAACTTTAATCCTAATCACCAGATACTGGAAACAAACCAAATGTTTATCAAATGGTAAGTGGATAAACAAACTCAAGCACATTATGTTGTACAATGGCAAACCACTTAGCAATAAAAAGAAACAAAATGATCCATTCCACAACATGAATTAATCCAAAAAGCAGATTATGCCTCGTGGAAGAAATCACAATCAAAGGCTACGTACTGCATGCTTTCATTCATAGGACATTAAGAAAAAGGCGAAATTATGCTGACAGAAATCAGCAGTTTCCAGGAGCTGACGGGAGTGGAGGGGATTGATTGTAAAGGGACATGAGGGCCTTTTTGGATAATGGAAATAGTCTCTGTCCGTACTGTATTGATCACACAACTTTATATAATTGTCAACACTCTTAGAACTGTACTCCTAAACAGGGGAATTTTATTAGATGTAAATTATACCTCAATAACTCTGGCTTAAAAGAAACCACTAGCTGGCAGACACTCACAAGATCAGCAATTTGGTGGTGTGAAAGAAAGGAGAGCTCTCCAGCCTCAGGTGCCAGCCACTGAATTAATGTTGTTTTATGTTAATTAAATTTATTAATATAACTCTGCGATAAGAATACCTGTCTTCTAGTTCCAATATTCCCAAAAGTGATGGGAGCAGGGGAGATGTGCCAACCTGGCAATATTCTGTGAAACTAATTACCTCAGGAATTTGTGTAAGAATGAAGCAACACAGGTGCTACACTCAAATAACAAATTAAATACACCCGTCCTCAGAGAGATTTTGCAATATACCCGCAAGAGTTTGTGGCTTTATGTGAGCCTCATCCATAAAGCAGCATTTGTGGTTGCTTTGTGGCTTTGCCACCTCTATTCTCTATCCAATGTTGGCATGGGAGGGCTTGCTGGTGACTGCATTTCTTTTTACTGAGTTTTCCTCTGTTTCCTTTGGTCCTCCAGCCAACGGCTGCTGTCCAGGGTCCCTGAGTGGCAACTCACATGCATCTCCCCAGCAAAATTGATAACGCATAGGCAATCCAGTCAGTCTAAGGCAATGGAGTCCATCAAAACGGTCACACAAGCAACACAAACCTGAGGCTACTTGTTCGACACTGCAGGTCCCAGAACAAGAATCACGGGCTCTGAATCATTACATTTGGCCCCAGTCAGAGAGATACCAGCATCTCCCAAGTCTGGGCAGTGTCAGAAGAGGGGGCTGTGCTGGCCTTCTTTCTAAATCCCCCAGGACAAAGAGGTCTTGTTTTGTTTTTTTCAGACAGAGTCTTGTTCTTTCACCCAAGCTGGAGTACAATGGCACCATCTCCACTGATTTCAACCTCCATCTTCCGGGTTCAAGCGATTCTCCTGCCTCAGCCCCTTGAGTAGCTGGAATTACAGGTGCACACCAACACACCCAGCTAATTTTTGTTTTTTAGTAGAGACAGGGTTTCACCATGTTGGTCAGGCTGGTTTCAAACTCCTGACCTTGTGATCCACCTGCCTTGGCCTCCCAAAGTGCTGGGATTACAGGTATGAGCCACCAAGCGAAGCCAAAGAATTGTTTTTAAATCACAAGCCATTTGAGTCCCTCTATTCCTCAACCCCAACCATTCTTTCTAACATTATTTCCTGACCACCCTTCCCTATTCCACCTTATAGCTGTATAGCCCAGGCATCTCATTTACATCAGACTCTGGGCTGACTATAAACCCAGTGAGCACTGATTCATTTGTTTTCTTTGCCCATATTTCTTCAGCTCAAATGCCCTTCCTGTGAAAAATCTCCCCCTATGTAAATCATAGTCTTTCTTCAAGTCCCAGCTCAAAGGTTACCTCCTCTGTGAAGCCTTCCTGACTTCTTCAATCAGAATTATTCTCCATGACTTTTGTTTCCTCGAGGTGCTTCTCTCCACCCCTCATGCCCTCTGTCTCTCAGTGCCTATCAAGTGCCCGCACTTAATGAGGCACTGTTAACATTTGTTGAATTAGACTGTACTTATCTCAATCACAAGACATCCCTTGCTTAAACACTCCCTTGAATATTTCCAAATAAAATAATGTCTTCTATCTGGCTCTTTATTGGATTATGTATTGTTTCTGTGTGAAAATTTTCACTCTCATATTGAGGCTATGAACATCCAAAATAAAAAGCAAAGGAAATACAATCAATCCAAATATTAAGTCTTACTGAGCAATAAAATAATTGCCTTCCTGAATTCAACTGCTTTTTTAAGAAAGCTGTATTCAGTCACGCTGATCTGTGTGTAGACATAGACTAATGTTCCCATTAGGTATTCCAGGGCATGTTTTCCCATCTTTAATCCATCACGTCAATTTTGAGATTATTTCTTACAGAGTATTTCTATGTTTCCTGGAAAACAAACAGTATATGAAAATGTTAAGAGACTTTTTTATCAGAGAAAATGTAGTGCCTTTATTTTGTCTATAATCTTGTCTTTCTCTGAACTTCCACCTGCTGGTTAGAGAAAAATAAATTAACTAAATGTCTAACCTAGTTTAAATTTAACTTGATCCAATAATTTAAACAGCTGCTTTAGGGAATACCCAGTCTCTCTTGAATAAAATTGCTCTTTCGAACAGCCTTCGTCTTACCCTACTTCTCCCACTATGATGGCAGTGAGTTTGGGGGTGAGTGGAGGGGAAGGGGCTTAGGTGTCCTGCAGCTGCCATGTCAGACCTATTGGTTTTTGACTAGGCATCCCCATTAAGAAGAAACCAGAGAATCTCAGAGTGCCAATTAGATTATCTTCTTCTCCAATCAGTTGCTTTACATTCTTAACTATGTGGACCTATCGCATGATGTTTAGTGTTGGCCCCTCCCAGAATCTCAAAACAAAAATCCATTGTCCTCACTGGGTAGCTTGTAAGTCTTCCTACTCTCAGGCAAAAAAAAAAGCAGAGAAGGGAAAATACAAGTTGACCACTTCACTTCTTTCTCTCTTCTGTTCTACCTCATCCCACTCTTTTTTGAGATGGAGTCACTCTGTCACCCAGGCTGGAGTGCAATGGCATGATCTCCACTTACTGCAACCTCTACTTCCTAGGTTCAAGCAATTCTCCTGCCTCATCCTCCTGAGTAACTGGGATTATAGGTGTGTGCCATCACGCCTTGCTAATTTTTTTATTTTTAGTAGAGACTAGAGACTGGGTTTCACCATGTTGGTCAGGCTGGTTTTGAACTCCTGACCTCCTGATTCACCTACCTTGTCCTTTCAAAGTGCTCTGATTACAGGCATGAGCCACTGTGCAGGGCCAAAGTGTTAGGCTAAACCAGGCCTCATCTTTAGCCCTCCTCCCAGTGTACTGTGCCTTTACTAAATGATTTTTTTTCCTATCAATATAAGCCATGTTGTAATCCTGTGAAAATTTTCTGATGAAAAATATTATTCTTTCAATTCTCTGATTAAAAATAGCTCTTCCTTTTAAATAAAACTATGTCTGTCTGGTTGTATTTGCCATTGGTTCAGGCTGATGGTAGGCAAACACCTCTGTCACATCTCCTGAATATGAATGCATCATGCCACAGAGAAATTTCAATGTCTAGTGACAAGCTGTCAATTTTCCTAAGAGAAGCATCAGTTATACGGACCCTTTGTGAAAAGGCATTTAGTCAAAAGGACATCTGACCTTTCCTCTTCTATCACAAATTCTACCATAACCATCCCCAGTCAGAGGTTTCCCACATCACCTGGCTTCACCTGAGTTCAATTTTTCTCTGCCTTCACCTTTACCCGTAGCAGTATAGCCCTTGTAGCACCAGCTTTTTAAAACATCCTCTCCTATAATTCCTTTTCATTCAAAAATGGAAATCTGCTTACACGACTTTGAGACTGTCTTCAAAATCAATGCAGTTTCCAAACTCAGAAGCTCATCTGATCCTTCCCCTCTTTATTCCTCTGTGTCACTTCTCAGATCAGCCAGGAAGACCTTCCTCAGGACCATCTGCTCTCCTGTTACCTGGGAGGCCCATTTAGACAGCACTTTGCAATGCTTTGTGACATTAAATTTTGCAACTCAGAAAGGGGACTCTCACCTGGCCTCAATTTTCTTAGGTTTCAGTATGAAAACCTTTGTCCTTTGCAATCTCTATTCAAATGCAGTTCTTGAAATGAATTCATACTTTTTTCTTTCATCTTTTAAATTTTTCACCTGGCTTGTTCATCTCTGACACATGCACAGGGACTGCTCCTTGGCCTGAAGGTCAAGAAGTCTGGAAACTTCTGACTCTGACACAGATGAGCCACGTGAGCTTGAGTGTGTCATCTCACCCTTCTGAACCTCAGAAGACTCATCTGTAAATCAAGAAGGTTTGGAGTAAGTGATGGCAGAACTCCTTTTACTCTGATACCATTTGTTTCAATAAATTTCTATCCTTTTTAAACATGACTCTTTGTAGTCAATTGAGGAAAAAAATAATGAGAACTTTCCTTTCCTCTTCATACACCTGCTGTACTTTCAAATTAGGATGAATAAAAAGCAAAGCTTCCAATAATATAACTTTCTTTCTTTCCTTTCCAAATGTTAATTGACTCTTTAACAGGTGTGCTTTAACCTACTCTCCACTCCAACATTTTTTTTTCTTTTGAGACAGGGTCTCACTCTGTCACCTAGAATGGAGTTCAGTGGCACAATCTCAGCTCACTGCAACCTCCACCTCCCAGGCTCAAGCAATTTTCCTGTCTCAGCCTACTGAGTATCTGGGATTACAGGTGTGGGTCACCATGCCCAGCTAATTTTTGTATTTTTAGTAGAGATGGGGTTTTGCCATGTTGCCCAGGCTGGTGTCGAACTCCTGACCTCAAACGATGCACCTGCCTTGGCCTCCCAAAGTGCTGAGATTACAGGCATGAGCCACTGTGCCTGACTTCCACACCAACATTTTAAAGAATATTTTTCATCACATTAGCCAGAGCATGCCAGCATTATTTTAAAAATTAAGCAATCAAATATAACAGAGATAAATGAACACAAGAAGCTATCTTTGTCCAGAGTGTTCAGTTATATTAGGGCAATGTGTGCAACTGTGTATCAGCCAAAATCAGACCTTTTTTCTTAAATCTTCTTTCTTTTACTTCCCACATTTGACACTAACCCTTCTACCTCTCAGAATGTGCTTCAGAATTCCTAATTTGCTCATTCATTGCATTGTTTGTTGAAATCTCTTTCAGTCTTTGCAGAGGTTTTGTTATATTTTAGTCTCATTATTGTTGCTGGTTTTCCTCTCTTTCTGTCTATAATATGCCTACTCTGTGGTCATTTTATTCTGCTTTATTTCCGAGCCTCGTCTCTGAAGCTTTTGAAATAAAATGAGAAAAGATCCTCTGCATTACTTGTCATATTTTAAAAGAACTATGTCCATCTCAATACAATTAAATATTTTATACAAGATAGCCAAAGTATGGGAAAATTCTAATTTTGTTACACAGGTAGTATGTATCTGTTGATTCCTTATTTATATGTATCTTCAGGGATGGGAGAGAGGTTAGTGTGGAAATGTTTTGCTACATTCACAGAAGGAGTTGTTCTGCACTGGGGTTGGATCAAACAATTGGTTAATTCAACAAAGTTGCCAAAAAATAGCAATCAATTCAGTGAAAAGAAAATCAATCACAGCGGTAGTTTGGTTGCTTTGTAGACAAAACAGTCAGTGGAGTGATTGAATTTTTCACTTTTCAATGAGTTGCTCTGGCCTTGTGTCGATGCAGCCATTAACTCATTAATCACCCAGAACTCCTCAGTGGCTGAGAGAGGGAAATCATTACTTTCCAAGTATAGATCGCATATTAACAATATGCAAAAGGCCTGCCAGGGTGAATGTGCTCAATGACCCCATTTGAGAAAAATGAGTTTCACAAATATTTGACAGCATATGGAGGTAAACTGTACCTGACTTATCATTTCACTTTCCAGTTGTGAAACTTTATGTCTGTTAGTATAAGTTTGCAGAGAATTTAATGTATATAAGATATATCCTTTAATCCCTAAATTAGACTGAAATTTAATTCATAGAGTGCTAAAAAATAATCCTTGCAACATATTGGGCTTCCCCACATTGATTTTATGCAATATCAAAATGGAGGAGTTTTGCACACATCACAATTCACTCTCACCCATGCAGTATACATATATGGCATTCTGATAAATATGTATATTTTCCCATATGGTGTTGAATGTTAGCTTCTAATTTACCTCTTAATTTTTAATTAATTTTAAATTGCATTCTAAATGAAGCCGACAGGAGTCTAATTTGCATGCTTATTTGCATATCTGTAAACACACTGTTTGCCTTGTTTATCTAGTCCCTGTCCCCATGACATACAGAGGCTTTTCTCACCCCATGTGGCGAACCGAGATCACCAAAGCATCAAGGTGCCCTCTAAGGCTTGCAGAGACTACTCTAATCTAGAGCAGATTATGCTGGCTCTCTTCTCCACAATGACCACAGAGGATACTGAAAGGCCAAGGTTAATGATAGCAGTTAAGCCCTTTGCTTTCTCAGAGAGATAGAAGTGTCAGTGATATGTCTTTAGAAAATGCAACTGCATCCTTTTTGCCATCTGTGAATTTTTTTTAATGTACAATACCCTAAATGACTGAAATATTAACACTAAATCAGAAAACCAAAGTCACACTCTATCTTCTGAATTGATAGGTTCCTAACCCAGTCAGAAGAAGGCAGCATCGAGCAATGGCATTTTCCTATGCGACAAGCAACGGATTATTTTCCTTGTCCAAATAGGCTGTTCTCTGGCAGCACTAATGGCAGCTGTGGCCTGTTGGTACCTTGCCTTTTGATGAAAACACACCATACATGCAACTTCACTCAATCAATATATAAGCCACCTCAAAGACCCTTTGATGGCTGACAAGCAGTTCCGGATTCAAGGAGATTTGTTATATTTCTGTACATGCACTACCTCAGCAGACAGGACTACAGAGGTGCTTTTTCTGTCTAAAAGTACTGTGATTTCCCTCTCTGTTCATAGCTTCAATAAGCAAAGATATTGTAGCAAATGATTTTATTTTGCTATTAGGCAAGTACCATACTGCATGTTAATAGGAGTTTGGTGATCCTGTTTGAAGTCGTACCTATCTGATTCCTAATCCCAACTTTTCTGTCACCTTGGGCCCCTTCCTTAATCTCACTGAAGCTTTATTATCTCTACATTATTGATTAAAATATTAGAAATGATTCCCTTTTAAGGTTGTAATAAAGACTAAACAAGATGGAAATTTTCTGGAACATTTTCCTGTATTTTTCTTTCCTCTCCAATGGAAATAGATACAGAGTCCCAACCCTGGCAGATGTTAAATGTGGTATCTCATAGCACATAAAGAGAACAGACTAGACCTGAGGGAAATGTATGCTGTGGTCTTGATCTTTACTCCAATAGTACCACCTGCTTTCTTGTTGTAAAAAACTTCTATGGCTGCCCTATCAAAAAGTAGACTTTCCCTTTCAGCTCTGTGTTTTCAAAATCAAGCCAGCCCTCAGCAGACCAAAAGTAATATGAAATGTGTCAAAATGATGGTCTTTACAGCTGGGTTGTCATCATACAACCAATCAATCGACCACAAGAACAATAAAACTTCCCCTACAAAGAGCAGGAAAGAAATTATTCTTCCTTCCAAAATGGCCAGGAAATATTTTCATCAAACATTAACTGATGCACGATTTGTTGTACCTGGTCATTCCGTACGGTGAATGGGGACAGCACACAGGAGCCCATCTGATCCCTCCCCGAGGGGATGTAACTCCAAACTCACTCACTCTGCTCCACTTCCAAGGATTTGAATAAACCAGCAAGAATGAATGCAGTTATGTATAAAAATGTAAATCGGTCAAAGAAATCACAGCAAAGATAAAAGAAAGGTACATGAGAACAAGTGGAAAAGCAGCTCACTGAAACATATGCTAAGAGATTGCACACAGTTATAAAAATAGGAATCTTCATGTGGTTCTGAGTTTCTATGCATCCAAAAAAGTATTATTTAATCTATTGTAGGAGACACATTCTCCATAAAATAAAATAATACCTGTTTCCCAAGAAAGCAATGTTACCATACACTAAACTCTTAAGAGACATGTCTCCTGCTGACCCCCATATAAGGAAATCTATGAGTTTGAATCTATTTACCTACAAATTTATCCCATAACTCTGTGCTTTTAAAATAGAAAAAAAAGACTCAAAATTAATCTTTCAGTCCTCTCTGCTCCTACACGTTTTGCTCTCTGTAATGGCAGTTTTATAGACTGACCTATTTCAGGCAAAGGATCACATCTTGCTGCATTCCAGGGATGCTGTGTACAGCTGTGCAGGCTGTGCACTGCATTTAACTAGACTATGGTGAGTGGTGTCCCTCTGGGGTTCAGCAATGCAGCTTGGAGCACCCCACACAGTGCCTTCCTTGTAGAAAGCGTTCAGTCAATATTTATTTTATTACCTAAACCTACCCCTGCAGCAAAGGGTTTATGCATGTTTCCCTGCCTGGATATGAATTCTAGCTCTGCCACTTGCCAACTGTGTGACCTTGGAAAAGTTACCTAAACTTTTGGCACCTGTATTCCTCATCTATAAAATGAAGATAGTAAAAGTGCACACCTAATAAGATTAAGTACTTTATGCATGTAAAGAACTCAGAACAGTCCCTGGTACAAACATTCTGCATTAGTATTATTCTGGTTTATTACAATGTAGAAAATATCCAGGTGGATTTCTATTTTAATGTTCTTAGCGAGCTATTCAAATAATTATTTTCTCCCTTAAAAGTACCTTTTAGATAGGCATGCTGCAATTGTACAATGCATTAAGAAAGTCTACATTTCCAAGATAATACAATAAGAAAGGTGGAAGGAGATTAACCCTTTTAATCACCTACAGTATGCCAGGCACTGAGCAAATACTTCATACATGCAGTCTTAGCCCTCTCAACTATCTGATAAGGTACAAATATTATTTGTGCCCTAAGACAAGCTTAACCAGCCTATGAGAACAAATTGTGTCACATCCTCAGTAATCATCTCATCATCATCAGTTAATACAGAACTTAGCCCTGACAAAATCTCTCCATCTTTGCCTCTGGGTCTCCAAGGCTATCTCCATGCCTCTTGGAAGGGATATAACTCCAAACTCACTCACTCCACTTCCAAGGATTTGAATCCACCAGCAAGAATGAATGCAGTTATATATAAAACGGGTAAATAAATCAAAGAAATTGCAGCAAAGATAAAAGTAAAGCACGTGAAACCCAGTGGAAAATCAGCTCACTGAAACATATGCCAAGGGATTGCACACACACAAAGCCCATTGGTCAAATGCCTTTTGCATCTGCCAGATATCACTGCCCCTTCTGCTAGGCATGGATCCTGAAGAGACAGCTGCCAGGTCTACTGGTGGCTTCCGTATCTGCCCAGTACTGCCACCGTTGCTGGACACTAGATGTTCGTTGCGTGCTGCCACATAGGCTGGGCATCATCACTGTTGCTAGGCTCCGTTGCATTTCTTTCTGACTCCAGTTGTTCTTCAGCTAGTGTTGCTGCTCCTCCTGCATTTTTTGCATTATTTAAGTACTAGCAGAGATTGTAGGAAGAAAATCTCTCTCTCTCTCCACTTGGGGCAACTGTACCTTTTCAGCAGGTCATCGAAACGGGAGTGCTTGTGCCTCTCATTTCTTAAGAAAACATCAGGCCAGGTGCAGTGGTTCACACCTGTAATCCTGGCACTTTGGGAGGCTGAGGCAGGTGGATCACGAAGTCAGGAGTGTGAGACCAGCCTGGCCAACATGGTGAAACCCCATCTCTACTAAAAATACAAAAACTAGCTGGGAGTGGTGGTACACACCTGTAGTCCCAGCTACTCGGGAGGCTGAGGCAAGAGAATCACTTGAACCCATGAGGCAAAGGTTGCGAGCTGAGGTTGTACAATTGCACTCCAGCCTTGGCAATAAAATAGAAACTCCATCTCAATAGATGTCTAGATAGATGATAGATAGATAGATAGATAGATAGATAGATAGATAAATTTGGATTTGTTTTATATTCAGTCTTTCCTTTTTTCAGGAATGAATGAAATGAGGGTGAGATCAGGGATATATTTGAAGCTTTACACTATACAAATAATTGACCTTCCTTCTGGACCCTAGGGCTTCCCACTGGACCAGCCTACAAGCTATTGTACAATGTAAAAGACTTTTTGAGAGCGACATACTTGCTATATTAATTTTTATAAAAGCTTTTTCTCTGTTACGTCTGTGTCTAGAGTCAGGATAGAAAATATGTTAGTACCTGTTACATTTATCTAATGTCACTATACTTCACGTTGTAAACATTAATACCTTTAGGGTCAGGGAAAAATGTTAAGGAGAGTGTGATAAAGCCAGAACCTGGAATAATATAAGAAGTAGACTCTGAGACCAAAAAGATGTGGGTTTTATCCCATCTCCAAGTACCTTCTGGTCAGTTACTTCGCCTTACCTTTCTTATCTATAAAACTGAAAGGATAATAACGCGCTTGGAAATCCAAGAATGGAGTTATTGCACATAATGCCTGGTACATAGCAGGTGCCCAATAGATGGTCACTGTTGTTTTTTCATTACCGTCACTTTGCAATTTTCTTTGGATATGGACTTTGAGGTCTCGAGGTCATGAAAAGTGTCCGGCAGCTGAAAGAATAGTGCTGCTCCATCAAAAACGATGAGTTCGTGTCCTTTGTAAGGACATGGATGAAGCTGGAGAACATCATTCTCAACAAACTGACACAAGAACAGAAAATGAAATATCGCATGTTCTCACTCATAGGCGGGTGTTGAACAATGAGAACACATGGACACAGGGAGGGGAGCACTACACACTGGGGTCTGTTGGGGGGGAATACAGGAGGGACAGTGGGGAGTGGGGAGTTGGTGAGAGAGAGCATGGGGAGAAATGCCAGATATAGGTGAAGGCGAGGAAGGCAGCAAATCACACTGCCATGTGTGTACCTATGCAACTATCTTGCATGTTCTTCATGACATGTACCCCAAAACCTAAAATGCAATTTTAAAAAGAGGAGAAAAAAAGAATAGCGCTGCTCCATAATTACTTTTTGCGTGTCTCCTATATTTAACTCGGTACCAGCTCAGAGAAATACGATGAGGAACAAGAGCAAAAAAGTTTCCACTCTTAGGGCCTACACTCTAAGTGAGAAGATATAAAATAAAGAAGCAAGGAATAGTATTACAAATGCCATTAGTACTCTGAAATAAGTGTATGAAAGATGTTAGGAATAAAGAGCGTGCAATCAATAAAGAGTTTTAGGGAAAAGAGTGAAATGACGTAACAGATCACTGAGATGGTGTGTGGAAAATAAAAGGTTGTAAGTGTGAAAGTCAGCAAGTGAAAGTCATTCTCTGCCGCAGGAGAGTGACATAAGCTGGCCTTGCTTGACTTCAAAATAGTTTTCAGTGTAATCAATTCACCATTTCTGTGTGGAGAATGTCTGTTGTTCAGAGTCTCTGGGGGCTAAAGGTTCTTTATGATAACTGGTAAGTCAGTGAAACAGCTCCCAACTCCAACTTGGATCATGGGGTAATGCAGCAGAAGACTCCAAAAGACACAGATGAAAGAAGATTGCGCCAAATTTAGAATAAAGAGATTTAGAAGGCTGTTGGTCAGCTTGAGACACAGATTTCAGATGGCACAGGAGGAGGCAGCAAGCAGTGTTCGACAGGTCTTCATGTAAGGAAGTAGCCAGGACCTGCTCTTACCTGAAAGCTGAGCTCTGCCATTTGATTTCTGTTAGTCCATGTAAGTCTCTCCATCCCCGAGGCAATGTGACACAGTCTGAGAAGGCTCCCACTCTCTATGAGCTGGGTTTTTGCAAGAGATGCAGCAGAGAGAAAAAACTACGTTAGACCTGTGCACATGTTTATGTGTGTGTAACATATATATGACCATTTTAATTTATTTATGAGTCATTTTCCTATAATATAAATTTCTTGCAAAAAAAATGATGTTATAGCCTGATCGAGTTCCTACAAAATCACAAGCAAGAACTAGTGACATGTACTTGACACAACGTGAAGTCTTGTGCTCTGTGCTCTCTGCAGGGAGAGATGAGATGCTTCTTCAGACGCTGATCAAAATTCCCTGCCTCCCTCAGGGTAGCTGAGCCTTTGAACGTAGGAGCACTGCGCCATCTGGTGGGCAGATGTACTGCATCAGCGTTCATTAGCAGAGGCTCTTACACACGCGAGCGCGCGCGCGCGCGCGCACACACACACACGTTTCAAGGAAGACTTGAGAACAAATCCTGAAGCTGAGCTGACAACTACAAAGTATCAAAGATATTCTCTGGTAAGTTTCGCAAGAGATTAATTTATAAATGAAAAGGACTGAAATGTGGTACCACTGTAAATCTTTAATTTTTCAGTTGGATATATAATATCTGATAGTTAAAGGGTGTGTACCCTGTGCCAGGTAGGTGCTAGTCTATGTACTTTACATGCATTAACGTAAGTCATCCTCACAACAACCCTATAAGATAGGCACTATTTCCATCCCATTTTACAGGCCAGGAAACTGAAACCCAGAGGGTCAGTAACTTGCCCAAAGTTGTACGAGCTGGTGGGTGGCAGAGCAAGAGTATAACGATAATCTTGAGCTCTTAGGCACTAGGCTAGGCTGTTTCTCCGATATACACAATGTAGCACAGTGAGATTAGATGTCATTAGGAAAGAGGTCAGAAGACAAGATTTTGCAAAGCACATTCCAAAAGCTTCACAACGTTTCTGGTTTCAAATAGCTTCCCCAAGCAAAAGAATACAAAACTCTGAGCTTCCTATAAGGCAGAACCTTTACAAAAAGCAAGTTTTTTAAAACGCTTTACAAAAGAGCACCCTTTTTAGAAGCACCGAATTTGAAACTAAAGGTCAAGATACCTTGAAGATCATAATTGTGGTAGTTAATTTTTTGTGTTGACTTAGTGGGCCACGAAATTCTCAAATACTTGGTCAAACATTATTCTAAGTATCTAAGGGTGCTTCTAGATAAAATTAATATCTGAATTGAAAGACTGAGTAAAGCAGATTGCATTCCTAAATATGGTAGGCCTCATCCAATAGGTCGAAATACTGCATAGAACGCAAAGACTCACCTTTCCCTGAGTATCAGTCTTTTCCTGTCTTCAGATCCAAACTGAAAATTGGCTCTTCTTGGGTCTCCAATTTGCCAACTGCATGTCTTAGAACATTCTATTGGTTGGCTCTGCTTCTCTAGAAAACCCTTACTAATGCGATGCTCATTATGTCACCATTACATTATCATCATGATCACTGTGGTCACCCTCAACACCACCACCATCATCCTCACTACCACTCACTGAATGTGCTCTGAGACTGTGTGGGTAAAAGCCCTCATTTTATGGATGAGTAAACTGAGGTTCAGTGAGCTTGGGACATGTACTCAACACCTCACCAACAGTCCATGGTACAGCTGAGACCGTACTTATGCACAGCCCAGTGCATTTTTCTCTATACCAAGTGGCATCTCCCACTAAATGAAACAGTCATCAACAGCTAACATTTGGAAGGGTGATGGCTTGTTTTCCATCTTCAGATATCTTATTAACTCTAATTTTCTCCAAAGGTGTTTTGTCATTCCTTTGAAAGCCATTATCTTGTTTCTTTTTTAGGGTGACCTGTTGTCATTTTAGCTTGGTTACTTTTGAGGCAATTTAATCCGATTTTTGCCAGGAGCCAGTTATTCGTCTTACATCTATTTGATCGTTCAGCAACTAACAGGCGTTTTCCACAGCTGCAGATACAAAAGAGACAAGAAAAAGTATGGCTCACCTTACATACCCTAATTCATCTGAGCTGAGCATGATTCAGCTAGGCATGTTATATTGCATTTGGAAAATATGTATGTCTTCAGACTTTTTTCACTCTCTGTATGGGAGAGGGCTGGAAAGTCAGGCACCAGAAGGATAAACTTATACGCAAGGCTGCTGCAGCCTGCATAAAAGTGTGCTAATAGACCTGTGTTGCAAAGGACAAGAGGGGGAGGGACATCAGCCCAGCACACCCCCCCTTGACAACTTCCAAAGAAAAATAGACTGTAATTATCAGAAATCCAATTGCTCTATTAAAATATATGAAATAACTGCATACATTGTGAAATTGAAGTCGTGAGGTTTTTTAAAATAAAAGTAAAAAAATATTTGTATCTGGAATGAACATTAAAACCTACCAAGATCTATCTAGGTAAACTGTTCCCTTCCCACCCCTAAGCCCCAATATGTTAATCAGATGTGCAGTCCCAGAGTCAGGACCTCTTGGCCCATGGTGAGTTTACCTCAGACACACTCCTTTGAAGAGATAAGCTATCTAAGGAGAGAAGAGAACTTGCTGGAAATAGCCAGAAAAATAAGAGTAGATTGTAGCCTCTCTGCCAGGAAGTACACTTTTTCCCCAGCCATTTGCAGGAAGAGCTAGAGAAGTAGCTTGCTATGCCGTTACAAGTCATTCTCTCTCCTGAGCTACGCCAGCCCATGCTCCTTTTTCATTCCAATTGCTGCATTTCTAGAGGATCATACTGCCATTTTTCTCTTCTCTGTCTTAACACCAATCGCACTTCTGGGCTTCTGTCCCCACTGCTGATGGTGTTAATCTCCATGGGAACCAATGTGACTCAGAGGGTCAATGTGTGCTTGGCAAGTCCTGTTACAATCATTGCCAGCATGTTACCAGCAACGGCAGCATAATCCTTGGTGATCACATTTTTGTTTTGTGAATTTTGCTGGTGAGTCATGCAGCTTAAAGGCAACAGCCTCAAAGGAAATCTTAGCTTAGCACTTTGGAGTAAATCCTATCACAGCCACCTTCTATGAAAGCTGCATTCCAGCATCCCCCTTTTCAGAAGTCATGGAGTCGAATATTTGCTCTGGAATTACATTTTCCTGGACTTTTTCTATATCTATTATCCTGGTTTGGGATCGTGCATTTCTGTCTACACACAATGGGAACAATTTAATGGGGATAGCAATGCTCATGGAAATAATGGCTCTCTTTTTCAATAAGATACTCTCATTTTTCTGTTGTTGTTGTGATGGTGGTAGTGATGGTTTTCATTTAATAACATGAAATCTACACTGTGGCCTCCTATAGGATGAATCCAACGAAAGAAGGCTATTTGGTCAACCGAAAGGTGTCTTACAAAGTTTGAGTTGCTAAAGATAAGCTAGAGATCACCAAATCCAACCTCCCACCTGGCACAGATTCTAACAAATGCATCCAGCATCTTTTTAATTAGTGGAAAGCAAAGATAGTCTCCCACTTCTTTCCAAGAGGTGTGCCCTCTAATGTTGGATCACTTAAATTACAATGAGAATCCTTTCTTAGGTTGAGTAAAAATCTGCCCCCTGTAACTTTGATCCATCTATTAGCATTCTGCTCTCTAAGGAATAACAAAACATACTTTCTCTCCTGTACTTCCATTTTATCTCTGCTGGAGTCGTCTATTACCCAATCCTTCCTGCCTCATCATATCAGACTCATCACTTGTTTCTCATGTGTCTGTCTCCTTCACCAAATGGAGCTTCTGGAAGACAAAACACATGTCCCACTCTTTGAATCATGAGTGCTGTGTTTAATGACATACCTTCAAATACTCCATGCTGCTTTGTCTTTCTCCCTTGGTCATTGTATTAGTCCGTTCTCACTCTGCTATGAAGAAATGCCTGAGACTGGATAATTTGTAAAGGAAAGGGAAGAAGCAGGCACATTTTTCACAGGGCAGCAGGACAGAGTAAGTGCAAGCGGAGTAAATTCTAGATGCTTACAAAACAATCAGATCTCATGAGACTCACTATCATGAGCAAAGCATGGGGGAAACTGCCCTCACGATTTGATTACCTTCATCTGGTCCCACTCTTGACACATGGGGATTATGGAGATTACAACTCAAGATGAGATTTTAGGTGGGGACACAGAGCCAAACCATATCAGTCATGCTAGTTCAGGCTAAGAATTTCTAATTCCTTCAACTATTTGTCAACTCAGCAAGCAGATACTGGCCTCTTTTCACCTCCTTTTCCAACAAGAGTACAAATAAGGTGAAAGAAGACAGATTAAAGCATGTAATGTCTCTATGACAAAAACTATGCTTTCAAATATCACACAGTGTGGTGAGTGTAATGAAGTAGTTCAGAAAGTCTACAAAGGATGCTCCAGGTCCTTCAAACAGCCTTGAAATTCTACAGTAAATGAGATTTTTACAACTAGAAGACACTGTAAACACAACCTCGCCCAATCATTACTAAGGGAAATATGGGGACCCAAGAATCAGAGTGAATTGCCCAAGGTCACAGAGCCAGTCACTGGATGAGCTAAAACTAGAAACAGTCACTTCTTTTTCTCTATATCACGTTCTTTACAGCACACCACACTAACTCAAAGGGAATATTATGCCCGGGCATTTTATATGCTCCTGAATAGTTAACTGGTGATTTCAAACATGGGAAGCGTGTTGCTGTATCTTCAGACCTAAATTTTAGCACTGTCTCTCCCACTGATATTTATATGGTACTAAATATTCCAACAGGGTTTTAAGGCTTACAGCTACTGTCCCTGGCAATCTTGGTTTTGATCTCAGAAGAAAGAGATGCTAATATAAAATCCTCAGAATTTTAAAAGACTGACGGAATCTTTCTTATCATGTTTATCTTACATAGCACTTAACACAGTGCCTGGCATATGATAGTCATTTTAAAAATGTTTGCTGACAGAGGAATAATTTTGTAATTATTTATTGATGAATTATCCATGGCAAAATTTCAAATTCAAGTTAAATTTCCCTATCACTTGGCCTATTTCCTATGTCAAGGCCATATCCTCAATAATCAATTGATTATTATTCAAAGAACTTAAACAAATACTAATGTTTATCCAAGCAACATATAATTTGCAATTCTAATAAGCTAAAAATACACATACAAGACAATTCCAACTTGCAGATAGATGACATTCTGACAGAGCATATGCCAACTGAGAATTAGAACCTGAAAGATACATTCTAAAGGAGAAAATGTAACAGGAGGAGGAATATAAAGAAAGAGAAAAGTGACTGGCATAGAATTCCTTTTGTGTTTGTAAAGCACATTGTACAGAGCACGATGGAGTAAAAGAGGAACCTGCTTCTATCTCTGCTTCTCTCTATAACGGCCTCTATTACCTTGAGATAAGCAGATTCCCAGGCCTGGAAAATAAGACGCTATTTAAGATATTGTTTATTTAGGAAACATGAGTCTCCCTTCAGTTATGCAGGAAGCATAAGTCCCCCTTCACCAGGAACCCAAATCCCAGCTTCTAAAGCCATAAAGCCACTTGTCAGGTTAGAAGAAATTTTGCTCTACTTTCATTATGATTGAAAGAAAACTCTTATTAGACCTGAAGAGAGCACTTGTTAACCTTTCTACCCAATCTTTTTTAGCAATGTGTAATAAAAAAACTTTCTTATTCAATACAATTGAAAAAATTAAGTGCAAAAGTTGGTTCAAGTAAAAAACTGTTAAAATACATATCTTAAATATTTTATTTAAATGTCAAATATGTAAGTGTACATTCATGTGTTCATCTCTGATGTATAACTGAGCAACCACTACCTGAATTTCCTCAAAGTTTATTTTGTATAAACCACTCCTAAAATGCCTCATTTACAATTGGTGGTTTTAATTTTTTTTTAATATACAAAACATTAGGACACTTTAAAAGCAATCTGACTACATAAATTTTCTTATTTTTTACCATTTTTAAACCATACCTCAATCTTTGCAAAATGTTTTATTTTGCAAAAAAAAAAAACTCTTCATCCACACTTGTAGTTTACTCATTAAATATATATATTATTATTATTATTATTTAAAATTACAAGTACAATTGACAAAAACAGACTTGGGAACAAATGCAAAGAATTCTTGATAAGCACAGAGCTCAGCTCCTGAAAGTAGGATTTGGGCAAACCACAGAGTAATCTACCAGCACAAAGTGTTAGGTCAAGCACGAGTATCCATCAGCATCCTGTACAGAAGGCACTAAGAGTGTCAGTTCATCTGGTAAACCAGATTAAAGCATTCCTACTTTATTTACAATAACAGAGCCATCATGAGTTTCATGGGACAGTGTAAATTCCCACTCCTCAATCCTCCATTGACAAAAACTTTCTGTATTTGTTTCCAAGGACTTTCATAATAATTTACCACAAACTAAGTGTTTATAACAGCACATTGTTTTTCTCCCACAGTTCTGGAGACCAGAAGTTCAAAATCAAGGTGTCATCAAGGCTATGTTCCCGCCGAAGGCTCTAGGAAAGAATCTTCCCCTGCCTCTTTTAACTTCTGGGTTCCCAGCCATTATATCTGCAAATACCCTGTCTCCAAATAAGCTCACATTCTTAGGTTCTCAGTAGACATGAATTTTTGACAGACACTATTCAACTGGTCTACCACACTTTGGCAAACTGTCACCTCTACATGTTTAAAGAGTCTCAAGCATGCTATTTCCTCTTCTAGAAAACCGCCTACCCCATTCTTTAACATGGTCAATTCTCATATATTTCCCTACTCATATGCTTCTGGCTGTTCTCCCAGAAGAAGGTCTTTGACTCTTCAATGTAATTCATTTTCTTATAGTGAAATTGTCTTTCTCGTCTGTTTTCACCATTACACCCACTTTTCAACTATTTATTGAGCACCTGCTAAATGCCCACACTGTGCTAGGGGCTGAAGATACATTTAATGGCAATGACTAAGACCAAATTTCCTGCCTTTTGAAGGGTAGAACACTTCAAGTCTTTAAAAGAAAGGAGCATAAATTTGGTTTTGAATTATCAAAGCCTGCATGCTACCAGTCATACAGTAAGCACTCAATACACATCTATTGAGTGAATTAATGAGTAAAGAATTCCAGAAGGCAATGCAAATAATGGATAGCATGGGACAGTTGGAAGACCGAGGATAGGGTTTTTGCCTGGAATGAAAACTTTCAAGTAACTCAAGCTATGACCAGGAGATGCACTGCCTCTGTTTTACTAAAAATGTTCAAACAGAAATCTGTCAATGGAAGATCAGCCTGCATGGTTTCTAAGGCACCTTTCAACTCTGTTTCTTTTCATTCACCAATAGATTAAATGATGGAGAAAGGACATTTCTTTTTTCTTTTTTTTTTTCTTTTTTTTTTTAATTGCATTTTAGGTTTTGGGGTACATGTGCAGAGCATGCAATACAGTTGCATAGGTACACACAGGGCAGTGTGTTTTGTTTGCTTTCTCCCCTTCACCCACATTTGGTATTTCTCCCCTGGCAATCCCTCCCCACCTCCCCCTCCCACTGGCCCTCCCCTTTTCCCCCTATAGACCCCAGTGTTTAGTACTCCCCTTTCTGTGTCCATGTGTTCTCATTTTACATCACCCGCCTATGAGTGAGAATATGCGATGTTTCATTTTCTGTTCTTGTGTCAGTTTGCTGAGAATGATGTTCTCCAGATTCATCCATGTCCCTATAAACGACACGAACTCATCATTTCTGATTGCTGCATAATATTCCATAGTGTATATGTGCCACATTTTCCCAATCCAGTCTATCATTGATGGGCATTTGGGTTGATTCCAGGTCTTTGCTATTGTAAACAGTGCTGCAATGAACATTCGTGTGCATGTGTCCTTGTAGTAGAACGATTTATAGTCTTTTGGATATATACCCAGTAATGGGATTGCTGGGTCAAATGGGATTTCTATTTCTAAGGCCTTGAGGAATCGCCACACCGTCTTCCACAATGGTTGGACTAATTTACACACCCACCAACAGTGTAAAAGTGTTCCTTTTTCTCCACATCCTCTCCAGCATCTGTTGTCTCCAGATTTTTTAATGATCGCCATTCTAACTGGCGTGAGATGGTATCTCAATGTGGCTTTGATTTGCATCTCTCTGATGACCAGTGACGATGAGCATCTTTTCATATGATTGTTGGCCTCATATATGTCTTCTTTCGTAAAGTGTCTGTTCATATCCTTTGACCACTTTTGAATGGGCTTGTTTGTTTTTTTCCTGTAAATCTATTTGAGTTCTTTGTATATTCTGGATATCAGCCCTTTGTCAGATGGGTAAACTGCAAAAATTTTTTCCCATTCTGTTGGTTGCCGATTCACACTACAGACTGTTTCTTTTGCTGTGCAGAAGCTGTGGAGTTTCATTAGGTCCCATTTGTCTATTTTGGCTTTTGTTGCCAATGCTTTTGGTGTTTTGTTCATGAAGTCCTTGCCTACTCCTATGTCCTGGATAGTTTTGCCTAGATTTCCTTCTAGGGTTTTTATGGTGCTGGGTCTTATGTTTAAGTCTTTAATCCATCTGGAGTTAATTTTGGTGTAAGGTATCAGGAAGGGGTCCAGTTTCTGCTTTCTACACATGGCTAGCCAGTTTTCCCAACACCATTTGTTTAACAGGGAGTCCTTTCCCCATTGCTTGTTTTTGTCAGGTTTATCAAAGATTGTATGGTTGTAGCTATGTTGTGTTGCCTCTGATGCCTCTGTTCTGTTCCATTGATCTATATCTCTGTTTTGGTACCAGTACCATGCTGTTTTGATTACTGTAGCCTTATAGTATAGTTTGAAATCCGGTAGTGTGATGCCCCCCGCTGTGTTCTTTTTGCTTAGAATTGACTTGGCTATGCGGGCTCTCTTTTGGTTCCATATAAAGTTCAAGGTGGTTTTTTCCAGTTCTGTGAAGAAAGTCAATGGTAGCTTGATGGGGATAGCATTGATTCTGTAAATTACTTTGGGCAGTATATAGCCATTTTCACGATATTAATTCTTCCTAACCATGAACATGGAATGTTTCTCCATCTGTTTGTGTCCTCTCTGATTTCGTTGAGCAGTGGTTTGTAGTTTTCCCTGAAGAGGTCCCTTACGTTCCTTTGAGTTGTATTCCAAGGTATTTTATTCTTTTTGTAGCAATTGTGAATGGCAGTTCATTCTTGATTTGGCTCTCTTTAAGTCTGTTATTGGTGTAGACGAAGGCTTGTGATTTTTGCACATTGATTTTATATCCTGAGACTTTGCTGAAGTTGCTTATCAGTTTCAGGAGTTTTCGGGCTGAGGCGATGGGGTCTTCTAGGTATATTATCATGTCGTCTGCAAATAGAGACAATTTGGCTTCCACCTTTCCTATTTGAATACCCTTTATTTCTTTTTCTTGCCTGATTGCTGTGGCTAGAACTTCCAGAACTATATTGAATAGGAGTGGTGAAAGAGGGCATCCTTGTCTAGTGCCAGATTTCAAAGGGAATGCTTCCAGTTTTTGCCCATTCAGTATGATATTGGCTGTTGGTTTGTCACAAATAGCTTTTATTACTTTGAGATACGTTCCATTGATACCGAGTTTATTGAGGGTTTTTAGCATAAAGGGCTGTTGAATTTTGTCAAATGCCTTCTCTGCGTCAATTGAGATAATCATGTGGGTTTTGTTTTTGGTTCTGTTTATGTGGTGAATTACGTTGATAGACTTGCGTATGTTGAACCAGCCTTGCATCCCTGGGATGAATCCTACTTGATCATGATGAATACGTTTTTTGATTTGCTGTTGCAATCGGCTTGCCAATATTTTATTGAAGATTTTTGCATCTATGTTCATCATGGATATTGGCCTGAAGTTTTCTTTTCTTGTTGGGTCTCTGCCGGGTTTTGCTATCAGGATGATATTGGTCTCGTAGAATGATTTGGGTAGGATTCCTTCTTTTTGGATTATTTGGAATAGTTTCAGAAGAAATGGTACCAGCTCCTCTTTGTGTGTCTGGTAGAATTTGGCTGTGAACCCGTCTGGACCTGGGCTTTTTTTGTGTGGTAGGCTCTTACTTGCTGCCTCGACTTCTGCCCTTGTTATTGGTCTATTCATAGTTTCAGCTTCCTCCTGGTTTAGGCTTGGGAGGACACAGGAGTCCAGGAATTTATTCATTTCTTCCAGGTTTACTAGTTTATGTGCATAGAGTTGTTTGTAATATTCTCTGATGATGGTTTGAATTTCTGTGGAATCTGTGGTGATTTCCCCTTTATCATTTTTTATTGCATCTATTTGGTTGTTCTCTCTTTTCTTTTTAATCAATCTGGCTAGTGGTCTGTCTATTTTGTTGATCTTTTCAAAAAACCAGCTCTTGGATTTATTGATTTTTTGGAGGGTTTTTCATGTCTCAATCTCCTTCAGTTCAGCTCTGATCTTAGTTATTTCTTGTCTTCTGCTGGGTTTTGAGTTTTTTTGATCTTGCTCCTCTAGCTCTTTCAATTTTGACGATAGGGTGTCAATTTTGGATCTCTCCATTCTCCTCATATGGGCACTTATTGCTATATACTTTCCTCTAGAGACTGCTTTAAATGTGTCCCAGAGATTCTGGCATGTTGTGTCTTCGTTCTCATTGGTTTCGAAGAACTTCTTTATTTCTGCCTTCATTTCGTTGTTTATCCAGTCAACATTCAGGAGCCAGTTGTTCAGTTTCCATGAAGCTGTGCGGTTCTGGGTTGGTTTCTGAATTCTGAGTTCTAACTTGATTGCACTATGGTCTGAGAGGCTGTTTGTTATGATTTCAGTTGTTTTGCATTTGTTGAGCAGTGCTTTACTTCCAATTATGTGGTCAATTTTAGAGTAGGTATGATGTGGTGCTGAGAAGAATGTATATTCTGTGGATTTGGGGTGGAGAGTTCTGTAAATGTCTATCAGGTTTGCTTGCTCCAGGTCTGAGTTCAAGCCCTGGATATCCTTGTTGATTCTCTGTCTGGTTGATCTGTCTAATATTGACAGTGGAGTGTTAAAGTCTCCCACTATTATTGTGTGGGAGTCTAAGTCTCTTTGTAAGTCGTTAAGAACTTGCCTTATGTATCTGGGTGCTCCTGCATTGGGTCCATATATGTTTAAGATCGTTAGCTCTTCTTGTTGTATCGATCCTTTTACCATTATGTAATGGCCTTCTTTGTCTCTTTTGATCTTTGTTGCTTTAAAGTCTATTTTATCAGAGATGAGGATTGCAACTACTCCTTTCTTTTGCTCTCCATTTGCTTGGTAAATCTTCCTCCATCCCTTTATTTTGAGCCTTTGTGTATCCTTGCATGTGAGATGGGTTTCCTGGATACAGCACACTGCTGGGTTTTGGCTTTTTATCCAATTTGCCAGTCTGTGTCTTTTGATTGGTGCATTTAGTCCATTTACATTTAGGGTTAATATTGTTATGTGTGAGATTGACACTGCCATTTTGATGCTAGCTGGCTGTTTTGCCTGTTAGTTGTTGTAGATTCTTCATTATGTTGATGCTCTTTAGCATTGAGTGTGATTTTGGAATGGCTGGTACTGGTTGTTCCTTTCTATGTGTAGTGCCTCTTTCAGGAGCTCTTGTAAAGCAGGGCTGGTGGTGACAAAATCTCTGAGTGCTTGCTTGTTTGCAAAGGATTTTATTTTTCCTTCACTTCTGAAGCTCAGTTTGGCTGGATATGAAATTCTGGGTTGAAAGTTCTTTTCTTTAAGGATGTTGAATATTGGCCCCCACTTTCTTCTGGCTTGTAGAGTTTCTGCCGAGAGATTTGCTGTGAGTCTGATGGGCTTCCCTTTGTGGGTGACCCGACCTTTCTCTCTTGCTGCCCTTAGTATTTTCTCCTTTATTTCAACCTTGTTGAATCTGACAATTATGTGCCTTGGGGTTGCTCTTCTTGCGGAATATCTCTGTGGTGTTCTCTGTATTTCCTGCATTTGAGTGTTGGCCTGTCTTGCTAGGTGGGGGAAATTTTTCTGGATAATGTCCTGCAGAGTATTTTCCAGCTTGGATTCATTCTCTTCATCACATTCTGGTACGCCTATCAAACGTAGGTTAGGTCTCTTCACATAGTCCCACATTTCTTGGAGACTTTGTTCATTTCTTTTTGCGCTTTTTTCTCTGATCTTGGTTTCTCGTTTTATTTCATTGAGTTGATCCTCAACTTCTGATATTCTTTCTTCTGCTTGGTCAATTCGGCTATTGAAACTTGTGCATGTTTCGCGAAGTTCTCGTATTGTGTTTTTCAGCTCCTTTAATTCATTCATATTCCTCTCTAAGGTATCCATTCTTGTTATCATTTCCTCAAATCTTTTTTCAAATCTTTTTTCAAGGTTCTTAGTTTCTTTACATTGATTTAAAACGTGTTCTTTTAGCTCACAAAAGTTTCTCATTATCCACCTTCTGAAGTCTAATTCTGTCATTTCGTCACAGTCATTCTCTGTCCAGCTTTGTTCCCTTGCTGGTGAGGAGTTTTGGTCCTTTCTAGGTGGCGAGGTGTTCTGGTTTCGGGTGTTTTCCTCCTTTTTGCGCTGGTTTCTTCCCACCTTTGTGGATTTATCCACCTGTCGTCTGTGTAGTTACTGACTTTTTGATTGGATCTCTGAGTGGACACCCAGATTGTTGATGATGGAGTATTTCTGTTACTTGGTTTTCCTTCTACCAGTCTAGCCCCTTCGCTGTACGACCGCTGAGGTCCACACAAGGCCCTGCTTGTCTGGGGTGCACCTGTAGCGGCTGCGGAACAGCAAGGGATGCTACCAGATTCTTTTTCTGCTATCTTTGTCCCAGGATGATGTCTGCCGAATGTCAGTCTTATGGATATAGAGGGGTCAGGGAGTTGCTTGAGGAGACAGTCTGTAGGAGCTCAAGTGCTGAGCTGTGAGCTCTGTTGTTCATTCAGGGCTGCTAGGCTGCTATGTTTAGTTCTGCTGCAACCTAACTCGTAAGAAAACCCCTTTTTTTTCCTCAGATGCTCTGTCTGGGGGGGGGTTGGGGCTTTCCTTGTGAGTGTCCGCCTCACTGTCCTGCCCAGCTAGGAGGCAGTCTAGTCACTTTTTGCCTGCCGAGGCTCCGCCCTGCTGGTGTGAGGTTCGCCCTTTTCCTGCAGGCTCCGCCCTTCTGCTGTGGTCTCCGCCCTGTTGCCTCCGGCTACGCCCTGCCGCGGAGTCTCTCTGTTGTACCGGGTTGCCTCGGCAGCGGCAGGCTGCGTCAGCAATGGGCGTGTACCTCAGTAGGGGCTGATTGCCTCGGTAATGGCTGACGCCCCTCCCCCGCGGAGCTGCACTTTAAAAAAAAACCTATTCACCGGGAGCGTTGGAATCGCCGTTTTGTTTGTTGCACTGCGCTCCGCCAAGCGCTGAGTCCCTGGGATTTCCTGGGCTGGGTCACAGTTCAAGACCCGTTCAGTCTCAAGTTCAGCCCTCTCGGGTCTTAGTTTGCCGGTTCAACAGGGCACCCATAACAGTGTGCTTTTGTATGGAGCGCTATGGAGCGCCACTGTGCTCTGGCGCGGGCCGGAGTCACACTGGCTGCCAGCTACGCCAGCGGAGACCTCTGCCTGACGTCCCACATCTCTTTTATACCTGGGAATTTCCCCGTTCTGTGGGCAACTAAGATCCGTCTGGAAATGCTTCCCCGACTCACCCTCTCCGTGCGTCCAGCGAGAGCTTCAATCCTGGGTTGTTCTCACAGCGCCATCTTGAGTCCAGCATCGAGAGGACATTTCTTAATGTTGCCTTTTTTCCTATGCTATTCAAAAAACTTTATTCATTACTAACAACTACTAGACATGATGCTAAATATTTAATTCCTATTAAGTATTAACTAAATGCTCACCACACATCACATAAAGCAGGTAAAATAGTAAAAGAAACCACTGGCTGTTCACCAAAGAATTCATCTTCTCTTTTTCCTGAAACATGGCTAGATTACATATCTCAATGTCCCTTGCGTTTAGGCTTGCCCATGTGACTGAATTCTACCTAACTGAGTACAAGCAGAAGTGATATATGCTACTTCCAGGCCTGGCCCATAAAAATCTCCCAGGTATACTCCTTCACTCTTTTCCGTTTCTAGATGCTAAAACAGAGATAACTTCCAACACATACATCCTCTGTGTGGGTAACATGGCTCCCAATCAGTGAACAAGGTTGCTTAGGGAAGCAAAAAAATCTTTGCTATCGCAATGGTTGGTGGCCTTCCAAAGCTCATATCTACCTGATAAAATCTTATTTCTTAGCATTTAATTTATCTCATTAGGGAGAAGTTAAATTGAATTTAATTAATTAATTTAAATTAATTGGGTTTAATTAATTTAATTTTCTCCTTAGGGGAGAAATGAGAAAATATTTGAGAACTACTTATATGAAGCAACCCTGAAAGGTACATATAAAAGATAGTAAAGCCTCTTTCAGCCTAAGCTTCTGAATGACTAACTGAAGAAGAAACATTTTGGTCACTACCAAGTACTGTGGATAAAAAATCTCATTTCTTTGTATTTGAACCATTACATACTTAGGAGTCTGATATAGCAGTTAGCCCATCTTAAGTATTATAACTATTCTCTTACCCATTTTACACTTGGGGAAAACTGAGCTCAAAGAGCATAATTCTAAGGTCAAGCCCTCTGGTAACGAGTAGAGCAGAGATTTGAAACTTGTCTAATTCAAAAACCTGAGCTATTGATCCTTATGCTCCATTGCTTCTCCAGTTATCAGAAGCTACATGTTTCCACTGTATGAGACAATTTCCAGTTGGAATTACTGGAAGATGCTGAATGTGATCTCTAGTTTGGGGACCAAAGTTATGCTATTTTTAGTTATACTATTTTTTATGCCTCCAAAGCTGATAAATCCTTCCAGGAGTTGTAACTTTAATTCACACTTGCAAAGTTGTGCTGCTGAAAATCTCCTGTAATCAAATGTGCACAGTGATAAGCAGTGAAATGGAACATGTGGAAATAAATTATAATTTCTTTTGATAGACACAAAAACAAGATGCATCAAGTCTGAAAGAAACCTATAAAAAATTCAAGTAAGTCAAAGGCCCATGGAATTTGGTTTCATATGCACTCGAAAACATCCAAGTTTCCCCAGCTGCGAATGTAAAGTCAGACTGGAGGTTGTATAAGAGATCTAAGGAATTATGTCAGAGCTTTTGCTCTTTGAAGCATCTTACTATGTACAATCATATTACAGACAGTGATGGGCTTTGTCCTAAAGTTGTGAATCTACAGTTTTCCCATAGAAATTGCATAGGATGTACCTATGTGGAAACTATTTAACTGTCCCCAGAAAAGTATTATCGAAACACATAGAAGTCTGAAAGAGTTTTTCATCGTTCCACATGTAGGAGCATGCATGTTTAATGTCATGTAAGTCTTAGAGCTGCTGAATAAAAAGAAGACAGTAACTTTTTAATATGTCAACTAACAAAGTCTACTGTGTTGATAGATAAGAGCATTGCTTAAATCTTTTAATTCTCTATACAAGTTTTATTGTGTGCCTTTTTCTGGTGGTCTTTGAATACACAATTGAACAGTGCTTCTCAGAGAATTTCCCTCTTTTTTGCTTCATTTTATTCCACTGCTACTTAAATAAGTTAATTTACTGCTCGAAGACTTAAATGCATCACATTCCAACCTGAAATACAGTAGATGTGAACAAAAAATGGAACTATTGAATGCTAGATGGAGATTATAGGCTGTTTTAGGTAGAGGTTGAAGGAAGAATTATTTGGTTTTGATTCTTATGTATTTAAAACGGTGCTACAGCTTTGGAACATATTTCCAGATGCAAAATTAGTATTATAGAGAATCACCAGGTTCACAGCTTTTGAATCTAATACCACCTCTTCTGTATGCTGTGAGTAGCCTTACCTTTTAGCATTTAAGAGATAAAGCTCTATGTTAAATTTTCCAATTATTACCTGTCTGGTACAGTTGCAACAGGACCATATCAAGTATTTGAGTTTTAGTAGGGAAATGTAATTACAGTTTGAAAAATAGTAGAAAATGAATTCCTATCACATCCTTAGTGGCAGTTTATATGCTAAAAAGAAAAACGCTTGGGGTCTAATTCATAAGAGCTTTATGCTTCATTTACATTTTTCTGTGCAGTTTACTTGGAAAAGAGTATAATGCATGTTTTTCAAGTAAAATATGCCATTTGGGGATTCATTCAACTTGTTTTGCATTGTCCTCATCGAGGGCCAAGCGCTCTTTTCTACAATCCTAAAGGGCACTAGTAACTGGAGTGGGTAGAAAGCCCTAAATATTAACTAAAAGGAATGCCTAAAACCATTGTACAGATTATTTAGAAAATTTACAGCAGTCTCTAGCAGTCACAACTTGGAAAGCCTGTTGTACGTTTACTATGCAGATTGTTTCCCAAGCCCTTTGTATAGGATATTGAACAAATTACCTGACAATATGGATATTTTGGAAGTCCGCTCAGAATTCACAAGTTTCTGACAATTTCCCAACCAATCCATGTTCTTTTATTTAGTTCAGTGTTTCTCAAAACATGGTCTGTGGGCTAGCAAACATCAGAATTGTCTGAAATTCCTGTTAAAATCATGATTTCCTAAGCCCCACAACACTGATCCAAAATTGCTGAGGATAGAGACCTGGAATTTGAATTATACAAGCTACTCTGGTGAGTTGTGCCTGTCTCACAATGATGAGCACCAAATTTAAAACCCCATTCCTGTGTTTTGGACTAAGACAATAGAGGGAGGTCACTTTTAGGTAGATCAAACACACTGCTTTTTAGTAACCAGTGATTTAAAAAAAAAAAACACCAAAAATGTTTACTAGCCCATGTAAGATCAATCTGGAGAAGGACAAAGTCACATTTGCAAGCGATGACAATTTTGTCTCAAGCACAAAGTTATAACCCTCAAGTGTGTGCTCTATGACATCCAGTTCTTCTGTCTTCTTCCTAATCCCTGTAACTGCATTCTATAGTTGCTGAGAGAAAACGATGTAACCAAAAAGCATTTCTCACAGTGTTCACTGATGCACTGGAAAATGAATATTGTGGACAATCAGCTCATTATTTATTCTACACACTATCAAAACTGCCAGCCCAATTTTCTTCTCCCACTGAATTCATGGAACATATTCAATGCCTTTGGTATCTTGGTGAGATCACTATAGCCCTATATTAGAGAAAATCTGAGGCCAAACATAATTGTTCTAAAAAGGCATTGCCTCTGCCATTACAGAGTAACACTTATAATACTTTTAGTGAATGAAGGCTATGGACCTTGACTGGCTTGGCTAAATTTACTCTGGGTTAAAGCCAAAATTCAATATGTCTTTGTTGACTGATAAAAGAAAAATTCATGTAGTAGAAATCCCTATGTCACCAAATCTGGTTTTCCTCTCCTTCCTGGGACATATGAAATTACACTTTCATGCCTAGGTGAGCAGAAGTGAGTGATATATGTCACTCCCAGAGCAAAGCATTTATTTGCTGAAATGAACCCCCTAACACAGTCCATCCCTACTATAATGACCAAAGAGCTGCAGGTTCCCAATGGAGCAGTTACAGAGCATTCATTATCCCCCAGAAATCACTCAGATTTAGTCAACTTTGCAATCAAGAAACGAGGGCAACATAGCCGAATAGGAACAGCTCTGGTCTGCAATTCCCAGTGAGACCAACACAGAAGCTGGGTAATTTCTGCATTTCCAACTGAGGTGCACAGCTCATCTCACTGGGACTGGTAAGACAGTGGTTGCAGCCCACAGAGGTGAGCCAAAGCAGAATGGGGCATTGCCTCACCCAGGAAGTTTAGGGAACTCCCTCCTCCAGCCAAGGGAAGGTGTGAAGAACAGTGCATTCCAGCCCAGAAACTATGCTTTTCCCATGCTCTTCACAACCCACAGACCAGGGGATTCCCTCTGGTACCTACACCACCAGGGCCCTGGGTTTCAAGCACAAAACTGGGCAGCCATTTGGGCAGTCACAGAGCTAGCAGAGAAGGTTTTCTTTATACCCCAGTGGCACCTAGAATGCCAGCAAGACAAAACCGTTCACTCCCCTGGAAAGGGGGCTGAAGCCAGGGAGCCAAGTGGTCTTACTTAGCAGATCCCACCCACACAGAGCCCAGCAAGTTAAAGCCACTGGCTTGAAATTGTTGCTGCCAGCACAGCAGTCTGAAGTTGATCTGGGATGCTCCTGCTTGCTAAGGGGTTGGGTGTCTACCATTATTGAGGCTTGAGTAGACGGTTTTCCCATTACAGTATAAATAAAGCCAATGGGAAGTTTGAACTAAGAGGAGCCCACCACAACTCAGCAAAGCCACTGTAGCCAGACTGCCTCTCTAGATTCCTCCTCTCTGGGCAGGGCATCTCTGAAAGAAAGGCAGAAACCCCAGTCAGCTAAATAAAACTCCCCTCCCTGGGACAGAGCATCTGGGTGAAGGGGCAGCCGTGGGCACAGTTTCAGCAGACTTAAATGTTCCTGCTTGATGGCTCTGAAGAGACAGTGAATCTTCCAGCACAGAGCTTGAGCTCTGCTAAGGGACAGACTGCCTCCTGAAGTGGGTCCCTGACCCTTGTGCCTCCTGACTGGGAGGCATCTACCAGCAGGGGTCAATAGACACCTCATACAGAATAGCTCCAGCAGGCATCTGGTGAGTGCTCCTCTAAGATGAAGCTTCCAGAGGAAGGAACAAGAAGCAATCTTTGCTGTTCTGCAGCCTCCGCTGGTGATGCCCAGGCAAACAGGGTCTAGAGTGAACTTCCAGTAAGACCCAGCAGACCTGAAGCAGAGGGGCCTGACTGTTAGAAAGAAAACTAATAAATAGAACGGAATAGCATCAACAACAACATAAAGGACATCCACACAGAAATCTCATCCAAAGGTCACCAGCATCAAAGTCAAAAAGTAGATACATCTACAAAGGTGAGGAAAAAACAATGCCAAAAAAGCTAAAAATTCCAAAAACCAGAATGTCTCTTATTTTCCAAAGGATCACAACTCCTCTCCAGTAAGGAAACAAAACTAGACAGAGAACAATTTTGACGAACTCACAGAAGTAGACTTCAGAATGTGGGCAATAACAAACTCCTCCAAGCTAAAGGAGCATGTTCTAACCCAGTGCAAGGAAGCTAAAAACCTTGAAAAAAGGTTATAAAAATTGCTGACTAGAATAACCAGTTTAGAGAAGACAGTAAATGACCTGATGGAGATGAAAAACACAGCACAAGAACTTTGTGAAGCATACACAAGTATCAATAGCCAAATCAGTCAAGCAGAAGAAAGAATATCATAGATTGAAGATCAACTTAATGAAATAAAGCACAAAGACAAGATTAGAGAAAAAAGAATGAAAAGGAATGAACAAAGCCTCCAAGAAATATGAGACTATGTGAAAAGACCCAACCTACAATTGATTTGTGTACCTGATAGTGATGGGGAGAATGGAACCAAGTTGGAAAACACTCTTCAGGATATTATCCAAGAGAACTTCTTCAACCTAGCAAGGCAGGAAAATATTCAAAATCAGGAAATACAGAGAGCACCACAAAGATACTCCTCAAGAAGAGCAACCCCAAGACACATAATCATAAGATTCACCAAGGTTGAAATGAAGGAAAAAATGTTAAGGACAGCCAGAGAGAAAGATTGGGTTACCCACAAAAGGAAGCCCATCAGACTAACAGTGAATCTCTCTGCAGAAACCCTACAAGCCAGAAGAGAGTGAGAGCCAATAGTCAACATTCTTAAAGAAAAGAATTTTCAACACAGAATTTTATATCCAGCCAAACTAAGTTTCATAAGCAAAGAAGAGATAAAATCCTTTACAGACAAGCAAATGCTGAGAGATTTTGTCACCACCAGGCCCACCTTACAATAGCTCCTGAAGGAAGCACTAAACATGGAAAGGAAAACCTGGTACAAGCCACTGCAAACACATAACGAATTGTAAAGACCATCAACTATGAAGAAACTGTATCAACCAACAGGCAAAAATAATCATCTAGCATCATAGTGACAGGATCAAATTCACACATGACAATATTATCCTCAAATGTAAATGAGCTAAATGCCCCAATTAAATGACACAGACTGGAAAACTGTATAAAAAGTCAAGACCCATTGGTGTGCTGTATTCAAGACACCCATCTCATGTGCAAAGACACACATAGGCTCAAAATAAAGGAATGGAGGAAGATTTACCAAGCAAATGAAAAGCAAAAAAAAAAAAAGGAGTTGCAATCCTAGTCTCTGATAAAACAAACTTTAAACCAACAAAGATCAAAACAGACAAAGAAGGGCATTACATAATGGTAAAGGGATCAATGCAACAAGAAGTGCTAACTATCCTAAATATAAATGCCCCCAATACGGGAACACCCAGAGATGCAAGTTCTTACTGATCTACAAAGAGAATTAGACTCTCACACAGTAATAGTGGAAGACTTTAACAAAATTAACAAGGATATTCATGACTTGTACTCAGCTCTGGACCAAGTAGACCTAATAGACATCTACAGAACTCTCCATCCCAGATCAACAGAATATACATTATTCTCAGTACCATGTTGCACTTATTCTAAAATTGACCACATAATTGGAAATCAAACATTCCTCAGCAAATACAAAAAAAACAGAAGCCATAACAAATAATCTCTCAAACAACAGTGCAATCAAGTTAAAACCCATGATTAAGAAACTCTCTCAAAACTACACAACTACATGGCAACTGAGCAACCTGCTCCCAAATGACTACTGGGTAAATAATGAAATTAAGGCAGAAATAAAGAAGTTATTTGAAACCAATGAGAACAAAGACACAATGTATTAGAATCTCTGGGACATAGCTAAAGAAATTTTAGCACTACATGTCCAAAAGAGAAAGCAGGAAAGATCTAAAATCAACACCCTAACATCAAAATTAAAAGAACTAGAGAAGCAAGAGCAAACAAATTCCAAAGCTAGCAGAAGACACAAAAGTAACTAAGATCAGAACAGAACTGAAGGAGATAGAAACACAAAAAAAACCTTCAAAAACTCAATAAATCCAGGAGATGGTTTTTTGAAAACATTAACAAAATAGACCACTAGCCAAACTAATAAAGAAGAAAAGAGAGAAGAATCAAATAGACACATAAAAAAAATGATAAAGGGGATATCATCACTGATCCCACAGAAATACAAACTACCATTAGAGAATACTATCAACACCTCCATGCAAATAAACTAGAAAATCTAGAAGAAATGGATAAATTCCTGGACTGAACACATACACCTTCCCAAGACTAAACCAGGAAGAAGCTGAATCCCTGAATAGACCAATAACAAGTTCTGAAACTGAGGCAGTAATTAGTAGCCTACCAATCAAAAAAAGCCCAGGACCAAATGGATTCACAGCCAAATTCTACCAGTGGTACAAAGAGAAGTGGTACCATTCCTTCTGAAACTATTCCAAACAATAGAAAAAGAGGGAATCCTCCCTAACTCATTTGACTAGGCCAGCATTATTCTGATACCCAAACTGGGCAGAGACACAGCAAAAAAAGAAAATTTCAGGCCAATATCTGTGATGAACATTGATGCAAAAATCCTCAATAAAATACGGGCAAACCAAATCCAGCAGCACATCAAAAAGCTTATCCACCATGATCAAGTCAGTTTCATCCCTGGGATGCAAGGCTGGTTCAACATACACAACCCAATAAATGTAATTTATCACATAAAGCAAAAGCAATAACAAAAAAACCACATGATTATTGCAATAGATGCAGAAAAGGCCTTTAATGAAATTCAACAACCTTTCATGCTAAAAACTCCCAATAAACTAAGTATTAATGGAAACTATCTCAAAATATTAACACCTATTTATGACAAACCCACAGACAATATCATACTGAATGGACAAACGTGAGAAGCATTCCCTTTGAAAACCAACACAGCGGGGAGGACTCAAGATGGCGCTGTGAGAACAACCCAGGATTGAAGCTTTCGTTGAATCCGCAAAGAGAGACCCAATCGAAAAGTCAGCAACTACGCAGACGACAAGCGGATAAACCCACAAAGATGGGAAGAAACCAGCGAAAAAAGGAGGAAAACACCCGAAACCAGAACACCTCGCCTCCTAGAAAGGACCAAAACTCCTCACCAGCAAGGGAGCAAAGCTGGACGGAGAATGACTGTGATGAAATGACGGAATTAGACTTCAGAAGGTGGATAATGAGAAACGTTTGTGAGCTAAAAGAACACGTATTAAATCAATGCAAAGAAACTAAGGAACTTAAAAAAAGATATGAGGAAATGATAACAAGAATGGATAACTTAGAGAGGAATATGAATGAATTAAAGGAGCTGAAAAACACAATACGAGAACTTCGCGAAGCATGCACAAGTTTCAATAGCCGAATTGACCAAGCAGAAGAAAGAATATCTGAAGTCGAAGACCAACTCAATGAAATTAAACAAGAAACCAAGATTAGAGAAAAAAGCGCAAAAAGGAATGAACAAAGTCTCCAAGAAATGTGGGACTATGTGAACAGACCTAACCTACGTTTGATAGGTATACCAGAAGGGGACAAAGAGAATGAATCCAAGCTGGAAAATACTCTTCAGGACATCATCCAGGAAAACTTCCCCCACCTAGCAAGACAGGCCAACACTCAAATGCAGGAAATACAGAGAACACCACAGATATTCCGCAAGAAGAACAACCCCAAGGAACATAATCATCAGATTAAACAAGGTTGAAATAAAAGAGAAAATACTAAGGGCAGCCAGAGAGAAAGGTCGAGTTACCCACAAAGGGAAGCCCATCAGACTTACAGCAGATCTCTCAGCAGAAACACTACAAGCCAGAAGAGAGTGGGGGCCAATATTCAACATTCTAAAAGAAAAGAACTTTGAAGCCAGAATTTCATATCCAGCCAAACTAAGCTTCAGAAGTGAAGGAAAAATAAAATCCTTTGCAAACAAGCAAGTACTCAGAGATTTTGTCACCACCAGGCCTGCTTTACAAGAGCTCCTAAAAGAGGCACTACACATAGAAAGGAACAACCAGTACCAGCCATTCCAAAATCACACTCAATGCTAAAGAGCATCAACATAATGAAGAATCTACAACAACTAACAGGCAAAACAGCCATTTAGCATCAAAATGGCAGTATCAAATTCACACATAACAATATTAACCCTAAATGTAAATGGACTAAATGCACCAATCAAAAGACACAGACTGGCAAATTGGATAAAAATCCAAAACCCATCAGTGTGCTGTATCCAGGAAACCCATCTCACGTGCAAGGATACACAAAGGCTCAAAATAAAGGGATGGAGGAAGATTTACCAAGCAAATGGAGAGCAAAAGAAAGCAGTAGTTGCAATCCTCATCTCTGATAAAATATACTTTAAAGCAACAAAGATCAAAAGAGACAAAGAAGGCCATTACATAATGGTAAAAGGATCGATAAAACAAGAAGAGCTAACGATCCTAAACATATATGGACCCAATGCAGGAGCACCCAGATACATAAGGCAAGTTCTTAATGACTTACAAAGAGACTTAGACTCCCACACAATAATAGTGGGAGACTTTAACACTCCACCGTCAATATTAGACAGATCAACCAGACAGAAAATCAACAAGGATATCCAGGGCTTGAACTCAGACCTGGAGCAAGCAAACCTGATAGACATTTACAGAACTCTCCACCCCAAATCCACAGAATATACATTCTTCTGAGCACCACATCACACCTACTCAAAAATTGACCACATAATTGGAAGTAAAGCACTGCTCAACAAATGCAAAACAACTGAAATCATACAAACAGCCTCTCAGACCATAGTGCAATCAAGTTAGAACTCAGAATACAGAAACCGACCCAGAACCACACAGCTTCATGGAAACTGCACAACTGGCTCTGGAATGTTGACTGGGTAAACAATGAAATGAAGTCAGAAATAAAGAAGTTCTTCGAAACCAATGAGAACGAAGACACAACATGCCAGAACCTCTGGGACACATTTAAAGCAGTCTCTAGAGGAAAGTATATAGCAATAAGGGCCCATATGAGGAGAATGGAGAGATCCAAAATCGACACCCTATCATCAAAATTGAAAGAGCTAGAGGAGCAAGATCAAAAAAAACTCAAAACCCAGCAGAAGACAAGAAATAACTAAGATCAGAGCTGAACTGAAGGAGATTGAGACACGAAAAACCCTTCAAAAAATCAATAAATCCAAGAGCTGGTTTGTTGAAAAGATCAACAAAATAGACAGACCACTAGCCAGATTGATTAAAAAGAAAAGAGAGAACAACCAAATAGATGCAATAAAAAATGATAAAGGGGAAATCACCACAGATTCCACAGAAATTCAAACCATCATCAGAGCATATTACAAACAACTCTATGCACATAAACTAGTAAGCCTGGAAGAAATGGATAAATTCCTGGACTCCTGTGTCCTCCCAAGCCTAAACCAGGAGGAAGCTGAAACTATGAATAAACCAATAACAAGGTCAGAAGTCGAGGCAATTAAGAGCCTACAACACAAAAAAAGCCCAGGTCCAGACGGGTTCACAGCCGAATTCTACCAGACACACAAAGAGGAGCTGGTACCATTCCTTCTAAAACTATTTCAAACAAACCAAAAAGAGGCAATACTTCCCAAATCATTTTACGAGACCAACATCATTCTGATACCAAAACCCGGCAGAGACCCAACAAGAAAAGAAAACTTCAGGCCAATATCCATGATGAACATAGATGCAAAAATCTTCAATAAAATATTGGCAAGCCGAATGCAACAGCAAATCAAAAAACTTATTCACCATGATCAAGTAGGATTCATCCCGGGGATGCAAGGCTAGTTCAACGTACGCAAGTCTATCAACGTAATTCACCACATAAACAGAACCAAAAACAAAAACCACATGATTATCTCAATTGACGCAGAGAAGGCATATGACAAAATTCAACAGCCCTTTATGCTAAAAACGCTCAATAAACTCGGTATCGATGGAACGTATCTCAAAGTAATAAAAGCTATTTATAACAAACCAACAGCCAATATCATACTGAATGGGCAAAAACTGGAAGCATTCCCTTTGAAATCTGGCACTAGACAAGGATGCCCTCTTTCACCACTCCTATTCAATATAGTTCTGGAAGTTCTAGTCACAGCAATCAGGCAAGAAAAAGAAATAAAGGGTATTCAAATAGGAAAGGTGGAAGCCAAATTGTCTCTATTTGCAGACGACATGATAATATACCTAGAAGACCCCATTGCCTCAGCCCAAAAACTCCTGAAACTGATAAGCAACTTCAGCAAAGTCTCAGGATATAAAATCAATGTGCAAAAATCACAAGCATTCGTCTACACCAATAACAGACTTAAAGAAAGCCAAATCAAGAACAAACTGCCATTCATAATTGCTACAAAAAGAATAAAATACCTTGGAATACAACTCACAAGGAACATAAGGGACCTCTTCAAGGAGAACTACAAACCACTGCTCAACGAAATCAGAGAGGACACAAACAGATGGAGAAACATTCATGTTCATGGTTAGGAAGAATTAATATCATGAAAATGGCTATACTGCTCAAAGTAATTTACAGAATCAATGCTATCCCCATCAAGCTACCATTGACTTTCTTCACAGAACTGGAAAAAACCATCATGAACTTCATATGGAACCAAAATAGAGCCTGCATAGCCAAGTCAATTCTAAGCAAAAAGAACACAGCGGGGGGCATCACACTACCGGATTTCAAACTATACTACAAGGCTACAGTAATCAAAACAGCATGGTACTAGTACCAAAACAGAGATATAGACCAATGGAACAAAACAGAGGCACCGGAGGCAACACAACATATCTACAACTATACAATCTTTGATAAACCTGACAAAAACAAGCAAGGGGGAAAGGATTCCCTGTTTAACAAATGGTGTTGGGAAAACTGGCTAGCCATGTGCAGAAAGCAGAAACTGGACCCCTTCCTGACACCTTACACTAAAATTAACTCCAGATGGATTAAAGACTTAAACATAAGACCTGGCACGATAAAAATCCTAGAAGGAAATCTAGGCAAAACTATCCAGGACATAGGAGTAGGCAAGGACTTCATGAACAAAACACCAAAAGCATTGGCAACAAAAGCCAAAATAGACAAATGGGACCTAATCAAACTCCACAGCTTCTGCACGGCAAAAGAAACAGTCACTAGAGTGGATCGGCAACCAACAGAATTGGAAAAAATTTTTGCAGTTTACCCATCTGACAAAGGGCTGATATCCAGAATTTACAAAGAACTCAAACGGATTTACAGGAAGAAAACAAACAAGCCCATTCAAAAGTGGGCAAAGGATATGAACAGACACTTTACGAAAGAAGACATATATGAGGCCAACAATCATATGAAAAGATGCTCATCGTCACTGGTCATCAGAGAGATGCAAATCAAAACCACATTGAGATACCATCTCACGCCAGTTAGAATGGCGATCATTAAAAAATCTGGAGACAACAGATGCTGGAGAGGATGTGGAGAAACACAAACACTTTTACACTGTTGGTGGGAGTGTAAATTAGTTCAACCATTGTGGAAGACAGTGTGGCGATTCCTCAAGGCCTTAGAAATAGAAATTCCATTTGACCCAGCAATCCCATTACTGGGTATATATCCAAAAGACTATAAATCGTTCTACTATAAGGACACATGTACACGAATGTTCATTGCAGCACTCTTTACAATAGCAAAGACCTGGAATCAACCAAAATGCCCATTGATAATAGACTGGATTGGAAAAACATGGCACATATACACCATGGAATATTATGCAGCAATCAGAAATGATGAGTTTGTGTCGTTTGTAGGGACATGGATGAATCTGGAGAACGTCATCCTCAGCAAACTGACACAAGAACAGAAAATGAAACACCGCATATTCTCACTCATAGGCGGGTGATGAAAAATGAGAACACATGGACACAGAAAGGGGAGTACTAAACACTGGGGTCTATTGGGGGGAAAAGGGGAGGGCCAGTGGGAGGGGGTGGTGGGGAGGGATAGCCTGGGGAGAAATGCCAAATGTGGGTGAAGGGGAGAAGGAAAGAAAAGCACACTGCCATGTGTGTTCCTACGCAACTGTCTTACATGCTCTGCTCATGTACCCCAAAACCTAAAATCCAATAAAAAATTAAAAGAAAAAAACAAAAAAAAAGAAAACCAACACAGGAAAAAGATGCCCTCTCTCACCACTCCTACTCAACATAGTATTGGAAGTTCTGGCCAGGGCAATCAGGCAAGAGAAATAAATAAATGGTATTGAAATAGGAAGAGAAGAAGTCAAATTGTCTCTGTTTGCAGATCACATACTGTGCATTTAGAAAGCTCCATTGTCTCAGCCCAAAATCTCTTTAAGCTGATAAGCAACTTCAGCAGTCTCAGGATGCAAAAATCACAAGAATTCCTATACACCAATAACTGACAAACAGAGAGCCAAATCATGAGTGAACTCCCATTCACAATTGCTACAAAGAGCGTAAAATACCTAGGAATACAACTTACAAGGGTTGAGAAGGACCACTTCAACGAGAACTACAAACCACTGCTCAAGGAAATAAGAAAAGACACAAACAAATTAAACAAATGGAAAAATATTCCATGCTTATGGATAGGAAGAATCAATACCATGAAAATGGCCATATTGCCCAAAGTAATTTATAGATTCAATGTTATTCCTATTAAGTTACCACTGACTTTCTTCACAGAATTAGAAAAAACAACTTTAAATTTCATATAGAACCAAAAAAAGAGCCTGCATAGCCAAGACAACCCTAAGAAAAAGGAACAAAGCTAGAGGTATCACGCTACTTGACTTCAAACTATACTGCAAGTTTACAGTAACCAAAACAGCATGGTACTGATACCAAAACAGATATATAGACCAATGGAACAGAACAGAGGCCTCAGAAATAACATCACACATATACAACCATCTGATCTTTGACAAACCTGACAAAAACAAGCAATGGGGAAAGAACCCCCTATTTAATATATATTATTGGGAAAATTGGCTAGCCATATGCAGAAAACTGAAACTGGATCTTTTTCTTATACTTTATACAAAAATTAACTTAAGATGGATTGAAGACTTATATGCAAGATCTAAAACCATAAAAACATTTTTTAAAAATCTAGGCAATACAATTCGGGGCATACACATGGGCAAAGACTTCAAGACTAAAACACCAAAAGCAATGGCAACAAAAGCCAAAATTGACTAATGAGATCTAATTAAACTAATGAGCTTCTGCACAGCAAAAGAAACTATCATCAGACTGAACAGACAACCTACAGAACAGGATAAAATTTTTGCAGTCTATCCATCTGACAAGGGGCTAATATTCAGAATCTACACAAACTTAAACAAATTTACAAGAAAAAAACAACCCCATCAAAAAAGTGAGTGAAGGATATGAGTGGACACTTCTCAAAAGAAGACATTTATGCAGCCAACAAACACATGAAGAAAAGCTCACCATCACTGCTCATTAGAGAAATACAAATCAAAACCACAATGAGATACCATCTCATGCCACTTAGAATGGCAATCATTAAAAATTCAAGAAACAACAGATACTGGAGAGGATGTGGATAAACGGAAACACTTTTACACTGTTGGTGTGGGTGTAAATTAGTTAAACCATTGTGGAAGATAGTGTGGCAATTCCTCAAGAATCTAGAACCAGAAATATCATTTGACCTAGCAATCTCACTAACTGGGTATATACCCAAAGGATTATGAATCATTCTACTATAAAGACATATACACACGTATGTTTATTGCAGCACTATTCATAATATCAAAGACTTGGAACCAACCCAAATGCTCATCAATGATAGACTGGATTAAAAAAATGTGGCACATATATGCCATGGAATGCTAGGCACCCATAAAATAGGATGCATTTATGTCCTTTGCAGGTACATGGATGAAGCTGGAAACCATCATTCTCCCCAAAGTAACACAGAAACAAAAAGCCAAATACTCCATGTTCTCACTCATTAAGTGGGAGTTGAACGATGAGAACACATGGGCACAGGGGAGGCGGGGGGAGCATCACACATCAGGGCCTGTCAGTGGGTGGGGAGGTAAGGAAGGGATGGCATTAGGAGAAATATCTAATATAGATGGCGAGTTGATGGGTGCAGCAAACCACCATGGCACATGTATACTTATGTAACAAATCTGCACATTAAGCACATGTATCCCGTAACTTAAAGTATAATAATTTTTAAAAGCACTAACTAGAAAAATAAATAAATAAAATAAAAAAACAAACCTTTCTTCTGTGAAGCCACTTAGATATGGGGTTGTTTGTCACTACAGCATAATTTATCCTATCCTGATTAACGTAACAGTGCAGTATCACACTTCAATGTGTTAACATATATTCAATCTATTTCAGCAAACGGAATACTCTAGACCAATACCTGGCAGAAACATCATCATGAGCAAACAACTTCTTCCCAAAGAATATTTCATCTTAATGTTCTGAGTGGTATCAACCTCTACATGGCAATAAAGTGTTTTGAAACCATTTCTGAGTCTGAGATGGCTGTTGGGACCCAATTCAGAAGAGATTATTTTGAGGATCAAATATGAGGCAATGTATGCCAATGTGTTCTGTTTACCACACAGAGCTACACAAATAGGAATTAGGCTTGACAAAAAGGCCACTTAGATCATACTTAATTTCACACAAATTTTAAAGTTATTGCTCCATCTTCTTGCTTTCAGTTGGAGGGGTTTTATTTTGATATTTTAAAAATAATAAAACATGTTGGATTAAAGGATATTCACATCTTATAAAATGAAAGCATATTTTCTATTTTGCCATTGTCGTCTACATTTATAGTCATGCCTTTGCTGGAAGTACTATAGGAAGTGCTGTGAGAGATAGAAAAATAGCACATTTTTTTTTAACAGGGCTTCAATTTCATTATCTGTGCAATACAATTAACAGCTGCTAATCTCCCTCATGTTTCCACCCAGAAATACTATGAATAAAAGTGCTATCGTTTCTGCTGTTATCTTTGAAAAAATATTTCAGTAACAATGGATTTTGGTTGGTACCTTTAAAATTCAATTTTTATCCTTGTAAAGTTATTTGAATACGGTTGTCTTTCTCTTGAGAGCTGGTAGGATTTATTAAGTAATGCTATCTGGATAAGAAAAGGTTAAAAATATATATTAAAATCCTTAACTCACTACTACACATTTCTAAAAAGAGAGAGAGAGAGAGACTTTTTTTTTAAGTCTTTTCTAGGAGAGAGAAACCATTATGCTGTTTTCTTCTATGTCAGTTTGCCCTAAGGGATGCTGTTTCCTGAGCTTAATAAGAGCCCTATTTCTTCTCAGCCCTTGCAGTCTATTAATTACTGTAGTGGGTGCTTAGAGATGTCGAAGCAATCATTTGTAAGATGATAGGAGCCCTCATCATTCTGAGATGTGGGTTTTAGCCATCTAAAATTACCCAAATGAAACAGATGTTGCAAATGTGAGTCCTTATTAGAATGTTTTCTTTTCATTACCCAGCAGAAAGCTGTGTTCCTCACACTCCAGTCTCACATAGCGGGACTGCCTAAGAAATCTTGGGCTGGACCTGCCATATGCTGTAGGACCTGTGGGTGCCCAAGGAGTTCTGGTTTGAGTCACTGACACAACACAAAAAGCCAGACTAGAAGCAGCCCACCAAGATCCAAGAATGGGACTGCCAGGTAGGCTCAGTACCCAGCCCCTCCTGCACATTATTCAAAGTAAATGCAATGGCTTCCTTTTGTACCTAGGAGGATAGGACTGCACAAAGCTGCTTAATGAAGAATCGGAGGAAATTTCCCCCCTGTAAGCATGTGGCTAGAATGTACAGTTCATTTTTGTATAGTGGAACTATTTTTCTGTTTATGGTGAGTAGATATTTGTAATACAAAAGAAAGAAAAAGAAGAAAGTTAAGTGGTGACATATCTTGATAAATGGTAAATGCCACACTTCCCCTCCCTGTTTCTCTAATCCCCCGGCACCTAAATTTCATATTCCACAATTAATCCCTGAAATAAATACAGAATGTTAACTATATGCTGCGCATTATTCTGATTACTGAGGAAACAGCAATGAAACAGACAAAGTCCCAGCTCCCACGGAGCTAACACTCTAGTGAGAGACAGACTTTGAAGAAATAGATACATAGCATGATATTGAGTATATCTATGTTTCAAAGAAAGTAACACAGGGCAGAAAGAAAGAACATGAAAATGGCTCTGACTTCCAATAGGGTAGCTAGGAAAAAGCTCACTAAAGCGGTGATCTGAAAGAGACAAAAGAAGTAAGTGAAGTGTGAGAATGAACCATGGGAAAGTCTGGGATGAGGGTTCCAGGCAGTGAGAAGAGCATGCACATGCCCTTAAGGGTGAGGCAAGCTTGGTGTGTTGGAGGCACCGCACAGGTGAAAATGTGACTGGAGCTGCAGGATGTGGAGGGGAGCTATAGAAAATGAAGCCGGGGAGTCTGGTAGGCCACTTGAAGGACTTTGGATTTTGTTCTACCCAAAACTATTGACGGGGAACTGTTGGAGAATTAGAGCGAGTGACCATAGAATCTGATTTTTTAAAGATCATTCCACTGCTATTTGGAGAACAGTCTCAGAGGGAAAAGTGGGAGCAAGGAGACTAACTGGGGGTGGGGAAAGAAATCCAAGTTCTGTTTTGGATGATGTACGGGATCACACCCCTTGCATACCATCTCAGATCACCGTCACTGCCTATTTTTCTCTAGTTTGGACACCACCTATGCCAGGTAGTCCCTCCACTTTAGAACTTAGGTAAAATTCAACACCAAGGGTAATAAAATCTGTTTTCCCAAATGGCACGACTGAGGCTGTAGGACAAACAGAAGTGCTGGGGAAGTTAGCTCTCGATGGGTGAAACTTGACCAGTAAGAAATGAAATATGGGAGGGAAACAGGCAAATAAAGTTTCCACCCTTTCTCTTTCTTTAAGACTACTCTGAAGGGCAGCTGTTTCTTACAATCCTACAGGAAACCTATGTGTCAAGAAAACAAGCTTGAGGGCCACCTGCTGTGTTTCTTCTTCATATATTGGTTCACCACCATGAGAAAACAGAAATGCATCTCCTGAACAGCACAGCATCTTCCTTGTTTCACTTTCCTTTCCACCTTTGCCTCTACAGTCTGGACTTGCACATTTAAAGTAAAGCAGTAGCTTCTTATGCTGGCTTCAAACTCTACTTTCTAGAGGGCCACATTAAGATATGCATGTTAAATTTGAAGGTGCATATTAGACAACAGAAGGAAGGTGGCACACAAGCCAGAATTTCAGGGAGAATGATAAGACTAGAGATATTCATTTTGGAATTATTTATAAATGATATTTAAATTGTGAGACTGAACAGGATCACCAAGGGAGAGGAGAGAGAGGAGAGATCTTAGGTTTTATTGAAGGGCACTCTGGCCCTTAGGGGTAGTAATTAGAAGAAGCCATCAGAAAAGTTTTAGAATGAGGTAGAAGGAAAAGGAGGAAAGGGTGGCATCCTGATAACAAACTGGAAAAGGTGCTTCAAATGAGGGGATGTCAGCAGTTGCTGGTACATGAGAAAAACGAAGAATGAGAACCAACTGTTGGGTTTGGCAACATAGAAGTTGTTATGACTCAACAAGAGCAGCTCTTCTGGAGTGATGAGGGTAAGAGATTGACAGAGGGTTCAAGAGAGATCTGGCAGGAGAGGATGGGCAGACAACTCCCAAGAGGAATTGCACTATGAAAGAAAGCAAAGAAATTGGAGAGGTATGTTTGTCTAGGTCTTTCACAAAGCAGACTCCAAGCCTGGATTAAACATTTAAAGATTTTATTACGGGGAGATGCCTATGTAAAAAGAGGTGGGGGGCTGTCGGACACTAATGCAAGTCTGATGCTGAGTGGACTTAGGGGAGGAGAAAGGGAGACAGGAACGAGTGAAAGCAGGCTAGACTGTCCTGCAGTTCATGGAAAGTTTGACAAAGCCATTAGTCCTCGAGCCAGAGTTGGCCAACAAAGGAGTCCTTTCTCTACCAAGAAGGGCTCTGTCTTTACTATCACCACCTCACTCAGTCATTGGCAGGGAGTAGTCTATGGAAAACATTGCCTCAGTACAAAGGAAGAATAGATTCCAAAGCACAGCAGCTGGAGCCCTGGGTGAAGAATGCTCCCTTTAGTAGGATGTGTCCCTTAGTAGGAAGGCCGCCACAACATATTCATGGAGAAAATAAAAGGTCAAGAGGAAGTATTTTTTCTTAGGATGGATGACACAGCCTGTCTGTGGAATGTTGGGGTGACATAGAGAGAGGATCATAATACGAAGCTGTAGAGAGGGGCTGTGGCAGAAGCAGAGTCTTTACAAAGGTGAAAGAGGGGCAGGATCAGTGTGAGTGAAGGGTTTTTGCCTTAGATGGGACAGGGGGTTGGGGTAGAAAACAAAGTCCACAGTGAAGATTCAATGGACTGGCAAGTGGTTCGTGAAAGACTGAAGTCCTCCTTTCCTGTTGCCTTGAACTTTCTCAGGAAAGTAGAAAGTAAGACCATCAGCCATGAGTGAGAATTATGGAGGGAGTTATGAAAATTTGAAGAGACAGGAAATGTTGTGAAATAATCACCAGCAACAGTGGGGGAGTAAATCAACTAAAGCAATGTGGTAGAATCACAGGGTTCACTGTTTATATGAACAAGTAAACATGAGTGAGCTTATTATAATATAAATAACGTAATCACAGACACTAACCAGTGGTGAATGACAAAATCACTGTTGCAAGAGCTTTCAGACAAATTTTGATAGGCTCTAGAGCAGCGCTGCTCAGGTTTGATTTCCCACACCTGTCATGTATGACTACCTATAAATTCCCGTATTTCCCACTTATCCTACTGCCTGGTGGCCTGAATGTTTCATGCACCTCACAATTCACAACATAAGGATAGTCCACCTGGCCGGTACCACAGTGGCAGGGAGGGCAGCTGCACTGAAGATTTCTCCCACCACCACTGGATCCAAGGGAATGACCTGCCCCCATTCATTTACATCCAAACTCATTTGGTATATCAGCAAGTTCCTTCATGATGTGCTTGAAAGGAACTATCAGCCACATGTGTCTGGAAAAAGTTTGGAAAGTTATTGCTGGTCATTGTTCAGATTAAAGTGAACATTCTGTGCACAGAATTGGAGGTGTGGAGGTGAGACCCAAGCATCAGTATTTTTTTTAAACTTCCTGGTGATACTCATATGCAACCAAGATAGAGAACCACTGTGCTAAAAGACTGAAGAAGAGAAAACAATTCAATTCAAACACAAAAATGAGTCTTATTTTTTGTGGGCACTTGAGATGGGTCATACAGTAAGATTTAAGGGGATAAAATGAAGAAAAGGGGGAATTCTAGGGCTAGAGGAAAACCGTTAAAATGAAAAAAGCACTCCAAGAAAACAAAAATGGTAAATTTAGCAAGTGTCACATGTTCCTTGAGGCTAAGATATCAAATGCAAGAAGGAGTATGATTAAAAAGTCAGTGCTCGGGAGTCAAATGACCAAGGGGAGGTTCAGTCTGTCCAAGCCAATGGGGCCACTGCAACACTTTAAGCATAGAATGACAAGGTTATAAGACCAAGGAAGCATTCACAGAGTCACAAAATTAAACACCAATTACAATTGTGAGCCTACGAAATCCAGGGAAGTCTTGTCTTGATCATTTTTTACCTAATAAAAACACATCTTGTCTTGTTTCACTGTCTCACTAATTCAGCAAGTGAAGAGATTTCTTAATAGCTTTTCAGTTTGAATCATTTTCCTAAGATAATTAATTATATTGAAGTAAAACATTGGGAGTAAATGGGGTCAATAATTCTGTATGCAAAGTGTCACTAGGCCCAACAGACTTTATTAACTCTTGTTAAAACGTGCACTTCTAGCTAGGATACTGACTTGTTTTAGGTCACTGAGGAAAGAAATTGGAAAGATCCCAGTTTAAAATATATGTTGATTGACTGATTTGCATCATCCTGTTTTCAGCACGTGGAAGATCAATCACCGTCCAGTTAATCCCAACCCCTGAAAATATTCAATTTGTATATACACCTTTAGAAATTCATTTTAGTATTTGCAAAGAACTTACCTTCCTGATAATAATTTTTTTCAATTAATATTAAAATCAGTTCACATTTTCCTTGAATATATAACATACTAGCAGACAGAATACAGAGTGTGGCAGTACCCCTATGGCAAGTGGAGAGCAACCTTACATTTCCTGTTCATCCCAGTGGTTAGTAAATATTAGTTAGTAACTGTTGTCCCAATAGTTACTCTTCCCATAAAGTAGCTATTTTCCAGGTGGTTAAAATGGGAGCTGGTCACATGTGATGGAACCTGTCAACTGTGTTCTATCTCCACAACCCAGAATAAGAAAGAAAAGAATAAGCTCAAAATTCTTTGCAAAAGATTCAGATCAAAGAAGCAGTAGAATTTTTTTAATGCAGTTTAATGTGGAGTAGATTCCCCCTGGGGGGCATGTTACAACTCCACATCAGAGCTCTGAGTATAATGAAAAAAGAGTTTCATTCTAAGTTCAGTTATTCATGGATGGTATGAAAATAAAAACTCAACTAATGAAGCCTTCCTCTTGTTAATGTCCTGTTGTGTGATGTGTCTAAAAGCATTATTATTATTTTTCTTATTGATGTTTTTAATATTAGTAGTTGAGAAACAAGAGTCATGCAAAGGCCTGTCTTTAAAATGGACTTGCAACCAGAATGAGCCAGCACCCCACACCGTAGGGAATGGAAATGCACTCAGCAGACACAGTGACAGCTCAGAATTGGGTGGACAGCAATAATTCCCAAAGGAAGAAAATCAGCTCCAGCTTTCATGCTTTATTTTAGTCCAGTGGGTTTTTAGGTTGATGCCGTCCGACATTGACAGTGCTGTCCTTCCTGCAGCCTCCCATGTTTACCCTCAAGTGTGCTCTGTGTAACTTCCCCTGGGTCTGAATCTGGCCTGACTAGTTGAGACCAGGGCCACTGGATAAGGAGTGTGACTAACTCTGCCTCAGTACACACCCATGATGGCACTGGCACTTCATATGTGACAAAGCATTTGAATCCCCAGGGAAAGAATGCCAAGGAAAGAAGACCTGTGAAAGCAACTCTGAGAAAACCATTTGTTTCTCTTTCCCTAGACTGTCCACAGTAGAAACCAGTGATTCTACAAGACTTAGAGCCACATCTAATATTTTCTATTGCTTATATTTCTTGAAAGGTAAATTTAGCCCTCTACTTCTACTTCTCTTTCATTCTCCTCTCCCCAGGTAAGGTGGAGATCAAACAAGTTTCCTTCTTTGTCTCTCCTTTTTTAAGCATGGAAGATGAACCCAACAGGGCTTACAGGTCCACTGAAATCTCCAGCAGCCCACGGAGTCAATAGCATACAAGTCAACTTTGATTTATACAAAGCCAGAGATGTTGCATTGGGAAAACAATGTACATTTTCAGAATAAACACATTTACAAAATATATACTGACTGAAACATCTTAACAGTCTTTACTGATGTCTGTGAAAAACACACCTGCCAGAAGAGATAAACGAAAACAATCACATAAGAAGAGGTGCTTTGAGATCCTGGGAGGGTGATATGATTTGGCTCTGCATCCCCACCCAAAGCTCACCTTAATTCTAATAATCCCCACATGTCAAGGGCAGGACTCAGTGGGAGGTATTTGAATTATGTGGGAGGTGTCCCTTGCTATTCTCATAATAGTGAATGAGATCTGATGGTTTTATAAGCTTCTGGCAGTTCCCCTGTTGGCACTCACTCTCTCTCCAGTACTCTGTGAAGAGGTGCCTTCTCCATGATTGTAAGTTTCCTCATTCTCTCTCCAGCTGCTCTGTAAAGAGGTGCTTTCTCCATGATCGCAAGTTTCCTCATTCTCTCTCCAATGCTCTGTGAAGAGGTGCCTCCTCCATGATTGTAAGTTTCCTCATTCTCTCTCCAGCTGCTCTGTGAAGAGGTGCTTTCTCCATGATTGCAAGTTTCCTCATTCTCTCTCCAGCCACTCTGTGAAGAGGTGCTTTCTCCATGATTGCAAGTTTCCTCATTCTCTCTCCAGCCATTCTGTGAAGAGGTACCTTCTCCATGATTGTAAGTTTCCTGAAGCCTCCCCAGCCATGGGGAACTGTGATTCAATGAAACTTCTTTTCTTTATAAACTACATAGTCTCAGGTATTTCTTCACAGCATCATGAGAACAGGCCAATACAGAGGGATATGGGACGTAGCAATCAAATATCAGAATCTAGTTTTTGTTACTATTCCCTTGATTGGAAGTTTTCATATTCAGATAAATAAGTACTTTGTCTCACCTGAATCTTTGTGTTTTTATTAATTTGAGACTATGTTTCCAAAGCTTTGAATCCTGTAATGTAAATTTATCTTAGAAATTATCAGCCCTTTCATTAACCCTGATATGGTTTATATATAATAGGCATCTAAGATGGCTGATTAGTTGTTCTGGATCCCCTGGAACAAGAGAGGATGGAAAATGATGGGGACATGGGGAGGGCATGCATTAAGTGCACTGGAGCATCCACTCATAGTGCTCAGGAGACCTAAGGGAACACATTTGCCTACCAGAGATCCTACCTAATGACTCCCAAGGAGTAGTGTACTTACCCCAGGATTTATTTTAGAGGAATCCTATAGCTCAGTGCCTCTCTTGATGGACTCCTGGGAATCCACGGATAGTTTTTAGTCATCTTTAGGTTGCACGATTATTTAGTGTTATGTTTTATTTCAATGATCTTTCAAAAACAATGCAAGCACATTTGGGTAATCTGGCTGCAGCCTCGCAACCAAGTACTGCCAAGTAGGAAGGACCTAAAGTGATGGAAGATAACTTTTAATTAGAACTCAGAAGAGTCCTAGGCTATCAGGTAATGTTCCATGGAAATAAAAGTTTGCAGGTATATAGGGGCCACAGCTGTCATCCAAGGCTAAGGATTGAAGGACAGCATTTCTCTTCTTACTCTTCAATCTCAAAATGTTACACGCTAATACATTTCCTCTTCAAAATATTTTTCAAGGCCAATAATAATAGCTCTTGTATTCTGTAACCAAAAATCAAGGGAACTGTTCATGAACTAATTTGCCTCCATACTGTCTGTTAAGACCAGAGCAAGAGCCTTGGCACTTCCGTCCCGGTTCTACATTTTAGCTCCTGTGTGAGGTGTGCTTTGTCATCTGTATTGACCTCTAGACTGGCATAGCCACATACATACTGTATCTCAGGAGCTATTGAGAAATCCTTGCTAGTGCCTGAAATGAACTCAGAAGAGCCCCGGGCTATCCGATAATGTCCCAGTAATGCGTGCAGGTCATCATTATTCAGAGTCTGTGGAATGAAATTCCAGTCAGAGCAAATTCCTCCTGACTTATGAATTTTCTGGGGCTCATTAGGATGAACCAACCTGGGAAGAAGTGAGTACAATAAAAAGCTTCTAATATACCTCCACCAGGAAGAAAAAAAAAGAAGTGTGAGCCGACTGAAAACAGGGAGTTGATTTCCCAGACTATGTGTGGATTGATTTAGATGCAGCCATCCCAAAGCTCATATGGTCCTGATTAATACCCACTTTATCTCCCTCTGTTGCTCACTTTCACACAGATGAATTAAATACTGCCACCCCAAGTCCTGCAGGAGTACAACCTGATTGCTCAGAAGTAGTCTATTATGGTGAGCATGGAAAGCAATCATAATCAATTACCACTTTTAACTCTATCCCACATGCATCCCAACACTTCCTCTTCTTTCCCCCTGCAGCCTCGCAGCAGTCCTCATGCCTCAACAGGCCATTTAAGTAGCATGATATAAACATGCAGGTTGAAAATGAGCCCTCTCTCTTCAGAGCTACCTGCAAATCAAACAAAGCTTTATTTTACTTGGAGTTGGGGGTAGTTAACACCTGACACCTTTCTGACCTGCAACACTGCAGGTGAAATGGCTCTTTGCTAACCCTTCTCATTCCCTTTCTCCCCTCTGCCAACTCTTCCTGCATTCGCTGCTGCACATTCCTGCTAGTTACTTCTCTTTAACGAAATCCGAGCTTTGATGCATGTCTCTCTCATTGCTCTCTCTGTCTCTGACTTTCATGAGCCATTCAGAGGAAGCAGAGCAGAGGCAAGGCTGCTTCCAAGAAAAGAAGAAAAAAGGAAAGGAGCGACGGCATTGTCCTCTAATCACCAGCTCAATCAGGAATTTGGCAGCCTGGAAATGTCATGCATAAAATATGGAGCAAGCACTTTTCAAAGTGGATTACGGGGATTTTTTTCTGATATAAAGCCAGGCAATTTTTCACTGATGTAGCTAAATAAAGTAATTCTTTCTCTGGTCCTTCTCTGAGGGCTACTTAACATTCTGTTGTGTTATGGGTTGTTTCTCTTCTGCATGGTCTTCTTTACCCTGTATTTACCTAATAGATACACATCCTTGAAATTTTTCTGTAATATTTTTATACGTTGTCCTGCAAATTGTACAAAGGTGACAAAAAATAAATAGGAAAAGGCATCTATTTTCTTCCAGCAGCTTCTGTTTTGGTGACCTAATAATGTTGCTATTAAAAATCCCTCTGGATCAAAAGAAGATATGCTGAGTTTCAGATACAGGAAGAATAAAATTTAACTGCAGCTGATAAAATAGTTGAGTGTTGTTATATCTCAGGGAGCTTGTAGTAAATGTGATTAAAATCACTGTGTTGGAGAAACAGACCTTAGATACCATTTAGTCCAACTCACTCTCCCGCACATAAATCTGCTGAGTTATAAGATCACCTTTACAGAGGTCTGACATTAAAACAGAATTGGCTCACATAACACAGTGAATCCATCAACAAAGCCCCTTACCGTTACCTTCAAAATGTAACCCAGCTTCAAATAATTCCCACTTCCCCTGCTACCTGCCCTGCTCTTGCCACCATCCCTTCTCATCTGGATTGTTGCATTCATTAGCTGCCACACTTCCACACTTTCTCCCAGGAGACTATTCTCCATATAGCAGCCAAATAAATTAATTAAAATGTGAGTCAGATCATGCCATTCTCCTACTCAAAACCTTCCAATGTCTTTTCATCACGAAATCCAAAGCCTTTTCCATGAACCTAAATACCCTCCCTGCACCATCTGGCTGCAGCTGTCTTTCTGATGCCATCACCTTCTTCTCTTCCCCTGGGTCACACTGCTCTAACCATGCTTCTCCTTAAACACAATGAGCAGGCTCCACACTCAGGGCCTTGATTCATGCAGCTCCCCTCTAGAGACTTCTTTCCTCAGGTCACCTCATACTCACTCCGTTAGTCCATTTAAATCCCTGCTAAAATGTCACCTGCTCCAAAGAATACTTTCCTGACTCCCCCATGTAGTCACCTCACTCACGTCTTCCATCTCTATTCTTCCCCTTTCTCAGCTCTGTTTTTGTTCACAAAACAAGCCAACATCCCACTGTATCTTTTATATTTGCCTACTTATTTGTTGACTGTATCCCTCACTGTAAAGTAGAAGAGCAGTCATTCAATGTCACTTTCATTCAATGTGGTATTCCTGGAAGAGCTGAATCAGGCAGGAAGTTTCAGCCATCAAACCTGTGGCCTAGTTACAGCTCTCCATGTATCAAGATCTAGGAAGAAAAAAGTAAAGCATGTCTGTGTTCTTTATATGGTTTATAAATTATCAGATTTGTAATATTTGAGGTTTAGTATGAGGCAACCAAGGATCTAGGGTTGGTTACTGTAAAATAGTAAGGTACAACGTAAGGTCTCCTGGGAAGAAGGTTAAGCAAACTAGCAGCAAACTCTTTCTCTATAGGAAGTTCCCTTGGAGGAGTGAGGTTGTTTCTAGGAAGATGTTAGGTGTTTGCACTTTTGGTGATTATAAAATCTGGCTGGGCGTGGTGGCTCACACCTGTAATCTCAGCACTTTGGGAGGCCAAAGTGGGCGGATCACAAGGTCAGGAATTCAAGACCGGCCTGGCCAATATGATGAAACCTGGTCTCTGCTAAAAATACAAAAATTAGCCAGGAGTGGTGGCATGCACCTGTAGTCCCAGCTATTCAGGAGGCTGAGGCAGAAGAATCACTTTAATCCAGGAGGCGGAGGTTGCAGTGAGCCAAGATCATGCTACTGCATTCCAGCCTAGGCAGCAAAGCAAGACTCCATCTCAAAAAAAAAAAAGAAAAAAAAAACTTTGTCAAAGCTCGATGGGGAGCATTGCTTGACTTTCACGTTGAATAGTTTACAGGAACTGTTGCTAAGGCTTTAGAAAGTTTATAAGTTCAGACAGTTGGCCCTCTGTTTCCATGGGGTTGTGTCCTGGGGCTTAAACAACCATGGACCAAAACCTGCAGATTTAGAGGACCAGCTGTATGTATTTTTTGTCTGTGGTTGGTTGAATTCTCAAATGCAGAACCCACAGATACAGAGGGACAACTATACTATGTCATTTTCTATAAGGGACTTGAGCATCTGCTGATTTTGGTATCCCCAAAAGGTCCTGAAAACAATTCCCCACGGATACAGAGGAACAACTATGCTCTGTCCAAAAGCACATACTCTGGAGCTACATTGCCTAACCCCAAATCCTGACTGAGCATTTCCATGTTATAGTGGTTAATTTTATGTCTTAACTTGACTGGACTACAGACTGCCCAGATACTTGGTCAAATTATAGTCTGCATGTGTCTATGAAAGTGTGTTTGGCTGAGATTAACACTGAATCAGTAGATTGCCCTCCCTAGGTGAAGTGGCCTCATCTAATCAGTCGAAGGCCTAAATAGAAGAAAAATGTTGACCCTCCATAGACTAAAAGGGAACTCCTCTTGCCTAACTGCCTTCTAGCTGGAAGATCAGTTTTTTCTAGCCGTTGGACTAGAGCTATATCATCAGCTCTCCTAGTTCTCAGGCCTTCAGCCTTAGACTAGAAACATACCATTGGCTTCAGATCTTGGGACTTCTTGGGACTTCTTAGCCTCCATAATTGTGTAAATCTTAGAGTAAGTCTTATTACTGATAATAATTCTTTCTTTCTTTCTCTCTCTCTCTCTCCCTCCCTCGCTCCCTCCCTCCCTATTTCTCTCTCTAGCACATAGTAAGCATTATGTCAATATTAGCTATTGTAACAATTCTCCCAGCCAGGAAATTTTTAAGAAGAGAGTTTTTGTAGCCCTAGGTACAGTTAAGGAAGGGGTATAGCAACTTCTGCCTTATGTAGTTTCATTTACCTTACTCCAAAACCCTAGGATATATGATTGGATATGAGTTACCTGTTAATAAAACAATTCCTGACATGTTTACCTAAATATCTGCAACAACTGAAATATCCCCAGTATTGTCATTTAGCCTTAGTAAACTGAAGGTAAAATATTGGGACTCAAGCTTTAAAAAGTTATTTTTCAAGCAACAAAAAAGCTTAAGCTTGCTACTCAAAGTCCACTTTACAGATAAGGAAGCAGAAAGAAAGAATACTGCCATAGCCAAGGTCACACAACACTGAGGGCTACAGATTCTCTAGCCCGCCATTTAATTCCCTGAATTCATATAATCAGTGACAAGCCAAATCTGTCTCTTCATATCCTTGGTCTCTGACACCTTAAAGCCACTGGAATCCTGCTATGGTGTGAAGGTATCTGCCAAAGTTCATGGGTTAGAAATAATCCCCAATACAAAAGTGTCAAAAGGTGGGACCTTTTAGGACCAATTAGATCATGAGGGCTCGGCCCTTATGAGTGGATTAATGTCATTATCATGAGAGTGAGTTTGTTATAAAAGCGAATTTGGCTCCCTCTTGTTCTCTCTCAATTGCTCACTCTCTTGACTTTCAGCATTCCACCACAGGATGACGCAGCAAGAAGGCACCCTCACAAATGTGGCCCCTCAATCTTACATTCAGCCTCCAGACCGTGAGCCAAATAAATTTCTGTTCATTATAAATTACTCAGTCTCAGGTACTCTGTTATAGCAGCACAAAATGGACAAAGACAAATCCCATGTTCTCTCTGAACAAAGATTCATCTCACATTAACTACTTCAGCCTCCTCAGGCCAGTCTGGGACTTATGGTTTAATTAAATCCTGTGGAGTTGCATTTTTGAAGAAGCCATTATCTTTAAGTGATTCTAGTTTATGAGTGTGTAGAAAGAGAAGAGAGAGGGAAAAAAAGAAGAGGGAGAGCAAGAGGTGACAGAGATGAGGAAGAAAGAGTACAAATCAAGCGTCTTTGATCTAAGTTAATTACTTACGCATTTTGTCAGTGGTAATTGAAAGACACAAGGAGAATGTGAATTACCCACAGAAAGTGTGGGTAGTGTGTAGAAAATACCCTCTCTTCATTACCTCTGTCAGTGGTAGAACTGCAGTGCTGACACTGCATCATGGTTTTCAAAAGGCAATTTTGGACATCATGTAAAACAGTTCTTCACCCTTACAATTTACATTTAGATGCTGCAGAAGTAAGTTATGGAGCAAATCTAAGTTGAGTTTACAGTTTCAATCAAAATTTCTCTTTTCTTGTGATTTTTGTTATTCATCATACACAATGTCTTTGCACAGAGAGGAGATTCAAAAGAATAATACTTTTTGCATTGCCCAGTTTGCCTTAGGTCTGGTTAAGGCAAAGGTACAGCTCCTTTTGCTAATAAAAATTAAGTATTCTTTGGCTTTCAAACTGCAATTTTGGATGAACAAATATTTGGGGGTTCAGGAAATAGTCAAAGCTGGTAAATGGTGCCCCTTCCAAGACATTTTTATTCCTGCAGTAGAGAAACAAGGAAACAGCCCCTTTACATGCAAATAGAATGGCCCCAAGCTTTTCTTTGCAATATTTATGATCAAATTATATTTTTAATGCCTTTAGAACTCTGGAAACAATTGGAACTACATGATTAGCTGACAGTGCTGTTTTTAGTACACACAATACATCTAGGTGTAATTTTCATTTCAATAATGCATCTAAGGTTGTTAGCTACTTAATCTTCAAATTTCCACATTTGATGCGATCTAATTCAACAAATAATAATTGCCTGCTATAGATGAGACACTATGTTAGGCACTGTGGGAGCCAAAAATCAGGAGAACACAGTCTCTACCCTTAATGAACTCACAGTTTTGTGAGAAGATGGGGCTTGTCAAAGAGAAAAATAAGGTCACAAGCTAAAACAAAATGTAGAATAAGATAGTATCGTGACAATACACACAAGGTGCTATCTGAGGTTGAAACATTTCTCCCTTTGCTCTGTAAAGTCATGCTATGAACCTTACACCATCCATTCACCCTCCCTGCAGACCAACTGGTTACTTCTTACCATCTGTGAAAGATGCGGCCTCTGACTCACTGTCACTTTCTCCATCGCTACACTTGGTAATTTCAATGTCTACTCAGAACTCCTTCCAATATTGTGGCCTTTCAATGTTATCACCTTCTCAGCTACAATGATGTGATCTTCCAGCCTACACTCTCCAGCCTCCCTTTTTGCTATATATACATACTGTCATTACAAATGACTACTCCACTTCCGCTGGCTCAGGTTCAAGCATCCCGTCCCCTGAGCTCCATCTGCTATCTTTCTGACTCACTCCCTAGTACCCCAACTCCAGTAATCCACGGATTGCTGTCTGTCTTCACCCCCACCCAGATTCCAGAGCCCATGATTATTACTCACACATGGCCTACCCTCCCTTTTCTCCAACCCTAGTTTGTTGCAAACCCCACTCTGAACCGACACCTGAATCACAAACACCCAAGCAAGTGGATAGATGAACACATAATTATGCTGATGGGTTTCACTTCAAATTTATGACTCCAAACTCCAAGCGGGATCCTGCTACTTCCTGGCATGCATATTATATTTCCCTAATTCATTCTCAGTCTCCCACTCTCCAGAGAAATAATCCATATTTTGTTTTCTCTCCTAAATTTCCAACACCCCTTCTGCTATCTTTCCTCTCAGCTATGACCTATATCCTTATTCAGGAAGTGAATGAAGGCAGTCAGAAGAAATTTCACATCTTCCCACAGCCAAAAACCTGCTAGTACCTCCTCTCCTCATATACTCTTTCTTCCCTCCTGTTAAAATGAGTGAACTGTTCACACTCCCATCAGAGGCCAACCCTTCCATTATGCATGGAATCCCTCTGCTCCTGCTCACCTCTCTCATACATCATGGAATTTCCCCTCTCTTCTGGATCATGCCTATAAACATAAAAACACATTATGAGATCACTTCTCTAATAGAGAAGCCCTCTCAGACCTCACATTCTCTTCCAACAACCATTATTTGCTTTTAGGGAAAATCTCAAGTTAAAAGAAACAACTGTTATTTATACTTACAATGTCAAATTCCTTTCTGCCAATTCTCTCTTATCTAGACTTTTGTCCCCACCATTCCACTGCTACTATCCTTAATCTCCATCATAGCAGTGGTCATTTCTTGGTTCCCTATAAGTTCTAACAGTTGCAGTATATTTCAGTGTTTATTATTTCTTTATCTTTAAATTACTCTCTTCATTTGACCTCTAGGACAAGGATCCAAATATAAACTGGCAACTTTAGAGTTGATCCATCCAGCTGTAACCTCTTCTCAAGTTCCAGCCTTCTATCTCCAACCAGTAAGCAGAGCCAAGCAGACACCACCACTTGGATATCTAGCAGGCATTTCAAACTTGATGTATACAGAAACTGCCTAATTTTTTCCCTCTAACCTATTTCTTCTACAGTCAACCCTCTCTCAAAAAAATCAATTCCATCTGTCCAGTTACTCATGCCAAAAGTTTCGAAATTATCTTTGACCCTCTTGCTCTTTAGTTCCACATTCAGTTCAGCAGCAAATCTTGTTCACACTACCTTTCAAACACAGCTGAATCCAGCCACTTCCTATCACTTCCACAGCCATTAGCTTAATCTATCTAAGTCAACATCTTCTCTCATCCAGATTTTGCAATAGCCTTCTAACTAACTCTCCGCATTCACCCTTGACCCCCTACATTTCTCTCTTCACAGAACTACCAGAATCATTTTTTTAAATGTTAGTCATTCATGTCATTTCTCTACTCAAGACAGTCCAAGAGATCCACATTCTCGTTCGAAATAAAAAACACAGCTCTCTCAAGGTCTACAGGGTCCTCGGAGCCTCTCTGGTATCCTCTTACCGTGTATCCCCTAGCCTGCTCTGCTCCAGCTGCAACTTCATCCTGGCAATACCCCAAACACATGCCAAGCATAATCTGCACTTCAAGACATCTGCCCCTGTTATTTCCTTGGCCTAGGACACTTTTCTCCTAGACATCTACAAGACTCACTGCCTCTCATAATTCAGTACCTGTCATGTTCCAGGCACTCTTCTAGACATTTGTCATATAACAGGAAACTCTGCTGGAATGTCACTGTGTCCAATTTCCCTAAATTTCTTATAATCATCCAAACTTCCTGTAAGTCATCCCCTACACTGTTACACTCTGTCACTTTACGGTGCTTTACTCCTTATCTTACCACTTGCTATCACCTAAAATACTGCATATTTGTTTATTTTTATTTATGAGAATTGATGAGTGCCATAGGGCAAAGAGTTTATTTTGTTCCCTGCTCAGTGCTCAGTGTCTAGAAGAATGTCTGGCACATCATCAGTACCAAGTAAGTATGTTTTAAATGAACAAGGAAATGTCTGCCATTCTTCCTATTCTTCCATTCTTCATATTGTCTCGGGCACCTAGTAGCAGTACCAAGAGAAGTGGGAGTAAGGAATAGCCTCTCCCCATAATTTGTATGAATTCCCTCAACTCTGACCTAGTAACATACAACTCTCACTTGCAAATTCACAGTCTGGTCTCCTATTCTCAGTCTTCAATGAGTCACATCTCAGGGAGGCATTTCCCAATCATCCAGTCCAAATAGTCTCCTTAATCTGTCACCCAGGCTGGAGTGCAGTGGTGCCATCTTGGCTCACTGCAACCTCCACCTCTCAGGTTCAAGCTATTCTCCTGCCTCAGCCTCCCAAGGTGCTGGGACTACAGGCGCCTGCCACCACACCCAGCTAATTTTTGTATTTTTAATAGAGAGGGTTTCACCATGTTGGCCAGGCTGGTCTCAAACTCCTGACCTGATCTGCCTGCCTCAGCTTCTCAAGGTGCTGGAATTACAGTTGTGAGCCACAGTGCCCAGTCACCCCTGTCACTTTCTAAAGCCCTGTTTTATGCTGTTTTCAGATTCGTTGCTACTCTCTGAAATTAAAGTACAACTACTTTTCCTCACCACCTCTGCCACCACCAGACACACAAACACACGATGGAATGGGAGCCCCTTGAGATCAGGGGCTTTGACTTATTCAGAGCTTCATCTGGAAGAATGCCTTGCACAAAGCAGCTTCTCAATGTGTGTTCACAGAATTAATAACTTTTCCATTGTGAAGCATATGGGATCTTTCTAAAACAAACCTGACTATGTAACTTCCCAACTTAAAATGCTCCAGTGATGCCTTATTGTGTTTCTAGATATAATTCCTGCTCTTTAGTAAATTTCTAAGCCCTTTCATGAACTGTCTTTACTTATTTCTCCCCAACACCATCAAATTAGGGATCAAATTTCTATCACACAAACTTTGGGGGACGCATTCAAACCATAGTACCAGGGCCTGGGCTAAACTAGAGTGACCAGTATAAGCATGACTTAACCCCATACGGGCAGCAGAACTTGGTCTAAAATCTACCTTGGACTATATACTCCCAACATTCCCAAAGGAATTTTCTCCCCTAATAGATTTCATAACTGAGTTCTCTCTGCCTAAAGTGCTTTTCTAAGGCAATCTCTCCTTTTGCCTGGTTACCTCCAATTTTTATCAGGATTTAGGTCAGACATTGCCTCCTCTAAGTATTGGATGCCCCTTCTGTGTGAAGGCACTAAGCATAGTCACTGAGGTACAACTGAGGACTGTGAGAGGCATCAGGGGTCTCAGTCCATTTTGTGTTGCTCTAATGAAATACCACAGGCTGAGTAATTTATAATGAACAGAAATTTATTTCTCACATTTCCAGAGGTTGGAAAGTCCAAGATCGAGCATCTTTCAAGGGCCTTCTTGTTGTCTTATCTCATTGAGAAAAGTGGAATGGCAAGACAGGGGGAGAGAGAGAGAGAGAGAGAGAGAGAGAGAGAGAGAGAGAGAGAGAGAGAGAGAGAGAGAGAAAGGATGCTGAATTTCATCCTTTTATAAGGTATTCATTCCCAAGATAACAGCATTAATTCATTTATGAATGTGGTGCCCCCATGATCCAGACACTTTCCATTAGGCCTCACCTCCCAACATCATCAAATTGGGGATCAAATTTCTAACACATGAACTTTGGGGGACACACTCAAGCCATAGTACCAGGGCCCGGGATAAACTAGTGACAGTATAAACATGACCTAACCCCATGTGGGCAGCAGAACATTGGTCTAAAATCTGACTCCCAGTTATGGCTTTAAATCATTTTTTATGCAGAATATTATCCCTGTTGTTATTTTTCCTGTCATTCTGTTATTATTAATGCTACTATAGTTATGCTGCTTTTATACAATGGCTTTCATTATTCAGAACTGCCTGAAAATTTAGAAATAAGTGAGCAAGGTCTTTGAATAGTCAAGTTAATATCACAGAGCCAACAAACCTCAGTTATAATAAGGCCTCATAGGCTGTCTCTTAGAACCTAGTTATGACACAGAGCACCGTTACTTGAAACACATTTCTAACAGCCTTGGCTACTGAACTTTCCAGCCCACAGATGACAGAATCAACCAATCAACAACTGTTTTATTAAGTGTTTAATACACACAAGAAGACATTGTGTGAAATTATGGGAGATACAAAAAAGTTTAAAAGTTCTTGCTCCCTTTACCACCACTACCCCCTTCTTTAAAGAGGCACAACAAATGAGAAGACCAGGTACCACTTGAGGCAAATAGATCAAATGAAACTTGAATGGAGGATATAGGAAAAAACATAAAAATCAGATATAACAAGTTAAAAGCACGGTAGTTTAGAGATATTTATTGAAGGGATGAAAAACACTACATGTGTGAAGAATAAACGGAAGGACCTCAGCTAAAAGCTGAAGGCTGAATTTTTATCTGCATCTGCACCTAGCTGTGCACTCTTCACAAAGTTACACGAGCTCTCTGGGCCTCTTTCTCTTCCTGTCTATTGAGTGGGAGTTGAACCAGATAACCTTCATCAAGGCCCTGTCCCACTCTGAAATCCTATTATTCTACATTCAAAGTTCTGACCCTGAGCCATCAAGATAAAGCTAAAATATATTTTCTATATTCTTATTTAAAAGGCAGGCAGGAATGAACATTATATATTTTAGAAGACCTTATATAATCTAATGTAATTTTTTTAATTTTGCAACTTAGCAGGATAAGTTTCAGTTATCTGGAAAAATCCACTTCGGTGGAACACCTCTATCCCCCATTGTGCTAGATAAGTGAGAATTTCACAGTATTATTTAAACAGCCCAGCATGAGTTGACCAAAATAGTACTAGGCCAAAGAAACAGAGAGAGACCTGTGACAGATTCTTCTTCCCCTGCAATTTCTTTAAAAAAGACTGGCCAATAAGGGTAAGCCCGTAATTCCCAAAAAGCACACGCGAGAAGTATACACTTGCAGAAGGTAAGTGTTGTAAGGATGTAGTAGTTAGCTCCTAAAGAAGATGGAGAAGAACCATTACCCCCTACCTAACCACGTCCCACCACACCTCATCCCTTTCTGAGCAAGGTACAGACACACTCTGATGAAAGCTGGGACTGCACCACCTCACCAAAAAGATAGTGTTAGACAGTGCAGGGTGCCCAGCTGCACGCTTGCCCAAATGGCTGTTGTTTTCATGTTTCAAAGCTTAAATACTTGTTTCCCTTTATATTGGAACATTATGTATAAAAACCACTTCATGCCCCAAAGGTGGCCAATGAATAAGATGTCACTTGTGCTGGCTGTGCCTGGATAGAGGGAGCCTGCCAAGCTGAGAGATGCTGCTCACATCAGCGCCCGGCTGCGGCAGGGGAGAGCTGATGCTTCAGCAAGCTTATGCATGCCTTTCTTCATTCATTCATTCTGTAATCATGTTAGGCTCCTACTATGTGCCAGGCACTGCATCACACCCAGGAATTTAACTGTGAGAAAATAACTAGACATATTTGCCCTCATATACTGAACTCTTCATAGAATTACAACAATCTTAAGAGCTACTGAGGATTAGTAATGGTTAAGAAAAATTGAGGCTTGACCTAGTTGTGTATACAAAGAGAAACAGAGGCCTTTTCAAAGAGAGAGCATTTGAACTGAGAGCTCAGGGTTGAGCTAGCATTAACTTCCAACTCTTCATTTATGGCAGTCAGTCAATCACTTGTATCATTGTTTTCCAACCTAGTATCACAAACTCACACACCTAAGTTTACTGGGAAAACACAGAGTCACTGGATTGCTTGGCACAGCTTCCATGCTGTCAATTTTACTCAACATCTATTAGGAAAAAATGTTTATTCTTTTGAAGCCAACAGAGACTTATCACAACAGAATAAAACAATATTTGAGATGTTCTTTGTCATTTTTTTAAGAAAAGCATGCCAAACTTTTAGAAAATTCTAGTCTTCTAGAACTCTGTATTCACTTTCACCTGTCATTAGGGCTACTTCGACTGAAAAGCATGAGAAGTTATTAGGGTATCATTAACAAACAGCCTCAGATCTAATTCCAAATTATTTTTCTCACTGAACTTTAAGTGATCTGATGGGTAAGTGCTCATTTCTGGTAGGAGTAGTGTGGTAGAAGTAATAGTTACTGTTATATTGAGATCAATAGTAGTACTCATGACAGCTGTCACAGTCATTATGTTACCAGCAGGGAATCCATAAAGGTCTGCAGCAATCTTAAGTCTCACCTTCTCAGAAGAAAGAATCTGACTTAGGGCCATAAGACAGAAGGAAAGACTGAGGCAAGTTTCAGAACAGGAGTGAAAGTTTATTAAAAAGCTTAGTGTAGGAACAAAAGGAAGTATACTTGGAAGAGAGCCAAGCAAGAGACTTGAGAGATCAAGTGCACAGTTTGACCTTTTTACTTGGGGTTCTGTACGTTGGCATATGTCCCCCTGATCCTTCCCTCGGGGTGGGCTGTCCGCATGCACACTGTTGGCCTGCCAGCACTTGGAAGGGGATCTTACTGGGAAGCTGCTGATTACCAGTTTCAGGAGTGATATCTATTGCGAGACTGCCCTTCCCTGGTGCTGGCTGTGACCAACAATTATTTTAGAGAAACAGTTGCTGCCTGACCAATCACCTGATGATCACCTGATATTCCTAGTGTGTTTTTTGAGAGGAGGGGATCCCTCTCCCACCCTGCTAATGCCTGACTAGCTACCTACTGTAACAATAATAGTAATAGTAGCTGTTGCTGATGTAGCACTTACAGCAGTAGTCGCTGTTGCAGTTACAGTAATAATAGCAGGAAGTAGTAGTCATTGTCATCATAGCAGTGGTAGTAGCAGCAGCGATGGTAGCAGTAGTTAAGAGCTGAGTTGGGGCTGAACTCCACACTCACCAGCTGAATTAGATTGAGCAAATTATTTAAATTCTCTACATCTTTAGAATGCGGTTAATAAAAACATCTACCTCTGAGGCATGTTGCAAGAAATAAATGAAATATGCATAAAGGAAGGTGCTATCACAAAGCAAGCACTTCATAAGTTTAGCTACCCTTAAAGTATCTTCTTTATTATTAGCATACTGGTAGTATCACACATTTCTATACCCTACAAGAAGCTGGGAGTAATGGAAAAGCACATCAATGTAAGTTTGGGGTTAAGGAACACTGAATATGATCTACATTCATTCCTGAATCAAACCCACATTTGTCAACACTTTCATTAAGGAAGAAATGTCTATGCACGGTTGCCATCATCACTCAATTTTAAAGTACTTTGTAATCTCCCATTATACTCTAGGAAAAGTCACACTAACCCAGGTTGCATTTTTTATGAGAAAGAGTTGTGTCAAACCCTAAACAGGGAATGGAGAACTTGGTGTCTTCAAGGAGCTAGACCTAGGCATGATCTTTTTCTATTTGTGATTACCTACTTCTGACTGCTTTCACCTCTCTGGAGTAGATTACCACAGAAGTAATTAGTCCCTGGTTTTCTGCAGTCTATTCTTTTAGAGAGAAGCAAGTCATTTAATTCTCACTACAGTACCCAAAGTGCCAACATAAGGCATAAAACTGCTGTTCCTTATGGTTGTCTATATTCTAACTGTAAGAGACTTTCCCTCTCCAAAGACCAGTTTAAACCTCTGTTCAGAGGACCCAGGTAGCTGGGCACTTAATCTTCTTAGTCCAGAGCACAATAGCTTGTTTGCAGACCTGGTAGGAAGTAACATAAACATTTTGTCAGAAAGGCAAATTTAGCATTAAGTTGGTCTGCATGCAAATAATTTAATCCTTTCTTTTCTTTTTCTTAGCTGCTCAAAGGCAGGCACATTCTCTTTAGAGATTAGTCAGAATGTGATGACTTAATTCACATTTACTTACACGCCTGGCTTAACATTCTTGTGGATGTGCTTTTGAACATTCTTCCTAAAAGCAACTGCTGTCATTTTTGCTGAAAAAGTGCCTATGAGTCCATTCATTATAGCAGGGGTCCAAAGTACTGAAAAATGTGCAGGTGAATGGCTGGGTTTACTGGTTCCAATCCCATACAAAGAGGCAGCAACAGAGGTCATTACTGCTGCCAGCTCTGATGGGCAACATGAATCACAGCTCAGTGGCTTGTCAGCATTTTCTTGATGGATGGTGATAAACTTTAGCAGAGTTTGGGATCAGAAGAGGTTATATAGTGTTCAGCTATACTAAAGTAACTGTGTCTATAAGTTTGTGTGAGGGAGTTAGTTCTGCCACTCTTTCTAGTCATCAAGGCCTGCCCCTTTGAGAACTGTGAATTCAGTATAGTTTGTCTTCCTCTTTCTTGTTCTTTAATTTTTTTAACCCACATTTTTTGAGCACATACTAGGTGCCAAGCACTTCACATGCAATAATAACAATATCCAACATTTGTTGAGTGCCACTGTAAGTCAGACACTATTCTAAATGGTTTAAATATAGCAACTCATTCATGCTCACAACAGCCCAGTGCCACAAAATTATTATTATTCCCATTTACAGACAGGAGGAACCCAGAGGGTTTAAATAACTTGTACAATGTCCCACAGCGAGGAAGTGTATTCTGCACAATCTTGAAAATGCTAAGAGCCACTATGGAACTGAAGTGAAAAATTAGCAGTGAACTAGGGGGACAAGCAAAACTTTCTGGGCTACTACTATCTCCTTCTCCAAAGTCTTACAGTGACAGAAGCATGTGCTTTATAAACATCATCCAAAACTTAACGGTAGAATAAGAGCTACTAGAGCTACCATTATCAAGGGTAGGGGGCTGAGGTGCTATTTTGGGATGAGTGAGCCTGACCCTGAACTCTTATAGGTGATTACAAATTTGTGGGTAGGGTCCTTTAGTGTTCAGAGGATCTGAATTTGAATTCAGAGGACCTGAACTCTAAATCCAGTTATGAACCTTGGACAAATAACTTACTTATTATTATTATTATTTTTTTTTTTTTTTTTGGAGACAAAGTCTCTGTCGTTGCCCAGGCTGGAGTGTAGTGGTACAATCTCGGCTCACTGCAACCTCCACCTTTTGGGTTCAAGTGATTCTTCTGCCTCAACCTCCCAAGTAGCTGGGATTACAGGAGTGCACCACCATGCCTGGTTAATTTTTTGTGTTTTTAGTAGAAACAGGGTTTCACCATGTTAGTCAGTCTCCATTTTCTCGTGAAGTAAGAGGGTTATCTTGCTAACACTATCACAAGAAATTGCTATCAACTCAGGGAGAGACACTATGAGAAAGTGTTTTATAAACTGAAGAATGTTATGCAAATGTGTGCTATCATTTGTTTTACATTGAAATTTGCTTATTCTGTGTGAATATTTTCTACACAGATATAGGAATCATTGCTGGCACTTCCTAAGGAAAAGAAGCTTTAATTATTGTTGCGTGTTGCTTCCGTTACACTCTAAGACACTGTAGCTTGATTTTAATATGTTATTTACTCGGTCCTTGACCAGAAACCACTAGAAATTTTCATTTCTGATATTCCAAAGAAATCTTAATCATGAACGATCCAAACTGGGCCCTGGACATATCTGTATTATCAAGATGGTTTGAAAGGGCCCACCTATCAAAGGAAAGTAAATAAGCAGCCAGTGATTGTGGTAACTATGCTGAAAACACTTGGGGAGAAAAAAACTCTTTTCCTCTGAAATTCACATGGTTCAAAAATACATGAACACAACAAATCATAAGTATTCAAAATATAAAATTTGATTTAAACTTTGAGATAAGATAAATGACTTTATAAAGTTATAGAGCACCTAAGAAGCATTTTACAGAAGGCTAAGCAAATCTGAATTTGCCCTTAGGATCATTAGAAAATAGAAGAACTCTAGAGGCCAACTCATGTTTTTATTCTCAGGTCAAAATTTTTATACATCTATAGACTTGGAGCAAAAAGGTCAAAAAATAAAAAGCTTTGGGATGAGGTCTTGCAATGCCACTCAGGCTGGTCCTGAATTCCTGGGCTCCAGAGATCCTCCTGCCTCAGCCTGTCCAAGTGCTGGGATTACAGGTGTGAGCCACTGCACCTGGCCAACAGAAAGAGTTCATCACAGGTCTTCTGGCTGACTGCTCTTTCCTCTCCCAGCATGAGCTTAGGAAGGATAAAACATGGGGAGGATCCAAGATGGCCAAATAGGAACAGCTCTGGATTGCAGTTCCCAGTAAAAATGCAGAGAGTGAGTAATCACCACATTTCCAAACGAATTTTTACTGCCCACAGACCAGGAGATTCCCAGGAAGAAAAGCACCACAAGTCTCCAGCACGGCTGTTTCAGCTGCACAGCGGGTCTCCACACAAAAACTCACACAAATCCAGGCCCCATTTCAACTGGTGACTGAAATGCCTGGGAGACAGAATCACCCATTCAACTGAAAAATAGGGGGACTGAAACAGGGAACCAGGTGATCTGGCTTGGCTGGTCCCACCCCCACAAAGACCAGCAATCTGAAAAGCTCTGCATTGAAAGTTTCACAGCATGCACAGCTGGTCCAGGAATGGTCCAACTCTGTGGGGGGACGGGCATCCACCATTACTGAGGCAGTGCACCACTACCGAGGCAGTCTGCCATTACTGAGGCAGACCACCATTACCAAGGCAGTTCTAACTATACCCCTATAAACAAAACTGCAAAGAAGTTCATACAGCAGCTGGGCAGAGCCCACGGTAGCTCAGCAACACCTCTGCTGGCAGACTGTGACTAGGCTACCTCCTCGCTGGGCAGGGCATCTCTGAAAAAAGGAAGCAGAATGACAGGAACTTATAAATAAAGCTCCACCTTTCCAGGACAGAGAACCTGGGGAAAAAAGGCAGTTATGAGCTCCACTGCAGCAGACTTAAACATACCTGCCCAGCAGCTCTGAACAGAACAACGGAGCTCACAGCTCAGCCCTTGAGCTCCTATAAGGGACAGACTGTCTCCTCAAGCCACTCCCCAACCCCCATATAAGAAAGGAGTCACCTCATAAAGGAGAGCTCGAGCTGACATCTGGCAGATATCCTTCTGAGACGAAGAAAACAGAAGAAACTGGCAGCAACCCTTACTGTTCTGCAGCCACTGAAGGTGATCCCCAGGCAAGCATGGTCTGGAGTGGACCTCCAGCAGTCTTGCAGCAGGGGGCTCTGACTGTTAGATGGAAAACTAAGAAACAAAAAGAAATAACTTCATCAGCAACAAAATAGACGTCCACTCAGAGACCCCATGTGAAAGTCACCAACCACAGAGATCACAGGTAGATAAATCCACAAAGATGAGAAGAAACCAGCACAAAATGGATGAAAATACCCAAAACCAGAACATCTCTTCCTCTCCAAGGGATCTCAACTCCTCACCAGCAAGTGAACAAAGCTAGATGGAGAATGAGTACAATGAATTGACAGAAATAGGCTTCAGAAGGTGGGTAATAACAAACTTCTGTGAGCTAAAAAATCATGTTCTAACCCAATGGAAAGAAACTAATAATCTTGAAAAAAGATTTGATGAAATGCTAATGAGAATAAACAGCTTAGAGAGGAATATAAATGAATTGATGGAGCTGAAAAAAACAACATGAGAACTTTGCAAGGCACACACAAGTTTCAATAGCCAAATCGACCAAGCAGAAGAAAGGATATCAGAGATCAAAGATCAACTCAATGAAATAAAAGGAGAAGGCAAGAGTAGAGAGAAAAAAGTAAAAAGAAATGAACAAAGCCTCCAAGAAATACGGGATTATGTGAAAAGACCTAATCTATGTTTGATAGGTGTACCTGAATGTGATGGAAAGAATGAATCCAAGCTGGAAAACACTCTTCAGGATATCATCCAAGAGAACTTCCCCAACCTAGAAATGCAGGCTAACATTCAAGTCCAAGAAATACAGAGAACACCACAAAGATATTCCTCAAGAAGAGTAACCCCAAGGCACATAATTGTCAGATTCACCAGGGTTGAAATGAAGGAAAAAGTGCTAAGGGCAGCCAGAGAGAAAGGTCAGGTTACCCACAAAGGGAAGCCCATTAGACTCACAGCACATCTCTCAGCAGAAACCCTAGAAGCCAGAAGAGAGTCGGGGCCAATATTCAACAACCTTAAGGAAAGAACTTTCAACCTAGAATTTCATATCCAGCCAAACTAAGCTTTATAAGTGAAGGAGAAATAAAATCCCTTATGAAAAAGCAATTGCTCAGAGATTTCATCACCACCATGCCTGCCTTACAAGAGGTCTTGAAAGAAGCACTAAACATAGAAAGGAACAACCAGTACCAGCCACTCCAAAAATGTGCCTAATTGTAAAGAGCATCGACACAATGAAGAAACTGCATCCACTAATGGGAAAAACAACCAGCTAGCACCAACATAGCAGGAGCAAATTCACACATAACAATATTAACCTTAAATGTAAATGAGCTAAATGCCCCAATTAAAAGACAAAAATTGGCAAATTGGAAAAAAAGTCCAAACCCATCTGTGTGCTGTATCCAGGAAACCCATCTTTCATGCAGGGATACACATAGGCTCAAAATAAAGGGATGGAGGAAGATCCACCAAGCAAATGGAGAGTGAAAAAAAGCAGGAGTTGCAATCCTAGTCTCTGATAAAATAGACTTTAAAACAACAAAAATCAAAAGAGACAAAGTAGGGCATTACATAATGGTAAAAGGATCAATGCAACAAGAAGAGCTAAAAATCCTAAATAAATACATGCCCAATACAGGAACACCCAGATACATAAAGCAAGTTCTTAATGACCTACAAAGAGACTTAGACTCCCACACAATAATAGTGGGAGGCTTTAACACCCCACTGTCAAATCAGACAGATCAACGAGTCAGAAAATTAACAAGGATATCCAGGACTTGAACTCAGACCTGGACCAAGCAAACCTAATAGAAATTTACAAAACTCTCCACCCCAAAACCACAGAATATACATTCTTCTGAGCACCACGTCACACCTACTCTAAAATTGACCACATAATTGGAAGTAAATCACTCCTCAGCAAATGCAAAAGAATGGAAATCATAACAAACAGTGTCTCAGACCAGAGTGCAATCAAATTAGAACTCAGAATTCAGAAACTAACTCAGAACCGCAGAACTTCATGGAAACTGAACAACTGGCTCTTGAATGCTGACTGGAAAAACAATGAAATGAAAGCAGAAATAAAAATGTTCTTCAAAACCAACAAGAATGAAGACACAACATGCCAGAATCTCTGGGACACATTTAAAGCAGTGTCTAGAGGAAAACATATAGCAATAAATGCCCACATGAGAAGGAAGGAAAGATCTAAAATCAACCCCCTATCATCAAAATTGAAAGAGCTAGAGGAGCAACATCAAAAAAACTCAAAAGCTAGCAGAAGACATGAAATAACTAAGATCAGATCAGAACTGAAGGAGATAGAGACACAAAAAAAACCTTCAAAAAATCAATAAATCCAGGAATTTGTTTTTTTAAAAGATCAACAAAATAGACCACTAGCCAGATTAATAAAAAAGAAAAGAGAGAATCACATAGAAGCAATAAAAAATGGTAAAGGGGATCTCACCAGAGATGCCACAGAAATACAAACCACCCTCAGAGATTACTACAGACAACTTTGTGCACATAAATGAGTAAACCTTGAAGAAATTCCTGGACACTTGCACCCTCCCAAGCCTAAACCAGGAAAAAGTAGAAACTCTGAATAGACCAATAACAAGAGATGAAGTTGAGGCAGCAATTATTAGCTTACCAATGAAAAGAAGCCCAGGTCCAGATGGGTTTACAGCCATGTTCTACCAGACATATAAAGAGGACCTGGTACCACTCCATCTGAAACTATTCCAAACAATCCAAAAAGAGGGAATCTTCCAAACCATTTTATGAGACCAACATCATCCTGATACCAAAACCTGGCAGAGACTCAACAAGAAAAGAAAACTTCGGGCCAATATCCATGATGAACATAGATGCAAAAATCTTCAATAAAATACTGGCAAACCGATTGCAACAGCACATCAAAAAGCTTATCCATCACAATCAAGTAGGATTCATCCCAGCAATGCAAGGCTGGTTCAACATACACAAGTCTATAAACATAATTCACCACATAAACAGAACCAAAGACTAAAACCACATGATTATCTCAACAGATTCAGAGAAGGCCTACGACAAAATTCAACAACACTTTATGCTAAAAACTCTCAATCAAACTCCACAGCTTCTGCACAGCAAAAGAAACAGTCATTAGAGTGAATCGGCAACCAACAGAATGGGAAAAAATTTTTGCAGTCTTCCCATCTGACAAAGGGTTGATA